>NC_053490.1:173147651-174592651 GCF_905171775.1 Rana temporaria
ACAAATCCAATTCATGGTACTGCAGTTATCGTCTTTAGAGCAGTTGCCGACTGGCATTTAAAGCAGAACTAAACCCCTCAATTTAACCGTTTCCCAAAACTGCTTTATTCGAGACACAATAAATATACATACATATATATTTTTTGGGGGTTACAACCACTTTAAACGACTAAGCGGCTATAGTTTCCTTTTATAGTAAATGATTTAGTAAGTTCTGTAAATATTATTACATGTGCATGCACCATAAAATAAATGTCCTGCTTGCATGAGTGTATGTTTGTTTTTGTTTTTTGTTTTTTTGTGTATTTTTCCTTGTCAATAATATTTTATTGAGTACAGAAGTAAAATACAAGTTACAGGAAATGCATATAATACATCCAAAATAAGGAAGCTCAAATACTCTTATTCCAATACATAGCTGTATATAGTACCATATTTTTCGCTCCATAAGACGCACCTGACCATAAGACGCACCTAGGTTTTGGAGGAGGAAAACCAGAAAAAAAATATTCTGAACCAAATTGTGTACTAAAATATTTACCAGTCCCCCTGAAATGCAGCCTGACCATTGCCATTAATGCAGCCTGACCATTGCCATTAATGCAGCCTGACCATTGCCATTAATGCAGCCTGACCATTGCCATTAATGCAGCCTGACCATTGCCATTAATGCAGCCTGACCATTGCCATTAATGCAACCTGACCTGTGCCATTAATGCAGCCTGACCATTGCCATCTGTCTTCTGTCTCAGCGAGTGTCAGGCCCAGCCAGGAGATCCCCCGGCACTCGTGGGGGCTTGGGATGTCTGTCCTCCGCTCTCCTGCATCTCTTCCAGTGCTAGCATGGCGTCGGGGGGTGGTGCCTGATGTATATTTGCTCCATAAGACGCAGAGACATTTTCCCCCGTATTTTTTGGGGAAAAAGTGCATCTTTATGGTCCGGAAAATACGGTAAGTATTAATAGACAGAGTATAGTAACATATTTGGTCACTATTGGCATTAAAATAGATACGTTTAGAGGTAGTATTAGTAACAACTAACATATGTGTTTGTCCTCTATGATACAAGTACTCACTATCAATACAAAAAGAGCTTCAAAATCATAATAAAAAGGACTGAGAAAAATGAAAAAAACAAAACAAATTGAGAATAAATATAAGGAATTAAAATAAAGAAAAAAGGACACTGTAAAAATAAAGGGGTCCGCGTGGTCGAGCCGAGAGCCACCGCTCTAATTAGAGAAATGATGAACAAAAGGCATATATAACACACTGACTTGAACCAAAAGAAAGCTCTATTTGTGGGAAAAAAAGGGCGCCAATTTTGTTTGGGAGCCACGTCGCACGACCGCGCAATTGTCAGTTAAAGCGACGCAGTGCCGAATCGCAAAAAGAGACAAGGGGCCGGATTCAGATAGGTTACGCGGATCTTAAGATCCGCGTAACCTATCTGATTTACCATCCACCGCCTCAAGTTTTTGAGGCAAGTGCTTAATTCAGAAAGCACTTACCTCAGAGCTTGCGGCGGCGTATCGTAAATTCTCCGGCGGAATTCAAATTCCGCGGCTAGGGGGCGTGTACAATTTAAATCAGGCGCGTCCCCGCGCCGATCGAACAGCGCATGCGCTGTCCGCGAATTTTCCCAGCGTGCATTGCTCCAAATGACGTCGCAAGGATGTCATTAGTTTCGACGTTAACGTAAATTACGTCCGGGCCGTATTCGCGAACGACTTACGAAAACGACGTAAACAATTCAAAACTCGACGCGGGAACGACGGCCATGCTTAACATAGGATACGCCGCACTTACCCCTGCTATAGCAGGGGTAACTTTCCGCCGGAAACAGACGAACGCAAACGGCGTAAAAAAAAAAGCGCTGGTCGGTCGTTCATTTCTGAATCGGCGTAAATGCTCATTAGCATATTCAACGCGTAAAAGACATGGAAGCGCCATCTAGCGGCCTGTCTGGAATTGCAGCCTAAGATCCGACGGTGTAAGTCACTTACACTTGTCGGATCTTAGGCATATCTATGCGTAACCTGATTCTATGAATCAGGCGCATAGATACGACGGCCGGACTCAGAGATACGACGGTGTATCAGGTGATACGCCGTCGTATCTTCTTTCTGAATCCGGCCCAAGGTCTTTAACCTGCATAATGGTCCGGGTCTTAAGGATATAGGGGATATCCATGCAGGGTAGAAGGCTGGGTTTTTATAAAATTACGGACGGCCGTAAGCCTTAGGTAAACGGTGTAGCGGGCGCAAGTACGTTCGTGAATCGGCGTATCTAGGTCATTTACATATTCTACGCACCCTAGATACGACGGCGTACTAACACTTACGTCGGTCGGAGGAAGCTGAAATTCAGGCGTATCTAGCTCCCAGAATAGCACGCGCATAGATACGACGGCGGCGTTTGTATGGGGTTCTTCCAAACCACGAATACAAATGATAGCGCTTTCCTTTGTATTATTCGCAAATAATAAGCTGATGAGTGTGTATGTTTATGGTACTAAAAATAATATATATTTAGAATTGTTACCTTTGCAACTTGCAAATAATTAAATCACTTTTTTTTTTTTTTTAATTGCCCATATTTGTGTTGTTCGCAATCAAATTTTCTGCCAGTTAAATAGCAGCTTTAAAGGAAAAAAAAAAAAAACGAATTTGTTGAAATTTGTCTGCATTCAGAACTCATTGGGATGCTAGGAGATATTTCTTGTATGTGACTGTGCTAGTCAGATGATTTATCAGTGAGGGAAACCTACATGTGGCTTTCTTGATGGACAGACTCTGCTGTGACCTTAGTATCTCTGCAGAGACTGACATTTGGAGAATGTAAGCAGTTCTTAGGAAAAGTGCATGTTTGTTTCCTCTAAAGATGAACAGTGAGAGACGGAATGTAATCTAAAAAAATAATAATAAATCTTTGCAATATGTCACGTAGCTGATTCCACGTCTAAGTCTCCTGCTCGCAAGTGGATGTCATAATAAAAATATAACAACTGTGCAGAACTTTATTTAATTAAAATATTTATTGTTGGCATCCTTGATAAAAGCCTTGTAAATGTGAATGTCATCCATCTGTTTTTTGCAGATATTACATTTCAGCTTATTTGTAAAAGCTCTAGTGTTGCCCTGTAGCTAGACCCCTGGCAGATCCAATTCTCATAAATTAATGCAGTTATGGATTTAATAAAAATCGACTTTTAAATACGGCCGGTATAGACCTGACTTCAACTTACCTCTTGTCAGGGCTGTCTTAATGAGAGGGCACAACTGGGCACTGCCCAGGGGCCCTATCTGCATGGGGGGCCCCTGCACTTTCCCCAAAGCAGCTGGTCCTTGAGCCCACGCTGCCCCATGATGGCACTGAGAGTGATAGATACACAGGGGGGGCAGTCTGCCTCCTACCTACTTGATGTCTGTTTACCTGCACTGTCATCATTGTAGGGGCCCCAGAGCATTACTTTGCCCAGGGGCCCATGATGCTATTAAGACGGCCCTGCCTCTTGTAACCTTCTGTACATCAGCAGTCAAAGGGACCACTTCACACCACACCACAATTTTTGCGTTTACGTTTTTGATGCATTCCTGTGCGTTTTTTTCCCCACCTTTTTTTCAGACGTTTGCGTTCCAGTGCATTTTGTCGCATTCCAGATGCGTTCCATACAGAAAAATTGCCAGATGTTTTTGTTTTGTTGACTGCACTAGAACACACTGCACTGATGTGAACTAAGGCCATTGGAATCCATGTTAAACACTGTCCATGCATTTTTTCATGTGGGATAAAAACGCACAGGACTGCATCTGGCGAGATCCAGCCCTAAAGGCAGGGGGCTGTACTAGGGGCTTCTAGCCATTGGACACACCTGCTCACAAGGTACAGGCTGACAGGTGGAGATAGTAGAAGGTGGAACTTCACTGTCCAATCACAGGCTTGGCAGGGAGGTTACCTAACTTTATTACTTAAAACCTCATTTAATTTTTTTTAACCCCCCCCCCCCCCCCCCCAAGAGACGTTGTTTACATTTTAATGTCTTGTGTCCCTTGTTCCGATTATCCTAGTGGCGATCCTAAGTCCTCGGCTAGAGAAGGCGCACCTTTTATTCATCTGCCTGTCCTCCATTTATAGATCACTTTTCATTCCTAGAAGCTATTATGCAGCTTTTATGAATGGAGGAGGGGGCGGGAAAGGGCAAACAAAGTTGTTACCCCTGCCTATCATAAGGCCAGTATTTGTACGAACCCCTGCAGTACTGGAAGATTACAGCTGCAGGTTATGAGAGGGGGGCAGAGGACTTCAGATTTCCACTATGACAGCTGATGCCAGCACAGGGCATTTCACATTAAATAGAAGAAACCTCCCTTGTGCGGATTTTTATAGTTACCTAGGAGAAGTCCAGCCTGAGCTTTTTAGACTGGGCTTCTTCTGTGGGTCACAGGAGTGCAATTTGTTTTTAGCGGAGAGCGCTCTGAAGTCTGCTCCCTGCTGACGTCACTGACAATCGGTCAAGGCAGTGCGTCATCCTGAATTCCAAGTCTGGATCTGCCAGCTGCCTTGATTGGTGGCAGTCTCAGCGAGCCACTTAGACAGCCGCTCTCCGCCCCTCCACAGCTCAGCGCTCCAATGAGCGCGGAGAAGCAGAGAGGAGAGACACTGACTGACGGTCAGCAGCTCTCCTCTTGGGGATCTGTGAAAACAGAGCCATCGGTGATGTTCGGTGGCTCGGTTCTCAGTGCAGAGACGGCAGGGGACAGATGCAGCATCGGTCTGATGCTGCATCCACCTAGGTAAGTATGAATCTTTAATAATAAAAAACCCTTACTGCTCTTTTAAGCTTAGCCATACATGGATTCAAAATTTTCCCGAGTGTACAAGGCTTTAGTCTTTAACTGTAGCAGTCTTTAAATGCGTTTTGTGTTTTTATAAGCGTTTCTGATAATTTTTTAACATATAAATTTTTTTGAAAAACACAAATTTCACCACATGCTGTTCCCTGCATCAATGGATGAGTCCAGTAGCGATGGACTCTGGTCCTCTCATGCAATTTTTCACATCTTCAGAGCCTTCGCCAACGGCAACATCAGGAGCATTTCCTCACAAATGTTAATGATGACATCCATAAAAAATAAGACCTCTACAAGCACGCTGCCCTGTGTACATGAGCCCTTAACATGGATATAAACCCATTCTGTCTCCTTGTACCTACAGGTAAGAGTATAATAATGCTTGTTGGTACTATGAATATCTATCTCCTAAACCTTCATGGTTTAGCAGATATTCACAGTTCATGCAGCCGGTGATGTCGTCAGCGCATGCGCTCTGAAGGGACGATATAACGTGCGTCCCTTCAGAGCTCCGTGACGTGGTCTGTAACTCCTGTGTGCATGTGCGTGAGTGACATCATTGCGGTCAATCAGATGGCTGTAGGACGCAAACTCAGAAGAAAGATCGGGTGAACATCAAAGCATCTGTCAGAGCTCACAGCGCGGTGCAGGGCTTCGTTCTAAGGTAAGTATTTCATAATGTGCTAGTATGCGATGCATACTAGCACAATTATGCCATTTACTTTGCAGGGTTTAAAAAATAAAAATAAACGTTATCGCGGTTTACTTTCTCTTTAAGTGCTAGATGATCCTCCACTACCTCAGCAGCCAGCAATGTCCTATGCCCCAGTTCTGGACTGTTTACCCATATCCTCATGACCAATGCAGAGCTGCATTGGGCTTGATGACAATCAAGACTGCGGGGGACTCGTGCAGTTTGAAGAACGCATAGGAATTGGTAAGTAAAAATTCTTTTTTGCCCCCCCCAAGGCCTAAATGAGCATTTAACCCTTGCAATAGAGGTGCATTTTTTCTTTTCCACGTTCAGCTTTTTCAGCTTTTTTTGGGGGTTGTTGGAATTTTGTGTGTGTTTTGTGAAAACAGGAAATTTGCATCTTTCTTTTCTGCAGTTCAAAAAATAAAGATGGAGCACTTTCTCTGCCAGCTATGGTCTGCCCATCCAGATTGTGTTTTATGCTTGGATTGTGTGGGAAAATCTGTGAACATACACTCTGCAAATGAAAGCAGCAGGTTAGGTTATTGTGTTTATCGCCCATTATTTCCAATTGCCTCTCTGTGACATACTGTGCATGACTGTACATCACTTGTGATGAGTCTGGCGAGTTATGGCAAAATGCTCATCGGCCCGGAGAAGAGACTTCATAAAAACACATTAACAGGCACTTCACACAATAGCCGGCACTTCTGCATGCACTACTAATGCGTTTCTGGTCTGTACAGCCTCTTGAAAATAAACAAGCGTTGTGATTTGCACTTCATAAGCCTAGCCTTTGTTCATACAACGTAGGTAATAACACACAATGTTCACACTAAAGCCGTTTTGAACAATCTTGCGCTTTTTTTTTTTTTGTAGTGTTCCCTTTCCCACACAATCCCTTACATTTTAATAAAGTAAATGAATTTGATCACCTGACCCTACTTGAGCTATTTTGCCCAGATTACTTCATATTGGGAAAATTGCAGCCCATTAATCATTCATCATCCCCGCTCATACCTAGGAACGGCAGTGCATTGCCATTTCCGGTGATTATGCTGTCAATGCTGAGCGCTTACAGGTCGTTTCTTACTGCAGAGATGTTATGTCATGTTTAGACTCATTCTTTTTTCTCCATGCTGCTGAACTGTGCAAGTCACTTGATGGCAATCTATAGCAAGTATTTACCAGAACAAATATATACATTGTCATTGCCCCTGCATGCTAAGATTTTTACTGTAGGGTTTTGTCATACTTTTGGTTTGAACTGCATCTTTTGCTTAACCCCTAAATACATCTTATGTATGTATCCAGCCGTCCAGCCCCCCGTTTTACTTCCCTGAGCCCTGTTTTTTCTGGGCACGATCCCACGTCACTCTCTCCACGGCTTCTCGGCTCTTCAATGGATAGATTGATAGCAGCGCAGCCATTGGCTCTCGCTGCTGTCAATAAAATTCAATGGCGCGCCCGCTGGGGGCGGGGCTGAGTCATGCACTCGGCGGCTATGTACGCTGAGTGTATGACAAGGAAGCGAGTCCGCAGGGTAACCCACTCTGGAGAGAGCGTCCCAGAGGGGGGTTATCTATTGCGGGGAGGAGCCGCGAGAGCCGCCATGCGACCCCGGAAGAGGACGATCGGGGCCACTCTGTGCAAAACAAACTGCACAGTGGAGGCAAGTATGACATGTTTGTTATTTAACCTATAGTATCACATTAAAGCGGTATTAAACCCAAAATGTAAACATTTATTATATTTTGTCTTACCGATTCTTAGATGGGGTGACTGCATTGGGCTGCATTCATTTTATTTTCTAGGCTTTCCTTCTTTGTATTTTCACCTTGTGATCTAGCAAGCTGTCCTGTAGATGTAGCCATTAGAGCAGTGGTCTCCCTACTGCAGGCCCGGGGGGGGGGGCAGGCAGATGTGGTCCTTGGCTTGCTTTTATCTGGCCCTTGGGGCACCATTTTATCCACTGATACCAACAATGTGGCATAATTCTTCTCCACTGAGACCAGTGAAGGGGCACAATTCCTCCCAATGAGGCCAACAATGGAGCACAATTTCTCCAAATAACACTAACAATTGGACCCAAAGATGAGGCACAACTCCTCCCACTGACACCAAAGATGGAGGTGGTGTTTTTTTCCTGCTGACGTCGGGTACTTTTAGTGGCCACAGTCTGGCCCCCCTAAAGTCTAAAACTGGCCCCCTATTTAGAAAGATTGGAGACCCATGCTTTAGAGGTATGAGACAATCTATTTACCAGTGACAGGGGTCCTTACAATAGTCTGCTTTTATGTAAAATCTTTATCCCTAAAGAAACAAAACTGTTGCTGTAACTGCGAATCCACTGCAGGTTCCCACATCGCACCCGACTTTCATGGCAGTTCACACTGCCATATGGGAACTGCTGGGGACTGTAATACAATGGTAATGTCACCCCCATTTCAGCTTGCATATCGCACTGCGAACTGGGTGTGTGAACACCCATGCGATTCTGGTGTGGACCAAAAAAAGGGTCCTGTCCTGTGTGTGTTTGGTCCAAATGAGATGCGATTTCAGCCATACAGTTTGTATGGCTGAAATCCCATCGCACAGACATCGCATGTGATCTGAACAGCAGTGCGGTGCAAATCACTTGCGATCTCGCACAGCGCACTAATGTGAACCAGCCCTAAGATCATTCAGCCTTACTGGGTGTAAGTATAAAAAGTGAGAAATCCACCCCTCCCCCACATAACACATCCTGGTAATATAAAGAAATGTTGCATATGTGATCAGGTGACCTCAGACACACCACATGGCAATAGAACAATAATAATAAGAAGATCACTCAAGCTCTGTCTAGATACATCTCCCCTAATCACTTGTCTGTTTATTCTGCTGGCTGTTCACTGCACCATACATTTCTCACAATGAACTGTGGATCACCTCATACTGTATTATGACAAACATCCAGGAATGTGCATGTGTGCAAGCTAGTGCACGAGATATGTAAATAACCTGTCACTCGAAGCAAGGGGACGGAAAGGACTTTTTATTTAGACAGGTTTTTATCTGGAAGTCTGTTAATTTTCACTGAACAATAAAAGAGGATTGCTCAGAGCTGGATTAACTCATAGGAAATTGTATACTCTACATTGTGACATCAAAAAAATAAAATAAAAATTGTGGTTTACATCCACCCCGAATGTTGACAAAAGTACTTGCCCCTCTGCTAGCAAATCTCAGAGCACAGGGCATAGTGATAACAGCCTATCTGGATGATCTACTTGTGATAGATCAATCAGTGGCAGGATTAGATCACACGGTATCCATTACAATAAGATACCTGGAGAAGTTAGGATGGTAAACCTACAAAAGTCTTCACTACAAGCCCAAAGAAGGGTAGAGTATCTGGGCATGATCAAAGATACAGCTCAAAGCCGAGTATTTCTACCAGAGTCAAAGATCAAATCGCTAAGGGATCTGATCCACAAAGAATCACCAAAGAAGAGACCATCCATTCGCCTTTGCATGAGGCTATTGGGGAAGATGGTAGCCTCCCTCGAGGCTGTCCCTTATGCCCAGTTTCATTCGAGACTACTTCAAGGCGATATTTTAGCGGCCTGGAACAGGAAGATCCAGACTCTGGATTTACAGAGTGCACCAAGACTTCAGTTGGTGGTTAAGAACCAAGAACTTATAGAAGGGAAGATCCTTTCTCCCAATCACCTGGAAGGTGGTGTCTACAAATGCCAGCCTAACGGGCTGGGGAGCCGTATTGGAAGAGGCTTCAGCCCAGGGAACCTGGACCTACCCATCAGCCTACTGTAGTTACGGGCCGTATACTTGGCCCTCAGAACCTGGACAACCAGGTTACAGGCCACCCGGTTCAGATTCAGTCCGACAATGCTACAGCAGTGGCTTACATCAATCACCAAGGAGGCACCCGCAGTCAGGGCGCCCAGAAAGAAGTGAATCGCATCTTGAGATGGGCAGAAAAACCTATTTCTTGCCTTTCTGCAATTTTCATTCCAGGGGTAGTGAACTGGCAGGCAGACTATTTGAGTCGCCAGCAGCTATCACCAGGAGAGTGGTCTCTCCACCCTGAGATCTTTCAGGGCATTTGCCAGAAATAGGGGACCCCGGATGTAGATCTACTAGCTTCCAGGTTCAACAGAAAGTTGGAAAACTTTGTGTCCAGAACAAGAGATCCTCTGGCCTACGGATCAGATGCACCGATAGTGCCGTAGAATCAGTTCTCGCTGATCTATGCCTTTCCACCAATCTCCCTTCTACAGAGACTGATTTGCAGGATCAAGAGGGAAGGAATTCCGTTAATCTTAGTGGCCCCAAATTGGCCCAGAAGACCCTGGTACGCCGAGATCATAAAGATGGCAGTGGGAACACCGTGGAAGCGTCCGCTTCGTCACGATTTGTTGTCACAAGGTCCAGTGTTCCATCCTTCCTTACAAGGGCTAAATTTGACGGTTTGGCTGGGGACTTTCTACAATTATTAAAGCCAGAAAGCCAGCTTCCAGACAAATCTACTACAGAGTATGGAAAACATATGTTTCATGGTGTGAAACTAACAAATGGAATCCTCAGATATGACATAAGTAGGATTCTTGCCAGCTAGGAGTGGATATGAAATTAGCCTTTAGTACCATTAAGGGTCAAATATCAGCTCTATCAGTCTTCTTTCAAAGACCGCTGGAATCTCATTCCCTGGTGCGGGCTTTCATTCGGGGGGTACTGCGGATCAATCCACCAGTCAAGTCTCCCTTGTGCCCATGGGATCCGAATCTAGTACTATCAGTGTTGCAGAAGCAACCCTTTGAACCTATACGCCACATTCTGCTGATTCTTTTAAGCAGGAAGTTGGCCTTTTTGATTGCTATCTCTTCGGCTAGAAGAGCATCTGAATTAGCAACTCTTTCCTGTAAAGAGCCTTATTTAGTTTGTCATAAAGACAAAATTGTACTACGACCCCATCCTGCCTTTTTACCTAAGGTGGTGTCTGCTTTTCATTTAAATCAGAACATTTCTTTTTTTCTGAATCCGCAGACAGCGGAGAAAAAATTATTACACTCTCTAGATCTAGTGAGAGCTGTAAAGGTGTATCTGTAGGCAACCGCTCAGATACGCAAAACGGATATTTTGTTTATTTTGCCAGATGGTCCTAAGAAGGGACAAGCGGCATCAAAATCCACTATCTCCAGGTGGATTCGACAAACTATTTTTCAAGCCTATGGTTTAAGGAACAGAACTCCTCCTTTTTCTGTTAGGGCGCACTCTACCAGGGCAATAAGTGCTTCATGGGCAGCAGTGCACCACCAGGCTTCGGTGACTCAGATCTGTAAGACTGCAACTTGGTCTTCAGTCCACACATTTTCTAAATTGTATCAGATAGATGTGAGGGGACATGAGGATGCCACCTTTGGGCGAAGTGTGCTGCAGGCGGCAGTATAGAGCTTCTTGTCCATGGCGGTCTGCTTGATCTGTGTCTCCCCCCCTTCATATAGGGCATTGCTTTGGGACATGTAATGAATATGGCTCTGTGTCCCGTGGTGTACGATAAAGAAAACATGATTTTTATAACAGCTTACCTGTAAAATCCTTTTCTTGGAGTACACCACGGAACACAGAGGTCCCCCCCCCCTTCTTAAAGGGAACATTATTGCTTTGCTACAAAACTGAGGTACTCCCCTAATGGGAGGGGCTATATGGAGGAAAACTGTCTGATTGGTTGCGCCAGTGTCCAATCACCTCTGGTGACCATGCAACCCATTATGTAATGAATATGGCTCTGTGTCCCATGGTGTACTCCAAGAAAAGGATTTTACAGGTAAGCTGTTATAAAAATCATGTTATGCCTGATATCACCATCTCCTTGTGAGTAGCCTTTTGGCTGTTTTGTCTTATTAAACAAATATTTTAATACTGCACTGAGTCTGGTGCACCTTGTTCTTGTTCTATCTTGTTTTCCAGAGTTGTGCTTCTACTCTCAAAGCTGCTACCACCAGTGTACACCTATATTGGCTATATTGTACTCCCCCCTTTATATATACAGTACATTGCCTTTTATTTATTGGACTTTCTAACATTACTAGAGACATTACTTGGTTGGTTCTTGCGCCATCTCCCCTTTTTTCTGTTATTGCTCTTTGTCAAATACCTTATATTGCACAATATTTCTGATTGCCTGCCAACCAATTTAAAACCTGCCAACCAATTTAAAACCTGCCAACCTAATGAAAACAAACAACAAATATTTCTAATCTGTTGGAAACTGACTTCAGAGTCTCTTGTAATCTTTGAGAATTAAAGTGGCTGTAAAGTCAAATAAAGATTACTGCCAGCCCCTCTGTTCTACTATGCTATACTACCTTGTGTACATGTTTGTATAAAATTGTGCCTGTAAATACCTTATTTCAGTTAGTTTCTGGCTGGTCAAGTGACCTCTGGCCGCTCTCCTCCTCCTGATCCAAGGGCTTCAGTGGGAGGTGCCAAAATCCCCCTCTAGCGTCAGCCAGGAGGTCATGTGACTGTTGTGCTGCCCGCTCAGCTCCTCCCGCTGTAGTCCTTAGACTGGAGGAGAGCGGCCGGAGGTCATGTGACCGGCCAGAAACTAACTGAAATAAGGTATTTACAGGCACAAATTTATACAAACATGTACACAGTGTAGTATAGCTTAGAACAGAGGGGCTGGCAGCAGACTTTTTTTCCCTTTACTGCCAGCTACCAATAGCGGCAGGAAGGGAGGGGGTGGCAGAGTAGATGGCTCACACACACAGGAGCTGACAGGCAAGGAGGGAGGGGGAGAGAGAGGAGAACAGCCGGATGATGGAGGCACCTAAGTTGACCATGGTATCATGGATCAGCAGCACACTAAGGTCGTGTACACACGGTCGGTCAACCGATGGAAACGGACTGAAGGACCGTTTCATCGGTCCAAACCGATGGTGTGTGGGCCCCATCGGTCAGTTATCCTTCGGTCAAAAATTTTAGAACTTGCTTTAAAATTGAACCGATGGACGCTTAACCGATAGGTCAAAACCGACAGTTAGTATTCAAAAGCATTGGTTAAAAACCCGTGCATGCTCAGAATCAAGTCGGCGCATGCTTGGAAGCATTGAACTTCATTTTTCTCAGCACGTCGTCGTGTTTTACGTCACTGCGTTGGACTCGATCGTTTTTTTAACTGATGGTGTGTAGGCACATCAGACCATCAGTCAGCTTCATCGGTTAACCGATGACAATTCTCATCAGATGGACTGATCGTGTGTACACGGCCTAAGGGGGACACAGGAACAGGAAGGATCAACCATTTTTTTTTATATTGTAGAGAGGGACAGATTAGTCGACACAAGCACTGTGCCGTTTAAGGTGCTATAAGGGAACAAGATCTTGGGTTTTGGGTTACAATTTCTTTAAATACTTCAAAGTACAAGCAGCTAGAGAAGGCTGTTTGTGTTTGTTTTTTTTTTTTGTTTTTTTTTAACATCTTTTACTGATTAAGAATATATAAATGCTTTAATGCCTATAGCATGGGTACAAATGGAGATGTCACCTCAGTCTGAGTTAAAGTGGTTCTAACGCCTAAATTTTTTTTTACCTTAATGCATTTTCTGCAGCTCCCCATCCAGCCCCACCTTATATTCACTGGAGCCCGATCTTGATCCAGTGCTGGTCATGAGAGAAGTGTCTCTCTCGGCGTTTTACCTCCACATAGGCTCAGAGACAAAGGCTCCCAATGCTGTCGATCACAGCCAGTGAGGAGGGGCGGCCTGAGCCACGTTCTGTGTGTCTATGGACACACAGAGCCAGCTCAGGAGCGAGCCTGCACCAGTGTCCCCATAGCAAGTGGTTTGATATGGTGGGCGAGGCACATGGTGGGGGAAGGAGCCTGAAGTGCCAACTGGAGGCCCGAGAGGAGGAGGATCCGAGTTGCTCTGTGCAAAACCATTGCACAGAGCAGGTAAGTATAACCTGTAGACCAGTTACCACGGGGAAGAGGAAGAAGTCCCTAAAATGTCACATGACCAGCCAGAAAAGGTATGGCTATACATACACTTTAGGGGAATATTTAAACTGGTGTGGGGAGAGGGCTTTTCAAAATACCGGAGTTCTGATTTCAAGAGGTATGTTTACATTATATAGATATTTGTCGTGTGTGGGCACTGGCAATCTTTAATTTCTTGTTTCTTGCATATCTGTCACATACTATAGTGAATGCTATACTAGAGTTTCCGGCTCTTGCCTCGCCTTATGATTAAATTTGACACATCTCGCTGTCACGTCTTCAGTAGTGTTAAAATGCTATTATTGGCGATCCAAGTTCTAAATACTGTGCATTGCAAATGTGCTACTGCGTTTCATCCTTTTTTATTAAGGAAATATAACATGAGAAATACGTAGCTTTATTTTTGATTACCATAAGTCAGAAGGGAACGTGCATTTGTATACATAAATTTGTTTCATTTCTTCTGTCAGGAAGAAGAATATCCTCCACGGGATGACTTCAGCGACGCTGACCAGTTAAGAGTGGGAAATGATGGAATCTTCATGCTCGCTTTCTTCAGTAAGTTTTTCTCTGTCCTTTTGGATTGTGAATTAAAACAAAACCAATTTGAACTAGAATCTATTGCGAAGGCATTTGCTTCCATTTTAAGATTATATAACTTTTTTTTTCCTCCATCATAATTTTATTTAAAATAAAAATGAGAAAGGACAGCAGAGTGAGACATCGGAGTCATACATTTGTTGCATACATACAATTTGGTATAAAAAGAAATGTAAAAAGTCAGGATATGGTACAACTTACTTGGGGAATTCAATAAAAGGTAAATTTTCTGATAGTATGGCTCTGTTCTGCGCCAGATTAAAAAAATCTCTGGCCCGTTTTGGTAGCCTTACCGACATTTGCACCAGATTCAGTTACTACACCAGTTCAGGTATTTCAAAGTGGCACTATTACTGCATTACTGAGCCTCTGATAACATCATTTTGAACGAAACGCGTTGGATGGAGCTACATGTACAAACCATACACGTGGTCTGCTCTGTATGGAAGACCGCGTTCTTATGTGATTAATTAATATTCATTTTTTTATTGTTTGATCAGTTGTTTTTAATAAAATCAGTTTTACACTTACCTGAGCCTGATCCGATCCAATGATGTTCATGAGAGTAGCAGCTCTTTTTACACTGCTGGGAGTTTTTTTTATTTGTGGTCAATAGGGTGGTTGAGACACTAGGCTCCCATTTGGTCTGCCCTCTCCTTAAGATTGACCACAGCCAATTGGTGTATACCATAGACAAAAAACGGCTGTCTATTGGCTGTGGATTAATTTCCTGCTGTCAATCACAAGAGGAGCAGACCTGATGGTGAACCAATGTGTGACGGCAGCAGTGGTGGGAAGGGAGATCCGGTCTCGGGACGCCTCCGGTTTTACCTATCCCTCAAACTGGCCTGGATGAGTCTTGGCTGGTTACTGATGAACCAAGCAAAATGTGATCAGATGGTGGCTCTGTTGGCGCCACTCTGCCCAACATCATTCAATTTAAAAAATCAATGGAGCCAGGCAAAAATTTTTTGCTGAACAGCACCTGCATTTAATCAGAATACAATAGCCACAGCGTAGATGGAGGAATCTCTTAGATTTCTTTTGGTCAGCCCAAGAGCTAAATGAAGCCTGCTTTCTGGGCTTTGGTTGCTGAATGCATGCAGCCCTTAACGTCAGTACCACTGAGTACAGCATCAAGCCAATGTATTTTGCATCCTCTCATAGACTTTTACAGGCTGTCCTCAGCGAAGCTGGATGGCAGTACTTGGGTATACACCAGTGCTCTCGTAAAAATAAGTATCGCGTACAGGCGTATGCAAAAAATGAAATGGGAGGCTATACACTGCACCTGGGTTTTCAGGGCAGGGGAAAGACATTTACATTGTATGGTCAAGGACGCCTAAATGCAAGAGGCCCTAGACTGGATAAATATGTGATTTGAAGCCTCGGCTTAGTATTCCTTTTTTATGTGGTTGGATGGCATCTTTGGCATCGAAGGTTTTAGAAACTGTAGGAGAACAGTTAAAGATTAAATGAGGATGGAAAGGAAAGGATTGAGGTGATGCCAGTGCCGAAATTGTATGTAATTTTTGGATGGTGACTGAAATCATTGTGTTTTTTTATTTGCGGCCCCCTGCAGCTAAATGTTTTATTTTACGGAGTGGTGTTACAATTTAGATTTCACTACTAAGGATATTCCTGAGGGCACATTTTGTGTATTTCCATTTTCTGCTTTGTGTACAGCTGCAAATGTTCAAATTATTGTAACTGCTTGATAAACGCAAATACAAAATGATGCATATGTTCAGGTGAACAATGTACTATTCATGCAACATACTGTTCTGAACAAATACATAATCACAGAATGTTCACAAACAATTTGCAGATGCAGAGAGTAATGTGTAGCTTAGCAATAGAATTGTAGCCGTTTTTTAGATAATCTTCTATTGTGATTATACATTTTTATGTAGATAAGTGTTTACTGCCCTGCAAAAATGTTAACAAAATTTTGCCTAACATTTCATGTATTTTGTTCAGCTTATCTGCAATTACTGTGTAAACAGAACATGTTGACCCTTTTCTCTAGCTGACTTTCACCAACAGTATGTCACCTGTTGTAACTGTTGTGAATGGGAACAGACAGTCAAGCATGACCTATATGTCAAATTGTCTTCTTCTATTGTGCTACTGTGAAGTACATACAATGGAAACATGGGAAACAGCCTTTTTATGTTTTATACCATTGTTTATGAAAATCTATTGTATCTCTTCACTGTGAACGTCGACAAAAAAGGGTTAGTGTACATGGTGTTGGCTCGTTCCTTCTGAGATGGGCTTGTGATACCTCGGCAGGGTTTTTAATTTAAGACAGAGGTCAATAGAGTAGGAAAGGGTGAAGAGCGGGGAGTGGGAGGAACGCATATACCGTTATTGGTGCTAAAAGTAGTTGGAAAATGTCTGAAAGAAAACAAACAAAAGGGGTATGCCAAGCGCAGCATTAAAATGGTTGTACCCAAAAAAAAAAATAGAGAGCTCCTGTTCCCTTATTTTAGATTAAACAGTACAGTGCTTGTGCTTTCTAATCTGCCCCTCTCCTAAGCTATAAAAAACATGATTGTTCCTGCCTGTTCCTGTGTCCCCCTCGGTGTGCTGACCACGATAATCATGGCTGCTGAGCCCTGATTACAATAGAACACAGAAAACAAACTCTCCTGCGCGCGAGTGGATTGTCAAGCAATCGGTGATCCATGGAAAAAAAATGCCAACAACGGAGCCACCGGCCTTGCTGCCCTTCATGGATGGGGATATCCTAGTAGCAAACAAGAAAAGAAACGGGCGCCCCAGCCTAGTGTGTTACCGTTATACCAAATTTAATAAAATTAAATATTTAAAAAACCTATTCACAATAATGGTAGAAATCGCAGTATAGGCTTAATCGACATAAGCTGCAGTAAGTTGCCCTTGAACCACACTCCAACAGGTCATGGAGAAAGTGAAAAAGGGTCACCGCCGTCTGATGCGTTTCGAAGCACAAAGCCTCTTCATCAGAGCCCAGCAGTCTATGTGCGTCTTTAATCCACAGCTCTCCTCTCTCCCTCCCTGCCTGTCAGCTACTGTGGGTGTCACTCCCCCTCTCACCCCCCCTCCTGCCACTATTGGTATGTGCAGTAAAAGTAAAAAAAAATACAGCCAGCTCCTCTGTCATAGTAATCTAATGAAGACTGCAAATACCTTATCTTCTGGCCGGTCACAGCGGTCACGTGACCTTCCTGACTGACATCAGAAGAGGAACTTCTTGGCCCCTTCCTCTGCATCCTGTAGATCAGAGGAAAAGAAGAGCCGGAGCTCACGTAATGGCCATAAAAAAGCAATGACAAGGTATTTACAGGCATCGTTTTTTAATAAAACAATTACATCGTTTAGGTGAGATTAATAGAATAGAGGAGCTGACTGTAATTTGTTCTTTACCGTTTACAACCACTTTAAGGTTCGGTCTGCTAGACACAACTCCAAGCAATTGACCATATGAATCGCCTTATATTTAGATGAAAAGTTAAACTTTTTCCAATAAAACCATGTCTTTCTAAACCTTTCACCTTGCTGTATGAGAAACAAAATTAGGTGTTCCATTTTCAGTCTTTCATTTACTGCTGTGAACCATTGCCCAACTCGGGGGCAGAGGTATCTTTCCATTTAACTGCTATGCAGGCTCTAGCCACATTCAATAATTAAATTACCAGGCATCAATGTTGATGCCTCTCTCAAAGAGGCCTGAGGTGGAGGTGGCAGGTTGCAGGGTTAATACAGTGAGTTCCTGAATCAATTCACATATCTATCGCCAAAAGAGACTTATCTGTGGGCATGACCAGAAAATTATATGAGGGAGAACCCTCAGATCCCCTGCCTCTCCAACATATGGAGTCGGCCTCCGGGAGCATTCAATTTAGTCTCGCAGGGACCCTATACCACCTTTTCAATAGCTTATGTCCATTTTCCTGGAGTCTGCTAGAGGTAGAGGCCTTATGTGCGAAATGCCTGGTTTTGTAGTGAATTCATGTTCTAGGTCTCTCTCCCAATTTGGTAGGAATGGTGTTATGCTACTATGGACTGCCATTTTCTACCCAATAAGTAAATCCTTTAGTCTAAGAGCCGGTTCACACTGGGGCGACTTGGGATCCGACTTGAAGTCGCCTCAAGTCGTCCCAAGTCGCGCTGTCGAGAAAAACAATGCAAGTGAATGGGAGCAGTGTGAATACACACGAAGTTCCTGTACTACTTCAATCCGACTTGTAGGCGATTTGTACCCATTGATTTCAATGGAAGTCGCCTCCAAGTCTGATCCAAGTCTAATCCAAGTCTGATCACTGTCTTAACTGAAGCGACTTTCCAGGAAGATAACATACATTTCTCAGGCAAACCTCTCCCTCCCCCTCCCTCTCCCAGAGCTGATTGTTTTATTGGCCACTGGAAAGTCTCCTGTCCTGGAGACGACTTAAAGTCGTGTTGTAAATCGCCCCAGATCGCCCTGTGGTTCATGCTCAAGTCGTGTCGGAGTCGCCTCTGAAAGTCGCGCTGGAAGTCGTGTCGCCCTAGTGTGAACCGACTCTAAATGATCTGTTATTTATAAAGAGGCAAAACATAGGTAATGTAGTCCTGATTACCTTATGGGTGTCATCATGGAAAGTTCTGTTAAGATTATAACCATACTCTTTATCTTTAGATGGTACTTATTGTGGTTCCTATTGGGGGTGGCCTTTGATGGTCATATAACCAGAAGTGGGGAACTATGAAGTGTTTGAAGGGGGAGTGGTGACATGACTTGTTCAAGGGTCACCCAGTCTGACCTTAGTGAGGTATACAAATTGGTGGTACTGCAACGGGCCAAGAAAGCCAATACCTCTCCTTTTATTTCTGTAAAACGAGGACTGTAGTTTTAATTTTTAAGGGGGTTGATCTGCCCGTAGGAACCTGATTAACTTGTGTTTTAACATTTTCAAAATGTATGGGGAACATGACTTGGGAGAGTTTGAAGAAGATACACCAGGCATGTATTTTAACTGGTTGAACAGGAAGTTCAACTGACTTGGCTATATGAGCTTAGTTTACATAAACCTGCAAAATTAAATCGGCAAGTTTTAGAGGCAGTGACAATAGATTTGGTGCTGCAGAGCTGGAGGAGACCTTTTTAGCTGAGGGCTCTTGAGACATCTAGCTGATGTTGATTGCCATTGAGGCTTGTTTTGGTAGAGCAAGGGCCCTCACAGAGACCTCTTGTTATGCATTTAACAGCCTGTGTGGCTATCTTGCTAAGTTTTAGCTACAAAATATAAAAGGGAATACAAATAAAATGGAGAGCAAGTAATTTTATATCCGACAGTAGCTGATCCACTACAAACATTGAAAACCACAGACTAATAGCCGGATTCAGGTAGGGGCGCGTATCTTTAAGGTGGCGCAGCGTATCGTATTTATGCTACGCCGCCTTAAGTCAGAGAGGCAAGTACTGTATTCACAAAGTACTTGCCTCCTAAATTACGACGGCGTAGCGTAAATGGGGCCGGCGTAAGCGCGCCTAATTCAAATGAGGATGGGGGGGGGCGTGTTTTATGTTAATTACTCGTGACCCGACGTGATTGACGTTTTTTCCGAACGGCGCATGCGCTGTCCGTGTACATATCCCAGTGTGCATTGCTCCAAAGTACGCCGCAAGGACGTATTGGTTTCGACGTGAACATAAACTACGTCCAGCCATATTCACGGACGACTTACGCAAACAACGTAAAATTTTCAAATTTCGACGCGGGAACGACGGCCATACTTAACATTGACTACGCCTCCTAGGGGGCAGCTTTATCTTTACGCGGCGTATCTCTTGCAGAAACAGCGTATCTTTACTGCGACGGGCGCACATACGTTCGGGAATCGGCATATCTAGTTATTTTACATATTCTACGCCGAACTCAACGGAAGCGCCACCTAGCGGCCAGCCTAAAAAATTACACTTTAAGATACGACGGCGTAGGAGACTTGCGCCGCTCGTATCTTAACCTAATTTAAGCGTATCTGGTTTCCAGAATACGCTTAAATTAACGCCGGCGTAGATTCAGAGTTACGACGCCGTAACTCTCTATGAATCCGGCTAAAATTGTCTAATCAATGTACTTGGACCCTGGCGTTTTCAGACCTGCCTCTTATAAGCACATAGACACTTTCTAACAAAAACACAACTTTGTCTTGTTTCTTTTAGTTGGTCTTCAGTCTGAGCCAAGTGAGAGTGACAGTTATAGCTTTAGAATATACCCTACTGCCAGAGGGAGGACATGCATTGTAGATCTAACAGTTGGATGCCAGGGATTGTCTTTTAGCTTGCGTGTAGCATTACCAATGATGTGTAATTCACTGTCTCTGCAGAGCTTCACTAATTATTTCTGGCACTTTTGCTTGAGAACAACATGCTAGAAGCCAGAATTCTTCTTCAATAGACTTGAGTCAGCCTTTTTTTTTCTTGAAACCACCTCAGCCGCTGAAAGTGACAATTATAGCTTTAGATTATATCCTGCAGCCAGGAGGGGGAAATGCATTGTCGATCTTGAAGTTGGAAGCCAGGGAGTTTCCTTGCATATAGCAATACAGATGGTGTTTATTTAATTTCATGAATTAATTAGTTCTGTCAATTTTGTTTGAGAACGACGTGCTTCGTCAGAATTCCTCTTCAATGAACAAAAGTCTTTTGAGGAATAGTTGGAACATCTTTCATGTTTTTGTTCTCCTGCAAGAAGTAAGGCTGGTTTTATACCATTGCTTTGCTTTAACCCACCTTATGATAAGTTAGAAGCTTGTTCAAATTAACACACCACAGTGGACAGGTGTAAAACGGGGCTTAAAGGGAAATTTCTTTATGACCCCTTTCACACTGGGGCCACCCGTCCTTTTAACCCCCGCGGCTGAAGAAGGGGTTAAAAAACGCCCATGTTGTAGTGCTTCGGAAGCGCTGCTTATTCATTGCAATGGGCAGGGGCGTTTTTGAGAGCGCTGTATACAGTGCTTCCAAACCGCCCCAAAGATACCGCTTGCAGGACTTTTCCTAACGTCCCACAAGCGCACCGCCCCAGTGTGAAAGCACTCTGGCTTTCACATTTGGGCTGCATGGGAGGCAGTTTTCAGGCGCTAAAACTCCTGAAAACTGCCTCCAGTGTGAAAGGAGTCTATGGGTTTACCTTCTGTTCATGTTTCCAATTATTTAGAGATTTTGAAGCTGTGGTGGCACCTGCTCAGTTTTCAGTGAGTTTACACGTTGGTAAATGGTAGCCACTCCCTCCCTTCTCTATGCCCATGTTATTGCCAAAAATTAACCACTTGTCGACCGGCTCACACACATTTACGTCAGCAAAGTGGTTATTACCGCAAAACAACGTACCCATACGTCGGCCCCTTTAAGAGCCATAGCAGACACGCGTTCGCCGCTGGAGGCGATCACCACCGGCCACCTGCAATTGGGGGCACTAGAGTCAGAATAGGGGATTGTGTGTGTAAACCCACAAATCCCTGTTCTGACAGAGGTGAGGAGACAGATTGTTTGTTCCCACAGTTAGAAACACACACACGAGGGATCACATTTAACTCCTTAATTGCCCCCTAGTGTTAACCCCTTTCCTGCCAGTGACATTTGCTCAGTAATCCATGCTTTTTTTTTTATAGCTCTGATCGCTGTATAAATGTGAATGGTCCCAAAAATGTGTCAAAAGTGTCCGATCTGTCCGCCGCAATGTCACATAACTGCTAAACAAAATGCAGATCACTGCCATTACTTGACATAAATCTTTCCCATAGTTTGTAGACGTTATAACTTTTGTGCAAATCGATCAATATACGCTTATTTGATTTTTTTTTTCTCTTTTATCAAAAATATGTAGAGGAATACATATTGGCTTAAACTGATGAAGACATTTTTTTAATTGTCGCTCTTTTTTGTTTATAGCGCAAAAAATTAAAAACATGTGACCAACAGCAGAGGATTAAAAGTACCTCCTGCTTGTTTCCCTACAAACAGGCTAGGAGAGATCTTGCTTGGTCATGTGATATCTGTTTTTCGATTGGGGGAAAAAAGGTACTTAGAGTATTTTGCAGGTCAATGACCTAACTGGTTATGTAGATCTCCTCACACTTTGCCACTTTACCTCATCTTTGTGCTATATATATACATCCCTCTATTTTAATGCTAGGGCTGTGCCTAATTGACCATTTGATGGTACCATCATCACATGACCAAGTCAACAGCATGACACCAATGAACTTTTTAGCTGTCTGTAAAGGGGGGCTTTCTTCCTACTATTCACCAATGTAAGAAGCATGTTTCCCACAGACCACCATTACATTAGTTTTAGTAGGGGGTCCTAAAGACCTTAGCATTTTTTGGATTTCTGAATTAAAGTTGAGAGAGCCTGGTATAGAGGGTCAATTCAAAATTGCAGGTGGCTCTTAACAGGAAATAAAGGGATCTGTAATGTTGCCACGGGAAACAATGAAATCCTCACAGGGTTACTACTTCTACCCTCCAAAAAAAAGTTTTGGAGGAACTTCCTTTTTAGTACAAAGCAGGAAATATTAATGTATTATTGTGTTTTATGTGCAAAATGGTGAGTCTATAAACAACATAAATCAAGCAAAGTTTTTCCAGTCTTCAGGTTTCCATTTTATATGCTCCTGTGCCCATTGTGCCCATGGAAGAAAACCATCGGTCCTTCAGGAAAAAACTTAAGACCCATCTCTTCTAAAGGACCTGGACGAAATGGGACAAAGTGCCTTGAGGCGATGCAGTTTGCATTTGTAGCGCTATACAAGTTGCTCATTCACTCCCTCACTCACTCACTCCCTCACTCATTGTTGCCACCTCTACCTTTTCTTAGACCAAAAGAATATTTGAACCGTGAGTTGCTCTCTGCTGCTTAAGCACCTCTTCCTCAAGGGTTGATATGTTGTGAGTTGAGAGATACCCATGCACAAACGTAGGTTATTTTGTGCAGTTATGGACATCTTGTACCAGTCTTCTCCTCTCTTCTCCATCTTTCAATAACAATGTTTTCACACACAACTGTATCACCCCAAGGTTTTGTTTTTTTACAGTATTCTTTTTAGGTTCTATGAGTTCTAGTTCATAAAGTTTCTGTCAACTTCTCATAATGCTGCAAGCACCAACAGACCGTTAAGATGGCCATACATGGATCGAAATTCAGCTGGTTCAGCAGGAACCATCTAAATTTCAATCTGAGTGTAGCTCTGTCTGTTCAACAGAAGCCGGTTGTCAGACTGGCTTCTGTTAATTGGTCTTGGTGGAAAACCAGCATTCGGTCAGCGCATGCTGCCAATAGGCTGCAACACTGATCAGTGTATTCTGAAGACGGGGGGAGTCCTGCTGTCTGAATACAAAGCTAAATTTACATTTACATTTTCCTGTCAAGCAACATTATACCACTCTTTTTTAATACACAGCAAAGGGGGGGGGGGGGAGAGAAGGTATAACATGCCGTAACATAGTGCTTTGTTTCTATCGCTGCCAGTGGCGGACTGACAACTCATGGGGCTTCCGGGCAATAAGAGGTTATGGGGCCTCCGGGAAATAGATTATGGGGCCACATAGTACACACACACTATACATACACACATAATACACACACAGTATACATACACACAGAATACACACACAGTATACATACACACAGAATACACACACAGTATACATACACACAGAATACACATACAGTATACATACACACAGAATACACACACAGTATACATACACACAGAATACACACACAGTATACATATACACAGAATACACATACAGTATACATACACACAGAATACACACACAGTATACATACACACAGAATACACATACACACACACACACACACACACACACACACTGAAAAGGTACTGGAGAGGCAGGGCAGATATAATCTTGGGATTTTTAGACCAAAAGGATGTCGGTAAGGGACATTTCAGGGACGTATGTATAAAAACCTCAAATTTGTACATACTATCCCTGGTTTTACTGAAGCTGGCAACCCTGATGGGGCCCCCTAGTGGCATGGGGCCCTCGGGCAGTGCCCGAATGGTCAGTGCTCCCCTGATCGCTGCCCCATTTTACCAATCTAGTACAGAGCAGAAGAAGGTGCGTCCAGTACAGCTTGCTATAAATCTCACACGAGCCCTTGTTTTATAGACTGAATGATTGGCCTTATTGTACTCCGCAAGGAAGAAACTGTAAGCAGTCACAATTAAACTGCTCATTTGTTAACAAAAAGACGCTTTGTTTAATAAAGTACACGTTTCCAATATCTAACTCGGTAGATGTTTATCTTGGAATAGATGTCTAGTGCTATGATGAAACCTCCCACCTGTATAACCAAGAGTATTCTAGATGCATGGATGTGTTTCGGGAAGTATAGAGCATGCCTTTTTTTTTTTTTTTTTTTTAATTGATGCAACCCAAATAATAGGTTTGTAAGTAAAAACATGACTCATTTGGCATTAAGTTTAGAGCTAGGGAGCTAGGGTGACCACAACTCCAAACTACCATTCAGGGACACCCTCCCTTCCCAAAAATCAGCTTGTGCTGTAACGAATCACAGGACAGTGATTGGACACAAGAGGCAGGATTTATGATTTCTCCAATCACACGCAGGGGGCGGGATTGTGCTCCTCCAGGCATTCCCGGCCAGGACAAGTACTGTCATTGAGTAAAGCGGTGATGTGGCAGCCTTTTTTGGGGGCATCAGATTGGCCCGGGGCGGGGGGGGGGGGGGGTGTCTGTGTCAGTTTCATTCCGGGACACTGTATTGTCCTTTACTGAATGTGCCCGGGACAGACCTGCAAAATGCGGGCCTGTCCCGGGCAATCTGGGACACGTGTTCACCCTAGTTGGTACTTACAATCTTGTTTACCATTATCATTGAACGTAAAAGAAAATCCAAAATGTTGTGTTGTCCCCAGAAAAGTAGTAGAATTAAAATCTTCCAATAGAGACACTAGTTCTGTTGACCTGGTGCCCTTTTTTTATGCTGGGATTTCCTCTCACTTCCTGTTTGGGACAGGAAATTAAGGGAAATCTCTGCTAACAGATGGTGAAAAAAACGTTTTGCCTATAGTTCTACTTTAAGATGGGTTTAGGAGGGCACCATAGAAGAGGATGACTGTTCCACTCCTGGGAAGGCTGTGCAGTATGAACCAAGCATGTACACTTGCCAATAAAAGGTATGTCATAAAATGTACATTTGTAGTTGGGCTAAATGTAACCAGTGTACTCAAGAGGAACTAATTGAAAGCTGAAAGTAAAATTCCTCCCTTGCAGTGGGGCTTCTCTTTGACTCTGCCTTTGACACTGTTACCACTGATGTCTCTGGTGCTTGGATTTTGCTCCTGCCTCATTGCAGAAGATCTTGAGATAGGTCCCTCTGACATTCTTAAGCCTGGTACACACGATCGGATTTTCCACCGACAAAGCATAGGTCTTTTGTCCGAAGGGCATTGGCCAGGAATGTGTCTTGCATACAAATGGCAAACAATTGTTGGCCAACAAACACAAAACTACATATTTTTTCAGCTCTTTAGCGCCACCCTTTAGGCAACTTCTGCTAATGTTATGGTTAGCATGCGTGTTTGTACTTTGTTTGTTTTTTTCGAAGGACCTCTGTACACACGATCGGATAATCCGACAACACACATTTGTTATCAGAAAATTTTAAAGCATGCTATCCAACATTTGTTGTCAGATAATCCGATCGTGTGTATGAGGCTATACATATACTAGGGTCAATTTAGTTAGGATCCAATTAACCTACCAGCATGCCTTTGGAGTGTGGGAGGAAACATGTGTACCCAGGCCACACGGGCACAAGTAGAATATGTAAACTCCTGGCTGGTATTGCCGTGCTCGAGACTCAAACTGATGACTCTAGTGCTGCCAGATGGAAGTGCTAACCACTTCAGCTCTTCCTGCTTACTAGTAGTACTGCACAATGACTATGCTTCAGTGCAAAGCTCCTTAAATGCAAGTCTCTGGTTAGGTCTGGGCTGATTGAAAACAATAGACTTTCTGTAATTTGAGCATATCTTGCCAGTCATCAGACAGGGATGCTGATTACATTGCTAAGTATTTTTTTTTCTTTTATTGTATTACTCTGTAAACTGCCCGGCCTATGTGCAACTTCTTTTAACCGCTTCCGGACCACCCACTATACATATACTGCGGCCCGGCTGTGTAAAATCTCTCACCTGTAAGTAGGCTGTGATTGGACACGGCGGGAGCCAATCAGCAGGTCCGGTGGCTGTGATGGCGACCTGCCAATCGTTCACAGGAGACACGGAGCAGAGGTGTACCTATGTAAACAAAGCACCTCACTGATCAGTGAGGAAAAGAGAGATCTTCTGTTTTAGCTAAGCTCAAACACGATCTCTGTTTTCCTCCAGTGTAACACTCCCCCCCCCCCCCACAGTTGGAAAGACACACTTTACTCCTTGTTGGCCCCCTAGTGTTAACCCCTTCCCTGCCAGTGTCATTTATACAGGGATCAGTGCATTTAGTACTGATCATTGTATTGGTGTCACTGGTCCCCAAAAAGTGTCACTTCAGGCCAGATTTGTCCGCCACAATGTCGCAGTCCCGCTAAAAATCGCAGATCGCTGGCATTACTAGTAAAAATAAAAAAATAGACTAAAAATTACATAAACCTAACCCATAGTTTGTAGACGCGATAACTTTTGCGCAAACCAATCAATAAACGCTTATTGGGATATTTATTTTACCAAAAATATGTAGCAGAGTACATATTGGCATATACTGATGAAGAAATGTGATTTTTTTTTTCCTTGTTTTATTTTTTATTGAGAATGTTTTATAGCAGAAAGTAAGGAATGTTGTTTTTTTTAATTCAAAATTGCTGCTCTTTTTTTTGTTTATAGCGCAAAAAAATAAAAATTGCAGAGGTGATCAAATGCCACCAAAAGAAAGCTCTGTGTGGGGGGGAAAAAAAGCAGATCAATTTTATTTGGGTACAGCATCGCATGACCGCACAATTGTCGGTTAAAGACACTCAATGCCGTATCGCAAAAAATGACCTGGTCAGGAAGTGGGTAAAACCTTCCAGGGCTGAAGTGGTTAAAATGTACTTCTAAATTGACCAGAGCATGTGCTTTTATTGCTATGCCAGTCTAATCCCCTAATAGGAGAAATGAGACTGATCGCTGCTCCAGGGGAGTATAATAATTAGGGTTGTCCCGATACCGATACTAGTATCGGTATCGGGACCGAGTCCGAGTATTTGCGGGAGTACTCGTACTCCCGCAAATACCCCCGATACCCAAATAGAATACTTGCCCCCCCCGCCGCCGTCGCCGTGAAGCCGCATCCCGTCGCCATTCGCCGCATCCCCGCTGCCGCCGACTGTGTCATACGCCGGGAACATTACAGCTTTGAATAGCTGTAATGATTGGCTCCGCGCATAGACACTCCCCCTCGCTCGGGTGAACTGTCCAATCCCGAGCGAGGGGGAGTGTCTATACGCAGTGCCAATCATTACAGCGATTCAAAGTTGTAATGTTCCCGGCATATTACACAGTCGGCGGCAGCGGGGATGCAGGTAAGTGGGACATGGCTGCATGGGGGGAGACGCTGGATACATGGGGGGGAGACGCTGGATGGGGGGAGACGCTGGATACATGGGGGGGAGACGCTGGATACATGGGGGGGAGACGCTGGATGGGGGGAGACGCTGGATACATGGGGGGGAGACGCTGGATGGGGGGAGACGCTGGATACATGGGGGGGAGACGCTGGATACATGGGGGGGAGACGCTGGATGGGGGGAGACGCTGGATACATGGGGGGGAGACGCTGGATACATGGGGGGGAGACGCTGGATGGGGGGAGACGCTGGATGGGGGGGGAGACAATGGCTGCATGGGGGGAGACGCTGGATGGGGGGAGACGCTGGATGGGGGGAGACAATGGCTGCATGGGGGGAGACATGGCTGGATGGGGGGTGACAATGGCTGCATGGGGGGAGACGCTGGATGGGGGGTGACAATGGCTGCATGGGGGGTGACAATGGCTGCATGGGGGGTGACAATGGCTGGATGGGGGGTGACAATGGCTGCATGGGGGGTGACAATGGCTGCATGGGGGGTGACAATGGCTGCATGGGGGGAGACAATGGCTGCATGGGGGGAGACAATGGCTGCATATGTGGGGGGACATCGCTGCATTTGGGGACACATTTAAAAAAAAGTATCGGTATTCGGTATCGGCGACTACTTGAAAAAAAGTATCGGTACTCGTACTCGGTCCTAAAAAAGTGGTATCGGGACAACCCTAATAATAATCCAGCAGAAAGGAAGGGCTGGGTGCTAGCACCGTTTTTCTCACTTGGTCTACATCCCCTGATACACAGAATGCCACTAACTTGTCCAGAGTAAAACTGTGTCTTCTAATGAAAACAATAAATACTCGTATAGCTTTACATTTTGCATTAGAAAAGACTTGAGGCTTGAGTGAAATGTATGATTATATGTAGTAGTAAACTGCACTCTAATAGTGCTAGTATTGGGAGGAAGGAAGCTGTGAGCGCAGTAACTCTAATTGGAATCCATTCCTGACCTATTGAGCAAAAGCTAAGAACGCTTTAGCCACTTTTCTTTGTCAAGTGGCAATCTTCTCATTACATTTGTAGCATGAGCAAACGACTTCATGACTGTCATTTACTCCTTAACTGATTATATTGATTTAAGCTTTTGCTGGAGATGCTTCTTTAATTTATTCTTGAGTCGCATATAAAGCGTGTTGTTTTTAGTCTATGCAGTAATTAAAATAAATGTATTAGATGATTCTGGGATGAAGTGCTTGCTTCTTTAGCATTTCAAATTTAGCTTCATCAGATTAGATACCGTCATTAGATAATAAAAGAAGCTGGATTTACAGTTTAGGTGTAAACATCACTTAAAGCGGAGGTTCACCCAAAAAACAAGTATATAACATTACATTCTGTATACCTCAAACATGTACAGTATGCTGTTTGTTTTTTGGGGGTGTACATACGGTATTATTGCTATTTTTCACCTGGCTTCTGGGTACTAGCTCCCGTGGGAGTAGGCGTTCCTATGCAGTGGCGCAATGTCCTCTGGGACTTCGCCCAGATGATTGACGTGCCTGACAAAAACTTCCCCCCAGCGGATAAGGCGTGTCACGAGTTTCCAAAATGACCTGAACTGCGAGTCAGCTCTATATGGCGCTATACGGCGCCTGCGCACTGACTAGGAGCCGTGTAGAGCTGACTGCGCAGGCGCTGTATAGAGCCGACTCGCAGTTCGGCTAGTTACGGAAACTCGTGACGCGCCTTATCCGCCGGGGGGAAGTTTTTGTCAGGCATGTCTGGGCGAAGTCCCAGAGGACATTGCCCCACTGCATAGGAACGCCTACTCCCGCGGGAGCTAATACCCGGAAGCCAGGTAAAAAATAGCGATAATACAGTATGTACACCCCCCCCCCAAAAAAAATGTTTGAGGTATACAAAATGTAATGTTATATACTTGTTTTTTGGGTGAACCTCCGCTTTAAGAGAATAACGTACAATACTATGTAAGGATTAGTAGCGGTAGGGAATCCCTCAACCCCTCTTTAGTGCATAATATCCCCCCCCCCCCACACACTGTGCACTGGCGAGTGTCATATAGCCAGAGAGCTGTATGGATAAATGACTGGAAATATAGGTTGTATCATAAACCAGCACTTATGGATTTCCAGATACAAAGGCACCAATTAATTGTTTGCATGGCCCCACCCACTGTACTTATACCCCTTTCAGAAGGGGCGGACTCTGAAAGTTGATTCACCTGTCCAGCTGGGAATTTGTCTGCTGATCCCCGCTGAGTAGGCAGATGACAGGTCCGTGCCCGCTCCGCTTATGCAGAGTAGACACGGACACAGCCAACTTTCCTCTGTGGGTGCAAACAAACCGCCTGTCTGTTTCCATCTATCTGTCACCTGATCTGATCTGCAAGACCAGGGATCTTCAAACTACGGCCCTCCAGCTGTGGTGGAACTACACTTCCCATGAGGCATTGTAAAAATCTGACATTCACAGACATGACTAGGCATGATGGGAATTGTAGTTCCTGAACAACTAGAGGGCCATAGTTTGAAGACCTCTGTGCCAGACGGACGAGGAATAGATCCCCCATCCATCTTTCTTTAGCTGATAGGATCAGATCAAATGTCAGCGGGTTTCACCAAACACATCTGTTGATATCTGCTGCTCCATAGAGGGCAATGAATGGTCCGCTTTGGGTTTGTCTAAACAAATCTGACAGGTGGACCTGATCGGTCCACCCATGTGAAGGGGGCATTACAGTGCACCTGAATTCAAAAAGTAAAGATTTGCTATGTTATAGAGCAGACCTGGGCAAACTACGGCCCGCGGGCCGTATACGGCCCGGCGGACCTTTTATTCCGGCCCCCGGGCAGTGTTGCCAATAGGGTTGTCCCGATACCGATACCAGTATCGGTATCGGGACCGATACCGAGTATTAGCAGGAGTACTCGTACTCCCGCTAATACCCCCGATACTAAAATAGAATACTTCCCCCCCCGCCGCCGCCGCCGAAGCCGCTGCCACGTTAATCACCGCGGCGGGGAACATTACAGACAGCGTTCCTTTGAACAGCTGTTTTCCCCGCCGCGCATAGACACTCCCCCCTTGGACGGATCTGTCCAATCGCGAGCAAGGGGGAGTCACATAGACACTCCCCCTTGCTCGCGATTGGACAGATCCGCCCAAGGTGGAGTGTCTATGCGCAGCGGGGAAAACAGCTGTTCAAACGAACGCTGTCTGTAATGTTCCCCGCCGCGGTGATAACAGTAGGTACGGGGGACAATGGCTGCTGTACGGGGGACAATGGCTGCTGTACGGGGGACAATGGCTGCTGTACGGGGGACAATGGCTGCTGTACGGGGGACAATGGCTGCTGTATGGGGGACAATGGCTGCTGTATGGGGGACAATGGCTGCTGTAAGGGGGACAATGGCTGCTGTAAGGGGGACATGGCTGCTGTACTGGGGACATGGCTGCTGTACTGGGGACATGGCTGCTGTACTGGGGACATGGCTGCTGTACTGGGGACATGGCTGCTGTACTGGGGACATGGCTGCTGTACTGGGGACATGGCTGCTGTACTGGGGACATGGCTGCTGTACGGGGGACATGGCTGCTATACTGGGGACATGGCTGCTGTACGGGGGACATGGCTGCTGTACGGGGGACATGGCTGCTGTACGGGGGACATGGCTGCTGTACGGGGGACATGGCTGCTGTACGGGGGACATGGCTGCTGTACGGGGGACATGGCTGCTATACGGGGGACATGGCTGCATTTGGGGACACATTTTAAAAAAAGTATCGGTATTCGGTATCGGCGAGTACATAAAAAAAAGTATCGGTACTTGTACTTACCTAAAAAAGTGGTATCGGGACAACCCTAGTTGCCAACCGTCCGTAGAATTACGGACAGTACGTAAATAAAAGGCACTTTTTCCCTGTTCGTAAAAGTCCGTAATAAGGGAAATGTGCCCATAAAAAGATCCGAATGTGAGCCGCAGCGCAGGCAGCGTCTAGTCCTCCTACATTATGCATAGCCTCGCCCTCTCTGACCGCCCAGCCCACCACCACCCACCGCGCAGCCAATTATCAAAGCGCATTTTCGCGCTAACAACACTGCTGCCAGCCTATTCAAAAGAGCAGCGCGGGGAAACTGAGGAACATCGTAGAATGTGTGGACTCTGTGGAGAGCGGCACCGGCGGGATAGCACACAGCAGCAGATGTAGTGGACACACTGCAGACGCACCCCCACTGTGACGGAGTGGACTGAGTGAAGGCAGACGGAGACCGACCAGTGCGCCTGGCTGCCTGCTCTGCCCGCCCGACTGACTGACTGTAGCAGTCGGCCAGCCGCCATGCTGGTGCCCGGACCTGGAGTGGACCCTGGTCTCCACTCTCTTTGTTGGAGTAGGACTCCTCGCGACGCCTGCTGCCTGCCCTCAGTGCCACTGCCCTGGCCTTGTCTGGTGAGTCCTCCTCAGTCCAGCAGCAGAGTGTGAAGTGCTATCCTACCTAGACATCATCAGTATGCTGTGTCCTCCTCCTGTGCCCCTTTCACCTCTCCACAGGTCAGATCTGTGGAGAGGTGAAAGGGGCACAGGAGGAAGACACAGCATACTGATGATGTGAAGAAGTGATATGATAATTTATTTGCAGCCTCTGTGCCATGTCCCCAGCCTCTGTCCCCCTCCTGTGTCATGTCCCCAGCGTCTGTCCCCCTCCTGTGTCATGTCCCCAGCGTCTGTCCCCCTCCTGTGCCATGTCCCCAGCGTCTGTCCCCCTCCTGTGTCATGTCCCCAGCCTCTGTCCCCCTCCTGTGTCATGTCCCCAGCCTCTGTCCCCCTCCTGTGTCATGTCCCCAGCGTCTGTCCCCCTCCTGTGTCATGTCCCCAGCGTCTGTCCCCCTCCTGTGCCATGTTCCCAGCGTCTGTCCCCCTCCTGTGTCATGTCCCCAGCGTCTGTCCCCCTCCTGTGTCATGTCCCCAGCGTCTGTCCCCCTCCTGTGTCATGTCCCCAGCGTCTGTCCCCCTCCTGTGTCATGTCCCCAGCGTCTGTCCCCCTCCTGTGTCATGTCCCCAGCCTCTGTCCCCCTCCTGTGCCATGTCCCCAGCCTCTGTCCCCCTCCTGTGCCATGTCCCCATCCTCTGTCCCCCTCCTGTGCCATGTCTATAACAAGTACTCGTACCAGTTGTCCAACAATGATATTTACTGCTTTTTATAAAGAAATACAATTGATTTTATGCAGTATTGAGTTTAGCCTTTTGGCCCGGCCCTCCAAAATATTTTTAGTTTCTCGTGTGGCCCCATCGAAAAAATAATTGCCCACCCCTGTTATAGAGAATATCTAGAAGCCTTAATTGTGCCTAGGCAGTGCACTAACAATATGTATTTTTGTCTGTAAAAATAGCAGCATATTTTCCGGTTTATGAACGTGCCTACAACCTCCTAGCTTTGTATCTGCAGTGTGACATCTCAGGCACTGCAGGCAGCCTCTGACTGCTAGTCTTAGATTTGGAATGAGAGTTGGCGATGTCTCTACTGGGACTTTTTCCCACCGGAAATCCTGGCTGTGTGTATGGGGCATTAGAGGGGTCATCCACCTGCTGGGGGTGGGTCAATGGAGCGAATCCTGCTGAGCAATAGGAGTCCACCCAAACGGAACCACCTATGTTAAAAAAGGCCTACACTGGAAAAACATGGGTTCACTTCTGTTGGGTTGTTTTATTCTGTTTAGGTGCCATGGTAAGTATGCTTTTGAAAACATTAAGTTGTATTTTCCTGCCGGACATTAAACATATATAGGAACAAGGTATGTGAACCATGTTCTGAAGGAATCCTTCATACTAATAATATTTATCTGTATTTTTATTTTATTTTTTCTCTTAGTGGCTTTCATTTTCAACTGGATTGGATTCTGTTTATCGTTTTGCATAACCAACACAATTGCTGGACGCTATGGAGCAATCTGTGGCTTTGGATTATCACTGATCAAATGGATTTTAATTGTCAGAGTAAGTTTATTTTCCCATCTGTTTTTTCATTTGAAATCACATTGCTGTTGCGCAGTTAAATTTGTATTTTCATTGATTTTTCTAAACAGTTTTCTGTTGTAATTATACATTATATTAAAGAATGGTTGTAATAGCCTTGAGGCCTTGTACACACGACCGAACATGTCCGCTGAAACTGGTCCGTCGGACCAGTTTCCGCGGACATGTTCGGTCGTGTGTAGGGCCGACCGGACAGTTTCCCGGCCTAGCGGACAGGTCATGTACATGGTCAGTATGACTCATCGGACATGTCTGCTGGCCCGAAATCCCACGCATGCCTCAAAGTGATTCGACGCATGCGTGGAAGCATTGAACTTCCTGGTGCGCGCACGTCACGGCGTCATCGTCGCCGCCACGTCACCGCGTATCCTGTCCGCGGGGAATTTGGTCTGATGGTGTGTACACACATCAGACCAAATGAGCCCAGCGGACATGTCCGATGAAAACGGTCCGCGGACCGTTTTCATCAGACATCTTGGGTGGTGTGTACGAGGCCTGCGATGTAGATCCAAGCAAAGATGTTTTTTTATGGGAGGTACTGAAGTACACATACCAAGCTACATAGGCAATGTGTAGTGCCCTAAAGCGGTAATAAAGTCTTATGGGAGGTAAAAAATAGGATTTTTGTACTCACTGTAAAATCCTTTTCTCTTTCGTCCATGGACGGACATCGCTTCCTTATACTCTTGACTTTAGGGTTATGTTCCGTCTATTAAGAGAGGACCCTAACAGACGGAACATAACCTACAGTCAAGAGTATAAGGAAGCGATGTCCGTCCATGGACGAAAGAGAAAAAAGTTATCTCCTGCAAGACAATATCATAATGTGCTAGTATGCGGGGACATTCTGAGAAACTGACCTTGAAACAAAGCCCTCCAGCAACGCGCTGTCACTGATGCAGGCGCTTCCATCTTCACCCGGTCTTCCTTCCGGGTTCAGGGACTCCGTCCGCCATAATGGACCAGCTGTGATGACTCCACTTCCGTGCACATGCTCGTCACGGTACACATCTCTGAAGAAATGGCATAGGTATACTGTTTCTTCAGAGCGTGCGAAACGAGAGTTTACTACCACTTTAAATCTGTGATACGAAATTAAATATAATGGGTGATTAGGTGAAATTTTCTCATTCTCGCACCCCAAACTTTTGGTGTTCTTTGTCACTATGGTCTGATTAGTTATCACATTTGTACATATGCTCTACTTCAGCCTTCATATTTCTCTCGTTTGGCCAAGCAGACTGAACAAGAGAAATCCAGTGATTCCCCCATCCATGCTAACCGGCGTGAATGGATGAATCTCCCGCTGTCGGTTATTGTTTATTGACCGCTAATACCTGCAGCTGTCAGAATACACAAACAAGTGACTGGAGCTCGATGCCTGCAAGCCACTGTTTGCTGGACGTTTTTTCACCCGACTCAATTTTCATTCATCAGAGTCACCCATGGCCGGAATCTCAGCCAATTCACAGGAATGTATGGCCAGCTTCCTTCCTTTTGCCTTCTGTACCTACCGTATTAGATTATGGATGTCATAAAATAAACTAGTAATACAGTTGTAAACCCATTACATATACCTAGTACAGAGACTCAGGTGATACACAGAGATGAAGCAAATCCTCCTACACAAGGTGTGCATGTTTATCTGCAGCCCTCTCTTCTCTACAGCCCTTCAAAATGCGTAATGTATACAGCTTGTCTGAGCTTTCAGAAATCAGAGGGCAAGGAGCTGAAGTTACAATCTGCAGAGCTCAATAAAAGCTGAGGTGGTGATCGCAGACTGTGTGCTGGAGCTCCTTCCCTGTCACCTTTTATATCTCTTGGTGTCAGAAGTGATTCATGCTGAGGAAGGAGGCAGCAGACAGAAATGACACTTATGCCCCGTACACATAATTGGAATTTCCGATGGAAAAAGTCAGATGGACTTTTTTTTATCAAATTTTCTGATCGTGTGTAGCCCCATCTGAGTTTTTTCATCGGAAATTACAATGAATTCCATCGGAGTTTAGATATAGAACATGTTCTATTTTTTTCCGTCGGAATTCCGATTTAATTTGGCCGGACAAAAGCCTGATCGTGTGTACGTGGCATTAGAGGTTGATGTACTAAAGGCAAATATACTATGCACTTCAAGTGTACTGCAAGTGCAGTTGCTATAGATCTGAGGGGAAGCTCTGCTGATTTCTATCATCCAATCATGTGCACGCAAAAACTCAGTTTTTTTTTATTTTCCTTGGAAGTTCCCCTCAGAACTAGAAGTGCACCGAAGCAGTATTTTTCATATGATTTTCTGATTGTATGTATTTAAAGCTAAGCAACTTTTCACTTAATACTCCTGGATGAGAGATAAATACTAATTTTAAGCATACAGTATAATGAATGAATGAATGAAAAAAAATTTATAGAGCGCAACACATGCGAACTGAATCGCTTCTGGGCGCTAGTTGTTTGTGACTCATGACCTCAAAAGAGCAGAGTTTTGATCCGTCTTCTGAAAATCAGGTGGTTTTCCTCCAACCGAATGCTGGTTGGTAAAGCGTTCCATAGTCTAGGACCCTGGAAAGCAAACCTTCTTTCTCCTTTGGATTTGTATTTAGTTTTTGGTACCCTGACCAGATTTTGGTCGGTGGATCGCAGAACGCGATTCGAATTGTGAGGTTCTATCTTGTCGCAAAGATATTGCGGAGCCTTCCCATGGATGCACTTATGTGTCAGGCAGAGTGCTTTAAATGCAATTCTGTCTTTTACTGGCAGCCAGTGAAGGGTTCTCAGCGAAGGTGAGATTGATTCCCATTTTTTTTTCCCAGTCACAAGTCTGGCGGCCGTATTCTGAACGACTTGCAGACGGGAGATTTGGTACTTTGGGAGTCCGAGGTACAGTGCATTGGCATAGTCCAGTCTGGAGTTTATGATTGTTCCCACCACGACTGCTACGTCTTCTTTAGGGATAAATGGAATAAGTCTGCGTAGTAGGCGCAACAGATAGTGCGCTCCGCTGACTACTGACCCTATTTGTGCGTCCATTGTCATGAAGGTGTCAAAGATGACCCCGAGACTTTTGACTTTGGAGCTAGGGTTGATGATTTGCCCCAGAATGGGCGGTGGAGTCCAAGTTGTTACCACTTGACTCTTTCGGCTGGCCTGAAACACAAGGAGTTCTGTTTTAGAACTGTTGAGTTTAAGATGGCTGTTGGTCATCCAGTTGTCAATCAAAGCAAGACATTTCTCTAAACTTGGATGATGATTCTTTTTGTTGCCGATGCGCAAGTACAGTTGCGTATCGTCTGCATAAGAGTGATAGAGTAGTTCTTGGCTACTGATAATATCAAAGAGAGGGCGAAGATAGATGTTGAAAAGCACCGGTGACAGGGGGGATCCTTGGGGGACTCCACATGACACCGTGCGCCTCTCAGACGTGAAAGAACCCAATTTAACTGTTTGTGATCGGTTTTCAAGAAAGGAAGAAAACCATGGTAAATCACCTTCTGCAACTCCTGCTACCGAAGCTAGTCGCATCAGTAACAGTTTGTGATCTACCGTGTCAAAGGCTGCGCTTAGGTCCAGCAGAATTAGGAGACAAGATTCTCCTTCGTCTGCGGCCTCGAGGGCGTCGTCCCATATTTTAAGTAAGGCCGTTTCTGTCCCGTGTCCAGGACGGAAGCCTGATTGTAATGGATCCAGTAGGTTATGGGTATCTAGATGCTGTTGCAGCTGTTGTACCACTATTTTCTCCATTATCTTAGAGAGAACGTTTAGGCCTGTTATGGGGCGGCGGTGAATTGGGTCCTTGGGATCCAGATTATGTGGACAGACTTTCCTGCCTTAAAAATGTGTATTTCTGTTGCTGTGGTTTTGTAACCCAGACATGGCCGCCAAGTCCTGCGACCGTTTACTTCAATGCTATAGTGAAATTGGTACAGGCCAGCCAAGGTGGGGAAAAGAACAGTCACTTCTGTGCTCTCTCCTGCAATCGTTGGACTCTATTTGTATATATAACACCTGCACCAAGTTGGTCCATAGATAGCCAGCCTATCAGAAGAGGAAAAAACACACACGCTTTGTTCACTAAAAGCTTCTTTCTTTTATCCAACGTTCGCACAGGACACAAGATTAAGCTCTGATGCCAATTCCCGCTGTATAGAAGAAAAATCGATAGCACTTTATTTTGTGTCCTGTGTAAGTAGGAATAAAAGACGTTTTTAGTGCACAATAGAGCGAGAGTTTCTTTTTCTTTATTTTGATGTTGTCGAGACCGGAAAGAAGCCTAAATGATGTCTCTTTGGCTGGATAGCTATACACCATTTTACATTTTGACCAATTTTGTCTGAATAAGCTAAAATGTTGAGCCATAGGTGGCCCTATTGTTACTACCAGGCCTGACAAACTTAAAGCGGGGGTTCACCCTATCGACGAAAATTTTTTTATTTTTTTTATTTTACCATAAAATCAGGCATTGTAGCGCGAGCTACAGTATGCCTGTCCCGAATTTTTTACCCCCGTACTCACCTTGTTCTCGTAGATTGAAGATACCGGGGAATGGGCGTGCCTATGGAGACGGAGGATGATTGACGGCCGGCTCTGGCGCGTCACGCTTCTCCGGAAATAGCCGAAATAGGCTTGGTCTTCACGACGCGTGCGCATAGCCTGTGCGCAGGCGCCGTGAAGAGCCGAGACCTACTCCGGCTGTCTTCGGGGAGAGTGACGTGCCAGGGCCGGCCGTCAATCATCCATGCGACTTTCATGAACAGGACACTACTTTGATCCGACTTTGTGATAGTCTGACTTGTTCTTTGACCAATCAAAACAATCCCAGAGTGAGGTAAATTCTTTTTACTGCTGCTGTAATCACATGTCAGATGTCAAAAGTCGGATGGTAAGGACAAGGCTCCTACTTTGGTCCGACTTCAATGATATTCAATGGGCTGAAGTAGGATCAATGTCGGACCAAAGTAGCACAGGGAGCATTTTTAAAGTCGGACCGACTTGCGTCGGACCAGTTAAGACGGCTCTCCTAGGGAAACATTGATTTTCACACGTCATGCGACATGAGCTCCCAATGTCGGAGCGTTTTTCGGACAAGTGTGAACCCGGCCTGGGCTCAGGTTCACACTGGGCTGCGGGAATGAAGCCGTACAAGTTCATCTGAACTCGCACGATTTCACTCCCGCGAATGCAGAGACATCTATGCCGAAATCGTAAAAAAGTAGAAAAGAAACTACTTTTTGAAATTGGTGCAGCGCCGCGGATGCGGCATCGTACTGATTAGGACGGTGCCTTATCCAGCTTCTTCCCAGCAGCAGTATAAGGAAAGGGGATACACTGTGATGTAAGGGAGAGTGGGGGACTCAACTTCTGATGGTGGGGTGGCTCGTGACATCTAATGTCAAGGGAGGGGATGTGCTGGACTCTAATCTTACAGCAAATTCTGCCAATTTGCCATGTCAAATCGCATGTCAAATTGCACCAGTGTGAACAAGGGCTGAATCCTCTAAGGAGCAGTGACAATGTGGGTATTCAGACACCCACAGGCACTGTGGCCGTCTTAATACAATAGCCAGCCAGGGAGATTCTTCCCTCCATTCTATTTAGTGCAGATAGAGCAGGGGTGTCAAACTCAATTTAATCATGAGCTGCATCAGCATTATGATTGCTCTCAAAAGGGCCGGTTTTATCTGTAAGATTAGATGTCCAGCGCATCCCCTGCGCTGACATGAGATGTCACGAGCCACCCCACCATCAGAAGTTGAGTCCCCCACTCTCCCTTACATCACAGTGTACCCCCTTTCCTTATGCTGCTGCTGGGAAGAAGCTGGATGCATTGCTTTAAAGCATAAAGTAAGGATCTGGAGGAGGGCTGGAGCTCTCCTACAACTGCAGGAGAAGTGCGAGGGCCACATGACATGGCCTGGAGGGCCGGATTCAGCCCACGGGCCTTGTGTTTGACACCTGTGAGATAGAGGAATCTAATCGTTTTCTGTCATTTAGCCCGCAGGCTGAACTAAGAAAATCTATATATGTATGGCTAGGTGCAAATCTAGGCTTGTTGCCAGTCTCAACACACTAAAAAAATAAAAAAATCTTACTCTGAGGAAGATTTATGCTGGCCATACACTATACAAAATTAAATAAAAATAAATTGTATTATGGAACTCATGTCTTGATCCCACTAGAACGAATCCGCCCTATGTAAATGCAGGCTTAAACCTAGAAGGTGATTGGCTAATATTCACAGCTGCATCAGCTTGTGTGTGCATGAGTTTTAGTAATGTAGGATACACACTGAGAAAATCAAGCGCAGTCTTTTCTGATTTTTCTTGTAAGAAAATTGTGCGAACAAACGGTACACATTGAACGAAAATCGTTGTTTCCTGCATAATTTTTTTTTTTTGAGTTTGTACCTTTTTTCGTGTGAAAATTCGGAATCGGCTGTTGAAAGTTTTGTGTACACGCGATACGAAAATCGTACGATAATTCTTTGGACGAAAATGTTCGCCCGTTTTTTTTTTTTTTTTTTTTATCGTGCGGTACGAGACTTTAATCCCCTCCTCTTTTATTCTTGATTACCAGAGGATACTAAAGCTCTAAAGCCTTTCCTTCTGGACAGCGGGAAATTGCGTCAGAGCTTAATCTTGTGTCCTGTGCTAAGTTGGAATAAAAAAAATAAGCTTTTAGTGAACATCGTGTTTTTTTTTTATTTTTTTTTTATTCGGATGCAGACTCCATTTATTAGATTTACGGCACAGTGCGATGCAGAAAGGCCTATTTAGTTTATATTGCTGCGTTTCCTCTCCCAGACTGAATACGGTTGTGGAAATTATTATAAGAAGCTTTTCCTAAGACACACTGTGTACCTTTTTTAATATATGTTTAGGTTTATTTAATAAAATATATAACTGGATAAGAATATTTTTCTTTCTTATCTGCCTATAGTTGCACTTTAAGTATACTTCTAGCTAGCTGTTGTGGCAGCGTTGCTGTACATCTATTTGGCCACTGTGTGTCAGTATTGCTTCAGTTTTTGCGCAGACAGGTTTTGTTTGGGTTTTATATTTCTCCACTGTTCTGGAAAGATCTGTGTTTGAGCATGAAAATGCCAGATTTTTTTGGGCGAATACAGAGTTTAGCGCTGTATTTTTACATTATGAGAGTTAGAATCTAGTTTTTACGCCCGATACCTGAATTTACCAGTAAAATACAGAAAAAAAGGCTCTTGTATGTTGGTCCTAAACGATACAATATTTATTACCAAGTAAATGGCGATAAAGAGCATTTATGTCCAGCTAATGTTCTTGGGGTCGATTTTGAAATGCTCAGAATTCTCGGTGCGAAGACGGATCTGTTCAATTTGTGGTTTGATCTTTTACGGCCCCAATAATCACGCTGCATGCAAAGAAATGCCGCATCTGGGGGAAGATCTTTTAGTACAAATAGTCAGCTCTGTGCACTTTTTTTATGTCAGAGGTTTTATTAGGTCTTGTCCAATGCCATGGGAACCAAGGTCAGAGCCGTGCCATCTGGATTGGGCTCTGAAGGGCCAGGATGCCCATATAACATAGATATTATGTTCCTGTCTGCTGATATTGACTTTATTCCAGCTAAGATTAACTTTTTCCTCTACTGGCAGCTATAGTCTTTCCTTTTTAGATGTGATACAAGACCCATAGAGATACACACGCTATGCCCGCCAGGCTTGCTCTCCTGGTGTGGGGGCCCATGTTAAACCTCTGTGCGTTCCAATTACAATTTGGCACCTGTGCCTTGTTGGTGGGAATGCTTCCAAGCATTCCCAGTATTGTTATTCGTTTTTTATTATTCTTAATTTTATTCCGTACGTTTTTTGGCTCTGCGTAACTTCTGCATACTTTTAGCTATTAAAACCATTCAACTTTTAAAATGTTCAACTCTTTCAGCTAATGATGGGACTTCAATTTTTTATTATTTTTTACGCTTTTTAACACTTTTTCAAAAAAAAAATTTAACATTGAAGTCAATGAGAGCATGCTTCAAATCCTTCAAATCTGCAAAGGCAAATAAGCCGCACACCATCCTAGCATGACAACTTCAGGACCGGGCGGCCACTTCCACACCCACATCTATTAAAGACGCAAATGGCACTCTCCACTCCCATCCATCCGACATTGCCCAGCTCTTCCATGACTACTATTCTGCCTTGTACAATGACCCGAGTGTCCCACATAACCCCCCCCCCCTCCTGATTTATCCCGGGCCATCCATTCCTACCTAGTGGACTGCGACCTTCCCACTCTTTCCCCTTCCGCCCTCACTAGCCTTAACTCCCCTATCTCTGAAAAATAAGTAATTGACATGGTTAAATCCCTCCCCAACAACAAGGCCCCTGGACCCGACGGTCTACCATACCTCTATTATAAAACCTTCTTGCCACTTCTTCTCCCCATATCACCCCTCTGTTCAACTCCTTTTATGACTAACACATTTATTCCGAGGGACATGCAGACCTCTTTTCTCACAATGATCCCTAAGCCAGGAAAAGATCTTACTTTGTGCTCGAACTACAGACCGATTGCTCTTTTGAATGCAGACGTAAAGATTTTTACTAAGATACTAGCTAACATATTAAACGACTTTCTGCCGTCGCTGATCTATAAAGATCAGGTGGGGTTCATCCCCCTCCGACAGGCTTGGGACAATACTCGGAGAGTTATTGATCTTGTGGAGGTAGCAAACAGGAACAGGTCCGAGGCGCTGCTTTTGAGCCTTGATGCGGAAAAAGCCTTTGATAGGCTGGGTTGGCCTTTCCTCTTTAATACTCTCCACCGAGCCGGTGTAAAGGGTCCCTTGCTACAAGCCATTACTCACCTGTACTCATCCCCTTCGACCTTAGTCAGGACTCAGTTTGCCTCCTTGTGATGTATTGAACCCCTAGCAGCCCATATTAGGCAGAATCCGAAAATTCATGGCATCCCAGTCCGTACTAGGGACTTACACTCACTCAGCCCCTTGTCTCACTTCCGAATTTACATGTAGAATTAGATCGCTACAGTACTCTTTCGGGTTATAAGATCAATAACTCTAAGACAGAAGCCCTCCCCCTTAACATGGCCCCTCAGACTTTGTCTTCTTTCTCCCAATCCTTTAACTAACTACACATGGAAGACTTCCACCCTAAAATACCTAGGTGTCCATCTTTCGCCCTCTTATGAAACCCTATACAAGGCTAACTTCCCTCCCCTATATAAGTCTATTAAGACCTCTCTGGCCAAATGGAAAACCTTAAAGTTATCCCTCTTTGGTCGTCTGGCGACCATTAAGATGGCGATCCTACCTAAACTCCTTTATCTTTTTGAGACCCTTCCTATCCCTATCCCAGCCGTGCACTTCAGATCCCTGCAGGGTGACTTGCTCAGGTTTTTTTGGAATTTCAAGAGACACAGGATTGCTAGATCAATATTGTACGCCCCCCGCGGCCAAGGCGATCTTGCCTTTCCCAACATAGCCAAGTACTACCTGACAGCTCAGTTGCGCCCGGTGGCTTCTTGGTGTACTCTTCACGCATACAATAGATGGACATAAATTGAGAAGCTGTGGTTGGCTCTCACCCATCCCAACTCCATGCTATGGAGTACAGATGTGCCTCTCGGTAGATCCCAACTATTGGGGCCGATGGCGCTCTTAAGGACGTTATGGCGATGGGCCAAATCGACGTACCTGCTGACCTCCGCCTCACCTTTCGGGTTTCACTGGACAAAAAGTTTGGTCTGCAAACGGACAAACTTTACGTCAACAAAAGTCCGATGGTGCCTAGTCTGACCGTGTGTACAGCAAGCAATCGGACTTTTGTACAAAGTACAATCGCGAATGCACACAGACAAAACCTCTACTAACTCTCGATTAGCAGAAAGAGCCCAAAGGGTGACTCCGGAGAATTGAACTTCCTCTTTTAAACTCTCGTCAACAGTGGCGGCTGGTGCTCAAAATTTTTGGGGGGGCGCAAAGGAAAAAAAAAATTGCAGTCTCACTGTGCCCAATTGCAGCCACTGTTACATGCCATCAAATGCAGCCACTGTGCCATCAATGCCATGCCATTAAACGCAGTCACTGTGCCATCAATTCGCACCACTGTGCCATCAATTCGCACCACTGTGCCATCAATTCGCACCACTGTGCCATGCCATTAAACGCAGCCCCTGTGCCATACATTGTCACCACTGTGCCATGCCATTAAACGCAGTCACTGTGCCATCAATTCGCACCACTGTGCCATCAATTCGCACCACTGTGCCATCAATTCGCACCACTGTGCCATGCCATTAAACGCAGCCCCTGTGCCATACATTGTCACCACTGTGCCATGCCATTAAACGCAGCCCCTGTGCCATACATTGTCACCACTGTGCCATGCCATTAAATGCAGCCACTGTGCCATACATTGTCACCACTGTGCCATGCCATTAAACGCAGCCACTGTGCCATCCATTGTCACCACTGTGCCATACATTGTCACCACTGTGCCATGCCATTAAACGCAGCCACTGTGCCATACATTGTCACCACTGTGCCATGCCATTAAACGCAGTCAATGTGCCATCCATTGTCACCACTGTGCCATGCCATTAAACGCAGCCCCTGTGCCATACATTGTCACCACTGTGCCATGCCATTAAACGCAGCCAATGTGCCATACATTGTCACCACTGTGCCATGCCATTAAACGCAGCCCCTGTGCCATACATTGTCACCACTGTGCCATGCCATTAAACGCAGTCACTGTGCCATCCATTGTCACCACTGTGCCATGCCATTAAACGCAGCCCCTGTGCCATACATTGTCACCACTGTGCCATGCCATTAAACGCAGCCACTGTGCCCTTTAATGGTCGCCGCTGTGCCAATTGTCCCCACTTTGCCCTGTAAATTGCGTCCCCCCGGCACTTACCTTTACTGGAGTCAGGCATCCACGTCCCACGATGTCTTCTCCCGCCCTCGATGACTGACAGGCGTCTCAGCCAATCAGGTTACAGGTAGCCAGAACCGGCCAACGTGATTGGCTGAGACGCCTGTCATCTTATTCAAGGGGCGTACAGTCTGTGCGCTCCGAGAATAAGCTTCTGGGCTGTATTGGGAAAGCCTATCAGAGCCGTTGGCTTTGATAGACATTTCCCTACAGCCAACCAGCTGGCGTTATTCAGATGGCCGGACATTGAGCGCCGACCATCTGAATAACAGCGGCAGCGGCGAAAATAACATAGATTCGTGCAATGCATGAATCTATGTTATTTCACTCAGTGGCGGTGAGAGCCAGAGGGGGCGGCGCTCCAGCGCCCTCTATGGACGAACCGCCACTGCTCGTCAATACGTTGAAACGTCACTAGGTTCGTGTTTGTTGCCGAAAAAGTCTGAGCGTGTGTATGCTATGGGTGTGACCGGACAACTCCCTTCGGACAAAAATCCAAGGGAAAGTTTGTTGAATGTCCGATCGTGTGTACGAGGCTTTAGTCCGTAGGGTTCAATATTGTGTTGGCCCACCCTTTGCAACTATAACCGCTTCAAATCTGCTGGGAAGACTGTCCACATGGTTTGGGAGTGTGTGTATGGGAATGTTTAAACATTCTTCCAGAAGCGCATTTTTGAGGTCAGGCACTGATGTTGGAGCAGAAGGCCTGGCTTGCAGTCTCCGCTCTAATTCATTCCAAAGGTGTTCTATCGGGTTGAGGTCAGGATTCTGTGTGGGCCAGTCAAGTTCCTGCACCCAAACTCGTTCATCCACGTTTTTATGGATCTTGCTTTGTGCATTGGTGTGCAGTCATGTTGGAACAGGAAGAGGCCATCCCCAAAATGTTCCCACAAAGTTGGGAGTGCGAAATTGTCCAAAATGTCTTGGTATGCTGATGCCTTAAGACACCTTCCACACTGAGGCGCTTTGCAGGCGCTATAACGCTAAAAATAACGCCTGGAGGGCGAGCAGGAGGGTCAGGACGCTCTCTACTTTACAGATAGAGAAAAGAGCTGTGTGTTAGTGGGCATCCTGACATTCCTGCTTGCCCCCTCAAGAGGCTTTCTAGACACCAGGGAGAAATCCTTGCATTACTGTGTGTAGTTACAGACAGAAGAACAGGAAGTGGGGATTTCTCAGAAGAAATAACGACATTTAAAAGCAAAATGGAAGGATGAGGTAAGTGAAGGAGGACTGCACTAAGGTAAAGGAAGCTATTTAGGGGAAACATTTACCTTTACAACCCCTTTAAAACCCCAAAATCATGAAAAATAAAACAAGCGCGCAACCACTAGTGAATAAAACTAAATAATGTGTCAAAATATAAAAAAAAAAGAAGTGAATAAATATAAATAAAAATAAATATAAATATGTATATATTTATACATATTTATTTTTATTTACTTATTTTTTTTAGATATTTTGACACATTATTTAGTTTTATTCACTAGTGGTTGCGCGATTGTTTTATTGTCCCAATACTTTTGACAACAGAGTGTAGTAGTTGAAGGTTAATGTGAAGGACATAGAACAAGAGAATTTCATAATGTATGGCCAGTCTAAGTTAAATTTTGTTTCCAAATTTTTTTAAATGCCACCTATCACACACCCTTTTATTTTTCCCTACCCTTTCTATAAAAAGTAATTGTCCATATGCCTCCAACAGCAGGTGTGTGTGCAGAATTGTTTCCTTGTAGCTGGATTCACGTAGGGCGGCGTATGGTTGAGCCGGCGTAGCGTATCGTATTTACGCTACGCCGCCGTAAGTCAGAGAGGCAAGTGCTGTATTCACAAAGCACTTGCCTCCTAAGTTACGTCGGCGTAGCGTAAATGGGGCCGGCGTAAGCGCGCCTAATTCAAATGAGGAACAGGGGGGCGTGTTTTATGTTAATGAATCGTGACCCGACGCGATTGACGTTTTTAACGAACGGCGCATGCACCGTCCGTGGACATATCCCAGTGTGCATTGCTCCAAAGTACGCCGCAAGGACTTATTGGTTTCGACGTGAACGTAAATTCCGTCCAGCCCCATTCACGGACGACTTACGCAAACAACGTAATATTTTCAAAGTTTGACGCGGGAACGACGTCCATACTTAACATTGGCTAGGCCAGCTTTTTGTTGGACTAACTTTACGCCTGAAAACGCCTTACGTAAACGGCGTATCTTTACTGCGACGGGCAAGCGTACGTTCGTGAATAGGCGTATCTCGCTGATTTTACGCATTCTAGGCGTAAATCGGCGTTCACGCCCCTAGCGCCCGGCGGAACTAGACAGCTAAGATACGACGGCGCAGGCTGTCGTATCTTAGCTACATTTAAAGGGGTTTTCCACCTTTTTTTTTAAGTTTATTAAAAGTCAGCAGCTACAAAAAGTGTAGCTGCTGGCTTTTAATAAACAGACACTTACCTGCTCCACGGTTCCAGAGACGCGTTGGCCGGGGCTCCGCTCCTCGTCCCCCCCTCGCCGGCCGGCGTCTTCATTCTCAGTGTGGGCACCCGGCAGTGACAGCTTTCGGCTTCACGGCCGGGCACCCACTGCGCATGCGCGAGCGGCGCGGCGCCGTCCGATTGGACTGGCACTCACCTACAGGGAGGGGCTGTGAAAAGGCAATTAAGCTAATCGCCTTTCCAGCCCCTCGGCGGAAGGAGGAAGTGGGACAGGAAGTCCCCTTCTCCTGAAGCTCCCCCCCCCCCAAAAATTACATGCCAAATGTGGCATGTAAGGGGGCGAGGAGTTGGTTAAGAGGAAGTTCCATTTTTAGGTGGAACTCCTCTTTAAGTGTATCTCAATTTGAGAATACACTTAAATGTACGACGGCGCAGATTCAGAGTTACGACGGCGTATCTACTGATACGCCGGCGTAAACCACTCTGAATCTGGCTATTAGTGTCAAAGTTCAGGCAGGAAAAAAAAATTGCATTATGCATTGGTATCCTCCTTTGATTGAACGGTGCTGCCAAATCCTTGTGATGTGGGAGGAGTCACCAAGCGCAGTTTGTGAGGGCGTTATGTACTGGGTATGCACATTGGCTTTATATATATATATATATATATATATATATATATATATATATATATATATATATATATATATATATATATATAATGTGTGTGTGTGTGTGTGTGTGTGTATATATATATATATATATATATATATATATATATATATATATATATATATATATATATATATATATATATATATATATATATATATATATATAAAGAAAGCAAGAAAAAATTAGGCTAAAAACCGAGAAGAATGCATTTTTTTCCGATTGACGTCGTACATACCAAGGTGCAGTTACACTGAGCGTAATGATGACAAAATACCATTGAAAAGCTCAACTACTAACATGTTTGAACATTGCGTTCCCTCTGTGCTACTTTTTCTTTTTTTTATTAGAACAGCGGAGACTAACAGTACGGCACCAAGGACATTCAAAAACGCTCAATGTTACTGTTATTTAAACTGGAACCAATATCCAGCCATATTAATAAACAAGCCTATGAAATGTGATCAACAAAGGCGGATTACATAAACTGCTGTGTTCTGTACCGTGTATATTTCACTTAAAGCTAATTTCTACAGACCTAGAAAGAAAGCCTGTAAAAATTGTATTCTGATAATGTCTTATGAGAAGCTATTTAAGCGCGTGGTACGAGAAGTGTGAGAACGATGAATACTAAAGACGTTTGATGTGTCGTGTTATCAGTGAAGCGTACAGCCTACCGCAGTATCAATCAAAGTGTGCCTATTCATATTCCCTTATCGCGCGGAGGACAAAACTATCTACCGTGGCCAGCAACAGGGCTCAAGCGGCACTTTAAGGTTCATTTAGCCATGTTCTGCTCTCTGCTGGGAACCAAATACAGGAGCATCTAGTTTGGAAATGAAAAGACTTTAATGAGTCTGAGCCTTTGAGGTTGGTATCCTTGGCAGCAGATAGCAATGGGGGGTTTGCTGAAGGTCAAAAGTTTCTCTTTTAAGGGGTCAGCCGAACATCCCGTTCTGATAAGATTAAAGCAGTGTGGCTTTGGGGATAATGTTTGGAGTCGCACAGCGCTGAGAAATCTTTAGGCCATGAAGTGCAAGTCGATGCAAAGTGACAGCAATTTGACAAGAGCAAGTGTACGTTCAACATCCATGGTGAACAATGTATACACTGTATTTCTGTGTGTTGTTGTTGTTGTTGTTATTATTATTTTTTAGTATATATCATTTTTATTATTTTCCAAGATATTACAAAGTAAACCATACTTGGATTTATTTGATCTTATTTTACATTCAACATCCACGGTGAACAATGTATACACTGTATCTGTGTGTATGTTGTTGTTGTTATTATTATTATTATTATTATTATTATTATTATTTTTTTTTTTTTAGTATATATCATTTTTATTATTTTCCAAGATATTACAAAGTAAACCATACTTGGATTTATTTAATCTTATTTTACGTTCAACATCCATGGTTAACACTGTATACACTGTATACACTGTATTTCTGTGTATGTTATTGTTGTTATTATTTTTTTTTAGTATATATAATTTTTATTATTTTCCAAGATATTACAAAGTAAACCATACTTGGATTTATTTGATCTTATTTTACGTTCAACATCCATTGTGAACAATGTATACACTGTATTTGCGTGTATGTTGTTGTTGTTGTTATTTTTTTAATATATATAATTTTTATCATTTTCCAAGACATTACAAAGTAAACCATACTTAGATGTATTTGATCTTACTTTACTTGATTGTTTTTCTTGCTTATTTAATGTAATTTATTTTCATGTGGCTCCTGCTATAAATGTCTTTTCGAGGCTGGGTTCACACAATTACAAATTGGATGTGGGTTCTCTGTATTCAATTCACAATGGCAGGAGATTTTGACCAGCTCTCCGCTGCGGGTCCGGTGCGAATTTGCACATTATTCCTGTGCGCCTTTTGGTCCGTTTTAGGTCCGAATTCAGACAAATATTCAGGCTGAAATGGTGAATGGCCACACATCGGACCTCTACTGTGAGCCGCATGCAAAGATAGTGTGAACCCAGCCTAAAACAGTCTTTATACAATGGTGTGTATAATATATAGAGATGTATACCATATTTATCGGCGTATAACACGCACCCTAACTTTTAGAGGGAAGTTTCAGGAAAAAATAACTTTCCACAGCCCCCTGCGTATAACATGCAGGCACAGTTTGCCCTCTATTTTCAGTGTAAAAAAGTGAGTGTTATACGCCAATAAATACAATGGGGCAGATCCACAGAGCGAGTACGCCGGCGTATCTACTGATACGTTGGCGTACTTTCAAATTACCCGCGTCGTATCTTTGGTTTGAATCCTCAAACCAAGATACAACGGCATCTGGGTTAGATCCAACAGGCGTATGGCTTCGTACGCCTTCGGATCGTAGATGCAATACTTCGGCGTCGGCTGGGTGGAGTTTGCGTCGTCTTCCGCGACGGGTATGCAAATTGGCTATTTCCGACGATCCACGAACGTACGCGCGGCCGTCGCATTCTTTTACGTCATCTCTAGTTCCGACATATAGTTAAAGGGGAGTTCCAGCCATTTGTATGTTTATTAAAAGTCAGCAGCAACAAAAAGTGTAGCTGCTGGCTTTTAATAAACAGGCACTTACCTGCTCCAGCGCTCCAGCGACGCGCCGGCCGGGGCTCCGCTCCTCTCCCCCCCTCCCCGGCCGGCGTCTTCATTTTCAGTGTGGGCACCCGGCCGTGACAGCTTTCGGCTTCACGGCCGGGCACCCACTGCGCATGCGCGAGCGGCACTGCGCGGCGCCGCGCCGTGTAATTGGCCAGGAGATCGCCTAGGACCTGTGACGTGTCCTAGGCGATCGCCTACAGCAGCCACTTCCTGAAGGCGATTAAGCTTAGTCGCCTACAGGAAGGAGGAAGTGGGACAGGAAGTCCCACTCGTGCTGAAGCCCCCACTCCCCCCCCAAAAAAATTACATGCCAAATGTGGCATGTAAGGGGGAGAGGAGTGGGTTAAGAGGAAGTTCCAAATTTGGGTGGAACTCCTCTTTAAAGCTGGTGTTTTGCGGTGTATAGTTAGGCTTGCCATGTTAAGTATGGCCGTCTATGTTAAAAAAAATTACGTCCTAGCGACGTTATTTAGTGCAATGCACGGCGGGAAATTTCGGGACGGTGCATGCGCAGTTCATTCGGCATGGGGACGCGCTTTATTTAAATGAAACACGCCCCCTAATCGCTGATTTGAATTCCGCCGCCAGAGATAGACTATGCCGCCGTAACTTATGGCGCAAAATCTTTAAGGATTCGAACTAAAGCCAGGTAAGGTACGGCGGCGTATCGTATCTCTGATACGCTGCACGGGTGCAGATCTCTGTGGATCTGCCCCCGTATATCTATCTCTATATCTAGATAGAGGGAGAGAAATAGAGAGGGAGAGATGTAGATAGAGAGGGAGAGATGTAGATAGAGAGGGAGAGATGTAGATAGAGAGGGAGAGATGTAGATAGAGAGGGAGAGATGTAGATAGAGAGGGAGAGATGTAGATAGAGAGGGAGAGAGACGTAGAGAGAGGGAGAGAGACGTAGAGAGAGGGAGAGAGACGTAGAGAGAGGGAGAGAGACGTAGAGAGAGGGAGAGAGAGAGGGAGAGAGACGTAGAGAGAGGGAGAGAGGGAGAGAGAGGGAGAGAGAGAGGGCGAGAGATGTAGAGAGAGAGAGATGTAGAGAGAGGGAGAGATGGATATCTATAGAGATAGAATATTATTCATGATTTATATAGCACCAACAGTTTATGCAGCGCTTTACAATGTAAATATATATTATACATTTATACCATTTTTTATTTTATTTTTATTACTACACATTTGAGTTCTATTTACCCGAAACTAATTTCTGATATGACTTTATCCATATTTATTCAATTTTTTAATAACTGTATTTGATATACCAGTAATACTTTGCTAATGCTCCCCATAAGTGTATACGAGGAAATGTCTAATGAATGACTTCTTGAGGCGTACTTGTAGTTGGGTACAACACATAAAACTAACATTATGAGTTGTAAGTCAGCACCATCTGCTGCCTTAGGCTTAATGTACACGGAACGTTTCAAAACCTCTCCTAAAAGATTTACAGATTTTGACAGATAGACTTGACAGATAGTAACCAACGTTTTAAAAACGTCAGTTTTGCCGAGTTTACATGCTGCGTTTGTGCTTTTTGAAGCGTTTTTATTTTTATTTTCAAATAATCAAAAATGTATGTCCATTAAAAACGCCTGTAAATGAAATAAACGCGAGTTACCGCGTTTACAAGCTGTTACAGGCATTTCGGCATTTCAAACGCCTCTGAACATTCGTTGTGAACGCATTTTTTTTGCTTTCCAAAAAATGCTTCTAAACTCAACTGCCTAGAAATTACTATAAACAAGCCTGTGTAGATGCACTGATAAGATAACATAGAAAAGAGTTCATGGGCAGCACTAAACACACGCTGTTTAATTTACATTGTCCCTTATATTTCTGTATGTGGATGATCGCACTGTAATTATTTTAATAAAAAAATCATCTAAGTACCGTTTTCCTAATCAATAAACAGCCGTCACATGACCCAGCTCTTTCTCAGCCTGTCTGCAGGGAATAATAAGCAGGAGGAGCTTCTAGTCCTCTGCTACTGGTCACTAGGGATGAGCTTCGAGTTCGAGTCAAACTCATGTTCGACTTGAACATTGCCTGTTCGGCGAACAATTAGGGGTGTTCGCGGCAAATTCAAAAAGCCGCGGAACACCCTGTTAAAGTCTATGGGAGAAATCTAAAGTGCTAATTTTAAAGGCTAATATGCAATTTATTGTCCTAAAAAGTGTTTGGGGACCTGGGTCCTGTCCTGGGGACATGTATCAATGCAAAAAAAAGTTTTAAAAACGCCCGTTTTTTCGGGAGCAGTGAATTTGGTGGTCTGATTGGTGGGCATGGAGGAGGAAGGAGGAAGTGGGCTGTCATTTACCACTGTGTATACGCCCACCAGTGTGACTTTATAGTCACATGGGCTGCTCAGATGTGATACGGAGGAAGTTCTTAGCATAGAAACTCACTGAAAACTGAGCATGTGCAGAGTTGCCACCACAGCAACAAAATCCCTAGCTGAATTGAGAACATGAACATAAGGGGGAGATAGAGAGCAGCCGGATCAACCAGGTTTTTTCGCAGCAGAATACAGAAAATGAATCTCATAGTGATTAAGTATGAACAGTATGTCGTTTTTTTTTTTTTTTTTTATAATGTGGGTTTAGTGACACTTTAACCACTTGCTGACGGCCGTACGACTTTGTACGGCCGCAGCGCGGCTCCCAATCTCTAACAGGCCGTCTTTTTACGGCCGCCCCTTTGCACGTTCCCCGCGCGCGCTCCCGAGCGCGCAGCGGGGAACTGCTGTGCTGGCCGTGTCCCTTGGACACAGCCAGTCACAGATCGCCGTGAACGGCCAATCGAAACGGCCGTTTCCTAGGCGATCTGTGCGGCCAATGAGAGATGATCTCATATGTTTACATATGAGATCATCTCTCATTCCCGGCTCTCGCAGACAGCGGTGCTGTCAGGGGAGAGAGGAGACGGATCTGTGTCTCTTGTACATAGAGACACAGATCGGTCACCCCCCCCCCAGTAACCCCCCTCCCCCCACAGTTAGAACACTAATATTAGGGTACACATTTAACCCCTTCCTCACCCCCTAGTGTTAACCCCTTCCCTGCCAGTCACATTTATACAGTAATTAGTGCATATTTACAGCACTGATTGCAGTATAAATGTGAATGGCGCCAAAAATGTGTCAAAAGTGTCCGATGTGTCCGCCATAACGTCGCAGTCCCAATAAAAATCGCAGATCGCCGCCATTTCTAGTAAAACAAAAATGTATACAGTAATTAGTGCATATTTATAGCACTGATTGCAGTATAAATGTGAATGGCGCCAAAAATGTGTCAAAAGTGTCCGATGTGTCCGCCATAACGTCGCAGTCCCAATAAAAATCGCAGATCGCCGCCATTTCTAGTAAAAAAAAATAAAAAAAATAATAATTCTGTCCCTTATTTTGTAGGCGCTATAACTTTTGCGCAAACCAGTCGCTTATTGCGATTTTTTTTTTTTTTTTTACTAAAAATATGTAGAATACGTGTCGGCCTAGACTGAGGATAAAAAAAAAACGTAAAAAAAAAATTGAGCCATTTATTATAGCAACAAGTAAATTATTTTTTTTTTTTTTCAAAATTGTCGCTCTATTTTTGTTTATAGCGCAAAAAATAAAAACCGCAGAGGTGATCAAATACCACCAAAAGAAAGCTCTATTTGTGGGGAAAAAAGGACGTTAATTTTGTTTGGGAGCCACTTTCGCACGACCGCGCAATTGTCAGTTAAAGCGACGCAGTGCCGAATCGCAAAAAGTCCTCTGGTCAGGAAGGGGTTTAAGTGCCCAGTAAGGAAGTGGTTAAGATTGCAACTACTAATTTCAAAGTGTAAATACTTGTCATACACTAAACGATTTCTTTAGTTTAGCCTGCAGACTGAACAAAGATGGGCAAATTCCCTGGCAGGCTGTTTTATTCTGACTGGCACCAGCTGTTGGAATACTCAAAAAGTGGCTGCTGTTACTATCCAACTAAAAACTTTCCAACAAGACTCCTTGGACAAAAGTCCATTGAGCAATCAATTTTTATGCAAAGGAGCAGTTTCAGCAGGACCTTACACTGCTCCAATTTTGGCCAAGCAAGCTTCAGAAAAAAGAAGCCTGCCCTATAGGGTACCACTACCAAGCTTCTGTAACACCCATACGCACAAGATGCTGAAACATGGTGATAGGTTGGTAATTGTATTGTAGGTTTGTGGGCGATAGTAGGAGTACATTGACAAAAAAGATCAAAAACTGTTTATTATCTGGGAGGAAAATAAAGGTTGGGTCCTGGCCTTACATCCAGATTGTATTTTTGTTCCTGATAACTGCAATAGGCCTTTATATCTGCTCTGAGCCTTTTTTTTTTTTTTACATATTTGCAAATAGGGTTGCACTTTAGCAGACACACTGGGGTGCCATTAATTCTTAATGGGGCCTCCAGCTTTCGGCAAACACTGCGTTTTCATGAACACCAAACCACTCGGCATGTCGCGATTGACGTAAAAGAGCCAGGGACTTCTTTCCCTGTGTTTTTGCAGGTAGGGCAGCCCACTGAAGTGAATATGCTGCCCGCACACAGAACATAAGTTGCAGTAGTGTGAACTGGGGCTTAAGGCCTTATGCCCATCGACAAGAAACAACAACTAAAAAAAAAAAAAAAATGCTGCTTTTAGAGGCATTTTATTTTGAATGCTGCTCGATTTCAGCCAATGCATTATGTATATTGTGGTGTTTGGATTTGTATTCCAAAGCAGCATTCATGCTCTAAACCTGCATCCAGAGAAGAACTTGGAGGCATAATTATGCACATACATATTTAAACATGTGCATACTTCCATAAATATGTTCTAGTGGCCAGAAAAAATTAATAGTTTATGGGTATATGCTTCTAATTGTCATATATCTATGAGCGCACAGAAATGCACGTGATTACTCACCAAAACAAGCATTTTGTGTTACAGTGGGTTCAGTTGGAGTATCTCAGTACGCACATGTGCATAAAGTCCCTTTTTTTTTTTTTTTTTTTGTATTCTTTATTTTATTTTAACAAAATCAGTACAAAGTACAACATTCTACGACAAGTATAAAAATTTATTTATGCAATATATTAAACCTAATTATCTCCCATTCCCCCCTCTCCAACCCTCCCTATCCCTCCCCACCTCCTCGCTTGAACCCATGTTCTTTACTTGATTTCTGTATTTGTTTTTAATCTTATTCTATCCCCGTTGCAGATCTAAGCTCTTAGTTCCTCCGCATAGCTCCATGTTTTTTTAAACTCTTTCCAACACTCCCATTTATCTTTTAACCCTACACTTTTTCCTTCCGTACTTTACCTCAAGCGTTCCATATTATAGGTTTCTTCTACCGAATCAATCCATTCCCAAATTGATGGGCTTTCTACCTCTTCCCACTTTTTAGGGATGAGTCTTTTTACTGCATTTAGCAGGTGCAGAGTCACTAATTCCTTATATTGTTTTACTGTTCCCTCCCCTCCATGCAACAGGACTGTCCACGGGTCTTCTGGTATTTATTTTTTAGTCATTTCCTTTCTAAAATGTAAAAACTTTTCCCAATATTTTTTAATTTTAGGGCAGTCCCACCACAAGTGGGTCATCGTTCCCACTGCCTTACAACCTCACCAACATTCCGCCGATTTACCCAGTTGGTATTTACTGGTTTTATTGGATTTGCGCACCACCCTATTAAACATTTGTAGTTCATTTGTGCAGTTTTTCTGTCTACGGCCGAGCCATGGGTTAGTTTCAAAAAATTTTCTTATAGTGATTTTATCTCTCTCTGACCCTAACTCCCTTTCCCACTTTTTTTATGTATTGCGGGATCTCCAGTTCATCCATAGTTAACAATAATTGATATAACCTTGATATATTATTTTTGGTATTATCTACTGTACATATCCGTTCCAGCGGTGTGAGATCTTCTCCTGATCTTATTGGTTGAGGTAAACCTTTAACAAAATGGAGATACCGCCATTCATTTATCACCATTAAATCTTTGTTGTGCTTTAACTCTTGAAATTTTATAATTTTCCTTTTTTTTTATTATATCTCTTAGTTGTGCCTTATCTTTTTTTATCCAGTTTCCTGCAATTACCTTTTTCCCCGGTGCAAAATATTCATTTTCTTTCAGTGCTATTATGGGTGAATTGTATTTCCCGTTTGTACGTCATATCCCATATTTTTAGTGCGTTCCATGTCAGTGCATGAGTGTTCTTGTCTAATGTTCTGTACTGTGGAGGGTTCCAAATTATATTTCTCAATCGTGCATTACATAGTGTATTTTCTATCTTAACCCACCATTTTTTCATGACGTCTTACCTAAGAAGTACATTTTTTCAGAGGCTTTGCACTTTTGCAAGTGCAGTTGGCACAAATTTCCCCCAGACCTTAGTAAAAGTGGTAAAGCTTCTCCGATTTCCATCATCAATTTTTTTTTTTCTTGCACCTGATTTGGTATTCTTTACGAAATGAAGCTTCACCATATTCACCTAGTTCTGGGGAAAATGAGTGCAATCCCAATGTATTTAGCCGATGTGCTTTTTTTTTTTTCAAATGTTTTTTATTGTATTTTTCAAAGATACACAATAAAGCACAAATAAGAGTCATAACAATACAACAGTTTCTTAGTCATACTTTTTGTTCAACAGTGTGCCTGGGTAGGCTTCAAATTATCATTTTACTAAACAGTAACCATATAGGGCCTTAGTCCAGTTGGATAGTGGTCAGATGCTTAAACAAGTAACTAGCCGATGTGCTTTTTAACCCTAATCTGCAGAAGGTTTTAACTTTTCTGGTACCAAGTTAATATTTTAGGAACTATGACCCATAATAGTACAAGTTTTTAGAAAATATGTTTTTGGAAAGCCTGAAATCAATTGTAACACAAATTTTGTACAAATAATTTTCAGTTTACGGATAAAGCCAGGTACATATGAGCCGAATGTCGGGAGACATTTGCCGGTTCAAAAAAAAAAAAACAGTAGCCCGCCGACTCCCGATCAGCGCTCTCCGCCAATGAGTATTTTTTTTATTTTACCCACTGGGTTGAGCGAAAAAAAAAAAAAATGAAAGTGCGTACCAGGCTTTAGCTTTTATGTATCTTTTTTTTAAATTTTTTTTGTCATTTTGGAATGCTTATCTGAACTCTTCTATTTTTTTTTTCAGTTCTCTGACTATTTTACTGGATATTTCAATGGACAATACTGGCTTTGGTGGATATTCCTTGTACTTGGTGAGTATTTATGCAGCTGACTGATGAGTGTCATTTTAAACCCTTAAAATGGAACACTTCACAAAAACTAAATACACAGCCATCATAAATAGGTTTGCACTCTCTTTTACCTGCCAAAATATTTATAGTTGCATTCATCCAGTCTTGGCTATCACACATCTCTGCCACATGCACAGCCTGGAAGATCGCTACTTCGTCTTGCTTAAAAGATAAGTTTACCTTTGAAACATGTTACATGAATCTGCATCACAATCCTAAGCTTCTCCCCGATCTTCTTCCCGCACTGACTGTCACAATTTAAAAACACCACAGCAATTTGGAGCTCCACTCACATGGCCACGCCATTCATTCTCAGTTTCTTGTAAATGGATAGGCTATAAGTACCCTCAGCCATTACGGCCAACCGCTTGAAGTTGTCAATGAACTGCTGGTAGTTGGTAGTTCATTGATTCTTCCTGCTCTCAGGTAACTGCCTGCCCGCCCGTATAGTGTATGGCTATCCTGAGAGGAGCCTGAGATTGCACCCACAATCTGCTCATCACAGGTACAATGTTCTGTAGGCTCCTTAGGGAAATATATATATATATATATATATATATATATATATATATATATATATATATATATATATATATATATATATATATATACACATACATACATACATACATACATACATACATACATACATACATACATATACATTTTTTTTACCTTCAAAGAAAATGTGCATTTTTTTTTCAAAAGTTTAACTTTTTTTGAAGAGGATTTTATCCTCCCCCCTTCTCTCCCACAATCAGACAATTTTTTCTTATCTTATTCCTTGTCCCTTCATGGCACTAGGAGAAAATGACGTGCCAATCACGCATCTCTGTAGGGCCCCCAAAACTCTTAAGCACGTGGGTGGTTGCGTGTTATCAGTCTACCGGTTGTCTCATCTTGCTTCTTGTAGCCAGCCACCTGATGCATGCATGTCATCAGAGGGCCAGCTGCAAGCCCCCAGAAGAGACAACATCTACATGAAGAACATGGTGAAACGAGACATGACATTGTGGTGGTGGATTAGAGCAGGATGACGCCAGACATGAAAATGTATTTTGAGAATAACCCAGCAAACAAAATAGAGAGGATTAAAAAATAAAAATCTACAGAGGATCCAAGTTGTTTTTTAAATATTTATGCTTTTTAGGCATATACCTTCTCATTGAACATGGATGATTATACTGATGCAGTGAGCAGGATGTGTTGTTGATGAGTGAGGCTATGGCTAAACAGAATCACAAATCTTTTGGCAGGTAAAGCAGCACACATAAACTATATTTTAAAAGTATTGGGACAACTGCCTTCACACGCACATGAACTAAATGGTTTTGCACAGAGCAGCCCAGATCCTCCTCTTCTCTGCTCCTGGCCCCTCCCTCCTGTTGAGTGCCCCCACATCAAGCAGCTTGCTATGGGGGCACGTGAGCCGAACTAAGCAGCTCTTTGTGTCCATTCAGACATGGAGCTGCCATTCTACCCCACCCCCTCTTTCCCGATTGCCTAACTGATCTTGATTGACAGCCGTGGGAGCCAATGGCACCGCTGCTGTGTCTCAGTCAATCAGGTGGGAGAGGCCAAGGGACTCGTAGACCTTGCTGGAAAGATATGGGAAGATGGGGCTCAGGTAAGTATTAGGGAGTGCTGGGGAGGCTGCTACACACATAAGATTTTTTATCTTGATGCATAGAATTCATTAAGACAACCTTCTGACTTTACAACCCCTTTAATGACATCCCAGTCTTAGTCCGTAGGGTTCAATATTGAATAGACCTACCCTTTGCAGCTATATCAGCTTCAACTCTTCTGTGAAGGCTCTCCACAAGGTTTAGGAGTGTGTCAATAGGAATGTTTAACCATTCTTCCAGAAGTGCATTTGTGAGGTCAGGCACTGATTTTGGACAAGAAGGCCTGGCTCCCAGTCTCTGCTCTAATTTAAAGGTGTTCTACCGGGTTGTGGCCAATCAAGTTCCTCCACCCCATACTGGTGGAGGAAGAGTCTTTATAGACCTTGCTTTGTGCACTGGTGTGCAGTCATGTTGGAACAAGAAGAGGCCATCCCAAATGTTCCAGCAAAGTTGGGAGCATGAAATCATCCAAAATGTCTTGGTATGCTGACGCCTTAAGAGTTGCCTTCACTGGAACTAAGGGGCCAAGCCCAACCCCTGTAAAACAACCCCACACCATAATCCCCCCACCAAATGATTTGGACCAGTGCACAAAGCAAGGTCCATAAAGACATGGATGAGTAAGTTTGTGGGGGGAGGAACTTGACTGGCCTACACTGATCTGAACTCGATAGAACACCTTTGGGATGAATTAGAACAGAGACTGCAGGCCTTCTTGTCTAACAACAGTTCCTGACCTCACAAATGTGCTTCTGGAAGAATGGTCAAACATTCTCATACACACACTCCTAAACCTTGTGGACAGCCTTCCCAGAAGAGTTGAAGCTGTTATACTTCAAATGGTGGGCCAACTCAATATTGAACCCTACGGACTAAGACTAGGATGCTATTATAGTTCATGTGAGTGTAAAGACATGTGTCCCAATACTTTTGGTAATATAGGGCCAGATCCACAAAAGGGATACGCCGGCGTATCTACTGATACGCCATCGTATCCCTGTTTCTATCTATGCGACTAATTCACAGAATCAGTTACGCATAGATATTCCTAAGATCCGGCAGGTGTAATTGTTTTACACTGCCGGATCTTAGGATGCAGTACCGCGGCCGCCGCTGGGGGGAGTTTGCGTCGTAATCCAGCGTCGGGTATGCAAATGAGGAGTTACGTCGATCCTCAAAGCTTTTTCGCGTTCGCTACGTCGCCGCTACGTTAGTTTCCCGTCGCTTAGTTACACTTTTGTGAGGCAGCCCTACTTTTACACAGCAGGCGTACTGCTGTGTAAAGTATGGCCGTCCTTCCCGCGTTGAATTTTTTAATTTTACGTCGTTTGCGTAAGACGTACGGGAATACGGAAATACGCTACGCGCCGCGCTGTTCAAAAAATGACGTCACGTCGCGCAATGCACGTCGGGAAAAAAGCGTCGGGAGCATGCGCAGTACGTCCGGCGCGGGAGCGCTGCTGGGCTGTGGATCTGGCCCATAGTGTAGATCTAAACACAAATAAATTAAATTGGATTCAAACTTTGCCATGTTAATGCCAGGACAAAAAGTGGTTTTCAGTTTTTAATTTATTTCATTTTTATAAACGCTGGAGCTTTCATGAAAATAAAACTTGGTAAAACTGCCATGTTCAGCCACTTTTTTTTTCAGACATTGTTCAGAAATGACATTCCTGAGAATGTTCTTGGTGCATAATTCTTGATGTTGGCATTGCCTTATTATACAATCCCACATGGGCTTTATTTAGAAAGACAAAATGAATAATCTGTAGTAACCAATTTGAATTTATTGTTAATTGGTTCAACTACACTAAAATGCTTCAAACTTATTAAGCGTGATTGCAGATAATTGTTTTTGTACTCAGATATTAAATAAAGGCATGACTGTTAAAGCAATAAAATATAATGAAACCTAAGGCAAGTTTCACTCTGTGTAATTACATTTGTTTATACCTGCTAGAGGCAAAATGTAAATGCTAGATCACACACACGAGTGGGTTTCCTCTGAATTTATTCAGGAAAATTGTCTTGAGATCGTCATTGCCGAGTTGTTCTTTTTGACAGTTCTCATTGTTTGTCTGTCATGCCGACCCTCTGGCTTCAATACTTTGAGCCGCTGATCCTTGAAGCAGAATGTAGTTAGGGACTTGTAAGTCTCCTGATCAGCATACTACTTTTGGGCTAATAAAGGTATGGCATCCAGAGAGTCAACATAATAGCCAGTGGTAAATATTTCATGTCGATCCGATACCACACTCTACAATCAAATCTCAAGTGTTTGCTCGGTTCATCTCCACCAATGCAATCAATTGTACCATGAACAGGAATGCTGCATACTAGGATGCAAAATAATAGTCTTCTGTTACTAAAAAATAGCCAGCAGTTCTATTCTGACATGTTTTGCGGTAGGCACAGCTCTTTCTCAAGAAGTTCTATTCTAACATGTTTTGCAGTAGGCACAGCTCTTTCTCAAGAGGTTCTATTCTGACATGTTTTGCGGTAGGCACAGCTCTTTCTCAAGAGGTTCTATTCTGACATGTTTTGTGGTAGGCACAGCTCTTTCTCAAGAGGTTCTATTCTGACATGTTTTGCGGTAGCCACAGCTCTTTCTCAAGAGGTTCTATTCTGACATGTTTTGCGGTAGCCACAGCTCTTTCTCAAGAGGTTCTATTCTGACATGTTTTGCGGTAGGCACAGCTCTTTCTCAAGAGGTTCTATTCTGACATGTTTTGCGGTAGGGACAGCTCTTTCTCAAGAGGTTCTATTCTGACATGTTTTGCAGTAGGCACAGCTCTTTCTCAAGAGGTTCTATTCTGACATGTTTTGCGGTAGGCACAGCTCTTTTTCAAGAGGTTCTATTCTGACATGTTTTGCAGTTGGCACAGTTCTTTCTCATAGGGAAATCACCACTATGCCTGGCACTCTACATATGAGAGTAGAACATGTTCCTGCTGACTGTTTTAAATCCCCACTTCAGGATCAGTGTCACTCCCTGCCCACCCCCTTCTGTTATTGATGGGGGGAAAAAAAAAACTTTTTAAATGCCCATTTTTCTTACATTACTATGTGGTCGCGTGACGCCGCAGCCTCTTCTCCTCATCTGTTTACCTTCTTGGGATCCTTCTTTAGATGTCCATGTCACTGCCTGCATGATGTAAACACTTTCTATTGGATGGCTGCTGGTGTAGGACTAATGTCATCACTGGGGGGTGGTCTCAGAGCACCTTCTCAGCACTCCCACACTGGAACCAGTGGTGGTAAGGGATCTGGATGGGGAAGTTAGGTGGGTACTCCTGGCTCCATCAGGTAATGGGGGGGGGGGGTGGGGACTCTCAGCATGGGTTAGAAGGGGCTGGTAGCAAGTAAATGTTATCCCTGCGTGTGGCTTTAGTAAAGAAAGACTATTATTTTGCATCTTGGTGTGTGGCATTCCTGTTGCTGGCACAATTGGTAATAGCCAGGTGGCTAGCATTTTCAGCAGTCAACAGTGTCTGGCTCTGTGTTTCCCTATTCCAAGTTTCCATTAAACAAAGAAGGAATTTGTGTTCCCTCTTTTTATGCTGCGTAATTGCTTTTATTTTTATTTCTGTGTTTAGTATGCTACAGATGCCCAGAATTCCTTATAGAGTGTAGTGTGGAATGAAGCAGGTACAGAGGTCTTCCAGAGGACACGGTGCATTCTGGGTATATTGCTGCCCATAACATAGCCGTGTACAGCTGGTATCTCTTCTGACACTCTTAGCTTCATCAATGTGGTGATTGCTACTTGCTTTCTTCAATCAAAATGATGGATGAAGGCAGCCTGTCTAATACTTACTGTGGAAAAAAATAGATAAAATCTCTATAGCAGTCATAGTTCAGCAACAATAAAACGTATTTATGAGAACTTTTATATGTTTTAAGCAAGTTATAAAACCTGCTTTTCCCAGGAAAACGTACAGCATGCAATGAATTTTGAAATGCTTTTAAAATGAAAAATGAAATGTTTTACCCATATTATGCTACTTTAGCTGCTTTGTCAGAATATAAACTGTAGTAAGAATTATGGTTTGGCTCCAGCCTTCTTGTCCGTAATGCATGATTTGGCATCTCCCTGCGGCACACTGAATTTCTGTTTGAAATAATAAGCGGTAATGATTGGCGTACTAGTAATTATTTAACCCAATGTAAATACTAACTTTTGGCCAGATTCACAGAGATCTGCGGCGGCGTAACGTATCGTCTTTACGTTACACCGCCGCAAGTTTTCAGCGCAAGTGCCTGATTCACCAAGCACTTGCGAGTAAACTTACGGCGGTGTAACGTAAAGCCGTCCGGCGCAAGCCCGCCTAATTCAAATGGGGCGTGTACCATTTAAATAAGGCGCGTTCCCGCGCCAAACGTTCTGCGCATGCTCCGTGTGAACATTTCCCAACGTGCTTTGCGCGAAATTACGGCGCCCCGACGTATTTTTTGAACGGCGACGTGCGTTACGTTGTTTCGTATTCCCGGACGTCTTGTGCAAAAAAAATGTTTTAAATTCCACGCGGGAACGACGGCCATACTTTAACATGGCTGTTCTAAAAGCCATGAAAAAGCAGGCTTATGTTTGCGATGGGAAAAACCGACTAGCGGCGACGTAAGACATTGCGACGAACGCGCGTATCTTCGTGGATCGCCGTAATCAGCTAATTTGCATACCCGACGCTGGAAAACGCTCCACCCAGCTGCCGCCGGAAAATTACACCTAAGATCCGAAGGCGTACAAAGCCGTACGCCTGTCGGATCTAGCCAAAAGCCGTCGTATCTTTGTTTGTGAATTACAAATAAAGATACGACGCGGCAAATTTGAAAGTACACCGGAGTATCAGTAGATACCCTGGCATACTTTTTCTGTGAATCTGGCCCTTTATCTTTAGCTGGCCAGAGACATAGGTTCAGTTTTCACACACAAACCAACCCCTGAGTTACCTCTTTGTGTGTGATATATCTTTATTTAATGTGTATTACTAAGATGAGCCAATCACAAAGACAAATGTGCTGAATATATACTAAATTAGATTTTGAGACAATTTATATTTCCAGTATTATGTATGTACAAAACATTCAGCCAGATCGCTATAGGGGCACTCATGCATGCTCATGAGTGCCCCTAGTCGCTGCTTGAAATGATAAGGCCCATACAGCCTTCCTGGCAGGGCTCCCCCAAACCCCCCCCCCCCCCCCAGGTGCAGCGAAACAGCGGCACTTTTATCCCCCTATGCTCCATTATCGGAAAAAAAAGTCCCACCTCCTGGACCTCACTGTTGACCTGATGGGACCCAGGGAAATGTACTTTAAACCCTGGTAAGGAAGTTGAAGCGGGAATGTGGTCTAGTAAAACCCATTTATTAATTTAGGCAGAAATGGTCAATAAAGTTGCCCTGGGCCCTGTTTAGCTGACAAGGCCTGGGCCCAGTACAATAGTACCAGTTATACTACCTTATCAGCAGATCTGGTCTATTGACACATGCAGCAGGGCTCAGCCCAACCCGCTCTCTCCTCACAGGGTTTTATTGATAGTAGCAGGAGCCAATGGCCCCTGCTGCTCCCAAGCCTCCTGTGAGAAAAGGGGAGAGCAGAGCTGCTGCAGATGAGCACAATGATGGGTTGAGATTAGATTTAGGTAAGTATTTTGGGGGGGGCTGTAGCAAGTTGACGTGAAAATGTTTTTAACCTTTTTAATGCAGAGAACCCATTAACCTCTTCCATACAGGGCACTTATAAACCCTCCCGCCCAGACCAACTTTTAGCTTTCAGCGCTGTTGATAATTGCGCGGTCATGCTACACTGTATTATTATTATTTGAGCACCTCTGTTTCTGTTATAAAACATTGTAAATAAGTATGTTTTCTCCTTTACTGATGGGCACTGATGGTACTGCACTGACGGGCACTGATAAGGTGGCACTGATGGGCACCGAGGAGGTGGCACTGATCTGGTGGCATTGGTGGGCACTAATATGTAGCACTGATAGGCGGCACGGATAGGCGGCATGGAGGGGCACGGATAGGCGGCATGGATGGGCACGGATAGGCGGCATGGATAGGCACGGATAGGCGGCATGGATGGGCACGGATAGGCGGCATGGATGGGCACTGATAGGCTTTTCCTGTTTACATCGGGATTAGCCGTGATTGGACACAGCTGATCACGTGGTAAAGAGTCTCCGTCGGATCGTTGTTGCGGGGTGTCAGACTGACACCCTGCAACAACGATCGCGCGATGCGCACCCCCGGGCTCAATATCCTGAGGATGTCATATGACGTCCAGTCAGGATATTCAAACCACTTTGCCGACGTCATACTGCAATGGGCGGGCGGCAAGTGGTTAAAGTGGGGGGGGGGGGGGGAACTGTTTACCATTACATTCATTTTTAAAGTGTGTGGTCAAAATAAATAAATAGAGGCATGTCAAAATCTATGACGGGCTGAAATATGCATCAGCTGGATACTACGCCGCCGCAACTTACGGAGCAAGTGCTTTGAGAATACAGCACTTGCCCATCTAAGTTGCGGAGGTGTAACGTAAATCGGATATGCTACGCCCGCGCAAAGATCCGCGGATCTACGAGAATCTGGCCCCTAGTCTTTAGTCATTTTGTGGATTTTAAAAGATGAATTCTTCAATACGTTGGAAGGAAAGCTTAAATTCATGGGAGAATTTATTTAAGTTGCCATTTCTAACCCCTGCTTTTTGAGAATGTTATTTTCCGGCTGTCATCCTTTAATGTCTTCTAAGTCCTGGACCTTGACCTGAAACACGTATAGACATATAGAATTCTTACACTCACAATACAGCATTATTAATCTGGGTTTGTGACTTAAAGACACTGAAACCAGACACAACCAGGCAACTAGTATTTTCAGAAAAGGGCCAGCACAGTTTGCTATGGGGGAAGAAGATTTTCAGCATAGCTGGATATCTTTAATACATGCAGTGGCTGGGGATTGACAAAAGAGGGGAATTTAAAGCAGAACTTTGGGGTCGGCAAAAAATCCCCGATTAGTACACTCCGTTATTTCATTTGTGAAATTCCTTACCATTGAAGGGAAAGGCCTAATTGGAAAGGCCTAAAAAACTGTAGTGTGTACCAGACCTAAAGAGGAGCTTCGCCCTTATCTTAACCACTTCAGCCCCAGAAGGTTTTACCCACTTCCTAACCAGGCCATTTTTTGCTTTAACTGACAATTGCGTGGTCATGCGACGCTGTGCCCAAACAAAATTGATGTCCTTTTTTTATTCCCACAAATAGAGCTTTCTTTTGGTGGTATTTGATCACCTCTGCGGTTTTTATTTTTTGCACTATAAACAAGGAGTGAAAATGTAGGAAAAAAAAACATATTTTTTTCCTTTTTGCTATAATACATATCCAAAGAAATAAAACAAATGTATTCATCAGTTTAGGCCGATATATTCTTCTACATATTTTTGGTAAAAAAAATTGTAATAGGCGTATATTGATTGATTTGCACAAAACGTATCACATCTACAAACTATAGGATAGATTTAGGGACTTTTATTTATTTTTTCATTGTCTTTACTGGTAATGGCAGGAATCTGCGATTTTTAGCGGGACAGCGACATTGCGGCAGACAAATCCGACCCCCAAATTACACTTTTTGGGGACCAGTGACATTATTACATTGATCAGTGCTAAAAAATGCACCAATGAATATAAAAATTACACTGGCAGGGAAGGGGTTAACAGATCAAGGGGCCATTTGTGTTCCCTGGGTGTGTTCTAACTGTGGGGAGTTGTTAGGGATATGACAGAGATCACTGTTCCCGATCACTGGGAACAGTAGATCTGTCATGTCTCCTGTCAAAATGGGGATCCACCTTGTTTACAAAAGCTGATCCCCATTCTGCCTCTGTACTAGGCGATCGTGGGTCGCCGGCGGACAGAGCCCGTCCAAACCACTGGAGCGAGAGCGCACCACCCACTTGCGTGTGCCGACGGAAGGCTATGGTGATTTGCGCAGGAGAGCCAGTATTATAACATTTGTGTATACACAGTTTTTTTTGGGGAATTTATTGTTCGCTGTTCATATCATGTGAGAATAAATGAGCGCAATATGTCTCTCTGCTAGTATAAAATAATTTTCTTTGCTCATGTTATATGGCATAAAAACAATCTTTTTTATATCCGTTTAAACACCCCTCTTCAGTTCAATTGCGCGGTCGTGCGACGTGGCTTCCAAACAAAATTGGCGTCCTTTTTTCCCCACAAATAGAGCTTTCTTTTGGTGGTATTTGATCACCTCTGCGATTTTTAGTTTTTGTGCTATAAACAAAAACAGAGCCACAATTTTGAAAAAAATGAATAATTATGAATAATAATTATAAAATTATAATATTATGAATAATAATTTTTTTTTTTTGCTGTAATAAATATCCCCCAAAAATATATAAACAAACTTTTCTTTTCCTCAGTTTAGGCCGATACGTATTCTTCTACATATTTTTCGTAAAAAAAAAAAATCACAATAAGCGTTTATTGATTGGTTTGTGCAAAAAAGATAGCGTTTACAAAATAGGGGGAATTTTTATGGAATTTTTACTAACATTTTTTTTTTACTAGTAATGGCGGCGATCAGCGATTTTTTTCCGGTACTGCGACATTATGGCGGACACTTCGGACACTTTTGACACATTTTTGGGACCATTGGCATTTTTATAGCGATCAGTGCTATAAAAATGCATTGGATTACTATAAAAATGCCACTGGCAGTGAAGGGGTTAACACTAGGGGGCGGGGAAGGGGTTAAGTATGTCCCTGGGTGTGTTCTAACTGTAGGGGGGGTGGCCTCACTAGGGGAAATCACTGATCTTCTGTTCATACATTGTATGAACAGAGGATCAGCATTTCCCCCCCTGACAGGACCGGAATCTGTGTGTTTACACACACAGCTCCCGGTCCCCGCTCTGTAACGAGCGATCGCGTGTGCCCGGCGGCGATCGTGCCAGCCGGGCACGGGAGTCGGGGGGCGCACGCGCGCCTCCGCTGCCACGTGCGCGCCCCTAGTGGCCTGCGAGAGAGCCGAAGTAGAGCTACGGGCTCTCGCGCAGGAGAGCCAACCTGCCACCGTAGAATGACGGCGACAGGTCGGCAAGTAGTTAAGCTAGTGCATTGTTGGTTTACTTACCTTTTTCCTTCAATTTCCCTTCTAAAAATGTTTTTTCTTTGTTTTCTTTTGTCTGAATTTCTCACTTCCTGTTCCTCCTCGGTAAGCTGTTCTGGCTCACTAACCACCGATCGGATGATGGTGGAAAGCTTACTGAGGAGAAACAGGAAGTGAGAAATTCAGACAAAGAAAAAAAAACATTTAAAAATGTCAATCGAAGGAAAAGGTAAGTGAACCAACAATACACTAGCTTAAAGGAACCTATTTAGAAAATAAAAAACAAACCTTTACAACCCCTTTTAAATACGTTAATATCTTTTTAAATTCAAAGTAGAACGTCAGTAGTAAATAAGGAATAAAATGGCTAGTACTAACCTGCTAACATGCTAATTTTCCCGTTGGCAAGAATACCGAACAATCTGTACCAAGTTTAGTTTTAGCTAAAATAACTATGTCGCGAGGTAGCTAATTTGCTCCTTTAGGGCGAAGCAGCTTATGCATTATACAAAATGCCAACGGCCAAATCCATTTCTTAGCAGTACCATTTTAAAATGAGGAGATATGTAGACTGTTCTTTTTTTTTTTACAAGTCTTGCTTGTAGCATCCCCTCATTATAAGTTTACATAATTTTGGCTCATATGTAGCTGTTCCCCAAAACAGCTCTGATGGAAATGCCGGAGTCACAGGCCCCTTAGGCTGTATGGTGTGTCTGTGAGTCAGGAAACTGTTCTTTGAAATGCATAGTACATTATGCCATGCTCAGCCAGGCATAGAAAAAGCCTTCATGCTTTCAGATCACAGCACATCCGTTGTATCAGCTTTTCTCCAAAAATATATTGTGGAATATTTACTCAGCCATAATAGTTTGCAAGCCTTTGCATTTAACAAGATTACTTATTTTACAAAGTTGTTTGCTCCACGTAATGATGACTTGGGAAATAACGTATTAACCCTAAGTGTGTTGTCTCACCACACCTGTTTATAATCGGCTCTGTGGACTTCACAATGAAAAGTGCAAAATCATTTTCCTCTGGGTTTCCTTTGCAAAGCATGCCCAATCTGCATCTGAATTAGAAAATGTCAGCTAGCCCCTAGATTATTCTGGGAATTTTCATTTATTGCATTTAATTTTGTATTTTTATTCTATATTGTACATATACATATGCTGTTTCATGTGTGTATACATTTTCTCAGAAAAGTGAGTACACCCCTCACATTTTTGTAAATAAATATTTTATTATATCTTTTCATGTGACAACACTTGATGACTTTCCTACAATGTAAATTAGTGAGTGACAGTATAACAGTGTAAATTTGCTGTCCCCTCAAAATGCTGGCAACAAAAGTCAGTACACTGTGAAAATGTCCAAACTGGGCCCAATTAGCCATTTCTCTCCCCGGTGTCATGTGACATGTAATGACGCGTACACACGATCATTTTTCAGGCATGAAAAAAAACAATGTTTTTAAAAACGTCATTTAAAATGATCGTGTGTGAGCTTCACGTCGTTTTTTCGGCTTCTCAAAATAAAAAAGGAACATGCTGCATTTTTTAACGTTGTTTTTTTAAAATTTCGTTTTTCGGGTAGTAAAAAATGATCGTGTGTGGGCTAAAATGAAGTTTTAAACCCGCGCATGCTCAGAAGCAAGTTATGAGACGGGAGCGCTCTTTCAGGTAAAACTACCGTTCATTATTGAGTAAGCACATTCATCACGCTGTAACAGACAAAAAAGCGCAAATCGACTTTTACTAACACAGAATCGACTAAAGAAGCCCAAAGGCGAATAGAACTTACCCTTTAGAGTGCCGTCGTACGTGTTGTACGTCACAGCGCTTTTTTCATCATTTTTTAAAAACGATGGTGTGATGAAGTTGGAAGTTCATGCCGAAAGATGATTGTGTGTACGCGGCATTAGTGTTACAAGATTTCAGGTGTGAATGGGGTGCAGGTGTGTTAAATTTGTTGTTATCGCTCTCACTCTCTTATACTGGTCACTGGAAGTTCAACATGGCACCTCATGGCAAAGAACTCTCTGAGGATCTGAAAAAAAGAATTGTTGCTCTAAATAAAGGTGGCCTAGGCGAGTGATGGCGAACCTTGGCACCCCAGATGTTTTGGAACTATGTTTCCAATGATGCTTTTGCACTCTGCAGTGTAGTTGAGCATCATGGGAAATGTAGTTCCAAAACATCTGGGGTGTCAAGGTTCGCCATCACTGGCCTAGGCGATAAGAAGATTGCCAAGACCCTGAAACTGAGGTGCAGCATGGTGGCCAAGAAAATACAGCGGTAGAACTGGCCTTGCCATGGTCAATCTAAGAAGTTGAGTGCACGTGTTCAGCAGCATATCCAGAGGTTGTCTTTGGGAAATAGATGTATGAGTGCTGCCAGCATTGCTGCAGAGGTTGAAGGGGTGGGGGGGGTCAGCCTGTCAGTGCTCAGACCATATGCCGCACACTGCATCAAATTGGTCTGCATGGCTGTCGTCCCAGAAGGAAGACTCTTCTAAAGATGATGCACAAAAAAGCCACAAACAGTTTGTTGAAGATATGCAGACTAAGGACATGGATTTATGCAACCATGTCCTGTGGTCTGATGTGGCCAAGATAATCTTATTTGATCATATAGTGTCAAGCGTGAAGCAGAGCATGATCCTCCCCTTTGGAGACTGGGCCGCAGGGCAGTATTCCAACATAACCCCAAACACACCTCCAAAACGACCAATGCCTTGCTAAAGAAGCTGAGGGTAAAGGTGATAGACTGACCAAGCATGTTTCCAGACCTAAACCCTATTGAGCATCTGTGGGGCATCCTTAAATGGAAGGCGGAGGAGCACAAGGTCTCTAACATCCACCAGCTCTGTGATGTCGTCATGGAGGAGTGGAAGAGGACTCCAGTGGCAACCTGTGAAGCTCTGGTGAACTCCATGCCCAAGAGGGTTAAGGCAGTGCTGGAACAAAATGGTGGCCACACAAAACATGGACACTTTGGGGCCAATTTAGACATTTTCACTTAGGGGTGTACTTACTTTTGTTGCCAGCGATTTAGACATTAATGGCTATGTGTTGAGTAATTTTGGGGGGACAGCAAATTTACACTGTTATACAATCTGCACGCTCACTACTTTACATTGTAGCAAAGTGTAATTTCTTCTGTGTTGTCACATGAATAGATATTCAAAAATATTTACAAAAATGTGAGGGGTGTACTCACTTTTGTAAATATATTGTGTATTTCCATAATTTCTGAGTATCATTATACAGGACCTATATAACACCAACAGTTTTTGCAGTGTTTTTCAAAATAAAGCCGTTCCAATACAATTCAAGACAAGAGGGTTAGGAGGGCCTTACTCATAAAAGCTTACAATCTGGGGCAAGTGGTACACAAGGTAGTAACTGTGTGTGGGGAGGAGGAGTTCAAGACAGAAATATTCAATTGTTACTTAGAGGCCGAATAAAGCCCCGTACTCGCGGGATAAATGTCAGGAGACATCGGCTGGTTAAAAAAAGCCTTTTGGCCGGACGAACATGCTGAAAAACCAGCAGCCGAGTGTTCTGGCAGGAGGGCCATCCCCCTGTCAGAACAAAAAAGCTCAGCGGGGGATATCTCCGTAATAACTTTGCATAGTTAGTACAGCGGCTCTGACCTATAGTGCTTACCAGGCTTTAGATTGCTTAAAGGCAGACCGAATAGGAGTTAGCCAGATGAGTTGGGGGTAAGGCCTCTCGCACGCTGGAGCTTGAAAAAGCTCAGTACAGCTTTTTTTTTACAGAACTAAAATACAGCCCATTAATTGTAACGTGGCTATGCACACAGGCGAATAAACAAGCACCGCGCAGTCTTCGGTAATAAGAAGAAGATTCTGCTTTTTTGGTCAGTAATTTACGCCTCATACACTCAAGTGTGCGCAAATGACCATTTACATAGTGTGCAGAATAAGAACGCGAGAATAGGTTTTCACGCGAATGCATTCCAAAAAAAAGAGGTCCAGAGAAAGGGGGAGGCTTTACAGAATTCCTGGATGCAAGCATGGGAGGAGGTGCTGAGGATGCTAGAGAGCAGGAGGTCATGGAAGAAGTGAAGGAGGCAGTTTAATAATTTGAGATGAGGTTGGTGATGTAGCTTGGGGCATAGTTGTGAGTTGTTTATTTTTTGTGGTATTCAATGGGCGATCAGAAGCCAGTGGAGGGATTGGCAGATAGGAGTGGTAGCGGAATTCATGGTGCACTGAAAGGGGGCAGGGGGGTATCCTGTGTAGTAGTAAGCCAATGAGGAGGTAGTTGCAATACACTTAGGCAGGCCATATACTGTCAGAATTGTTCCTGCAACCATGGTTTGCAGGAAAGAAAATTGCATGATTCCCCCATCAACACAGACAGTGCTGATAGGATAATCCCTCCTGCCAAGCAGCTGTCTGCTCCCGGCCAGAGTAGGTGGGGGAAGCCATCCCCACCAGGAGAAGACTGTGATTATCGCTAGCGGCTATAGCAGGGGAATCCGACAGGCTGGTTGGTCGATTGAAAAATTTGGTGCATTCAGCTTGTCCACACATGGTTCGAATCTTGGCCGGTTCCTGCTGAAACCGCCTGAGATTCCAGCCATCTATGTCCGTTCTTACCAATATATTTATCATAACATTGTTTAATCATAAGCTGGCATTTCTGACACCTCCTAGTTGCCTGTCTCTGGTTTCAGTACCTTGAGTCACTCCTGGTCCTCTCCCATCCTATGGAATTCCTTACTCCAATCTGTCCAACTATTTCCTACTCTGTCCACTTTTAGGCGATCCCTGAAAATCAGAAAGGCCCATCCTGCCCCGTCTATTAACTGTACCTTTATTTTCTTCATCAGCTCATTCCTACAGTTATTCCTTTGGTATCTCTTGAGCCTTCCTCCTAGACTGTAAGCTCTAAAGAGCAGGGGCCTCTGATTCCTCCTGTATTGAATTGTACTGTAACTGTATTGTCTGCCCCCATGTTGTAAAGCGCTGTGCAAACTGTTGGCACTATAAATCCTGTATAATAATAACCCAGGTATCCAAAGATATGGCGTCTCGCTCCACTTCCACTTGCCTCCCCCAGAGGCAATCTGCCACCTTTCTCCATGCCCCGGGTGGCAATGGTGGGTGTGTGAGGGGGTCCTCCCACACAGCCCGCCCTACCTGCTCCGCTTTGAAGCCCAACGGGGCAGAGGGACTCCCTATAAGAGAGTGAGAGGATCTAGCCCGCTCAACCAGCCCCGTTAGTCCTTCGCCTCTCTTTTTAGAGACCGCATGGTCAAAGTGCGTGCATGTTAACCCAATTTCGAGTGCGTGTAAGTGTGGTGGTTTTTGCGGGAGGGGGGTGGGCGTACTAAGCGCAAGCTTACCTCGCATAGCACACCCACCGGGAGTCGGGCTGAGACCACCAAACTCAATTCACATGTAGCTGAGACCGGGGATCCGAACCTCTAGCTGCAGAGGTGAATGGCTTGTCAGCGCAGTGCCAATCGTGTTGAGCCACCGCAGCTCCCCTCGCTCCACTTCTTGCCTCCAACAGGTGGCAACATTTTAAACTAAACCTTTTTTATGAAAAATATGGAGGCTGCTGTTACAGACCTCCTCCCAATAATGCTATTTGACTGGCTGTTATGCTGACCTCTGCCATCCATGCTTTCTGAGATCAGGAAAGTCTGGAAAAAAAATCCTAATTTGCATACTTATTCAGTGGCTCACACTACTGAAGCCACTGGGTCAGCATCACAGCCAAGCAACAAGCATTTGAAGATTAAGATGTCAGCCAAGTTTCTCTTTATAGGGTCAACGGAATATGTGCAACAAGAGGCCTACATAATATCAGACCTTCATGGCTGACATACTTGAGTGACTAAAAGACAAAAACAGAACATTCCATAGTTTAACTCACCAACCGGTCTGCTGACCAACCAACTTCACCTGTCTAGCATTTAAAAACAGGAGTTCAGTTAGCACGCATTTGCAAACACATGCGTAAGCTGCGAGGCCTCTCCACGGCACCCTGTGTATGCTTGCAGTCCTAAACACTACTGAATTTATGAGTGTCTTCACAGTGGGAGCGCATGCATTCAGGGGAGGGCTGGAAGCCTTAGGCCTGGGGGGCAAGTCCAGTCAAGTGGCCCATTGAACCGCTGAATAAGCTCACCATCCATGGCCCATCTGGATTTTCAATGCAGCTTCACCAGTGCCCATCAGTGCAGCCAACTCCAGTGCCCATCAATGCAGCCTGATCACTGGGACAGGTTACATGGGGTGTATGGGGGGGAGATGGGGATCAACTATGGGTGTCAGGGTCTCTCACTTCAGTGATCTCAGCTCAGCAGGTCCTTGCATGCCACGGCCTCCTGGGGGGGTAATGCTCCTGATCCTGGGGTCAAGTTGCAGCCAGCATGTCCAGACCTGCATCCAGACTCCCTGTCATGCCCTGCCTCTGCCTGCTTCCAAAAATCCACTCCCAGGGACTTGTAGTTTCCTCTGTGCTGCTCTGTTTTCCACCCACCGGGAGCTTGAGTACAACTCCTGAAATGCAACAGCTAGTGGTCGGCCCGACTTCCAAGACCAGAATAAAAAATAAAATGGTAGCAGGCATTTTGAACATAAGTTAGGGCGGCCTGGGAGGCAATTGCCACCCTGCCCCCTGGCCCAGCCCTCCCCTGCAATCATTCAATGGATAGATGAGAGGCAGCCCAATCCCCCTTAAAGGAACAGGAGCACACTGGACACCCATCACGTAGCACAGTGGCAGCAAAGGTGCACAGTGTGTCCCCGGACAATATGTACACAAATAACAAACAAATGGCCCCTGCCCCCACCTACAACTAGCTTTCACAGCAAGGAGCACATGGAAGGGCAAACACATAAAAGACAAAAACAGAACATTCCATAGCTCAACTCACCAACCAGTCTGCTGACCAACCAAATTAACCTGTCCAACAGTCTGCGTTAAAAACAGGGGTTTAATTCCTAGCTGGCATGGTGCCAAATGAGAAAAGATGCATAATAAACCAGAATTAATTGTGTTAACTTGCATGTTATACCGACAGGTAACCTGAGTTTAGTTTGAAGGAGTCCATAAAATGTTCAGTTAGTAGTTTTTACTTTTGGTTAATTTATATACATTTTTTATTTTATTTTAGGATTGTTGCTCTTCTTTAGAGGGTTTGTCAATTACCTCAAGGTGCGAAATATGTCTGAAAGCATGGCAGCTGCTCACAGAACACGATTTTTCTTCTTGTACTAGAGGTAAGTCTCAGCTGTTGGACATACATTGACCTAAGGCAACAGTTTTCCTTAACCATCACCATTTTCAGTTGTCAGAAAACATATAAAAATCCTTAGAGGATGCTTCTAGATTCTCATCATATTCATTCACTTAACAATACCTGTCATAAGAGATTCCCACAGAGCGTAACATTGTGTGCATTGTCAGAAAAGGAGAATAAAGAACCCACCTGATTGAGGTTGACAGTTTATTAGATATTCTCGATTGATTGATTTTCTCAGAGAAAAAAGTGAGCCGTGTAGTTCAACTTTTAAATAAAGTTTTTTTTGGAGGCATATCTCATACACCAAAGTTTTCTAATTATTAACTAGTTCACTCCCTGACATTTTTCTCCTACATCTAAAAATCTGTATTTTTTTGCTAGAAAATGTCTCGGAACCCCCAAACATTATATATGTTTTGTTTTTTTGTTATATGTACAATTTTATTTACTAACATTATATATAGAACCTTTCATTTCAATCCTTACAACAGGGAAGCTTGTATTTGTTACACGTTTTGCAAAAATCTCTTAGATCTTGTTTTTTATGTCCTTTCTTGCCTGGGCCATGTTGCTATTATTTGTCTATAAGGCCCTGTACACACGGCCGGGAATCCCGTCAGGAAAAAAAACTTTGGTTTTCCTAACGGGATTCCTGGCAAGCTTGTCTTGCAAAGCCGTGCATACAGACAGCCATGCAAAAGAACCGCCGCTCTTTTGAATGGCAAGAACGCGGTGATGTCATCGACTACGAAGAGCCTGCGCTCGTCACATTCGATGCCGTCGCCGCCATCTTGCTACACCCCACACTAAACTTGTATGCTACCGCGCATGCGTCAAACTCTTATCGAGCATGCGTGAGTTTACCTGGGACTAGTAAGCATACGGACGACTGGTTTTCTTGGCCGGAAACACTCTGCAGGGAAACCCGACGAGAAAATAGAGAGCAGGGTTCTCTATTTTCCCGATGGGATTCCTGTCTGTTTTCCTGACGGGAAAACTGCTAGGGAGCATAAACACAGCCGGGATTCCCGGCTAAATGCTCTCCTGGCAGTTTTCCTGCCGGGAAAACCGGTTGTGTGTACGAGGCTTAACTGCTGCTTCCAGATATCACCTGTTTGCTTGTAGCTCATGTATCAATACTCCTCTTGTGTCCTGACTGCTTTTTCCATCTTCTGATCTTTGTTTCTATGTTTGGGCTTCACCTTTCTAACCTTGCATGATTCCTTATATTGATCTGTATTGGCTTGTAACTTCTGATCCTGTTGGAGTATCTGGACCTGTATCCTGTTGCGTTGATTGGTCCTACGATTATGCTGGTCACCTACCCTTACCTCTGTCCCAAAGATATCTGCTTCATTACTGGTGCCCTGGCATTTATTTTTGTGATCTCAACCTGGCAGTCATAGGTGTCTGGAAGTAGTCCTGCTGGAAAAAGCTCTCATTAGGGGGTCTGGTATAAAGAAACTGGCACTTGTAGAGCTTTTTCTTTTGTTCTACCAATTGTTGGGTCGCGGTATTGCTGCTTGCCTGTACTGATCCTGAATCTCTTCCTCCATTCTATTTACTGCTTGTCTGCACAGATGCCGATCTGTACACCCATCCATGTGATTTGTCTTTCTCTGCACTTCAGTCCCATCCTGCCCACACCAATCTCCATAACCAACCATATGCTGTTTTGCAGGGCTCTGTATTGCAAAACCTTACCTTGTTATTGTGCTCATATCACGCAGTTCTTCTTTTCTAGGAACCCTAAAAACGCCTAGAATCACTCATCTTATGTTGACTATAATTACCCCTACCCCAGATTTTGCCATGTGGGTTCAGTCGTTTACCAAGAGGAAGCAAAAACGCAGGAAAATCATACTTCATGATGAACAACTATATTAAAACTTTTTTAGGTCCTTTAACCTGTATAAATAAATATAGTATGCCAGATATCTAATATTTTTTTTTTTTTTTTTTTTTTAGGATTTCTGTAATAGTAGCTTCATTTTCATTTTTTTATTTTTTTTTTAACATGCTCATCATTTGACTACAAAAACTGTTGCTTTTAAATACAACGGAAAAACTGTCGTCGTAGTTTGGGCGCTACAATTTCAGAAAGATAATGTAGACTTCTTCTTGCAGGTGTTTTATAGAATTCAATATCCATGAAATCCCTCATATTACCAAGATTGCAATGAATACAGTATTTTTTTCCTTAAACAAACGCAGCTACTTTATTATCCAAAAGGTTGACACGGATCAGCACTAAAAGCTCATCTGCATGGGAAGTTATTGATATGGATTGCATCTCTCTCCGCCTCTTGGGAAAATAGTCAAAATATAGAAATTTGTTTGAATTGCCATTTATATGAAGTAGAAGGCAGTACCATCAATAAATGTTCTCCAGCTGATTTACCTTTAAAATGAGCCTGGCGATTCAAATTAATATTGGACATGTGTTAAGTGCCATAAAATGTTTTATACATTATACCAGCAGAATTGCTATTAAATCTATACATCATGAAAATAGCACCAAATAGCTTGGGACTTGCTTCGCATTGCATTGACAGCTTCTTGCTGTTCTGTATGCTAATCTGCTGCCTAATCACTTGAGATCTCTGCTGTAAAAGACTGCAAATCACATGCCATAGGCTTGTGTGCCCGCACTGATTAACATGTGGGAGACGAAATATGGAAAAATAAAAATATGCTACATGTTTTTTATTGATTATTGTTGCATACATTTCATCAACGTGGTATACATTTATTAGAAAAACTGCTGGAATAAGACCCGCATAATTAGTAATTGCCATGCAAAAGCTTTAAAATATTAATGCTGCTTAAAGCTGAACTCAAGATATAAAATACATAAGTTAGTGCAGGTTTTATCGTTACTAGATGATTACATTTATTTTTTCAAGTGTGGGTACCTGAACATGACCTGCAATCGTCTCTTGCAAATGTACAACAGAGCTCACGTACAGTCAAGGATAGAAGGAGGGAGCAAAGAGACAGGTAGATGAGCTAATCAGTCTGCTCCTTCTCCGTCACTGCTCAGTTACAGAATGGAAACCGACTAGAGAAAAAAAGGTCGGGGCTTAGTTTTGTAAATCTCAGGGCTTAATCGGCAGAAAAGAAGCTGTTGGATTTTTGGGTGCCTAAACCTTGAATGTAGATATATTTTTATATATTAAAATCTACAAATTTAGCGTGGGCATATTTTCAGTTAGACCAGTCTGGTTTCTGCTTTTTTTTTTTTTTTCTTTCTTCTTTGGTATACTTGTTGATAGTTGAAATCTTATTTTGTCACTTTAAACACTGATCTGCGCTTTTAAATCCTAATGAATAAAGTAACAATAAATCCTTGTCTAGTGCAAATATACAGTAGTATGTAAAGAACACACTTTGCCTTTGGGTGAGCTTTTGTGATTGTTTTGACAGAAACAGGTATCCGTTGCTTTTGTAATATTTTGTCAAATTGCATGTTGGACCACAGAACTGGATGAGTATCGGTCTATTTAAGCCTTTCTTAAATTATATCTAAAGGTAAATAAAAAAACATGTCATACTTCCCTCCTCTGTGCAGTTGGTTTTGCACAGAGTGCCCCCATCTTCCTCTGGGGTCCCTTAACAACGCTCCTGGCTCCTCCTCTTCTCGAGTGCCACGTTGGAGAAGCGCTCTCCCTCGGGGCACCCATGCAGGCGTGCCCCCCTGTCCTGCTGCTGCGTCTATTGACAGAAAGCAAGACTCGGCACTATCCCTGGCTCCCGCGTCATTAGATTTGATTGACCGCAGCGGGAGCTAATGGCTGCGGTGCTATCAATCGATTCAATCAGGACACTAGACACCGGCTGGAGCTGGTGTGCTCATTCTTGGTGTGGGAAAGGCAGGGTTCAGGTAATTAAAACGGGGGCAATGGGGGGCTGCTGCATGACAGGAGGTTTTTCACCTTAATGCATTAAGGTGAAAAACCTTGAGGGTTTACAACCCCTTTAAGTGATTCTAAATTTAAACCCCTTTCAAAAGGTTTGTAACTTTATGCATTCTCTGCATTACATTAGGGCAGTGTTTCTCAATTCCAGTCCTCAGGCCCCCCCAACAGGTCAGGTTTTCAGGATTTCCATTATTTTGCACAGGTGATTTGATCAGTTTCACTGCCTTAGTAATCACCACAGCCTTTTCATCTGAGGGAATTCCTGAAAACCTGACCTGTTGGGGGGGCCTGAGGACTGGAATTGAGAAACACTGCATTAGGGTAAAAAACCTTCCAATACCTCCCCCCCCTCCCTAAACACTTACTCAAGTCTTGATCCAATGCTGTCTCTCCTGATCTCACAGGAGACTCTAATAGCAGCGGGAGCCATAGGCTTCTCCTGCTGTCAGTGAAATCCTGAGAGGATGGAGCTGGGGCGGGGGGGGGGGGGTGGCCGCAGCTGAGCCACATTGTGTGTGTGTGTGTGTGTCTATGGGCGCAGAGAACCCAGATTTGGAGCATGCCCACGTAGATATTGGAAGGGAGAAGGAGCAGAGAGTGCCAGCGGGGGACTCCAAAAGAGGAGTTAAGGGGCTGCTCTATGCAATACCATTGCACAGAGCAGGTACGTATACCTTCTTTACAACCACTTTAAATCAATATGCATCTTATGGTGCTTATATTATTATTTAGTTGCTACCCAAAGGCTGATGATGTTACAACTTCTGACTTCGCCAATCAGAAGAAGCTGTGTATTTATTGCTAGAATACATCACTTTCTCTGAATGGCGCTGATCAGATAGACTATTGTGTTCCGGGTATGAGACAGGAAGTTTTGACTCCAACCCAGAACACAGTGCTCTAGGTAGCTTCTGCTTCATACAGTTTATACCGCACATCCAGCGGCTTCACATGTTGGTAAGGGACATGGCTCGTTTGGGCCAAGCTGGAAACGCTGAATGTAAAGTGTAACACAAGCTGGAGTTTAGCTTTAAACTACGTGTTTGTTACCCCAGCATTTCATATCCCTGATATGTGCTTGTATGAAAATGTATCCTGTTCTGTTTGTATTGCTTCCTTTGTGTAAAATTTCTGGTGTTCTTGCCAGTCCCTATGCTTTTCTATTAAACCACACTAATTAGACCACACTAAGCAGGAGAACACAGTGTGCTGGGAACCCAGCCTGCTCTCCTCCAATGATCAGATTTGTACTGACAAGCCCCTCTGCAGTCTTTCACTGGGAAGCTCAGTCTACTGTTGCTTCTACTCCCCCTAGCTCTTATGCAGCTGAGATTAGAGGGTATGTGAGGACTTATAAAAAAATGGGGGGGAAAAGGTATTGATAATGTTGTGTGTGTGTGTGTTTTTTTTTTTTTTTATATATATATATCTATAAACAAATGTTTTGTCTTTCATTTGAGTTTAAACTGAAAGGGTTGGTTTTCAAGGTGATAGTTTACAGTCACTTTAAGTTGCATTTTTTTCTTCCATAAAAAAATAAATAACAGCACACAATTCAGAAGAGTCTATACATTGCAGAGTTCAATTGTTCCAGGGATGGTCTATACATTGCGGAGTTCAGTTGTTCCAGGGATGGTCTATACATTGCGGATTTCAATTGTTCCAGGGATGTTCTATACATTCCAGAATTCAATTTTTCCAGGGATGGTCTATACATTGCGGAGTTCAGTTGCTCCAGGGATGGTCTATACATTGCGGATTTCAATTGTTCCAGGGATGGTCTATACATTCCGGAGTTCAATTGTTCCAGGGATGGTCTATACATTGCGGAGTTCAGTTGTTCCAGGGATGGTCTATACATTGCGGATTTCAATTGTTCCAGGGATGGTCTATACATTGCGGAGTTCAGTTGTTCCAAGGATGGTCTATACATTGCAGAGTTCAATTGTTCCAGGAATGGTCTATACATTGCGGAGTTCAATTGTTCCAGGGATGGTCTATACATTGGGGAGTTCAATTGTTCCAGGGATGGTCTATACATTGGGGAGTTCAATTGTTCCAGGGATGGTCTATACATTGGGGAGTTCAATTGTTCCAGGGATGGTCTATACATTGCTGAGTTCAATTGTTCCAGGGATGGTCTATACATTGCAGAGTTCAATTGTTCCGGGGATGGTCTATACATTGCGGAGTTCAGTTGTTCCAGGGATGGTCTATACATTGCGGAGTTCAGTTGCTCCAGGGATGGTCTATACATTGCGGAGTTCAGTTGTTCCAGGGATGGTCTATACATTGCGGAGTTCAGTTGCTCCAGGGATGGTCTATACATTGCGGAGTTCAGTTGTTCCAGGGATGGTCTATACATTGCGGAGTTCAGTTGTTCCGGGATGACCAGAAAAGCAATTTATGCCCATCCCTTGTTTTGTACAAAATAACATCTGTGGCTCTTGAGTAAATGCAAGATTTCAGTGTTTGGCTTATTTAGGAGGAAGAGAACAGTTGTTTGTGATTGAGGGTAGATGGACTGTTTGTGATCCACGGTAGATGGACTGTTTATTTTTCCCCATTTTAAATAATGATTTTATTTTTTGTTTTAGGCAACTGCAACCAAACATTCCTTTTCCCCAGAGTGAGCCAACATCGTCTACAACTTGATAAACAGTCAAGAAGACTTCAACACAAGATGCGCCATTTGATTTCCAGCAGCTCTGGTTGCTGGATGGAATGATTATACTGTAAATATTGCTGATAAAACTGCACATTGCTAAGTGGAAGGCTTTCCAAAGCCTGTACAGTAAGAAGACTAAATAAATGTGTAGCATGTTAGACTTGACCTTCTCCATCCTAATACATTACTGGGACATGCAAGTTATTGTTGCGGTGTCCCAGTTTTTCTTTCTCATCCAACGCCAAACCGTTGATTTATTATATCCTGTTTTGCTGGATTAGACAACAAAACAATATTCATAACGTATACTACTGGAGCATGAGTAGGTTTTCCTAACCAGGCACAACTATTTTGCAGATCGTGACGTAATCCATTGTAAATATGCATCTCTGTATGACTGAATGGCAGAATCATTATATCCGTAAGCAAACTCCATTAAGTTAATTTAAATATGAATAATAATATGTCTATTTTTACTAACATTAGCTTTTTTGTATGAATGACTAGAACAAAGGTACTTAATACACAATATTCTAGATTTCAAACCACATAAAACGTGCCATACAATCATTTGTGGTCTCAGCAAACCGGATTGTCTTGACATCATCCTGTAACCTGTTAGTTGCAGTTTCTAATATACAAAAAAATTAACAAATGTACTTTGCCAATAGACCTTTACAGTGTATCGATAATGTCTTCACTTTTAACATGGTGGCTTATATCAACACCGGGAATTATCTTCCAGCTGAAGTGTCTTGATTTCTGAATACCTCATTGCTAAATTGCGGACACATTAGTTGCCAGGTATGCTTTTTTTTTAGCTTATAACATAAACAGCATTTAATAGGTTTATTTTAGATCATGGGTCAGCAACCTGTAGATCACGGACAGGTGACTGGTAGATCGCGGTCTGCACTTGCTGATCTGCTATTCCAGAGCATCAGAGTGCAATGCAGAGGGACTACTTGTAAAGTTGGAGCTGTCGGGAGCAAGAACCGATGCCTTCTCCACCTTTATCCCAGCTAGCGGTTGCCAAAGTGGTGCCAGCAGCAGGAAAGAAGAGATCTTCAGGTCAGTGTGAAGCAATATGCTGGGCATAATAGTATAGGGCTGCTTTCACACTCATGTGCTTCGGCTTACCCACACAGCTTTCCTGCGGGTTTGCTGCACTTAGCCTTAGACTTCTATTATATCCTGCGGGTTTGCTGCACTTTCTGGAACGGCACCAAAACTCCTGGAGTTTAAGGTGCTTTCATAAAGTGCATCACACCCGCAGGATATAATAGAAGTCTATGGCAAAGCACAGCTAACCCAGGAAAGTCGTGGATGCACTATGCAGCAACCATGGTGCAGGTAGACTGCAGCACATTAGTGCTTTAAAAAAAATTCATGTGGACCTCCGCTTTAATTTTAGTTAAGACCTGTTATTATCACCCCCACCCCAACCGCACCTCCTTTAGCTGCAGTGGCCAGGGGTGTACACATGTCACAGCTGCAGCAGGAATTATACGCCCTGTCATGGTTGGTGGGTGTAGCACCTGCCAAGCATGACCTATTCACGTGAATAAGTCCACTCTACAAATGCCCTGCAACCTTGTGCAGTACAGCAAACAAGCGGTTAAAGCAGGAAGCATTGTGTTGTTTACTTACCACCTGCTTTAACCCCTTGAACTCCACAGAGGCATGCAGTTGCAAAGCACTTGCAGAGTGGCCCCATTTACTTGAATGGGTCACGACTGGCAGGCAGTAGCACCCACCAAACACAAAAGGGGTCTTAATTTCTGCTGCGGCATGTGTACACCTTTGGCTGTTGCCTCAGGGATTGGGGGTAAACCCACAACTCAACCACAGGATTTTACCAGCCCTCAACTGTACATGTGAATAAGCCCTAAGAGTGCTGCTGCCGAATGCAACAAAGGGCTTGTTTACAAGTGCACCATGCACTTTTGCTTCTCTGAAAAGCGACCCTAGTGTTGGGCAAGTGGTGAAGAGGTGATATGTTGCCTCTTCACCACCTGATTTAAATCCATGATTGCCATGCAATGCACGTGATTGCAGTGCAGTAGTAATTGGAGGTTTAAATCAGGTGTGAGGAGGCGAAATTGGGTGATTATGTGCCTGGTAATCTTTGACTTCTCCAATGATGTCCAGGTAGATCTCCACCTCTTTAAGGTTGCCTACCCCTGTTAGATGGTTTAGTTCCTTTTTTAATAATGTAAGTTTTGATTTCCAGATACCAATGGGAAGTCTTCTGTGCTTAGGTTGGGCTGCTGTAAAATGAAGTCTTTGACTTGCATAGCTGCTTAACTAACCTTACAACTTTTGTCCTTTTTAAATGGTCATTTTAAATAGTCCTTAAATAAAAATCTTGATTTTGGCATTGGTTGATGGTATAATATCTGTGGCAGATATGTGATCTCAACCGACATCCTCAGTAAAGCTGAGGTGGGGGAAAGCCAAATGGGCTTTTTGGCTAATAAGGTTGTTCTCCAAGGCCAAAGGACTCCTTCTTACCATGCTTCTCCCCTTTCACACTGAGCCGCTTTACAGGCTCTATAACGCTAAAAATAGCACCTGCCAATTGTCTTGAAAGAGCCTCTCACTCGAATGGGGTTAAAACCGCCCGCAGTGAAAGAGCACAGGAATGACGAGGAACAGTCGTACATTGCCTCTCCAGTATTTTGTCACATTTTGCTCCAGCCAGGTTCTCAACTGTGCTACTAAACCAGCAAGTCCATTGACTTGACTTGGTTTTGAACCAGGGCTCAAGTCCTGCGGGAACGCGTGGGAACGGAGTTCCTGCACTTTTTTCACAGCAGGAACTCGGTTCCCTTTGCAGGACTAGAGCAGCTGAGCCACCCGAGCCAATCCTTCACTAAGCGGCGATGCCCAGCTCAAGTCACTGTCAGGGGCAGGCGAACCTTAGTAATCCTTTATGTTACTGGCCACTTCCTGTATATGGATTCATCAGGTAGTGTGTGGGTATTCCGTCACTTCCTCGATGTCGCAATGTCTCCTGGGAGCTTTTGTCATTGTTCCCAGGAGACATTGCGGAGGTCTGCCCCGAGTTATCGCGGGATTTAGAAAGAACTTGGATTACTAAGGTACAGTGGATCGGAAAAAAAAACATGCGTTTTAGTAATTATGCATATGAGCGTATCATTTTTTTTTTTTGGTGGGGGAGTGGATCTTGGGTGGGAGTTCCCACACTTTTTTCCCCAGGACTTGACCCCTGTTTTGAACCATTTAGGGCAAAGCGACAGATTTACTTCAACCCTGCCCATCCTTAGCAGAATGTACTTCCCTTTCCTTTGAACTGATCCATTTAGTGATGGTATCTGGAGAAAATACTGGTTTCTTATGGTATAGAGGCGCGTGTAACTTGCTGTATGTAATAATGCTGGCCCTTCGCACTGTTACACAGGGAGTCCACAGCACAGCTCCAATGTTTGTAGCATACACAGTGCTTTCCTTTTACTCCCATTGCCTGAACAGAGTGGCAAGGGATCCCATGCTATATATGCTTCTTTGGAAGGGGAATTAAAGTGAGCCTGTTGCTTTGCCCTGCCTGGAAAGAGCAAAAGTTCACCTTATGTCTTCGTTCAACCGTTTTTGGAATGCTGCATTTATAAAGATCATGATAGCTGTATCTTTGGTGTGCTTTCCATCAAAACTCATTCCATAGGGATAATGTATAGAGCCTTAGGCCCCGTACACACGAGAGGATTTATCCGCAGATACGGTCCAGCGGACCGTTTCCACGGATAAATCCTCTCAAAGATTTCCGCTGATTTCGATGGGATGGAGTGTACACACCATCGCATTGAAATCCGCGCGGAAATCCTCTGCCGATGACGTGTCGCGCCGTCGCCGCGATTATGACGCGGCGACGGGCGCGACGCTGTCATATAAGGAATTCCACGCATGCGTCAAATCATTACGACGCGTGCGGGGAATCCCTTTGGACGAATGGATTCGGTAAGTCTGTACAGACGAGCGGATCCATCCGTTGGAGTGGATTCCAGCAGATGGATTTGTTGTGCAGCACAGCAAATATTCGATCTGCTGGAATCCATCCCAGAGGAGATTTCTCCGCGGAAACAGATCCGCTGGCGTGTACACACCATAGGATCTATCCGCAGAAACCCATTTGCTGGGATTTATCTGCGGATGGATTCTATCGTGTGTACGGGGCCTTAGAGGATATTGGTGTAGTAATGCTGCTCACTGCAGCAACTAGGGACCTTGACTAATGACAACAGTGATCCAACCCTAATCTCTGTCATATTTCTGTATTAGAGGAGATGGGAAGGTCGGGCGGGGGGAAGGCAGACTGAGAAGAAATGTGTTTAGTGGGCAAGCAAAAAAAGTTAAGCTTTCTCTTTTTATAGCAATATTAGTGGACAAACCCATTAGATGCTGTTTTGTTTATTCAAATTAAGAAAATTGGAGATCAAATGGCAATGCCTGTGTTTCGTAATATGCTGAGGGATAATAGCATATGGCAATATTCTGCTATTTAATATGCAGTAGTAAGGAACGCTGTGTATTGCGTCCTCTGTTAAGGGCAAACATATTTACATATTATTTATTTGACTTCAGTAATGTTTTTATTCTCCTGTACAGTCTTTATGTTTGCAATTATATAATTTTTCATTTTTTTGCTAATTAAGCTCTTTAACATATGATTGCTGGAAACCGTATATCATCTCCTGATCCCTTTAGCTTTGAATGCTAATTTTGCACACAATTGCAAATGGCTGTTCTGACCTTTTGTGGCCTGCTTATGAAATGTGGGAACAGCACTCTTAGGATTTAGTGAGAGATTTCTCATTTGTGCTAATTAGGCAGGGTATGTCACAATTAAATAATGTCCTGCAACTGGAATAAGATTGAGAAATGGGTGTAGGCATTTTTTCTAACTCTTATATGAAATATAATGATCAGTCTGTAAATGTCTGTGGCCTTTTTTTATTTCTTTTTAAATATATTTTCTGTTCACCTGAAGTGAGTCTTGTTAAGATGCGGGGGGGTACAGATATGCCCTGGTCCTGGCACACTGCATCCAGGGGTTATACATGCCTGGAATCATCATTGAAGTTGGAAAACATATATACCTACCCTGGCTTCTGCTCTTGGCGCCTAGGTGAGGGTGAAATCTTGGCCAAACTAAGGATGCCAAATCTTGTGAGAACATGCTTCTTCACTGTGCTGCAGTGTCTTCTCACTGAATTTGAAATTCTAAATGTTCCCAGGATCTTGCCAGAAGGAATGCGCTGTCATCCTCTCCAGTGCAGGGTATGGTAATTATATTTTCTAACCTTCTTTTCTGTGTTTTTGCAGCATTAGTGCTGTGATTTTAAATGTGGGCAGGGGGCACTTTGTAATAAGAACTTTGCCCTTTAATACTAGGTTCCCTTTAAATATACTTTTTTGTGTTGCTAAGCGCCTTTTATTAAATACTCACATATGGCAAGATAGAGTGCATTTCAGGAATAAACAGCCTGGGCCTCCATATTGTTCTATATCTACAGCAATACTACTTTTTCCTTTATTGCCCAGTCATGATTGGTTTATTATAAATACATTTACAGTACTATTGTAAGGTGCTGAAAGGGCCACTAAACCACCTGCTGCCTTACATGGAGAAGCCATTAATGGGCATAAAGATCTTATCATATATTGATTATAACTTGAGATATTCACATCAATTAGAGCCACATTACACATATGGTTTCATAATGACATATCGGCTAATATATTACAGTTGTCAGACTTGACCTGCAGTAGTGGTTTTTGTATAGTTTTATGCAGGGCTTTTTTTCAGGGGGAACTTGGGGGAACTCAGTTCCACCACCTCTGGCTCAGACCCTTTGGTTCCTGCTCACCACAATCACTTGTAAACACATAAGTCTGGTTTCTATGTTTACAAGTGACAGCTCTGCACTCTGTGTGTAACCCCCTGAACTCTGCACTCTGTATGTTATGCAATCCTGGTATTTAATGCCCTTTTAAGACCCTTCTACTGTTTGTGAAATCTGAACGGGGTCGTGGTTGAGATCCTGCACCTATTTTCTGAGAAAAAAAGCTCTGGTTTTATGGCTAATGCCATTTGCTGAGGAGGTTACCAAGATCCACAGTAGAGATGAGCTTGGGCATCCTTCAATCTCATCTCTAGCCAGACTCCAAACGTATGCTCTTTTTTTCTATCCAAGAAAGTTGAACCCCTGCAGGGGTAGACGGCAACACACAAAAGCTTATCCGTACATGTTTCGTCACATAGACGTCATCACCACTACACATTAAAAAGATCCAGCGTCACCTATACCTCTCTCTAAATACACCTACTAAGAATCTGGTTGTTTTGTGAATTGTAAACATTTTTTCTTTACAGCACTTAAAAAAAATTGGGCCCAGTATCTCTTTCATCAGTTACAATATGATGAAAAAACTCTCCTGATAAGGTTATGCTTTTTTTTTTTTCTTTAAATGCTATTCAATGCTGATTCCAGCTCCACAACATAAAAAAGGGGCCATTTAGATCCAGAGAATTCACAGGTAAGGTAAGTGTAGAAAACTCACCAGGTTTGCTAAGAATGCAGGTCATCTTTACACAAAGTGAATAATTCTGGAATATAAGTCTGCCTCTGTCCTGTAAGATGAGTTACATTAACAATCAGAAAAAAACTGCAAGAGGGCATTGGAAAGCACTAAACCATATTTGTAAATCAGACTTGTAATGGGAAAGCTGTGTCATAAGAAAAAAAGGCAAGCATAGGCCAGTGACAAGTAACCAATATTGCCTGTATACTCCTAGCTGTTGCTTCCTTATACCAGAGCTGCTCCCTAGATGACTAGTGCTCTTATGAATTAAGAAATGGCAGACTCATGAGGAAGGGGGCAAAAGGAGCAGCATAGGTAGGAAGCATGGATCCACAGAATGAATGAAGCAGAAATGGGGATGTTTGCACTGTGTGCCCTGGTGTACAGCTTCCTCTTCAGCAGTAATACAGAAGAACAATGAGCAGTGACATCAGCAACCATCACTATAATTCTCAGAAAAAACACTCCAAATCTTGTGAGAATAGTTGTCCGTGTTACATGATCTCACACTGCAGATGTCCATCTACATCTGCTTGTTTTGTTTAGGAGTGAGGAGAAAGCTAATACACGATCCTTCCTTCCTCTGGAAAACAACGCTCCACCACCGTCCAGCGTTGGCTTGTTCATGGTCTGTGGAGCCTGCTCTGGACTTGATGACGTCAGGAACATTCCACAACGGATCGGTCTTGTACGTAGAGGTTTGGAGGAAAGTAATTCTACCTCCTCTCCTCTAGACAAAAACAAACATTTAACCCAGCAGACACAGCCCCACTGAGATGGGCTTTAATTGTTGTGTTTTTTTTTTAAATTACTGGTAGTTACCTGGTTGCCTGCCATATTACTGTTCTTACCTTATCTGTGAATAAATTGTCTTCAGTCATCACATTTTTGCAACTTGTATTTAGTTTGCACTGGAAATATACTGTATGTGAGCATTTCTCTTTATGAACAAGAGATTGTAAACTTTTAATGTACCCGTATTTGAAGGGGACTATAACTGGAAGTGCACATGGAGTTAAAATGAGAGTTTTAATAATATCACTTCAGTACTTTCCACGTAAAACCATTGAGTGGTTCAACTTTCAAGCACCGATTTTCATTTCACAAATGTGCTTTAATTTAATTGTTCCAAAAAAAGTGGTACTGAGCATTGTCTTTTCATCTCCGTGGTTAGTTAAAAATAAAATACAATTATAGACAATGGAGTTGAAAGTTTTGTAGTAGCCCTTCACCACCAGGTGGAATTACACATCTTCAAATTACTTTTTTTTTTATACTGACGACGTTTTACATTTGTAGTGATATTTTAAAATGTTTAACAAAAGAGGAAAACAGAAGCCATGCGCTATATGCAGGTTCCTGAGAAGGCTCCACTTGCACATGCTCATGCAAGTAAAATGTTTGCACTCTGTTCCTAGGGTAAGGGAATACCTAACCGAAAATACTTGGAGTGTCTAAGGCCCCATTCACACCTTCGCGACAAAACGCCCGACGCCGGACGCTCGTGCCGCTGGAGGGGAGAATTCCCATTGCTGTCTATGAGATGGTTCACATCTCATAGACGCCGTACGCCTGCCGCCTGAAAAAAAGTCCCGGACCCTTTTTTTCAGGCGGCATTGGCGTTCGGCCATACAAAGCAATGGGAAGGATTTGTAAAAAAAAAAAAAAAGTTACACTTTTCGCGGCAAAATACGCCGCGTACGCGGCGTTACTTGTCACGGAGGTGTGAATGCAGTGTTAAGCTTGGTACACACTATTATTATTTTTATTTTTTTTAACTCAGCAGTGTTGCTGGAGCGTTCAGGAGGAGCCGCTGTACTAACTATCCAAAATGAGTACAGCGATCTCCCCTGCTGTTCTATTTTGTTCTGCCAGGGGGATGGCTGCTCTGCCAGAACACACTGGTCCAGCTAATCAGGAGCTGATCGGCAGACCTTTTTTGGTCATGCCCTTCGACTGCAGTACACACGGGCAAATGTCGTCCGGTTTCTATTAAACTGATGATGTCCGACATTCGGCCCATGTGTACTAGGTTTAACCGTAAGCTGAGATCAAGCAATCGTATTACAAAGAAAGGGAACTAATGGCTCATGCAAATCATTTTTTAAAACCCTTTCACGTAAGCAGTCCATTGATTCACCACCCACTTTTTTTTTGGATAACTTTTGTGCACCTTCTGGTACTTGTATTTGGCTGCTTTCTTCAGTCCTCCACTTCAGTTTGCGATTCAGAGAATAAGTAGATAGGTATTTGCGTACAGATCATTGATCTCTATGCAATAATAACCACTGTGCCTGCAGCCACCAGCCAAAAGAGGGCTGTCTGTATATTGATGAATATACTTTTAGCACTCAAACATCTGCCTTTTTTTTAGCATCCCTCAACTCAGTTGTTCTTTATTACAAAAGGTGTGTTTCCTGTGAGGGGGGTCACATAGTATATTCGCCCCACCCCCAACATATAAAATACAATTTTTATTAATTTGATAATGTTCAATTTTCAAAGGGTTCTAAAACAATGTTAGAAGTGGGACATAACACAAAATGGAAAGCCTCTGCTTCATTTCATACAGAATAGTCTTCTCTATGCACATATGGTTTCCTCAATTCACGTCCACCCCTGAACCAAAAACAGAGCCGAAGAAACACAAAGCTAAGTGGCACCTTTTCAATACTTTTTTTTTCCTTTTTCAGACCATTTTCATTATCTGCTGCCTTAATTTAACACCATATACCTTTTACATTGATGTATTGCCAATTGCAAACAATATACCCTACAATTGTGCCATTTTAAGGTCTGTCTAATTGATGGTGAATGAAAAAAATTTCAACTGGAATGCAGGTCCGTGTATACGCTCCTTAACGAAGATTCCAGCCACTGAATCATACAAAAAATCTGTTTTGTAGATGTTCATATAAACAATTCTCTGCTGATCCTGGAATGATCAATGTAATGATCTTAAATATAGTTGCACCTTTTTCCACTGATCCACAGATAAAGATCTTTAAAGTGGATGTAAACCCACCCTCATCCTTTCTAAACTACTGCCATAGTGCTGATCTATAAGGATATAGATGCCTCCTGCATGTATCCTTACCTTTGAAATGTCTCTCCTCTGTCTGTTATAATAAATGAAAAACTGCAGGTTCTGTGGGTGGGTCTGTTGTCCGGAGCTCGGTGGGTGGAGTCGTGATGTCAGTAGATTCCCTGCCCTCCTCTACACTCCCCTTGTCAACATGCATTTTTCCTGTGTATTCCTTACACTAAATTCTGCTATGATCACTAACATCCAGTCAAAATCCAAAAAAGTAACCACATGACTTCAGAAAAGGAAGTGGGGGTGGGAATTAAAAAATAATGTCTCCAGATTAGTGCATGAGATATGTAAATAACCTGTCACTCACAGCAAGGGGGCGGAACGGACTAAGGTTTTTCTCTGTAAGTCCGTTTTTGTTTCGCTGAACAATAAAAGAGGATTGTCCAGAGCTGGATTAACTCTGTGGGCAAGACTGGGCACAGATGATACAAAATCTTATACTGTACATTGTGACATCAAAAAATAAATAATACATTTTCGAGGTTACATCCACTTTAAAGTAGCATCTTTGCACATTTCCACCTCTCCAGGCTACCTTTGGTAGTCATACCCATTGCAGATTTTTCCAACACTCTGGTGCAACAATTGACATTTAACTATAAAAAAAACAATAGGTGAGGGCAGAGAGGTAAACTACTAGAGACTGCAATCCTATATGCACAGGGAAAGGCTTAATGGATTTGCAATGTATGTACAGATTATGGGGGAAGATCCTCGTACATCGGCGCATTAATGCGCCGGGCGTAGCGTATCGAAGATACACTACGCCGCTGTAACTTACTTTGTTTTGCTTTGAATCCTCAACGAATTTGCGCCGTTATTTTACGGTGGCGTAGTGTATCTCTTGCGGCGTAAGGGCGCGGAATTCAAATGGATGTAATGGGGGCGTGTTTTATGTAAATACGCCGTGACCCGACGTAAACAACGTTTTTTTTTACTGCGCATGCGCCGTCCCTGGGGGTATCCCAGTGCGCATGCTCGAAATTTAACTGGAACAAGCCAATGCTTACGACGGTGACGTCATTCTACGCAAATTCCTATTCGCGAACGGCTTACGCAAACGACGTAAAAAAATGCAAAATTGTACGCGGGAACGACGGCCATACTTAACATTGAGTACGCCACCATATAGCAACTTTAACTATACGCCGTAAAAAGCCGAACGCAAACGACGTAAAAAAATGCGCCGGGCCGACGTACGTTCGTGGATCGCCGTAAATAGCTAATTTGCATACTCAACGCGGATTTAGACGGGAACGCCACCTAGCGGCCGCCGAAAAATTGCAGCTTAGATCCGACGGCGTACTAAGACGTATGCCTGTCGGATCGAGCCCAGATGCCGTCGTATCTTGTTTTGTGGATACAAAGCAAAGATACGCAGCAGGAAATTTAAAATTACGCCGGCGTATCAGTAGATATGCCGGCGTAATCATTTTGTGGATCTGCCCCTATATGTCCATGTCGGTACAATAGAGGAACCTTTTTAGAGGAGAAAATAAATCACAGCTGTGTGCCTGTTAACTTTTTCCAATAACATATGGGTTCCTTTTCATTTTATTAATTACAGTGAGTCTTCATAGGTGATAAATACTGTATACAGTATGCCTAGTATCACGGCATAATACTGTATAAAGATGATATGGCTTGTGCTGGAATAAAATGAAATAGCGTGTGTACAAGATCATGTTTTTGTATTTATGTGGCCATAAAAAACAAGCGTTAAGTTTTTGTTTTATTTGTATGTATTAGTATGTCTCTTTGTTGTATAGCAGATTTAAAGCTGTGTGGCACCAGTCTTCCTCCAAAAAAAAAAAAAAAAATTATTTTGTTAGTCCAAAATATGTGGAAAAAATGCAACTCTTGCTGCAAAACGCACCTCCACACAGGTGCTCTCCCCCTCTTGAGGTCCAGCACTGATTCTGTTTTGGATTGTTTTACAGCCAGGGTTACATAACCCATGTCTTGTGAGTGCAGGGTGTCATCTGCCTGTCCCTTAGGCAGGGCATCTCCACGGCGCCCTGCATTCACAGTACAGTAGAGGACAGCGTTGATGTCATCGTGTCCATAAAATTCTGCATCTCTGAGAACTTGAGAAGATGAATAGAGGACTATGGATGACAAGCCAGAAGATAGCTGAAAAAAAGTATATTCAAATAAAATACACGTAGGGGAATGTCTGGGAGCAGATTGATTGGAATTGGGCTTCAAAATGTATTCAATATGTTTAAACCATAGATTGAATTCGAAAAGCCAGTGCCATAGGAGCTCAGCCGTACCTGCCAGAAAGGCTCATTCTAGAACAGGCAGGACTCTTGCCGTCGCTGTATTGTCATGAGCTAATTAAATATATGCACTCAGTAGATCTGGTGCTTCTCGTCTGTGCTTATAAGTACCTTCTTGGTATGCAGGTGCCTTTTTGCTTCTTGATTTTTTTGGGGTAGGAAAAGGGTATACAATGAAAAACTATTATGAGACCTAAAATACCGCCAATATTTACTCCATTTATTGATATAGTAGTGTTCTGCCATATTATTTGCCTTAGGCCCCATACACACCATAGAATCTATCCGCAGATAAATCCCATCAAATGGGTTTCTGCGGATAGATCCTATGGTGTGTACACGCCAACGGATATTTATCCGCAGAGAAATCTCCCCTGGGATGGATTTCCAGCAGATGGATATTTGCTGACATGCACAACAAATCCATCTGCTGGAATCCATTCCAACGGATGGATCCGCTCGTCTGTACAGACTTACCGGATCCATCCGTCTAAAGGGATTCCCCGCACGCGTCGTAATGATTTGACGCATGCGTGGAATTCCTTATATGACAGCGTCGTGCCCGTCGCCGCGTCATAATAGCGGCGACGGCGCGACACGTCATCGGCAGAGGATTTCAGCGCGGATTTCAATGCGATGGTGTGTACACGCCATCGCATAGAAATCCTCTGAAATCCTCGAGAGGATTTATCCGCGGATACGGTCCGCTGGACCGTATCTGCGGATAAATCCTCTCGTGTGTATGGGGCCTAAGTATCATTTCTAAATAACATAAACTCCCAAAGTGGAGGGATCCCTCTCAGTTGGAAGACCATGGCACCACCAGGTAGTGTGTACATTCATTGAGTTGGTAAGAAATTAATGTGAATGGAACATAGCTTATTTATATTCCAGCTAGACAACTGCGCTATAAAATACTGTAAATATAGGATATTAAAATGTTTGAAAAAATCAGTTTCACACGTTTTTGGTACCTGTTATGAAAATGGGAATACAGAGGCATCTACTTTTTTTTACATTTGTTGTTAATATGAAATGCAAGGACAGACGTTTTTATGTGTGGTTTTATTTTTTTCCCAATCAAAACCATCAATTTTTCTGCTAAATTATAAGAGTACCAAAAATGCACCAAATGATTTGGACTGAAAAAAAAAGTGCTTATCGATTTGATTTGCACACTCTTTCTGAAATTCATCTGTATTTTTATTTTTCTATTTTCATTGTATGTGTAAAAGATAGAAAGTCAATAAAACATTGCTTTGTTGAACTGTTGTGTTTTATATGTATTTTATTTGCTAGCATGACGAGCCAAAACAAGAACTGAATGCAAAAATAGAAAGTTTAATTTGTTGAAAGTAGGAGTCTTTTCACATGGTTGTATCCAGAGGCGTAGCTTGAAGATTGTGGGCCCGATGCAAAAGTTGAAATTCACCAGCATCACTAGCCACACTTTATTGTTCTGGACCTTCCAGTCCCAGGAGAGGCTTGAACCTGGGTGGGTTGGTTTGGCAGTGGAGGGGGGGGGGGGGGTTTCTTGTCTGCAGCTTCTTTCTTTCAACGAGTCTGGTGGCCTGGTGTCTGACCAAAAAAAAGGAACTGCAACCCCTTATACTACTACGCCCATGGGTGTACCGTCCGTTCCTCAGGCGGACCTGATTGGACCCTCCATGCTCCTCTATTGATAGGTGGATCCGATCGTATGGCCGTTGGGTGTAAACAGACAGGCGGTTGCCATTGTTAACTACCTGAGGACAGTTCTAGTTGCTCCAATTCTGATCTTGAGCATGATCTGGCTTTTTCCATTTGAGCAATTGACCTAGAAACATTCGAGCAAGAAGTGAGAACTTCTGATCATGGTACCTGTTCAGGATTATTGACTCGGAAAAAGTGAAGGCAGTGGATCAGTTTAAAGCCCAGGAGACTTGCATTTTTAGGAATGATCAGCAGTAGCAGCCTTTTTCGTTCAGTGTAGGGTGCACCCTGACTGTAACATCTTTTAAGTGCAGTTTCACCATATCTCGGTATGAAAGAAGAGCAGGCAATTCTAATTAAAGCAGAATTTAGATAAAATGCTAAATGACACTACACAGGACTTTTTAGAATGTTATTTGTCATAAAGGATTTGCAAATTGGGACATGTTCTCTGAGCGGATATAACTTTATTGCTTCTATTAATAAGGAAGATAATGCAGAGTGTCTCTGGAGCCGTATGATATGATATAAAAGGCTGCCTGGAAAACAAGTGCCACAAAAGTGCTGGCGTTAATTGCTTTACCTAAGTAAATACTTTGTTAAGATAGCCATACATGTTTAAATTTTTATATCACTTGATTTCCCCTATGAAAACAGAACAATGTAGATGGAGGAATCTTGGCCCTCCTGGCTATTCTATTCTGACAGCCGTTGTATCCACAGGTGTCTGAATTAGTTGACCAATAATATTCCTTCAAACACATGAAATTATCTATTCTTTTCATTGAAGAATACAGTTGCATCAGTAGAATTAGACCGCCTCTTGACGGTGGGCGGTCCCCTGCACTCGTTTCCCAGTCATCCATACATGGTGTTGGTGGCGGAGCCTCTCAAGCTCTTCCAGGGGTATTTATTGGAGGTGTGGCACAGCATGGATTTCACTTTCTGCTTTCTTTCACTGAGGTCAGACACACCAATGCAGGTCTCCTATTGGAACCCATTCCCTCCAGACTTTCTTCACATTACAGTAGGTGACAGCGATATTGTGTCAATCTCGCTCTCTTTCTCGGCGAGATTGACCACCTCTCCGCGATGGGAAAAAGCCGTCATAGAAGCGACGGGGATCCGACTTGGATTCCCGCCAATTCTAGCTGCGGCGTTTGGTATGAATCCTTTCCTGACCGGCCGGGCGGCATGCTTGGATACAGGTCTGGTATGGATTGTGCTTGGATAAAGGCCTAGTATGCCCCTGGGGGGGAACCCATGCCGTTTTTTTATTTAAAATTTGGCGTGGAGTTCCCCCTCATGATTCATACCAAACGCCGCGGCTAGAATTGGCGGGAATCCAAGTCGGATCCCCGTCGCTTCTATGACGCGCTCGCTGGAATGTGCTTTTCCTATTCCAGTGAGTGCGAGATGTCGGCACCATGTCGCTGAGAATCGGCGCGATGCCGTTGTGCTGGAAACACATTCTCGGAGACAATTACTGTATATGTTTGCATATGACTCATTTGGAGCATTCACCTGCAGCTTGTTTTTCACTACAGCCTTCACGATACATTTGCATTCTATTTTTTTTCTTACTCTCTTTTCTCTTCTGCTTTCTCACCTGATGTTTCCTTCATCATACCAGCCAGTTTTTGGCATTTTCTCACCAGTTTCTCCTTCAGATTCTATGTTCCTACTACCCTAGGCTTAGGTCTGTCATCCATATATAGATATACATGCGTTTTTGTATGCTTACCTACCTTACTATTTCAATTATCTATGTACACATTACATGTTTGCATATGACTTACTTGGAGCATTTACCTGTAGCCTGTTCCTCCATTACCATCTTCACCACACACCTGCACTCCATTCCACTCTCATTCTCCTTCTCTTTCTGCTTTCTCATCTGAACTTTTTTTTTTTTTTCTTTCATCACACTTGCTAGTTTTCTAGCATCTTTCACCACATTCCCCTTTACCACTTTTGACTCAGGTCCTTCATCTACATATAGATATACATGCATTTTTGTACGCTTACCTACCTTATTACTAACTATCCAATATACCGTATTTATCGGCATATTGTACGCACCGGCGTATAGCGCGCACCCCTGATCTGGACGTGAAATTCCTGTTTTTTTTTTTTTTTATTACTTACAGTTTTGGTGTCTTGCCCGGCGTCCATCGGTGGCCTTGTCCGGTCCGGTGTCTGTCTGTGGCCTTCGTGGTGTCCTGCCCGCTTGTCCCGCACTGTCTCTGAGCACAGCGCGGGAAGCGAGTAACGGCGTGTATCGCGCACCCACGATTTTGCCCTGATTTTAAGGGCAAAAAAGTGTGCGGTATACGCCGATAAATACGGTACATATTCATGTTTAGAGCCAATATTCCTTATGGACCCATTGAGACTCTTGGGGATGCACCAATTCCATCCATGCTGTGCCCTCCTTCCGTTTGGCCTCGGTTGGGACTTTGTTTGGCCCCGCCTCCTCTGCTCCCTGGCAGGACACTCGCTGCCGCCGTATTGGGAGCCTCACATGCGCTGGTCTTTGGCTATGTCCATTGGTGAGTATGGGGTTTTACATATCAAGGTCCCCCCTTACCTTGTGCCCTTTATATCATACTACATACTTTATCCTTTCATTTTAGGTATACCACGAGCATCTACCCCTGAAGAGCGGGTTAAGCCTTGCGAAACGCATCGGGTATACACTTGATGCTTGTGTGTTTTTTATAATGCACAGTTACTTGTAATATCATTTTACCTATTTTCTGTATTCTGTATGAATTGGCTCATGTTCATGACATTAATGTATGTACTGTTTTTTTACTTGAATTAAATATATACTGTAATTACTCCTGTTTTTTAATTGGCTCCATAGTGCTCACCTCACTCAAAGTCCCAAGGGCGAATTTAAATTTTTTTGACGCTATATGCAGGGATGGAGGTGTGTCTCTGGTGACACCAGACCTTTATTTTTCTCTTTAGAATTAGACCTTAGACCCCTTTCACATATGCAGACCATTCAGGTCCGCCTGTCCGTTTTTTAGGCGGACCTCCATGCAGTTCACATGTCAGCGGTGAAATGTTCAGACGGATGGAACACCTATTTTCCATCCTTCTGGCGGATCAGATGAAAACTGACAGGCGGTCCATTTTTTTATCCGGTCCCCCATACAGGAGAGCAGAGCTCTGACAGGTCCATCTCTCCACAGTGAGCAGAGACGGACCTGTCATCTGCCGGTTCAGCGGGGATCAACGGATCTAGCCTCTGCAGAGCAAGCAGAGTCCTTGTAAACTGACATTAATGTGCGAAAAGGGGCCTTACGGTATTACATCGCCTGCAGGAGTAGGACACTAGGTACAACCAAAAGATTAGATCCCAGATATCAGGGTGGGACAAGATTAAACAACAAACATGAACTAATCCCCTGCAGAACTGAAACAGCTGCCTGTAAAACCTAATTTCCAAAACTTGTATCAACAGAACCATCAACCTTATAGAAAGTATGAACCAACGATCAGCTAGATGTCTTGCAACTGGGAAACCGATGAATACCAAAAAGCCCAGGATGCACTTAAAGTCCTGGTAGACTAGGCAGTAACAGAGAATGGAGGTTCCCATCCTGACAGTGAACTTGAACCACAGTCTGCCAAATCCACCAGGTATGGTCAGCGACGCATATCCTTTCTTAGGACCATCAAAGATAATAAACCGGGAATCAATCCACCTTCTGAATGAATGTGGTAGTGTTTAGGTAAAGTCGCATTGCCTGAACCACATCCAAACTATTGCATTTCTTTAGGATGAGTCTGATTGGGATATAAGGAAGGTAGAACAATGTCTTTATTTGAATATAACTCTGCAAGAAAGATAACGGAGGACAGAGAACCACACTACCTAGAAGTACCAAAAATGACTGTTTACAAAAAAGAACAGCCAGCTCAAACACCCTATGTGCAGAGTTTGGCCACCCTACTGGTGGCCAAACCCCCCAGCTGTAACACATATTCCCAAAAAGTCCCAAACGGAATTGATGACGCAGAGCTGCGCTGTTCCACTGGGTGTCCGCACTCCAGCGGCGAAAGTCCGAAACATACTCCTCAACATACTCCTCAACGGCTCGGCGGCCTTGTTGAAGCGCAAGCAGGGCGGCCTCAGCAGTAGCAGTTCGCTGAGGATCGTCATAGAGTTGTGCCATGGCCTGAAAGAAAGCAAGTAGAGTCTCAGTGTTGGTGCCATTTTCCTCCAATAGTCGGTGCGCCCAGGTTAGAGGCTCTCCTTGAAGAAGCGACACCACAAATCCCACCTTTGTGGCTTCTAAAGAGAAAGTCCTAGGTTGGAGAGCAAAATATAATTGGCAGGTGTTGCGGAAGTTCTGGAATTTGGAGCGATCCCCAGTGAATCGCTCTGGCATCGGAACCCTGGGTTCGGGTGGTAGCATCACTACAGTTGGAGCAGCGGCTGATGAAGACGATCTGGCGGAAGATTCAGGAGTTGCGTCTCCGGACAGATTCTGTACTCGGCCTTCCAGTCGCATGTAGCCGTCCTGTAGATTTTTAACAGCTTGGGTGAGAGATGCGAGGTGTTTACAAATCTCCTCCATTGCTGGGGCCACTCCTGAGGGCTCTGACATGGCTGTCTAATACTGTTATGTATCACGTACCTGGTAACCAGAGCCCGGTGGTAGGAGTAGGCCTCTCTTACAACTCCGGCTTGTGAGCTGCTGGATATGGAACAGCAGACTCAGAAGCCTGGCGGGGTAGGAGTGCCGGCTGGCTTGATAGGTGAGTAGATGCAGACCACTGCTGGAAGTGTAGATGGGAGCTGGAACCGGAAGTAGGGTCCGTGACACTGGCAGAAGATTCACAGCAACAACTGAGAAGGCAAGCTGGTAAATAGACAGCAGACGGAAGCAGGGTCAAAACAAGCCGGATCACAATAGAGAGTTCAGGTATTCAGATGGGATAAGCAGGAGAGTAATCGTTGTGCAGGCAGGTAGGTCAGGCAACAGTGGATCAATCAGAGGTAGGTCGATAGCAGCCGAGGTCAGGATCGGAGAGGTGCGGAAGGTCAAACAAGCCGGGTCAAATAGGTGATAGCAGGTAATCAGGTTTCTTCAGGGTAACAGCGTTCAGAGACTGTAGATCAGACAGCAATGTGCTGGAGCTGTCAGTGTCCATTTAAAGCCGTTTTGGCGCCAAGGAGTCAGCGCGCACGCGCGCGCCCCGCTGCGCGCGCTCCCGGCGTGCACGCGCGCGCCGTTAACGCACGCGCGCACCACAGGCACACGACGGTGCGCGATTGCGCGCCGCTGATTTAACCCTCTGGAAGGATTCCGGGATTGAGAGGTGAGTCCCTGACATTGCCCCCCCCAAGGGGCAGCCTCCGGATGCCTAGTCGGGCCATCTTGTCAGGATGATCAAGAAAAAATGAACGTACCAATCTTCTGGCATGGATGTTGCTTTCAGGTTCCCAGGAGTTTTCTTCTGGTCCGTAGCCTTTCCATTTAATCAAAAATTGGTTCTGTCCTTGTCGCCTTCTACAATCCAGGATGGCTTCTACTACAAATTCCTCGCATCCGTCAACATGAACTGGTTCAGGAGGCCTTGTACCCCTATTAGGGAAGGGATCAGGAGCTGCAGGTTTCAATAAAGAGACATGGAATACAGGGTGCACTTTAAGAGAATCAGGTAAAGAAAGTTCATATGAAACCGTGTTAATTCTCCTTTTGACCGGAAAGGGTCCCATAAATTTGGGTCCCAATTTTTTAGAAGGACAAGCTAACCTGAGGTTACTGGTAGAAAGCCATACCTGGTCCCCTGTTTTCAGATCCAGTTCTCCTTTCCTTTTTTTGTCAAAGAACCTCTTGCTGTCAGCCTGGGCCTTGGTTACAGCTTCCTGTAGTAATTTGGTGTTCTGTTTGAGGAATTCCACTGTATTCTGTACTGCCGGTACTGAAGATTCTGAAAGAAAATCTGGTAGAAAAGTTAGGTTGAAACCATAATTGGCAAAAAAGGGAGATTGACCCGTGGCAGAATGACTGGCGTTGTTGTAGGCAAATTCTGCTAGGGGTAGCAGAGAGACCCAATCATTCTGAGAAAACGTAGTGAAGCATCTGATGTATTGTTCCAGAGTCTGATTGGTTCGTTCAGTTTGCCCATTGGTCTGGGGGTGATATGCTGAAGAAAGAGCGAGTTCAATTTGTAATATTTCACAGAGGGCCTTCCAAAACCGAGAGGTAAATTGAACTCCTCTGTCTGATACTATGTTGGAGGGTACCCCATGCAACCTAACGACTTCTTTAATAAAGACACGAGCAGTCTCAACGGCAGAAGGTGTGTTCTTTAGAGGGAGGAAATGGGCCATTTTGGTCAAACGGTCCACGATCACGAAAATTGCAGTACAGTCTTCGGAGCAAGGAAGCTCTACGATGAAATCCATGGCCACCATTTTCCATGGTCTGTCGGGTACTGGTAAGGGTTTCAATAAACCCCAGGCTTGGTTTCGAGGTGTCTTGTTCCGATTACAAATAGGGCATGTGCTGATGTATGATTTGCAGAAATTCTCTAATCCAGGCCACCAAAAGGTGCGACGCACCAGCTCTAGTGTCTTACGAACCCCAAAATGTCCTGCCATTGGATGGTCGTGGAGGTGTTTCAGAACCTCTACTCGGATGTCTTCAGGGACAAAAATCTGGCTTCCTCTCCAGAATAGTCCATCTCGGGATTCTAAAGAAATGTTGGGAGGTTTGGAAGAGTCTGAAGATGCTCTCCGGAGCAGGGAAAGTAGGTCAGTGTGCAGTAGCAAGAAACTGTTCTCTGGTAGGATGGTGTCAGGAGTGGAGGTATCTTTTGGATTGTCATGCATTCTGGACAGGGCATCTGGCTTGATATTCTTAGAGCCTGGGCGATAAGTGATGTGGAAGCAAAAACGGGAGAAGAAGAGTGCCCACCGAGCCTGTCGGGGCTTCAATCGCTTGGCTGATCTTAAATATTCCAAGTTTTTATGGTCCGTATAAATTAGCACAGGGTGTGAAGCTCCTTCCAATAAATATCTCCACTCTTCCAAAGCGGCCTTGATGGCCAATAACTCACGATCACCTACGTCATAGTTTTTCTCCGCAGGGGAGAGTTTTCGGGAGAAGAAACCTACGGGATGTATTAGGTCTTTGTCTCCCATGCGTTGGGAGAGAACGGCCCCCACTGCGACTTCGGAGGCGTCTACCTCAAGGAGGAAGGGTAGAGCCGGGTTTGGGTGGCTGAGAATTGGGGCGGTCGTGAAGAATCTTTTTAGCGTGTCGAAGGCTTCTTGTGCCTCAGGATTCCAACGGAAACGGAAATTTTGTTTTGTAAGCTGTGTAATGGGAGCAACAATGGTAGAAAATCCTTTGATAAAACGTCTATAGAAATTTGCAAAGCCTATAAAACGTTGGACCCCCTTCTTGTCCAGGGGCACCGGCCAGCCCAGAATAGCAGACACTTTCTTGGGGTCCATCTCAATTCCTGTCGGGGAGATCACTAGGCCCAAAAATTGGATGGTATGCAACTCGAATTCACATTTTTCTGCTTTCGCATATAGACCGTGTAGACGAAGACGATTCAAAACCTTCCGGACATGCTCTCGATGTTGATTTAATGAGCCCGAGAAGACCAGGATATCATCCAGGTAGACGATGACAAAAATATCTAAAAAGTCTCTGAACACGTCATTGACGAAATGCTGAAAGGTGGCAGGAGCATTGCATAACCCGAATGGCATGACTAAATACTCGTAGTGACCATACCGAGTACGGAAAGCAGTTTTCCATTCGTCACCGTCCCTGATGCGAATTAGGTTGTAGGCCCCCCTCAGGTCCAGTTTAGTGAAGATAGTAGCGAACCTTAATTTTTGAAACAGTTCGGGTATCAGTGGCAATGGATAACGGTTCTTAACCGTGATGTTATTGAGCTCTCGATAGTCGATGCACGGGCGAAGGGTCTGATCCTTTTTAGCGACAAAAAATATACCAGCACCTGCTGGTGAGGTGGATGGACGAATGAACCCCTTATTTAGGTTCTCGTCAATGTAGATTTTTAGAGCATCTTGTTCCTTCTCGGATAGGGGGAAGATGCGCCCAAAAGGGATCTCGGCCCCAGGAAGTAATTCTACCGGGCAATCATAGGGGCGATGAGGAGGTAGGGAATCGGCCCCCTTTTTACTGAAGACATCGAGGAACTCATGATAGGGCTCCGGAACAGACTGAAATAAACTGGGGTCGGTGTTCAGACATAACAGAGTTGGAGAGAAACTGGAAGATCCAGGAAGGCAGTGTTCCAGGCAGTATTGGGAAGGAAATTGTAAAGTTCCAGAGACCCAGTCAATCTGGGGGTTGTGGACCCGGAGCCAGGGGATGCCAAGGATCACTGGAAACAAGGGTGAAGAGATTACATCCAGAATTAATAATTCCCTATGATTAGCGGAAGTAGAAGCAGGTAGAGGAAGGGTTTCTTGGGTCACTTGACCCGATTTAATGTGGGATCCGTCGGCCAGGAAAACTGAAAGCCTGAAGTCCTTCTTTCGAAGAGGAATGTGGTGCAGACTGGCAAAGGTGGCATCAATAAAACAACTGCAGGCGCCGGAGTCAATGATTGCGTTGACCGGAATCGTTCTTCCTGGGAGCTGTAAATACAGAGAAAGAGCAAGGTGTGTTGTATTGGTTGAGAGAGTAGAGACGTTGACAGGAACAGAAAAACGACACTTACGCATCTTGATGGGGCAGTTGGCGACATAATGACCGGGTTCACCACAGTAGAGGCACAAATTTAGCTGCCGACGACGTGTTCGTTCTTCTGGAGGCAGAGTGGGTCGCATGACCCCAAGTTGCATAGGCTCTGAGGTATCAGGAGGAGAGCTGGCCGCACTAGAATGGACGGGTGGTTGGTAGCGAGAGGCAGGCAGGGGTGCTTTAGTAGTGACCCATACAGGGCGACTTAGATGAGAAGATCGCTCTGCTCGTCGCTCTCGTAGGCGTCGGTCAATCTGTATGGATTTATCAATTAAGTCCTCCAAGGTATCAGGAATCCCAATACGGGCCAACTCATCCTTTAAGTTTTCTGAAAGTCCCAAACGGAATTGATGACGCAGAGCTGCGCTGTTCCACTGGGTGTCCGCACTCCAGCGGCGAAAGTCCGAAACATACTCCTCAACGGCTCGGCGGCCTTGTTGAAGCGCAAGCAGGGCGGCCTCAGCAGTAGCAGTTCGCTGAGGATCGTCATAGAGTTGTGCCATGGCCTGAAAGAAAGCAAGTAGAGTCTCAGTGTTGGTGCCATTTTCCTCCAATAGTCGGTGCGCCCAGGTTAGAGGCTCTCCTTGAAGAAGCGACACCACAAATCCCACTTTTGTGGCTTCTAAAGAGAAAGTCCTAGGTTGGAGAGCAAAATATAATTGGCAGGTGTTGCGGAAGTTCTGGAATTTGGAGCGATCCCCAGTGAATCGCTCTGGCATCGGAACCCTGGGTTCGGGTGGTAGCATCACTACAGTTGGAGCAGCGGCTGATGAAGACGATCTGGCGGAAGATTCAGGAGTTGCGTCTCCGGACAGATTCTGTACTCGGCCTTCCAGTCGCATGTAGCCGTCCTGTAGATTTTTAACAGCTTGGGTGAGAGATGCGAGGTGTTTACAAATCTCCTCCATTGCTGGGGCCACTCCTGAGGGCTCTGACATGGCTGTCTGATACTGTTATGTATCACGTACCTGGTAACCAGAGCCCGGTGGTAGGAGTAGGCCTCTCTTACAACTCCGGCTTGTGAGCTGCTGGATATGGAACAGCAGACTCAGAAGCCTGGCGGGGTAGGAGTGCCGGCTGGCTTGATAGGTGAGTAGATGCAGACCACTGCTGGAAGTGTAGATGGGAGCTGGAACCGGAAGTAGGGTCCGTGACACTGGCAGAAGATTCACAGCAACAACTGAGAAGGCAAGCTGGTAAATAGACAGCAGACGGAAGCAGGGTCAAAACAAGCCGGATCACAATAGAGATTTCAGGTATTCAGATGGGATAAGCAGGAGAGTAATCGTTGTGCAGGCAGGTAGGTCAGGCAACAGTGGATCAATCAGAGGTAGGTCGATAGCAGCCGAGGTCAGGATCGGAGAGGTGCGGAAGGTCAAACAAGCCGGGTCAAATAGGTGATAGCAGGTAATCAGGTTTCTTCAGGGTAACAGCGTTCAGAGACTGTAGATCAGACAGCAATGTGCTGGAGCTGTCAGTGTCCATTTAAAGCCGTTTTGGCGCCAAGGAGTCAGCGCGCGCCCCGCTGCGCGCGCTCCCGGCGTGCACGCGCGCGCCGTTAACGCACGCGCGCGCACCACAGGCACACGACGGTGCGCGATTGCGCGCCGCTGATTTAACCCTCTGGAAGGATTCCGGGATTGAGAGGTGAGTCCCTGACACCATACCTGGAAGGCCTATTTCACATTGTGCAAATTGCTGGCTTTTCAACCTTACAGGTTTGCAGTAGCACGTGTTATAGTTTTCCTTCACCATGTTATAAACTGGTGGATGGCCCTCCATACCATGAAGGGCCAGTTTTCTGCCTTATCCATCCTCTTTCAACACCCTCTGGCCTTTCTCACTTTAAAAAAAGGGGGGAAAAACTCTGCGCTAAACCCACTTACAAGTGAGGAAAAATTGATATATGACCTCTAAATAGAGGAAGGAATAAAAAAAATGAGAGAAAAATGAATTTAAATAGGGGAGTGCTGCTGCCTATTAAAAGCTCAAATACTTAAACTTCAAAGACATACATACAAAAAAGAAATAAGCGCGCAACTCCAAACATTTAAATGTACAATCACAAGGGAGTGAAATAATGTTATATCAAAACCATAAAGTGATAAAAAAATGATGTGTTGATACACCGTGTACCAGGTGAGCAAAAAATATATAAATAAACCCAAAATGAATAAAAAAAGAAGGGGTAATTGAGTGATCAAAGTCCTCAAAAAAATATATCAAAGAAAATCCTGACCACCAGATACTTCCAAGCAATAGTTCATTAATCGCTGCAGACTTTAACCCAAAATCTTGAAGAAACTTGAATCTTTATATTCAGCTGAAGAAATATAAATACTGACTCCCCAATCGTTGGACCCCGGTTTTAAGGAGGTCAGATGAGCTTGTGCATTAGCCTGCCGGCCCCAGGTGTATAATCAACTATCTTGGGGAGGAGTGCTTCTATCTTGCAAGAAGGAAGAGAAAAGGCTTCAGCTGTCTTTCCAGGCCGTATGACACAAGAAGAATGGTAGTCAGATTTCAGTTTTCAGCTTGGAAGATGCGGGATAATAAATTCTGAACATGTAGACATTAATCCACTTTTAAAATTCTCACAGCAAGTCACTTCATCATAAAAAACTCAGGATAGAAAAGAAAAAACATCATCAAAAAAAATATATTGTAAATAAAATATACAGCCAAGGAACAAACCAAAGAGCTGGAGTATATGAGTGTGATGGCGTTTTAAGAATAGCTCCACCCGACATGTTTCTCCATAACTGGCTTCAACTGGGAAAGGTTTCTCCTTTCCCAGTTGAAGCCAGTTATGGAGAAACATGTCGGGTGGAGCTATTCTTAAAACGCCATCACACTCATATACTCCAGCTCTTTGGTTTGTTCCTTGGCTGTATATTTTATTTACAATATATTTTTTTTTATGCTGTTTTTTTCTTTTCTATCCTGAGTTTTTTATGATGAAGTGACTTGCTGTGAGAATTTTAAAAGTGGATAAGTGCCTGCTGTGAAGTTTTTAAAGTGTTTCTTTAATAAATTCTTTGGATATACTACACTATGAGGATCTATTTTTTATCCCTCCATTTCCACTGAGTCTACGTGTTCAGAATTTATTATCCCGCATCTTCCAAGCTGAAAACTGAAATCTGACTACCATTCTTCTTGTGTCATACGGCCTGGAAAGACAGCTGAAGCCTTTTCTCTTCCTTCTTGCAAGATAGAAGCACTCCTCCCCAAGATAGTTGATTATACACCTGGGGCCGGCAGGCTAATTTACAAGCTCATCTGACCTCCTTAAAACCGGGGTCCAACGATTGGGTAAGAGTCAGTATTTATATTTCTTCAGCTGAATATAAAGATTCAAGTTTCTTCAAGATTTTGGGTTAAAGTCTGCAGCGATTAATGAACTATTGCTTGGAAGTATCTGGTGGTCAGGATTTTCTTTGATATATTTTTTTGAGGACTTTGATCACTCAATTACCCCTTCTTTTTTTATTAATTTTGGGTTTATTTATATATTTTTTGTTCACCTGGTACAGGGTGTATCAACACATCATTTTTTTTATCACTTTATGGTTTTGATATAACATTATTTCACCCCCTTTCTCACTTTAGCCCATACCTTCATTCAATGAGTTATGTGGGTGGTCCCCCCTTTTAGGCCACCCTTGATGCCATGGAACTCTCTCTATCCTACAAAAACCTAATTTTGAAGACAATCGGGTTCTTCCTTAATCTATGTTCTCACAGAAGGTGGCATTTTTGGTGGCCATCACTCTGCACATAGGGTGTTTGAGCTGGCTGTTGTTTTTTGTAAACAGTCATTTCTGGTACTTCTAGGTAGTGTGGTTCTCTGTCCTCCGTTATCTTTCTTGCAGAGTTATATTCAAATAAAGACATTGTTCTACCTTCCTTATATCCCAATCAGACTCATCCTAAAGAAATGCAATAGTTTGGATGTGGTTCAGGCTATGCGAGTTTACCTAAACACTTCCATATTCATCCAGAAGGTGGATTGATTCCCGGTTTATTATCTTTGATGGTCCTAAGAAAGGATATGCGTCGCTGACCATACCTTGGTGGATTTGGCAGACTGTGGTTCAAGTTTACTGTCTGTCAGAATGGGAACCTTCATTCTCTGTTACAGCCTAGTCTACCAGGACTTTGAGTGCATCCTGGGCTTTTTGGTATTCATCTGTTTCCCAGCTTGCAAGACAGCTACCTGATCATTGGTTCACACTTTCTATAAGGTTGACTGTTCTGTTGATGCAAGTTTTGGAAATTAGGTTTTACAGGCAGCTGTATCAGTTCTGCAGGGGATTAGTTCCTGTTTGTTGTTTAATCTTGTCCCACCCTGATATCTGGCACTGCTTTGTCCCAAAGGTCTCATTCTGATGATCCAGCTGTGTCCTTTAATGAATGAGTGAAAGGAAAATTTTTATTTTTGTACTCGCCATAAAATCCTTTTCTCTGAGTTTATTGAAGGACACAGTACCTGCTGTATTTACTGAGTTTTTGTCTTGAGTTATGCTGTATATCTCTATACTGTTGGCTACTAGCTGATCATGTGCTGCAGATGGGGGGGGGGGATTTGCCAGCAGCAGGGGCCACCCCCTGGGTTGTGTTCTAATCTTTTGGTTGTACATAACCTCACTCCTACAGTTGGCAAAATACTTGTTCAAATGATCTGGCTCTGTTCATAGAAAAAAAGGATTTTACGGTGAGTACAAAGATCCCATTTTTCAGCCATTTGGTGTTGACAGGGCCTTACATGGCTCAAATTTCAGCTACGTTGGCTTTAGTCTGTGTAGATACAGGAGCTTTTATAAGAATAGTAAAAAAACAAGCAAAAAACAGCCCTGCATTGGTGTAACATTCAGCAGGTAGAGAGCATATCAATAGATGTCTACTGCAGCATTCATCTAAAAGAGGTTACCATTTGCTTTGATCTGAGACCATGCCGGAACACCCGTGTAATGCAAAAAGCCCTTTTGTGCATTGCTGATGCCTACAATTCAAAATGTATGTTTCCTTTTAAAGATTAATTTTGGGGGAGAGTAGCTCTTTAGACAAGACTTAATTTATACCATAAAATATTTTAAAGTGAAACTATTCCCTTCTATCCTTTACAGCCAAAGAAGCTGTCATCTTAGCCTGTTTAATCTGCAGATGCCATGGTGCTGCACAGAGTTCATGGCATGCTTTAAATGTAACTGTTTTGGAAAACAATCAAATCAATGTTTTTTTTTTTTTTTTTTTTTTTTGGGCTTTACCTCCCCTATGGATCACAGGAGTGCAGCTGGTATAAGTCACTCAGCTGGTCCAGGTGCCTGGACTGGCAACTGGCTCACACTCTTAGTGAGCCACCCGAGAGACTGATCCAGGTGCTTCTGCCCCCTGCACAGCCCAGTGCTCCAGTGAGCTCTAGAGGGGCAGAGCAGAGAGTTGGTGACCGACAGTCACCACTCTCTGCTCAGCATGGAGGGGGGAATACTGAGCGATCAGCAGTTCTCAATGGCTAGCCAGCGGGGAACGAATGCAGCATCGAATCAATGCTTCATCCACTTCGGTGAGTATACATTTTTGTTTTGTAAACCCCAAACTTCTCTTTTAGAGAACAAATCTGGTTAAAGAAATATTGTCAAAATGAAAGACCCATGTTTACGATTACCTTGAATCTCGATATTGATGTGTGTATTTCTTCTAGATCTGTGCAGTAATCGAGCACTTTGTGCAGGGGGTTTCTTTTATATATCCTTATACAGAGTGACTGGTCTTGTCACTTTGGGCGGGGGGCCCGTGGAACCCAGCTTACCTTAGAGGGGACAATTAACTCACCATCCCGGTCACCACTGAGGGAGCTGACATGTTGCCTCTGCGTTGCTTCCGGGTTTGTGGCTCCGGCGCTTTGAGTGTCCACCACACCAGGGCCATCCATGGCAGTGTGTTTATCGCATCCAGGTAAATGCATAAATTGTGTAAAATGATGGCGCTATATAAAAACCTGAAATAAATTGTGCAGTGTGGGGGCCTCTTAAAGCAGTTGTATGTCCTGACCAAACAAAAATGTAAGGCAAAGGCATAATGAGCTAGTATGCACCGCATACTAGCTCATTATGAAATACTTACTTTAGAACGAAGCACCCACATCACCTCCCGGTCACCTCTGAGGGACCTGACATGAGCGAGGTGGGGTTCACCGCTCCAGGGAAATCCCAAGTGCAATTGTGGATAGGTCCAGGTGGATGTGGGTGCTGGCAATGCACTAGGCAATGGAAAGTAGCAAAGGACAGATGGACGGCCGCACACCAAAGAACTCTTGTCTTTATTGAAGGAACATGAGAAAACACCGCAAATACACAGCAAAAATCAAAAACAGCCGACACGTTTCACACTTAGTGCTTATTCATGAGGGACCTGACATGTTGCCTCTGCGTTTTTTTTCTGGGTTTGCGGCTTTGGTGCTTTGTGGCTGCATTTAGGGTGAATATCTCCTAAACCGTACAGGTTTAGGAGATATTCATTTTGCCTACAGGTAAGCCTTATTATAGGCTTACCTGTAGGTAAAAATGTGCAAAGGGAGGATACAACCGCTTTAATAGTTTGTTGAGCCCGTGCTTTGTGTTTGGGTTGCACCTCAGTGTATGTAAGTATATTAATAATGCAAGCAGCCAGTATTTAGGGGCTTCTGGCTCCCACTGAAAGAGGCAATGCCTGTGGGCACTTGGACCTAGTCTTAATTTAGCTATTTATTTTTGGGAGAATTAGGCAGTGGTTGGTATACTTTAATAGAAAATGAAACGGGACCATGGCCTACATGAATTCTACCAGGGACAACTAACCAATAAAATATGGAGGATATACAATCGGATTCAGGTCTATGCATGGTGGCAACAGGTGGTAAAAGGTGCATCGCCTCAGTGCATTAATACAGTAGCAGATGACACATACGCATGCAGCACACATGGGTTATGTCCATTCTTGACTGCATTGTCATGTATTGGCAGCCCATTTGAAATGAATATGCTGCTCTAAGAGAAAATCCCTATTTGCACTTAGTAAATCCTTCATATATCACAACTAGGGATGGTAAGTAATTAATTGGGTAATTGGGCATACAATGGTTATAGGGGTTCCGGGTACTGTCCTGGGGGACATGTATCAAAAAAAGACGTAATTTTTAAATGAGCAGTAATATTTTTGTTTTTAAAGTGAAAGCATAAACATTGAACATTTCTTCCAATATAGTGCCTGTGGGGTACCCTTAGTCTACCTGTAAAGTGGCATATCTTTACCATGTCTAGAATCTGCTGCAGCAATAATTGCATTTATAAAGCCAATAAAAATGAAATTTTTCCTGAAAGCTGCCTTTATTTTGCTCAGCAACAGCTGTGGAGCCAGTGTGTATGATGAGGCCACAAGATTAGAGATTTTTTGGATACATCCTGGTGTCACTTTGACATTGGATAGAAGTAACCGGTGCGTAAAAATTAGTCTTTGGGTGTCATGGCGCCTTCCCCACCGTAACTCTATAGAGGGGTAATCTTGATAAAAGCAAGACTTGGCCTTGCTGTAAAAAATTAAAATGATAAGCACTTGTCAAAAAGGTGCAGAAAAATTGGTCTATGGGTGTCGATGGCACCTTCCCACCGTAACCCTATTGAGGTACTCTTGATGAAGGCAAAAAAAATTGCAATGACATGCACCTGTCAAACAGGTGCAGAAAAATTGGTCTTTGGGTGTTAATTGTGCCCATGAAACCTATACCAAAAACATTCTTCCAGATGAAATGATTGAACACCCTAAAAGCTAGGCAGCCTCAAAGTCCTGCAGAGATTCCACATCCCAAAAAGACTTAATCAGTGACATCTGCATCAGGGGCTTCATAGCTGGTAATCCAAGACCGATTCATTTTTATAAAAGTCAAAAGGTCCACGGAGTCTGTGTACAGACGCGTTCTATGATCAGCAACAAAACCTTGTGCAGCACTGAATGCCCGTTCTGAAAGCACGCTGGATGCAGGGCAGCCCAACAACTCAATAGCATACTGGGCAAGTTCTGGCCAGTGGTCTAGTCTCATGACCCAGTAAGTCAGTTGATCGTCAGCTGGAAATCTCTCTATCTCTGTTTTGGCCCCAAGGTAATCGTCCACCATGTGATGCAGACGCTGCCAATGGGATGTAGAAGCTGACAGCCCTGGGCGGTGAGCACTAAAAAAATTACGAAATGCCTCACTTAGGCGGACGCCTTCTCCAATCAATGTAAAGGGGTGTTTGGTGCAGTTTAATTTGAGTACTCACACTACACTGACACACTCCACGGATACACTATAATATACTGCAATATAATGCACCAAACACTAAATCTGAACTGTCCCTACTCTAGCTGTACAATAATGTAAAGATTACTGACACAGTCTCACTACACTACACTGAAACTATCTGAGCTGTCCCTACTTTACACTAATGTATGTATGAATGACACGGTCTCACTACACTACAATGAAACTATCTGAGCTGTCCCTATGCTAGCTGCACACTATACAAAGCTGAATGATGGTCCCCCTCACTACACTCGCACTATCCCTAGACTGACACTTAACTAATATTCTACACTGACAATTAAAGCAAAATAACACAGTATAGCACACTAACTTATAGAACAGGGCTCTGTTCAGTGCTATCGCTCTCCACGCCAAAATCAAACTGAAAATTACTGCCATTGAAAGAATACTTTTATACTGTGGGGCGGGAATGAGCCATGATTGGATAAAGTCATGATGATGGTGTCAATCATGACTTTGACAGTGCTTTGTGCCCTGATTGGCTGAAGCTTTCACTGCTTCAGCCAATCAGGTCTTGCAATGCACTGTTCAGCGCCGCAATGCATTGTGGTCGGTTTGGGGGGGTCGAACAAACGGTCAAACTGCCCGTTTTTTCGGATGTTCGCCGAACAACGAAAGTTCGGCCCGAACTTATGCTCGGGCCGAACCGTTCGCCCATCCCTAACCACAACATAAGTTTGATAATATTGTATTTAATCTCCCAAAAATCATTACATGTTTTTGTCTCAAATGTTACCCTGCGTCAGAAATATATAGTTTTTTTGGGCAAAGGTTCAAATTATATCAAGTTAGTTTCCCAGTGCCCTTCGTCCCTAAGAGTCGGTTCACACTAGGGCGACACGACTTCCAGCGCGACTTTCAGAGGCGACTCCGACACGACTTGAGCATGAACCACAGGGCGATCTGGGGCGATTTACAACACGACTTGAAGTCGTCTCCAGGACAGGAGACTTTCCAGTGGCCAACCAAACAACAATCAGCTCTAGGGGAGGGAGGGGTTTGCCTGAGAAATGTATGTTATCTTCCTGGAAAGCCGCTTCAGTTAAGACAGTGATCAGACTTAGATTGAAATTAATGGGTACAAATCGCCTACAAGTCGGATTGAAGTAGTACAGGAACTTCTTTTGAAGTCGGAGCGTCTCGAGTCGTGTGTATTAACACCGCTTCCATTCACTGGCATTGTTTTTCTCGACAGAGCGACTTGGGACGACATGAGGCGACTTCAAGTCGGATCCCAAGTCGCCCCAGTGTGAACCGGCTCTAAATAAATTGTTTGTTAGTGCTGATAATTGCATTTATAAAACAATTTAGAAAGACTTCACAGATTTTCTCAGAGTAAACAGTCATCCTATGTGAATTGCTAATGAGTAGCTCTCCCGAGATCTGTTCTCAGTGTAATGTTTCCTAAAACAACTTCTTTCATAATGTAAAGTCATTTTATTCTTCGAAAAACTTTGAAAGCATATTAAATGAACAAACAAACTCCTCCTTCATGTAAAATATTAATTTAAATCAATTTCCGGAAAAAAGAAGAAGCATGAACTGCTTTGCTCTCGACTGGCGAAAGAAAGAAAAGGGAGATAAAACCTAATGAGTAATGAGCGATATTTAGTCGTTTGGTGTAAAACTTTGTATGGCAGACTGTGACATCCTTGTAAATGAGTCCCAGCTTTGTTTTCATTCATTTAGTTTATCTTCATTCTACAGGAAATCATTAATGAAATTAATCCACTGCTGTGAGCAGGCTGTGGCAGAACGTTTGAAGACACTCCTGCTATGCAAGTAATTGGTGATCTTCCCAGAACTGCTTGTATACTGGTAGCGTGTCCCACAATGAATCCTTGTTCACAGAGCTCCAGCTAATGTCATTTCACATCACTAACCTGCTTGAAATATATATTTCAGGAAAATATTCCTTTATCTTTAAATCCACCCAGCACAGCAGCAAGCTTTAAAGAAAGAATATTTAGTGTGGTTTAAGCTTGCAGTAACCATTCCAATCTTTATCAGAAAGTCATTTTTGTATTTTTTTTTATAGGACTCGCATTTTTACAAGTTCACTCTACCATATTTTAGTTCATGTTATAAATATAGAGTTTAGGCTCTATAGGGAGCTTAGAGTGTCCCGGTGCTATCACTCAGATTCCTGCTTAGCAAACAGTTCAGATATGATACAGTATCAGCCACACAGGGAGTTCATGGTTTTTCTTGAGTCAGCCGATTCATACATTTTATGAGATGGAGCAATAAAGTACAACCAAAGTGCAAAAAACAGAGCCTGCATAATAAAAAAAACAAATATGGCTGTCCCAAGGTACATACTAAGGCTGCATTCACACTGTAACGTCGCGTATGCGGCGTATTTTGCCGCGATTTGTGTAACTTTTTTTTTTCACAAATCATTTCGATTGCTGTCTATGGCCGAACGCCAATGCCGCCTGAAAAAAAGGGTCCGGGACTTGTTTTCAGGCGGCAGGCGTACGGCGTTTCGGCGTTCGGCGTGAGATGTGAACCATCTCATAGACCGCAATGGAAATTCGCCCCTCGAGCGTATTGAAGACTATGGGACCAAAACCACAGTATGAAGCACACACACCTTTAAAAAATTAACATTGTTAATAGATTATATATATATATATAGGGAATAATTATTATTTAACTTACTATTGTATTTACTTTTAATGCAGATTTGCCATTAGAAAAATTTTTGCTTAGACTGAAGTTTTTCATCCACTGATTGCACAGTGGAAGATGAGCGTTAGAGCCGGTTCACACAGGGGCGACCTGGGTTTAGACTTGAAGTTGCCCCATGTCGTCCCAAGTCGTGTGGTTGAGAAAATCAATGGAAGTGAATGGAGCCATCTTAATACACACTACTGAAGTCGCTCCGACTTCAGAAAAGGTTCCTGTACTACTTTACTTCAATCCGACTTCTAGGCAACTTGTAGGCAACTTGTACCCATTGATTTCAATGGAAGTCGCCTCAGAAGTTGGATCACTCTCTTAACTGAGGCAACAATACAGGAAGATAACATACATTTCTCAGGCCAACCCCTTCCTCCCATAGAGCTGATTGTTGTTTCATTGGCCACTGGAAAGCCTCCTGTCCTGGAGGCGACTTGAAGTTGCCTTGTACTGTCCTGGAGGCAACTTGAAGTTGCCTTGGAAGTTGCCTGATGATTCATACTCAAGTCGTGTCCAAGTTGCCTCCCAAAGTTGTGCTGGAAGTCGTGTTACCCCTGTGTGAACTGGCTCTTAGCTAGTAAGTTTGGCTGCTCCTTGGCTATCAAGACAGTCTACCCCCAGTGATGCCAATACATTGCAATTAATATATATCTGCAAGAAAAAGGAGTGGTTACCCAAAATTATTTTATTCTTGACAAAGAATGCTTTTGGTTGTTCTAGGCAACTCATCCACTGGGGTTTTCTTTAAACCAGTCTTCACAAATCAGTTTCTGAATATCAGTTTCAGACTATTGGAAAAATCCATTCCAGTTGCAAGTTTATTTTTATTCACTTGCAAAGTGCCTTTCTGGCAAATCTGACTTTTTCAAGAAAGTGAATTCCCCTCCTTGCCCTTTATAGCCCTCTGGTCTTCTGGGTGTGTGTAACTACTGTCTCTGCTGGTTTTGCTCCTCCATCACTCCTCAAATCCCCCCCACACAACCTTGTATGTAGCTTTTGTATGAGGAGCTAATTTTAATACTTCAGAGTGTCACTTAAAGGTGAGATCCAGCCATTTTTTATGTATATTAAAAGTCAGCAGATACAAAAAGTGTAGCTGCTGGCTTTTAATAAACATACACTTACCTGTTCCACGGTCCAGCGACGCACCGCCCGGAGCTTCACTCCCCCCCTTCTCCGCCAGCGCTTCCATTGTAACTGTGGGCACCCGGCTGTGACAGCTTTCGGCTTCAAGGCCGGGCACTCACTGCTCATGCACAAACGGTGCAGCGCTCCCTGAGTGGACAGGCTATCACCTGGTACCTGCCATGTATCCCAGGTGATCGCCTGCAGGGAGGGGCCGCCGTAGGCGATATGACGTATCACCTAAGTGGTCCCAGGGCGGAAGGAGGAAGTGGGACAGGAAGTCCCACTTCTACCGAAGCCCCCATTCCTCCCCAAAAAAATTACATGCCAAATGTGGCATGTAAGGGGGTGAGGAGTGGATTAAGCAGAAGTTCCACTTTTGAGTGGAACTCTGCTTAAAGTGATGGGGCTGTTGTCATCCTATCCAGGACGGCAACACCCAGCAGCCCGTTTAAGCTGGCCACTTATAGTTTGAAATTTGGCTGCTTCACCAAGGATCGGCTGAATTTGATCCATGTATGGCCACTGTGGTTAAATGTTAGATGATTGGTTCAGCTTCCCTGTCCGTATATTTCCACTCAATTAGTGCCGCGAGCAATAGGCTGCAGCGCCGATCTGTGTATTCTGATGATAGGAGAGTCTCCCTGCTCTTGGAATACAAAGACACAACGGTGAGGATTTCCAAATTCACCTCAGGTGTGGATGGGGGAATCAGGTCAGATTTTTTTTGCTCAACCAGTCGAAAGACTGACCCCTGTACTGACAGTACTGACATAATATGCAAATATTATTTTATGGAAGGGTTATTGTCGACAGGGTCTCTAATGCTAGACACTTGAGGCACTGTTTATAGTTGTCTACATACCTAAGAGGACAGGCCAGTCATGTGACAATATAACAATATGTTTAGGCTCAGAAAGAAATAACAATTGGACATGTAAGGAAAGGTAGTCCAATTTCTACTGTTTTTACCCCCAAAGGAATATACCACATTTGTGAGATTCCCATGCCTGTCTCCATATGCCATAATTGAACCATGGACCAAGTGTAGGGCAGATGAAACTATTCTACTAATTTTGGTGACTTTAAGAATATTGCAAATATTTTGGTTGATTTACTGAAAGCAAAAAAGCTGTTCAAGGCACATTGGCTGCAAGGGAATTTTTCCCGGAGCTTGAATGAGGTGAAGCTCTTCTGATGTTCATTACCAAATCATGTACAAGAAATACATGCTGTTTTTTTTATTCTCCTTGCATGTGGTTGGGTATTCTTTGAAATGTCACCACACTCACTTAACTCTGGGGCTAATTCCCTTACAAAGTGTAACTTCACTTACAAAGTAAACAGCCTATTGGCCTTCAAGTCAACCCCAGTATATACAATATACAGGTGCATCTCATAAAATAAGAATATCATCAAAAGTTTATTTATTTCACTAATTCAATTCAAAAAGTGAAACTCATATATTTTATAAAGATGCGTTACACACAGAGTGATATTTTTCAAGTATTTCTTTCTTAAAATTTTAGTGAAAACCCAAAATTCAGTATTTCAGAAATTTTGAATATTTTTTTTTTTAATACAGAAATGTTAGCTTACTAAAACATATGTCCATGTACAGTATAGTATGCACTCAATACTTGGTCAGGGGTCCTTCTGCATGAATTACTGCATCAATGTGGCGTGGCATGGAGGCGATCAGACTATGGCACTGCTGAGGTGTTATGGAAGGCCAGGTTTCTTTGATAGTGGCTTTCAGTTCATCTACATTGTTGGGTCTGGTGTCTCTCATCTTCCTCTTGACAATACCCTACATGTTCTCTGTGGGGTTTAGGCCAGGCGCGTTTGCAGGACAATTGAGCACAATTATGCCACGATCATTTGGTTTTGGTACTTTTGGCAGTGCGAGAAGGTGCCAAGTCCTGCTTGAAAATTAAATCTGTTTCTCCGTAAAGCTGGTCAGCAGATTGAAGCATGAAGTGCTCTAGAATTTCCAGGTAGAGCTGCACTGACTTTGGTCTTGATTAAACACAGTGGACCAACACCAGCAGATGACATGGCTCCCCAAATCATCATGGACTATGGAAAAATGTGCATTTCATTTGGAAGAGTGCAGAGGTACAGAATCCAAGTTGCATGAGGTGCAGTGTGAAGTTTCCACAGTTGGGGAGACATGTAATCTGTTGGTGTTGGTCCATTGTGTTTTATCAAGTCCAAAGTCAGCGCAGCCCTCTACCAGGAAATTTTAGAGCACTTCATGCTTCCCTCTGCTGACCAGCTTTATGGAGATGCTGATTTCATTTTCCAGCAGGATTTGGCACCTGCCTACACTGCCAAAAGTGACAATACCTGGTTTATTGATCATGGTATTACTGTGCTTGATTGGCCAGCAAACTCGCCTGACCTAAATCTCATAGAAAATCTGTAGGGTATTGTCAAAAGGAACATGAGACACACCAGTCCCAACAATGCAGGTGAGCTAGCAAAGCAACCTGGGCTTCCATAACACCTCAGCAGTGCCACAGGCTGATCGCCTCCATGCTATGCCACATTGATGCAATAATTCATGCAAAAGGATCCCAAACAAGTATTGACTGCATACTATATTGTACATGAACATACTTTTCAGTAAGCCAACATTTTTGTATTAAAAATCTTTTTTTTTTATTGGACTTATGTAATATTCTATTTTTCTGAGATACTGAATTTTAGGTTTTCACTAGCTGTAAGCCATAATAATCATCAAAATTAAAAGAAAGAAATGTTTGAAATATATCATCGTGTGTGTAACGCATCTACCGTATTTATCGCGGTATAATGTGCTCCCGCGTATACCGCGCACCCCTAAAGTTGCCCCGAATCCTGTGGAAAAAAAGTTTTTTTTGTACTTACAGTTTTGGTGTCTTGCGCGGCGTCCATTGGCGGCCTCGTCGGGTCCGGCATCCGTCTGCGGCTTCGGGTGTCCTCTTCGTCGGGTCCGGCGTCCTTCTGCGGCTTCGGGTGTCCTCTTCGTCGGGTCCGGCGTCCGTCTGCGGCTTCGGGTGTCCTCTTCGTCGGGTCCGGCGTCCGTCTGCGGCTTCGGGTGTCCTCTTCATCGGGTCCGGCGTCCTTCTGTGGTGTCCTCGCGTCCTCCCTGCTCGTTTCCCGCGCCGAGTTTGAATACTGCGCCGACATATACAGAGCGCAGTACACTCGTGTATTGTCTGCAATGCTCGGCAACTCTCGCGCTGATGTCCTGTACGTCCAGGACGTGAGCGCGGAAGGAGTCGAGACTGCCCGACTATACCCGAGTGTACTGCGCTCGGTATATGTCGGCGCAGTATTCAAAACTTGGCGCGGGAAAGTGGGTATCGGCCTATACCGCGCACCCACGATTTTGCCCTGATTTTCAGGGCAAAAAAGTATGCGGTATACGCCGATAAATACGGTATATAAAATATGAGTTTCACTTTTTGAACTGAATTACTGAAATAAATTAACTTTTTGAAGATATTCTAATTCGATGAGATGCAGCTTTTAATTCTTTTAGTAGGACCTACCTTCCAAAATTTTGATGGCTTTCCTACCAAAGTTTATATTTCTTTAGGTTATTTAGCAAAACAGTTTATTGTTGTACAACAAGTGCAAAGCAAACACTAAGTTAACTTTACAAAGAGCTCCATGTAGATTTCGAAAGCTTTACTATTCTGATCACTGATTAAAAGAACAACAAGGATTCACAGTGGAGAAAAAAAACTTTGGAGGCCTCGCTGGCCTTGATGTGTGCCACATGCAGATGTATTGGATAAAACCAGACTGGTACCTAGGGTTCAGAGACATTTTGACCCTTTCTCAGAAAACAGCCAGCCTTTTTAGCTATTCAGAGGTATTTAAAGCTACCCCTGGCACAAAAGGAGAAGAAAGAAAATTAGCTCATTTTGTACTTTGCTTCTCTGATGAGAAGAATGACATGTTTTTCAGCTTACAGTCCTTTCATGTATGGTGCGGTGTCCTTGCAAACTAGTAAAAAAAAAAAGAAAAACACATAATGAGTTAGGCAGCATCATTCATAATAAGCAGCAAGCAATCCAACACTGAAATCCTTTCTCACGCTATTTCCTGCAGAGCATGATTCTATGGACGCCTGAAAATATCCAAACTCAGCGCTGTGTTTGAACATCCCTTATTACCTTTAAAAGCCTCCGATCTGGCCCTTTGATTTGTTCTTTGATGCTGTTTAGCAACTTACTTGGTTAGTATACAGCGATGAATATATCATCATTTCAAAGTGTGTGATATCAAACATTCCTAGTGCTGAGCACACCATGGAGGCGGGAGGCCCAGAATGCTTTTGAAAAGCAAACTTCACAAACGTTGTTTATTTTATTCCTATCATTTGGATGACCTTCCTTCTCTGAAGAGAAAGCCCCTTCCCTTTATTATTCTTTATCACAGTGCCTGCTGCGGAGGGTTTTGTCCCTTTGCTTCTACATTTCTTTTGTCAATCAAAGCACATCCCGCGATCCCACTGTCCCAGCTCTGTTAGTCTGGGATGACAAGTTTCATGGCTGGTAAACATTCTACTTGACATATGATGGTACTAAAAAATATTTAATGTCTACAGCAAAAATATGGATGCTTCAAATCTAGATCCCAAGATATATTCTTTAAAAAAATAAAATAATAATACATGTGATCAAGGACACAGAAAATATTGATAAAGAGATTAGGAATTGTTTCCTAATAGGAAATTAAATACTTGAATGCCTAAAACTTGCTTTGTGTAAACTGACAAAATAAAATCCCAAGCGTTAATTGTCTGTTATGTGAAGCCACATATGACATTGACAATTACAAAATGGAAGTCCAACAGATGGCTATAAAAATGATGTAAGATCTGCAGGTTATCATAGATATCACATCATCATTGTCTGATGGAATGATAATGTACAGATGTGGTGGCAGCTGCCATAAGCAAGCTTTGCTAACGACCTTTCGGCGACTTGGGCTAATCACTCTGTGGAGTATTGGCTATAATTTCTCAGATTGCTCATTACTGTTTCTGTAGTAAGCTTGTATCCACATTTCTGACCACGTGTGATGTCTGTGGCTGCTTTTCGGGATAGAAATGTGGGAGCTGACACTGCAGACTTCTTTCAACAGGTGCATTAATACCTGCAGTAATATTTAATATTTAGTAAGTACTGAACTAACACCTTAGGACAAGGGTGTTCAACCTGCGGCCCACAGGCCAGATGTGGCTCAAGACGACTATGAATGCAGCCCAACACAAAATCGTAAACTTACTTAATATGGAACTTTTCTCCTAATCGACATTAATTATTTTTAATCCTCATGCTGCTAGCATTAGTAAATAGATAGAAAAGTATATCATATGTACTTGTTTTAACCACTTAAGGACCGGACCAATATGCAGCTAAATGACCCAAGGGGTTTTTACAATTCGGCACTGCGTCGCTTTAACAGACAATTGCGCGGTCGTGCGACGTGGCTCCCAAACAAAATTGGCGTCCTTTTTCCCCACAAATAGATCTTTCTTTTGGTGGTATTTGATCACCTCTGCGGTTTTTATTTTTTGCGCTATAAACAAAAATAGAGCGACAATTTTGAAAAAAATTCAATATTTTTTACTTTTTGCTAAAACATATCTAAACATTTTTTTTCCCTCAGTTTAGGCCGATACGTATTCGTTTACCTATTTTTGGTAAAAAAAATCACAATAAGCGTTTATCGATTGGTTTGCGCAAAATTTATAGCGTTTACAAAATAGGGGATAGTTTTATTGCATTTTTATAAAAAAAATTTTTTTACTGCTAATGGCGGCGATCAGCGATTTTTTTCGTGACTGCGACATTATGGCGGACACTTCAGACAATTTTGACACATTTTTGGGACCATTGTCATTTTCACAGCAAAACCATTGTGAAAATGACAGTTGCAGTTTGGGAGTTAACCACAGGGGGCGCTGTAGGAGTTAGTGTTCACTTTGTGTGTGTTTACAACTGTAGGGGGGTGTGGCTGTAGGACTGACGTCATCGATTGAGTCTCCCTTATATAAGGGAGACTCAATCGATACGCCGCCACAGTGAAGCACGGGGAAGCCGTGTTTACATACGGCTCTCCCCGTTCTTCAGCTCCGGGGAGCGATCGCGACGGAGCGGCTATAAACGAATAGCCGCGCCGTCGTCCCGGATCGCTCCCCGAGGGGATCCGACCACCGCATGTAGCGGGGGGGTACCGATCGGACCCCCGACCCACGTCTAGGCAGGCACGTACAGGTACGTTGATGTGCCTGTCCGTGCCATTCTGCCGACGTATATATACATGAGGCGGTCGGGAAGTGGTTAAGCTATTTTGTTTACATTTCTTCAGTTGCTTCCTGGTTTCTTACCTTGGCAAATTATACTATACATCCCAGGAGCAGTGGCGGCTGGTGCTCAATATTTTTGGACACGGACAGCAGCAAACAGTGCCCCCCAGCCCCCCCCCCCCCCCTCCGGTGGGAGACGGGCGTCGGAAATCAGTCCTAAGACTCCTGTGCCAGTCGGGTCTTAGGACACTTACTTATTGACCAGGAGAAACAGGAAGACATTAGCGAATATTTGCTAATGTCACGCAACTGGGTGGGCTCAGGACGCAGTGCTCTGTGCCCTGAGCCCACCCTTTTTGGAAGCCAATTAGAGCCTCTGGCTCTAATCATGTGTTTAAAAAAACAACAAAAAAACCCTGATTGAAATCCATGTATCTAGAGCACTACATTTAGATTATGGGCCGGGGCGCATGGAATAGGAGTGTGGTGCTGCTGTGCCCCTAATGGATGGGCCACCACTGCCCAGGAGTCTTTAGGAAGGGAGGAGAGAAGTAGGGGTTTTCTCAGCAAAGTGCACTCTCCTGCATGCATGCTTGAGCTGAGAGCAGATGTATTCCAGGAAGTAAATGCTTCATTAATCTTTTGCTCCTTACTCAAGAAGGCCATGGCCAGAAACGTTAGGGGGGGGGGGGGGTATTTTTCAAAGTGATTTCTCAACCAATTTAAAGCATGGAGACATGGATGGATGGGGGAATTTGCTTTGAAAATGAAAAATAAATGAAATTGTGCTTTGGGTTTGTGGTGCTCAGATGCAGTAAAGATCCACTTTTAAACATGTTGATTTGTGGATTTTTGGAAATATGCGTTTAGTGAACATATGCTGCCTAAGGAAAATTTGACAGTGTGTCTTTAGAAAAATACCCCAATCTTTACCATCAGGCTTTATTCATGTCACCAGTTTTCAGAAGCACCAATATTTGTGAGCAACTATTTTTAAGAATGAAGCACACAAAGGGCAATAATAGAAAATAAAATTCTCCATCCATCGCACCAGATATGTGGTTATTTCATCAAACACAGTGTCAAATATCGCATTATTTTTTTGCTGTCATCTGCTACTTTACTAATAAAAAATATTACAAAAAAAAATAGTTTTATTACTCAGATAGGTACATTATTTATATCAATGATCATTAACTTGTGATCTCCCTGACATTTTCTGCTCACTGGATATCCTTATTATTATTTTATGTGCGGCCCAAGACAATTCCTCTTCTTCCAGTGTGGCTCAGGAAGGTCAAAAGGTTGGAAAACCCTGCTTTAGGAGTTCTGACTTTACTGACAGCATACATTTTTAAGGTCATTAACCCACTAGGTAGTAAAGCAAGGATGAAAATAATGGTCCTGAAGCTCATTTATTATGATGAGAACTAAAACCTGTAAAAGTAATTTTTATATCTTTGTTGTTAGATAAATATATATATATATGAAAAATTTGAAATAAACTATATATATATATATATATATATATATATATATATATATATATATATATAAAATAAAAGAGAGCCAACACGTGGCAAGCTTTGAACAGTTAAAAAAAAAAAATAGCTGTACTGTAAATGACCACAGCCGATTAGATCGCACACAAAGCTGAATCAATAAAAATATGTCCACACTAGGGATGAGCCAAACACCCCCCCGTTCGGTTCGCACCAGAACCTTCGAACGGACCGAACATTCGCTCGAACTCTAGAACCCCATTGAAGTCTATGGGACTCGAACGTTCGAATTCAAAAGTGCTAATTTTAAAGGCTAATTTGCAAGTTATTGTCCTAAAACGGGTTTGGGGACCCGGGTCTTGCCCCAGGGAACATGTATCAATGCAAAAAAAAAGTTTTAAAAACTCAAGTTTTTTCTGGAGCAGTGATTTTACTGATGCTTAAAGTGAAAAACAAAAATTTAAAAATTCCTTTAAATATCATACCTGCTGGGTGTCTATAGTATGCCTGTGAAGTGGCACATGTTTAGAGCTGTCCCTGCACAAAATAACATTACTATAAGAAAAAAGTAATTTAAAACTGCTTGCGGCTTTAATGTAATGTCTGGCCCCTGCAATATGGATGAAAATCATTGAGAAAAATAGCATGGGTTTCCCCCCCTCCCCCCAGATCATTACCAGCCCCTTTGGCCCTATATACTTTGAACAGCAGTATACAGGCGGTGCAAACAAGACCGGGACTGTAGGTTTGTTGTTAAGTAGAATCTGTTTGTAATTTTGAACTGGTACTTTTTAAAAGTGTAGCTCCAGCCAAAAAATAAATTTTTAAAGGGGTTGTAAAGGAAAACATTTTTTTCCCTAAATAGCTTCCTTTACCTTAGTGCAGTCCTCCTTCACTTACCTCATCCTTCGATTTTGCTTTTAAATGTCCTTATTTCTTCTGAGAAATGCTCACTTCCTGTTCTTCTGTCTGTAACTACACACCATAATGTGAGTCTTTCTTCCTGGTGTGAAGAAAGCCTCTTGAGGGGGCAAGCAGGAGGGTCAGGACGCCCACTAACACACAGCTCCTTTCTCTATCTGCAAAGTAGATAGTGTCCTGACTTGCCTACTCGCCCCCTCCCCCCTCAAGAGACTTTCTCCACACCAGGGAGAAAGCCTCACATTACTGTGTGGAGTAACAGACAGAAGAACAGGAAGTGAGGATTGCAGTGAGGGAGGACTGCACTAAGGTAAAGGAAGCTATTTAGGGGGGAAAAAAATCCTTTACAACCTTTAAGCTTTTCGGAAAACATAGAGAAGGGTTATCACCCATGTAACATTTGTTTTGCTATCTGTGCGCATCTGTTCAGAAGATTTCAATTCACTTTCTGTCCCAATGACAAATGATTTTTTGAAAATGTTTTTTTTTTAGTGAAACAAGGATTGTTGATAAAGCATCAGTGGACAGGAGACACCTCTTACAGAAGAGAATTTTCCTTCCTAGGGGTAGACAGTACACCACGTGAAAGTACTTGCAGAATGATCCCCTGCTTGTGGTATTAATATGAGCAGATCTCTGCCTCTTATATGAGAAACACCAGCTTTACGTAGCTTTAGGTGCACACTGTACAGATGACACAGATAGTACACCACTTGGAAATACTGCAGCTAGCACAATCACCTGCCTGCCTGCAGTATATTAGGAAGAGCGGATCTAGCTAAACTCAATACAGTGTATAAATATATATACAACACCTGGGATGTATATATATCCTCTACACACTGTAACTCTAACTGACTAGCCTGCCTGCCTGCATGCTCTATCTAACTGCCTGTCTCTCTCGTCTCTGTAAAGCACCGCAATACACTACACAAGGCTGCCAGGGAGGCGGCCTTATATAGTGTGGGGAGTGTACTAAACCCCCTGAGCCATAATTGGCCAAAGCCACCCTGGCTTTGGCCAATTATGGCTCTCTGTTTTTTGCCTGCTGTCATTGGCCAAGCATGCGGGTCATAGTGCATGCTTGGCCAATCATCAGCCAGCAATGCACTGCGATGTCGCAGTGAATTATGGGCCGTGACACGCCACTCGAATTTGGCGCGAACGGCACATACCATTCATTATTCGACGAACGGTCGAACATACGATGTTCGAGTCGAACACGAAGCTCATCCCTAGTCCACACCTCCACATTTTCTCTAGCATAAATTAACCAGCTCTCATATTAGAAAATACAGCATGCTAACTGTGTGTCATGGCTAACTTGAATTCTGACCTTGGTGGAGTTTACACACAATAATATGGTGTAAATTATTGCGCTGCTAAATATGCATGTATCAAGCTGCTAAACACAGCTACTGAAAAACAAGAAGCAAAAAACAGAATGTGTACTCACACGAAACGCGTCAGGGATGACTCCAATGTTGCCATCATTATATTGAAGTGCGCTTTATTCTCAACTGACATGTAAGTGCAACCTTTAATTAAACTTAAACTGATTTTCTGACGGTATTACACTATGGCGTCCCCTCTTTTCTTTTCCACGTTTACATGTGACCTTTAATAACGGATGACCATCTCCTGCATTCCCTGAGCGAGAGACCTTCCAGTTCTCCCTAGGTCATTGCATTAAGATCATTCGCTGACCCCTTCCTGAAGCAACTCCACACCGGAGTTTACACACAAGCAAATCAAAAGCTTGACAAAATATGATGTAGCATTTTGTGCTAGCCTCACTTCTGAAATAATGAAAGCAACCAGGCTATCAAACCAACAGGCAGCTCCAACTATTACGCCTGGCACCACAGGCATGGTAAACACTGGGCATACAAGATGTGCTCAAGGTCTTTAGATATTTATTTATTTTTAGTGTGCATCCAAGGTGCAGAATTGCTTGACAAGCTTTTTCATCTTCACTACCAATATATTGTACTCTGCGAACAACATTTTTATGGGAATTGTACTTCAAAGCTATGGACAGGATCCATAATTTATTAGTTCTGAACTGTTCACAATTCTCATATTTAATCAGGCTAACAGAGTAGAAGCACTGATTTCAGCAGATCTGAAACTGATAGAATCAAATGAGTTTTAGCACAATCTGCAGTCACTGTGGAGGTGGTCTATCCTACTCTGTCTTACTTTCTCATATTCTCAAATATATACCATCTAAAACACGATCATCTTCAATACGTATGTTACAGTAAGACTTTGAGCTCTGTAGTAATACACATAAAAGTCAAATATGGAGTTAAAAGGCATTTTGAGACTAGTCATTTTAAATGCAGGAGGCAATCTATATTTCTGTGTGATCTTTTTGGTTAAAACATTAAACCTAATCTGGTCTGTAATAGCCATCCTAATAACTAAAACATCATTTGACGGAAGATGAGCCGTTTTATCGCTTACCATCTGGTGGTTTTCACATCTGCAAACGCCTCGTTATTTCACTCTCCCTACATGGTGTCTGTATGAGAAGCTATATTATATTTTCAGCTGTTATTCTAAAATAGGTTATTTGATGTGACTTTTAATTGTTTACTTTCTTGCTATTACATCTTTTGATCATTGTGTTTCATGTGCAGATTTATAAATGCTTACTCTAGTGGTCATCTCTGTATTAGGGCATGTGATTAGCATTCTTGCTTATAAAAAAATAATGGATTATTTTCCATATGTACACATTCTAAGCTATCATTATAGTGTTGCTGAACCTACAACAGTAAAAGCAGTCTGTATATGCAGTAAAGCATGCTTTTTATACTCACCGTGGAACCTAATGCCGCGTACACACCATCACTTTATGTGATGAAAAAAAACGACACTTTCTGTGAAGTAAAAAATGACGTTTTTGAAACTTCAATTTTCAAAGACGAAGTTGCCTACACACCATCGTTTTCTCACAATGATCTTGCAAAGTGAGGTTACGTTCCACCACGTTTTACCATTGAAGCTTGCTTCATAAGTAGCTTCTGGGCATGCGTGGATGAAAAAACGTCTTAGAAAACGACGTTTTTTGCTACACACGGTCAATTTCTGTGAAGTAAAAAGTGCACTTTTGAAAAACGACACATAAAATTGAAGCATGCTTCAATTTTTTTTGGTCGTTTTTTACAAGACATAAAACGACGTTTTCCCCCACACACAGTCAATTAAAGTGACGTTTTTAAAAACGTCATTTTTTTTCATCACATAAAGTGATGGTGTGTACGCGGCATAAGGGGTTAATCCACTGCACTGTGTTAGAAGGCTGGTTGATCCTGTCTTCTCATATCCTCCCCTTCTTCCACAGTCCCCAATCTGTCTGCTGATCGATCAGAGCCTTGGGGCACTCTGCACATTCTCAGTTCAGTGGGTATTGCTAGAGCAGCAGTTTATTTTTTTTCTTGTGAGAGTACATGTGATCAGCACAGGGCCAATCAACACTGTCCAGACAGAGGGCCATGGGTCCTGCAGTGTCATTGGACAATCAGGGGAGAATAAAAACCTCTACTAAAAGCTTTAATCAGACACTGATAGAAGTTACAAGATGCTCTAACTGCTAATGAAAAGCCAGCCTTTTACCTACCTGAAATCCCTTTTGATCCAGAGCCGTGTACATCCACAAATCCTTTATTTCCTCACTTCCAGGTCCCACTGGCTTTTCTGGGGCACAGGGAGCCATTGTCTTCCAGTGCTGTCAATCAAAGCCAGTGATGATGGCGCGGGGGACAGGGCCGAGTCCCTCTGTCTGTGTAAACAGACCCAGCAGAGGGACTTGGATGCAAGCACGCACAAATTTCCCCCATAGGAAGCAGCTTCTCGTGGGGGCACTGGACAGAGAGGAGGGGCCAGGAGCATGTCAGGGCTGGGCTCAGCCCTTCCTTCTCATAGCAGGCCGCTCAGCTGTCTGTTAATTGCCAACTCCAATCTTTTTCACAGTGACTCACCTCGTGATGATATCCTGTTCGTTGGTCCTGCTGGTTACTTATGCTGTCCAGTTCAGATCCTCTCTGCCTTCACCTGGTCAACACATCCAGAGACTCTGTCCCGCGTACCTGTTGAAGACTTGCTTGGCTGACGTCCCTTCTGGTTCCTGATCCTGCTTGCTGTTCCACTACGCTGATTCTCTGGTTTCCTGATCTGTTCTGAAGTATGCTGATCTCTGGCTCCCTGACGTCCTGGCTTGTCTGACCATCCGTTCCGGTTACCGAACTCTGGCTATGATTTGACTACGTTGCTCCGTTTACCTTTTACTATTATTATTATTATTAAACAAGTGTAATTTTAACTGTACTTCTGTCTCGATCTGGTTCATGGTTTCTGACAGAGCACTGTAGGGGGACCCGAAAAGAGGAGGTTCCAGGCCGCTCTGTGCGAATCCATTGCACAGAGTAGGTAAGTATAGACATGTTTGTTATTTTTTTTTTTTTATGTTTCAATGATTTTTATTGAAGTTTTAATACAAAGATACAAAAATCTCGACTTTTCATTGTATAGTATCAATACAACACTTTGGGCTCATAAAACTCTAGTCCCGTTCACAACATTAAGAAGTATAAAAAATAAGTGCAAAAGTGGGCTGGTGCCTATTAGTACAACAAGGTAGCTTATACTGGCCCATTATGCCCAGGACCCAAGTCCATCAAATAACCAATGCCACCGCAGGTGGCCTGCCCGTCCACAAGAACTGCCCCCCCACCAACTTTTATTTTTTTTAATTACCTTCACAAACCCTTTAACAATATACACATAGAGAAACAATTACAAAGTGTCAGTTATTATAAACATAAATGACTATGTATGAACATAAAATAAAGTGCACCCAAAAAACGCAATAAGGAAATTCATAAACACATAAGTACGAAATACAAAAAAGCACACAAGAATTTCCAGGAAGTAGAAACCCTCTCGGGCATAGCTGGATAACCCTCACATATTATTTGAAATTACTTGCTTCCTCAAAAGCTAGAGCTAGGGACACCAGACTAAATACCCAATTATGATTATAATACAGAATTTATAAAGCGAAAACCGTTTATATCACGCTTTACAGGGGTAAATTAATAAATTATGTATAATAAGTAAATTTAATAGTGATGGGTCACCTGTAAAATATGTACCTCTTGAAACGTACATATATGAGAAATATACCACTCGATCTTGAAAATCTCCAGCAATAACCACAGCAACTCTCAGTCAAAGTCCCTCTTTTTGGGCTCAATCAGTAAAAAGTGTTACAGCCTTGTTTCAGTCTACATGACCTCAATCATAGCTGGTTACTAGCTGTGATAAGGCTGTGTAGGCTGAAACAAGGCCGTTACATTTCTTACTGCTTTGATCCCAGAAAGAAGGGACGTTGGCAGTGACAAAGGCTGCGTAGGCTGAAACACGCCAGCTTCTTACCTAAAGTGGATCTGTCATTAGATTTATTTTTTTCTTGTTTGCTAAATGCTAAGTAATGTGTAAGTGTAATGCCTCATTCACACTGGTACTTCTGCGATTTAGCTTTTTTTAAACATAGGAAAAGTGATCTAAGAAGTATAAACAACTTTAAATACAACCACTTAGTGTATCAATTCTCCTGTGCAAATATGAGTGCCAACATAATAACATGTGAATATACAATAATATGATACATTCATGTGTATTTCTTCTTGTAATAATATAAATCTCGTGCTTGAGTCCAGTCAAATATTAAATTCATGAAAATGTCAGTCTTCCCAAATCCGTGGTTTGTATCAATTCACCTCAGTGCTCCCCCATAAGAAATGCGCTCACCTCACAGAGTGTGGCCTCACACTTAAGTTTGGTCAAATAAAGCATTTCAGTCACCCCGGACTAAGAGATCATGCTTTCCTCCACGTTGCTCCATTGCTGTGCCTCCATTATGACTTATATATATATATATATTTATATATATGAGAGGAAAAGAGCTCCAAATAGTGCTTATATAGTTTTTAACCACTTACGGACCGCCCAATGTCGTTATATGTCGGCAGTTTGAAGAGGAATTTCGTTGTTATGGCAGCAGCTAGCTACCCTTACCCCGGTATCCTCTTCTGCTTCCAGACAAAAGTAGTCTCAGCGGCGGATCCGCCGCAAGATCGTTTATAGGGATGGGCTATCTGTTTAAGTCGAACATGAGTTCGACTTGAACATTGACTGTTCGCGGAACAGCGAACAATTTGGGGTGAAATCAAAAGTGCTAAGATTAATATGCAAGTTATTGTCATAAAAAGTGTTTGGGGACCTGGGTCCTGCCCCAGGGGACATGTATCAATGCAAAAAAAGTTTTAAAAACTGTTGTTTTTTCGGGATCAGTGATTTTAATAATGCTTAAAGTGAAACAATAAAAGTGAAATATTCCTTTAAATTTCGTACATGGGGGGTGTCTATAGTATGCTTGTAAAGTAGCGCATGTTTCCCGTGCTTAGACAAGTCCCTGCACAAAATTAAATTTCTAAAGGAAAAAAAGTAATTTAAAACTACTCGCGGCTATAATGAATTGTCAGGTCGTGGCAATACAGATGAAAGTCTTTGAAAAAAACAGCATGGGTTCCCCCCTTAGTCCATTACCAGGCCCTTTGGGTCTGGTATGAATATTAAGGGGAACCCCGAACCAAAATTTTAAAAAAAGCGTGGGGGTCCCCCCCACATTTAATATCAGGCCCTTCAGGCCTGGTATGAATATCAAGGAGAACCCTGCGCCATTTCCAAAAAAAATGGTGTGGGGTTTCCCCCAAAAATCCATACCAGACCCTTCAGGGTTCCTGTGATGCGTCAGAGGGGGCGGGGTCACCCGTACACATCAATGCGTAATCCCGCGCTTTCTCCTTGCGTCAGAGAGGGGGTGGGGTCACCCGCGCATGTAACGGATGACCCGCCCTCATCTATAAAAGAACTGTCACACCGAGAGAGCGTCATTCGACCGGGCGCCTCCTATCGAGGCGGTATCATTCCTAGTGTAGTTTTTCGTTTTTTTCCCGATCGCTGGAGAATGGATTGCATCGTTGGAACCTTTTTTTTTAATAAAGGACTTGTGCCAAACTATCTCCTGTGGTTTTTAAAATGTCAATTTGTAAAAAATGTTGTGAAATGGTAGGGGTGCAATGTACCCCGTTACTAATTCACATGGGGTAATTCAATTAGCCCCCCGCAGACCCCAACAACCCCCGGGCAAGGGTTGTGGGGATGAGGTCCTTGTCCCCATCAACATGTGGACATCCTCCCCATGTTGAGGGCATGTAGCCTGGTACAGTTCAGAAGGGGGGGCGCTCTCTCGGGCAAACATCTTTTCCTGCGGCCTGCCAGGTTGCGTGCTCAAATAAGGGTCTGGTATGAATTTTTTGATGCAGGGTTGCCCTTAATATCCATACCAGACCTGAAGGGCCTGATATGGAATTTGGGGGGGACCCCTACGCTTTTTTTTTACATTTTTGTTCAGGGTTCCCCTTAATATTCATACCAGACCCAAAGGGCTTGGTAATGGACTAAGGGGGGAACCCATGTTTTTTTTTTTCAATGACTTTTATCTGTATTGCCGGGACCCCACAATTCATTATAGCCGCGAGTAGTTTTAAATGACTTTTGTGCAGGGACTTTTCTAAGCATGGGAAACATGCGCTACTTTACAGGCATACTATAGACACATCCCCAGGAATATCTCACTTTTATTGTTTCACTTTAAGCATTATTAAAATCACTGCTCCCAAAAAAAAAACAGTTTTTAAAACTTTTTTTGCATTGATACATGTCCCCTGGGGCAGGACCCAGGTCCCCAAACACTTTTTATGACAATAACTTGCATATTAGCCTTTAAAATTAGCTCTTTTGATTTTTCAGGTTCGTGTCCCATAGACTTTAATGGTGTTTGTGTGTTCGAACAAATTTTTGGCCTGTTCGCATGTTCTGCTGCGAACTGAACCGGGGAGTGTTCGGCTCATCCCAAATCATTTATATCGGGGGCGGGTGAGAGGCCCCCCTCCGGTCGTGCTCCAGTCGTCTCCGACGCTTACCGGAGCCGTTGATGGCGGTGGAGAAGATCGCATCTGTACTCCTCTGAGCCTGGTTGCAGAGTAAGGGTAAGATGGCCCCCATTCGGCTCCATAGCATTTTTTTATTGCATTTTTGTGTAAAGGTCTTTTTGACCCCAGATCTCATATTTAAGAGGTCCTGTCATAGTTTTTTTTCCAGAGGAGTCTACCCTACCCATACCTAACAACTGTATAACAACTGTATATTCATTTTCTCCATAAGCTCACCCCCACAGTTTTTTTGACTATAAGTGAGGGTCAAGTGGAGCATAAGGTATTAACCTTATGCTCTACTTGATCCTCACTTCAAGATTGAAGTTCTAACAAGCAGGGCCCTCTGATCTCTCCTGTATTGATTTGTATTGTAAGTATACTGTCTGCCCTCATGTTGTAAAGCACTGTGCAAACTGTTGGCTCTATATAAATCCTGTAAAATAATAATAATAATAATATTAATCGGAAAAAAAGTGACCCAAATTTTTTTTTTTTAAAAGGACAGTGTCAAAATCAAAAAGAAAAAGTAAAATAAATAAGAAAAAGAAAAAAAAATGTAAGCGCCCCGTCCCGCCGAGCTCGCAGGCATAAGCGAACGCATACATAAGTTGTGTCTGCATATGAAAACCGTGTTTAATCCTCACATATGAGGTATTGCCACGATCGTTAGAGCAAGAGCAATAATTCTAGCCCTAGGCCTGCTCTGTAACTCAAAACTGGTAACCTGTAGAAATTTTTAAACGTCGACTATGGAGATTTATAAGGGTAAAACTTTGTCGTATTCCACGAGCGGGCGCAATTTTGAAGTGTGACATGTTGGGTATCAATTTACTCGACGTAACATTATCTTTCACAATATAAACAAAATGTGCTAACTTTACTGTTGTTTTTATTTAAAAAAATGTTTTAAAGTGCGCTTGTAAGAGCGCTGCACAAATACAGTGTGACATAAAGTATTTCAATGACCGCCATTTTATTTTCTAGGGTGTCTGAAAAAAAATATATATAATGTTTGGGGGTTCTAAGTAATTTTCTAGCAAAAAAAATGATTTTAACTTGTAAACAACGAGTCTGAAAAATAGGCCCGGTCCTTAAGTGGTTGAACAATATTCAAATAATTAAAAAAAATTATTGATTGGTCTCACCAATCATAGACATAGTGCAAACATGGTCTATGGGAGCGGCAGATGATAGCATTTACATAGCACACCTGTAAAAGCAAAAAAATATAATTGAAATGGCTGCATTTATATATAGAAAATAGTTAGTAGGATGTCTTTAGAATATGTTGTCTATTAAATATACAGTTTTATTGGTTTTCATATTGTTTTTACAAATTATATATATAATTATGATACATAGGAATCATTTAGATTATGGCATTGTGTTTATCCACGATGCTCCAGCAATATCGAAGCAAAGATCCGATTTAAGCCCACATACACTCACAGATTGGAAACGGAATTGATTGGTCTCATCAATCATATACATAGTACAAACACGGTCTATGGGAGTGGCAGGTAATAGCATTTACATAGCACACCCACCAAAGCAAAAAAACAACAACTGGGTGGAGTGGATGTAGTATAAAGAGGAGATAGTGTCTTGTACAGCTTTAGGAATCCCCCTGATGAGTCACAAGACCATATGATGTAACGCGTAGGGGAGGGGCAGATTGGTTTGGCAAGACGCTTTTGCATCTCTCATGGAGAGGCACGAAGTAGCTGCAGCATCATGTTTTTTTTATGATATACGCTGTATATAGTTGATGCACTGGAGCACCTTTTAAATGCGAGTTCTATGCACATTTCTTTAATAAATTGAATATTGTTTAAAACGATATAAGCACTATTAGGAAAGCATGATCTCTTAGTCCGGGTGACTAAAAGCTTTATATGACCAAACGTAAGTGTGAGGTGACACTCTATGAGGTGAGTGCATTTCTTATGTGGAGCACTGAGGTGAATTGATACAAAGCACAGATTTTTGAGAATTTGTGAAGACTAAACAAGTTACAACAATTCATGTGACTAAAAAACATGCAACTTTTTGTTTTTGAGGTTTTTTGTTTTCAGAAAATATGTAAAGTTTGAGGGTTTTAACTAATCTTCAGGTCTAAAATGTGCATTGTAACACATGTGCAAAAAAAAAATGCAAAAAGTGACTTTGACAGCGAAAGAGTTAAAGATGAAGTTTAGGTATGGCCATTTTTACATACCGTATTTATCTTCGTATAGTGCGCCCTGGCGTATAGTGCGCACCCCCAACCTTGAAGGGAAATTTCCTGAAAAAAAGAAAATACTTACAGTTTGAATGCCCCTTGTTGGTGTCTTGCCCGGCGTCCATCGGCGGCCTTGTCCGGTCCGGCATCCGTCTGCGGCCCTGGTGGTGTCCTCCCCGCTTCTCCCGCGCTGTTTCTGAGTCGATCCCCGCTTCCCGCGCTGTTTGAACGCCGCCGCCGACATATACTGAGCGCAGTACGCTCGGCTCTAATCGCATAAAGGTTAGGAGGCGGCACAGGGCGTGACCGCGAGGGGAGCCGAGCCTGGCCGAGTGTACCCGAGTGTACTGCGCTCGGTATATGCCGGCGGCGACGTTCAAACACAGCGCGTGAAGCGGGGATCGGCGTATATCGCGCACCCACGATTTTCCCCTTATTTTAAGGGGAAAAAAGTGCGCGGTATACGCCGATATATACGGTAGTTTACATACATCTGTACACTATTAAAGTATTGGGACGCCTGCCTTTACATGCACATTAACTTTAATGGCATCCCAGTCTCAGTCCGTAGGGTCCAATATTGAGTTGCCCCACCCTTTGCAGCTAAAACAGCTTCAACTCTTCTGGGAAGGCTGTCCACAAGGTTTAGGAGTGTGTCTATGGGAATGTTTGAACATTCCTCCGGAAGCGCATTTGTGAATGAGAAGGTCTGGCTTGCAATCTCCACTCCACTCTAATTCATCTCAAAGATGTTTTATCGGGTTGAGATCAGGACTCTGTACAGGCCAGTCAAGTTTCTCCACCCCAAACTCACTCATCCATGTTTATATGGACCTTGCTTTGTGCACTGGAGCATAGTCATGTTGAACAGGAAGGGGCCATCCCCAAACTGTTCCCACAAAGTTAGGAGCATGAAATTGTACAAAAATGTCTTGGTATGCTGACGCCTTAAGAGTTCCTTTAACTGGAACTTCATGTGCTACTTAGACCTTAGAAGTAGAGAGAATTCTTTATTCAGGCATCATCCAGGGTCTCTATACACATTGGGCCAGATTCAGATAGAATTGCCTATCTTTAGGCGGGCGTAGCGTATCTCAGATACACTTAGTGAGGCAGGTACCGTATTCACAACGAACTTGCGTCCTAAGTTACGGCGGCGTAGTGTAAATGGGCCTGCGTAAGCCCGCCTAATTCAAATTGTCCAGGCAGTGGGCGTGTTGTATGATAATGAGCCTTGACCCCACGTAATTGACGCTCCTAACGAACGGCGCATGCACCGTCTGTGAACGTATCCCAGTGCGCATGCTCGAAATCACGTCGCAAATAGTCAATGCTTTCGACGTGAACGTAACTTACGCACAGCCCTATTCGCGTACGACTTAAGCAAACAACGTAAACAACGGAAAAATCGACGCTGTCCCGACGTCCATACTTGGCTACGCCTCATATAGCAGGGGTAACTTTCTGCCGAAAAAAGCCTTATGTAAACGACGTAAATCAATGCGCCGGGTGGACGTACGTTTCTGAATCGGCGTATCTAGCTCATTTGCATATTCTACGCGTAAATCTACGGAAGCGCCCCTAGCGGCCAGCGTAAATATGCACCCTAAGATCCGACGGCGTAGGAGACTTACGCCACTCGTATCTAGGCCAAATCTATGCGTAACTGATTCTATGAATCAGGCGCATAGATACGACTGCGCTCATTCGGACATACGACGGCATATCTGGAGATACGCCGTCGCCGTCGTATGTCCTTTATGTCCTTTATGAATATGGCCCATTGTTTATTTATACTCATGTTAATTGTAGTGCCTGTGCATTTCTTGGCTGTGCCTGATACAGATCAGCTCTTACTGCAGCTTCTCACCCTGACTTGCTACACAGTTACTATATTGATGTCTAGTCACTGAGGAAGGGAAACAAAGGAAATGCTTCATTCTAGCTGCAGCAGACTGATAAAATATTGCATCCTAAGCAAAGTGACTGCCTGGAGAAGAAGGATTGAATATTAGGACAGATCCAAATTATAAAAAATTATACTGCTGCTGCTGTATTTTGTCACATTTTTTCAACAAACTTGTAAAGCTACACAAAGATCCACTTTAAGACGATGCTAGTATTTATTCCTTTTTACTAGATTCACTCAATTTAAAAAGACAGTACCTGTCATATGGAACATGATTTGACTCAATGCAAACAGACAGTACCTACCATAAGGGACAGCATTTTACTCAATATGAACAGACAGTACCTACAGTACCTACCATAAGGGACATACCACGCAAGAATAGCAATAAACAAATTAAAAGTGTCATACCATGAGGGACATTAAGTATGGAAAATGCAGATGTCAAAAATAAATAAACTGGAACTAGTCAGGCATAATACATCCGAAGTCAAAGATTGTCCATCTGTGCATCCACCCCACTGGGAATGTCCCCTAGATCCCCAAAAAATGGAAAATGCATTATTAGGTGACTCTTTGGCTGGCTGGTAGAAAGAACTTAGGGCCAGATTCACATACATTTCCGCTACGCAGCGGCGGTGTAACGTACTCCATTTACGTTACACCGTCGCAAGTTTGCAGCGTAAGTGCCTGATTCACAAAGCACTTACCTGTAAACTTGCGGCGGTGTAACGTAAATGCGCTCGACGCAACCCCCCCTAATTCAAATGGGGCGGGCACCATTTAAATTAGGCGCGTTCCCGCGCCGAGCGTACTGCGCATGCTCCGTCGGGTAAATTACCCGACGTGCATTGCGCTAAATGACGTCGCAAGGACGTCATTGGTTTCGGCGTTAACGTAAATGGCGTCCAGCACCATTCACGGACGACTTACGCAAACGACGTGATGTTTTAAATTTCGACGCGGGAACGACGGCCATACTTAACATGGCTTAGAACACCTAGGGCTCAGCCCTAATTTTACGACACGTATCTCGATGGAAACTACGTAAAGTTAGAGCGACGGGTAACGCGGACGTTCGGGGATCGCCGTAACTAGTCATTTGCATATTCTACGCCGACCGCAATGGCCTCGCCGACATAGAATTGCATCCTAAGATCCGACAGTGTAAGTCAATTACACCTGTCGGATCTTCTATGAATCAGCCGCATAGTTAGGACGGGAGGATCACAGAGATACGACGGCGTATCAGGAGATACGCCGTCGTATCTCTTTTGTGAATCTGGCCCTTAATGCCCCAGTGTGGCAGCACCAATCTCAAACGGGTAGGTCATGAGCCAACTGTATAAAACAAAGAAACCATATGAACAGAGATAGTACATGGCATAAGAGACATTTGACACAGATTTAGCATAGAAATAAAAAGTAAAAGTCTCATACCAATAATGACATCAAATATGAGAAGTGCAGATGCAAAACACGTAATTGTAAATAGCTTTTGAAATCTGTGAGTATAAGTGAATGAAGAACCAGGTGAATGCAAAAGGCTGAGTCCCCCATAGTCAAAAGATGTGATTGATAAAATATAAAGAACAGCACCTAGATTTACTACTGCCACTTAATGACAGTTCAGGCCTTCTACTGGCTTGTTTAAAAAAAAAAAACACACATTTGGTCAATGATGTCAACCAGCATCAGACGGTCTGTTGACATTCAGAAGCCGTTTATTGGGTGAGAGAAGATCGTTTGCATGGGTCTTCGAGTTTATGCCGGTGAGTCATTTATCATGTTTAATGATATATCAACATTGCTGGACAATGTGACTGACATTGGATTTACATTCAAGTAAATGCATAAACCCTTCTACGCTAATAAATATAATGACTTGTGAGAAAACTATATTACAGAACTGTGAACCAGATAACATATTCCTCTACCAATAGCCAGCTGCTATAAATAAATAAAAAACCCTAAGTTATATAACAAAAATAATAATTACATCGCTGATTCAATTATATAAATTATTCTTTGTGGAAATTCATACACAATAAATAATTCAATAAATATTGTGATCAAATAAAGTCCTCCAAATAATACATGATACTATTTTTTCCAAAATGTACTTCCAATTAAATAAGAAGCAATTTTGTCGGGTCACCCTCTGTTGGGTCCTCGACCCGGTTGAAGCTGTTATGTCTGTCTAAAAACTGACAATAAAAATGTATTGAACCTAAAAAAAAAAAGCCCTAGTTCCTGGCCGCAGCAGGCTCCCAGAGGGGCGGCCGGGACATGGGTGGTCCCTATCCGATGCTGGGCTGCACTGCCTATAGATGTTTAAACCACCAATGTGCCTACTCAACATTTATTTGTATTTTCTTTTTAAGCACTTGATATGGTAATGTAACTGTTTTCTGTTTAATTTGTAACTTTATTTTTGTGTTTCTACTTTTGTCGATCGGGCCACCCTCTGTTGGGTCCTCGACCCGGTTGAAGCTGTTATGTCTGTCTAAAAACTGACAATACAAACTTATTGAACCTAAATAAGAAGCAATTTTGTAAAGGATATGGGACTTTAAAGTGTGCGATTTATGAATGTTCATTCAGAGTCAATATATAAAAAAGTAGAAAAGTATTTATTTAAGACAAAGTTCTAAATATACAGAATACAGTTCATTAAAAGTCATAGATGTACACCCCAATCTATTATATGACAATATAATACTATAAACATGTACATATTGGCATGGCGTCCATATAATTCAACATGTTTCGCCGTAAAGGCTTCTTCAGGAAAGAACGCTAAAACTCGTTTATTGTATACAGAGGAACATAAGTCCGTCAGCTCTTTTAAAGTGTGGGTGTTGATGCAATGAAAAGCTCTCCCAAAGTGCACTGTAGCCCCATACCCAGATCCTGTCCATACAGTGCCGGATCTCCCGTAGGGAGGGATGTATAATTTATCATCAAGACAATCTTTTAAAGTGCCTCACAATTAATAAACTGGACAAACAAGCTAGGAGCTCATATGAATAACGAGGCGATGGCGTATATTTGATATATCGACAGGATGCACACATCTAAAAGGTCCGTAAAGATTCCGACAACACCACACGGACACCCCCAAGGGGCACCGGACACTCCACTCCAAGCATGAGTAGGAGGTGGAAGCAAGCAAGTCCCCAGAAAAGTATTGGCAAATTGCTGCACCTGTCTGTAATTTTGGTCCCAGTCAAGCGTGAGCTCCCAGTCGTCCCAGTTGTCTCCATCTTGGAGTGGAGTGTGCGGTGCCCCTCGGGGGTGTCTGTGTGGTGTTGTCGGGATGTTTACGGACCCTTTTTAGATGTGTGCATCCTGTTGATATATCAAATATACACCATCGCCCCGTTATTCGTATGAGCTCCCAGCTTGTTTGTCCAGTTTATTAATTGTGAGGCACTTTGAAAGATTGTCTTGATGATAAATGATAAATCCCTCCCTACGGGAAATCCGGCACTGTATCGACACGATCTAGGTATGGGGCTACAGCGCACTTTGGGAGAACTTTTCGGTGCATCAACCCCCACACTTTAAAAGAGCTGAGTGACTTATGTTCCTCTGTATACAATAAACATGCTTTAGCGTCCTTTCCTGAAGAAGCCTTTACGGCGAAACATGTTGAAATATATGGATGCCATGCCAATATGTACAGTTGTGTTCAAAATTATTCAACCCCCCAATGCTGTAAAGGGTTTTAGGGAATTTAGTGTACATTTGTAATTGTATTCAGAATGAAATCCTACAAGGACTTCTTAAAGAACCATATGCAACTAAAATGACATCAATTGGTTTTGTAATACAGTAGTAAATGTTTATTTTGTGAATTCTTCATTTACACAATTATTCAACCCCTTAAAGACTACCACTCTGAAGAACAGAGGTTCATTGAAGTGTTTTCAATCAGGTATTGAAAACACCTGTGGATGTCAGGGAGCAGCAATAAAGCCTAATAAGCACCAATCAGGCAGCTTTAAAATGACTGTGATACTCAGCTCCTTCTAGACATTTACTGGTGTGGTTACAAACATGGTGAAGTCAAGAGAATGGTCCGGGAAGACAAGAGAAGAGGTGATTACTCTTCACAGGAAGGGCAATGGCTATAAGAAGATTGCAAAGATGTTAAACATACCAAGAGACACCATAGGAAGCATCATTCGCAAATTAAAGGCAAAGGGCACTGTTAAAACGCTACCTGGTCGTGGCAGAAAGAAGATGCTGACTTCGACTGCTGTGCGCTACCTGAAGCGTAGAGTGGAGAAAAGTCCCCGTGTGACTGCTGAGGAACTGAGAAAAGATTTGTCAGATGTGGGTACTGAAGTTTCTGCTCAGACAATGCGGCGCACACTGCGTAATGAAGGCCTCCATGCCAGAACTTCCAGGCGCACCCCCTTGCTGTCTCCAAAGAATAAGAAGAGTCGACTGCAGTATGCAAAAATCATGTGGACAAACCACAGAAGTTTTGGGATTGTGTTCTGTGGACTGATGAAACAAAATTAGAAGTGTTTGGGCCCATGGATCAATGCTATGTTTGGAGGAGGAAGAACAAGGCCTATGATGAAAAGAACACCTTGCCTACTGTGAAGCATGGCGGGGGGTCAATCATGCTTTGGGGCTGTTTTGCTTCTGCAGGTACAGGGAAGCTTCAGCCTGTGCAAGGTACCATGAATTCTCTTCAGTACCAGGAGATATTGGATAACAATGTGATGCAGTCCGTCACAAACCTCAGGCTTGGGAGACGTTGGACCTTTCAACAGGACAATGATCCCAAGCATACCTCCAAGTCCACTAGAGCATGGTTGCAGATTAAAGGCTGGAACATTTTGGAGTGGCCATCGCAGTCACCAGACTTAAATCCGATTGAGAACCTCTGGTGGGACTTAAAGAAAGCATTTGCAGTGCGCAAGCCTAAGAATGTGACTGAACCGGAGGCTTTTTCCCATGACGAATGGGCGAAGATACCCGTAGATCGCTGCAAGACACTTGTGTCAAGCTATGCTTCAAGTTTAAAAGCTGTTATAACTGTAAAAGGATGTTGTACTAAGTACTAAGATTGAATGTCAATTGGGGGTTGAATAAAACTGATAATGATGTAAGCACAGAAAAGACATTTGTGTTTATTTCATTATAAATGTTATGTTATATTTGTCTGACCTACACGTGCCTCTTTGATTTAATTGTAAGCAGGATGACTGAATGATCAAAATCAATGTCACACTGGCCAAAACAATCAATTTCAGTGGGGGTTGAATAATTTTGAATACAACTGTACATGTTTATAGTATTTCATTGTGATATAATAGATTGGGGTGTACATCTATGACTTTGAATGACCTGTATTCTGTATTTTTATAACTTTGTCTTAAATAAATACTTTTCTACATTTTTATATATTGACTCTGAATGAACATTCATAAATTGCACCTTTAAAGTCCCATATCCTTTCCGAAATTGCTTCTTAAATTTAGGGATGTTGGTGCCATATTCATTACAATTTATTTTATGCTGATCCCTGCCTGCTCCTTTTGTTCCAATAAAATAAGTTAAAATAAAACAATCCGTCTGGCCACCGTCTGAGCATTATACACGTACACAGGCATTACACGCTGCCTCTCTCTCCCTGGTATCGGATCAGGCATCGGGAGCATTTGCGCGAGTACAAGCACTCGCGCAAATGCTCTGTATCGGTCCCGATACGATACTAGTATCAGTATCGGGACAACCCTACTGCAGATTAACAGGGATCCCCCATTCCTGCGCAGCCAGGCACACCAAAGCATCAGAGAACAGTCCGTAGCTTTGTTTTTGTTATTTATTAGGGAGTTAATAACTTGGATTGGGACTGGGAAGTTTTGGGATGCCCACTCGACCTCAGCAAACTTCAGGGACAACCTCCTATACTTCTAAGTACAGTCCCTTCTCCTCTTTCTTCCTGCACACACACTTACTTTGCTTTAGTCTAGCTGAATCACTATGGACAGGAAGTTCCAATTGGTTACAGATGTAATTTCCGGAAACGTTGTCTCCCATCATTTTTTATCCAGTAGTTTCTGGGCAGTTGTGGGCAGTTCTGTGATCACAGTCTACAAGCCATAGCTGTTTATCCACTTAAGACCTGGACATTATGCAGGTAAAGGACCTGGCCAGTTTTTGCGATTCGGCACTGCGTCGCTTTAACTGACAATTGCGCGGTCGTGCAAACAAAATTGGCATCCTTTTTTCCCCACAAATTGAGCTTTCTTTTGGTGGTATTTGATCACCTCTGCGGTTTTTATTTTTTGCGCTATAAACAAAAATAGAGCGACAATTTTGAAAAAAAAAACAATATTTTTTACATTTTGCTATAATAAATACCCCAAAAAAAGATATAAAAAAACATATTTTTTCTCAGTTTAGGCGATACGTATTCTTCTTCTATTTTCTTCTATTTTTGGTAAAAAAAATCGCAACAAGCGTTTAACGATTGGTTTGCGCAAAATTAATAATGTTTACACAATAGGGCATAGTTTTATGGCATTTTTATTAATGGCGGCGATCAGCGATTTTTTTTCGTGACTGTGACATTATGGCGGACACATCGGACAATTTTGACACATTTTTGGGACCATTGTCATTTTCACAGCAAAAAATGCTATACAAATGCATTGTTTACTGTGAAAATGACAATTGCAGTTTAGGAGTTAACCACTAGGGGGCTCTGTAGGGGTTATGTGTGACCTCATATGTGTTTCTAACTGTAGGGGGGCAGGGCTGGACATGTGACGTCACTGATCGCCTTTCCCTATATCAGGGAACAGACGATCAGTGACATTGCCACTGTGAAGAACGGGGAAGGTGTGTTTACACACACCTCTCCCCGTTCTTCAGCTTCTGTGACCGATTGCGGGACACAGGCGGCGATCGGGTCCGCGGGTCCTGCGGCCGCGGTCACGGAGCTTCGGACCGGGTCGCGAGCGCACGCCCCACGGCTGGGCACTTAAAGGGGACATACAGGTACGTGCCTGTGCCCAGTTGTGCCATTCTGCCGGCGTAAATGTGCAGGAGGCGGTCCTTAAGTGGATAATGCCCTGTACACACGATTTGAGTTTCTGTCAGAATGAACGCCGTTCAAGCTGTCTTGCATACACACGGACACACCCGCAACCGGAAGTGACGTTACGTGCAGTCCGCAGTGGATACCAGATACCAGCGCGAAGGTTCCGAGAGCGTCTTGGTCCCTGTAGCTGCTGCCTTTCAGAGAATAACATCGCCACGCTGCCTGCATCAGGACATCGTACGCACACCGGCTACACCATGCGGATGATTGTTTACAACTACCTTGCCCATATTCCTTCATGTCTGTGAGTAGGCTTTTCACAGCCTTTTTACATATATTACCACTAATAAATGAGCTTGCTACGCTTAGAAGGCGCTGCATTTGTTTTTTCTTTGCTTCTATACAGATCACTTCATCTGTCAGCTGGCAGCCATCTAAAGCAAGGCAATAGTAAAGTAGTTATACAGTGCCATGGACAATTGATGGACTTTAACATCCACCTTATAGCACTGGTTTCCTTTGGACTTTAATCCCAGTTTCATTTTATTCATTTTTCCTCATCCTTACTTTTATTTTTATTTTTATTTTTATTTTTATTTTTATTTTCATTGTTATATTCATTTTTATATTCATTTTTATATTTATTTTTATTTTTATTTTTATTTTTATTTTTCAGCTTAAAATTAGTTTATTTACATTCTGGCCCTTATCTCTATTTCAATTAATACTAGCCTTTTGTGAACCTTAGACATCTACTGGGAGTGCGCTTGAATATCATGTTTTGTTTTGTGACACACCAAATTGTGACTGTCAAAAATGCAGTGATCTACAACACTACGACAAGCCTAGAAAAATTAAGTTCAATGCTTCTTCGCATGCGTTGAATTGTTTCTGAGCATGCGTGTTTTTTTCTTCCGTCGGAGTTCCATACAGATAAATGGAATTTCCGAACGTGTTCTCTTTCTAACTCCGGAATGCCGCAATCGTGCGTGCGAGGCATAATTCTATGATATGCTCTAATATTGGCTCTGGCAACAGATTAGGTAAGCAATATGTATTGCAATTAGACAGCATTTTAATGGGTGGAAGCTGTACTGATTAGTGAGCTAACCTCCCTTTGTGCAAACATTTGAAAATACAAATGAACAGAGTGATCAATAAAAATAATCAATAGAACAGCAGTACTCACAGATATCTGAACACCGCAATATCTAAAATCAATATATACAAACAGTGTGTTGCACTGCTAAAAATACAACCCACATTGTATATTGCATTTAGATAACCACCCAGAGCAAATGTGAAATACTGATCAATTGTTCAAGATATATCAAACTCAAAAAGAAGTCCACCGTGAAACTCAGTCTTGTAAACACCTTAACCAACCTCAATGCTCCAGCCACAACCAAACAAATCTGCTTACCAGAAGGTTATATTTCATCATACATAACAGGAGGCCTATCAATGCTCTACACCGATCACAAAAGTATTGATGGATCTCTCTTCAATGTAACTTGATAATGGCCACAAGTAGCATATCCAGGCAGACATCCCAACATCTCTCAGAATATGTTCTGTAGGATGAAATACATTAGATGGAACCAAGTAGTGACATCATCATGTCAGCTCGGACAAGCATTGTTTGTTATGTCCCACACACAATCGAATTTTCCATTGGAAAAACCTTGGATGGTTTTTCCAATGGAATTCCACTCAAGCTTGGCTTGCATACACACGGCCACACAAAAGTTCTCTGAACTTCCGACCGTACAACACTACGACGAGCCGAGAAAATTAAGTTCAATGCTTCCGAGCATGCGTCAAATTGCGTCGGAATTTTGCACATCGGAATTGCTACAGACGATCGGAATTTCCGAATGGAATTTTTTTCCGTCGGAAAATTTGAGAATTAGCTGTCAATCTTTGGTTGGTGGAAATTCCGACAGCAAAAGTCCGATGGAGCTCACATCAGTCTTTTCTTGACGGAATTTGTATCTTCCTTGCTTGTGAGAACTTACCCTTATTTAATACATTGATTGGAAAACTGCAATGCTATGTAGTTCCCTCCTCCTTTCTCTCTTTTTAATACTTGTATGTGCTAGTTGTGGCTACTATCACCTTGTATTGTCAACTGACCTGAATTATTGAGACTGAAACAATTTCTCTCAATGAATACATATTCATCCAATTACTGTATGTGCAAGCAAAATGGTGTTTTTTTTTTGTTAATTTTCCTTAAATTTGGTTGAGTATTTTTTGCAAAATGTATTAACACCACATTCACCAAGCTAGGGGAACATTTCCATACTAAAAGAACAGCTTATTTGCCATTAGTAAATCAACCCTATAGTCTACACTTTGAACTGCCAAACAACTATAGCAATCACCGCACAGAAATGTAGCTGTACATTTTTAAATTTATTAGAAGAGGTGATCAAACCAATGTGTCCTTTGATCATCGCTTGCAATAAATTGACTGTTAATGCTGATCTTGTTATATGATTATTTACACGATTATGCCCTACATGCATGGCAGTAAGTCATTTGTCCTAAGATGAATTTCATTTTAGGAGACAGGCACCAGTGAAAACAAATATCATTACTTTATAGACTACAGAGATGTGCACAGAATCAGGGCCATGTACACATTCCCATGGGCTTGAGCGTGCATGTTTGAACTGACTTTGGCATCCAATTGCCTTTTTAAAACACTGTAATGCCCTGTACACACAAATGATTTTCCAGTCGAAAAAAAACCCGATGGTTTTCCAGACGGAATTCCTCTCAAGCCTGCCTTGCATACACACGGTCACACAAACGTTCGGTGAAATTTTGACTGCCAAGAACGCGGTGACATAAAAGACTACGACGAGCCAAGAAAATGAAGTTCAATGCTTCTAAGCGCATTTTTTTGCGCGTTGAAATTGCATACAGACAAACGGTTTTCCCGCTAGGATTTTTTCCTGATGGGATAAAAGACATTCTGTTGTCAGGACCTGGGCTTGAACCTGGGACCTCTTCTGTATCTGGCATTGACTCTTCCCACTGAGCTAGCTGGGATTCTGGACAGTTCTCTGACTGATCTGCTGGATAAATCTGATCCATTAGACTACTCTGCTTGGTGTCTTGATTGCTGTTGAACCTTGAACTCTTTGCTCCTCCCACGAACTTCCTATAAAAGCCTTGTCTCAGCACTTCCTCTTTGCCAGGTTATTGTGCCTTCCCTGCCAGTGCCTTGCTGTTGTCTTTCCAACTGCCTGATCCCAACCTGCAACCACCTGTGTTTGACCCTTGGCCTCTTCCTGGATTACTCCAAGGCCTGACCCCAATCTGCACCCACCCATGTTTGACCCATCGCCTGTTCTTTGACTACTCTACTGCCTGATCCCAACCTGCAGCCACTCGTGATTGATCCCTTGGCTTGTTTACTGACCATACTGCTGTTTCATCCTTTTCTGTTTATCCGCTATTGGACCCCAGCTTGCTCACACCCTGGTAGGACAAACTTGAGGACCACGACCTGGTACTAGCTTGCAGCTAAATCCATCTCCACCAAAGGCTCCAGAAATGCCTTTGCTACATCCTAAGAAAACGCCTGTTCCTGATACCATCACCACTTCTGTAAAGTCTGGCTCCTTTACTAATTACTCTCCTGCCATAGAAGTTCTACCATCTGACTGTATGTATGCCTCAAATGGCACCCTTATCGGTAAGCAGGAGCTGGAGATGTTTGAAAAAGCCTTGCAAGTATAGGGTTCACTCCCCTAGATTAACAAGAGTATTCCACCAGAGATTTCCTCACAAGCCAAGCCCTAGGACATCTCTTAGAGGAGGGGAGTACTGTCAGGACCTGGGCTTGAGCTTGGGACCTCGTCTGTATCTGGCATTGACTCTACCCACTGAACTATCTGGGATGCTGGACAGTTCCCTGCCTGATCTGCTGGATAAACCTGATCTGATCCATTAGACTACTCTGCTTGGTGTTTGGATTGCTGCTGAACCTTGAACTCTTTGCTTCTCCCACAAACTTTATAAAAGCCTTGTCTCAGCACTTCCTCTTTGTCGGGTTATTGTGCCTTCCCTGCCAAAAACAGGTCGTGTGTATGGGGCATCAGACTCAAGATCATTGCTGAGTGGTCGTCGGTTCCTGTGACCGTGACCAGATCCTGTGATATACCCAGTTTGCCTTCTGACTACTCCTGATCTAGCTTCCTCCAAAATTGGCTTGCTTCTCTCTGCACCTTGCTTATTCCTTCAGCTCATCTTCTGTTCATGTGATACTGACCTCGGCTTGGCTCCTGTTTACACTCTAGTCTCCAGAATCTGTACCTCTGCTGCTCGCCTGTTGCCAACATCTCTCTGACTAACCACATAGCTCTCTCCTACTTCTGCAAGCCCTGTGATGACATTTGACACAAGTTTATGTTCTTTAGCTTGTACTTCATTAGAAGATGCAGTTCTTCTCTGCTGGCCAGGATCTCACATAGGTACCCATGCTACTCCGTGTCCTGTCCTACCCTTATATCAATCCCAGGGGACAAATAGGACAGGAGGTTTAAGGGAGAACCCTCTTATCAGTTAGACATCTACCAGGTATTTGACAAATACATAATTCTGTGTTGTACCTAAACCAGTAACACAGATTTCTCTCACACATTCTCTCTCCAGGTTCAGAAACGTTTGTGAATTTGACTACTGCTTGAGTTCTGAGTTGAATTCTAGTTCTGCCAGCTGCGTGCAAGCCACCATCCATCGTATTTCAGTGCTGTACTTTGATAGATTTTCAAAGATCCTTTGTGACAAAAAAGCATGTTGTTCAACGTCTTCCAGGAGTCTTTTGTTTAACACTATATCTGCAAATGTCCAATTTGAAAGGCTTTTCTTTTAACACCACTGTACTGATTCCTGCTTGCACTCATTCCACCTGCAAACCTAGAATTCTTCTGCTTTTGAAATCCATAAAATTGTAAATACTGTAGATTGCTGAGTGTCCCTGGGAAACCATCTCCACCAAGGGCAACAGATTTGTTTTAAAGCATATCAAGAGTCTCCCTATAATTGATCTGCCAAAATGGTCAAGAAAGGTGTCATTGTGCTGATTGCTATAATCACTTGACTTGTTAATGGCAAATACATTTGGCATATTGAAGAATTTTTCAAGTTTTAGAAAATGTAAACTACTAACTAGTGCTACCAATAATAACACATTTCCAATGTATTCATTCCAGTCAATGGCTATCTTCTCCATACATGGAATCTGGGATTTTCTGAGCAGTATCCTGTGACAGATAATGACTATCCAATAATATATATTTTTTAAACTCTTTTTATTGCGAAAGTACAGTTTACAAAAATAAAATGTCATTCTTTATCAATGACAAAAATGTATAAGAAAGAACCGGGACGGCCGCACTCCAAAAATAAAAATTTGTTCCTTTTAATAAAAACTGGTCACAACATGGATGTCACAGCAAAAAATCAGGAAAAAGGGCTAACGCGTTTCACACTCTCATATAGTGCTTATTCATAGCTGGTTATGTGTAGCAAAAGAAGAAATTTATACTTCTCTTTATCAATGACAGAGTGAATTGCAATAATAAAGTAATGCCACGTACACACGATCGGAAATTCGGACAAGAAAACCGTGGATTTTTTTTCAGACTGAATTTTCCGACCGTCAAGAACACGGTGATGTACAACACTACAACGAGCCGAGAAAAATTAAGTTCATGCGTGTGCGTGTTTTTTTGCGCGTCGGAATTGCATACAGATGATCTGAATTTCCGACAAGAACTTTTCTTGTCGGAAAAATTGAGAACCAGCTCTCAATTTTTTGCTGTCAGAAATTCCGACAGAAAAAGACCATCCTGCTTGACTGTATGTCATTGTGTACATATAATTATCTTCAGGCAGAATACTACGTGTTGCTTGGCCATAACATACTATTGCATTGTGTAAATATCGTGTCCTGCTGTAATTGGCTGACCCGGAGGGGGGGGGGGTTTCCTAATGATGAATGTATAAATATGCTGTGTAACCAATAAACCAGGGTAGTCAAGATTCACCACTATAACCCTATGTGGCTCTTGATTATCTGATGTGCATCAAAGGTTCTTCCACACACCCAATAGTCCAACCCGGGTACAGAGGAACACCACCAACCTTACATAGTATACATTTAGTGCAGACACATTCGGGAAAACATGTAATTCTCTTTAAAAACAAATAAATATGACTTGCTTGGCTGGATAGAGTTAAAACAGACATCTGTAATGTACATGAGTAATGAGAATTGGTTGGCAAATATGACAAATGAAAATAAAGGTAAATTTTCGACTAGTATTGAGAATTTGGAAGTTATTTTTAATAAGAATGAACAAGAATTGGGTTGCCGAATGAGTAATAGGATTGTGAATAAGTGTTTAGTACGATTTTCTTTTCTGCAACAATGGATTGATTTTCTGACTGTGTTGATAGGGAAATCCCTCCCAAAGAGCTATTGTGTTCTCCCTGCGAGCTGGGAGAACACACAGTGCTCATTGGCAGTGGGCAGGGGCGCAGGGAGCTGTCCCAACTGGGAGAACACACAGTGCTAATTGGCAGTGGGCGGGGGCGCAGGGAGCTGTCCCTGCTGGGAGAACACACAGTGCTTTTTGGCAGTGGCTATAGCTACTGGAAATAATCATATTAAAAATCTGACAGGCTGGTTGTACCCAAGTTATTGATGGATCAACTGGGTACAATCAGCCTGCCCATGAATGGTTTAAATCTCAGCTGGTCCCGGAATTGTATATGGCTTGGCTTTACCCCAATGATAAGGTGGATAGAAGCTTCTTAGTACTGCCCCCTCTCTAGAGAATAGAGAGAGGGGAGAAGACTGTGGAAAAGCGTAGGCATTAACAAAATGAAGAAATTAGCCCACTGACAGATCCTTTAATAAAAAATCACATGGATATCACTTCATGAATGGAACACAGTATAATTGACTGTTTAATACACCCCAATAGATTTAAGGGGAGAAAGGAGGGGCTTCATACCCTCCGTGTTAAAGGAATACTGCAGATCACATAACACATGAGGGAATGGGTTAAAACGGCAACAATTTATTTTAAGCAAAATAAAACAAATTAGATGGCGGGTGAGGTGAGGGAGTGGACAACCAGACGGCAAAGGGGCAGAGGAGAAGTAGGAAGGTACAGTAGTGAGGGTGGCAAACCGAATAAGTAAAGCAAAATGAAGGTTGTATTAAGCAATGTGTAAAGAGTTATTTGGAAATGCTCCTCTACCTGTTTGTTCTTTCCCTTTTGTGTCATGTTTTTGTTTAATAGTAGCAAGTATGGGATGTATGATATTTCTGTACTCTAAATTAATCTGATAAAACGTAAATCAAAAAGAAAGAAAACACATAGCTTTAAAAATATGAAAAATGTAACAAAATAAAACACACACATGCATAAACATAACATTTTTGATGAATAATGAATGGCTACGCTCATTGGCTTATCAGCTTCCGATCACAGCTATTCAATCAAATCAGTAGAGTCTAGGGGACCATATTCTGGTATAAGTTAAAGGTTGCTGAAATGACTATGAGCTGGTAGTAGAAAGCAATTCTAAGGACATAAAGCTTACTGAGCTGGCCAGTTGGACATGTTTCTGTTCCATTGTAAGCTTTATGTCTTTGGCAGTGAAAGGGTTAGGTGACACATTACATGCTCTACATTTAACCCTTAGGTCCTATTCAAACCTGACAATTCTAGAAATGTGCACAGAAATGCACAAAGCTCCAAAATGCACACCGCACTTGAGTTGCCATTAGTTCTTAATGGCACCCCAAATGCAGCTAGCAGACATGAATTTTGTTGTGTGAAAAGTATGCTGAAATGCACAAAGCTCTGCATCCAGAAACAGGTGCAGGAACTTTTTTGGCATATGTAGGGGAGACCAGGAAAGGAAATCAGGGCACTGATCATCAGTGCCCTGATTAAAGTAAAGCCCCAGCAATGCCCATAAGCGCCACCAATCAGTGCCTGTCAGTGTTGCCTTTCAGTGCACATCAGTGCCTGCTCATCAGTGCTGCCTATCCGTGCCACCTATCAGTGTCCACCAGTGCCGCATATCAGTGCTCTGTGACTATGAGCTGGTAGCAGAAAGGAATTCTAAGGACATAAAGCTTACTGAGCTGGCCAGTTGGAAATGTTTCTGTTCCATTGTAAGCCTTATGTCTTTGGCACCCCAAACGCAGATAGCAGACATGCATTTTGTTGTGTGAAAATAATGTCGAAATGCACCAAGCTCTGCATCCAGGAAAAGGTGCAGGAACTTCTTTGGCATATGTAGGGCAGCCCATTCAAATGAATAAGCTGCCCTATGATGTCGCTGAAAAAGCACGCAAAAAATACAAGTACATTTTACATCTTGCTCCACTGATTGTTGTAGGTAATGACAAACCTTTTGATTAGCATTGGATTGCAACACAAATAAGTAAATCAATCAATAATACATAGTTAAAAAAAAAATGATTAAAGGGTAAAGAATAAATAATACTAGACAAACCAAACTGCTGCTGGAAGTATGTTATGCAATTTCTGAAATATACATAATAATGTGCATCACGGTATTGTAAAAACTGTAAGTATCACAATTTTTTATATACAGTATATGTCACAAAATACAGAAACATTGCTATAGAGAAGTGATGCAGTAAATATATCCATACAATGCAGTAAAAGTCACGTGTATGGTAATATTAATTTATGTAAAAAGAATGAGGGGAAAAAAAGTACCAAAGAAAATGCAGCTATGTATGATCTGTACAAATTATACCTGTGGTTCACACAATTTCCATACATTTAACACAATACTGTGATCCCTGCGGGAGATAATGTACACTGTATACAGTCAGGTGTCATGAACCAAACAAGCGTTCCCAAGTGACCAAGCAGAGAATGGTGAAACATACAGCAAATAAGATAATGTTGCATATTATTATTATACAGGATTTATATAGCGCCAACAATTTACAATATAAAAGGAGACAATACAACAACAGTACAATTCAATACAAGAGGGTTAGGAGGATCCTGCTCCTGGGAGCTTACAATCTATAAGGCCACTTTCACACCACCCCACGGTAGCGGAAAATCACCAATTGTTTTAGCAGCACTTTACAGGCGCTGTGCGGGTGGTAGCGGGGTTAACAAGGGGTTAAAAAAAGGGGTTAACAAGGGGTTAAAAGGACTAGAAAAGCACTACTTCCAAAGCACTTTGCAGGCGATTTAGCAGCGCTGCTCATTGATTTCAATGGGCAGGGCGTTTTGGGAGCGGTGTGTACACCGCTCTCGCACCGCCCCAACGATGCTGCTTTCACAACTTTTATTCCTGTACTGCACGTGCACCATCCCAGTGTGAAAGCACTTTGGGCTTTCACACTGGGGTGGCTGGAGAGGCGCGTTACAGGTGCTTTTTTTAGCGCTAAAACGTCTGAAAAGTGCCTCAGTGTAAAAGTATGTGTGTTACCCTTTTATTACAGAGAGCCTGCCTATGTGTTCTAAGGGCTCCATATTTAAATGTAACATTCTACACTATTCTCTATTATATACAGTATATGGATGACATCAGCAAGATACCAGAGACTGAAGAATTTATGTGTCATCCTCATCGTGGGACAATAAAACTATGCCACACTTTAGTAATGTACTGAAAATCACAAATCGCACCAGTAACGAGATACAGGGAAACAGAACAGTTATGCTCATGAATGTGCTTCATTTAAACCTTGTATTTCTTTGCATTCCACACTTTTTTTGTTCTCCTTTTCTTCCGCCCCCCCCCCCCTTCATTCACACCTCTAATATTCTCTTCCCTCCTTTACTTCCAGTAGCCAGAACCTTACCACTTGCCCTCCCTCCCCTCATCCCATAGACTCCTCCTCTAGCCCATCCCCCCTTTCCTACCCTACCCAGTTCTTCCACCATGAATGAAAAATTGGAACCCTTGAGTCTCACTGGACATTGACTTTTCTCAGGTTATTACAGTCCATGAAGTTCATTCTCTTACCTAGTTACATATTTAGTCAGATTGAATAAAGACACAAGTCTATCAAGTTCAACTAATAAAATTAAAACAAAACAAAAACACACACAAATAGAAAACCTCCCTATACAGTATCCAATACCCACAGTTGATCCGGAGGAATGCAAAATAAAAAAAAATAAACTAATATGATCCAATTCGCTCCAGTGGGAAAAAATAAATCCTTGCCCTGGAGGATATTCCCAGGATCAACTACCCCAGACATTATTACCTCTTACCTATTATAAAAACAATTTTCGACTATGAAGTTGGGCAAAACTGCACGGAACCACGTACCACACATCAGTACTACCACAGAGACTTCTCGTCTGGTTTTCTCCAGTCTGTTGGAAACACCCTCCATACCGGGTTTTTCTGATCCAACGTTTGTTCATTATTACACTACTTCTTTTTATTACTAATGCAATATTTAAAAAAACTGACCTAAACCAAAACAACTACAACATACCCAAAAATTTGCCACAAACAAAATTATAATGAACAACAAACAAATACACAAAAAAGGAAATGGAAATGTTTTAAATATGATTTTTACAAACATATATGGAGGCCCTTGTCTTCATTCATTGTTTTGGAAAAGAGGGTTTTATAATTATAAATCCAATAGACGTTCCCTCTGTAAAATGACCACTGTGTTTTGATAATTGTACATGCTGTGTCACTGTCATTCTTAATTGTTCTACATGATTCCTTCCTGCCACAAAATGGGTTGCAAGGTATGATGTCTTGTTAGGGGTCTTGTCACTCTCACGTGGACTCTTATTTCCATGGTGGCCTCCTACACATGTTTCCTGCAAAAGGGAGCATGATAAAATACAATAAATTATGTGATGAGTAGTTCACAAAGCTTGTATGTTCCAGTCTGTGCTTAAAGCGGAGGTCCACCCGATTTTTTCTTTTTTTTTTAAAAGCCAGCAGATACAAATACTGCAGCTGCTGACTTGGTCACTTACCTGACCAGGGTGCCTGCGATGTCGGCAGCGGAGGCCGAGCAATCACTTGTCTCTCGGCTGCCCCCGCCGCCATCCTCGGTGAGGGAATCAGGAAGTAAAGCATTGCAGCTTCACTGCCCTGTTCCCTACTGCACATGCACGAGCCGCGCGGAGCGCCCTCACTGGTCCCGCTGTCTCTTGGGACCAGTGTGTTTCCCAGAAGACAGCGGGGATGACGCGAAGGGGCATGGCTCACACGGCAGTCTATACCTGGAAGTGGGTGCAAGTACCCCCTCCCCCCTGAAAGGTGCCAAATGTGACACCGGAGGGGGGGAGGGTTCCAAAAAGTGGAGGTTCACTTTTTGTGTGGACCTCCGCTTTAAGGTTTCAAGGCTGTTTAAGTGCAGACAACCGTGATTTACAGAATGTATCAACCAAAGGTTCATCTTTGGATATTATTAGCCAGGATTTTTTTTTTTATTTGCAGAATAAACACACCCTTACACTCATCATGACCCTAACGTATAACTAACAAGATTAAACCCTCCAAAGAATGGGACTTTAACAGGCAAAATGGACAAAAAAACATATAGGAAACCATATATATAAAAAATATAAATCTTATTGTACACAGAAGCAAAATCAAGAATGGGGCTGAAGTGAGTATGATGAAACAGCAGCATGTGGATAAAGGAAGAACATCTATAGAGAAACTGAGAGGTGAGACATCTCACTCTATAGTGGTCCTTCCTTTATCCATATGCTGCTGTTTCATCATACTCACTTCAGCCCCATTTAAAATGTTGCTTTTTCAATGATTTTATTCAATGTACAGTACAATTAAATGTATCAAACAAGGAAGACACTGCTCCAGGCGAGCAGTCACTACAGTCCGAATGCGCTGGTTGCAAGCCACGGCCCGCCACTGATGATCAATAGAAACCTGGTTAGAAGCACTGAGGTCAGTGTGAAACACACGCGTCACCTCCTGGGTTCAGACACTTTGAAAATCCAAAAATAAGAAACAAAATATGAAAGAATAACTAACTATAACTAACTATTAATTTATAGGTATTGGAATTACCTTAAAAAATTGGCTGTTAGTGAACGTAACAAATTTATCCAAAGTTATGAATTATCCGAAATAACGAATGTTGCATTAAAAAAATGGAATGAAACAAGTTAAAAATAAACAATAATAATAAAACATTTTTATTATTATTATTGCTATCTATTATTATTATACAATTTTACATTCCATTCTTTTAGATGTGGCATTTGCTATTTTGGATAATTCGTAACTTCGGATATATTCGTATTCGATACATTCACTAACAGTCAAATTTGAAAGCAAATTCCAATACCTATAATTTAATAGTTAGTAATAGTTAAGTTATTATTAGTTAGTTATTTTTTCAGATTTAAATATTTTTGGGTTTTGGGTTTTTGGGTTTTTGAATTTCCGAATTTATGTATTTTCCAATATTTGAATTTACGAATATTTGTAAAATTCTTTAAAATTTGTTAAAACAGGGATTTGGATATTTACGAATTAAAAAACTAATTCAGAACAAAACTAATTGCACATGTCTGGTGTCTATGATTGTCACCAGAACTAGTGTCCCCAGTAGAATTTTCCTTCAATTTGTGATAACAGTAATGACAAATAGAGAGGGTAAATCTCCCCAACGTAGTCAAAGAGAGCAATGAAGATCTGACAGGTGCTCTAATTCATCTCCACTCCATCTAAAACTAAAATAAAAATTGACTTCAACTATACATTTATAGTCGCAAAACTGCTTTATGGGACTTTTTAGGTTCTAAATTCAGTAAAGATTTAAATAAACATGCCCTTATTTATAGTTTCCATAAATCACTCCTGGGGTAACGCTTGACAACTAAGGACTCTATTTTAACTCTCCCGCTATTCAAACAGCTCTTCTGTGCTTGCAATACATCTTATGCAAACAAATTGGCTGAACTGCAGCACCCACTTCACTTAAAATGAAAGCTCTTAGCCAGTAAGCATTGTTATGTGTGATTTTTTTTTTTATAAACATCTGTAAAGATGAGACCATTGCGCAATTTCTGAATATTGAAAACATGAATTAAAGTGGTATGTAATAATCCGTAACAGATTTATTAAATTATGCCATTTCAGAACTAACAACAAGCTTTTTGTACTAGTTTATTCCATTTTAGCAGGTCTTTGTGTTGCATTTTAGTGTTACCCATAAAATGAAAAGTATGCTCACACTAGTATTATTAATGCAATTGTTTGCAAAAGAATGCAAATTGGATCAATTCTTATGTATTCATAACCACTGACCTATAATGATATTATCAGTACTGGCGTGTGCAAGATAGAGTAAGGTAATAAACTGAGCTATACTGTACATTACAGAAATACAGAAAACATAAGTAGTAGTACCTATTACTTTATAGAGTCAATTCAAACCCAAGAACGAGAAGCATTTTAAATATGCATGTGACGTGATATATTAATTAAATACATAAGGTCCCCTAATACTTGATAATCCAAACGATATAACTAACCAAGATCCCCTTGGAAATCTTTTTTTGCATGTAATTCTTAACCACTTCAGTGCTAGGAGCCGATTAAGACTGCTTTCACACTGAAAGTGCCGGCCATAAGCGATAAAGCGTCGCTTGTTTTAGCAGCGCTGTTAAAGCGGTGCTTTTCGGCCACCAGCAGGGTGCTTTTAACCCCCCAAAAAGGGGTTAAAAACTCCCAATTTGCGTCACTTTCTTTAAATATTCTTTATTTATATTCCAAAAGAAAAAGGGTATACAGATAATTCATGACATCATTTTTCATTCCATATATATGTATATATATATATATATATATATATATGGAATGAAAAAAAAATATATATATACAGATCATTTCTCATCATATCACACATTTACATAGTTCAGTCCTACCTATATCCTCCAGTACAGGCCAGCCGGATTCTATACCTTCCTCCTATTTACTTCAATTGTCCCTCTAAGGCTAATAAATCATGTTCCTTTAAGTATCAATGTATTTACCCACTTTTATTTTATACCTTACATAACCTCCCCTTCCCCATCCCTATATCAGATACGACTTCATTACATCTTCAACCTATCAAAACAAAAAAAACACACAAAAAAAAACAGGTCCTTCTCTCCCGCCCTCCACCTTTTCCCCTCCCTCTCCAGGTCCCCCCCCCAATGAGGCAACGGGGGGCTTCTACAGCATACTATAGACCTGGCGGATTTATTCCCCTCCTGTATTCCCCAACAGTCTTTACAATTGTAATTACATTACAATGGGCAGGGCGTTTTGGGAGCGCTAAATACAATGCTCCCAACCCACCCCAAAGATTCGACTCGACTCGAACATTGGTAATAGATTAACAACCATATGATAAGCAGTTCAAATGGGAGATCAGTGGGATAATGTTCCGCTGTAAAGTTGTTTCTCTGACACCCGCAATGTAAACTGTGTATAAATCCTGATTCCTATGAAATCAACACTTACAATAACCTGTGGATATGACGCTGAGCACATGTACTTAAAGCTGAGTTCCAGGCTTTTTATGTTTATTAAAAGTCAACAGCTACAAAAAGTGTAGCTGCTGACTTTTAATAAACAGATACTTACCTGTTCCACGGTCCAGCAAAGCGGCTGCCCGGAGCGTCGCTCCTCTCCCCCTCCTCTCTGCGGGCGCCTCCATTGCCACTCTGGGCCCCCCAACCATGACAGCTTTTGGCTTCACGGCCAGGCATGCACTGCGCATGTGCGAGTCGCGCTGCGCTCTCGGAGTGGACAGGCGATCTTCTAGGACCTGTCATGTGTCCCAGGAGATCGCCTAGAGGGAGGAATGGCCTAGAGAGATGGCCTAGGCAAAAGGAGGAAGTGGGACAGGAAGTCCCACTCCTAATGAAGCCCCCACTCCCCCCCCCCAAAAAAAAATTTTTTTCATGCAATGCATGAATCTATCTATGGTGATAGAGAAGTGCATAGTTGCCAACGCTCCCGAATTTCCCGGGACATTCCTGAAATTTAGACCCTTTTCCCGGGGGGGATGGGGGGGACAGATGAAACATCCACCTACAAAAGTAGGATTACAAAAAAAAATTCTCCTTTTTCCTGCTATCACACATGACAATTAGGCTTCATTCACATGGAGCAAATGTGCCCATGCCCAGTGTGATGGTTGTGTACTTGGGGCCAGATTCTCAAACGAGATACGCCGTCGTATCTCTAAGTTGCGCGGTCGTATCTATGCGCCTGATTCTTAGAATCAGTTACGCATAGATTTCCCGTAGATCCGACTGGCGTAACTGTGTTACACCGTCGTATTGTAACTGCATATTTACGCTGGCCGCTAGATGGCGCTTCCGTCGAATTCCGCATCAAGTATGCAAATTATCTAGATACGCAAATTCACGAATGTACGCCCGGCTGACGCAGTACATTTACGCCGTTTACGTTAGGCTTTTCCCGGCGTATAGTTACCCCTGCTATATGGTGGCGTAAGTGCGGCGTACCAAGGTTAACTATGGCCGTCTTTCCCGCGTCGAAATTTGAAAAAGTTACGTTGTTTGCGTAAGTCGTCCGTGAATGGGGCTGGACGTCATTTACGTTCAAGTCTAAACCAATGACGTCCTTGCGGCGTACTTTGGAGCAATGCACACTGGGAAATTCCACGGACGGCGCATGCGCCGTTCGGGGAAAACGTCAATCACGTCGGGTCACAGTACATAAAACACGCCCCCCTGATCCAAATTTGAATTAGGCGGGCTTACGCCGGCCGATTTACGCTACGCCGCCGCAACTTACGGAGCAAGTGCTTTGAGAATACAGCACTTGCCCATCTAAGTTGCGGAGGCGTAACGTAAATCGGATACGTTACGCCGCCGCAAAGATATGCGGTTCTATGTGAATCTAGCCCTCTGTGTTCTGTTCTGTGCATCCCTGTGCAGGCAGTCCAGTCAAAGTCAATTGGGATGCAGCAGCTGCATTGACATGGAATGTCAAAATTTGACACGCAGATAGGAAGGGATGCATGTATCCGAATGCACAGTGTCTGCATTTGGATCTGTGCATCCACTTCTATAGGTGAAGCTCTTTGGTGGATACAGATGCAGCAAAAAGTGGCTCAGCATAGAGGACCTATCTCAGGGCCTGTCTGGATGAGCAGAATACAACCACTTTAACAAAGCACGTGCTGTACTTAAATTTCCCTCACTGCGTTTAACATTTCTTACTCCTAACTACGGCATTCTATCAAAACTGGTGCAGTCAGAATCTGGAGCAGCTGTGCATGGCAACCAATCAGCTCATAGCTCTCATTTTCAAAGCTGAAGATAGAGGCTGATTGGTTGTCATGCATTAAAGTGGTTGTAAAGGCACAAGTTTTTTTTTTATCTTCATGTATTCTATGCATGCGGGTAAAAAACCTTCTGTGTACAGCAGTCCCCTCAGCCCCACCTAATAATTACCTGAGCCCCCTCCCGATCCAGCGATGTCCTTGGCTCTCCAACACTGGCACTACTGATTGGCTTTTGGTAGCAGCGGGAGCCATTTGCTCCCACTGCTGTCAGTAACAGCCAGGAGGCCAATTAGGAGACAGAAAGGGTGAGAGTGCATCTGCTTAGATGCCCCCATAGCAAGCTGCTTGCTGTGAGGGCACCCAGAAGGAGGGAGGGGTGCCAGTGAGGAACCCAAGAAGAGGATGATCTAGGCTACTCTGTGCAAAACCATTGCACAGAGCAGGTAAGAACAACATGTTTGTTATTAAAAAAAAAAAAAAAAAACAAGACTCTAATACTACTTTAAGGTCAGCTGTGTGTAGTAAAGGATATGCAATGGAAAGGATATATTTTATTAAAAATGAAAGTACTGAGGTTTGTACTGTCTGTTACATAATCGCTTGTGGCCAGTAGTGTATTTAGGTTTTGTGCTGCCCTAGGCCTGACTAAACTCAGACACCCCATTTAAATATGGCCCACCCCTTCCTGTCAAGGCCACATCCCTTTCTGTTTAAGACACGCACTGAAATTTTGAGTAGGGACACTAGTTCTTAGGGCCTGGGGGGGGGGGTGGGGGTTTCTGGGCATTAAATTCCCTTAATTTGCATAGATTTACTCACACTTCCTTTTTTGCTATGGGGCAGGAAGTGAAGGGAAATCTCTGCAATGGGACAGGGATGGTAAAAAATAAACTGTCAGGTGCGATAACCCTCCCTTACTCCAAAATGAAAAAAAAAAAATAGGTGTTGCCTATAGTTCTACTTTAAGCACACATTTCTGATAATTTTATGGAGAGGACTAAGAAAATATAACCATACCAATGGTGCAGCAGAAAAAATATAGCACAGTGAGGAAGGTTTGTGGTCCAGAATGATAGGAAAGTCAAAAAAACGATCGTGTCAGAACGCGGTGACGTAAAACACAACGACGTGCTGAAAAAATCGAAGTTCAATGCTTCCAAGCATGCGTCGACTTGATTCTGAGCATGCGTGGATCTTTAACCGATGGACGTGCCTACAAACAATCGTTTTTTTTCTATCGGTTAGGTATCCATCGGTTAAATTTAAAACAAGATTGCTTTTTTTTAACCTATGGATAAATAACCGATGGGGCCCACACACGATCGGTTTGATCCAAAGAAAACGGTCCATCAGACCGTTCTCATCGGTTTGACCGATCTTGTGTACGCGTCATAACAGTGTAGCGCAAGCCGGCGGGGACTCTTTCCGTGCTGCCCCCCTGCAAAGTGCTTCCCTAGGCCTTGTTGGCCTAGGTCAGGATACAGCATTGCTTGTTGCATCATCATTAAAGCATATGGCAATTTAAGCCCCTCCCACTGTTGATGTAATCTGACCACACCCACAGGTCTGGCGTAGCGCTGCAATATTGTCACATACCATTTTTATTGGGGGGGGGGGGTGCAAAAAAATGACAAGCCGCGGGTGCCAGATGTGCTTGCTACGCCACTGGGCATAGTCGAGCACTTTTGATGACAGCCTATGACAGCTCCAACAGCAGAAGATTATGGCACTGGGGACATCCCATCACTTTCTGTCTTGGTGACAATGGTGACCAGTACAAATAGAAAGTGAATTTTCCCAAAAAGGACATAGACAACAAATAAAACTTTCACTACTCTATCCTAAACAGCTTTGCCTTTGCATGTGCTTCTGTTCTGTTCTATGGAGGACCGATCTGTAGATTTTGCACCAAGGTCTTTCACTAGCAGTTACTCTGCTCTCTACTAGGATGTGCTCTGTTATATCAAGATTCATATTTGAGCCAGGATCCTATGATTTCAGCTGTGCATCTTTTTAATTGGACGTCCTATGCTATATTGGCCCCATTCCAATCATCAGTGAGGGCTCTGAGGATTTTAGTTATACAATTAAGTCTAATGCAATGTTCTTCCATATATACAGCATCTGTATACATTAAGGCTCTCAAATTTGTACCTACTCTGTTATCCAGTGGAGTGTTCTTTGCTACAGGGAGCCATTCACATTTGCATCAGGGCGTGGGTGTAGCTATGCCCCTAAATCACATGTTCCACAACACCTCTGAGGTCTTTGTAATACAACAATCTAGCCAGGTAATCAGTACTACAGGGGTCCAGGGAAGAATTTGCAATAGCGCTCTAAAAGCTTTAATGTTTGCTTCTGTTAACTGGCCTGTTATGTCTTATGTCAATGTGCTGATATACTAGACTGAGTGCAGCACGATTGAAATTTGGGAGCAGCCTTTGTGTTTTAGTAGAAGGTGTAATTACAGAGATATGTTTTGCAAGACTAAGCGAGGGAGGCAGCTGGGTATTTCATGCATCGTTACGCCTGAAATGTGCTAAAAAAAAAGGTAACATAAAGGCAAAAGATACATTTAATTAGTTATAATTGCAGTGTCCCTAGATTCAATTATTTGTAGGTTAGGGAAAAGGAGAAAATAAAAGGAATCAATGAGATGAAGACACTGTGAGCACTTCTTATGGTTTTAGAAGGATTAAGAATGTAAAGAGATCGCAGTGCAATGCTGCTGGCATGAATATTTCAGACACCCAAATGTTGTTGAACTAGAAAAAATGTTAAATAAGGCGTTTGCAGTCAATGTTTAAAGCCCCTCTCTGAGATGGATTAGAGGCGGGAGGGAGGAAGGGCTCCCACTAGAATGGGGATTTAAGCAATATTTTGAGTCCATGTTAGCAAACAAAATTCTGCATTATGGGAGTACAGGATGGAGGGAAGGGGTGTTTATATGCACCCCTTACCCCCAAGTTAAGTTGTTTGCTTTTTAAATTGCTTCATCTGTTAATTGGAGTGGCAAGTGGTAATGTCAAAGTAAGTAACTTAGTAGGCCCTGGTAACAGGGAAGTTGAAAGCAGATATTTTGCCTTTTAAAATGTTACTAAACCCACAACAGTAAAATCAGTCGGTATATGCAGTAAAGCATGCTTATTATACTCACTGTGGAAGGGGTTAATCATCTGCATTGTGTAAAAAGGCTGTTTGAACCTGTATGCATAGAACCTCTGTTGTCTCCAAAACATGTCCAGATAAGACAATTACTGGTGTCAGGCTGCACATGCTCAGTTTTGTGAGTATTGAGTTTTTTTTTTGCTCTGGAGAGTTCATGTGATCAACACAGGGCCAATCAGCACTGTACAGAGGATCAGGGGTCCTGCATCCTGATAGGACAACCAGTACAGTATGAAAACTCCTCCTACAAGCTTTAACCAGACACTGATAGACGTCATAAGACTGCTATATACTGCCAATGAGAAAGGGTATTTAGCAGTTTATAGTTACTAAAATAATTGCATTTGCATGTTCTGTGTACTGTGGGAGACCAGATATAGTGAATTCCGGGTCCTGGGTTTAGTAACACTTTAAGCGTAGCAAAAGAAGAAATTATAAAGTGGAAACGCCATGCTTTAACCACTTGACCACTAGGCACTTAAACCCCCTTCTTAACCAGATACATTTTCAGCTTTCGGTGCTCTCACATTTTGAATGACAATTACTCAGTCATGCAACACTGTACCCATATGAAATTTTTTGTCCTTTTTTTCCCCCCCACAAATAGAGCTTTCTTTTGGTGGTATTTACCCACTTAAGGACCGGACCAATATGCTGCTAAATGACCCAAGGGGTTTTTACAATTCGGCACTGCGTCACTTTAACAGACAATTGCGCGGTCGTGCGACGTGGCTCCCAAACAAAATTGGCGTCCTTTTTTCCCCACAAATAGAGCTTTCTTTTGGTGGTATTTGATCACCTCTGCGGTTTTTAATTTTTGCACTATAAACAAAAATAGAGCGACAATTTTGAAAAAAAATCAATATTTTTTACTTTTTACTATAATAAATATCCCCCAAAAACATATATAAAATAATTTTTTTTCCTCAGTTTAGGCCGATATGTATTCTTCTACCTATTTTTGGTAAAAAAAATCGCAATAAGCGTTTATCGATTGGTTTGCGCAAAATTTATAGCGTTTACAAAATAGGGGATAGTTTTATTATAATTTTTTTTTTTTTTTACTACTAATGGCAGTGATTCGTGATTTTTTTCGTGACTGTGACATTATGGCGGACACTTCGGACAATTTTGACACATTTTTGGGACCATTGTCATTTTCACAGCAAAAAATGCATTTAAATTGCATTGTTTATTGTGAAAATGACAGTTGCAGTTTGGGAGTTAACCACAGGGGGCGCTGTAGGAGTTAGGGTTCACCTAGTGTGTGTTTACAACTGTAGGGGGGTGTGGCTGTAGGACTGAGGTCATCGATCGAGTCTCCCTATAAAAGGGATCACTCGATCGATGCAGTGAAGCACGGGGAAGCCGTGTTTACATACGGCTCTGTGAAAATAGAAAAAATTCAGCGCTGGGAAATAATAATCAATGAAATAATATGCAAGCCAGCACTGTGAATGTATTCATAAAACAATTCCCAAAGTATAAAAGAAGAAAAGTGCGGCGCAAAATTTACAAAATAATAAAATAATAATAAAATGTACAAAATATCCAAGTGCAAATAAAGTGTCCTTAATATAAATAAATAAATCCAGCAGGGGTGAGAGTGAAGAGGAGACACCAGAGGGAAATCCACCACCAAGGTAAAGATGGACTCTCACCTCATTGCTTCGACCCATAAAGAGTCACAAAGCATATCAGCATCCAAAGTTAAGACCAGCCTCCAATCTCCAGCATAACACCAAATCGCATTGATATCCAAGACTCTATATCCAGCTAATTAAATTATTTATGAGAGCCATTGGACACTACTGTTTGGTTTTTCTTTTTCCTTCCATTCAGTGTTAGTCCGGTATTAATTAATTAATTATGCCTCTCCATTTGATATATTTTTTATTTTTTTTATGTTTTATACTGATTCTGTGCCCGGTCCACGATGTGTTCCAAGTTTAGTTTTTTCCTTTCCTGGCCACATCCTGAGACTCTTCTTAAGTGGCTGTCGAATTTCAATCGATTTATGACTTCTGTAATGGAAGTTACTGGCCGTTTAGTTTTTCTATTGGCCTCATCTCTGATTACTCTGACAGTCAGCGCCCTTTGCCCCGGATGTTGTTGGCCATTGAATACGTTCATTGGTTACAACCGGGAGCTTCCTGATTGGCCGCTCACTCGTGTTCTCACTATATATTTTATGCTATTATGGACGTCCGGCGTTCTCTCTCACCCGACGCTGAGGAAGTCCCGCCCACGGGACGTAACGCGTACGAAGGGGGAGGAGTTACGTACGGACGTCACCCTCGATCATCGCCGCTGTGTTTGGAATACTGCCTGTACATGCTGCTTTGCTCGCACTCAGCTTAGAGTGATTTTAAATGTAAGTGCACTACTGTTTTTTATTAAATATTGCTGGTTCATACAGAGAGCACTTAGATCCTGTGTCTTTCTTTTATGGTGACCCTTGGATATCAATGCGATTTGGTGTTATGCTGGAGATTGGAGGCTGGTCTTAACTTTGGATGCTGATATGCTTTGTGACTCTTTATGGGTCGAAGCAATGAGGTGAGAGTCCATCTTTACCTTGGTGGTGGATTTCCCTCTGGTGTCTCCTCTTCACTCTCACCCCTGCTGGATTTATTTATTTATATTAAGGACACTTTATTTGCACTTGGATATTTTGTACATTTTATTATTATTTTATTATTTTGTAAATTTTGCGCCGCACTTTTCTTCTTTTACATACGGCTCTCCCCGTTCTTCAGCTCCGGGGAGCGATCGCGATGAGGCGGCTATAAACGAATAGCCGTGCCGTCGTCCCGGATCGCTCCCCGCGGGAATCCGACCGCCGCATGTAGCCCCGACCCACGTCTAGGCAGGGACGTACAGGTACGCCAATGTGCCTGTACGTGCCATTCTGCCGACGTAAATGTACATGCGCCGGTCTGGAAGTGGTTAATCACCGCTTGTTTTTTTTATTTTTTGCGATATAAAAGAAAAAAAAAATTCTTTAAAAAAATGCACTTTTCTTTGTTTCTGTTATAAAAACAAATCAGTAATTTTTGTTCATAAATTTTGGCCAACATTTCTACTACTAAATATCTTTGGTAAAAATAACCCAATCTGGTGTATATTATTTGGTCTTTGTGAAAGTCAGAGTCCACAAGCTATGTTGCCAATCTCTGAAAATTGATCACACCTGAAGTACTGACGGCCTATCTCATTTCTTGAGACCCTAAGGGCTCTTTCACACGGAGCGGACCGTTTCCGGGTTCGCTCCGTGTGTCTCCGTCGGCTCAGCGGGGATCCCCGCTCAGCTGTCGGCGGATAGGGCGGTCCCCGCACACAGTGCAGGGACCACCCTGTCTCTGCTCCGCTGTCCCCTATGGGGAACCTGATGCAGACGGACCGTCTGTCCGTCTGCATCAGTTCCGCTCCGCCGAACGGAAGAAAAATAGGGTTTCTTCCGTTCGGAAAAGCAGATCCCGACTGACGCGGACGTTAGTGGATGCTCCATCCGATAACGGACGCGCCCCCATAGGGATTCATTACAAGTCCGTTAACGGACTTGTAATGAACGGACAGACGGAGCGGATGTCTGAAAGGGGCCTAACATGCCAGGAAAGTACAAATACCCCCCTAATGACCCATTTTTGGAAAGTAGACATTCCAAGGTGTTTAGAAAGAGGCATGGTGAGTTTTTTTAAGTTGTACATTTTTTTCCCACAATTCTTTGCAAAATCAAGATTTTTTTTTTACAAAATTGTCATATTGGCAGATTATTTCTCACACACAGCATATGCATACCACAAATTACACCCCAAAACACATTCTGCTATTCCTCCTGAGTATGGCGATACCACATGTGACACCTTTACACAGCATGGCCACATACAGAGGCCCAACATGCAGGGAGCACCTTCAGGTGTTCTGGAGCATAAATTACACATCTAATTTCCTGACTACCTCTTATGCCCTGTACACACGATCGGTTCGTCTGATGAAAACGAACCAATGGATTTTTTCATCAGATATCCGATGGAGCTGACTTTCATCAGTCTTGCCTACACACCATCGGTTAAAAATCCGACTGTGGCCAACGCGGTGACGTAAAACACAATGACGTGCAGAGAAAAAATCAAGTTCAATGCTTCCGAGCATGCGTTGACTTGATTCTGAGCATGCGTGGATTTTTGACCGATGCATTTCCCCACAGACGATCGTTTTTTTCACCATACGAAAATTTTAAAACAGGTTCTATTTTTTTTCACCGATGGGAAAAAAAATGATCGGGCCCACACACGATCGGTTCGTCTGATGAAAACGGTTCATCGGTCCATTTTCATCAGACAAACCCATCGTGTGTACAGGGCATTACACTTTTGAAGGCCCTGGAGCACCAGGACAATGGAAAATGCCCCAAAAATTACCCCATTTTGGAAGAAAACACCCCAACGTATAATCTTTTTTTTTAAAAAAAAATTCTACACATTTTTGGAAAATTTTGGAAAGAAAATTAAAATGCATTTTTTTTAACACAAAGTTTTCCATTTATACAATATTTCTAACACATAGCACATACATACCAAAAATGACACCCCAAAATAGATTCTCCTACTCTTCCTGAGTATGGTGATACCACATGTGGGAGACTTTTCCACAGCCTGGCCACATACAGAAGCCGAGTACAGCTGGCTATGTCTGGGTACGACTTGGTATGGCTGGGTACGGCTGAGCACCAGTGTCCACTGATCAAATCATTCCCCCACTATTAATAAAGCCTTAGCCCATCCTGTATACATATTACCATGTGTTAAAAGGTTAGGCTGTTAGGAATCAAATGAGGGGGGCACAGGATACTCATTTTAAATTGGAGAAAGTCAAGTAAAGTGTTCTACCTACTTTTTCTTATAATTAAAGCTCACTTAAACTGTGACATCACATTCACTGAAAAAAAACAACAAAGGCTTCTTTCAGCAAAAACCTCATATGTCACAACAGTTAGTAGATTCAGAGTTATAGCTAGCTTTACTAGCCAAGATGAAGGTCTTTTTTTTATATATACAAGGACAAATAGAGCTTTTATGAGAATAGTGTAAAACCTGAAATTACTTTGTGTTTTTTTGTTGTTTTTCTCATTCATAAGTACAGTTTATTTGTGTTCCTTATGTACTTGCTCTCCAGATTATTGCCACATATTGATGCTAATTAGTTATACATCTATTATTTGGTCCTATTTTGTCTTCCCAAGCATCACACCTGTTACATTTATTGTTTTATAATACAGAGATAAGACATAAAGCTATTGTATTTTACAGATGTTGGTTTTAGCACCTGCACCCTTTTGATATATTACCCCCTAATTTCCTTTGTGTTTATAGTAACAGACACAAACATGTAGATGGCTGAGTAAACTGTGACTCCTGGGAATATTTCTTTTAATCCTAGCGCTTCAAACTTTGCTCTAAATCTCTTGTTTGGTCTAGGTAAAGAAGGCCAGAACAAAAGAATTGTTTCAATGATTGTGGCTGGGCATAGATGGGCATATCTTTCAGAGAAATACCAGGATTTTCTATCCTCGTTGCAGTCATCTCATTTATTTTGACACATATGTTCAGTCTAAAGAATGGGCAGGAAAATATAACAATCCATCGATCCATTCATCACATACTGTAAACATGTTCAGGCCACACTGTATGTGTTAATAGACACACGTGGCTCTGCATCAAACCTGCATGAGTGCCCCCATAGAAGGGGGTAGGCACTAGGAACTGGGGGAACTGAGAAGAGGAGGTTTGGGGTTGCTCTGTGCAAAACCATTGTACAGAGCAGGTAAGTATGACATGTTTGTTACCTAGTATTTTTCAAAAATATTATGATGTGTCTTGCACTCCGGGAACTACACACCTGCAGCGGTGTTTCCACGTTTACTTCAATTTATTACATCATCTAATTAGAGGGAGTGAACTACATTACATTTTTATTTGTGTGCGTATATATGTTGTGTTTTTCATTTTTTGACTGTGCTCTGAAAAAGGCTTGTGCCGAAACACGTTAGCGATCATTTTAACCTGGTCATGTTGAAATAAAGAATACAGATGGAACTTCCAGAAATGCCGGCTCTTCGGTTCTATTGTTTAAGCTATTTTTTTTTTGGATGTAGAAAGGGCATCTGGAATGGGTGTGCCATTGCTAAATTGCTTCACATTCAGGCTTCACAGTTTAGAGCGGTGTTTCGTTTGTGCTCGTTATTACAGTGATAGTTGTTGTGCCCTGAGTTGAGTTTTATGGCTAGATCCAGTATACTCCAGTAAGCTGCCTTGCACAATGGTCCACTTGAGAATGCTACAGCTTTTGATAACATTAAATTAGATCACTAGTCGTACCAGATTTGTAAAATGATACTTGAGCAACTCATAGGAACTCCCTCCCTGGGTATCACTGAGACAGTAAGTGATGGAAACTCTACCTAATGGTGACACAGCAATTAAAACCTTACAAACACCTAAAGCCCCGTACACACGATCGGAATTTCAGATGTAAAGAGTCGGAAAGACTTTTTCCATCAGAAATTCCGACCGTGTGTGTGCACCATCGGACTTTTTTCCGAGGAATTCCATCGGAGTTTAGATAGAGAACATGTTCTCTTTTACTCCGATGGAATTCCGTTGGAATTCCGGTGTGAGTTTGGCCGTGCAAAAGCCGGATCATGTATACGGGGCATAACTCTTCTCTGCTCAAATCAAAAGATCTCTTCACACATATTAGTGGTGATACAAAGGATGAATTTTAACCTGTAAGTTACTTTTCACGTTGCTCTTTTTTATTTAAAGCTATTTTTATTTAATAATTACACTCACATAGTGGCACCAGTAGGCACATTAAAGTGGTTCCAAAGGTCTAAAGGTTTTTTACCTTCATGCATTAAAACCTAACAATGCATGAAGGTAAAAAACCTGTGTGCAGGACAAAAATGTCAGTTAGGTGTCCAATCTGTCCTCCGCAATGTCGCAGTGCCGCTTAAAATCACTGATGGCCGCCATTACTAGTAAAAAAAAGGCATAAATCTATCCACTATTTTGTAAATGCTATAACTTTTGTGGAAACCAATCAATATATGCTTATTGAGATTTTTTTTACCAAAAATATGTAGGAGAATACAAGTTGGCCTAAACTGATTAATATTCTTTTTATATATATGTATAAAAATTGTTTATAGTGCAAAAAATAAAAACAGCAGAGGTGATCAAATACACCAAAAGAAAGCTTGATTTGTGGGAAAACAAAAATACGTAAATTTCGCTTGGTTACAATGTTGCACAACCGCGCAATTGTCAGTTAAAGTAACGCAAAAAAATGGCCTGGTCATTAAGGGGGAAAATCCTTTCAGGGCTGAAGTGATTAATATCCCTTTAATACATAGTACATATTCTGATTCTATGATATAGTAAAGTAGTTTATGCTTTAAACATATGTAGCCAGGAGAGTAACTGGTAGCTGTTACTAAATGTTTCAATATGTTGAAATGTATTAGTTCCTACTTGTAGTATGGACAGAGTTATTGTAAAGGTATCAGTAAGCCATCTTGAAGCATTCCATTAACAATGCTCAGCTATGGAGTGTCTTTGATCCACCACTCGGCCATTTTAGATGAGCATTGATGGGGATGAAGTGTGATTGGCTGGGAGGAGTCACAAGAGCGCGCGAGAGAGAGAGAGGGAGGGAGAGGGGCCTCAGTGGGACACGTGGCGAGACAGAGAGAACAGAGGTATGTGAGACTAATGGCTACTGCACCTGTTACTGGTTATGGATTCTAAAGTAAATTTGCCCCCTGTGGAAAATTTTCAGGCACAGGTATTCTTAAGTCCTGCAATTCTTGGCCACCACTTCACTGATTCATGGTGGAGGAGAAGAACTGCAAGTCCCAGCTTGCCCAAAACTGCGTGGCTGCTGCATCATACTCCCTGGAAGAGACAAGAATATCTGTTACCAGTTAGGCCCTGTACACACGACCAAACATGTCTGCTGAAACTGGTCCGCGGGCCAGTTTCAGCAGACATGTTCGGTCGTGTGTAGGCCCGAGCATGCAGGATTCCAGCAAACATTTGCCCGCCGGGCCTTTTCCCAACGGGCAAATATTCCTGGACTTGTTTTAAAACAGTCCGCTGGAATCCTGCCCGCTCGGACATGTTCGGTCGTCTGTACAAACCTACCGTACATGTCCGAGCGCCCGCCATCCCTCGCATGCGTCGAATGACTTTGACGCATGCGTGGAAGCATTTAACTGGCAGGCCCGCCCACGTCGCCACGTCATCGTCGCGGCGACACTGCGGACACGCCCCGCGTATTGTTTACGCGCGGATTTCTGTACGATGGTGAGTACAGCCATCGTACAGAAATCCCCGAGCAGACATGTACGGTGAAAACGGTCCGGCGGACCGGTTTCATCGTACATGTTTGCCTGTGTGTACACGGCCTCACTGAGCACTCCAACCAAGACACACAGGGCCCCAACGCCAGCCAATGATACCCTGCCTACTGGTTAGTTAGACATTTCAGTTAAATTCAAAATACAATTTTAATGTTTTTCAACTTTGTTTAAACTTTTACTAAGCAATGTGGTTACTACAATATTGTATTAAAAAATAAATTGTAAACTGATCCTTTGTAATATAGTACTATAACTGGGACTATTCTTTTTGTTTGTTAAGTATTACTTTGATCAATATACAGTATTAACTGAAAAATCTATCTCCATTTTTATTTTCAGGCAGCTGCTTGAGGTGTGAGTTTTGTTTTTTGTGCTAATTATTACATTTTGTATGGCTGATGTCACGCAGGTGATTCTGCCACTAGAGACAAATTGCCAGTGGCAGGATCACTAAAAAGGCTGCCTATCTGTCACTATATAATTGCTCCTTCTGTACCCAGATACAATGAGGTGTCACTCTGTCAATGACCCAAACCGTATTGAATCTTAATTGCTAGTGATAGGAGTGACATCTTGTTGCTTCGGCTACATCTTGCTGCTTCAACTTATTCCATTGGAAAAAAACAGTCAGTCTCTTGGTAATCTTGCCGCTGGTGATTGAAACATTTTTGGCAGCAGATTCGCTAGCGGTAAAATCACCTGTCTGATTTCAGCCTATGAGTGTTCTCATACGACCTCACCCAAATGTTTTTGAACTTTTTTCGGTTACCCCTTTATTTTTTACACACAACTGTTTCACATGGAAGGATATTGTTAACCAGAGTTATCCTGTATTTGACGTGAGATGGTTCTGCTATGGTCTATTCCAGGGGTCTCCAAACTTTCTAAAGAAAGGGCCAATTTACTGTCCTTCAGGCATTAGGGGGGCCAGACTGTGGCCAGTGAAAGTAGAAAATGTCCCGGCATCAGTGGGAGTAAATAATGTCTCATCATTGGTTTTAGGGGGGGATAGAGCCTCATTTTTGGTATGATTGGGAGGAATAGTGCCCCATTGATGGTGTCAGTGGGAGGAATGGTGCCCAATTATTGGAGAAAAGTGTCCCAAGGGCCAGATAAAGGCAAGCAAAGGGCCACATCGGCCCCAGGGCCGCAGTTTGGAGACCACTGGTCTATTGCATTTAACTTTTTTGCATTGATTTTTCCCTTAGTAAAGAAGCCTGACTGCATGTGTGAATTATAGTGACTTTTATGATGTAAGCATACATATAAACCTTGGTGTATATGAAGCTAAAATATTAGGTTTTCCAAAAATACTATTGTACAACCACAATCAAAACACTAATTTATATAACTGATTTCTTAGCTTCTTCCACTTTCCTGTATTTTCAAAAGAAAATTCACAATAAAAAATTTATAAAATATAGTTCTTTTTTTTTTTCTTTTTGTTGGCAAAATAATCTTTTGGCTAATCTAGTAATTTTTATTAAGGCTGAAAGAAAAAGAAACCGGCGTCGCCATCTGTAAAGCAATAAATTCTTCCCTACTATTCCTGGTTTTGTTATGTACACAATAGATTCTGGTGTCTTAGAAGAAGCCCTTTCTATTACTTGTAAGGGGGTGAGCTTGAGAAACTATGAAAAAATCATTTACTGGGAAGCATGGTTCAAAGCAGGAAGCTGGAAATCACTTTTCATGTACCACAATCCACTGCTATAATTAAGTAAACTAAAGCCAACAGTCTACTCCCTTCTTTACCCACAGCAGGACTCGCAGCTTTCAGAAGCAAATCTATAATACATTGTTAATAACTTCAAAGGTTCACACTTTGAATAACTGCTTGTTTTATTGCTTGATTCTTGAAGTGTCCACAAAGGAGGAAACAGGTGGTGTATGAGACAGTATCAATCGGAGTTCGTGGAAAACATACAATTTACTGACTTAAAAGTTAACCGCAGTCTGACATTATACGTTTGCCTTTTTCTTCAGCTATATCTGTACCTATGTACTCACAAGTAAGCAGAATTTTGCTCACCCCAATTATCAAATACTTAGATGTGTTTAACCACTTCAAACCTGGAAGAATTTACCCCCCTTCCTGACCAGAGCACTTTTTGCGATTCGGCACTGCGTCGCTTTTAATTGACAATTGCGCAGTCATGCGATGTGGTACCCAAACAAAATTGACGTCCTTTTTTCCCCACAAATAGAGCTTTTTTTTGGTGGTATTTGATCACCTCTGCGGTTTTTATTTTTTGCGCTATAAACAAAAAAATGCGTATATTGATTGGTTTGCGCAAAAGTTATAGCGTCTAAAAAATAGGGGATAGTTTTATGGCATTTTTATTATAATTTTTTTTATTAGTAATGGTGGCGAACATCAATTTTTATCGTGACTGTGACATTATGGGGGACACTTTTGACACTATTTTGGGACCATTGTCATTTATACAGAGATCAGTGCTATAAAATGCACTGTTACTGTGTAAATGACACTGGCAGGAAAGGGGTTAAACACTAGGGGGCAATGAAGGGGTTAAGTGTGTCCTGTCCTAGAGAGTGATTCTAACTGTGTGGGGGCTGGGCTACAAGTGACACAACAGTGATCACTGCTCCCGATGACAAGGAGCAGTAGATCACTGTCCTGTTACTAGGCAGAACAGGGAAATGCCTTGTTTACATAGGCATCTCCCCGTTCTGCAGCTCCGTGACACGATCGTGGGACACCGGCGGAAATCGAGTCCGTGGGTACCACGGGTACGGTCACAGAGCATGCTGCAGGGGCATGCGCACATGGCTGAAAGTTCAAAGCAACATACAGGTACGTTACTTTGCGCAACCGTGCCATTCTGCCGGCGTATATGTACAGGCCGTTGTAATAAATGAATGTAGCGCTATGTATATAAACCAAATTAAATAACGATAAAATGTATAATAATAGTGAATCATAAACAAAGATAATAAATAGTCCACTGAAACAGAAAATTCCTCTTATAATCAGTGATTCCACACACTTCCACCACAGTGATTTTTGTCCTCAAAAGGATCCAACACAAGTGCACGAAAATCGCTGTGGTGGAAGTGTGTGGAAGCGCTACATTAATTTATTACAACGATTTTTGCAACTAGTGTGGTGTATCACTAAAGAATGTTTAGCAGCTGTGCACTTTTATATTAGGGTTTATTATAGAATTGAGCCGCACAGCATTTTCTGAATATTTTTGGCGCTGATTGTTTTTTCTCACAATTTGTATATGTACAGGCAGTGGTCGACAAGTGGTTAAAAAAAATCAATCAGGGCAATCCTCAAACTAAGTATGCTTGGCCTTTTTCCTATCTCACTGATTACGCCAAGCCAAGTTCTGCACATGCCCAGTGAGAAGCAGATTCGTGCGCGCATGCGCAGTACGGCCGGCCCTTCATTTGCATGGGGTCACGGCTCATTACAATGAAGCACGCCCACTTCCTTCCCACTTGCAATAACCCCGCCTTATGCCTCGGGATTTAAGTTACGCTTGCGCAATTTTGTGCGCGAATGCGCTGTGGATACGGCACTTATGACACCAAATTAGGGCGCCGTAACTTAAATGACATAAGTTTTGAGTAACTTAATTTGCGGCGCTGGCTGTGGATCTGGCCCAATATGCCTAAAGTGGAGCTCCAGGGAAGTATAGAATCGACTTTTATTTAAATTATGTATTCTGTAAAAAATAACTAAAAGCACTGTCAAAGTCTAGTGTACCTGCCTAGTAAACTTTATAGGCCTCATGCACATGAAATTTAAGAAAAAACACAGTTCATACAGGTGTTTATCATGTAGGCAGGTGCAGTTTACCCTCCCATCTGTAGGTGGCGCTGTGTTGCTGGTCGCTGTACAGTGGGAATGGAGGGTGAGAGGAACTTTGTTCCTCTAAAGCAGGGTTAGTTTCTGGTCAGAATTTTTTTCTTCCAGCGGAGGTCCGAGTGTGATATTTGTGCTATGACGCCACATGATATTCTGCACATTGCAGCCTCCCATGCACACCACAGGCCCCTCATCTCAGACCCCCATCACAGACTGACCCATCACAGACTGACCCTCCAATCACAGACCCCCCTCAATAGTAGACTCCTGTCCTGCACAGCACTCCCCCCTCCCCACAGAGCCCTACCTAATTCACACAAGACATGTAGCATGGCCGCTCTGTACAACGGGCGTTTCATTTTTCACGTTAAAGGTGGGCGAGTGATTGCTGGGACTGCCCCGCTGCATAGCAACCAATCACCCGCTTCTTAACTTATAAAGCCACTCCCTTTGTCCAGAGCGGCCGCTCTTCACATCATGTGTGAAAAAGACAGGCAGTGTGTAGTGAAAAGTGTGGAGTGGGCTGTGCAGCATATCAATCTTATCAAAGTGACAGACCCATGCATGCCTGCCATGCTGTGAACATAGCAGTGGCAGGCAAGTGAGCCGGTGGTGGGGAAAGTACACACAGGCAACTATTTGGCGAGGCTGTGGTCTGGGTTGTATGGCTACTGTGCCCGGAACTGGACTGCGGTCTGCCATTTAGTGATGCATGCTCTAAAGCCTCTGTAGGTTTCATCAGGGGAACAGCGATCTGAAAGGATGTCGCAACATTACTTGACCTCAGTGGCCATCTTTAGTGAGGGCAATGCTAATACATGACACTGCCCCACTACAGTTGGCGTGCATTTGCTATGTGAATAGTGTAGGGACAGGATCCATGCTGGATAGGGACAGTGCAATCAGCCCTAGGGAAAGGTTCCTAATGAAGGACAAAATAGAGATATTGCTGCTGGCTACACTGTCGCTCTAGAGCTGCGACATAGATCTGATCATCGGTCTTCTAAGTGCTGCTTATACCGCTGCCCTGCCTAACAAGCACCCGACTACTCAGATGCTGCTCCGGTAATGTAAGCCTTGTTTAGTGACACCTGTTAGTGCTGGGACTACTCCAAAGTTCCGCTAACATTGCTGAGAGCCCCCACACCGGTGTTACTGATGATATTTAGACCCTGACATTGTAATACTTTGGGATTGTGAAGCTAGAACCTTGCCGCTGTGTTTATTGTTATTGCCACTGAACCAAATAATAACTGTGCCATTTTCTGTGGTCTCTGTTTGCCTTTTCCCCCCATCTTGGGTACCAATCATCTGGCCCCAACTACAACGTGGCATAGTCAACATGTTATGCCTCATACATCAGAGGGAATAGATGGGGGTCTAGGGATAACTATGGGACCCTTAGGAGTGGTGCTAGTACTAGTCCCAAAGTTCAGTGGTTCTAATGTCTCACTGAGAGAGTGGGAACAGAGACTGCAAAGCATTGTATGCATCTATCAGGTACCTGCCAAGCTGATTGCAGAGTCGGCTATAAATTCTTTGGAAGGCCCGCCAAGCTATCATGGCACTGCCGGAGGAGGAATTTTCAAACTTGGAGAAAATTGTTGGATGGCTGGAAGGCCTTTTTGGGGAGAATGTTACTTTGACCAAACTGAGATGCTGTTTTTTCATCCGCAGACAGCAAGAGGGTAAGAGTCTCATCCACTTTGCAGTAGCCCTACATAAATTATGGAAGCAGCTGAAGAAAAAAAGATCTTAAGGTCTGTGTTGATATAGGAAATCTGGAAAGGCTGCTACAGCACCAATTCATTGGGTGGAGGGGGGACGCCAGACCTGTGTGGCAGGACCTTTAAGAAAGGGTGAGGTCCCAACCTTCCCTCACCTTCAATGATGTGGTGGAGGAAGCAGTGTCCCGAGAATCCCAGCATGGTCAGTTTTCTGGCTGTGCTGGGAGCACAGCCTGCCTGTCCTCCAACAGAGAGACTTGTGCCGACGCCACCCCTGCACCAGAGTTCTCTGATGAGTCCTCTGATGAAGTTATGTGGAGTGATGCAACGCGTCAGAAACATTGTGTGTGACCGGCAGTGACGTAAACATTGTCTACACACGGTTTTAATTTGTATTTTGCCCGTTCTTTCATGCTGCATGTTAACATTATCACAATGAGAGGCCCCTGTTCTTCTTCTTTATTCACATGTGCAATCCTTGATTGTACCGGAATCCGTTGCTAGCATTTATGATACTGGAGGTCATCTTCCCAGTTGCCGTCTTTGAGGAAGCGGTGCAAAACGATCGCCTGTGTTGCATTAAGCTGGATGTGATAGCTGCAAGGCTCGATTCTCTGAACGGTGAGGTAAGCGCTCTGTGAGCTCATATATAAGGAAGAACACTGCCTGAAGCATTTGGGACACTGTATTTACAAGAATCCAATTGGATAAAGGACTGCTTTTGATTTTATTTTTATGTTTGGCTCTATTTTGAAGTTCAGGTTTATATTATTGTTGGGACTTTTAATATTGAAGTTATTGGACTTTACTTTGTATCTTTATATATTTTTGTCACTTTTGGTAACTTTTTGCACTTATGCACGTGGTCACTTTACTTAGTGTTTTGGTATTTAGTATGATATTTTTATCCCTCCCATCACAGGAACTTTAGAGGTTGCGCTAATCACTTAATATTCTGTATTTGTATTTAGCATCATCTGCCTGTGAGAGATATAGCCAAAATATTTTGCAGCTGTAATTGCAGTGAAAGGTGGTTCTACAAAGTATTGACTCGGGGGGCTGAATACAAAAGCACGCCACACTTTTCACATATTTATTTGTAAACATGTTGAAAACCATTTATCATTTCCTTCCACTTCACAATTATGACATAAAATCCCAATAAAATATATGTTTTTAATTGTAATATGAAACAATTTGGAAAATTTCAAGGGGTATGAATACTTTTTCAAAGCACTGTATTTTTATTATTTCTAATAATAATCATAATGGCATTAAATTCAAACAGAATAATGTATTCACTTTATTTAGACATTTTTTGGGGATTATTTTATTGCGCACTGTTTTTTACTGTTTACAATTTGATAGTAATCTTTTAGTGCTGTGAATTATTTATTTAAGTATATGAGCTAAGATAAATCTCAGCAGCTTAGTATACCTCTTTGATGTTTCTTTTTTTTTTTAGCTCAAAACTATTTTATATATGATATTCTGTATCTCTCAGAATTAAAATCCAATTAATGTTTAGCCCTGCCAGACTTGCCCAGTTTCACAGTGCCTACGTTTGACAGATACTGCCACTGTTGCGTGTTACCAATTGTGATTGTCCACTTATGTCCAATTTGTTAGGCGTTGTTAGATGGATGTCACGTCAGGATTTACATACTGCATGCATGGGCTGCCAAGGGTAGAGCTGCTATTATATCTGCATAGAGACAGAAAAGAACATAAATGTCCTTCTTCTCATTATCTCACACATACAGTCCAGGCATCATCCAAAGTTTTCAACATGACAGGTGTAGAGGAGTACCCATTTATTCACCATTCTCAGATGCAGGCGCAGGTCACTTTAACGCTAAATTCCTGTAAATGCCTAGGGAAGGCAAGTTCCTTATCTTTTCCTACTTTTGCAGCTCAGAGAGGCCACACCTGATGAGACAGAGGTAACTGGGCAAGTGATCTGCAGCTTAGATGTCCTCCACTATCAGAAGACTAATAGCATGAAGCTTCTCTGGAAGACCCAGATATTGTGGGAATTGGCACTTTACTACAATGTAAAGTAGTGCGCGTACAGCTTGTATAACAGTGTAAGGGGTGTACTTACTTTTGTTGCCAGCGGTTTAGACATTAATGGCTGTGTGTTGAGTTACTTTGAGGGGACAGCAAATATTCACTATTAAACAAGCTGTACACTCACTACTTTACATTGTAGCAAAGTTTTATTTCTTTAGGGCACTTCCACACTGAGGTGCAGGGGCATCAGCGGACACATTGCCGTAGTTTTAGATTCGGCTGCTAGTGGGGTGCTTTTAACCGCGCGTTATTAAACCGGTGTTCAATAAAGGGTTAAAAGCACCCGCAAGGCGGGCTTTGCAAGTGATCCGGTGGCGCTGCCTTTTGATTTCAATGGGCAGGGGGGGCTTTCAGTCTACCTCTTCCTAGACCTCTTATGCCTCGTACACACGACCATTTTTCTCGGCAGGAAAAAAAAAAGTTTTTCCCAACGTGATTCCTCTCCAGCCTGACTTGCATACACACGTTCATGCAAAAAAACATCTGACCAACATCTGACACGTACGACGGGACTATAAAGGGGAAGTTTCTTTCAAATGGCGCCACCCTTTGGGCTACTTTTGGGCTGCATACTTGATTCTGAGCATGCACGTTTTTTCCCCTCGGAAAAGCATACACACTGACAGCAAACACTACGAGAAAAAAGAGAGCTTGTTTCAATTTTTTTGCGGGCATTTTTTTTCGTCGAGAAAACTGCTAGGGAGCATACACACGACCGGTTTTCACGACCAATATAAAAAATGGCAGTTTTCTCGTCATGAAAACCGGTCGTGTGCACAAGGCATTAGACTATTAGGCCGCGTACACACGGTCAAACATGTCCGCTGAAACTGGTCCGCGGACCAGTTTCCGCGGACATGTACGACCGTGTGTACGGCCTAGCGGACAGGTTTCCAGTGGACAAAAGTTTCTTAGCAAGCTAAGAATCTTGTCCGCTGGAAACATGTCCGTCGGACATGTCCGATGGTTAGTACACCTAATCGGACATGTCCGCTGGTTATGACGTGTAACCAGCGTCCCGAAATCCCGCGCATGCGTCAAATTGATTCGACGCATGCGTGGAAGCATTGCACTTCCGTGTTTGAGAACGTCAGTGTCTTCTACATCACCGCGTTCTCTGTCCACGGGGATATTGGTCTGATGGTGTGTACACACATCAGACCAAAAGCTCCCAGGAGACATGTCCGATGAAAACGGTTCGCCGCCTGTTTTCATCGGACATGTCTCCTTGTGTGTACGGGGCCTTAACTGCCACTTCAGATATTAGCCCATATTTGGCCAAAACTAGAATTGTTACTGTATCTAATCTGAGCTTGCAACTCCGGCCTCCAATATGAGCTGCAATCACGTTTCTCATTCCATCTTATCTATATTTTATAAATTGGGATCTCACAGTTTGTAAGAACAGTGCACTCAGTTTTATGAGCTTAGCAAATATCAGTCAGGCTACTTCTTCTAATAACAGTTACTTAATGTCCAGAATACGTTGTCCTGAAGCAGTTTTATCATGCAGAATAGTACAATGTCATTCTCTTTAGAACAACTGCTGACAAATTCGTCGAACACAAATTACCAGATTGCAATTTTGCTCAATTCAGTCAATTGTGCTGACTGCAGATGGTTCTGTACATTGAGGAAAGAACAGTATCTTCTTTTATTACACAAAGTTTAAGAACAAGAAAGAGTTTTTACAGTTTGCTCTTCAGTATCAGCCTACCACTGTTTCACCCAGATCTTGTCTGCACTACATGGATTTTCCTTGTGATCATTTTTTCTTTTAGCTTCTCTCTCCCTCGGCTGCCTTTCTATGGCTGTCTGATTTTTCTCCGGTCTTATGTGGTTTCTTTTTGTGACTTAACCATTTGTCTACCAAGGTACTTTTTCAAACGTTCTAGTATTCAATGGGTTAAAGCAAGCTCATGGCTGCTGCTGCATCTGTGAGCTTGGTACAGATTTTTTTATATAACCTAACCCTGTTTTAAACTTCTCCATGACTTTATTCCTGACTTGTCTGGTGTGTTCCTTGGCCTTCATGATGCTGTTTGTTCACTATGGTTCTCTAACAAACCTGTGAGGGCTTCACAGGACAGCTGTATTTATACTGAGATTAAAATGATTTACTAATTGGGGATGGACCCGAAACTGTGTATACTGGGGCTGCTGCCGGATGTGGAGGTAGACAAGTACCAGGCCATATTTATCTACGAGACATTGTTTCTAGCAAGAAAGGTGGTGGCCAAGGCCTGGTCTCGGGAGGCAGCCCCAACACTGAGAGACTGGAAAAGGGAAGTAAATATAGTCCTCCCATTTCTTGTGAAAAAAAAATATAGTCCTCCCATATAGGAAAATTATTTATAAACATAGGGGGCGCCCTCAGAAATCTGCCAGTGTGTAGGATAGGTGGCTGGAGGATGGTGAGACTTGCTCCGAGTGATGTAAGGAGATATTATTTGAAATGGGCCAAGGGGACCAAAAATATTCAATCACATGGAGGCATGTGGGTGTGTGTGGCTTTCTGTTTGTGTCTGCCACTGCTGTGCAGAATATGCACGGAGATATACTTGAGTTACTATGTTAGTTTAAGACGATAATGTTACTGTTAATAGTATATGAGCACCGGATCTTGATGGAATGTCTGTGTTGTCATAACTGTATGCCTTGACTACATCTTAATAAACTTGTTTTTCTGGTTAAAAAAAAAAAGAATTATTTACTAATTAGGGGACTTATGAAGGCAATAAGTCCAACTAGATTTTAGTTAGGGGTATCAGAGTAAAGGGGGCTAAATACAAATGCATGCCACACTTTTTAGATATTTATTTGTGTAGCGCCCTCTACAATAGGTAGGTGCTAGGTAAGTTTTTTTGGGGCGATAGCTGCCAGGCAGGTACATTTAGGCAGGCCTATGCTGAATTCTGGGCATGTTTGTTTTGATCTGGGGGGCAGGGAGTGGTTAGTGTAGCAGTGGGTGTGACCACCAGTATTTCAGTTCTTGGGTGCCTCCCCTGCTTCCAGGGATAATGTTCTGGAAGAGGGGCAGGGCTGGGAATTGGAGTGACAGGGAGCTCATGTGAGGAGTCCTGACCAATCCCCAACTGGTATTGGCAGGGGACAGGCCTCCTACTTAAGCTCAGGTCCAGCCCACTGGAGGGGAGTTGTTGGCTGGGTGAAGTGAAGAATGAAGTTTTAGACTGCAGAGGGAGGCCCCATCCCCATCTGGGGGGGGGGGGGTACAGGCCTCGGTGGAGGAGCTCAGGAGCTGGAAATGGAGCCTCTCCTTACACGGTCATGAAGGAGGTGTCCTGGAACAGGGGAGTTGGAGAAGCAGTTGGTCCGCATGTCCGGGTAAATTCTTCATCAAGGACTCAGGGCAGGAGAAGTTCGGTAAGTGAGGCACAGTGGATATCTGGAGGAGGCATGCCAGGGGAGCTGGGTGAAAGGCCAGAGGAAAGACTGTGGGGTTTTGTGTAAAAATTGCTGTGGCTGTAGGGCACAGGGTTTGCAAGAAGGACTAACTGGGATCAGTAGTCCACCAATCATTTAATGCTGTTAAGTATTTAGACCATCAAAAAGGGGTACTGCAGGACCATGACCTTTCAACATTCAGCAAGTCCAGCAACCATTAGGGATTATTCAGAGTGATCCTTGGTGCAGCCTAAAGGTGATGGGACAGTAAAGTTTGCGCAGGAGGAGTAGAGTCCTGGGAGTAACAGTCTGCAGGAGGTTGTGCAGAGGAGGAAGTAAAGGGAGACTGTCAACTTTAAAGTTCATAATTTTTCTAAGCGCAACTGATTCAATGATTCTTCAGTAAATTTGGCAAGTGTGATCCATTCTATGCGCATCATATACCCTTTCCCCAAAATAAACAAAAACAAAACAAAAGCAAATGACTGTTCATTGTCTACTGGAGAGTGATGTATGAGGGTCTGGCAGCAGGGTGAACATGGTGGATGATAGTAACTAGTAGCAACCATCTACTACATGTTTATTTGTCCTTCCACTTCACAATTATGTTCCACTTTGTGTTGGTCTATCACCTAAAATCCCAATAATATACATTTACATTTTTGGTTGTAACATGACAAAATGTGGAAAATTTCAAGGGGTGTGTATACTTTTTCAAGGCACTGTAAAAGGCATCCCACTTACGACGAATGAACCCGGAAGCGATGTGTATTAAATCACTTCCAGGTTCATAGCTTTAATTTCCTGGCTATTGTAGCCAGGGAAGCAGCTTATAAACCACAATCTATTAGACCTCAGATGTCTCCATAAAAAGATCCTGTTACCTACCCATGCTATTACATAGGGGGGCTGGTAAATTAAAGCATCACGTTCCATCCATTTTCAGGGTGGAACAAATAATATGTTCCAGCATCTGCACCTTTTTCCCCCTTCACCCTCCCAGCACCCGCTATCACAATTTGAAAATAGCATGTTGGCTCCACCCACACATCCGCGTCATTCATTCACAGTTTCCTGTGAATAAATAGAGTACAGGTATCATCAGCCATTGCAGCTGATGGCTTGTATCTCTATGAACTACAAGGGCGCTGGTGAGCATCCTCATAGTTAATCTTCCTGCTCTCAAGTAACTTCCTGCCCATGTTAGAGGGCAGACAGGTATCATGAGAGTCTGCAGGATCCGGACATTGCACCCACAATCCACTGGCTTCTTAGAAAAAAATTAACAAATACACATTTTACCTGCAATAAAAATGTACATTTTACATTTTTTTTTCAAAAGGTGAATTTAGCCTTTAGGGAAAATTAAGCTAACGTCATTGTAAAACGATCACCTTGTAAAACAACCCATTCACTTTAAAATATAAATAAAAGGCAAAATATTTGTGTATAGATATAAATTCTCAGTGAGTGGCTGCGCAGTAGGGGCGTGTCAGGACAAATCTCATCATTGGAGGAGAGCAGGCTGAGTTTCCAAAACTGACCACATTGTGCTCTCCTGCTTTGTTTACTGTGGTCAGTTTTTAAATGGAAAGCAGAGGGACTGACAGTAACACCATTGTTTTCACACAAAGGAGACAATACGAAGAGAACAGGATACTTTCCAAAACAATTACATGGTACAGCAGGCACATATCATGAATATGAAGTGTTGGGGTAACGAACTCTTTAAATTAAAGAAAAAAAATGTAAAAGTATCCCTGTGACCCCCATTCACACCCCAAAGCAAACACCCAGCATAGGGCATGCATGTCTACGTAAACATAAATTGCACCACACATGTGAGGTATCACTGCGACCATCAGAGTGGGAGCAATAATTCAAGGGTTATAATTCTACACTGATAACCGTAATGGTCTTTAAAGCATTGCCTATAGACAATTTTGGTATTTTGTGATTCCACGAACGCTTAAATGAACATATATGAAAGCATCGAGTATCTAAATATGAAAATGATGATTGCACTATTGATAAATGTTTGTGCAAATAAATATCTTGTAACATTAAAAATTGTAACTACCACCATTTTATTCTCCAGGGTCTCTGCTATCAGAAAATATATAATGTTTGGGGGTTTTAGCTAATCTTCAGGCCTAAGATGTGAATTTTAAACAAGAAAAAACTCAGATCAGGTAGTGAAGGGGTTATATAACAGGGAAAGTATCTCAGTTAGCGCTGGCATCAATACTTTGTAGTTCCTGTACAGCAGAGCTAGAGTCTGAGAGAAAGAAGCAGTACAAGAACCCAATTAGCTCATGTGTTCACAAGAAGCATGCTGATAGGAGAAGATAACAGAATGACAGTGAAATAAGCTCATTCCTGTGCTGCTTCTCCATTTACTGTCCAGTCACAAGCTAGAAGTCAAAGTTCAGGATGACCAGGGTTTACAGTTGTCATTCTTAACCGAGATTCTGTGGAACCTAGACTTCCTCCAGAGGTTGCTGAGAATTATTTTAGGGGTTCCTGATGATGCTGGCCATAAGACTGAGGATACCTAGTGGCAGAAAATGTTTTTGTTTCTGTTACATTTTAATGGGCAATTAATTTAATTTAATTTAATTAGTTCTGCTTTAACCACTTGCCGCCACTGTCAAACCGTCAAATGATGGCGGGATGGCTCTCGTTCTGGGTGGACGCCATATGACAGCTTTCCAGAACCGCGCTCTCGCACGTTCTATGTTAAGAGCCTCGGCAGCGGCTCTTTAACCATGTGATCGGCTGTGTCCAATGAGATGCCGGTAATCGGTGCTCCTTGCCTCACTGAGTGTGAGGAGAAGAGAGCCGATCAGCGGCATCTCCTTGCAGAGGACATCTAGGAATGTGATCAGGGCACTACAATAAAGCACCCACAGTGACAGCTATAAATGTGCACCAGTGCCAGAAATTATTGCTTACCACTGTCAGCAATCATTGCCCACCAGTGCCAGCAATCAGTGGCCATTATTGATGCCAGTCAGTACTGGCTATCAGTGCTGCCCATCACTGCTGCCCATCAATGCCACCCAGTGCCCATCAGTGCCACCTATCTGTGCCCACCAGTGCCAACAATCAGTGCCCTCCAGTGCCACTTATAAGTGTGGCATATTCATGCTTCCTCATCAGTGCTGCCTCATCAGTGCCACCTCATCAGTGCCCATCAGTGCAGCCTATCAGCGCCCATCAATGAAGGAGACAAATTACTTATTTACAAAATTTACTGTCAGACTTCCAAATTTTCGGTCTTTTTTGGTTTGTTTTTTAGGAAAAAAGAAAAACACAGAAGTGATTAAATACCACAAAAAAAAAGCTCTATTTGTGTGAAGAAAATGATAAAAATGTCACATGGTTACAGTGTAGCATGACCGCACAATTGTCATTTTATAGTGCAACAGTGCTGAAAGCTGAAAAATGGCCTGGGCAGGAAGAGGGTGTAAGTGCCCTGTAGTGAGGTGGTTAAGAGAATATGACTTTATAAGATAAATTATTTCACGGGCAGTTCCAATTAATAAGCCAGTTTAGCTGCTCAAACTTGCAGCAGAAAGAGTTATTTGAGAAGCTACTCAAGAAGAAATTCAATATTTTTTTACATTAAGAGACTAATTTTTCTGAACCATTCGATTCTTTGGATGCACTTTATTATTGGACTATTTTGAATTTAACTTATTTTGATGACATTTCGATTGAATTTGATACACTCTGGGATGTGATGTTTGTATTTCTAGCTAATTTTATCTACTAGCACCTTATTTTAGGTATTGCTTATAGTATTTAGCGCTGCTCCACTATACTGTATATATATGGCTTGACTTTGCCTCCGCTAATGCTGCTCAAGAATAGATGGTTAAACATCTGATACACATTAACTACTCCCTCCGTGCCAACACCTGCTAAAACCCTCATGATACCCCTATATTTGCATCTTTAGTATTCTAGGCCTAGTACCAAAGTTCCCTCTTAGGAAACCTCACCTCTATCAAAGACGAGTAGCACATTCTGCTTTCATAATCTCTCCAAATGGAGTGACTGAGCAGTGGTGTTTTATTGTTTGTATCATGGTTTTTTGTTTTTCTGTCATTAATAGTACTGTTTAGGCAGATAACCTGTTGTTAGGTATTGATTCACGTGGTACTTTCTCAAGCCGTGGAATGCCCAAAGGCTCTGTTTTTGTAATTCTATTACCAGTTGTGTATTTAGGTTTTGTCCTGCCCTAGGCCTGACTAAACTCGTGCAACCCCTAATTTAAATATGATCCATCCCTTCCTGTCAAGGCCACACCCTTCCTGTTTAAGACCTGCCCTGAAATTTTTCAGTGGGGACACTACTTCTGAGGGCCTTGGGGGGGGGGGGGGGGAATTCCCTTAATCTGCAGAGATTTCCTCTCACTTCCTGTTTGGCTATGAGGCAGGAAAAAAAGAAAAATGAACAGATGGCAAAGAAAATAATATATTAACAGGGGCTATAACAATCCCAAAATGGAAAAAAAGTGTTGCTTATAGTTTCACTGATGGGCACTGATAAGGCAGTACTGACGGGCACTTAGAAGGTGGCACTGATGAGATGGCACCAAGGGGGTGGCACTGCTAAATTTATGGAGGACTAAGAGGATATAGCCAGTGGTGCAGCAGAAAACATAAAGCACAGTGATGAAAGTATGTGGTCCAGGCAGTGAGAAAGGAAAGGATTGGGGGCAAGAAAAAAATAAATCCATCTGTTTATTTTTCTCATCAGCAGAAAATAACAGAAATAAAAATAAGATTCCCTAATATGTACAACTGACACGAGCAAAGGATTGCAGGAGAGACCTACTACCTACCTGACAGGCATAGGTGACCATGTCAGTGTCCCTTGTGGCTGCACCATCCCTATCATACCGGAAGCAGTATGGGGGTGCCAGACTGATTTGTCTTGCGGCCCAGTCCACCTCATAAGACTGGTGCTGCACTAAAAGTTTAGCGAAAGTTGGCTGGGACTCATTTCATGCTGCCCCCCTGCAAAGTGCTACCCTAGGCCTGGGACATTGCTTTGCCTGCCCGGGCCGTGCCATTCTGCCGACATAAATGTACGTGAGGCAGTCGGCAAGTGGTTAATAGTGCCCACCCCCTCCCGCCCTTTAATATTTAACTGAGCCCGATTTAGATTCATCGCTATTCATGTCCGCAGCATCTCTTCTCCACTCTCCCCGCTGTCACAGGCTTGTCTTAGAGCCATTGGCTCCAGCTGCTGTCAGTCAAAAGCTGTGAGCATAGCCTGGGGGCAGGGCCTAGTCCCACTGTCATTGTGTCATTGTCAATTAAGCTTTTCATATTGATGTAACAATTTAAAAGAGACAGCGCACCCAACCAGCTATAGTGACATTTCTTTGAGTGTTGATGTATTTAATCACATTTTAGAGTGTTGTTTTCTCTGAGAGTCAGAATTCTTTTCACTGTGTCATTTAATAGTCACCAAGTGCAGAAGTTTTTTTTACATAATCGACAAATACAGTGAGGCTTCATTACAGGATTTAATCGTATATCCTGTTCTTGGGGTGATGTCTCCATTGAGAGGACATTGTTGTCACTACTGTCACATAAGGGGCTTGTCGGTACATACATATATACATTGTTAGGACACATGTTAATACATAAACACCTATTACACATCCCTATACACACCAGAAGTGGAATAAGTAGCCATAGAGCCCCTTCCAGCCTTGCAAATGTGGCCGATGCATCCAAGTGGTAATGAGCCCCGGTCATGAAAGAATTAAATAAAAGATGAAGCAATTCAAATGTAAATATACCAAATTTGTATTGTGTGTTTATGAAAGTATAATTATGGACCTATACACATTTTTTCCAAGTCCAAATATATATACTCTGAATAAACCAAGAGTCCTTTGGTAAAATCAATTGGCCAAAAGTGAAGATCTAGTGATCCTCTCGCACATTCGCTGACACACTTTTGACCAAGAGATTCCAAGCCTGCCCACCACGCAAGGTAGACTCTTCTAGGGCAGGACCTACACTAAACTACATTAAGCTACCCTACTTGGTACTAGTCATCATTTTTCTAATGTTGAGTGTATGTTTGTAGTAGGCCTCATCCTATAATCTGTGTGTGTGCGTTCTACTCTCTCCTAAATTGGTAGTCTGTCTGTGTGCATCTCTCTAAAGCAAGGACCAGTCAGTTTATGTACATCTGGACATCCTCTGTTAGTGTAGGTCAGTGCATGCCAGTCCAGTGTGTGTCAGTAAAAAATGTTCATCAGTTATATTACCATAACCTGCCCTATACCACCCCAACCTGTTCTATACCACCCTAACCTGCCCTATACCACCCCAAACTGACCTATATCACCCCAAACTGCCCTATATCACCCCAATCTGCCCTATACTACCCTAACCTGCCTCATATCACCCCAATCTGCTCTATACCACCCTAGCCTGCCCTATACCACCCAGTGGCGGCTGGTGCTCAAAATTTTTGGGGGGGCGCAAAGGAAAAAAAAATTGCAGTCTCACTGTGCCCAAACGCAGCCACTGTTACATGCCATCAAATGCAGCCACTGTGCCATCAATTTGCACCACTGTGCCATGCCATTAAACGCAGTCACTGTGCCATGCCATCAAATGCAGTCACTGTGCCATCAATTCGCACCACTGTGCCATCAATTCGCACCACTGTGCCATGCCATTAAACACAGTCACTGTGCCATGCCATCAAATGCAGTCACTGTGCCATCAATCCGCACCACTGTGCCATCAATTCGCACCACTGTGCCATGCCATTAAACGCAGTCACTGTGCCATCCATTGTCACCACTGTGCCATGCCATTAAACGCAGCCACTGTGCCATACATTGTCACCACTGTGCCATGCCATTAAACGCAGCCACTGTGCCATCCATTGTCACCACTGTGCCATACATTGTCACCACTGTGCCATGCCATTAAACGCAGCCCCTGTGCCATACATTGTCACCACTGTGGCATGCCATTAAACACAGCCACTGTGCCATCCATTCTCACCACTGTGCCATCCATTGTCACCACTGTGCCACGCCATTAAACGCAGCCACTGTGCCATACATTGTCACCACTGTGCCATGCCATTAAACGCAGCCACTGTGCCATACATTGTCACCACTGTGCCATGCCATTAAACGCAGCCACTGTGCCATCCATTGTCACCACTGTGCCATCAATTGTCACCACTGTGCCATGCCATTAAACGCAGCCACTGTGCCATCCATTGTCACCACTGTGCCATGCCATTAAACGCAGCCACTGTGCCCTTTAATGGTCGCTGCTGTGCCAATTGTCCCCACTGTGCCCTGTAAATTGCGTTCTCCCCCCCCCCCCGGCACTTACCTTTACTGTAGTCAGGCATCCACGTCCCATAATGTCTTCTCCCGCCCTCGATGACTGACAGGCGTCTCAGCCAATCAGGTTACAGGTAGCCAGAACCGGCCAACGTGATTGGCTGAGACGCCTGTCATCTTATCCAAGGGGCGTACAGTCTGTGCGCTCCGAGAATAAGCTTCCGGGACCCGAGGGCTGTATTGGGAAAGCCTATCAGAGCCGTTGGCTTTGATAGACATTTCCCTACAGCCAACCAGCTGGCGTTATTCAGATGGCCGGACATTGAGCGCCGACCATCTGAATAACAGCGGCAGCGGCGAAAATAACATAGATTTGTGCAATGCATGAATCTATGTTATTTCACTCAGTGGCGGTGAGAGCCAGAGGGGGCAGCGCTCCAGCGCCCTCTATGGACGAACCGCCACTGATACCACCTCATACAGTTGCCATAAAGACACCAACACCTAGGGCCCAAATTTCTGCAGAGTATATACGGCAGGCCCCTACTTTCAAACATCCAACTTACAAACGACTCCTACTTGCAAACGAAAGGAGACAACAGGAAGTGAGAGGAAATCTACCCCTAGAAAGGGAAATTCTCTTCTGTAAGAGGTGTCTCCTGTCCACTGATGCTTTATCCCCAATCCTTGTTTCACTAAAAAAAACAAATTTTCAAAAAATCATTTGTCATTGGGACAGAAAGTGAGGTGCAATCTTCTGAACAGATGCGCACAGACAGCAAAAAAAAAGTTACAGGGGTGATAACCCTTCTCTGTTTTCCAAAAAGCTTAAAAATAGATTTTTTGGCTGGAGCTACACTTTAAAAAAGTACCAGTTCAAAATTACAAACAGATTCTACTTAACAACAAACCTACAGTCCCTGTCTTGTTTGCACCGCCTGTATACTGCTGTTCAAAGTATATATGACCAAAGGGGCTGGTAATGACCTGGGGGGGGGGGGGGGGGGCCCATGCTATTTTTCTCAATGATTTTCATCCATATTGCAGGGACCAGACATTACATTAAAGTCGCAAGCAGTTTTAAATTACGTTTTTCTTATAGTAATGTCATTTTGTGCAGGGACAGTTCTAAACACCGGAAACACGTGCCACTTCACAGGCATACTATAGACACCCAGCAGGTACGATATATAAAGGAATTTTTAAAAAAAAAATCACTTTAAGCATCATTAAAATCACTGCTCCCTGAAAAACTTTTTTTTTGCATTAATACATGTTCCCTGGGGCAAGACCCGGGTCCCCAAACCCATGTTAGGACAATAACTTGCATATTAGCCTTTCAAAATTAGCAAATTTGAATTCGAACGTTCGAGTCCCATGGGGTTCATTTGTCATTGGGACAGAAAGTGAGGTGCAATCTTCTGAACAGATGTGCACAGACAGCAAAAAAAAAATGTTACAGGGGTGATAACCCTTCTCTATGTTTTCCAAAAAGCTTAAAAATAGATTTTTTGGCTGGAGCTACACTTTAAAAAAGTACCAGTTCAAAATTACAAACAGATTCTACTTAACAACAAACCTACAGTCCCTGTCTTGTTTGCACCGCCTGTATACTGCTGTTCAAAGTATATATGACCAAAGGGGCTGGTAATGACCTGGGGGGAGGGGGGGGCCCATGCTATTTTTCTCAATGATTTTCATCCATATTGCAGGGACCAGACATTACATTAAAGTCGCAAGCAGTTTTAAATTACGTTTTTCTTATAGTAATGTCATTTTGTGCAGGGACAGTTCTAAACACCGGAAACACGTGCCACTTCACAGGCATACTATAGACACCCAGCAGGTACGATATATAAAGGAATTTTTTTAAAAAAATCACTTTAAGCATCATTAAAATCACTGCTCCCTGAAAAACTTTTTTTTTGCATTAATACATGTTCCCTGGGGCAAGACCCGGGTCCCCAAACCCATGTTAGGACAATAACTTGCATATTAGCCTTTCAAAATTAGCAAATTTGAATTCGAACGTTCGAGTCCCATGGGGTTCTAAAGTTCCCGCAAACGTTCGGCCCGTTCGAAGGTTCTGGTGCGAACCGAACGGGGGGGTGTTCGGCTCATCCCTATTCTCCTGCAAAATGTCTTGATAAACTTGGGAATTCATTTTTCCTTCGATGATAGCAATCCGCCCAGGCTCTGATGCAGCAAAGCAGCCCCAAACCATGATGCCCCCACCACCATACTTCACAGTTGGGATGAGGTTTTGATGTTGGTGTGCTGTGCCTCTTTTTCTCCACACATAATGTTGTGTTTCTTCTTCCAAACAACTAAACTTTGGTTTCACCTGTCCACAGAATATTTTGCCAGTACTGCTGTAGAACATCCAAGTGCTCTTGTGCAAACTGTAAACGTGCAGCAATGTTTTTTTGGACAGAAGTGTCTTCCTCTGTGGTATCCTCCCATGAAATCCATTCTTGTTTAGCATATGCCAGAGGCTTTTGTAAGTATTTAGCTGACACTCTAGGATTCTTCTTCACCTCATTGAGCAGTCTGCGCTGTGCTCTTGCAGTCATCTTTACAATACAGCCACTCCTAGACAGAGTAGCAGCAGTGCTGAACTTTCTCCATTTATAGACTATTTGTCTTACCATGGACTGATGAACAGCAAGGCTTTTGGAGATACTTTTATAACCTTTTCCAGCTTATGCAAGTCAACAATTCTTAATCGTAGGTCTTCTGCGAGCTCTTTTGTGCAAGGCATCATTCACATCAGGCAATGCTTCTTGTGAAAAGCAAACCCAGAACTGGTGTGTGTGTTTTTATAGGTCAGGGCAGCTGTAACCAACACCTCCAATCTCAGCTCATTGATTGGACTCCAGTTGGCTGACACCTCATTCCAATTAGCTCTTGAAGATGTCATTAGTCTGGGGGTTCACAAACTTTTGCCACCTGCAATGTGAATGTTTATATAGTGTGTTCAATAAAAACATGGTAACATTTAATTCTTTGTGTGTTATTAGTTTAAGCAGACTGTAATTGTCTATTGTTGTGACTTAGATGAAGATCAGATCACATTTTATGACCAATTTTTGCAGAAATCCATATAATTCCAAAAGGGTTCACATACTTTTTATGGCAACTGTATATGCCCTAAAGCACCCTAACTTGCCCTATACCACCCAAACTGCTCTATATTACCTAAACCTACCCTATAACACCCAAGCCTGTCCTATATTACCCAAACCTGCCCCATATCAATCCAATTTGCCCTATATCACCCTTACCCGCCCTATACAACTCAAATTGCCCTATACCAACCTATCCTGCCCTATACAACCCAAACTGCCGTCTATTACACTGGTTCCCTAAGTCTAGATGTTTTAACGCCGGGGATCTGAAGACCAGCAAAGGACTGGCCCGGCTGAAGAAAGTACAGAACTCTTTGACTAGTAAGTATTTCTTAAAAGTCAGCCGACTTCATTCTTTCATTTCCTGTTCAGCATCTTTTTTCCATTTCCTGCTTATGAAGCTGAAGCCATCAAACAATCTCTGTTCCGCATTTGCAATTTTCTTCTCTTTCTTTCCTCCGCAGTGAATCAGTTTCTTCACTCCTATTTTCTCATTTGTGTCTATTTCTGGGCACTGCAACAAGAAAATACATAAATCAGACCTATTATTCAATACAGGACATACCAACCAGGAGATGCATTTTCATATGAAACACTACACTACCTAATGTTACCATTAAAACTGATATTTTGGTAATGGCAGTGGGGTGCAAGTGCAATATAGAAAATGTACAGATGATTGTGTTTTTTTTTTGTTTTGTTTTGTTTTTAAGCTTAAAGCTTAAAGTTTTTTAGTTTATAATTCTGCAATTCCTACTGACTGAATGCAGATCCCTATGAAATGATCTCCTTGTATGTGCACACATTATAGTAATTGCACTTCCAATGGACTTACTTCTGGCATCCACAATGGTGGTGTGACCTTTCCTTCCTCCAGCTTCTTCCAGTCAATTGATCTGAAGAATCAGTGTTCTCGTAGTCTATAAACTGCCCTCCCACAAACTTTTGGATTTTCTTTAAGAAGCTGTAATGAAAAAGATATGATATTTAGCATACACTAATAGAAAATTATAAATCAGCCAGTTTAGCGTCGGCAAGTAAAAAAATAAAATAAAATCTCAGAATGTCATATTTTAATTTCTTAGTGTAGTTTTAAATTAAGATATATCTTCTGAAAGGATCTAAGGTAGCATTCCTGAACCAGTCTAGGAGTTTGCCCAACAGCTCATGTTTTCGGGATATCACATGGGTAGTTCAGATATAATGCAGACCTCCTGTGTGCTGAATATCCTGCCATAAAATCTGTATTTAACACTTCCAGAAGTCAAATACCCCCTCTATGCTTTCTGACTCGAATCCCTACATCACTATAGCAAATAGTAATGATGTCGGGGCCGGTAAAAGGAATCAGAGAGCACAGTGGGGGACCAGGTACCCGACATACAGAATCTGGTAATGTACTACATCAGTGATGGCAAACCTTGGCACCCCAGATGTTTTGGAACTACATTTCCCATGATGCTCAACTACACTGCAGAATGCATGAGCATCATGGGAAATGTAGTTCCAAAACATCTGGGGTGCCAGAGAGTAAGGGTAACTATAAAATAAAGAACATGATCAGCCATACACAGAGCAGTAATAATAGGTAGGAAATAGTTGGTAGAAAAGACAGGTCATAGTGTGGCCCCTGTCTTTTTTTTTTTTTTGGCTTCTTGTCACAATCATAAACATAATAATATAAAGATTGAAGTGGTAAAGGGGCAAAGGAAGGTGGTATCTACTTACCTCTGGGGCTATATAGCCTGGAGTACCGACATTACTATGCACTTTCTTGGATCCAAACACGTCGACTTTAGAAAGGCCAAAATCTATGATTTTCACATGGCCGGAGCTGTCAAACAGCATGTTGTCAGGTTTCAAGTCTCTATAAAAGAAAAAGAGAGCATTATATTTACACATCAACATTTTTAAAACCGAAGTTCACCCAATACTAATAGGTCAGTACTAGATGGGTACCAACGGGTTAGATCACCTTTTAACTTTCTGCACCACTTTATGAATCTCAGCATTAACTTCTTGAGCTCGGTTCCCAGCTTATTGCAGTTGAATAAACCATGTCAAGTCCCAGTCTGTCATTCTGCAATACTTTAACATCTTTATTGAAAACAAGGGAGCAGAAAAACTCCATAGGCTGTCTTCCTCTGTCACATTTTTTCCTTCTAGTGGGGCATGTTTAAGTGCCACTTGAGGGTGATACGTATTAGAATGAGACAACCTGGGGGGTGTTTCTATCCACATGTAATGATATAGTTGTAGACACATTGCGGATTGACAGAGTGCGCCTGAATATTGTTTCTTCTGTTGGTTTTTGGAGGCTTATGGGGTCCAGAGCAATCTTTACATCTGTGGCCAGTCTTGTGGGACTGCTGAATGGGGTTTTTGAGCCGAGTTAGAAGGGGACATGTTTAATTACTGCGGTTATAATGAGAGAGATTCTTAGCTTGATGTTATATTTAATTAAAATGTATGCAGTATGGGGAAGTGATGCACAAAAGCTTCAGCAGCAGGGGACAGAACTGGCAGAGGGCAATTCAACCCTTGTACACCCATCCACAGCTAGAGTACCAGTGCTGGGTGGTGTTGTCCTTTAACCACTTACCCCCCGGACCATATTGCTGCCCAAAGACCAGAGTACTTTTTGCGATTCGGGACTGCGTCGCTTTAACAGACAATTGCGCGGTCGTGCGACGTGGCTCCCAAACAAAATTGGCGTCCTTTTTTTCCCACAAATAGAGCTTTCTTTTGGTGGTATTTGATCACCTCTGCGGTTTTTAGTTTTTGCGCTATAAACAAAAATAGAGCAACAATTTTGAAAAAAATGAATATTTTTTACATTTTGCTATAATAAATATCCCCCAAAAATATATAAAAAAACATTTTTTTTCCTCAGTTTAGGCCGATACGTTTTCTTCTACATATTTTTCGTAAAAAAAAAATCGCAATAAGCCTTTATTGATTGGTTTGCGCAAAAGTTATAGCGTTTACAAAATAGGGGGTATTTTTATGTCATTTTTATTATATTTTTTTTACTAGTAATGGCAGCGATCAGCGATTTTTTTTCGGTACTGCGACATTATGGCGGACACTTCGGACACTTTTGACACATTTTTGGGACCATTGGCATTTTTATAGCGATCAGTGCTATAAAAATGCATTGGATTACTATAAAAATGCCACTGGCAGTGAAGGGGTTAACACTAGGGGCGGGGAAGGGGTTAAGTATGCCTGGGTGTGTTCTTACTGTGGGGGGGGGTGGTCTCACTAGGGGAAACACTGATCCTCGGTTCATACATTGTATGAACCGAAGATCAGCATTTCCCCTGCTGACAGGACCCCCGCTCTGTACCGAGCGATCGCGTGTGCCCGGCGGCGATCGCGCCCGCCGGGCACACGCACGGGAGTTGGGGGCGAGCGGGGGGCGCGCGCGCGCGCCTCCGGCGGCGCACGCGCGCCCCCTAGTGGCGGCTGGGAGAGAGGACGTCGTATTACGTGCTCTCGCCCAGCAGAGCCACCTTGTGGACGTATAACTGCGGTGCGCGGTCGGCAAGTGGTTAATAACGAATGGTGAATTTGGATGTAAAATCATGATGGAAATACCATACTTACCTATGAATGATACCGCGTCCGTGCAGATATTTCAGAGCACAGAGAAGTTCAGCAGCAATAAATCTGTAAAAAAAGAGAAGAGGTCTGTTAATATCACACATCTCACAGAATAAGTAAATACATGATTAATAGATGATTTCTTCCAAGCCACGCAGTCCAAAGAGATTGGATAATAGTCACCTGATCTGACCAAAAATCTCATGCCTGTGGTAGCTGACACCCTCTGGCTGAGATCTGTCAGGTTGGAACATTGATTGTGCGGGGTTGAAGATACAGCCTTGCACACTAAACACATTGCATCCTTAGATCTTATCTTTGTGATACTTACCTTATTGCATCCATTGGTAATGGTGCAGAAGACTTGATCTGGTCGTATAGTTCTCCTCCTTTCACGTACTCCATAATGAAGAAAAGATTTTCCTGTAAAAGGCAAAGAAATATATAGGTTTAAAAGGGTAAAGTGGATGTGAGGATTGTGTTTTGTCAGAAATGCATAAATATAGGGCTTATGATAACAAAGGACAACACTGGATTTCTAGCAGGATCAACAGATATTTTTCTGCTTTTAATCAACAGATATAACAAAATATTTTGATTTGTATATTTATTAGAGTGGGAACAAACAACTGTTGAGTTTACATACACTTTAAATGTAAGTTCACATTAAAGTGAGAATACCATTTTTTGGCAGGAACTTTAAATATATGCCGAACATCTTTCCTTATTGGGTAAGCAATATACAGAGCCACATATCATGCAAGCATGTTCTACCAGGTTACCATTACAGTGACTCTGTCATGAGAGAAGTACAGGGACTAAACCTGATCCATGTCAGTGATAGCAAAGCCAAAGTAGGAGCAAGACAGCCATGGAGAGAACCAGAATTGCCAACATTCTACAATGGCAGCCGCCATAATTCTCCCATGTCCAAGCCTCTGTGAAGCTGGACCATCTCTAATGTTTTTCTGGTTTGGGGATTTGTTTCTAGGTGTGTGCTGGACTTGGAGATCAAATGGATGTGATTTGATGAGTGATTAATAGGAATGTGACACTTACTTCTGATTGGAAGGTTCCATAGGCGTGTGTACAAAAAGGACTCTCTCCAACTTCTTCAAGTATTTGTCTCTCTATAAGGACACTTTTAGGATCTTCTTCTAATAATTGCCTTTTCGTTACCACCTTGACTGCCAGTTTCTGGTCTGTGTCAGGATGGGATGCCAGGGCGACCTAAAATAAAAAAAAACACAGGACACAAATTATTAGAGCTAAATTAGCACCAGGTTCTGAAAAGGTTACCTCTGGATCCCCAGCAGCAACCCCCAGCCTGGCTACAATTGTTAGTCTTAGCTTGAAACACAAGAACATAGAGCATGAACTTAGCAGGCTTTTAGCAAGTTGTAAGTGGTTTTAGCTGTTAGTCACTAACTTAGTGAATGGGGATAGGTTTAAATAGGCTTTTAGCAAACTTAGAGAAAACTACAGGAGGCACTCGCTCTTAAATCTGTGTTCAGAATTCTTATATTGAGGGTAAAGGAGTGAAAGGAGCGGCTCTTTCAGGGCGCTTTGCAGGCGCTAATTTTAGCTCTATAGCGCCTGCAAACCGCCTCAGTGTGAAAGTAGCCAAAGTGACGCAGTGCCGTATCGCAAAAAATGGCCTGGTCTTTAAGGGGGCAAATCCTCCGGGGCCTAAGTTGTTAAAACATATTTAATTAAATGCATTATGTTCCAATGTCATTGAGCTCGCACTAACACATCACACTGGTGTAAACTGGTCTTAACTGAAATAATAGATTTCAGTTTCTAATTATTAATAACCACCAACTTGCAATACATTAAACCTGCTGTTCATATATCTTTGATTACTTACTTTTCCGTAACTACCTTCACCAAGTATTTTATGAAAGATAAAGCTGTCAAAGTTAAAATCGGCAGGTGGACTGCATCCCACGTTGGTGCAGGGCACATCCCTGACTGCCTTGTTGCCTCCCTCACTGACTACCTCATTGACTGGCTCGCTAATAACCTGGTTGACAGGTTCACTGACAACCTGGTTGATTAGTTCACTGACAACCTCGTGGACTGTCTCGCTGACTGCCTCATTGATTGGCTCGCTGATATCCTGGTTGATTGGCTCGCTGACATCCTGGTTGATTGGCTCGCTGACATCTTGGTTGATCTGAGAGCCTGGTTGACTGGCTCACTACAAACCTGGTTGACAAGTTCACTGACAACCTGGTTGATTAGCTTACTGACAACCTTGTGGACTGTCTCACTGACTGCCTCATTGATTGGTTCGCTGACATCCTGGTTAATTGGCTCGCTGACATCCTGGTTGATTGGCTCGCTGAAATCTTGGTTGATTGGCTCGCTGACAGACTGGTTGACTGGCTTGTTACAAACCTTGTTGACAAGTTCACTGACAACCTGGTTGATTAGCTCACTGACAACCTTGTGGACTGTCTCACTGACTGCCTCATTGATTGGCTCGCTGACATCCTGGTTGATTGGCTCGCTGACAGCCTGGTTGATTGGCTTGCTGACAGCCTGGTTGACTGGCTCGCTACAAACCTGATTGACAAGTTCACTGACAACCTCGTGGACTGTCTCACTGACTGCCTCATTGATTGGCTCGCTGACAGCCTGGTTGACTGGCTCGCTGACAGCCTGGTCGACTGGCTTGCTGACAGCCTGGTTGATTGGCTCGTTGACAGCCTGGTTGATTGGCTCGCTGACAACCTTGTGGACTGTCTCACTGACATCCTGGTTGATTGGCTCGCTGACAGCCTGGGTGATTGGCTCGCTGAGAGCCTGGTTGATTGGCTCGCTGACAGCCTGGTTGATTGGCTCGCTGACAGCCTGGTTGATTGGCTCGCTGACTGTCTTGTTGATTGGCTCGCTGACAGCCTGGTTGACTGGCTCGATGACAGCCTGGATGACAAGTTCACTGACAACCTGGTTGATTAGCTCACTGACAAACTCGTGGACTGTCTCACTGACAAACTCGTTGATTGGCTCGCTGACAGCCTGGTTGACTGGCTCGCTGACAGCCTGGAAAAATGGCTCGCTGACAGCCTGGTTGATTGGTTCACTGACAGCCTGGTTGATTGGTTCACTGACAGCCTGGTTGATTGGCTCGCTGACAGCCCGGTTGATTGGCTCGCTGACTGCCTTGTTGACTGTCTTGCCGATTGCCTCGTTGACTACAAGATAAATAGAAATGATGACATGTTATTACCTTACAGCAATAGAACACTTACTTCACAAAACACTAAATGACAATGGTGGAAAACACAGGGAAAAGAGATATTCCTGTTTACTACAACTCTCAGTTGCTAAGTAGTTTGGCCAAATAAAGTGAAATAGCTTTATGTTACTAATTAGATTGTAGCATGTTTTCATTTGTGAAAGATTTATAATGACGTGAGTATCTACAGTAGTTGGCTTTTTAACCCCCATGACTTGCAAGGATATGACCTGTACATTCTGGCAGTCAAAGGGTCAAACAAGTTCAAGACTCCAATAGAAGCAGTAAACTTGTTTTAAAATAATTCTCCCTGATTTGCTGCATATTGTAGAAGAAATCTGGGGGGTTATAAAGAGGCCCAATCACTTCTACACCATTCAGAATTGGTAGATGTAAAACCACCCATCCACTACACCTTTCTAAATTGGGGAAACCTGCTCCTGGGAGCCCGGGACCATAAAACTTCCCTGCCATTAGATTCCAGCCAGCTTTGGCTAGAAGAGACGGATTGTCCCAGGGGCATTTTCTGAACAAAGTGGGCCTGTATGGAAGATCATAAGTTAGATTCCCACATATTACAGCCCTTCCCATGTGGAAGTAAAATATATTTTAAATATATTTTAAAAAAACATTCTTAATATATTTTTCTCAAATATATTGCCATATATTTGAAATGCTACAATTTTGGCCAGATTCAATATATTTCAAAAATATATTTCAATATATTTGTGAATATATTTTGGAATGCATTGTGAAATATGTTGCAAATATATTCATAAATATATGTTAAATGTACTTCTGAATGCATTTAGCAATATATTTATGCAACCATAAATATATTGCAATGTGCATTTTGGAATGCATTGTGAATATATTCAGAAATATATTGCTAAATGCATTCAGAAGTACATTTCACATATATTTATGGATATATTCACAATGCATTCCAAAATGCACTTTGCAATATATTTATGGCTGCAAAAATATATTGCTAAATGCATTCAGAAGTACATTTAACATATATTTATAAATATATTTGCAACATATTTCACAATGCATTCTGAAATATATGCACAAATATATTGAAATATATTTTTGAAATATATTGAATCTGGCCAAAATTGTAGCATTTCAAATATATGGCAATATATTTCGGAAAAATATATTAAGAATGTTTTTTTAAAATATATTTTAAATATAAATGTAAATGTACTTCTGAATGCAAAATTTAAAAAAATACATTCCTATTACATTTTGAAATGCTGTGTATTTATATATTGTATTTTATATATTGTAGGCCTATAAAACTAGCAAACATTTGAAAAAAAAAAACAATAACACAGTACAATACACACAACTTTATTATCATGTAAATATACAAAAACTTCAACACAGGGAATAGAAAGTGGTAAATGGCATTAATGACATAAAAGTTTGTGGTATTCTGCTGAGGTTCCTGATGTTTCCCTTCAGGTGATATTTCAACGCAGCAATTTTTCTCGTAACAGCGTCACTGATCACAGCTTATGAAGTCCCAGGAAACTTTGCCAAAGTAGCAGCTTTAAAAAGTAAATGGAAAATATTAGACTTATTAGATTTTCCCTGTGAATCAAAAGCCATATAAGACCCTTTTCACACTGCAGCGATGCTAAAGCTCCGGCGGTTTTGCAGTGTTTTTGTAGCACTTTAGGCGTTTTTTTTTTTTTAAAGGGAAAAAGTCCAGTTTTAATGCGCTTTTAGGGTGCTTTGGAAGCACTGCCCATTAATTTCAATAGGCAGGTGCGTTTTTGGAGCGCTCCCAACCCGCCCCAGATGCTGCTTGCAGTACTTTTTCTAATGTTGCGCAAGCGCATCGCCCCAGTGTGAAATTACTCATTGCACTGAAAGGGATGCAGTTTCATGAGCTTTTTAGAGGCTATTTCTAGCGCTAAAACGTCTGAAAACTGCCTCAGTGTGAAAGGAGTTTAACAGATGCAGCTGAGTAAATAAAACTAACAAAATTAAGCATGTATAAAAACATCAAAATATTGTAGACTTTTCAAAAATCAGTATAAAAATCAACATCTTGCCTACAACTTGCCTTATTTGTTCAGACTACTACCAGACTGAGCAAGATATCTCATTTTGACACAACAGTCAAATTGGCTTACAGTCTACAAGTCAAAGCTGATGTTTTCATAGGGTCTAACTGTACCCGCTTCTCTCCATCTGTCAGCCGCTTGGAGGCACCGCCTTAAGGCCGGATTCACACTAGTGCGGTGCAAATTTCAGCTCTCTTATCTCTGCAGAGAGATAAGAGAAGTGTTCAGCAGATCCATTGCGTTTTAGCTGCAGATTAGGAGACCTGGGAGAGGGGAAGGTGTATTGAGCTGAATGAGACAAATCCTGAAGAGAAATTAACACATCTGCAAATCAGCTGCGCACCCATAGAAGATAATGGGCCTGAATTCGCACCTGAGCCGCACCGCAATGCCTAAAATACGCACACGTTTTTCTGCAATGCATCGCACATATGTGAACCAGCCTCATTGAAAACAATGAATTTAGAAATGTTCTGCGTATTGGATGCGGTTTAAGCCGCACTCAATTCGCATAGGTGTGAATCCGGCCTTAAAGTTACTTTTTAGTGAAGTGGTTGTAAAGACACAAGGGTTTTTACCTTCATGTATTCTATGTATGAAGGTAAAAAAAAAACTTCTGTGCGCAGCAGCCCCCCTATACTTACATGAGTCCCCTCTCGATCCAGCGATGTCCACGAGAGCCTTGTCTCTCCAGGGACTTGCACTGCTGATTGGCTTTCTGTAGCGGTGGGAGCTATTGGCTCCCGGTGCTGTCAATCACAGCCAGTGAGCTAATTAGGAGATGGGGCCAAGGCAAGGCTCAGTGTGTGATTGGACACACAGAGCTCTGGTTCAGGAGCACCGGCATGGGACCTGAGAAGAGAAGGATCTGAGCTGCTCTGTACAAAAACCTTTACACAGAGCAGGTAAATAGGAGTAGGACATGTTTGATATTTAAAAAAAAAGACAACGTTTTAATGTTTCGGTACCAAAAGAAAAACCTACCTGTTTAGGCCTTGAGTACGACACTTGACAAGGAGATGAGTTCAACTCTTCAGACGGGACAGAAGGTGATGCACACGATACACCCACACAGGATGAACTTCCACCATCATTCTTCAGTACTATTAGCTGCGCTCTTGTGGTTTTCAAAGTATCCATTATGCCAGGCAAATCTATGGAAATGCATAAAAACTTTTTAAGTAACATAATGGCCTCACTATAGCCATTCATTTCATGTGTTAGAAATTGATGACTTGTGGAAAAATGTACTTTTACATGATTAGAGGGTTTCCTCCAGTCTGCTGCTGACCCCCCCCCTCCCCACTAGATCAAAAATATTCCAGGAGGGTTTCACCCAAGGTAAAAGTAAAGATGTTCCACAAAACAAAAATCCTACTTGTGCATATAGTATGTAGTTACCTCAGTGCACTCACTGATACTATACTGAAGGTAGTACAGTAAACTCCCAGTTACCCAACGATCCCCATTGGTACTGTTGTTTCTGGTTGCTTGAGAGCTAATAGTAACTCTCAAGCACCCATCTCCCATGGCACCCGGACCCCCTCCCACTTAGCAGCTAAAGGGGGTAGGGCTTGGGGGCAGGGTTTTACCACCCCAAATTCACATGTGAATGAGCCTTAAAAGTGCTATTGCCAAATGCAACTAAGGGCTCATTCACACGTGCGGTATGCAATGCTCCAATGCGCCTCTGAGAAATTATGCAAGGTGGTGAGGAGGCAAAATGTTTTCACCAGTAATTGCAGTGAAAGGCAAGTGATTGCAGCGCGATAGTACGGCAATTATAGGTTTTAGTCAGGTGTGAGGAGGCAACATTGGAAGACACTGTGCCCTGTGATCTTTGACTTCTCCCATGTTGTTCAGGTAGATTTCCACCTCTCTAAGGTTGCCTAACTCTGCCTTAAAATACTGTAGAATGAAAGGGCAAATGATTGGTCAAACAGAAAATAAAGATAAAAAAAAATAAAAATAACAAAAGGCAGCAGTACTGGTGGAATAACACACAATAAATAGATAAAAAATGAATTAAAATAAAACAATTTTACCAATACCAATTCACATTGAAAGATTGGCATCCAGGGGCTGATATGCCAAAAACGGTGCACAATAATTAACAAAAACAAAAAATCAGAGTGCACAGAAAAATTTGTATATAAATTCACAATATGAATGTCCAATTATATATATATAAACAATGGCCCGGATTCAGAGAGCAATTGCGCCTGCGTAACCATAGTTACGCAGCGCAATTGCTTACTTGCTCCGGCGTTACGAATGCTCCTGATTCAGGAACATCGTAACGCCGACTGCAGCCTAAAATCTGCGTGGCATAAGGCTCTTATGCCACACAGATTTTAGGCTGCATTCTTGCGATGACCGCTAGGGGGCGCTCCCATTGTGCTCAGTGTATAGTATGCAAATTGCATACTTACGCCGATTCACAATGTTGCGCGGGCCCTGCGTACGCAAGTTACGGAGTTTCCGTACGGCGTCTTTAGCGTAAGGCTGCCCCTTCTAATAGTAGGGGCAGCCAATGCTAAAGTATACCCGCCGTTCCCGCGTCGTGAAATTTGAATTTCACGTCGTTTGCGTAAGTGATTCGTGAATGGTGCTGGACGCCATTCACGTTCACTTTGAAGCAAATGACGTCCTTGCGACATCATTTGCCGCAATGCACGTCGGGAAAGTTTCCCAACAGCGCATGCGCTTTACGATCTGCGCGGGAACACGCCTAATTTAAATGATTCCCGCCCCCTGCGGGATCATTTAAATTGCGCGCGCTTACACCGGGCAATTTTGCCGGCGCGCCCACGCAATTTACGGAGCTACTGCTTCGTGAATCGAGGGCAGCAGGGCAAATTTGCGCGGGCACAGGGCAAAATCGTTGCCCTGTGCCTCCGTAATTTATGCGCAAATCTTACTGAATCCGGGCCAATGAGAGGTTAATACGCCAAATCGGTGATCCCAAAATTGTATGCCAACAGCACACAATTGGCAAACCAAACCTCAAAAGTTCTTAATGATATCACCACAAAATTTAAACACTGATGACCAAATGAATAATGAAGGATGATGCAGATATGATGATCAGGTACAGTGCCAGTTGAGGGCGGTGATATAAAAAAAAACGGAAGGTGCCCACCATCGTAATTAAGTTGTCCGCTTACCAAAGGCAAGTTGTCTCAGTTGTCGGTTTTCTTCTTCCAAGTGCTTATTCCGGTTTTCCATTCACCAGTTGTCAGTCTTGGTCAGGTGCTTTGACAGCGGCCCATCTGTCAGAATCCCCCCCAAAAAAAAAAAAAAAAATTAGCTTTCCACCTCCACACCCCCCCCCCCCCCCACACACACACACACACAAACCACAGACACACACACCACTAACCTCTTTCTGCACAATTTATTTGATGGCAGCTGAATGTAAACAGCAGGTAGTGGGGGAACCATAGCCAGACTGCCATTGGCTGTTTCAATTTTAAAATTAGGCTGACTATTGCGCCCTGTTCCCAATGCCTGCTGTCAATCAGCAGAGGAAGACCTGAAGAAGAATGTTCTTCAAATCCTCTCCTTTGCTGATTGACAACAGGCAGTGGGCGGGTGTAATAGCCCCCTAGCTATTGGCTACTGCAATTTAAAATAGTCAATAGCAACCTGGCTATTGATTCCCCTGCTATCTGCTCTTTTTTCCTGTATTCTGACAGTGGCCAGTGGCTGTTAGAATACAAAAAAAAGGCCTAGGTGTCAACTGACATCAGGCTACTTCTGGGGCAGCTGGATGTAAACAGAATATCAGTACCTCATATTGTTATCGGCCTGAAAGGTGGCCCATAATTGGTATCTGTATGGAAAAATCCATATCTGTTGGCACCTAGTAGCAGGGCAGATAATATGCAAAAGGGGAGGGAGACATGAAACATTGGTAGCACTGTGCCCTGACATTATAATGGGGTATATTTACTAAAGGCAAATCCACTTTGCACTACAAGTGCACTTGGAAGTGCAGTCGCTGTAGATCTGAAGGGGACATGAAAAAAAAAAAAGCATTTTTGCTTGTACATGATTGGATGATAAAATCAGCAGAGCTTCCCCTCATTTCAGATCTTCCCCTCAGATCTACAACGACTGCATTTCCAAGTGCACTTGTAGTGCAAAATGGATTTGCCTTCAGTAAATCAACCCCTATGCTGCATGATGAGTGGATATAGAGTGGAAACCATATAATATTATATGCAGCAATGTGCACTGAAAGTATGCTACACAGTTACTGGATATAACATGGAAGCCAAACAGGAGCTCTATAATATTACATTACTGTTCACATGCTGCATGGTAACTGGGGAGGTGAATGCACACAGAATGATAACTATTCAGCAGGAAATAGACAAATACAACTTAACTCATGCACCAAACTGTCACAATTCTAATATTATTTGATAGAAGACATACCTTTAATCCAGGAGAATCCATCCAGCAGAATACAGAGAGTCTCCACCATGCCATGCTTTCCTTTTCAGACTAGGCCTTACAGGAAGTGAGAGGTGAAGGTTCACCTCTCATGTTCCCACCCAGCTCACTTCCTGTCTTCCTGTATTATGATAGAAGTCTGTCTGTTTGAAGAGTTTTTCCCAGGGCAGGATTTACATATTAGAAGATTGAAGGCGCAGAAATCACAGACCCACATCCCAATAAAAGGAATGAAAAAAAAGAAATGAGAAAAATATTTATACATGTAAGTGATGGGAGAGGCATTCTAGATATATATACACTGTATCTTCATTCTGCTATATGTGTGTGTATATATATACTGTATATATATATATATATATATATATATATATATATATATATATCAGATATACTCTGTGTGTGTGTGTGTATGTATGTATGTATGTATGTATATATATATATATATATATATATATATATATATATATATCAGATATACTCTGTGTGTGTGTGTGTATGTATGTATGTATGTATGTATATATATATATATATATATATATATATATATATATATATATATATATATATATATATATATATACATATATATATATAATTATATACACACACATATACACATATATACTGTGTATATACACACACAAGAATGCAGCTCTCATCACTTACATATATATCTTCCAGCCCAGCCTAGTATTGGCACATGACAACAGTGCAGCTTGGGCAGGGATATGACATTTAAAGCGAAGTTCCACCCAAAAGTGGAAGCTCCACTTATTTGCCTCCCCCCCCTACTTTGCCACATTTGCCACCTTTCGGGGGAGGGGAGCAGGTTCCTGTTTTTGACAGGTACCTGTCCCTACTTTCGAGAGATCTCGCTGCGGCAGATGCGTTTCCGATGCTTTTCTGCATGCGTGTTTTTGATGCATTCCAGGGCATGTTTGGTGTGTTTTTAAAGCATTCCAGTGCATTTTCCTCCTTTTTTCTTAACCTTAGATAAGGACATGTGTGTTCCAGTGCATTCTAGTGCGTTTTTGATGTGCTTTACAGTGTTCCATTACAGTCCAGTGCAGGAAAAATGCAGCATGCTCTACTTTTTTTCTGGAACTGCAAGCACTGGTGTGAATTATGCCATTGAAAACCATATAACCTACTTTCCATGCAGACAAAAAAAAACGCACTGGACTGCATGTGGTGTGAATTGGCCCCTATAGGGAATGGCAGCAGCAGCACCCCGAGAGCCAATGGAAGCATTGGCTGGGGTACCAACATTGCTGGATTCCAGGACAGGTAAGTGTCCTAATATTGAGTCAGCAGCTGCAGTATGTGTACAGTATGGGGGTTATTTACTAAAGCCAAATCCACTTTGCACTACAAGTGCACTTGTAAGTGCAGGTGCTGTAAATCTGAGGGGTAGATCTGAAATGAGGGGTAGATCTGAAATGAGGGGAAGCTCTGCTGATTTTATCATCCAATCATGTGCAAGCTAAAATGCTGTTTTTTTATTTTCCTTTCTCCCCTCGGATCTACAGCGACTGCACTTCCAAGTGCACTTTCCTTGCAATTTTAAGTGCACTTTGCATTTGTAGTTTGCACTTGTAGTGCAACGTGGATTTGCCTTTAGTAAATAACCCCCATTGTGTAGCTGCTGAGTTTTAATTTTGTGCTGGGGAGAACTTTAATATCCCAATTCCTTTTATTTGGCTGCTGGAATTACCCTTCGGCAGGTACTAGGTCCAAACAATGGACTGGACTTAGTATAAAAATAATATACAGTATATATACTATATTACCAAAAGTATTAGGACACCTGCCTTTACACGCACATGAACTTTAATGGCATCCCAGTCTATAACAGATTCAATTCCTCTGGGAAGGCTGTCCTATGGGAATGTTTGACCATTCTTCCAGAAGCACATTCATCCCAAAGGTGTTCTATCAGGTTGAGGTCAGGACTCTGTGCAGGCCAGTCAAGTTCCTCCACCCCAAACTCGCTCATCTATGTCTTTATGGACCTTGCTTTGTGCACTGGTCCAAATCATTTGGAGGATGGGGGATTATGGTGTGGGGGATGTTTTTCAGGGGTTGGGCTTGGCTCCTTAGTTCCAGTGAAGGGAACTCTTAAAGCGTCAGCATACCAAGACATTTTGGATAATTTCATGCCCCCAACTTTGTGGGAAGAGTTTGGGGACAGCCCCTTCCTGTTCCAACATGGCTGCCCACCAGTGCACAAAGCAAGGTCCATAAAGACACTGATGAGGGAGTTTGGTAATAATAGTGCAACTACTGATTCATGGATTAAACAGAACATTGATGATTTATATCTGGAGATTATCTCGGTACCCTGTAAGCAGACAAGATCCTTGTACTGTGGAGGTGGATGTCTGTGAAGGTTCTCATTCATTCAGGTCAATCAATAAATCCAACTAACTGGACTTGCTGTATTTTAAGACGTTTTGCTGGTCCGCCGACAAGCGTTCTCAATTCAGAATGACATTCTTTGGGAATGGAAAGTGGATGCGAGAGGTTTATCTGCTTTGTATTAAATGGATTATGTGCTTAAAATCTTATAAAAAAAAAATAATATTTTATTTGAATCTTTTGGTTTTTATTTTATTTTTTTATTTTAAAAGGAGTAAAACAAACCATTTTAAAATGGGAGTGGCTCTCTTATAAATGTATTCAGAATGTTATCTATGTCATAGTTACAAAAATGTCAGAAAAAATATATGTTGAAATGTCTTTATTAGACATTAAGGGGCAGATCCACAAGGATCTGCCCCGGTGCATCGTATCTGAGATACGCTACGCCGCCGTACCTTACCTGGCTTTGGTTCGAATCCTTAAAGATTTTGCGCCGTAAGTTACGGCGGCGTAGTGTATCTCAAGCGGCGTAACGGCGCTGAATTCAAATGCGGCGAGTAGGGGGCGTGTTTCATTTAAATGAAGCGCGTCCCCGTGCTAAACGAACTGTGCATGCTCCGTTCCTAAATTTCCCGCCGTGCATTGCGCTAAATGATGTCGCAAGGATGTCATTGTTTTGACGTGGACGTAAATTACGTCCATCCCGATTCACGGACGACTTGCGCAAACGTAAAAAAAAAATTCAAATCAAACGCGGGAACGACGGCCATACTTAACATAGCAGGTTTAACTATACGCCACCAAATAGCAGCTTTAACTATACGCCGAAAAAAGCCGACTAGAGACGACGTAAAAGAATGCGACGGCCGCTCGTACGTTCGTGGATTGTCGGAAATAGCTAATTTGCATACTCGACGCAGAAAACGACGTGAACGCCACCCAGCGGACGCCGAAGAATTGCATCTTAGATCCGAAGTCGTACGAAGACGTACTCCTGTCGGATCTAACCCAGATGCCGTCGTATCTTGTTTTGAGGATACGACTCGGGAAATTTGAAAGTACGCCGGCGTATCAGTAGATACGCCGGCGTACTCGCTTTGTGAATCTGCCCCTAAATATTTTCAGAAAAACATATTTTAAAAATATATTTTCTAATATATATCTTTGGAAAATACATTTAAATTATATTTTTGGAATGCATTTACAAGTATATTTAAAGATATATGTTCAAATGCATTTTTTTTATATGTTCAAAAATATCTGAAACATATATTTACAAACATATATTTTTACATATATGCCTTTGGAAAATATATTAAAATTATATTTTTGGAATACATTTACAAATATATGTAAAAATATATGTTGACATTACTTTTTTTATGTGTTTAAAAAAATCTGAAGAATATATTTTAAAAATATATTTTCCAATATATGTCTTTGGAAAATGCATTTAAATTATATTTTGGAATGCCTTTACAAGTATATTTAAAAATATATGTTTAAATGCATTTTTTTAGATGCTCAAAAATATCTGGCAAATATATTAAAAAAAATATATTTTCAAATATATGCCTTTGGAAAATATATTTTAATTTACATTTTTGGAATAGATGTAAAAATATATTTGCGTAGGCCAATATATTGTAAATATATTTAAAATATATAATTTTTTTTAATAAATATATTGGAAATATATTTTTCTTCCATATGGGTTCCCCCGCTCGCGACCCACGACTGGGCTCTTAAAGGCCACGTACCTGTGCGTGCCCTTCTGCCGACGTATATCGGCGTGAAGGGGTCCTCAAGTGGTTAAAATTGCGCATTCCCGTGCGACGGCGACAAACCACATATATTTTATTATCCATAGGCGATGCTTTAAAAACCTTTACAGTAAGGTGACCAGATTTTTTAAATGAAATCCGGGGACATATTTATTCTTTACTAGTAATGGCGACAATCAGCGGTTCTCTGTCCATCGTCGCGCCGCCTGCCTCACAGCCTCTCAAGTCTTACTCTTCGGGCGCCGTCTACTACTGGATGGGGAGCAGAGGAAGATCACTCCGCCAGGGAAGGCAAGGAGATAGGCAGGTGGCTGGACAGGATTTGAGCCAAGGCAGAAGAACATGCGAGTGGAGCTGAATGGGCATGCGCCTGAAACTGAAGAAAAATTCCCTTCGCTCCGACCAGCACATGATCATCAGAAAGGGGCACATATAATGGGAAAAATACACCCCCATATGCTAGTAGGCATGGCAGAGGGTGGTGTGTAATTTAATTTTTTTTATTTTAATTCTGCACTGACTGTCTTTGAAATTGCCCCTGCCCCCTATTAAACCCAATCTGGGGACAAAACCAAAACCTTGGTCCAGGGGCAGTGTCCTCAATCAGGGGACTTTCCCCTGAAACTGGGGATGTCTGGTCACCCTACTTTACAGGTTACCATTTTCAATTTACACATGAGGTCTCGTGCTAGAATTACTGCCCTTGATATGACTTTAACCACTTAACGATCGCCGCATGTACATATATGTCCACAGAATGGCACGTACAGGCAGATGTCCGATCGGGACCCCCCCCCCCCCCCGGTACATTCGGCGGTCGGAAATCGTCTGGGAGCGATCCGGGATTAGGGGGCGGCTATTCGTTACTAGCCACCCCCTCGCGATCGGTCCCCTGAACTGAAGAATGGGGAGAGCTGTATGTAAACACGGCTTCCCCGTGCTTCACTGTGGCGGCTGCATCGATCATGTGATCCCTTTTATAGGGAGACACAATCGATGACGTCAGACCTACAGCAACACCTAGTAAACACACACTAGGTGAAACATAACTCCTTCAGCGCCCCCTGTGGTTAACTCCCAAACTGCAACTGTAATTTTCACAATAAACAATGCAATTTAAAGTGGAAGTAAACCCACCTATCATTTTCAGCCATGGAAGCTGCCATCTTGGCCTCTGTTTAACCTATTTACCACCACGCTATAGACAAAACACGTCTACAGCACGGTGGAGTTGTTCTGGGAGGACGTCCCTGGGACATCCTCCCAGAATCCTCCTCTCGCGCGCCCCCTGGGGCGCGCTCCCGGAATCATCTGTGAGTGCCGGGTCTAGAAGACCCGCGCGCATCACAGATCGCGGTAAATTGCCGCTGATAGCGGCCGTTTACCACGTGATCGCTCCGTCAAATGACGGAGCGATCACTTGTAAACAAACCGGCGGTACAGTGTGAGAGGAGAGGGAGGAGAGCGGGTGGCAGCAGCAGCTGCTGTGGCTGGATCTGTGACAACTGCAGTCACAGATCCAGCCATCCGGCCCCCCCTGTGCAATACTCTGCAATACCAGCAATACTCTGCAATAACCCCCCCATACTCTGCAATAACCCCCCCATACTCTGCGATAACCCCCCTTACTCTGCGATAACCCCCCCTTACTCTGCAATAACCCCCCCTTACTCAGCAATAACCCCCCCATACTCTGCAATAACCCCCCCATACTCTGCAATAACCCCCCCATACTATGCAATAACCTCCCAATACTCTGCAATACCCCCAATACTCCGCAATACCCCGCAATACCTGCTAATATGACAGAAACAAGATTTTTTTTTTTTTTTACAGAATTTTCAGTGTTTTTTCTTTTATAGCGCAAAAAGTAAAAAACCCAAAAGAAAGCTCTATTTGTGGGAAAAAAAGGACAAAAATTTCAGATGGGCACAATGTTGTATGACTGAGTAATTGTCATTCAAATTGTGAGAGCACCGAAAGCTGAAAATTGGTCTGGTTAGGAAGGGGGTTTAAGTGCCCAGTGGTCAAGTGGTTAATCTTCAACTGCCATGATGCTGCACATGTGATCAGTTGTGACACCAGCTATTGGATGGTGTGACAGTTTGGTTGAGAGCACAGCCAATGAGACAGTTAGCATTTCCGGCATGCCGGGAATGTAACTGTCTTTGGAAACTATTAAATCATTGGGTTTACTTCCGCTTTAAAAGCATTTTTTGCTGTGAAAATGAAAATGGTCCCAAAAATGTGTCAGAAAGTGTCCGCCATAATGTTGCAGTCACAAAAAAAATCGCTGATCGCCGCCATTAGTAGTAAACAAATAATGATTAATAAAAATGCAATAAAACTATCCCCTATTTTGTAAACGCTTTAATTTTTGCGCAAACCAATCGATAAACGCTTATTGCGATTTTTTTACCAAAAATAGGTAGAAGAATACGTATCGGCCTAAACTGAGGAAAACAAATGTATATATGTTTTTGGGGGATATTTATTATAGCAAAAAGTAAAAAATATAGTTTTTTTTTCAAAATTGTCTCTCTATTTTTGTTTATAGCGCAAAAAATGAAAACCGCAGAGGTGATCATATACCACCAAAGAAAGCTCTATTTGTGCGGAAAAAAGGTCGTCAATTTTGTTTGGGAGCCACGTCGCACGACCGCGCAATTGTCTGTTAAAGCGAGGCAGTGCCGAATCACTAAACCTGGCCTGGGCCTTTAGCTGCATGTTGGTCCGGGGCTTAAGTGGTTAATGGTGATAACTGACATGTATTGTGCGATCGCTGTTTTTGCATGTGTAGGACTGATAAGTGCATTCGCCTTTGCATAAATTCTTTTTAGCAGGGTGATGAGAAATGGTTGACATTTAACATCAGGATAAATACTCCATTTTGCATTATGAGCAAGCATGACAGTGTCTTAAGTAGAGATTCATGGTGTGTTTTCCCCCATCAGCTTGTGTCTCTTGCAGTGAGTGTCACCGAGCACTTCCTGTTTCAAGCATACTTGACAAGGTTAAGCCACTCTGATGATACACAGTTGTATGCGGCTTCATTTTTCATAGATTCCATCCGATAACCGTAACATGAACTCTAAAGTATGTGCAAGGAATCATGAGCAGACGTCTTTGTCTCTAGTATGCAAGCATGTACATTCCCACACTGAATGAGTCTCTGGCAGGGTCTAAATATAATCTGAATCATCTAGAGGAATGGTTACCATTTTTATTTCTGTCCATTAGTAAAACAACAGTCTCTGAAATATATGACTATCCATTACTGTGCTCATTTTATTTTCTGCCAGGAAAAAGCATTGTGTAACAGATAAAGCAATGTACAATTATTCTGCAAAGATGCGTTTTAGTCTATTATAGTAATGTCATCATAAAATGTTCAGTATATAAAAAGTCGCTTCATCCAGAACTGATATTTCAGTTTGCATACAGATTGAATTACCAGAAAGCTTCTTAGGTCTCCGTAGTGTCCGTGGCAAGATCTCACCTGCCAGGGACAATATAACTGGGGCTCATGGTTACCGATACAGTGAAACCTCGGATTGTGAGTAAAGCAGTTAAGCAGGCCATACACGGTCGAATTTCAAACAAATTTCCGTGGCTTATAAAGAATGCAACAGAAGGAGTAATGCCACGTACACACGATCATTTTTCAGCATGAAAAACACGTTGTTTTAAAAAAATGTCATTTAAAATGATCGTGTGTGGGCTTCGCATCATTTTTCAGGTTCTGAAAAACGACAAAGAAAAAAATTCGAACATTTTTTAACGTAGTTTTAAACAATGTAGTTTTTCGGGTTGTAAAAAATGATCGTGTGTGGGCTAAAACGATGTTAAAAACCCGTGCATGCTCAGAAGCAAGTTATGAGACAGGAGCGCTCGTTCTGGTAAAACTACCATTCAGAATGGAGTAAGCACATTCATCACGCTGTAATAGACAAAAAAAGCACGAATCATCTTTTACTAACACGGAATAAGAAAGGGGGCACATTAGGAGCCCACTTGAGTGGGATTGTGGCCAGCACGGGGTTAATAGGTGATTAAGTGCTGAAGTTAGCTTGTAATTGGTTAATGTTTGCCTTGTAATTCCTATGTACTGTGCCTTTAAATTTGGGACCATCAGCCAGCCAATGGAAGGTGTCGGAAGCTTCTGGGAGCAGCAGAGGCTATAAAAGGTTTGGCTGGGCTGGGAATCTCCCTCTTTTCCCCTGGCAGCAGCAGCTGAAGAACTAGGACTTTTGGTTCCTGCTGCCCCCCTTCTCTTGGTAAAGTATGGAGTCTCTTTTTAAGAAGCTTTTGGAGAAGGCAGGCAGTGAGGGGGGTGAAGAGTGGCTGAAGCGCTGCTTAGTTATGGGGGACATTGTCCCTGAAGACCAGTCAGCTGAAAGGGCTACAGGCTTTGGGTCTGTGTCTCCCTCAGAACAGCAGAGGGAGAGCGCGTCAGTGAGTGGGGTTTCCCCTGTCAGAGCGCGGAGGAGCCAGCCTCCGGAGCGTGCAGGGGAATCCCAGCAAGCTGAGGAGGCGGAGAGAAGGCACGGCGCGTGTGAGGAGGAAGATGGCGGGGGCGGTCCCACAAACGTGCGCCGTTCGGTACGGCAGAAGAGGAACATGTCCCAGTCCCCTGCTAGGGGAAACGCCAGGAGAGGAAGAGCGGTGCAGCCCGCAGCAAGAGTGGGGAGGGGGCGTCCGCTCCCCCCACGTTCACCTAGGCAGCCACAGGTCTCCGTCTGGGGACAGGAGCAGCACATCTCACCTATCAGGCAGGAGCCTGCAGCAGGCATGCTGAGAGAGGAGCCTGGTCCAGCCATCAATGCACAGCCTCCAGCAGTGAGTGAGTGTGTGCAGCTGCAGACTTTAAATGCTATTATGGATTCACTGTCTTCCCTGGTTAGAACACTGACCCCTGCTGGTGCTGTGTCTGCAAGTCCTGTGTCACATTTGAACAGTAATACTATACATAGCACACATTCTGCTATTGCTCCAGTGATTCAAACCCCCAACGTGGTTATGGCCCCGGGGGCTTTGGCGGGGGAAGTTAATTCCCCCGGGAGGGTTAGCGTGCCAGAGGCATGCATGAAGGAAGTTATGCCCTGCGAAATGTCTCCCCTGGGGTATCACCTAAGCACGTCAGTGAAGGAAAACATTTGGAGGGGGGAATTTATGGACATTCTATCCCTGTTACCCTCACAGAAGGATTTTATGGCTAAATCAGAGAAAAACGACAAACATGAGGACGACAGACGCAGACCCATACCGAGGTCATTTAATAACTGGTTGCAAGCGTCTTTTAGGCAGAAATTGGCGGTCCACCCCTCGTTGCGTTGGGGTATGAAAGACGTTGGCCTGTGGCTAAATCTGCTGGCTCCGCAGAGGTCTGCCATGCCAAAGCCAGCTGCGGTTTCCAATTCCGGCGCAGTTTTCAGGAAAGGGAGCTGTTTCGCGGTTCAACGATAGCCAGTGCCGCTGGAATGCGGCTTGTAAATACAGACACGAATGTTCGTACTGCGCAGGGGCTCACCCTGCGGCCAAGTGTTTAAAGAAGTCGGCGAATGCCGGGGCTAGCTCGAGCTCTAGGGATATTTTTCCAAAAAGCCTGCACGCCAGTGAGGCTGGAAAGTATGCGCCCATGGCTGGAAATGTATCCAGACCAGGTGACGGCGCAATTCCTCAGTAGAGGTTTTGAATTTGGTTTCCCCCTCCCTTCATTCTCGGGGGCGGGATGCACAATTGTGGGTAATTTAAAATCAGTCAGTCAGTTTCCACAGATCGTGAGGGAGAAGGTTGGCAAAGAAATTGCAGAAGGGCGCATTGCTGGTCCCTTTGAGCACCCCCAGTTTGATAATTTCCGCATATCGCCCCTAGGGGTGGTGCCCAAGAGGGAGCAGAATGCTTATAGGATTATACAGCACCTATCATTCCCTAAAGGGGATTCACTGAACGACGAGATTAATGGGGAGCTTTGCTCGGTCACGTATGCGACTTTTGAGGAGGCGATCGTTAAAGTGCGGCAGTGTGGTCCCGGTGCGTTGCTGGCAAAAGCCGATATAAAATCGGCTTTTAGACTGTTGCCCATAGCCCCTGAGGCATTTAATTCTTTAGGTTTTTATTTTGACGGGGCCTACTTTTTTGACAGGTGTCTGCCTATGGGGTGTTCAGTATCATGCTCGTACTTCGAGGCGTTTTCGTCTTTCCTGCATTGGGTGGTTGGTTTTCAGTCAGGTAGTGACAAGATAGTCCACTACCTGGATGACTTTTTGTTTTTAGGACCTCGGGATTCGTTGTGTTGTCAGGAGCTATTGCAGGCTTTCCAGGAAACGGCGGCGCAGTTTGGCGTTCCGCTGGCGGAGGAGAAGACATGTCCCCCGGTGACATCGCTTGAGTTCTTAGGCATTTGCATAGACACATGTAGGATGGAGTTTCGTTTGCCGGAGGCAAAATTGGTGAAATTAAATTCATTAATATCTTCCTTTCTGTCAAGAAAGAAAGTGCTGCTCAAGGAGATGCAGTCACTGTTGGGCGTCCTGGCGTTTGCTGGCAGGATTATGCCTGTTTCGCGTCGTCTGTACTTGGCAATAGCGGGTTTAAAGTAGCCGTTTGCCCACGTTAGGCTGACTAGTTCGATTAAGGCGGATTTGTTGGTCTGGGCACGTTTCCTCGAGACGTATAACGGGAGATCGTTTTTTCAGGAGGAGTTTGTGGCGGCGCCGGATTTCAGGTTATTCACGGACGCGGCGGGGTCCAAGGGCTTTGCTGCAATATGGGGAACGCACTGGTGCTGCGCAGCATGGCCAGAATCTTGGGTGGTTCAGGAGGTTACAAGAAACATCGTTCTGTTAGAGCTGTTCCCGATATTAGTGGCGTTAACTTTGTGGGGAGCTCAGTTTGCAAACAAAAGGATTCTGGTGGAAACAGACAATAAAGGGGTCCTCTTTGCCATAAATTGCCTTTCATCAAAGTCTTTGCTGGTGGTCAAGATCTTACGGCAGGTTGTGTTTCTTTGTTTACACTTTAATGTGTGGCTGAAAGCCAAGCACACGCCGGGAGTGCAAAATAATCTTGCCGATGCGTTATCTCGGTTTCAGATGGACCGTTTTCGCCAGCTGCTGCCAGATGCGGATGTGGAAGGGATTCGTTGCCCGGAATATCTGTGGGACCTAATCTGGACATAGTTTCAAGAGCAATACAGGGTTCGGTGGCACCCAAGACATGGTTGTGCTATGCTGCTTCTTGGAAGAGCTGGTTGTCCTTTGCAGAAGGGTTAGGAGTTAGTGATGGCCGCCCTTCCGAGGGGTCATTATTGGCGTTTGTGGCTTCCCTTATGGAGCAAAGTTTTTCTTTTAGCCATATCTCAAAAACCTTGGCGGGAATATCCTTTTTTTGCCGGCTGCGGGGTTTTCCGCCGTGCACGGCTTACTTTTCAGTGAAACAGGCCTTAAAAGGGTACAAGAGGGCTCATTTCGTTCCAGATGACAGAAGGCCGATTTCACTGGATCTTTTGGGTAAACTGTGCGAGATAGCGTCGTCCGTTTGCTTTTCGGGTTTTGAATCCCTGCTTTTTAGAACGGCGTTCGTGCTCGCTTTTCATGGGGCTTTACGGATATCAGAGCTACTCCCAAAAGCTAAACGGGGTGGGTCGGGAATTTTAGTCGATCACGTAAGGGTAGACCCCACGGGAATTCAGTTGTGGTTAAGTCGCTCCAAGACCGACGCGTTGGGTAAAGGCGTTGGGATTCGGTTGGCGGCGAACAACGATAAGTCGATTTGCCCCATGGACACGGTGTCTCAATTTTTAAGCATTAGGCCCCCGGTTCCGGGTTTGTTCTTAGTCCACCAGGATGGAGGGCCACTTACCAAATACCAATTTGATGCAGTGCTGCATAAGTGTCTAAAAAATTTGGGTTTGCAGAACATGCGTATATCCTCCCACTCATTTAGGATAGGCGCTGCATCAGAGGCGGCCCGGAGAGGGGTGTGTGAATCGGCCATTAAAGAGATGGGGAGGTGGAAATCAAATTGTTTTAGGATTTACGTTCGCCCTAACCTGTTTATTAAAAATTTTCAGGTCAGCCCCGCACAGTTTGGATTCTGGGACACTCCTATATTCACTGGGCGCATAAGAGAGCGGCCTTGCGTAGGTATTCAACTAATTTATCTTTTCGTCCGGAATCATTCCAGGTTTATTGGAAAGGTGTGCGGGGACTTCAGTGGCATCAACTTTATTTTCACTTAAGTGGGCTTAGTCAGCGATGGCCTAAGTCGGATGTATTATTAATTCACGCAGGTGGGAATGATTTGGGTAAAGTAAGGACTTTGGATTTGTTATTTATGATTCAAAGGGATTTGCAGCGGTTTTCACTAGCCTCTCCAGGTACAATTTTGATTTTCTCAGAAATCGTTCCGCGCCTCTCTTGGCTCTCCTCTACTCAGAGGAGGGCCATGGAGAAGATGAGGAAGCGTATAAATCGGGCCATGAGCAAGTTCATGCCCCAGCTGGGTGGTCTGGCATACAGACATGTGGATCTAGAAGGGGGTTTTACCGGGTTATACAGGCAGGATGGCGTCCACCTCTCGGACGTGGGGATTGATATATTTAATTTGGGATTGCAGTACGGTATTGAGCAGGCCGCGGAGGTGGGGTGGGGCCGGGCATGATGCTCATGCCCGGCTTGTGGGACGTGATATGTCAATTAATGAGTTAAATGCTGCTTGAGTGACAAAAACTGAGCAGTTGCACTTATTTGGTTTTGCTTTATTAATGGCAATTTTTGATGTTGAAGTTATGGAATAAAATTGATATGATTTGAAATTATTTTGTGTTTAAACCAATAAAATTACCGCGGCCTTTATTCGCCAATGATGGGTCAGTGTATTTATTTATGTTTGTACCTGGAGTATGGTTGTTGGGTGGAGTGTATGGCCTACAGTCCCATAAGAAAGGGGGCACATTAGGAGCCCACTTGAGTGGGATTGTGGCCAGCACGGGGTTAATAGGTGATTAACTGCTGAAGTTAGCTTGTAATTGGTTAATGTTTGCCTTGTAATTCCTATGTACTGTGCCTTTAAATTTGGGACCATCAGCCAGCCAATGGAAGGTGTCGGAAGCTTCTGGGAGCAGCAGAGGCTATAAAAGGTTTGGCTGGGCTGGGAATCTCCCTCTTTTCCCCTGGCAGCAGCAGCTGAAGAACTCCCTCCCTCCTCCCCTGTCGCGGTAAATTTATGTGGTAGGCGTCACCTTGGGATCCAGGGGGGACGTGATATGTCAATTAATGAGTTAAATGCTGCTTGAGTGACAAAAACTGAGCAGTTGCACTTATTTGGTTTTGCTTTATTAATGGCAATTTTTGATGTTGAAGTTATGGAATAAAATTGATATGATGATTTGAAATTATTTTGTGTTTAAACCAATAAAATTACCGCGGCCTTTATTCGCCAATGATGGGTCAGTGTATTTATTTATGTTTGTACCTGGAGTATGGTTGTTGGGTGGAGTGTATGGCCTACAGTCCCATCAGCTAAAGCAGCCCAAAGGCAAATGGAACTTCCCCTTTATAGTGCCGTTGTACGTGTTGTACGTCACCGTGCTTTGCTAGATAATTTTTTTAAAACTATGGTGTGTGGGCAACGTCGTTTTAATGATGAAGTTGGAAAAACTTTGTTTTTTCAACATGCTGAAAAACAACGTTTTTTTTCATGCTGAAAAATGATCGTGTGTACGCGGCATTAGACTATGTAGTGTGTTTATGTTATGCCAGACTGAACCAAGTGCAATGATGGGAAGATTTCACCACTAATGCCTCGTACACACGACCGGGTTTTCCTAGGGGAAAACTTCCAAAATCCGCCGGTAAAAAAAAAGAGAACCAGCTCTCTTTTTTCACGTCGGGATTCCCGACAGACTTTTTCCCATCGGAAATCCAGAGCGTGTGTACAAGGCATCAGGGTACAATATGTTGGCGCTATACTAATAGCTGTAATGAATAAATGTTAATGAATATACAAGTCACTATATATTTTTAAAGTGCATTTAAATCTAAAAGCAAAAAAAAATTAACATCTCGACTGCTTTATTATTATTATTTTTTTCCCCCATTATTTTCACCTAGTTAAGATAAAGGAAAAGGCATTGGTAAGCTGCTATATATTTTATTTTTGTTTTGCTGTTAAGATTCGCTGTAAGGAGCCAGTGGGTGATTCATTCCATAAGTGTTCCATTTAAAGTTGAAAGAACAGATTCAGGTCAATTTGACCTGCAAAGTCCCAGTATTATTTGAGGCTGTTCGATCTTACGTTATTGCAATTTGTATTTTTCCTGGGAGTATTGAGCACTTGTATCGAGGGGTAATTTTCATTCAGTGTTTAATATACTACTATGTTAGGAACTGATTTACATTGTCTTTTTTTTCTACTTTTACTTTTACTTTTAGTATATATAAATCCTTACTAGATGGCATTTACCGTATTTATCTGCGTATACCGCGCACTTTTTTGCCCTGAAAATCAGGGCAAAATCGTGGGTGCGCGGTATACGCCGATACCCGCTTTCCCGCGCCGAGTTTTGAATACTGCGCCGACATATACCGAGCGCAGTACACTCGGGTATAGTCGGGCAGTCTCTGCTCCTTCCGCGCTCACGTCCTGGACGTACAGGACGTCAGCGCGAGAGTTGCCGAGCATTGCCGACAATACTCGAGTGTACTGCGCTCTGTATATGTCGGCGCAGTATTCAAACTCGGCGCGGGAAACGAGCGGGGAGGACGCGAGGACGCCGCAGAAGGATGCCGGACCCGACGAAGAGTTCACCCGAAGCCGCAGAAGGACGCCGGACCCGACGAAGAGGACACCCGAAGCCGCAGACGAACGCCGGACCCGACGAGGCCGCCGATGGACGCCGCAAGACACCAAAACTGTAAGTACAAAAAAAACTTTTTTTCCACAGGATTGGGGGCAACTTTAGGGGTGCGCGGTATACGTGGGAGTGCGTTATACCGCGATAAATACGGTAATTTGATAAAACACTGTGTGTTATAAACAATTGCAGTTTTTTATATACACTATATCACCAAAAGTATTGGGACAACTGCCTTTACACTAACATGAACTTTAATGGCATCCCAGTCTTAGTCCGTAGGGTTCATTATTAAGTTGGCATACCTAGCTGTCCACAAGGTTGAGGAGTGCGTCTATGGGAATTTTGGCCATTCTCCCAGAAGCGCATTTGTGAGGTCAGGCCTGGCTCACAGTCTCCGCTCTAATTCATCCCAATGGTATTCTATCGGGCTGAGGTGCAGGCCAGTCAAGTTCCTCCACCCCAAACTCGCTCATCCATGTCTCTATGGACCTTGCTTTGTGCACTAGTCCAAATCATTTGGTGGAGGGGGATTATGGTGTGGGGTTATTTTTCAGGGGTTAAGCTTGGCCCCTAAGTTCCAGTGAAGGGAACTCTTAAGGCGTCAGCATACCAAGACATTTTGGACAATTTCATTCTCCCAACTTTGTGGGAACAGTTTGGGGATGGCCCTTTCATCCCAAAGGTGTTTTATCGGGTTGGGAAAGCCTTCCCAGAAGAGTTGAAGCTCTTATAGCTGCAAAGGGTGGGCCAACTCAATATTGTACCCTACGTACTCAAGACTGGGATGCCATTAAAGTTCATGTGCCTGTAAAGGCAGGCGTCCCAATACTTTTGGTAATATATATATATATATATATATATATATATATATATATATATATATATATATATATATATATATATATATATACATACATATATATACACACACCTATCTATCCATACAGTTGTGCTCATAAGTTTACATACCCTGGCAGAATTTATCAATTTTTTGGCCATTTTTTTAAAATATGAATGATAACGCAAAAACATTTCTTTCACTCATGGTTAGTGTCTGAAGTTATTTTTTAATAAATCAACTGTGTTTAATCTTTTTAAATCATAATCACAACATAAACTACCCAAATGACCCCGATCAAAAGTTTACATACCCTGGTGATTTTGGCCTGATAACATGCACACAAAGGGACACAAAGCTCATCTGCATGCTCGTCATCCTCATCGGGGTCTCAACCTGACTGCAGTTCGTCTTCGGCTATTAAAGGTAACCATCCTCACCTGTGATCTGTTTGCTTGTAATTAGTGTGTGTGTATATAAAAGGTCAATGCATTTCTGGACTCCTGACAGACCCTTGCATCTTTCATCCAGTGCTGCACTGACGTTTCTGGATTCTGAGTCATGGGGAAAGCAAAAGAATTGTCAAAAGATCTGTGGGAAAAGGTAGTTGAACTGTATAAAACAGGAAAGGGATATAAAAAGATATCCAAGTAATTGAGAATGTCAATCAGCAGTGTTCAAACTCTCAAATCAAGAAGTGGAAAACAAGGGGTTCGGTTGAAACCAAACCACAATCAGGTAGACCAACTAAAATTTCAGCCACAACTGCCAGGAAAATTGTTTGGGATGCAAAGAAACACTCACAACTAACTTCAGGTGAAATACAGGACTCTCTGAAAACATGTGGTGTGACTGTTTCAGGATGCACAATAAGAAGGCACTTGAAGAAAAATGGGCTGCATCTTCGAGTCCCCAGAAGAATGCCATTACTACGCAAATGCCACAAAGTATCCCCCTTACAATATGCCAAACAGCACAGAGACAAGCCTCAAACCTTCTGGCATAAAGTCATTTAGAGTGATGAGACCAACATCTAGCTTTTTGGCCACAACCATAAACGCTACATTTGGAGAGCAAACAACAAAGCCTATGATGAAAGGTGCACCATTCCTACTGTGAAACACGGAGGTGGATCGCTGATGTTTTGGGGATGTGTGCGCTACAAAGGCACAGGAAATTTGGTCAAAATTGATGGCAGGATGAATGCAGTATGTTATCAAAAAATACTGGAGGAACATTTGCATTCATCAGTCAGGAAGCTGTGCATGGGACGTACTTGCAGATTCCAACATGACAATGATCCAAAAAACAAAGCCAAGTCAACCTGTCATTGGCTACAGCAGAATAAAGTGAAGATTCTGGAGTGGCTATCTCAGTCTTCTGACCTCGATATTATTGAGCCACTCTGGGGAGATCTCAAAATGTACAGTTCATGCAAGACTGCCCAATAATTTAGAGGGAACTGGAGGCTTTTTGCCAAGAGGAATGGCAGCTTTACCATCTGAGAAGATAAAGAGCCTCATCCACAAATACCACAAAAGATTTCAAGTTGTCATTGGTGTTAAAGGGGGCAAGAGTTGGGGTATGTAAACTTTGGATCAGGGTCATTTGTGTAGTTTCTGTTATAATTATGATTTAAAAAGCCTAAACACAGTTGATTGATAATACATGGCTTCAGCCAAACGCTAACCATGAGTGAAAGAAAGGTTTTTGTGTTATCATTCATATTCTCTGAAAAATAAATTCTGCCTGGGTATGTAAACTTATGAGCACAACTGTATATATACACACATTGAGCTAAATGATAAATGCAACACCTTTGTGTTTGCCCCTATTTATCATGAGCTGAACTTAATGATCTACAACTTGTTCTATGTATACAAAAGGCCTGTTTCTTTCAAATATTGTTCACAAATCTGTCTAAATCTGTGAGCACTTCTCCTTTGCCGAGATAATCCATCCCCCTCACAGGTTTTGCATATCAAGATGCTGATTAGACATCATGGTTATTGCACAGGAGTGCCTTAGGCTGGCCACAATAAAAGGCCACTCTAAAATTTGCAGTTTTACCACACAGCACAATGCCACAGATAGCGCAAGGTTTGAGGGTGTGTGCAATTGGCATGCTGACTTCAGGAATGTCCACCAGAGCTGTTGCCCTTGAAATGAATGCTCATTTCTATATCATAAGATGTCTCCAAAGGCGTTTCAGAGAATTTGGCAGTACATTCAACCGGCCTCACAACCGCAGACCATGTATAACCACACCAGCCCAGGACCTCCACATCCAGCATCTTCACCTCCAAGATCGTCTGAGACCACCAATCCGGACAGCTTCTGCAACTATCGTTTTGCATAACCAAAGAATTTCTGCAGAAACGGTCTCAGGGAAGCTCATCTGCATGCTCATCATCCTCATCGGAGTCTCAACCTGACTGCAGTTCGTCTTCGTAAACGACTTGAGTGGGCAAATGCTCACATTCGATGGCATCTGGCACTTTGGAGAGGTGTTCTCTTCATGGATGAATCCCGGTTTTCACTGTACAGGGCAGAAGGCAGACAGCATGCATGGCGTCATGTGGGTAAAGTCAACGTTATGGATCGAGTGGCCCATGGTAGCGATGGGGTTATGGTATGGGCAGGTGTATGCTATGGACAACGAACACAGGTGTATTTTATTGATGGCATTTTGAATGCACAGAGATACCGTGATGAAATCCTGAGGTCCATTGTTGTGCCATTCATCTACGACCATCACCTTATGTTGCAGCATGATAATGCACAGCCCCATGTTGCAAGGATCTATACACAGGTCCTGAAAGCTGAAAACATCCCAGTTCTTGCATGGCCAGCATACTCACCGGACATGTCACCTATTGAACATGTTGGGGATGTTGAGGATCGACGTATACGTATGCTACCACCATCAGCCATTACGGATCACTAATCTTTATATATATATATATATATATATATATATATATATATATATATATATACAGCCCTCAAATTTTCTATTTTCAAGTGGAAAATTGTTTCTGGCAGAGAGCTGGGAGTGGGGGTGGGAGTGCGGGCACAGTGAGTAGAGGCCACAATGGTGGGCACAGTGAGTAGAGGCCAAAATGGTGGGCACAGTGAGCAGAGACTACAATGTTGGGCAGAGTGAGCAGAGGCTACAATGGTGGGCACAGTGAGCAGAGGCTACAATGGTGGGCACAGTGAGCAGAGGCTACAATGGTGGGCACAGTGAGTAGAGGCCACAATGGTGGGTACAGTGAGCAGAGGCTACAGTGGTGGGCACAGTAAGCAGAGGCTACAATGGTGGGCACAGTGAGCAGAGGCTGCAATGGTGGGCACAGTGAGCAGAGGCCACAATGGTGGGTACAGTGAGCAGAGGCTACAGTGGTGGGCACAGTAAGCAGAGGCTACAATGGTGGGCACAGTGAGCAGAGGCTGCAATGGTGGGCACCGTAAGCAGAGGCTGCAATGGTTGGCACAGTGAGCAGAGGCCGCAATGGTGGGCACAGTGAGCAGAGACCGCAATGGTGGGCACAGTGAGGAGAGGCCGCAATGGTGGGCACAGTGAGCAGAGGACGCAATGGTGGGCACAGGTGTGGCTGTGGCTGCACTGATAAAGTTTGTAACTTAATTCTGCATAAAACATGTAAGTGTCATTTCATGAGATAATTTATGAGGGCGTGTTTAGGGGGGGAATTAGGGGTGGTGCAGGGTAGGGATTGGTTGGGTCAACTGGGGGCGAGTAACCCTTAAGGCCTGGCTAGTAGCTCAGGACTTGAAATTTTGAGCCCTGTATATGTGTCCTAATGTCCTAGCCATGTTGTTTGTATATTAGTATAGTTCAGGGGTGTCAAACTCAATTTCATTGTGGGCCGCATGGGCATTATCATTGTCCTCAAAGGTTCAGTTGAGCACCACACACCACCTTATACCAGATGGGAGGAGCCCCCCACCATCAGAAGTCAAGAGTCCCCCACCCTCTCTTACATCACAGTTCACCCCCCTTACCTTGTGCTGCTGCCGGGAAGAAGCTGGAGGTGGAGCTGGGAAGCAAAAAGTGCAGGGTCTGGAAGGGGGTTGGAGCCAGCTGAATAGCGAGACCAGGAGAGGGCGGAGACCAGGGGGTGCTTTGGCTAGATCTGTAGGAGGCACAGGATCAGTAGGAGGAGTTCTGGCCTCCTCTCTGCTGCCAACTGCTGAGATGGGGAGGGGGTCAGACATGAGCCTCTCTGCAGCTGCACAGAGAAGGGCAGGATCTGGCAGAGGAGATCTGTCGTCCTCTCTGCTGCCGACTGGTGAGACAAGGTGGGGGCAGGAACAAGGAGGTTGTCACAGCTGCAATAGAGGTGCTAGGGCAAAATTAAATGGCCTGGAGGGCTGGATTCGGCCCACGGGCCTTGTGTTTGACACCTGTGGTATAGTTTTTTAGAATGGTCCAGTCTCCTTGTGCTGCTCCCTGCTGGTGGCGGGGCTGTCATCCTGCTTGGGAGCTGCAATGTGTAAATAGAAGATTCTTCTGATCTCCTGCTGTCCCCTCCTGTCTGTTTGGAAGGGTGGGGCCACCTACACTTCGGCGCCATGTTCGACCACGCCCACCGATTTACACTTGCCCTTGATGTCATCACGTCTGGTCTGATCTTTTCATCTTGGGTGGCTGAGACAAGGTTTTACCGCGTCATCGCAACATACTTCCGCCCACACAAACACCTGGGAATCAAGTGGAAATGTTATATTGTTTTTAACAAAATAAATTGTTTATAGTGGGACTGCGCAATGAGCATTTCTTTTTTTGTCATCTCCATCTATATGAGGCATTTTTCTGCATGAGACATCAGCCAACAGACTTCTACAGGGGTATCCCCACACCCTTGAAAGACCACACTAGAGATAGGTGGTCAACTCCTAGGGGTGAGTGCACATTCATGTGGGGCACCCAGTCTGAGCACATCTGCACACCGATACGTTACTAGGCACGAGCACCTTATACTGTATCATCACTTATTGGGACTGTATAAGATATATATGTGTGTATATCAATTTACCTAACACTAAGCACAGTGAATTGTTTTATATTGTATATTAATGCTTTTAGCAATTTTTTTCTTACTGGTGTACTGTTGTGCAATCTACTTGGATATTTTGGTTATCCAGGGGCGATTAGGTTACATTTTTTCTGGGACTGTATGTAATGTACATCCCGATTGGCAGCGAGCACTTCCCTAGCTCGTGTGTCTCACCACCCATACATGGCATCTTGGGGGTATAAGCTATATCACAATGCATACTGTATATTTTCTTTTTTTCCACTAGTCCTTTCACATCCATTCCTACATCATTTATTTCATTTTAATTTGATTTTACTTCCTATATAATATATACAACTTTTTTATATATCCATTTTTCATTATCCCTCAGTGTCCAAGTCCTCACCAACTCCTAACCATGCTGGTTTAATTAAATGTATACCATGTATACTGCATTAAGCTTATTTTTCTACTGTAATGTCTTTCTGATATATACTGCATATATATATATATATATATATATATATATATATATATATATATATATATATATATATATATATATATACATATATATATATACTGTATACCATTTATTCATATACATACACACACACACATCTATATTTTAGTTGACATCTCCTATGGACATGTTTAGACCCTTAGGGACACACACCTTCACCCATGCCATGCCTGTCCTTCGGCTGTCCCCTGTTTGGGTTACCATATGCTCTGCCACCTCAGCTCCCGAGCTGGATGTTCATTGCTGCTGCTGTCTGGGAATCTGACATTTGGTGATTTGGACCAAGCTTATTGGTGAGTATGAGGTCACACATTTACCACAAAACAACTACTTTACATATATATTTTTTTTATCTTCATTGCAGATATGCCATACATGCATCCACCCCTTAAGAAACAAGCCTTGTTTCACGAAACGCGTAGAGTATTATTGATGTTTGTATTTGAATTTGTATTATCATATAATTGTACGTGGAATGTCATTTCCCCTATTGTATGCTTTATGACATTGGGTTGGCAATTTGACTGTTTACAACATATGACAGTTTTCAATAAAAACGAAATTGTATTTATTCTTGGTATGGTACTCACCTCATATAAAGTCCCCTGGGCGATCTCCTTTTTCTTTATGCAACTAACCTGATTTTTGTTAAAGTGGGTTTTATCTCAAAAGATGAGAAATTTACATTAACGTTGCATGTATTTAATATTTGAAAGGCAAAATATTTTTAAATAAAATCGCCTAATTTAGCTATAACATTATTTAAAGCTAAACAGCGAGCAGATGAAAAAAGGTTTTCATTTACTTTATTGACAAGCCAGTTTGTTCAGAGTATACAGAGTCTTAGGCCTTTTACAGCTTTATTTGTCCTATTAAGAGACAATGAACTGATTGTTTGCTGCCTAATAGAGAATTCGCAAGACCCTGATCTGTCTTCAATAGTGACAAACTGCCAAACAAGCTAAGTTTCTAGTATGTTCTGCAAACTGAAATAAACGGAGAAGGCCAGAAGACAAAGGGAGCTGGGAAAATAAAAAAGCCACCAGAGAGAGTGAGATATATGAAAACAAGACCTGTGGAGCAAAGACTGCGATTTTACTGCTAGCCAAAAAAGCACAGTCAAGTTCTTGATGCTGACCTACATATTTTTTTATTCTGTATATGACTGATATTTGATTTCTGTATATGGCTTGACGTGTTTTTTTTTTTTTAATTTATAGCAGTTACAAATACTTTATTTAATATAAATATATCAATTAATATGGTGTTGTGCCTTACCCTTGTTGAAAAAGCATAGTTATTATAGTCTAGACATTATTGTTACACAGACATATTTGTCAATGCTCCCTTTTTCGGATGATGGAAAGCTCTAAATTGGACAGGTGTATGGCCAGTGTAATAGACAATCATTATGATGCAGTATGAATCAGAACCAGCGCAGGTAATGATTTTAATGGCTGTCCCAATGCATACTGTATACAATTATTCAAACTGCGCGTGTTTTTTTTAAATATTTTCAAAAATTGTAGGATTATCTACTATACAATTTTATTTTTTAATTACCCGATGGGTTTTATTTCTTCTTTTGCTTCGTGCAAACCCTGCAAATTAAAAGCATTATGGGCTAGTATGCATTGCATACTAGGCCATTATGTAAAACTTACCTGGAAACAAAGCCTGTGATGTCCCCTGTGCAGGCCACATCCATCTTCGCCCCTCTTCCTTTCCGGGGACCGTGGACACCGCCTCTGTGACTGGTCGGAGTCGTGTGACATCACTCCCATGCGCGGAGCCGCCAGTCACGGCACATGCTGGGGAAGAGACGGCACGGAGGTCCGTTTCTTCACAGCGCATGTGCCGATGACAACATTGGCACACTACAAGGAAAATATCTCCTAAATGTGTATTTCCACTACCTATAGGTAAGCCTAGAATAAGACAGATAGATAACAGTAATGCACGATCGGTCCATCCGATGAAAATGGTCTGATGGATTTTTCCATCGGTTAACCGATGTAGCTGAATGATGGTCAGTCGTGCCTACACACCATCAGTTAAAAAAACGATCGTGTCAGAACGCGGTCACGTAAAACACAACGACGTGCTGAATAAAATGAAGTTCAATGCTTCCAAGCATACCTTGACTTGATTCTGAGCATGCCTGGATTTTTAACCGATGGACGTGCCTACAAACGATCGTTTTTTTTCTATCGGTTAGGTATCCATCAGTTAAATTTAAAACAAGATTGAATTTTTTTAACCGATGGATAAATAACCAATGGGGCCTACACACGATTTGGTCTGATGAAAACGGTCCATCAGACCGTTCTCATCGGTTTGACCGATCGTGTATACGCGGCATAAGACAAAAAAAGGGGTTACAACCACTTTAACAAAGCATGTGCTCCCATCATGCTGCTTCAGAAAGAATACAGACTGCTGTACTGTGTCTGACCGTTGTCACTTTAAAGAAGAACTTTCACTTCAGTTTTTATTAATGTGTTCTGTTCCCCATGAGAAAAAATATCTTGTCCCATCTTCCTAGGTGCTGTCTAAGGATAGCTATGAGTTGAGACAGGGTGCTCCCCTCCCTCCACAGCCATACGACAACACGGCTAGCAAGAAGACATCTTCTTAGACATATGGCACTTTTTCTTGGCTCCAATCGCTTGCCCATAAGAAGCTTTTTACAAGAGATGCAGGGAGAGGGGGACTTGTCAGCTAAAATGTTCCAGGCAAGCGGGAAAGTGCTTGGAGATAGAGAAAAGATGGAGAAAAGTGCCATGTGTCAAGCAGCAATCTCCTTGCTAGCTGCATGTTCATACAGTCATGTAGATAAGAAGTGCACATAAATATATGGTGCTACCTATTATTACATCTTTAAAGTGGTTGTAAACCCTTACAGACCACTTTGACCTATGGGTAAGCCTAGATTAAGGCTTACCTGTAGGTGCAAGAAATATCTCCTTAACCTACATGGTTAAGGAGATATTTCCAAGAAAGGCGGCACCGATGTCTACGGAGCATGCACCGTAGACAAAGGCGCACTGAGCGTGTCGCTACTAATGGCATCATGCCGTTAGTGGCAGCTCCCTCGATACCTGGAAGTCACTCTGGGTATCATGGCGTGATGGAGGAGGTGTCCGAAGACTGCTGCAGGGGTGTAGTCCCGAGGGAGGGGGCGAGCACGCTGACTAACCCCCATCTTCCCAGAACGTCTCGGAAGATGATGGCAAGCTTACTGAGGAGGAACAGGAAGTGAGAAATTCAGACAAAGAAAAAAAACATTTAGAAGGGAAATCGAAGGAAAAGGTAAGTTAACCAACAATGCACTAGCTTAAAGGAACCTATTTAGAAAATAAAAAACGAACCTTTACAACCCCAAAATTATTGATTGATTTTATATTGTTTGAGTATATTTATGATATTGTTTGGTGGTACCACATTGGTAGTTTTATTTGCGTTGCACTACACTGTACTAATGATTTATATATTTAAGTATTTATTTGTAGTTTACATGCTTACACGTGTAAAAGCATGTACATGTGTACATGCTGGAATTGAAAACTGAGCTAGAGGAACAGAAGATACATTTTACAGATGTGAACTTTTACAGATGATTACGCATCTAAATGTGCGTAAACAGGATGACCTTTACGGACCATTACACATGTGACTGTTCGGCTAGTTGGGTGAGTATGATGTGCGGTATGTTAAGACTTTACCCGTTTTTTTTTTCAGCTCAGAAAATTGGAAGGTATATTGCAGCTCCTATTATCTCTCTATGAACTCACCCACCCGCACTAAACTACACTACGGTATTAGACCTTTTTACATAATTGCCAGCAGAGTGATGAAACCCACGATCGTCTTTAAGACACTTGCCCTTAAAAATTAATTTACACTGTGTACATAAGCTATTTCCTCATGAATATTATTGGTAAGCCTGACGAATATTTATGTGAAAATAAAATTGAGAGCTGTAATATGTTGACAAGATGAATTGACGACGGCAAATCTGAATCATCACAATATTGGTCAAATGCAATTAATCTTTACAGCCTGCCATATAATGTCTGCGCATTTTAAAAGTCAGTCCGTGTTATATAATTAGATTAATTGCTCCGCTTAATGTAGCCCCAGATTAATGGGATGTGTACTATCTCCTCCGTGTCATAAACGGGGAAGGAAAAAAAAAAATCAAGGACTCCGAATGCACTTTGTGATTCTGCTTCTGGGTCAAGTGGATAACAGCAATTCTTTCATCTTTCCTGTCAGAGCACCACTTAACAGCTAAAACAGGAACACTGCATGCATAATACATCAAAATAAGAGGGATAATCATGAAAGGTTGTCACTGTGTTATTGTTTCCCTTGTTACTGGGAGGTGTGCGCTATTATCAATGCTCTGCGGTGCTTGACTAATTAATAGGAGAAAAAGAAAATGGATGACATACTATTATTTTGTTCACAAAATCTCGGCTTTTTTTAGTGGCACAGGCTGGCACAGGTGTTGTAAAGCATGTCAGAGAAGAAAGCCTCAGCTCGGAGATGAACTAGCAGTATCCTAAAGTAAGAGCTAAAATACATAGGCAATTTTAATCTTCTGTTAATGAGGACTGTAACCTCTCGATGGTAAGCACGTAATTCACCACACATTGAAATTAAAGTAGATCTAAACCCAAGAACTGAAATCTCATATAAGCTGGGACATATTAATATAATTTCCAAAGGTGTTTTCAGTCTTTTTAAATATGCAGTTTTCATTAAAGCCCCACTCCGGGCAAAATATGACTATTACGGCAGCGGCAGTGACAGTATGTAAGCAAACTCACAGCCGGAATAACTCTAAATTAATGAGCTGTAAAGGCATTTAAATTGTCGCCTATAGGGTACTGGAGTTTCTCGTCATTTCTCAGGCGCATGCAATTACTAGGATTGACGTAATTTCTCAATATTTTCAACACAGCCTCATCTTTTACATTTTAAGCAAAAAAAAAAATATTTGCATGTGGTTTATACTTAAATTATAGATTTGATAAACATTACAGCAAATATTGTTTTAAATAAAAAAAAAATGCAGCTACTACAATCTGCATATGTATAGTTAAAGCGGAGTTCCATCCAAAAGAGGAACTTCAGTTTATCTGATTCCCCCCCCTCTCCAGTGCCACATTTTGGCACCTTTTGGGTACCTGTTTTTGACAGGTACCCTGTCCCCACTACTGACGGAACTCACCGCAGCGAGGTACATCAGAAGTTTGGCCCCCTCATTTCCCTGCTTTCAGGCCAGTAAGAGAGTGCAGTGCACTTTGCACATGCACAGTAGGAACCCAGGAAGCCAGGTTCCCTTAATGGCAATGGCGGCAGCAGGACCCAACAGCTGATGGAAACATCGGCAGGGGTGCCGACATCGCTGTCCTAATATTAAAAGTTAGCAGCTACAGTATGCTGACTTTGAATTTTTGGAGGAGGAGGGTGGAGCTCCGCTTCAATATGTATACAGTTACATATATAGGGCCAGATTCACGTAGATCAGCGGATCTATAGATCCGCTCGATCTACGTGATTTAAGATCCGCTCCCACAAGTTTGAGAGGCAAGTGGCTAATTCACAAACCACTTACCTCCAAACTTGCGGCGGCGGATCCTAAATCCCCCGGCGGAATTCAAATTCCGCAGCTAGGGGGAGTGTACTATTTAAATCAGGCGCGTTCCCGCGCCGATTTAAATGCGCATGCGCCTTCCGGGGAATTTCCCGGCGTGCATTGCTCCCACTGACGTCACTAGGACGTCAGTGGTTTCGACGTGAGCGTGACTTGCGACGCGTGTGTTTGTGAATCGGCGTACTCAAACGACATTAGAAAATTCAAATTCGACGCGGGAACGCCGGCTATACTTAACATTGGCTGCGCCTGATAAAAGCAGGGGTAAGTATACGACGGGAAAGCCGCTACGGAAACGTCGTAAGAAGACTGCGTCGGGTCCGCGTACGTTCGTGAATTTGCGTATCTCGCTGATTTACATATTATTCAAGGTAAATAAGCGGGAACGCCCCCGGCGCCATTTTTAAATTGAAAAAAAGATCCGACAGTGTAACACAGTTACACCTGTCAGATCTTAGCCCTATCTATGCGTATCTGATTCTATGAATCAGGCGCATAGATAGGACCAGTGTAAGTCAGAGATACGATGGTGTATCTGTAGATACACCGTCGTATCTCTTTGTGAATCTGGCCCATAGTTTATATATGTGCATTTTTATGTAAAAGATGTGTTTCAGTATTGTGTGCAAAATGATGAAATGGCTCTGACAGTGAAAAGATTATGAATGCATGTTGGCTTGATCTATTTATCTATGGCATCGAACATAAGACGTCAACTGAGCTATATGATAGTACCCAGTGATCTTGCCATGAACATCACGGGACACAGAGCAACCATAATAATGACTATATGGGATGTCCTAAAGCAATGTCCTTGAGGGGGGGGGGGAGAGACACAATCACAGAAACTGCCACCTGAGAAGGACTCCTAGATGCCCCCAAACACCAGGTAGTTAGCACTTTTACCAAAAAAAGTGGTGGGGGACCATGCCCTTTCAAGTCATAGGCTTGAATAATTAACTGGAAATCTTTAACTTGGATTCCTCCTGCCCATCCTGGGCTCTACTAGCAGCACAAACTAGAATTCCTGACCTGTACCGACAAATCAAGTACTTCGGACCAACAGAACTACCTCCAGGGTATACAGTCATCTAACTCCTGCCAAATGAGGATCAGAAAGAAGGCAAGACATTGTCTTGATTTAAGTGAAAACTAGACACCATTCTAGGCAAAAAATTGATAAGGACGCAACATCACCTTATCATGATGTGAGACCAAGAACAGCTCCTTGCATAAAAGACTCTGACACTCCACTTAAAAATGACTCTGACACTCCAGTAAAATGAAAGTCACTTTAAACAGAAGCAACAGAATCCCCCAATTGATTCAAAAAGTGGCCTCTGCAAGGACAATCAAGATCAATTTCAAGTCCCAGACACAAGAATGGCCTGACAGGTGGGACTGTTTATGTTACACGTTGTATGAAGTATGAAGGAGTGAGAAACAACAGCCTCTGAAAAAAAATGTATAGGGACGAAACTTGACCCTTAACGTTACTTTAAGGCCAATCTCCTTTCCCATACCGATTGGAGAAAGAAAAAGAAAATCTCCCACTAACATATTTCTGTGGATGTCACTTCCTGGCTTATCCCCAGGCAAAAAAATATTTCCAAGTCCTGTATTTGAAACTCCCCGAACCTGGCTTCCAGGGGCTCAACAGTGCTGAGATACAGGACTCAAGACCATTAGGTCCTTCTGGACTGGGAGTGTCCCAGGAGCGACCCCGCAAGACTCACTATGTCAGTGTACCAAGCCGTCCTGGGCTAATTTGGCTAACATTATTATCAGTGTTACCCCTTCAGATTCTTTGCAAAAGATGGGGCAGAAGTCGAAACAGAGGGAAAGCTTAAAATAAGGAAGAACTGGTCCCTAAGGTGTTACCAGTGCATCTACCCCTATTGCCAGTGGGACCCTCGTCCCGGACACAACGTGTCCCAACCTGTTGTAGAACTTGGAATCTAGTAGATTCACCAGCAGAGTTCCGCCTGCCAATATTCTCTACCTGGAATATGCACTGATGATAGAGACAGCACTTGTGCTGTCCCACACAGAATGTGGTTCACCTTCCTGAGCCGCAAGACTCCTGGTGCCCCTGTAGGGGCTTTTCTGGATTAACCTACAACTGGTTTGTACCATAATCCAGAGCAAGGCATACTGAAAAAAAAATCTCCAAGATATTTATGGGCAGTATACTAAGTCCACTGAACTGTAGCCACCCTCAAACCAAACGGAGAAACCGGCCTTAGTTTCTGAACCATCAACCACCAATCCTTAGCTGTGCAACCCCCCAGAGAACAGAGCCCTTCAGCAATCCAATGCCTGGATCTTCCGACAGAGAGAATGATCCTATACCAAGTCCTGGAGTAGGACTGTACATTAGGAATGTGCTTCAACCTAGATACAGCTCCCTACAGCAAAATGTACTGAAGGAAAATCTGGACCAACTACTTTCTGAGCAAAGGTTATTGAGGGACACTGAGATTGACACCCCCTGCGTCTTTAGCAAGTCCAGCACCGGAGCTAGGAGCTTTGTGAACCAGCCCAAAAGATGGCCACAAAAAAGAAAACAGATGACTTTTCACTGCAATTACAGAAATCTTTGATGAGGCTGGAAACAACCCAGCACATAATGTACACAGGGAAACGCTCCTCAATACTTAAGCGAGAAAATAAAACCTTACGTCACCAAGCGCGTGCTCCGGTCAACCAACCAAAACCTTCTCCAAATCCCCAAATCTCGCTACAAATCTAAGGGAGTACGTAGATTCTCGGTCCAAGGACCACGGCTCTGGAATGCTCTACCTACGACCATCCGCTTGGAAGAAAACCTTCGGGTTTTTAGGAAAAAACTAAAGACCCTACTCTTCTGAAAGACCTGTACAACTCTGGATGCCAGCGCCTTGAGGCGATTAAGTTCGCATTTGTTGCGCTATACAAGTTTCTCACTCACTCACTCACTCATAAAGCTGTGTGTTTCCTGATGATTATGGGCCCCGCAAACTCCCTCTTGCAGAGAGGTCATCACTGAACAGACCGAGCCTATCTAAAACAAAAGGATGCCCAGCGAATTGAGATCTTAAGATAGACCTTATGTCCCTATTTAGTTTTGAAGCTGCTACCATCTAATTGTTTTACAATAATGAGCCCATAACTTTTTCTCCAAGACCCAACGCAAGGCCAAGACTGACCCGACTAATGAAGGAGCGAACCTCAGATGCCTCCCTTACTTAGGAGGGAAATATGGGCAGTCTCCCATTCAAGTACTAACCAGACTTGATCCAAGACCAGGCGCCACAGTGGCTCAGATCACCCTGATGCCATTGGTCCAACAGGAGATGTGAACACTGCCAGACTACTGAACCAGGGCAGTGTACCAAGTCATTTAGCTAGTCTAACAGATTCATAATAAAGTGACTGTATTAGACAAACTAATACACCGTTCCACAAGGAGGCAGGCCTAGACAATTTTGGTCTACCATGATACAACCCAGTAGGTATGTAAGTATGCAGGTACCCAGGTATGCAGGTACCCAGGTATGCAAACATACAGGTATTCTTGCCATTCATGCATCTATGTATGCAGCTTAAGGCAATAAGCACATATATATGTAACCCAAGGCAAATAAGCACATATGTATGTATTCCTAGACAAATAAACACATATGTATATAGTCCTAGGCAAAAAACAGATATGAATGTAGTCCTAAAAAAAAAGCACTAATGTATACAGTTTAAAATAATTAAGCACATGTGTGTACCATTTAATGCAACTTAGCACATATGTATACAGTTTAATGAAACTAAGCACATATGTATACCGTTCAAACTAAGCATATACCTATGCAGTACAAATGAAAACATGCCAGCATGCATTTAAGCAATATGCATTTATGGAGGCATGCGTTTATGGAAGCATGTAGGTTTCTGCTTAAGCAAATATGCTTTTAGGCAAAAAAGTGCGCGTCCATGCAATCAGGCACTTACGCAATACGTGCCCATGGAGACCTGCATTTACGGAATAAGTAAGCATGCGTTTATGAAACGTGTCTCCCTATCAGAACACAATAGCTCAGCAGGGAGATCACTGTACTAACATAGGGTAGTTAGTACAGCGGCGCCTCTCGAGCTCTTCAGCTTTTTTTTGTTGAGCTGCTTGGTTAAACAAAAAAACAAAACAAGATAAAGATAATGTGTACCAGGCTGTCTCTCGAAGAGCACTATGACATGGTAAATCTCTGGATATACCTGTCTTATGAACATTTGCTTAATTTACTACATTTAATTTTTCAATAAAAGTTGTTGGTGGCATTAAAGGGTTAATTGCTTAGTTAACTATACCCAATGACAATCACTCTTAGTCTGTTGGCACTTAGGGCCCTTTCAAACACACGGACAAACGGTCCGTTTATTACAAGTCCGTTTGTATCCCTATGGGATTGCAGACGTTAGCGGATGATGCATTAACGTCCGCAACCATCCGCGTCCGCAAAGATCTGCTTTTGCGGACGGAAGAAAACCCTATTTTTCTTCCGTTCGGCGGAACGGATCGGATGAATACGGACACACGGTCCTTATTCAAACGATTCCCCATAGGGGAGAGCGGAGGAGAGACAGGGCGGTCTCTGCACTGTGTTAACATTAACGGAGGAATCCCCGCTGAGCCAAACGGGCTAACGGAGCCCTTAGATTGTGTTCCTGCAAGCTGGTAAATCCTTGTGCAGGGTAAGGCTGAGAGTGTCATTGTCATGCATCAGTGACAGCACGATGTGAGGTTGACCTGCAGAAAGAAAGCAATAGACTGCAACAAGGTGGACACTATCTGCAGTTAAGTTGCAGTAGCCACAGACCAGGCTAGGTTGCTAGGATTTTACCAAATACTTTGCAGTGCAAGAACAGATTGGATGCACAGGCTTTTGAATGCATCCGTATACTGTATGCCTGTCCATTTTTTTAAGACTGCTCTTTGATTAAGCTATGCAATCCTTTGATTTGAAAAGGGTGCTTAGTAGATTTATAAAAATAAATCTTGCATGTATCCTTATCCTTATGTGCATACAGTATATTTCAAGTATGATCCTCCTTTGCTTTTAGAATTGCACTTTGTAGTTAAATCGTACATACAAAATAACATATGAAATTAGACAGCTGTTGGTTTAAAATATTCTGCTTCTTCAGCGCAAATCAAAGCCTTTGTGTTGATAAATACAGACTAGGAAACTCCCAGTAGTTCTATGTGCGCTGAGTCGTTCATCTGAATCTTTCATACTTTGTATTCCCTTGTAACGCTGCTAACGGATGGTGGGTTTGAAACATATGAGCTTGTCAGCATATACAATCCATTATGTAAGTGTTTGTACAGTGGATTTTACTTCATTTTCTAGATAAGTGACAGAAAATTCATGTTGCCATATTTTAATTTACCAGATGAGCTGCTGTAGGATTTATGGCATTTCCTGTGTGGCTTTTCATCATGAGCATTTTCTTTTTCTATTAACTATTATTCCCCCCCCCCCCCAATGGGGTTGCTATACTAAAGGAATCCCAGTAATTCTGTGTTCAAATCAATCATCTAATCAAGTCAAAGGTAAATTCCATGTATTTCCTTGCACATGATTGGGTATTTAAAGTGAACACAGGTTTACTGGGCTAAGTGAAAAATGTCTGCTGATTTAGTAAATAGCCCTCTATATGTTATTTTATCTTTTGTTAAATAAGTTATTGCTAACAGGTTTTGTAGAGTAACTCAACTCTCAGGTACATATAGATAGAAGTTATAGACAAGCCATGTGCAGATAAATGCTCACTGTAGTCTAAATATACTTGAGCACCCTTTCTATCTAACTTCTAAATTGTTCCTGCTTAATCCACTATATATGACATTAGAAGTAAAAGACCACCTTTAGTAAAGACAGAACTTTTCAAATATGCTTTAAAACCTAACTGTATGTGCACGGCAATCCACACCAGGGAGAAAGCCTCAGGCCTCGTACACACGACCGAGTTTCTCGGCAAAAACCAGCAAGAAACTTGCTGGGATTTTTTTTTTGCCGAGAAAACCGGTCGTGTGTACATTTTTTGACGAGGAAACTGACGAGGATCCCGTCGAGCGAAAAAGAGAGCATGTCTTCTTTGTCCTCGACGGGAATGGAGAAACTTGCCTTGTCGAGTTTCTCGACAGCCTCACAAGGAACTCGACGAGGAAAACGATGTGTTTTGCTTGTCGAATTCCTCGGTCGTGTGTACGAGGCTTCACATTACTGTGTGGAGTTACGAACAGAAGAACAGGATGTGAGGATTTCTCAGAAGAAATAAGGACATTTAAAAGCAATTTTTTTTTTTACCTTTACAACCCCTTTAAGCCTTCCTTATATAGAATTTCTGTATACATTCCTCTTTTGCGACTGTCTTCTGGACGGTCACATAAAAAAAGGGGCCCTCTTCTTTCTTTTCTTCCCTTCAACATTCTCCTTCCCATTCTGCTGTACAGAATGGCACTAACTTAGGCCTTGTTTACACTGGCGGTAGGGGGGCAATAAAAATAAGCAACTGCACTATTGTTTTACTGATCATGAGTGCTCACCTGAACTAACACAATGGCCAGAGGGGTGGTACACATGCAACAGTGCTTTGCTTCATGGCTATGGCAAAAATGATGACACCCATGACTAGGTTTCGAGGGGCGCAATCCACCACAGATCACTATTCAGAGAGCCCACAAGACTTGAGTGATGTTACATGTAGCAGTACTGTGAGTCAAGGTTATAATGATGTTCCCACAGAAGGTGTGTCCTTGATGGTCTAGGCTCACTGTAAGTGGGTTGAATGATGCTGGGCCAGGAAAAATACTTTCCTGGACCTACAGCAGAGTATTTTCAGATATGCTAGCAGGGCAATCATTTTTATTATTTTTCCATTTGTAAACTTTGAAATGGTATGTAAAGCAAAAAACGTATTAGAAGTACAAAGAGTATACTTAACATGCCTTTTTACCTCTCTCATTGTTGCCGCTACCCTGTGCTGCAACTTTTGCAAATTTGACAGCTGGAACTTGTTATGCATTACACCAGTGACTTATTTATTTATTTATTAAAATGCTTGTAAAACAAGCGCAGTCTTACACATGTGCCTCGATGCGCTTTCGGGATAAAAACAGAACAGAAAAGGGGCAAAAACTACATAGATCAAACAAGTAACAATAAAACAATAACAATCAGCGAACAAGAAGATATATAAAACATACAAAGTTAAAAATATAAAATTTAGAGCTATTAGAATGTTTAATATTTGAGTCACCCCAAAAGCCTGGATATATAACCATGTTTTTAACAATCTCCTAAACTTTAGGAAATCATTCTCAAGTCTTATGTGAAAGGGCAAGAAGTTCCAGAACTGAGCACCTTGAACTTCCAGGGTCCTCCCACCGCATTTGTTTTTGGCAAATTTGGGGATGTTCAACAAAGCCAAATTCTCAGACCGCAGCGATCTGGTAGGCGCATGTCTGATGAATTTTTCTCTGAGATACCCCGGTCCAAAACCATGGATGGCCTTATGCACAAGACACCCCATCTTGAACTGAGCCTGTTGTGCCACGGGCAGCCAGTGCAAGGACTGAAGTTAATTAGTGTACAGCTTCTGATCAGTATTTGTAAATTCAAAGCTACAATGTGACATTATTGTTACACTGGATTTACTCTGTTCCATTCATCTATGGCTATGAACAGATGATGTACAAGGCAGCCACATAAGCTTGTGCATACTTTGCATTCTGCTTAGTAGTGATTAGCTGTATTTTACTGTTCCTCTGTCACGCCAAGATTGGTAGGGAAACGTCTATGTATCTTATCCTGTTGCCTCAGCAGGAAAGCTAATTGCACTTCTCCACAGATAGCCCATAGAGGAATAATTAATGACTCTATACATGAAAAACAGTCATGAAAATATGGGGACAGAAAGCATGTAAAATGTACAGTCACATCAAAAATGACTTTCAGGCAGATGTTACTATAATAGCGAAAAATGTTTACTCACTGAAAATATAACTTGTTCTTTCTTTAAAACATCAACATAAAAGAACTGAACAAATGCGAGTGTCTGAACAGTGCAGATAAAATAAGAATACAACATCAGCTGCCCTAAATAAAGCTATGTTCTGTGTTGCCAGAATTATCTTCAATGTCGCTTGTAGCACAAGGCCTGTTGACTTTCCTGGTAATATGACAAGAGACACCTTATAATCCCTTGCTGCAGAAACAAGAAATTGAATTGCAATTTAATGACAAGACTCCCTTTGCTAACCGCGTCTCCAGCTAGACTCAGCCAGTATCTTCACTAGTACTTCCACTAGCCTCTGTCAGCTTCTCACTTTCTGCCTTAACAAAATGACAGGTTATTAGAGCAAATTGTATCATTACATTTAAGAATGATGGTAAGGTACATTATTATACATCTGCAAATGATATAAAGTAATATTAACCACTCTGCTGTGCCCCTAGTTTGGGTCTGATAGGTGATTAAGGATATCGGATGTATGAGTAGATGATAGGTGATGACAGGAAATTGCAGCAAACTTTCCATGTCATGTGTTTGATTAGATTACATAGCACCAGTAGGAAAAAATAATCTGTAATCATATACAATGAACACTCTCCAACAGTAGAAAGGGCTTTTGGGTAATGTCATGTTTTATGGGGAGGGCTTGCAAGTGACTGCTACATCTACTGGATGTTTGAAACACAGCCTTGCTGAATCCATGATTCTTTTCTGGCCAGTGATACTACCAACCCCTTAAAATGGCCCCAGTAATTTACTTAAAATGCTCACCTGAAGCCATTGTCACGTGATGTGCTGTGACATCTCTGTTCTGGACTACAGAGTGGGAGCGTCTTTCTTTCAGGTTTCTCGCAGTTGTTGAACATTCCAGTGGTGGCGTGATGACATCACAACAAGGGGCAGCAACAAGACAGAACAGCAGCGGACCCAGACTGCAACCTTGAATTACCGAGGAGGCTCTTTAAATGGCTACATAACGGTGGATTCAGGGGGGGGGGGGGGGGACAGAAGGGCTTTACTCACCTTCATCAGTGAATTAGTCCATTGTCCATTTTCACGTGATGTGCTGAGACACCTCTGTTCTGGACTGCAGAGTGGGAGGGTCTTTTTTTGGGTGTCCACATCTCCACCCAGTAATGTGAACTCTTCCATTGGCTGTTTTTCAGCAGTGATCTCATAATTCCCGAAAACTGCGGTAGTGGTGTATTGACATTATGACAAATGGCAACAATAAGGCTGGTCAGGAGTGAGCCCAGACTACAATGGCGGTTTACTGGACTTTGATATTAGAGAAGGTGTTTTGACCCATCACATTTGGCTACCCGCTGGAGTGCGCAAGCGTGATGCCGCCATATGCGTTACAACACTTTTAAGACAAAACAGCACACTAAAACCTTCAGCGGAGTGACATCAAACACATGAAAATGCTGTTGATTTTACATAATTTAGTTCAGCTGTAGCTGTGCGTGCTCCCGCCTCTTTTACACATGTCTGTACCGTGCAAGATTTTTGTTAGGGAACTATTAGTGTTGGAATGCATAGCAGAGTTTTTTTATTGTCTGTAACTCCACTTCCGTCACATTATCTGACGGTTTCACTGCTCCGTAGTGCGCAGTGCGTAGTGCGAAATTTTTCAGCGCAGCGTCACTTCTGTAGCCAAATGTGATGGGTAGCCGAATGTGATGAAACACAGGCACTGTGGAGGATCACATGATGGTGGATTCAGGTGGGCTTAAAAGGTTTTCACCCAAAGCTCCTTACTTTCTTTGGAGAGGATTCTGGCATCTTCTACAAGAATAATGATAAACCAGGGAACAAGTACACTATCTGTTCCAAATGATTAAATATGTGAATTACTGTACAATGCAAAAATATGTCCCAGTGATTGTAATATAAAGGATTATGTTTCAGTTATTGTAAAAGATAGATTATATAGCACCATTGGGGACACTTTCAGGTATTTTTTCCAGAATCATATGCAATGAACACTTTCCAAAAATAAAAAGGACTTTGGGGTATTGTCTTGTTTTAGTGACTTCTAAACCTAGTGGATGTTTGAAACACAGCCTTTGCTGGACCCAAACATCTACCCTTGGATGCAGAGCCAGATTAAGACCTTGAGGGGCTCGGGGCACTTCAGGTTCAGAGGGCTGCTTATACACAGATTTGGTTTACATTCTCAATGACAGTCACACATTTTTAAAACACACAACATCACACACAACATCATTCTGAGGTCACACTTAGCCGCATACACAGAGTCGTGTGTGGTTTGCTTGAGCCACCGAAATTTATTTTTGAAAAATAATACAATATACCAGTCCAGAGTGATGATGATGATGATGGCCAGCAATATATTACTTCCAAAGATACATTTAATAAAAGCAAGCACGTTTTTTTTATTATACATTTTATGTTATTTTATTTTATTTTTAGTTTTTATGTATTTTTTTAGTTTTATTCCTAATTTCCCCTTTTGCCCACTTATAAATTCGGCCCTGCTTGGATTGTATTAGTTGCTGGTTAAAGCTTAAGTTTGACCATGTCCCCCCCTCTCTTTTACCTCACACACAAATTAAATTATACTCCCAACACCCTCTAGCAAATCTCTCCAGTAATTTGCTTAAAATACTCAATGAATCCATTGTCACATGATGTGGTGAGACACCTCTGTTCTGGACTGCAGAGCAGGAGGGTCTTTTTTTGGGTGTCCACATCTCCACCCAGTAATGTGAACTCTTCTATTGGCTGTCTATCAGCAGGGATCATAAACACTGCGGTAGTGGTGTAATGGCATCATGACAAAGGGCAACAATAAGGCTGGTCAGCAGTGGGCCCAGGCTGCAATGGTGGATGACTGATTTGATTCTAGAGAAGGCACTGTGGAGGATCACATGATGGTGGATTCAGGTGGGCTTTCACCCAAAGCTCCTTACTCTTTTTGGAGAGGATTCTTGCACCTTCTTCTATCTGTTCCAAATGACTAAACATGTGAATTACTGTTCAATGTAAAAATATGTCCCAGTCGCAGGCGGCGATGGCCTGCGGGCACAGTCCGGGGACACGCGCCCCGTTTGGGGCTGGTGGTCTTCGGGGTGTGCTCGGCTAGAGGCCCGCTATGGTTTTCAGGCACTGTATTCTGTTATTGTGTATCCTGTATACTGCACTGTGAGCGTTGTTGTATTGTGTTTTTCCTTTGTCGGCCCGCGCGGCCTTGTACCGGTTTTACAAATTAAAAAAAAAATAAAAAATATGTCCCAGTGATTGTGATAAGAAAGGGCATCTTTCATTTACTGTAAAAGGAATTAATATCTACCAGTTTGGTAGAAAAGAATGACTATTCAAGAGTGACTTGATGAGCAGATGAAGCTTTTAGGGTAGGCACAAACAACTGCAATTCCCCAGCGTTGTTAGATGTATCTCTGGCTTGTAATACTTAAACTAGTTTCAATGTTTCTTTATGCATCAGTACACACAAAAAACAGTCAATCCATCCAATTATTTATATGCACTGTGTGAGAATTCTAAAAGCAGTGTCTGCACCTTTGTGTGTGCTGTTAGAGAATGCAATTATGCATCAAAAGTATATCCAAATGCATGCAAATACACTTGTGATGGGTCTTGCAAATGTGCTGTGGGAAAGGAAATTGCATTACCTACATCTAAAAAAACGAAACAAAATACACAGAAACCATAAAACCCGCAGCGTAAAAAAAATAAAAAAGTGTGTGAATGCTTATCATGCTTTCTAAGAACATCTACATATGTATATACCCAATGAATATATACAATGTGCATAAAAAAATCCCTAATTGCATCCTACTACTTATGAATATAACTATACAGCCAATATTACAAAGGCACCAGGACTGCCTTAATTGTGTTATCAAATAATGGAAACTAGTTGCAGATGTTGCAAACTATTCACTAGAGCAGCTGTGTGGATACAGTGAAATGCATAGCAGAAACGATCCACGTCCTTCTAATATGACTGTGTTTGCGCTTATGTCTACCACAGAACAAGCCAACATTCAAGTTTAGGCTTGCCAATATTTCTCTATTCACTTTAGGTTCTCCAAATTGTACCATTGTTTTCTTGTATAGCTACATTAATACTAAGTTTATTCCCATTTATGCAGCTTTATTGGTAGTACATCACAGAGCTTTCTGAGCCGTTCATATCAGTTCTAGCAGCTGAAAAAAATTGCAATCTAATGAGCCTGCGAACATACTGACACACTACTCACTCACTCACTGTAAGGCATGTTTGGAGGTAAGCCAACCAACATACACATATCATTATATAGAATATACTGAACTTTGCTTAGTGGGTAGCTCCGTTGGCCTTCTCTTGTCCAATATCCCTCAATGGAGTCGGGTGGAAAACTGTTGGTCAAACAGCAACTGCATTCATTCAGATGCAGCTACTGTCTGGATAGTCTGACAACCGGTGGGGCTGTCAAATTATCTGTACAATTTTTTTCAAGTGTGTGCATGCATTCTGTGCCTCAAGAACTCCTCCTCTGTTCTTTTAGAACTGCTTCTCTACCTTTTCCCAACCCAATAAACAAATGCCTGAAGCTTGTGTAACACCCTCCTCTAGTTAGGCTGTCAGGTTACATTTCGTTTTTGGATCCACTGTAGTGAGTGGATCAGTGATTGTTTCTGTCCGGTAAGGGGATCCAAAGCTAGGTGTTTGACTTCTCTCACCTGTTTCTGGAAGAAGCTTCCAGAACATAGGGCAAGGATATTCAAATAGCATGTGTGAATATTTATCATGTTCCAGGCCATCCCTGGAGAGAAGCATCCAGAAGGTGGCTGGGGTGGTAATACATGGGAAGCCTGAGCAAAGTGTGATTTTTCCTTCAGGGAGGAATCTAGTTCTCTTGGGGCTACTGCCTCAATGAGCCAAGGATTGCAGTCTGGGCCTTAGCAGCTGCTGGGCTGAAAGCCTGAAGGAGATTGCTAAACTGCAGTGATGCACTGTTGGCCTACTGACTGGCCAGCAAGCCTACTCACCTGCCGACTGGCCCACCCGCTCACTCACCTGCCGACCCGGACCCACCCGCCCGGTTGCTCACCCACTGACTGCCCCCCTGAACAGTGAGTGTTCTGCCCGCACGCACCTGTCACCTCACAGTAGGATAAGCAGTAGAGCGGACGGAACGTGCTGACTGGCGGGCGACAGATATGCCACTGCTCTTGGGCATCAGTTTCCCGCCCCCCTGAAAGTGCCTATGGTCCCACTGGGTCCCATGGTAGGGCTGGCCCTGCTTGCAGGAGAGGGCAGCCAAGGAAAGAGCAAAAAGTGTTTTAACAAATAATTATTTGACCTAAAAGTGTCCTAAAAGCAAAGTTAAGTTATCAGAATAGACAATTAATTAAGTGAAGTTAAGGCTGATTTCACACTGCTCTGTTGCAAAATGCACATGCATTTTACTGTGCATCTGGTGTGTTTTGCACCTGTGAAAAAACAGAATCGTGTGACTCAAAAAGCGCACCAAAAACGCAACCGTGGTTGCATTTTTCATACGTTTGTGATGTGTTTTCCATGTGTTTCAATGGGGAGGTGTATTTTCATGGCATTTTTTTTATCACACCAAAAATGCAGCATGCAGGACTTTTAAAAATGCAACCGACCTGCAACTGACTGGTGTTAAGCACTCCATAGGATTTAATAGTCATGTGTTTTTTTGCAAAAACAAAAGAAAAACTGATCAGTGTGAAAGGGCCAAAGCCAAAACGCTAATTAATTTGTTCATTTAGTAGTCTTTTATTCACTTACATGTAAAAACATAGGTCAGCAGGGTTGGTAAAATGAACAAATATTAAATGAATGTAATTTATGAACAAATTCTACATATCTAGTTTTCATTAGGTTGTGCCTGCAAATATATAGGCACGTCTTATTCTGTCAATGTTAGTCTATTATAAATAACAAATTTGAACAGCTTTACTTACATATCCTAGGAATCCATTCGGCATAAATACAGGTTAATGACAGATCACTTTCCAGGGGAAATAATGAACTCATTTAATCTGAGAAGCCTTATATATTTTCTAGAAGAAGGAATTGGATTTCTAAAACATTTATCATGATTCCTAAACCAATTACTCTGTAATAAATATGTATATATTTCATCTGGAAATGTTATTTTCCTTTCATTAAAAATATCATTTTTTCCAATCCAGCAGCACAGATAATGAATTAGGGGAACTTTAGTCAAGATATGACAATCTGTAAAAATGGATTGCACAGCAGGAGAAATGCACTACACAGCTTTAAGCCAAGCCAGTAAAATGAAAGCCTATCCGCAACATGATGATATTTATCTGTGGTCACAGTACCAACTGGACATTGCATACAATGTTGGTTAAGAGTATACACCCTGCTTCCCTGCTCGAATGACCCTTTGTTTCTTAGTAAATGAAGAATGACAATTAATTTTCCACATCCAGAAGGAGCGATTTTGAGGGTAATTTTCCTGTTAGGGCACTGGTCTGAATAATTTAATTGTGAGCTCATTCAGCTATTGAGCTATGTAAACAGCATCCAATAGTATATTAAATATGGAGAGATTGTGTGTCAGCGCTAGGTTGGTAAATGTGTGGCAGCGTGCACTATGTGTAGATATACAGACACAAAACAATAAGTATTGGTAAATGTAGTGCTCTAAATAATGAAATAATTTCATATATTTCAAATAACCATTGAATTAAAGTGACTCGATGTCCGCCAGCGACCCGCGATCATGGTACAGAGAGGCAGAATATGTATCTGCCTATGTAAATAAGGCAGATCCCCGTTCTGTTAGGGGACATCATGGAGATCTGCTGTTCTGTCTTTGTGTATTTTTGTGTATCGCACGCCAGCTGATGCCTATAGTGGGTCTTTTTAGGGTGTTATTAGCGGAGTTTTTTGTTTTCAATCTCTGTGGTGTTCCAGTAAGCCCACCTCCATACAGTTAGAACACACCCAGGGAACACAGTTAACTCCTTGATCGCCCCCTTGTGTAAACCTCTTCATTGCCAGTGTCATTTATACATTGATCAGTTCATTTTTATAGCACTGATCAATGTAATAATGTCACTGGTCCCCAAAAAGTGTAACTTGGGGTCAGATATGTCCACCGCAATATCACAGTCCCATTAAAATCGTAGATCGCCGACATTACTAGTAAAAACATAAAAAAATGTCCATAAATCTATCCCCTATTTTGTAGCTGTTGTAACTTTTGCACAAACAAATCAATATACGCTTATTGTGTTTTTGTTTACCAAAAATATGTAACAGAATACATATTGGCCTAAACAGATGAAAAAATTAGTTAAAAAAAAAAGAATATTGTCGGTCTTTTTTGTTTATAGCTCAAAAAAACAAACACACAAACGCAGAGGTGATCAAATACAACCAAAATAAAGCTCCATTTGTGGGAAAAAAAGGACAATCTCGCACCCACCGTGCAATTGTCAGTTAAAGCGATGCAGTGCCGTATGGCATAAAATGTCCTGGTCATTAAGGGGGTAAAACCTTCCGGGAGTTAAGGTGGTTAAAGCATAACATTTTTTTAAAGTTTATATGAAAACAAAGACTGTGGGAACCTCCACCTCAGTGTTCATGCCTCCACCAAACATACAGAGTGCAAACTCACCAGAACCAATTACTGTCTAACATATTACCTTGTGGCTTACTGTGTTTGTTTTTAAAGTTTTTTTAAAACTTAGAAAAAAAATTCCTGCACCACAAACTCACTTATCCACACTATATTGGCAAAAGTATTGGGCTACCCCTTCAAATCATTTGGTGGAGGGGGGATTATGGCGTGGGGTTGTTTTTTCAGGGGTTGGGTTTGGCCCCTTAGTTCCAGTGAAGGGAACTCTTAAGGTGTCAGCATACCAAGACATTTTGGACAATTTCATGCCCCCAACTTTGTGGGAACAGTTTGGGGATGGTCCCTTCCTGTTCCAACATGACTGTGCACCAGTGCACAAAGCAAGGTCCTGACCTCAACCTGATAGAAGACCTTTGGGATGAATTAGAGCAGAGACTGTGAGCCAGGCCTTCTCCTGCACTTCTGGAAGATAGGTCAAACATTCCCATAGACACACTCCTAAACCTTGTGGACAGCCTTCCCAGAATAGTTGAAGCTGTTATAGCTGCAAAGGGTGAGCCAACTCAATATTGAACCCTTTCGGACTAAAGCCCCATACACACAGTCACACTTTTTGCCAACCAACTTCAAAATCGTCAACTTTTCTAATTTGTGTGACCGTGTGTACGCTCCATTGGACCAACTTTTTCGGGTTTCATCCAACAAAAAGTTGGGTCTGCAAACGGACCAACTTTTCGGCAACAAAAGTCAGATGGTGCCTTGTCTGACTGTGTGTACAGCAAGCCAACCAACTTTTGGACAAAGTGCAAATACGCATGCTCAGAACCAATGTTAAAATCAACCAACAATAGCAGAAGTTAACCAAAGGGTGGCAGGAAAGAGCAGAAAAGAGCAGAAAAACCATGTGATGTTGGGTAATTTTTAGAAAAGTTTGCAGAAAAGTCTGACCGTGTGTATGCTATGGGTGTGACCGGACAAATCAATTAAGACAAAAATCCAAGGGAAAGTTTGTTGGATGTGTGACTGTGTGTATGAGCCTTAAGACTGGGATGACGTTAAAGTTCATGTGGGTGTAAAGCAGTGCTTCTCAAATAGTGGGGCGTGCCCCCTGGGGGGCCGCGAGGCTCCTTAAAGGGGGGCTCGTTTGACCTCGGCAAATACTGCATACTGCAGAGAGAGGGAGCAGCGCGGCGCGATCACTTGAGACTGTCCCAGCGCAGCCCCAGTAGCAGCCCGACGCGGAGGACCACGTGACCCTTTCGAGGAGAACAGACCCGATTGGATAGACATAATGCTCTATCCTGATTGGCCAAACCCGCCTGTGTGACTCTTTGTAGACACGAAGTGTAGCAGACCCTCAAGTGACATCATGGAAACATTTTTAACAGGGATGAGAAGACAGGCGGAGAGAGAAGGAGATAACAGAAAGTCTCCCGAAGGCTAAGACGAGGAAAAATTATGAGGCGTATGTAGCGCTTGACTTCACTGTGACTACGGTGGGAGACGAGGAAAGACCGGTGTGCTTACTATGTCTAAAAATGTTGGCAGCGGACAGCATGAAGCCAAATAAGGATAATAAGGTTAATAAGGATACAGTGTTATGCAGAGGTGTACTTATAACAATTTTATAGACAAATGATACTATTTACAGTCACGCGGGGGGGGGGGCGCGCGATATGTTTTCTTCTTCCTAGGGGGGCATGACAGAAAATAATTGAGAAGCACTGGTGTAAAGGCAGGTGTCCCAATACTTTTGGTAATATAGTGTATGTACACACATACGTAATGAAGTGTTGATCCAGGTAGTTATCCGATTGCCTTTGGAGGTCGGGAAGGAATTTTGTTTCCTTGGTTCTAGGATGAAAGTTTTTTTTTTTTTTTCATTTTGAAATAGACAGAAATGTGCCTTTTTCATCCACACTACACAGCTATGTATAAAACAATTAAACAGGACCCCTTGTTGATGTTACCACAATGCTGTTTTTTCAATAACTTTTCCAAAAAAGGCATTGTGTCTGAAAAGAGCCGTGATTTAGTGATGCTTTATTTGGCTCAGGAAATATCTAACAACTGTCTGAACTATGACGGCAGATGTGGAATGGCTGTTGCTTTCTTGCTTTATTTCAAACACGAGACACAGTGTATGAAGCCTATGATTTAAACCACATCCTAGATTTAAAAAAAAAAAAACATTGATTACAAATTCAAAATTTTATTTAAGAAGTAATTTTTGCAGTTGAGTAATGCCGCGTACACACGATCATTTTTCGGCATGAAAAAAAAACAATGTTTTTTTGGCATGTAGAAAAAACGACGTTTTTCCAACTTCATCATTAAAATGACGTTGCCCACACACCATCGTTTTTAAAAAATTCTCTAGCAAAGCGCGGTGACGTACAACAAGTACGACGGCACTATAAAGGGGAAGTTCCATGCGGATGACGCCACCCTTGGGGCTGCTTTAGTTGATTTTGTGTTAGTAAAAGACGATTTGCGCTTTTCTGTCTGTTACAGCATGATGAATGTGCTTACTCCATTACAAAAGGTAGTTTTACCAGAACGAGCGCTCCCGTCTCACAACTTGCTTCTGAGCATGCGCAGGTTTTTAACGTCGTTTTAGCCCACGCACGATCATTTTTTACAACCCGAAAAATGACATTGCTTAAAACGACGTTAAAAAATGCAGCATGTTCGAAATTTTTTTGGTCGTTTTTCAGAAGCCGAAAAATGATGTGAAGCCCACACACGATCATTTTAAATCACATTTTTTAAAAACAACGTTTTTTTAATGCCGAAAAATGATCGTGTGTATGCGGCATCAGGCCTCGCACACACGACCGAGAATCTCGTCGTAAAATCCATGACAGTTTTCTCAACGAAAAACATACACACGGCCGTTTTTCTCGGAAAAAAAAGCTCTGCTAGCAGATTTCTTGATGGTTTTTGCCAAGGAAAACATTTGTGTGTACGAGGCATAAAATACATTTAGAAACGTCCTGCATTTATTTTAAAAGTCTGGCGTACTGAGCAAGGAAAACGGTTTTGTAAACCGACTAACCATTTTTTGAAAGGGATGAACGATAGTGAGCCTTTAGGCCTTGCATGAAACTGTCAGTCAGGTTTTGAAGGCTTTGTTATCGCTGAAGTGCATTGTCACACATACAGCTGACACAAGAGTAATTTGCAACTGGTCAGAGCTATCCAGATTGTGACGGCTAAAGGCTTTTTATTTTTCGGTGAGTCGTTTCAACAAATCCCTGCAATGTTTCCCCAGTGTCAGACTCAAATCCCTGCACCCCTTTATTTTTCATCTGTCCCTCTTATGGATCTGATGTCTAGATCTTTATCAGAAAAGTCCAGCTAACTGTCAAAAATGTCTGGATCCTAAATATATCCTGCAGCAGCACAAGGATGGATGAGACAGCATATGCAGTTGCAAAAGGGTCCAGACAAAGAATGTGGTAGTTGTACTGAGGGGGTAGCCTTGGTAAGATAAAAAGACAAAAATCACAGGGCCAGCTACATTTTTCACTATAGAATATGTACGTGTATAAATTTAGCAAATTTTAATAGTTATACTTGTTAATATTTTACATATATTATAATAAACAATCATATCACATTTGTGATTATTTAACTGCTTGCCGACCAGCGCACGACGATATACGTCGACAGCATGTCTCGGACAGGCAGAAGGACGTACCTGTACGTCCCCTTTAAAATCCTAGCATTGTGGACGTGCGCGCACTGACGCGAGTCCGACCACGGGTCCCGCGGACTCAATCGCCGCGGGGATACCCGCGATCGTCTCACTGTGATTTAGAACGGGGAGATGCTGATGTAAACAAGCATCTCCCTACTCTGCCTAGTGACAATGACAGTGATCACCGTCTTGTCATGTGTAGCCCATCCCCCCCTGCAGTAATAATCACTCACTAGGGCACACTTAACCCCTACAGCGCCACCTAGTGGTTAACCCCTTCACTGCCAGTGTCATTTTCACAGTAAACGGTGCATTTTTATAGCACAGATTGCTGTAAAAATTACAATGGTCCCAAAAATGTGTCAAAAGTGTCTGATGTGTCCGCCATAATGTCGCAGTCATGATAAAAATCGCTGATTGCCGCCATTACTAGTAAAAAAAAAAAATATTATTAAAAATGCCATAAAACTATCCCCTATTTTGTAAATGCTAGAACTTTTGTGCAAACTGATCAATAAACGCTTATTTTTTACCAAAAATATGTAGAAAAATATGTATCGGCCTAAACTGAGGAAAAAAAATAGTTTTATATATGTTTTGGGATATTTATTATAGCAAAAAGTAAAAAATATTGCTTTTTTTTTCAAAATTGTCGCTCAGGCCTCGTACACACGACCGAGTTTCTCGGCAAAAACCAGCAAGAAACTTGCTGGGATTTTTTTTTTGCCGAGGAAACCGGTCGTGTGTACATTTTTCGGATGAGGAAACTGTTGAGGATCCCGTCGAGCCAAAAAGAGAGCATGTCTTCTTTTTCCTCTACGGGAATGGAGAAACTTGCCTTGTCGAGTTCCTCGACAGCCTAACAAGGAACTCAACAAGGAAAACGATGTGTTTCGCCCGTCGAGTTCCTCGGTCGTGTGTACGAGGCTTCACTGAACACACAAGTTTGGCATGTGAGTCATTCAGAGAACACTTTCCATTTTTTTAATGAATGCAAAGTGTTGTCTGATTGGACAAGGTGGAGAATATGAAGTCATCTCTCCACTTTGTCCAATAAGAAAATGTTTTGCATTAATTAGGAAAATGCAAAGTGTTTCCTGAATGGCATCAGTGAGCAACCTTATGTGTTCAAAATGCAGCAAAGCAGGTGTTTGACATGGAACCTGGAAGGCAGTGGAGATCACTGTACAAGCTTACATTGCTCCAAGTTTTTATGCAAAAATTGCCATACCTGGAATTCATCATTAAAGTGGAGCTTCACCCAAAAGGGGAAGTTCTGCTTTAAGTCCTCCTCCCTCCCCTCCTCTGCCACATTTAGAAGGTCATTTTTTGGGGGAGGGGGGCAGGTACTCAGTTTTGACAGAACCCACTTTCGCTTGGATAGTCTTCTGGGACACATCACAGGTCCCGGAAGATTGTGGAACCATTCACAAATCGCAGCACAGCGTACGCATACACAGTGGGCAGCTGGCTGGCTGTGAAGCCACAAGTAGCACAGTCACTAATACTGAGGCCTTGTACACACGACCAAGTTTCTCTGCAAAAAGCAGCAAGAAACTTGCTGGGAGATATTTTTTTGCCGAGGAAACCGGTCGTGTGTACATTTTCGTCGAGGAAACTGTCGAGAAACTCGACGAGCCAAAAAGAGAGCATGTTCTCTATTTCCTTGACGGGAATGGAGAAATTGGCTTGTCGAGTTCCTCGACGGCTTCACAAGGAACTCGACGAGCAAAACTGTGTGTTTCGCCCGTCGAGTTTCTCGGTCGTGTGTACGAGGCCTGACAGACAGTTGACCCAAGCCTATACTACTCACTCACTCAGTAGCCAGGGTCTTAAATAGACCCTGCCACACCTAAGGTGGCCACCAGAGTCACATGGGCAGTCAGCATCAAACTGGATTGCTGTCCCAGTAACACAGGAAACCAAAGGGGAACCATGTTCCTCTTGAGTTATGCTGCCTTTGCACTGCTGCTACCGATGAGCGCCACCTGCAGTGGAGAAAACAGACTGCACCTGCCGACATGTCTCTACCAAGTTGGCCATCTCTGAGGCGCAGAACAAGGCATGGTAAGTCATAGATGGGAAAAAGATGTGTTGCAGGGAGACCACAGGCAATACTGATGACTAGTAATTTAGGCCACTGATTGCCCATTTAGGGGCACAGCTTCCAGAGTTCAGAAAATCTCACAAGTTTTTGTCTATAACACCAGGTAACTGGTAGGGTAATAATATTTACGCATTGAGCAGGTTAAAAAGCCCAGGACAAAACCTTACTTCCATAAAGCAGGTAGAGTGAGACTCCATGGCATTGGCGGCCAACATATCCAGAAGGTTTTAAAAACAATCAAAATGAATGTACTCTCTACTCATAGCTGAAATAATAATTTAAGTCAAAGTTAGCCTTTAACCCGTAGAAAGGGATATCACTTCATAACGATACATACTAAAAGTTTTGTTTTGTATTCTAGGATCCATTTATTGCTTGAGGGGATGTGAAGGACAAGGAAATAAGCATAAATAAAGGAAGTAAGGTCAGTGTGGTTTTACTTGCCTGTAACCTATAGGACACAAAATACAGGAGAAGCAGTTGCGATTTTAGGAAAGCAATTTGGCTTAATACCACCCCAATATATACATGGATTTTTCACTAAGCCCTTGCAATATCGCCCTAAAATAAAATTGGCTCTTCTTCACTATACCTTGGAAGGAACAAATATCAGCTTTATGGCTTGACTTAAAAGTTTATTGCAGAAAATATATTTAGCTTTTTAAAGTGACTTCATTGGAGTCATCCATTCACAATACAAATCCATTTTGTGAAGTTTAAAGGTTTTATTTCGGCTGAGGAAGACTTTGTATATTTGTGAAGCAATAATAAAAGAAGAATTGCACTCATTTTGTAATAAAATGTTTATACGTATAATGAAAAAAGCAATTTGCAGTAAGATACCTGCAATTAAACAGCGATCTTTGTTTATAGTGGAACATTAACAAATCTACTAATATCGCCACGATGAAAGGGAGAGCAGTTATATATGCAAATAATATAAACTCTGCATATGTGGAATAACCAAGGTATGGTATAATCTCATAATGAGATTTTTTTTCTAAATGCCCAATAGACAGGAAATTAGAACAGTAAATTAATATTATGTATAATTATTCAAATTATAATTGTTTCCTAATGATTTGATATATATTCATTATAAAAAAATAATTAACACATAATGTTTGTTCCAAAAAGACAGATTTGGTCATAACCTACAAAAACCATGGCCTAGGGCAGCTAAGGGTGGCACATAAAATATCTGTCCACAGACCATGCAACACATTTTACAGAGTGCTGCCCTGCTCACCAGTGCCAGGTAAGTCCCATCGTCATTGTTTTCTTCCTGCACTGTCTGTAATTTATCGCTGGTGACATAATATATAGCGCCCAACATTAATGAGTACACCCCTTTTGAAAAGTAAGATTTTAATCAATAACTCAATGAACACAAGAACAATTTCCAAAATGTTGACAACATTTTTATATAACATTTGTTTAGCTCATTACATGAAAGTAAGGTTAATAATACAACTTAGATTACAACATAGTCAGTTTTACTCAAATTAGTTGATGCAAAAATGAATAAACCCCGACAATAAAAACGACTACATCTAGTATTTTGTATGACCTCCATAATTTGTAAGGACAGCACCAAGTCTACTAGGCATAGAATTAACAAGTTAGGGACATATTGCAACATCTTGGGGGTTATTTACTAAAGGCAAATCCACTTTGTACTACAAATGCACTTAGGTGCAGTTGCGTAGATCCGAGCGGCACATGGAAGCAAAATAAAAAACAGCAGTTTGCTTGCACACGATTGGATGATAAAATCGGCAGAGCTTCCCCTCATTTCATAGATCTACAGCGACTGCACTTCCAAGTGCCCTTTCAGCCCAGTGCACTTTCAAGTGCACTTGTAGTGCACAGTGGATTTGCCTTTTGTAAACCAACCCCTCTATCTTTTTCCATTCTTTAAGAACTTTTAGAGCCTGGGTGCTGGATGGAGAGCGATGCTTTAAGTTGTCTCTTCAGAATTCCCCAGGGGTGTTCAATTGGGTTCAGATCATGAGACATACTTGGCCACTGAATCACGTTCACCCTGTTCTTCTTCAGAAATGCAACAGTGGCCTTAGATGTGTATTTGGGAATATTGTCATGTTGGAAAGTGCATGGTGAAAAGGGCACGGAGTGATAGTAGCCTCTTCACTTTCAATATAGCAGCACATCTGTGAATTCATGATACCATCAATGAAATGCAGCTCCCTGACTCCAGTAGCACTCATGCAGCCCCACAGAAGGACACTGCCTGCACCATGTTTCACTGTAGGCACCATGCATTTTTCCCAGTAGTAATCTTTTTCAGCATGGGCCCTGGCAAATTCTAGGTGGGACTTTTTGTGCATGGGCCTTAGAAGAGGGCTTCCTTCATGGACACCCATGCATGCCATTCCTCTACAGTGTATGCCGTATTGTGTCACTGGAAACAATCACCCCAGTTTTGCTTTCTACTTCTTAAGCTCACTGCATTAAACGTGCTTGGCAATTTTCTTCAACCCGTCTGTCATGAATCTACAGTAATGGTTTATGCTCTGACTTTCTGCTTACCTTTCAGGTCTGTGTCTCAGCCTTAGGAGACTGTGCCCCCCACACCTGGGTGTTTAAGTATGAGCTCTCAGCATGGCCCCACTCCAGCCTCTCAACAGGAAGCACTATTTAACCCTGCACACTACAAGCCAGCTTTGCCTGAGCAACAGTTGTGATTAGGCTTCTGTGTGGTGTCCTGCTGTATATGTTGGTGTGTTCTTGCTGATGATCCCTGTCTGCTGGTAACCCCGACCTTTGTATGCCTTCCTGACAATCTTTGTCTGCTAGTTGCCCCAACCTTGGCTTGTTCTCCTGACTATCCTGTGCTTAACCCTGAACCGCTGCTTCTGCTCTGTCCACCCGAGCCGGTCCGTGAGCATGACCTGAGAGACCCCGGGGGCTGTGACCTGGAGTCAGCTGCAGCCAAATCCATACTCGCCATTAGAGGCTCTGGCAAAAACCTGCTGGTTCTTAGACTATGCTCCCTGGGGAATCTTATGCTCTAGCTTTTTGCCCGGCCTGTGTCTGTGTTCAAGTGGAGCTGCTTTCCTGAACTCCATCCGCAGCAATCAGCCGAAGGGTCCATAACCTTAGTGGTGCACTCCTAACCCCAGCGGTGTGCATCATCAGGTGTCAGGGAAGGTTTCCCCCGCTGGTGTTACTGCCAGCGGGGCGTTCTTGGCAGTATGGAGCATACAGCCCTTCCTGCGTTCAGGTGTAACCTGAACGTAATTAACAGGCTTATATATACCCGGCGTGTGCAATCAGTCCTCGCCCTGGTATCGGTCTACTTACCCTGATCTTGAATTTGACCCTGATTTCTGGACTTGATCCCTGGACCTGATCCTGGATCCCTGATCCCTGCCTGGACTTGTCCTCCCTGTGTCCTGATTCCTGTCCCCATCCTTACCCATCTACTGACCTCCCATGTGTATGACCTCGGCTTGGCTCGTTTATGAATACGGTATTCCCCTTTATTTGTACATACTGTTTGTCGTTTTATTGTGCACTGGTGGTTCACACATTTGTAAATAAACACCTTTTATTTCACTACTCACCTTGTTTGGTTCCTCTGTGCGGTCACACGGTCTGATCTACCAGCATTCCTGACATCAGGTCACCTGACACCTTCTCATCAGAAGACACTCCTGCAGAGGTGTTAACTTCTGAGATGGTTGCAGGTCCATCTTTGTTACATTTTTGTATCACTTTTGCTACAGTATTCTGACCGATAAGTAAAGCTCTTTTGAAGTTCTTGTAGCCTTCACCTTTCTTGTGTAAAAAAAATATTTTCTTTCTCATTCCTTATGACATTTCTCCTTTATGTCTGTTTGTTTGCTTTGTGTTATAATGGTTAGTTAATGTGTATTTTATCTCCTTTTTCTTCATAACTTTTACATGCCAGGACTAGAGATGATCCTAAAATAATTTTTTTTGAAGAGAAGACATTTTGAAGAGAAGTCATCTTGGGGGATGGCTGTGAGTTATTAGAAAGTCACAGATGGTAGCACGGTAATGAAACAAGCAATGTAGATCATGACATCATCCGCCTAGCCTCTCAATCCCAGTCAATTAGAGGAAGCCTTATATTGATCTGCGAACCGCTGTGGGTGTCAATGTAAAGTTACCGACACCCCCAGATTGGTTTGCAGATCATAGTGCGAACTGTAAAATCGTATTGCATAAGTGTGAACATCCATGCAAACCGATTCCAGTGCTGACCAAAAAAAGGGTCTTGGTCAGGGTGGTTCGGTCATGGTTGACCAGGCCGCCCTGCTGGCTGGGTCTGGTACAACAGGGCCAGTTGTACTGGCCTATCAGCGGCCCTGCCTGCATGTGGACCTTGTGCACAGCCTTCCCAGAAGAGTTGAAGCTGTTATAGCTGCAAAGGGTGGGCCAACTAAATATTAAACCCTACAGCCTGAGACTGGGATGCCATTAAAGTTTATATGCGTGTAAAGGCAGGTGTCCCAATACTTTTGGCAATATAGTGTATATTTATTTTAAAACAGAATTTTGTTTTTACCTTTTGTCAGAAACATATAAAAATCTATAATCAGGTATGCTTTTTTTTCAATTTTTTGTTGTGTGGATTGATTTTGTACGTATCTGTAATGACAATAATAGAATATTTCAGGAAATACAATATGACTAGTGTCATTTGTCACATTAGAAATTACTTTATGGCTATACATGCTTGCTAATAAGACTTTTCAATATGTTTAATGTTAAAAATAGAGCAGTGCTATGCTCATGTCACAGATCTTGCTGGGTATGTTCGAATATTCACAGTTTGCTATGCTCTGTTGAAGGTTTCATTTCCATTCTCCATGTTCCACCCTCCGACTTCTTACTGAGAGAATACTGGTGTGCAGCTTGCCTGTCACCGAGGATGACATATATGTTTTGAGTTATTTATATCATTCAAAATCACGCTCAATGCCAACATGCTTCCAAGAGATGTCTGTTTTATTTTCCCCATTGGTTAGTACCATATGTGATCTTTGTAAATTGCAGAAACAACATACTAAGTAATATACAAACTTATTAATAAAAATTTAATTTATAAGTTCTAAGTCTTCAAGTAGACTTTTTCCTAACTAAATGACATTTAGCTTGTTGAAATGGGGGACATTTACTAAAACTGGTGCACACCGAATCTGGTACAGCTGTGCATAGTAACCAAACAGATATTAACTTTTTGCCGGTAATTTTTTTTTTTACATTCAGCAGTCAGTGTGGAACATCTGATGACTCATCAGTTGTTAAGGATGTGGTGGTGGGCTTCCCGGCCCCCTGCTTAGCAACCAGCTATATACAGTGTTAAAATAAAAACCACAAAACACATCAAAATTCGCATCACGAACACAACACTTGCGTTTCTGGTGTGGTTCCATTAGTCTGTTACACGCAGACGCGGAAAAAAAATCCCTGACCCTTTTCAAAAATCACAAAACGCATAGATGTGAATTTGTACCATAGGAAACCATGTTAAATAGACTGCAGTGCATTTCTGCAAACTGCAAAATGCACAAAAAGCGCATAGGTGTAAACCTATGGTAAAACCTGGAAGCTGATTGGTTACTATGCATAGCTGCACAACATTCTGTGTGCACCAGTTTTAGTAAATATCCTCCAGTATTGTGTATTATAAACAATTGTATTTTTTTCAAAATAAAACACATTTTTTTTTATATTTTTTGATCCTTTACTTCATCTCTGCTGTTGATTTCCTGAAGCCTCTTTGCAGCAACATCATGTCTAAATGCATGCACCCCAGTGATGGCTGCATTACTATATTTCTTAGGGTGGATTTCCTGAAGAAAACTGCAGACCATGCCTGCGTAATGCATGATGAATTTGCAACACTGAAAACTCATGTCACAAGGTGACACAATTGGGAGACAGGGACTGTGTGTTGTCACCCTAACAGGAAGTGCCTGAGCAAAGGCTCACCAGTTATTACTTTAATGAAAAGAATTACACTGACTTCTGAAATTACACTAACATGATAAAGCATCTACTTTTAAGAACTGTAACCCACAGTACACAATCATTAACTTAACATGTACAGACCTGACTTCAGCAAAATGAGTTCTGATTGCAAGGTATGGCTTATGGCTATAAAAAAATTTGCACTTAAGAATAAGAACTCTTCAAAGAATAAGGCTGACGCTGTCCATATCTCTTTCTGTTTTTTTTCCCTGTTTAATATAACGTCTGATTTCTCTTTTAAGATAAGACTGTCAGTTTAAAGTACAGCTCAACACCAAAGCTCCTTTTAAGTTAAATGCATTTTCAAAAGTCATGACATTTTTTTCAGCTATCTAGAAACAGTTATCAAAAACGGTATAATTACCTAAAATCTATATCATAAATTGCTAGGCCAGCAGAAAATAATAATCAGGCTTACAGTGTTTTTGCCGGCTCTGCCAGTTGATAGGCTGAAGCAGGGAATACCTGGGGTTCAGTGACGGGCCATCAATAGGGGGCGCAGGGGCGCCGCCCCCCAAAGCTACTTATTTTTATTTTTTTCGTTTAAAAGTTTTATTAAGATTTTAAAATGAGAACAGCAATGAAATAGACAAAAGACAAGGTGCTTGAAGATAAAATAAAACAAACAGTACAGCCCGGCACCAAAGCCTAGATCATGTAAACCTTGCACAACAGCAATCTTTAACTTAGAGCATTAAGTCGATCAGCGTGTCCCTATTACCCGGACCCAGGCATGAACCCAGCAACCATGCCATGCGAAAGTATGCCTTACCACAAAGGGAGAAGCCCAGGTATCCCCAATCCCCCGGGAGCCCCACAGGGAACAAGCTGCATTCCAGGAGATGGGGCCTCCCGTGCCAAGTGGCCGCCAGATCCTCACCCAAGCCCACACAAAGAGGGGCTTCCTCCCCTCCTAATGATCCTTCTCATCAAACATGTGTAAGGAAATGCAACGAAAATCCTCCGTGACAGAGGGTTACTTCAGGTATGCCAAGAGAGGCGACGGAAAGGAGAGAAAGAAAAGGAGAAGACATGAGAGGTTATAAGAGAAGTACCGACACAGGCTATCCATGTGGGGAACCAACATTCAGATCTCCCAATTGTTCGGGATACGATGGTTAAGTAGTGCTACATTAGGATGAGGGGCTATCGTTATCCCTATCACCGAACCAATAGTACGGAATACCTTCCGCCAAAACGATCTTATGCGAGGACAGGTCCACCAAACGTGCAGCATGGTGCCTTCAAGTTCACAGCCTCTAAAGCAGACTTGCGAGGTTCCTGGGTAAATTTTTGCCAGCCTGGAAGGAACATAGTACCAACTTAACAGTACTTTAAGGCTGGCCTCGATGAGGGAGACATTGGGTTTACCTTTATATGCTCTAGTAGAAGCACCAAACCACACTGCAGGGTCCCACGAGCCACCCGTGTCTTCCTCCCAGGCTCGAGCATAGGTCGGCTTGTCCGTCTTTGTCATCAACGCAGTATAGATCAACGAGATTCCTCCCCTCTGATCCACTGCTTCCGCACACCACTGTTCATAGGGGGTAATGGAGGGAGGCAGAGGTTTGTTGATCCAGATGGAGTGCAGGAAGTGGGAGATTTGAGAGAACCTAAAAAGCTCTGTGTCAGGCATGGCTAGTGTCTTCCTGCAGTGCGAAAGGAAGAGAGGGCCTGCTCGATTGAAAAAGTGCCCGATTCGATATAGACCCTTTTCCGTCCACCATTTAAAAGCAACAATATCCAATCCCGGGGGAAACTCCTTATTATGAAAAAAATGCCTCAAAGACCTCCAAGGCGATATCAGGGTTTGTCGGTCATATAGCTTGGAACAAAGAGCCACCGAATTTGAGAGAGTTGGCGCCATTATGGGCGGTCTGCATTTAGGTTCGCAACTCAAAAGGTAATCAACGGTGTGTAATGGGACTGCCTGTCTTTCCATAGATAACCAATCCGGCTTAGGGCCCTTGGAAAAGGCTATCAATATTTGAGCCAATTGAGTAGCCTGGTAATAGCTCCACAAGCTCGGGAGGCCCAATACATCCTGCGTTCTTAGTCGAACCAGAACACCTGAGGGACACCTGCACCCCTTCTTACCCCAAACAAAGCGAACTATCCCCGACTGTAACCTACAGAGGACTTTTTCGGGACCGGGATTGGGAGAGAGCGAAATAAGTATAAAAGGCGTAGAAGAAGGGTCATTTTGACCGTGTGTATCCTGCCCAACCAGGATAGTCCCACCCTGGACCACCTCTCAATGTCACCCTGGCACCTAAGGATCATAGGGGGATAATTAGTTTTGAAGAGGTTGTTGATATCAGGTGTCAGTTTGATACCCAAATAAGGGATGTGTGAGGGAGCCCATGAAAATGCAAAGTTGTTGGGGCAAGAAGGTCAGGAGGAACCGATATATTCCACGCAAGCGATTTGTCCATGTTAACCTTTAGACCAGACGCTTCACTGAAGACCCGCAGCGTCTTAAGGATTACGGGTGTGGAAGTCAAGGGGGAGGTGACAAAAAGGAGGAGATCATCCGCATACAGGGCGCATTTATGTTCCTGTGACCCGCAAGTCACTCCTTTAATATCGGGGTTCGACCGTAGCGCCACTGCCAGTGTCGCTATAGCTACCGCAAATAGGAGGGGGGAGAGTGGGCATCCCTGTCTGGTCCCCCGGCCTATAGAGAAAGAATCTGAATATCTGCCCATCAAGCGAATCTGCGCAGTGGGGCATGAATAGAGGGAATTGATGAGATTAAGAAAGTTAGGGCCGAAGCCCCATCTCCCCAGGACATCAGACAGGTATGCCCAGTCTATAGAATCGAAAGCTTTATGTAAGTCTATGGAAAGTAAGAAACCCTTTAGTGGGGACCCCCCGTCCCATCCCTACTTGAGCAGGGAAACAATGTCAATAGCGCGCCGGATCTGATCCGGACCCTGTCTCCCAGGGATGAAGCCCACCTGGTCCTTATGGACATACTCGGCAATGAAACCCGACAATCTGTTCGCCAGTATTTTGGTCATAATCTTAACATCATTGTTAATTAGTGATATAGGGCGATAATTGCCGACCTCGCTAGAGTCCTTATCCGGCTTCGGGATCACCCAGATGTAAGCAGAGTTTAAATCCGCATTCAGGGGGGCTCCGTCCCGGAGACAGTTAAACAGTCTTGTCAGATGGGGGGCCAGGCTGGTGCTAAATTTCTTGTAGTAACCAGTGGAGAATCCATCTGGTCCCGGGGAGGAACCTAATTTAAGGGCCTTAATGGTATTTAAAACTTCTTCCTGCGTGAACGGACTCTCCAGGAGATCACTGTGGTCTTTGGTCAGCATGGGCAAAGAGAGGTCATCTAAAAATTTATTTTGCACCGAGTGAGAGGGGGTGCGGATAAGACTATATAAGTCAGAGTAAAAATGTAAAAAAGCGTCCATTATCTTGGAAGGTTTCTGAGTCAGTTCCCCCGTGGCCACCCGAAGTTTAGGGAAGGCAAGAGTGCGCTGTTTGGGGTTCATTTTCGTGGCTAGCCTGGCTCCCATCCTGTCCGTTTGCGCGTAAAATCTAGCCCCCGTCCACCTAAGGTGTTGTTCCGCTGCCGTGGTCAGGGATAGATTCAGGAGGGCCCGGGCCTTGTCTAAATTCTCTAGAGATTCGGGGGAGGGGTTGGACCTATGAGCCCTGGCTAGTTTCCGAAAGTCCTCTGTAAGTTTACGCGTGGTCGCATTGTGTTCAGCTTTAAGCCTAGACGACATCTGGATTAGTTTCCCCCTGATGACTGGCTTGTGCGCCGCCCAGACGGAAATAGGGGAGACCTCACTCGTAGCATTATGCAGGAAATATTCATTAATGGACTCCTCCAGTAAGGAGCATTGCACTGGGTCGCTTAATAGAGACTCCCGCAAGTGCCAACGAGGAGGACCACCCGACGCCCTGGGCCTATTTGTTATCAAAGTGACCATAGAATGATCAGAGAGGGAGGACTCCACAATCTTGGAACTTTTAATGAGGGGGATCAGCGCTGCGCGAACGAAAATGTGGTCAATCCTAGCAAAGGAGTTGTGGTGTGCCGAGAAGTGCGTATAATCTTTGGTGCGTGGATTGCATTCCCTCCAAATGTTGACTAGGCCTACCGAGTTAAGCAGTTTAGCTATGCTAACACTCTGTTTAGTTGGGCGCTTAGGTTTTGAGGAACCGTTCGCTAATTTGTCAAGGGCGAAATCGAAGGCAATGTTCGAGTCCCCGCCAAGAACAACCGTACCTTTAAGGTGGTTTTGTAGCTTATCTAGCAATGATTCAAAAAATTTCTTTTGTCCCCTGTTGGGTGTATAATAGGACACAAAGGTGTAAAGTTCACCATCGATATGCCCAGAGACCAGGATGTAGCGACCCTGTGGATCTATAATAGTCTCAGGTTGCGATAGGTTGATATTTCTAGCAAAACACACCGCAACCCCTTTGGTTTTGTTTTCTGCAGACGCCAGAAAAAATTGAGGAAAACGTTGGTGGAGGAACTTGTGAGTAAAGGTGGATAGGAAGTGGGTCTCCTGCAGTAAGAGAACGTCTGCGTGCATGGTGGTATAAAGTTGCAGGAGCTTCCTGCGTTTGACCGGGGAATTGAGGCCTTGAGTGTTGTGTGAAATAATCTTAAGAGTTGGCGGGGGTCAGTGTGTATCAGTCATGGATCAGGGTGTAGTGTACTGCGCAGTGGTTCTGTAACTTACCCGGATCGAGAGGGGAACATACCCGGAGCGTTCTGAAGAGAAAGAGAAACCATGGCCCGAGACCCGGGAGTGGAGACCAGAGACAGCCGAGGAGCCTGTGGATACCTAGAGCTGTATGAGCAAGAGGAGAAGTACCAAGAGGGAAAGAGAAAGGAGAGAAATAAGAGGACATCATTACATACCTGAGGTAACAATCGGACTAAAATAACAAAACGTAACATTACTCGGGGGTCCCCCGACCCCCTCCCACTCCTGGGGAGGAGTGGACTAGCCATCCCCAGCCCTAAAACCTAAAGGAACCGAGAGTCCCTGGTGTCAGGGAACCCAGGAACGGAACAGAAGGCACTGCAAGTGCCTCTGAACCAATGGAGGAGCATTGAGTCCACCACGACCCCACCCCCCTGTTGAAAGCAAAACTGAAGGTCTCAAAGAAACCCACGCTCCCTTATTTACCGAGCGCCCTTTAACAAAAAAGGGAAAATGCAGTATAATAAGTGAAAGCCCTCCGACCCCCCCTATCGGGATGGGGAGCCAGAGAGCCGACAGAATCCCTCGTTCAGGAGTTTTACTATCCTACAATAGTATTGAGAGTAATATACCAAACAGCTCAGAGGGAAAAAACTGTAAATTCCAGTCAGAGCACTGTTCCACATAGGCCGAAACCCAACCCTCAACCCCCAGGAAGAGGAGACCGCCTAGCGGATCTAAACATGTAACAAATAAGCAGTAAACTCTAACAGAACCTCTGATCAGAACCTGTATGATAAACTAGGCAAAAAAATAATAATTAGCCCCTGACTGCAGGGCAGCTGCTAACATGCCTTCCTGGAGCCAGTGACAGGAACCTCCCTCCCCACCCCTTCCCCAAGTCCCAATCCAGGTCGCCCTTATCAGCGGGGGCATATTATTAAAAAAGAGACAAAAATGAGCCCGATCTAACATGAGCCATCCTCGCCCGGAGAGCAAGGGCAAGCCCCAAAAATGGTCCAGGGAAGGCGGGCCAGTCCCAGTCCAAGTCCCGGAACCAAGAACAAAAATAGGTCCCAACAATTGAAAACCAAACAAAAAGGTGGGTAGATTGTTCACGTCGTCAGATTCTCCTTAGAACGTTTGGAACCGTGTTTCAGCCAGGTCTGCTGCAGAGGTTTTGGTTGCATATATTTGTGATCACATGTAAAGCCACACAGAGCTCCCAACTTGGAACAATATTCCAGCCAGTGTTTTTTTTTTGCTGGTTCAACACACATCTAGTGCCAGATAGAAAAAAGAAGAAAAACTGGCTTCCAACCTCCCCTTACAGCTGGTTCAATGCACACCTGCAGGACCTCCCTTCATAGCCGGTCCAACACACACCTGTGGGAAAAAAGGTCTACCAGCCTCCAACCTCCCCTCATAGCCGGCCCAATACACTCCAGCAGGAAAAAAGGTCTACCAGCCTTCAACCTCCCCTCATAGCAGGTCCAACACACACCTGTGGGAAAAAAGGTCCACCGACTTACAACCTCCCCTCATAGACAGTCAAAAACACACACCTGTGGTAAAAAAGGTCTACCAGCCTCCAACCTCCCCTCATAGCCGATCCAACACACACCTGCAGTAAAAAAGGTCTACCAGCCTCCAACCTCCCCTTATAGCCGGTCCAACACATGCCTGCGGAAAAAAGGTCTTCCGCCTCAAACCTCTCTTTATAGCCGGTCCAACACACACCTGGGGGAAAAAAGGTGTACCGGCCTCCAACCTCCCCTCATAGCCGGTCCAACACACACCTGCAGGAAAAAGGTCTACCAGCCTCCAACCTCCCCTCATAGCCGGTCCCACACACACCTGCGTTAAGAAAAGGTCTACCGGCCTCCAACCTCCCCTTATAGCCGGTCTAACACACACCTGCAGGACAAAAGGTGTACCGGCCTTCAACCTCCTCTTATAGCCGGTCCAACACACACCTGCGGTAAAAAGGTCTACCGACCTCCAACCTCCCCTTATAGCCGGTCCAACACACACCTGCGTAAAAAAAGGTTTACTGGCCTCCAACCTCCCCTTATAGCCGGTCCAACACACGCCTGCGGGAAAAAGGTCTCCCGGTCTCCAACCTCCCCTCATAGCGGGTCCAACACACACCTGCGGTAAAAAAGGTCTACCGGCTTCCAACCTCCCCTTGTAGCCCGTCCAACACACACCTGCAGGACAAAAGGTGTACCGACCTCCAACCTCCCCTTATAGCCGGTCCAACACACAACTGCGGTAAAAAGGTCTACCGGCCTCCAACCTCCCCTCATAGCCAGTCCAACACACACCTGCGGGAAAAAGGTCTACCAGCCTCCAACCTCCCCTCATAGCAGGTCCAACACACACGTGCGGTAAAAAAAGGTCTACCAGCCTCCAACCGCCCCTTATAGTTGGTCCAACACACACCTGCAGTAAAAAGTGTCTACCGGCCTCCAATCCCCCTTATAGCCGGTCTAACACACACCTGCAGAAAAAAAACTGTGACAATCCTGAAGAGAGCTGGTGGCATTGCTCTCTTGAAAAGAGGTGCTGATGAGAATCCTTCAGTAAAGTGAAGATGTAGAAGACGCTCCAGTGATGATGATTTTTATTCTGAGATCCTCTGATGCAGATCTGTTAAAGAAAAGAACTCTAAAATGATATTACGGTAATCTGGTACACTGTTCCCGAAATATGATTCTATGAAGGGATAAAAGTTGGCTCCTAGAGACATATTGGGCCAGATTCACATAGATCGGCGCATATTTATGCTGCCGTAACGTATCTTTTTTACACTACGCCGTAGCAGCGCGGAGAGGCATGCACTGTATTCATAAAGCCATTGTTTACCAAGATGCGCCAGCGTAACGTATTTTCGAAGGCGCAGGCCAGCGTAAGTGTAAGTGGGCGTAACCCCATGCAAATGATGGTCCGAGCCTGGCACAGTGGTTTATGCCCGGCGTATCTTAAACGGCGCATGCGCCGTGACGTGAACGTACGTCCCGCTCCCCTCTGCGCATGCTCACAACTACGCCCGACGTAACCCCTAAGATACGCCGGCCAACTGCCTACGCCCAGAGCATAAATACGCCCAGACATGCGCCCGTCGAGCGCAAAAGTACACCAGCAGCTTTTGGTGTAGGTACTTTTGCGCTCTGAGCAATGTCTGCTCCTGTGACTGAGAGGAAGAGGAGGAAAATTTTTTTTTCACCGGAGGAGAAGGCAATCGTGATCTCTGCCATCTCCAGGTACAACGTGTACCTCCATGGGGCACAGAGTGGCATGACCAGCAAGGTCAAGAAGGAGGAGATCCTCCAGGACATCGCCATGCAGGTCAATGCCCTTGGACATGAGCAGAGGACCTCAAGGGACATAGCCAAAAAGATCAACGACCTGCGTCGTCTGGTCAAAGAGAAGCTGGCCAAGGTGAGGAGGCACGCCAGGGGCACGGGAGGCGGACCAGCCACTACTATCAGGCTCACTGCTGATGAGGAGGTGATTGCCCGATTCCTGGAGAGGGAGCAGGTGGAGGGCCTGGAGGGCTATGACTCCATTAATCAGGCCTTAAGGACAGGTAAGTGTGTTTTTCCCCTATCCGGTGTGTAGCATGTGAGGGGTGCAAGGGAACATGTGACAAGTGTGTGGGTCCACCAACATGTGAATGCTTTGTGTCATCCACAGATGTGCTGGAGGGAGCGGGCCCGTCGTCAGCTGCTGGACGACCCATGCCATCCTCGGAGGAGTGTGCCCACACCTCTCCTCTAGAGGAAGTTGAGGAGGAGCAAGTGGACCTTCAGGAAGGTGTATACCTCCAGGATGAGAACATCATCCCTGGATCCTCCCAAAGCCCCTCAGGGTCCAACCCCATCAGGGAAAGCCCCTCAGGGTCCACCTCCATCAGGGAAAGCCCCTCAGGCTCCACCTCCATCAGGGAAAGCCCCTCAAGGGCCTCCCCGTACAGATGGCCCCAAGCCTCTCCTGCAACCAGGAAGGCTACGCGGAAGACAAGGGGTGTTCCTGAATCCCTCCAGGAAAATCTAGCGAGGGACCAGGCCTGCCAGACCCGCCATATGGGTGCTATAGCCGGGGACCTGCGCCGTGTGGCAGACAGCCTGGCCTCATTGACCCAGATAAATGACAGCCTGCAGGATGTGAGTGGGAACTGCACTGCTCTGGTCACCTGGGTTGGTGAGTGTAACGCCGTCAGCGTTACTTCCTCCTCATGGAGCGCAGACTTGTCACTTATGACAGTTGCGCTCCATTCAGATTCACGTCCGCGTCACTTCCGGTGCGCGGACGTCTGCGCTCCACGTTGGAACGCGGAAGTGCGTTCCAACGTGCGGCGCTCAGCTCAGCCACTGCCCGGGCTATTTAAACTCCCGGGGATGGCGGCAGGGTGTTCGGATATTCCTGTTGGACCCTGCCGCCATCTGGGAAATCCTGGACAAGCTACAGACTCGCTGTAGCACCTCTCTCCACAACTTACTCCTCCAAAGTCTTCTGTGTTTCACTATCCTGCTGGATACCATCACCACCTGTGCAGACTCCCTGGTATAGACTACCTCCTGAACTGCAAGTATATTTAAATACCAAACTACTGCTGTATATAGATACCACCACCACCTGTGCAGACATTCCGGTACAGACTACCTCCTAAACCGCAAGTATACTTGAAACCAGCTATTACAATAACATTGATTCCTAGTATATTCCAGAACTGTGTCTCTTACCTTAGACTTGTTATTATATACTAGCACCAGATACAGCAGACATATTTCACTCTATTGGTACCAGTGTGGAGATATCCTACTAGTAATACTACTACCCTGATTGTTGAATTTACTTAGACAAAGACTTATACTTCTAGTATCCAGATTGTTCTCATTAGTTAAGCTTAAGAGGAATTAAGCTATTACTCTTGTGTTTTGTTCCATAGAGGATATGATGATATAACCCCAAACTCTTATTGTTCAGTGAGAGTGATCTGGTGGTTCATTTCTGATAAGCCTCTACAGCTGCGGTCTAATCTCATATAGAGTCCTCTCACTGTCAGGGTCATAACATAATATCCGAACCCAAAAAAGATAAAGGATATAATTACATATATCTTTTAAATGGATCCAGCTGACCTTGCAAATCATTTAGTTGCACTCTCTCAAAGAGTTGATAATCTTACTAACAACATGAATGAGTTACGTATGCAGAATGATGCTTTAAGAGATCAAAATCTGGCACAAGCCAGGCAAAGACCTGAACCAAAGGCCTGTTCACCGGAACCATTTTTTGGAGATAGAAAAAATTACAGACAATTCATTAGTTCATGTCGATTGATGTTTGAACTACAGCCACGTACTTATCATTCTGATAGGATAAAGATCCTTACATTAATTTCTTTTCTTAAAGGTGAGCCCAGGGTATGGGCTGACACCTATGTAGAAGAACACGGAGATCTCTTAGGAGATTTTGACACATTTCTTGATGAGATGTCTTTGTTATATGAAGATCCCAACAAACAGTTAACAGCTGAGAATTCAATCAGGAGTCTTAGACAGGGAAGGCGTCCTGTTGAAGATTTTATTTCAGAATTCAAATGTTGGTGCAGAGAAACTCAATGGTCTGATATTTCTCTCAGAAACCAGTTCCGTTTGGGTTTATCTGAAGCTATGAAGGATGAGTTAGCTCGTGTTGACCTACCCACTACTTTGGAAGATCTTATGCACCTCTCAGTCACTATTGATCGTCGCCTTCGCGAAAGAAAGACCGAACGTGCCACTACCTATTCTGTCACTCCCTTCAGGAGATCTAGATCACCTCCCAAAGATTCTCCAATGGATCTTAGTGTTATTAAAGGACCTTTAACCTCTGCAGAGAAACAGCGTCGCAGAGCTAACAATCTTTGCCTATATTGCTCTGCTCCTGACCACATCGTTTCCACCTGCCCTCTTCTCAAGAAGAATTCAGAAGGTAATTTCTCCCACATTAATAAATTAAATTCACCCGGAACCATATCTAATCATTATATTTTTGTTCCTCTCACCCTACAGTGGGATCAAGGAAAGATTTCCATTGAAGCAATGGTCGACAGCGGCGCATGTGGCAACTTCATTGACTCAAATGTTGTAAAAGCAAATAAAATTCCCAGTGTGTTAAAGCAGATTCCAGTGTCACTCACATTTATTGATGGATCTAACTCTTCTTTCGGTCCAGTTACATCTCAGACAGTTCCTTTAATAGTTTCTTGTGCCAATGGCCACACAGAGACTCTCAATTTTGATATTATTTCATCTCCAGTTTTCCCTATAGTTTTAGGTTTACCATGGTTGCATCTTCATCAGCCTACTATTCTTTGGCCCACAAGATCTCTTTCTTTACAGTCTACTTACTGTACAGAATTTTGTCATCCTCCATGTATCATCTCCTTCTCAGAGATTCATCCTACTAATTTACCAGATTACTTACAAGATTTTGCTGATGTGTTCAGTAAGACTAACGCGGAGAAACTCCCTCCACATAGGATTTACGATTGTCCTATTGACTTAATTCCTGACAGTCCTATCCCTACTGCTCGGATCTACCCCCTTTCTCAACCAGAGCTTATACACCTAAAAGATTACTTGGATGAGAACCTTAAAAAAGGATTTATAAGGCCCTCCACTTCTTCTGCCAGTGCAGCTCTATTTTTTGTAAAAAATAAGGATGGATCACTTCGACCGATAATAGATTATCGATCCCTCAATAACATCACAGTAAAGAATAGATATCCATTACCACTCATTCCAGAGCTTATTGAAAGGTTACAGACAGCTAGGATCTACACAAAGCTGGACCTTAGAGGTGCTTATAATCTTATAAGGATTCGCTCTGGAGATGAGTGGAAAACTGCTTTTAAAACTCGATACGGGCTTTTCGAGTACTGTGTAATGCCTTTCGGTTTATGTAATGCCCCAGCAACTTTTCAGTGGTTTATTAACGATATTTTTCATGATCTGCTTGACATTTGTGTTGTTATCTACTTAGATGACATATTAATTTATTCTGATACTCTCGAGGAACATCACAAACATGTGCGTTGGATTCTGGAGAGACTCAGAATTCACTCTCTATATGCAAAACTTGAGAAGTGCGTCTTCAGTCAGACTACTATCTCCTTTCTTGGTTATCAGATCACTCCAGATGGAGTTCAGATGGACCATACTAAAGTGGATTGCATTTTGTCTTGGCCTTCTCCCCAGACCAGAAAGGCCCTTCAGAGATTCCTTGGATTTTCTAATTATTATAGAAAATTCATTAAAAATTTCTCATCAATTGTGAGACCACTTACTAGTCTAACCAGTTCTAAGATACCTTTCATATGGTCCAAGGAAGCACAGAAATCATTTGAAACACTTAAGCTTAGTTACTCTTCAGCTCCCATTCTCCAACTCCCCAATCCAATGTTTCATTTTACGTTGGAAGTTGATGCTTCACATTTTGCCTTGGGTGCTGTACTTTCCCAACGACCCACATTATCACATCCACTACATCCTGTTGCCTTTTATTCCAGAACTTTATCACCAGCTGAAAAAAACTATCCGATTGGAGAAAAGGAACTGTTAGCAATAAAGGACGCTCTCGCAAACTGGAGACACCTTCTGGAGGGTTCTACACACCCTATCACTATCCTCACTGACCATCGTAATTTACAGCATCTCAAAACTTGTAAAACTCTTTCTGCCCGTCAAGTCAGATGGAGTTTATTTTTTGATCGTTTTGATTTTGTCATCTCATACCTCCCCGGTACTCAAAATATCAAAGCAGATTCTCTATCTCGTATGAATGAAGATCAATCCATGGACATTCCACCACTTTCCATTATTCCTTCCAACCGAATTATTGGAACAACTTTGACATTCGATAAATTGCTCATTCAAACTCTTTCTAAAGATAAATCTCAACTCCCTAAAGGTCTACAACAGCAGTCTAATGGACTATTTACTTTCAACGACAAGATCTACGTTCCACCAAGTTTACAACTCACACTATTAAAACAACTCCACGATGCCCCACTTGCAGGTCATCCTGGTATTAGTAAAACCATTCTTTTACTGAAGAGAAGTTATTGGTGGCCCCATATGACAAAGACTGTTCATGACTATGTGAGTTCTTGCCACACTTGTGCAATCAACAAACATTCGAGGAAACCACCCTATGGGTTATTAACCTCCATCCCAATACCTGACAGACCTTGGGATGTTATATCCATGGATTTCATAGTAGACCTTCCTAGATCAAATGGATTTAACACCATCATGGTCACTGTTGACATATTAACCAAGATGGCCCACTTTGTACCTTTGAAAAAGTTACCTACTTCTCAAGAAACAGCAAGGGCTTTTTTATCTAATATTCTTAAATTGCATGGCCTTCCATCCCAAATCATTTCGGATCGTGGGTCACAGTTTATTTCCAAGTTTTGGAGAGCCCTTTGCCAAACCTTACAAATAGATCATCGTAGATCTACTGCTTATCATCCCCAAACAAATGGGCAAACGGAACGTGTTAACCAAACTCTTGAGCAATATTTGCGCTGTTATTGCACCCATCTTCAAGATGACTGGGTTGACTTACTTCCACATGCAGAGTTTGCATATAACAATGCTTCCAATTCATCTTCTCAGTTTTCACCCTTTTACGCAAATTATGGGTTTCATCCTAATAGTTTACCTTCTACTTTTTCTCCAAGTAATGTTCCGGCTGTTGAGAATTTCTTATCAACCATAAAAAACACTCTAAACACTCTTCGTTCTAATCTAAAGACTGCTCAAATTAGACAAAAGAAATATTACGACTCTCATAGAACAATATCACCTCCATACAAAATTGGAGATTTGGTATGGTTATCCACTCGGAATTTACGACTTAATATTCCTTCAAAAAAGCTTGGTCGTCAATATACAGGACCTTTCTCAATTTCTCATGTAATAAATAAAAATGCTGTTAGATTACTTCTACCTCCAGATTGGAAGATTCATCCATCTTTTCATGTTTCACTAATTAAGCCTTATAAATCTAACCCCTTTCCAAATAGAGATCCACAACCTCCTCCTCCAATTCAAGTTTTTGGTGAAACTGAATATCAGGTAGAGAAGATTCTTGATTCTAGGAAAAGAGGATCCTCTATTCAATATTTGATTCGTTGGAAAGGCTATTCTCCCACAGATGATTCCTGGGAATGTTCTTCAAATATTCATGCTCCTCGGCTCATTAAGCAGTTTCATCATAAATATCCTGATAAACCATGTCTCACTGGGCGCTCCGGAGGTGCCCCCTTGAGGAGGGGGGTATGTAACGCCGTCAGCGTTACTTCCTCCTCATGGAGCGCAGACTTGTCACTTATGACAGTTGCGCTCCATTCAGATTCACGTCCGCGTCACTTCCGGTGCGCGGACGTCTGCGCTCCACGTTGGAACGCGGAAGTGCGTTCCAACGTGCGGCGCTCAGCTCAGCCACTGCCCGGGCTATTTAAACTCCCGGGGATGGCGGCAGGGTGTTCGGATATTCCTGTTGGACCCTGCCGCCATCTGGGAAACCCTGGACAAGCTACAGACTCGCTGTAGCACCTCTCTCCACAACTTACTCCTCCAAAGTCTCCTGTGTTTCACTATCCTGCTGGATACCATCACCACCTGTGCGGACTCCCTGGTATAGACTACCTCCTGAACTGCAAGTATATTTAAATACCAAACTACTGCTGTATATAGATACCACCACCACCTGTGCAGACATTCCGGTACAGACTACCTCCTAAACCGCAAGTATACTTGAAACCAGCTATTACAATAACATTGATTCCTAGTATATTCCAGAACTGTGTCTCTTACCTTAGACTTGTTATTATATACTAGCACCAGATACAGCAGACATATTTCACTCTATTGGTACCAGTGTGGAGATATCCTACTAGTAATACTACTACCCTGATTGTTGAATTTACTTAGACAAAGACTTATACTTGTAGTATCCAGATTGTTCTCATTAGTTAAGCTTAAGAGGAATTAAGCTATTACTCTTGTGTTTTGTTCCATAGAGGATATGATGATATAACCCCAAACTCTTATTGTTCAGTGAGAGTGATCTGGTGGTTCATTTCTGATAAGCCTCTACAGCTGCGGTCTAATCTCATATAGAGTCCTCTCACTGTCAGGGTCATAACAGTGAGCTGCAGGCCACAACATCAGGCCTTGTCGCAGAGGTAAAGAGCCTGGCAGTGGCTGTAAAGGCCAATACTGCTGCCATTGAGGCGGAGGGGAGGCAGACAAAGCGCCACCAGCGGCACACCACTACCAGCCAGCTGCGGATGCAGGTGCAGACTAATGCGGTCCTCACCCGCATTGCCCTGGCGTTGGAGGGCAGGCAGCCAGCACTTGCCAGGAGTGGCAGACCTGGGGATGAGCCTCCTCCTGATGGCCCACCCAAGGCTCCCCCCAGACAACTGAGGAGCCGGAGCCGTGGCACCAGGCCTGGCCCACGACAGGGCAAATGAGTGCCTTTTTTATTTGTTATTTTTGCTCACGTTATGAGCTTTTTGATTTGTTATTTTTGCTCAGGTTATGAGCTTTTTGATTTGTTATTTTTGCTCAGGTTATGAGCTTTTTGATTTTGGAGTGTCATGCACAGAAGGATGTGATGGCCTCCAGTAAGGGCATTCCATGTCGGCCAATGGCATGAACCATTTTTTTTTGTTTTTTAGTGAATGCACACGGCGAGGAGTGCAGGCTACAGTGTGACTGGTGTGTGAATGTGGGGGTGACCTACCTGCCAGCAAGGCGTGTCACCCTGGGTTGTGGGGGAGGTTATCCCCACGACCGTGTGAATGTGGTATGAATGGACAACAACACCATTGGGGCCTTGGCGTGGCGTTGCTGCTCCCAAGTTCCGCGCGGTGGACTTGGGCTAATCCAATGTGAGGTGGATGTGGTGTGTGTGAGCTAGGGACCACAGTGGTGTGCATGCGTGCATTGTCCGTGTGCCATGATGAATGTGTGTGTTTAACGTGCAAAGATGCGTTCCACGAGGCAACTCCTGACTGCTGTTCCCTCAGCAGACGGGGTAGCCTTGTTCAGGGGGGGGACTGTGTGGTTGGGGGGTCAGGTCATCACATATGTCAATCTCCAAGCCCTTTCTCATGGCGTAGTTGTGCAGCACGCAACATGCACCGATGATCTGGCAGACAAAGTTTGGGGAATACAACAGGGTCCCCCCGGACTTAACCAGGCATCGAAAACGGGACTTCAGGATGCCAAATGTGCGCTCCACCACTGCACGGGTACGTATGTGTGCAGCATTGTATCTTCTCTCTCCTCTGGTTTGGGGATTCCGGTATGGAGTCATGAGATGGGGCCCAAGTGCATATGCAGAGTCACCTGGAAGGGAAAAGACAGGAGGATGTTAGTGGCGCATGTGCCCCTCGTGATGTCTGCATCATGGGGTCGGACAGTCATGCCTGACTCCCATGTCACTCACCAACCAGCCAGCTGTCCCTGTAGACGTTCTGTTCGAATTCTGTTGGGATGTTGCTTTGACGGAATATGTAGCTGTCGTGACTGGCCCCGGGGTGTTTGGCACGGACGTGCCATATGAAGCATTGGGCATCGGCTATCACCTGTACATTGATGGAATGCCACTGCTTACGATTGCGGTATATGTGCTCTGTGGCACGGGGGGGCCGTAGTGCCACATGTGTGCAATCAATGGCCCCCACGGTGCGTGGGAATCCGGAAATTCTGTAAAAATCCTGCATTGCCTTCTGCCGCAGATGCTCATGGGTGGGTTTGATGATGTGGTGGGACATGCGTGTGAGGATTGCGGGGATAACCTGGTGCACGCATCTGCTCATGGTGGATTGTGACATCCCAGACACGACTCCACTTGTATGTTGGTAAGATCCACTGGCAAGGAAATGCAGTGTTGCCAGTACCTTGACCAGTGGCTGCACTGAATGTGAGCGTTGTGTCTGGCTGGTGATGTCATCATGCAGGGCTGTGGCTAATTCCAGGATGGCATCAGGGCTGAATCTGAAGATGCGATACACCTCCGATTTCCCCATGCCAAAGATGTTCATGCGCGTTCGGTATATCCTCTCCCGTGCCCTCCTACGTGCCTGGGGACACAATAGTATTGCTATGATCATGGTTGCCCCTGGCATGTTGGCATACAGATGTGTTGTCCTGCAAGTGTGGTTGCTCAGCTCGTCCGTATCGGTGCTGCTGCAGCTGCTCTCCAGCTGACCTGTGCATGTCTGTTGCTGAGTTACACCTGCTTTATGAGGAATAACTTTGCGCCGGGCGTACAACTTACACGCACATCGCGTTGCCTACATCGGGCGCATGTACGTTCCTGAATCGCTGTATCTCCCTCATTTGCATATTTGAATAGGAAATCAATGGGAGCGCTAGATGCGTCCAGCGTTAATATGCACCCACGATACGCCGGCGTAGGAAAGTTACGTCAGTCTGAAGAAGCCTATTTTTTTTTTTTTTTATAATTCTTTATTTTATATCTCTTTTCACTTTTTTCTACATACAAATCAGAATAGGTACAGCTTCATCTTTATAACATACATTGCAATCCTTATCTTAACATCTCTTATACTATATATTACAACCTCCTATACCCCTTCTGGTCCCCCTTTTACAGCACGGGTCTCCTCTCCTACGTATAGCCACGGTCTTCTTATACCATCCTCAGAGAGGTGTCCTGTGCCTCCGAGAATATTAATCACCCTCCCTAATCCCCCCCCCCTTCCCACAACAAACAAAAAAAAACAAAAAAAAAACAAAACAAAAAAAAAAAGTCGGCCTTGGTCTCTCCCCTCTTCCCCCCCTACATGCCCCGCTCCCTATATTCCATGTATGGAGTCCATATCCTCCAGTAGGTCTCCTCTCGTTCCTGTATTCCCATTGTGAGGTTCTCCATCATCTGTATCTCATTTATTCTACTGAGCCATTGCAATTTGGTTGGGGACGAGGTGTTCTTCCATAAGATTGGTATACACGCCTTAGCAGCTGTTATCAGATGACGTATTAGGGATTGTTTATAGTTTTCCATTGATATGGGAATGTCGAGTAACAAGAACGCCGCGGGTCTGTGTCCCAGGTCGATCCCGGTAATTTCCAGGACCGTCTCCGAAACCATCTCCCAGAATTCTCTTATCACCCGACAGTCCCAAAATATGTGCACCATAGTGCCCTCTTCCTTCTGACATCTCCAGCAGACTTTGGACGTATTAGGAAAGAGCCGGTTTAGTATTGATGGTGTCCTATACCACCTTGTCAGCACTTTGTATCCCCCCTCCTGGTACCTAGATGCGATTGAGGCTTTGTGTGTAAATGCAAAAATCTTGTTTTTCTGTGTCTCTGTGAACTTGGTACCCAGATCTTTTTCCCATGCCTGCATAAAGACGAGCTCTTGTGGGGCGTTAACTTCAGTCAATGTGTTATACATATAGGACAACATATGTCTCATTGGTTCTTTTTTTAAGCAGATTTCCTCAAATTTGGAGGGGCTTCCTATTTCTGCCTCATGAATCTTCAGAGAGCCTAGAAACGTTCTTAGTTGATTTTGTCTCCAACTATCAATATCTTCTCCGTATGCCATCTCTAAGTCTTCACTCTGCATTACATGAAGAAGCCTATTTTCAGGCGTATCTAGTTCTGTGGGCACGGCGCACAGATACGGCGGCGCATATTTACACTTACGTAGCGTATCTCGAGATACGTCGGCGTAAGTGCTACGTGAATCCGGCCCATTATCCTAATGCACTATGGGAACAGATGAAGGTGCAGATTCTTCTTGGAACATATGTATAGGAATCAGGTGTACACAATTCAGACCTAAATCAGTAAGCTAAAAACCTATCTCAACTGTCTTTTTATTGTTGGCTTTTGATGATCGGGAGTTCTTCTGCAGGGGGAGCTGTTGACACCTGTGGTCCTTGTACTTCTCCCCACCTGCTGTTGGTGAAAGAAAACCCGCAATAAAGCTCCTGGTCTTCTTCTGTAAATTCAGTCTCCTATCGAACATTTTGTTCATCACAGGGTCTTCATTGATGAAATTGCTGAAAGTCCAGGACCTTTTCTCACTCCTGGCTGCAGTCTCACTCATCCTGGTGCACTGCGGTATAAGTTAATGAAGAATCCACCAAGAAAGGTGAGACCCTCCCATTCCACTACAACTCATTCCTTTGCTCTGTGCAAAACCATTACACAGAGCAGGGAAGTATAACACTGTTGTTATTTAAAGGAAAAAAAAACAAGTGTAAGGCTGGCCGAAGGCTAGCCTGTATTTGTGGGAGGAGTCTGAGAGTACATAAGACTCCTCCCCTGTCGGGTCCTGTGTCGATGTATCTTTCAGGGTTCCCACCCACCCGTTTCCCCCGAGCCTTCATCCATACTCATTGTACATTTTTCTTATTCTTACATTCAGGGTATGCCCTCTTCTCAGGCATACCGATCAGCTAGGCCAAGGCACACCTCAGGCCTTGGGTATTTGGGTTATCGCATTTCTTACTCGAAGACTCTAATTACAAATTTTTACAATCAGTATATAGTAATGTACCACTATTAGAAGAGATTGTGTATATTATACACATGATTGGGCCACCTAAGGGCATCCCGAGTTTGCTAAACGTTGTGTCATCCTCTTTAGGATTGAACAAATTAATTTGCACATAAGGATCAGGGGAGTGGAAAGCCTAGGGGAAGAGAACCATAGGCTTTATATCCTCAAGCACCAAAAGGTTATCCTTCTTGCATGTTCCTAGCAGAGCATTTCCTGATGCTGTGCGTTAAAATGATATGTATATATATGTCTTGGATTCCTCTCGCCTGCAACTCAACAGACCCAGCAATGGATGTATACACTGGCGAGTCACTGATTTGTACAAAATGATCAAAATATTTGCTCTCTGCTATGGGAAGACAGGGTAACCTCTGTAGATTGATCTGTTGAGCATTATTACACACCATCATGTTTGAGACATCATGCATGCCAATCATATTGGAGCTGTCCTCCGATAGATGCATGGGTTACAAACCCCTGACACTGTGATACACGATAACTACAATGGTATATCTTCGCACCTAAGAGCTTTCTGTAATTCGATGTTCTTACTCCTGGAGACTAAGAGGGAGGCATCCACTGCTGAAAATACACAAGGATATGTTCAAGTCTATTTATCTGTCTTTATTTTATCTAACGCCTACCTATCTATTGACTTGTAAATAAATCAGTACTGATATATATGAAAAAGCTGCACAATATTCTGTTGTTGGTCTAGAAGAATTAAAAAGGATTTCTGGTGCCAGGTGGTGGCAGTCTTTGCCTAGAAACAGTTCCTTTCCTTTAAAGTCATTAATTGATATGCAGTGTAATGCTTGCAGTCAACTCTTGTGTAGCTTTAACAGCTCATCTACATGATAGATTTGAAAACAGACAGCACTGTGACTTTCTGCTAATCTTTCACGAAAACCAAAAGGCTATGCACAAGGCAAAGCTACGGCAGAAGAATTACCTTTATTGCAAATGTCTGTTTTATCAATTCTGAACATTCATTTACGTACAACAGTTACTCAAACAGAGATACGGCTCAACAGATCACATTTTTGTCACACTTTACCAAATCTTGCTGGGTTCCACTGGGAAATTTCATCAAACTCCTCCACAAAACTGAGTTCATTTTCATTTCAATGGAATATTTGCAAGATCAGAAAGATGCGAGCTGCAAGCACAACATGCCGACTTTATCTAAAATTCTCTTGCAGTTTGTATAACTCGCTATTTCCACTGTCAGTGCTTGGCAAGGAGAAAGGCATCTATTTTGAAGAAATGCAAATGCCAAGATAATCTCGCAAATGTGTTTTTGTCTGCAGTTTAAAGGGCTAATCCACCCAAAATGGATACTTATATTTTTTTTTGTTTTTGGTAGATGAGGAAGATTGAAGCAGAATGTCAGTTTAAATTTTTTTTATTAAATTGGCCAAAAGTTTAAAAAAAAATTACAGATTTCACTGAAATACTCAACTTCTTTCTGGCAAGTTGGAAAAAAAATAAAGAATATTTACAATGACCAACACTTTATTTTAAAAACAGAGCTTTTAGTTGAACAACATTTGCAAGTGGAAGTGGAAGCAGTCTCGTCAACACCCTTCTGTATAGTGAGGTCCCAAACTCTAGTCTGTAAGAGTCTCCATATTGGAGCATACATAGCTATGGAATAAATGAGGTCAAATATGCATGGAGGCAGCCCAATCCTCCCTAAAAGCATAGGGATACACCAGAACCCTTGCACTATTTCACTTGTCCCTCTACCTTTAAGGGGGAATGAGCTGCCTCTCAATAAATTCTGCATTGAGAGCAGGCATACCTGTTCTCAATAAATCCATTGCTATACAGTATATGCTTTAACATGGAGACTCTCATAGACTAGAGTAAAGCCTGGCACACACTATGAGGTTTTTTTCCCATTCAACCCAGCTAATTGAACAGAAAAAAACCGTCAGCTCAGATCTAAGCTGCTGTACTAATGATCCAACGTTAGTACAATGATATTCCCCGCTGAGCTGTTGTGTTCTGACAGGGGGACAGCCCCCCCGCCAGAACACTCCGGTCAACGCTCTCAGCCATTGGCTGAGGGTGCTGATCGGGAGCTGGTCGGCTGCTGGTTTTCCAGCATGCTCGTCCAACAGAAGCCGGCCAAACGTCCAACTTCTGTCAGACTGGCTCCCATAGACATGAGCCGAATGTCAGTGTTTTTATTGAACCGGCCGATGTCTCTCAGCATTCGGCCCGTGTCCAGGGACCACACTTTACAGAGGACTCTTAACAAGGCCGTGCAGCTTCCACATATAATGGTAACAGTTAGTTTTGTTTATTTTGTGCACAGTCCTTTCACATGCAACTTACTCTAGTACATTGTTATATATTTGGATGATTTCCATTTTTTCTAGCTTTTTATCATGGTCATGATATCACCAGATTGGCCTGGCCTCAGAGTACAATACTGCAGAGAGTGGTGCTGGCATCATCAATAAGTGTTTAGAAATCTGTGGTTAAGGAAAAGTCCCCCCCCCCTGCTTTGACCATTACGGTTGGAGGGGTTTTGGGGGGTGGGGAGTGGTATCTCCCTTTTGGGATCTACATTTTTTTTTTTTACATTTTGGGAATGAAATATGGAAAGGTGGACAGGAAAACACAAAATTCCCAGGTGGACAGGAGATATGGCCAGGGCCGTCTTTAATATGGTTTGGGCCCTGGGCAAACATTTTTTTTGGGCCCCCCTCCAGCTTATTTTGGGCCTGGCTGGTTCACATGTATGTGTTTTGGCGGCCCTCATTTGTGCAGGCACAGCAGCCCATTGATTTGAATGGGCCGCCATGCCTTCGTTTCCTGCAGAAAAAAGGTGCATTCAGCATTTTAAAAATACAGTTGCCTTGAAATCCATTCTGCTTTTGTACTATGCTACTTACCTGCAGTTCTTGCACACACAAACGCACTGTGTTTTTAAAAGCGTGACCTAAACATCTAAAAATGCAGCAAGTTTGACAGTGCAGGAACTGCAGATAAGTCACAGCAGACAGCAGAATGGACAGACAGTGCTGTATTTCAGTGCTTGATGGGCATAGGCGTGCCGTATGCGCAGCCTATTACATGAGGCATGCGCTTTTCTTTGCAGGAAACGCAGGCATGGCGGCCCATTCAAATGAATGGGCTGCTGTGCCTGCGCAAATGTGGGCCGCCAAAACACATACATGTGAACCAGCCAGGCCCAAAATAAGCCCATCAAGCAGTTAAATACAGACAGTAATGCCATGTGCTCTGAGGCCTTACTCAGCCTGGACTGTGATTTAAAGAGTTCCTCTATTTTACACATGGCATGGCATGGGGTCCCATGGTGCTAAAGCAGAATGGACAGATGGTGCTGTGACCCCATGCCATGCCATGTGTAAAATAGAGGAACTTTTTAAAACACTGACCAGACCTGCAGTGAATCATTAAATATTATAAAGACTTTGGGCACACTCATATAAAATCACATTCTAATTCACTTTTATATACAAGCAGCACCAAGTGGCAGGAAAGGAGAAGTGCACATCTAAAGGGAAGCCAGGGGTGCTGTACATTTTAAAACACTGGGAAGGGGAGCAGTACTGTCACTGGCTGCGTGCCGCTGATGATTTTCAGCCTGATTTGTGGGCAGCACAGGGGCTTAACGGGCGGCAGGGCCGCCATCAGGAATTATGGGGCCACTTACACAGCTTCAGGCATGGGCCCCCTGGAGCAGAGAACCGGGGGGGTGCTGCTGCCTGAAATTGAGAAGCAGGCGGGGGGCTGCCGCGAATTTAGAAGCGGGGGGCCCTTTACAAAAAAAGAAAGAAAGAAAGAAAGAAAAATATATATAAAAAAAGGGGTGTTGCCATCTGGGGCCCTGGGGACCTCTGGGCCCTTTAATAAAAAAAAATAAAAAAAATTTTAATAAAAATTTTTATAAAAATAAATTACAAAAAAAAGGGGGTTGCCATCCAGGACCTCTGGGCCCTTTAATAAAAAAAAATATATATATAAAAAAGAAACATTTATAAAAAAAAGGGGGGTTGCCATCCAGTGCCCTGGGGACCTATAAAAAAAAAAATATATATATATATATATATATATATATATATATATATATATATATATATATATATATATATATATAAAAAAAAAAAAAAAAAAAAAAAACATTTATAAAAAAAAAAAAAAGGGTGTTTGCCACATGGGGCCCTGGGGACCTCTGAGCCCTCTAATAATAATAAAAAAATATATTATATATAAAAAGAAATAAAAAGAAAAAAAGAAATAAAATAATATGAAAAACATTTTTTTTTATAAAAAAAGGGGGGTTGCCATCCGGGGCCCTGGGGACCTCTGGGTCCTTTAATAATAATAATAATAATAATAATAATAATAATAATAATAATAATATATTATATATATATATATATATATATATATATATATATATATAAAAAATAAAAGAAATAAAGAAATATATAAAAAAATATTTTTTTTATAAAAAAAGGGGGGTTGTCATCCGGGGCCCTGGGGAACTACGGGCCCCCAGACCTCTAAAAAAAAAATTGGACCTTTAATAAAAAATAAAATAAAAATATATAACAAAATATATATATTTTTTTATTTAAAAATAAATAAAAAAGGGGGTTGCCATCTGGGGCCCTGGGGACCTCCGGTGACAGGGCCCCCAACAGTGACAGGGCCCTGGGCAGCTGCCCCATTTGCCCTGTGGTAAAGACGGCCCTGGATATGGCAGGAGGATTTTTTTGCTGACGTCATATACATACTGTATGAAGGGACATGCGTCCCACCATCCTTGCTGTGTTTTATTTTATTCTCACTTTTGTCACTTTTTCTTGCAGAGCAGTGCATCCAGGGATGATTTGTATGACATCACCTGCCAGTCACTCTGCCAAGGAGGCTCCGGTGTTCTGTTTTACTAACCCTACCTGTTTTGTCAGCTGGCCAACTACTGGTGAGTTTGTCATTGGTGGGCTGGACCTAGCTTTGACAAAAGAGAGATGCAATGTTCTGGAAGGGCTCTTAGTTAACCCTCCATGAGAGATGGTGCCCTTTTGCAGCTCTCCCCTTCTTGGGAGAAGAGTCCTTATTCACTTATCCCCTCTAGGGAGAGGAAGCCCTTCAGCACTTCCTTGTAGGGGTTTGGGTTGTTAATGGAGCTTGGGTCATAAGGAGAATCACCCAACTGTTTGAAAAGGATGTATATCTGATTTTTAGACCCTGGGTTGGAGCCTGGGCCTAGAGTATATCCTCATTGTCTGTGGCTTGTCAGTCAGCAGTCGGCCACACCTAGTCCTGCTTAGTATGATTAATTGGGAAAGGAGTGTGTGAGACACAAAAAAAGGAAGATTTGGCTCACTTAGATAAGATAAAGGAGGTTTTAGTTTTTACTTTATGAGATTTATGCATCACATAGTAACTGGGATCTGTTTAGATAGTCACATAGAAGCCATACATGTCCTTTAAATCAGAGCTCCACTTAAAAGGCTAAGCTCCAATTGTTTGCACCTTGCCCCCTCCACTGCTACATTTGGCACTTTTTTGGGGTCGATGGAATGGCTACCTGATTTTGACAGGTACCCGCTCCCACTTCCAGCTCAGACAAACTGAGCCAGAAGTTTGTCCACCCCCCTCCTTCCCCCACAGTTTTCTGGGACACATCGCTACATCACCTTACTTCAGATGCCGGTGTCTGCACCCAAAGCCGATTAAAGAATCGGTTAGGGCAAGGACATTGCTGTATCCCTGGACAATTAAGTGTCCTTATACTAAAAGTCAGCAGCTACAGTATTTGTAGTTGATGACAATTCATTTTTTTTTGGGGGGGGGGTAGTCTGGAGCTCCTTTTTAAATGTTTTAAATGTATGATGATTCCTATGGTGCAAGCAGCCCCTGCAAAAAAATTGCTACAGTGTAGATAGCCAATGTCCTTAGACCAGCCCTTTAAAACAAAGAAGGAATCAAGGATCCTTCTCGATAAACATTCTGCTTTTCACAATTGGCTGTTTTGAATCACACGTAATGGGGGGATGTGAAAGCGCTTAGCTAAACTCATGCAGGGATTGACTGATTTTAGTAGTTTAGGTACTATAAAACTGCAGCATAGGAATCGTATTTTGTGATTTCTTGTACTAAAAACACTGGATCAAAAGATATGTGGAGCATATGATTTCCTTGATTACACTCTTTGTCTGCAGTTACGGTGCAGATGCAGGCTGAATGTAAATAAAGTATGTACTGGTCTTGGCCTGCAATGATGATTCTCAAAACACAGAGAAAGGAAAGGCATGGGTAATACGTTATGTTTGCAAAGCCGATTGGTATTTCTAGCTATATAAAAGGAGCCAAAAGTAAAATTATTCTTTATGGTACATGTAAACCCCAAATCTATGTTCAGTATGCTTATACTTTGTCCCACAGTATACTGTCTTTTTTGTTTAGATTTTCTTTTCTCCAGCCCAACCTCCTACCTCCATTTTTGCCTAATGCCCTGTACACACGACCCGTTTTCCCGTCGGAATAAACTCTGCTGTTTTTTCAGATGGGGTTCCGACGGAATTCCGCTCAAGCTGTCTTGCATACACACGGTCACACCAAATTCCAACTGTCAAGAAGACGGTGACGTACAACACTACGACGAGCCGAGAAAAAAGTTCAATGCTCTCGAGCATGCGTTGACTTGATTATGAGTGTAGCGCTACCCCCGAAGGAGCCGCTGGTTGTTGTTGGGATCGGCATATTAAGTTACCTCAGTGTTGTCTAGGGGTGTATTTGATGAGCAGAGTAGTGAGCGAATGTCCAGTCAATGAATAAATGCTTTATTTCCAGGCCCAACATGGCCAACATCAGCATCAAATGAGGAGAAAAGGTTGATGAAGCAAGAGAGATCTTTGTAGTATCAGGCCTGGATATAAACCGAGCAATCCTGCTCTCAGTAGTATCAATTTCAGTTCGTCGCCACTCTAGCCAGAGTGGATGAAGTGCCCCCGGACAGACTCCTGCTACAAGTCTGGCAGCCGAAGTGTCACTTTAGGTTTCTGGGAGGAAACAGGCCTCTGCCACAGGCCAATTACTTGAATGAGCTAAATGAACAAATTGAGATTTGAGCGAATCCTCCCAGTAGATTAAGCATAGGTCACCGGATGACAGCAATAGTGTACCTGTCAACATTCCGGTCACCAGATCCCCGATGGTTCATTCAAGTCCTGTCGGACAACCTGCCCTTAGGTTCTCCTCAAGCCGACCCCCCATCGAACGGCATCCTGCCTGGGATCTCCTCAAAAGAATTGGGAACCCAGTAAGTCACTGGGGCCCCTCTCAGGAACATGGAACTCTGCGTAAAGTGTGACCCCGGCCTGGTAGGCCATCACTGGGGTCCGTTGGATGCGCACACTCTGAAGGTGGGTGCCGCACCTGGAACCCGCAAAGAAAAATGGTGTCTGCCACAGATATACTCTCCCCCAGCATGCTCCACGAGGGAAAACTCCTTTAATTGGCTGCTGGGGAAAAGCGGCTCCGCCAGAACACCTTTAGCGCCATTTATTTATTTAAACAGGAAGAATATACATTTAAAAACAACATTTTATTCATTGACATATACAGAACAACGTGTAATGCAGATGTTCGTAAAAGATTGACAAATATATCAGCAAAGCTGCTACAGAAAAATATCAGTTTTTCAAGGTCATGACGGTAAAACACTGTTATAACACATTATGACGCTAATAAAAAAGAAAATGAAAATAATAGAAAGAAGAAAGGTAAGATAATAATAATAGAGAAGCAGAGTGAAAGAGAAAAAAAAAACATGAAATCAGTGATTTTTTTATTTTTTTATTTTACATTTTACAAGTTAGCCTTGAAAATAATAATAAAATAATATATAATACAATAAAGGGAGAAAACAGGTAAAGGGAGAAAAATGCATGACGACATCATGAGCACCACGGCAGGAGAAATTAGGACATCATAGATCATCTATTTCCATATGTCGTATCGTTGTGAATCAAGTAACATGACAGCAGTGCACTGTGAGAAGAAATGATGCAATACATGCTTCTCTGGGTGTGCTGTCCGTTATCATAATCTAATGAAGGTGGTAAGACATAAAAAATGTCAGTGTGTCAGATTTTGTGCTATATTATTAGCTTATCTCTAATATAATTATTGTATTTATTGATTTCTTTGGTTTCTCGTGTAAAACAGTACACTGTGCATTTGCTGCTGTAAATGTATATATGTATGGGTTTCTTTTTTTCTGACTGTGAGCTGCAGCAGTACCAATAAAAGAATTGTTATAAATCCATTCTTGGCATTGCCTTCTTCTAACCAAAGAAAGTGGATGACTCTTGAAACAGGTGTAATGTATTTCTTCTTTTTTGTGTATTTCTTTTAAATGCATCCAAAACTAGAGGTAAACAATTTTTTTGCTTTTCATATTTGTCGCTTGGAGTTCTCCCTTACCTCCTACGGTTTGGTTTTTACATGTCATCTCCTGTTTGTACACTCAGTAAAACAAATTGTTCGACTATCTAGAATGTCTCCTAACACCTGTATCCAGTTAGTGTATTATAAACTTGTTCCGACTCCTAAATTGCCTTTTGGTGTAAATATTTATGTAAAGTAGGAAATGGCTTGGACACTGGTGTACAATGACTTCCTTCCAGACTACAGCCGTGCTGGTGATCATCTAAACAAGCTGTCCTTATAAACAGGATGTTTTGTAGCTGTTTGAATGTGCAGGTGGTGGATGAGCGGTTACAACATATGATCATAGGGTGGATGTTCCCTCTCACTCAGGAGAGATGTATTATTCATACACACTGTTGTGGTGATCCCGCCATTTGTTTGGGAGATGGATAGTGCATTTTCTTTCCTGTCTCCCACAGCCATATATCTTAAGAATGCCTTTTTTTTTTATCTTTAAAAAAATAATAGCCCATTTGTCAGTACTGTTAAGGCACACATTATTTTTATTTTTTAAGTACACGCTCAATTAAGTGAATTCGTAGATTAATTATTTTTCGGAACTCTGTGACTTATTATTTGCATTGCCTGATTGAGAAAGCCTGAGTCTGTGTGTGTCCTAGTTATTTTAAGGACTTGTCGACAAGAGCAATGGAGTTGATTTACTAAAAAAAAAGAAAAAAGACTGTTCCTCTGAAAACAGATTTGGCCGTGTTCACTTCCCTCAACTAATCATGTGATGGGGCAAAAAATAATATATGCATGTCTGTGTATGTATCCATCTATCTACCTATCTATCTATCTATCTATCTATCTATCTATCTATCTATCTATCTATCTATCTATCTATCTATCTATCTATCTATCTATCTATATATATATATATATATATATATATTTATATCTATATCTATAGATAGATAGATAAATATTAAAGAGTTGTAACTTACATATTAATAGTTTGCTTATAAAAAGGGGGATTCTTGTTTGCATACATTATTATTATTATTATTATTATTATACAGGATTTATATAGCGACCAACAAATTGCGTAGCACTTTAAAATGTAGAGGGGGGACAGCACAATTACAATACAGTTCAATACTGAAGGAATAAAAGGACCCTGCTCATGAAGCTTACAATCTCAAGGGAGGGAGAGGTAGTACAAAAGGTTATAGCTGCCTGGGGGGTTGATCTGATGGAGGTGGGTTGGGTATGGTTCTTAGGTGGAGGTGTGATAAATTAATTAGTTTTCAGGGGTCGCCTAAAGACAGGTTAGGGGCTGACCAGACATATTAGGACAGGGAGCTCAAGAGGATGAGAAAGGCTCTGGAGAATTCCTGGAGGCGAACATGGGAAAAGGCAACAAGGGAGCTAGAGAACAGGAGGACTTGGGAGGAGCAGAGATGACGATTTGGGCGATATCTGCAGTTGAGGTTGGTGATATAGCTGGGGGCAATATTGTAGATGGACTTGTATGTTGTGGTTAGTATTTAAAAAAAAATCATGGTGGAGTAGTGGAAACCAGTGAAGGGATTGACAGAAAGCAGCAGTCACAGATCGGTTAGTAAGCTGTATTAGTCTAGCAGTGGCATTTATAATAGGCTGAAGTGGGAATAGCTGGTGTAATGGTAGGCCAGTGAGGAGGGAGTTGCAGTAGTCGAGAGGGGAAATAACCAAGGAGTAAATAAGTTAGTGAATACGTTTTGTAGTGTCGTTAGTCAGGAAGGGGCGAATTCTGGAAATGTTGCAAAGGGTAAGGCGGCAAGATATAGCCAATGATTGGATGTGGGGGCTGAAGGAGAGGTCAGAGTCCAAGATTACACCCAGCACCTTGGCATATGTGGAGGAACCAATGGTTGTGCCATTGATCCTAATGGTAAAGTCATGAGGAGGGGAAATATTACAAGTTCAGCTTTAGAAATATTGAGTTTGAGGAAATGGTGTGACATCCATACTGATATGTCACTCAGTAGGTTTTTGATACGTGAGGAGATTGAGGGGGTAAGTTGGTGAGTGGAGAGGTAGATCTGGGATCATGGGAGAATATCAATTGGCAAAGGGATAAGGTATAGAGAGAGAATAGGAGGGAAGGACTGAGCCTTTGGGTACCCCAACAGAAAGAGGAAGAGAAGTGGAGGAAATGGTGTTGTATGTGACACTGAAAAAGTGTTGAGATAGGTAGGAGGAGAACCAGGAAAAAGCAGAATCATGGAGGCCAAGGGAGTGGAGTTTGTTGAGGAGGAAAGTGTGGTAAACTGTTTCGAAAGCAGAAGAAAGATCTAAGAGTATGAGTATGGAGTACTGGCTGTTGGTTTTAGCAGTTAGTAGGTCATTGGTGATTTTCAGTAAGGCATGTTTAGTGGAATGTTGTGGATGGAAGTCGGACTGTAGGAGATCAAGAAGATTGTTGTCAGTGAGGTAGCAACTCATACTGTTGTGGACAAGGTGTTCAAGAAGCTTGGAGGCAAACAGGAGCAGGGAGATGGGTCTTAAGTTATTCAAACAGGTGCGGTCCAGTGAGGGTTTTTTAAGTATGGGGGTAACCAGTGTATGTCTGAACAGGGAGGGAAAGGTGCCAGAGGAGAGGTAGAGGTTAAGATGGGGGTTAGAGAATTTAGGATAGAGTAGGAAGGTGGTCGCAATAATTCTGAAGGAAACAGGGGACAGGTGGTGGGGTGGGTAGTGGAAAGGAGTTTGGCAACTTCCTCAGTAGTAGCAATGCTGAAGGAGGAAAGTGTTGAGTGCGGTGTTTAACCTGGTGTGTTGGTTGGGGGAGGAAGCTGGATGCTGGATATCTCATCACGAATTGTGTCGATTTGTTTTTGAAATGATTGGCAATCTCCTGGGCAGTAAGCAAGTTGGTGGGTGGAGGCAGTGGGTGTGGAGTAAGGAATTGAGGGTAGAAAGGAGTTGATGAGGTTTGGATGAGAGGGTTTTGATGAGGGTGGTCTAGTATGTTTGTTTAGCAGAGTTGAGGCAGGGGTTGTATTTGAGAAGGGCAGATTTGTAGAAGGTGAAGTCTTGAAGATATTTAGTTTTGCGCCATGGTCGCTCAAGAACATGGCAGTGTCTCTTGACACTTCTGGTAATATCTGTTTGCCAGGGTTGTAGCAGACAAGGCCTGGTTCTGTCTATAGAAAGATAAGCGAGTGTGTCCAGGGAGGATGACAGTATGTTGTTGTAGAAGGAAGTAGTCAGGTCTGGGCAGGACAGGGGTGCGATTTTATCATAAAGGCAGTCAGTAGCAGAATGAAGAAGGGAAGGGTTGAGGTGGCAAAGGTTCCTCTGGCTAACCATTTGCAGGTAGGCAGCATGGGATGTAGAAGACAGGGAAATGGATAAGGTTGTGGTCAGAGAGAGGTAAGGGGGTGTTTGAGATGTTGAAGGGAGTGCAGAGGTGGGAGAATTCGGGGTTGAGAGTGTTCTATTGGAGTGAGTTGTGATTTGTTTCCACTGTGTTAAATTACAAGAGGAGGTTAAGTTAAGTAGTTGAGGAGTAGTTGAGCTTTTAACGTTGATTGGAATAATTAAATCACCCAGGATGATGGCAAGATATCCAGAAAGATATCCAGATATCCAAAGCCAATAAATGACTGCAACCCTCAGAAAAAAATGGAGGAAAAAGACAAAATCAGTGCACTTCAAAAGAGCAAAGGGTAAGAGAGGGAGGTGTAGGAAGAACTTGGAAGGTGCATTGTGGGGAGAGGAGAAGTCTGACAGGAAAACCTGAGAGGAGAACCTGCGGCAACATCATATTCCAAATTTTTTCCATAGCTCCGAATTTCAGCCCGCCAGGTGAACCAATAAATAAAGGAGTCCAGATCAAGGCTGGGTGGAAGCATGGAATCAGAACAACAAGTATGGGATAACATACAAGGAAAAGTGAGAAGATTCCCACCCACCCAGACACTGAAGCGCTGTTTTGGAAAAACCAATGCCAAAAGCCACGGTGGCAGTGCTGATGCAGAAAGAATGGCCCGGATTCACAAAGCACTTACGCCGACATATCTTGAGATACGCCGCATAAGTGTAACTATGTGCCGTCGTATCTGTGCACCGTGCCCACAATCTGAGATACGCCTTAAAATAGGCTTCCTACGACCAACGTAACTTGCCTATGCCGTCGTATCGTGGGCGTATATTTACGCTGGGCGCATTTTCCGCTCCCATTGATTTTCTATGCACATATGCAAATGATGGAGATACGCCGATTCACGAACGTAGTTGCGCCCGGCGCATAATATACACGGTTTGCGTAAGTCGTACGTCCGGCGTAAAGTTATTCCCCATATAGGAGGCGCAACTCATGCAAAGGTATGGACGTAGTACGTGAATATGACTAGGCGTAAGTTACGTTCACGTCGTAGGCAGTGATTCGACGTATCTTAGGCAGTTGTTTCGATGTGATTCTGAGCATGCGCACTGGGATGCGCCCATGGGACGGCTCATGCGCCGTTCATTTTAAGTACATCTATGGCGCTTGGCCCATCATTTGCATGGGGTCACACCTCATTAGCATGGCTCACGCACACTTCCACCTACGCTGGCTTACGCCGAGGAAACCCAGCGTATCTTTAAGAGCGAGTGGGAGCAAGTGCTTTGTGAATCCAGTGCTTGCATCTGTGCGCTGCGTCGGCATAGCGTATATTAGATACGCTACGCCGTCATAAATATGCGCCGATGTATGTGAATCCGGGCCAATGTGTTTAAAATTTTGGCAAGGGAAGGCCTAATTTGTTGAGGCAACAACAGAAGACCAGCAAGAATTTAATCCTGCTCAGGAGGAGGAATCAGAGTGCAGCAGAAAAGTTGGGGATGGGGGCAGACAGAAATAAAGCACAAGGCCAATAAGACTGGGCAAAACAGACACTTGAAAGCACACAAAATCATGCGTCTGCCTCTACTGCAGCTGTCAGTTTTCAAGGTACGCAGTAACACCAATACACAAGGCTCCAAGATAATCACATCTCAGTTCTAACCCCACCCGCAGAGGACCTATATTTAGAAACCAGCTCACTGATACCAAAGGTGCCAAAAAACGCCCAGGAGAAAGCAACTTGGAACAATAGAGTATGAAAAACTGAGAAACATCCTGGCGGCAAAAGCAAGAGGATATTTTCAAAAATATGGAGCGAAACTGGGTGCCGAGAATCTGGGACCTGAGTCATGCATCTCCAACCCTGCAACACCTGCCGGGCAGGGAACTCATTTGTGATGTCTTCCTAACCAAGAAGCCTAGACCAAAGGGACAAGGCAGACATGGAAGAACTCACCGTAGAATCCAGAGAGCCCTTCTGGAGCAAATACATGAGGTAGGAAAACTGAGCCAGGTGTCTATCCTGGTGAGATGAAAAGAAAAACTCTCCGCATGATACCTGCACTCATTCATCCCAGACCTAGCAGTACAATACCCACGTCCTTGGGGACAGCGATGCCTGAAGAAGGTCTAACAAGTGTCAGAAATGAGGCTTCACAAATAGGTTGGACAGGGAAGGCCCTCTATGGATGCCAATGGAACCAGGGAGTGAAAGCAGTTGAGCTGAGAATGGAAGAGACCATTGGCAATATTAGCTACCCCGGGAACATGCTTAGTTTTAAATCATATGTTTTAAAGCTAAGCAAGCAGAGGGGGTCTAGTAGAAATCTGGTTGATGACCTGAACAACGTTTATGTTATCAGACCAGAAAACCACCCGTCGGTTGCACAGCTGCTTGCTCCACAGCTCAATGGCAACAATTATCGAAATAAAGCAAGGTGAGGTTGTGCTACAGATCCATGCTGGCTCATGAGGCCGGCCAAATCTTGGAAGACCATTCCCCCTGAAAGAAGGCTCCGAAACCACAGGAGCCTGCCACATCATGTAAGTGTAAAGCTCTCCAGCCGCGAGTTTGGTGCCTCCTCCGGCAGCCAACGGGAATGACCATTGTATGAATGGAGAAAGGATAACAAGATTTCCAGGTCATCCCACATTGGCTTGGTTATACAAACACATTGATGGGTGCAGCTACACCCTTTGTAGCCCCCAACAGGCATCTACAAAAGGCCTTCCCCATGGGGATGACCCGACAGGCAAAGACTAGATTACCTAACAGTGATTGAATCTGCTTTAACTAAAGTTTCTTAGACCCTTTAGCCAAATCAAACAGGGAAAGGAGTCTAGCCAATTTATAAACAGACAAAAAATAAACTCAGCACTCGTATGAGGAAAGACCAAAGGCAAAAGTAAAACTACTTACAAAAGGAGCATGAAAACAAGCATTGTAGTAGTAATCCTGCAGCAGGATCCGGGTGTGTTTTTTTCCTGAAAGTCTGTGTCTCTGGAGTACAGCTGACAGCTCGTGCAGGTGGAATACAGCATTCACAGCCCCTGGGAACAGAAATCTGATGGCCTATAGAAGGAGCACGCATTGCTCTGAATCCGAAGCCACCTCCTCTCACCCTGCACCCGGAAGTGACATCATCCCCGATCTGCCCTGTGTTCCCCGCTGTTCCCAGAGGCTGCAAATGCTGGATTCCACCTGCATGAGCTGTCAGCTGCACTCCAGAGACACAGATTTTGAGGAGAAAACCACACCCCGGATCCTGCTGCAGGATTACTACTACAAAGCTTGTATTCATGCTCCTTTTGTGAGTAATTTTACTTTTGCCTTATCATTAAATGGTTTACCCATACTGCATTTACAAGTGCTGTGTTTCTTTTCCACGTCTAGCCAATTTACCACTGGGCAAGTGAAAAACCATTGCTACCGTGTCAATTTCTATACCCAAGAATGATAGTACAGTTACGGGTCCCTCAGTTTTGTCAGCCGACATTGGAATGACAAGGTGCTCACATATATCCTGAAAAACAGAAAGGAACCATTGACACTGGCCACTGTTGGCTGGGCCTACGACCAGAAGTTATCTAAGTAATATAGTAGAAAATGCAGACCAGCTGATTGGCAAACCACCCAATCAAGGAAGCTACTGAAAAGCTCAAAGTAGTACAAAAAAAAAGTAGCTTCCTTGAAAGTAGCAGCAAAAACAGGTGAAAGCATTCCAGGTGCACTGGGAGGAGGCGAAAGATGGACTCAATTTCCGCCTTAGACAATAAAGCTGACCAGCTTGGTGGTGTAAGAGGAATTTTTTCTCCTCCTTTTTGGGAACCACGCCAAAAGAAGAAACCCTCAGTTTATGGAAAATGGGAAAATGAAACGGGCCCACTATATGCCCCAATTCCAGCTCCTACCGGAGCTTCTCAGCCACAATGTGTTCAAATTAAACAGCAGACTTTGAATTTGATGCCATGTTAGGTCCGTTGGAAGGCGTAAAGGGGATCCACTGTTAAACCTATCTCTCAAGATCAAAGCTTCCCTATTGAGGGGGTACTGGTCTTCCCAGTGAAGAATCTTTAAGATAGTCACTGGTGTCCTCCAGCTTAGAAAGGTCAGGTCTGGCCCCAGGCTTGGGAGGTGGCTGTTTACTCCTCTTAAAGCATCTGATGGCTGGGTGAGCTCCTCCGCAAAGTGAGCGTTCCTGCTTAAATTGGCACGCAGTGTACCCCTTGCAGTAGCTCTCATTAAAAAGCCAGCTGACACTTTTTTTGGAGGGACAGCCGACACCCTGGTGAGGGCACCGTCTGGGGACTGAAACAGTAACAACCACAGGCTTCCATTCTGACAATCAAAACAAAACTCCTTGCCAGTTGCCATGTTCCAGTGAAATTGAGTGTCTTAGTGAAATCAGCACTGACCCCTAGAGACTTTATAGGCACCCCAGATGAGATCCAGGTAACCAAAAATAGATGGGCTTAATTAGGAAATCTCTCGTGAAGCACCCCAGCATCAGCACAAAAACCCTGAAGCCAGTTCCCAAACATCAGAGGAAGCTGCTTAGATTTGTTGCTCTCAGTCAGGACACTCTTTATTTAATAGGGGTACAGCACTAATATATTTATTATTCACATCAGTCCTTGCCCTCAGGCAGCTTACAATCCTAAGGTCCCTAATTCACATTTATACATATACTACGGCGCCAATTACCAGCATATTTTTGGAGTGTGGAAGAAAACCAGAGTACCTGGGGGAAACCCAAAATATTCAAATTCCAGGCAGCTAGTGCCGTGGTTGGGACTGCTTGCATGTTCTACCTATGCTGGCTTAGGTTTCCTCTGGATATTCTGGTTTAATCCCAAAACCAAACACATGCTGGTAGGTTGATTGGCTTATACTGTACCTAAAAGTTGCCCACGTAAGGTATTCTACTAAGTGTGCCCAAGATGGCTGCCTTACCATATGCCCCAGCAACAGATAAAATTCTTTGAACCCCAAGGGTAAATAGTGCTTAAAAATATAAATCATCTGAACCCCAAGGATGAAAAGTGCTTAGAAATATAAATTAATGGATTTTCATTTTTTTGAATCGCTGAAAAAAAATCTTAGGCACCTGGTGGACAAGCATCAATTGCAGATGAAAACCATACATTTATTGAGGCTTGAATTGTATTGCTTTGTCTGTTTTATGTTTCGATTGGATATTTTACCTTCTCTGCATTTCAGGTTCTTTTTTTTTCCCCCTCACCTGGTTCATCCAAATGTAAACTGTTTTCTTTTATTTTGGCTTATCCTTAGCTGCACACATTTACCTGCTGTATGCATCTGCCAAAAGGACTTAAAGTACCACAATGCAGTAATTCAATACACATTGTGATCCATTATTTGGGGAAAATGTCTAAAGCCAGCATGTTTTTTCTCTTCGTCAGCAAATAAAGCTATTAACATTTTTTTTTTTTTTAGAAAAGAGTTTTATAATACTATGCAGTTGGAAAGGAAAACCTTATTTTTGTTTATTGTTAGAACATGGTAATTAGTTTGTGTAGCAGAGAAGGCACTACCTCTGATCTGACTTAGCCGGGGAAGTTGTACTAAACATTACTGTGTAGTGTACATTTATGAACTAGACTGCATATCCCCATAAAGAAGGAGTTCACTAATTAGATAAAAAAACGTAATTGATCTTTCAGGGTTAGGAATGATTCAATAATATAATACAAAATAGGCCCAATTGCCACAGTTTTAAATACTTATTTCCAGTGTCTAAGCACAGTTCAGTGTCCATGACTCTGCATAGTTAATCTGTAGGGTTGCAGATATAAAATAGATATAAAGCCTAACTGAATTATATTTAGTTTGCTAAAGCATTGTGTATTGTAAGCAATTACCATTTAAAGCTAAACTCCAGCCATGCCTTCAGTCTTGCACAGTTGTAGGCTCCTCTCCTGTAACTAAAAATGCTTACTTTGAGAAGATCACAGTGTGCATGAGCAGTTGCATCAAGTTGGATAGAGGCTGCCTTGTTTCCTGGCAGGAGGTCATTCATTAACTAGTCCAGTGGTCTCCAAACTGCGGCCCTTTGCTTGCGTTTGTCTGGTCCGTCCACCAATACAAAGCATTTTTTCCTCCCACTGACCCCAACAATGGGGCTCTTTTCCTCCCACTGACCCCAACAATGAGTCACGTTTCCTCCCACTGACCCCAACAATGGGGTTCCTTTCCTCCCACTGACCCCAACAATGAGGCAAGTTTCCTTCCACTGACACCAACAATGGGGCACTATTTCTCCCACTGATATCGGCACTTGGCAATATTCCTCCCATCAATACCAATGGTGGGGCACTATTTATTTTCCCACTGACTACAGGTGCTATGTAATTTTCTTATTCCCACTGACATCCAAGCCTGTACATTTCTTACCCTGGGGCATTTTCTACTCCCAGCGGCCATGAAGGACAGTAATCTAGCCCTTTGTTTAGAAAGTTTGGAGGCCTGTGATCTAGTCCATGCTTTAGCCTGATTGTTCAATCATTACATTTCACTTCTTTCATGCAGGCTCAGCAGCACATGTGAGCGTTACATCAGGGTCTGCATGCTTTTTCAGTCTGCCTAGGAATGCCCACTCCTCCAGACTGACACCTACATTTCAAGGCATTTTGATACTTACAAAGCTCCTCCCAGGAGTCAGTCTACTGCCCAGGTGAGGGGTCCTGAGATAAGTACTGAAGCAGGGTGCAGTGATGTTTTCAAGAAGCTATGTACAGCAGCACTCGGCCAGCCTCTTCCTCCAGTCATGATTTGCTTGCATTGCATAGAGAAGCACAGATGTAGGCAGGTGTACCCTGTCCTACATGCAGTAGTTGGTAATGTGCCACTATATTGATGGAGCAGAGTCTTAAAGTGGATGAAAACCCCCCATACACCCAGTGAAGTGAACAGCTTTAGATGATGCACAGAGGTTAAGCTAATCTCCCTATATAGGTTTTATGTATATCGGCTGTCTTCACATTTACCGTATTTATCGGCGTATAACACGCACAGGCGTACAACACGCACCCTAACTTTAAGAGGGAAGTTTCAGGAAAAAAAGCCCCCTGCATATAACACGTAGGCACAGTTTATCCTCTATTTTCAGGGTAAAAAAGTGAGTGTTATACGCCAATAAATACAGTATATACTGTTTAGAAAGTTCAGATTTTGTTAGGAGATTTTCTATTCACGGTTAACACAGAGTGTGATGTCTGGGCATACAGCCAAGATAGCTAAAATTGCTGATTGGAGGAAAACTGCATGCCCCCTCTTATCATAGGCAAAGACTCTCAGAGCTGTTTTGTAAAAGGAGCTGCTCTCTGCTAATCTATTTTACCAACCTCCTTTGACAAAAGATGCAGGCTGCTTTTGTCTAAAAAGTAAAAAAATATGTCAGGAGTTCTCAGGCTGTTAACAGAGGAACCGTTCAGAAGAGAGCTATAAGACTCGGCTCATTGAAAAGAGATAACAAAATACTGCAGATATATGTGCCCAGCTCAAATTTCATGAATTAGGTTTACATCCACTTTAAGTTCCTTTGCAGACTCCATAGTTGTCAAGCCATATTCAGTGGGCAGCACTGCCCCGTTAATGCAACCTATTCAAGTGAATGGGGATTTGCCAAAACTGCCCCTCACCTTACACTGCAATACACCACCCCTCCAGCAGAAGCTGTACTCTAGTAAACAGCCTGAACCTAGAATAGTGCCTTATCACTGCAATATCATGGCATTATTGATTGTCTTAGGGCTCTTTTACATGGGCATTGAATTCTATAGCAGTCTAAGGCCCGGATTCTCAAAGGAGTTACGCCGGCGTATCTCCAGATACGCCGTCGTAACTCTGAGTGCGGCCCGTCGCAACTCGGCGCCTGATTCATAGAATCAGATACGCCTCACAGTTGCCTAGATATGAGCGGCGTAAGTCTCCTACGCCGTCGTATCTTAGGGTGCATATTTACGCTGGCCGCTAGGTGACGCTTCCGTATATTTCTGCGTCGAATATGCTAATTAGCTAGATACGCCGATTCACAAACGTACGTGTGCCCGGCGTATCAAGATATGTTGTTTACGTAAGACATACGCCGGCGTAAAGTTACCCCTCATAAAGCAGGGGTAAGTCATGTTAGGTATGGAAGTTCGGACACGTACGAACAGCGTCGTATTTTACGTTGTTTGCGTAAGTCGTCCGTGAATGGGGCTGGACGTAAGTTACGTTCACGTCGACTAGGCATTGATCGGGCGTAATTTAATTTGAAAATTCGACGTGATACCGAGCATGCGCGAGCATTTACGTGGGGTCATGATTAGTTTACATGAAACACGCCCCCCTGTTCCTCATTTGATTTAGGCGCGCTTACACCGGCACATTTACGATACGCCGACGTAACTTTGGACGCAAGTGCTTTGTGAATACAGCACTTGCCTCTCTAAGTTGCGGCGGCGTAGCGTAACTACGATACGCTATGCCCGCTTAAATTTACGCCGCACTACGAGAATCTGGGCCTAAATATGCAATAACGCACCTATAGCGTTAATGAGCATTTTGGTAGCATTGCAAAGGGAATTTATGTTCCGTCAGGCAATGCTCCTCAATCACTCTGTGTAAAAGGCTAAAATGGCAAATGATCACTTTTGACCCTTTGCAACAGCGCCTTAAATGCACTGTAAACGTCATAGGTGTGTTTACAGTGAGGTTGTGCAATAGAAGTGAATGGAGGTGTCAAAATACTAGCTTTGCCCTTTTTTTATCCTCTTTGTATCTACAGCCGTAGCCAAAAGTTTTGAGAATGACACAAATAATAATTTTCACAAAGTGTGCTGCTTCAGTGTTTTTAGATATTTTTGTCAGATGTTTCTATAGTATACTGAAGTATAATTGCAGGCATTTCATACGTGTCACAGGCTTTTATTGACAATTACATTAAGTTTATGCAAAAGAGTAAATATTTGCAGTGTTGGTCCTTCTTTTTCAAGACCTCTGTAATTCTCCCTAGGAAGTTGTCAATCAAATTATGGGCCACATCCTGACTGATGGCAGCCCATTCTTGCATAACCAATGCTTGCAGTTTGTCAGAATTTGTGTTTTTTTTGTTCACTCGCTTCTTGAGGATTGACCACAAGTTCTCACTGGGATGAAGGTCTGGGGAGTTTTCTGGCGATGGACCCAAAATGGAGATTTTTTTTGCCCAACCCATTTTGTTATTACTTTTGCTATATGGCAATGTGCTCCATCATGCTGGAAAAGGCATTGCTCATCACCAAACTGTTCTTGGATGGTTGGGAGAAGTTGCTCTCGGAGGATGTTTTTATACCATTCGTTATGCATGGCTCTGTTCTTAAGCAAAATTGTCAGTGAGTTCCCTTGGCATAGAAGCAACCCCACACATGAATGGTCTCAGGATGCTTTACTGTTGGCATGACACAGGACTCACTGTAGCACTCACCTTTTTTTTCCCGGATAAGGTTTTTTTCGGATGCCCCAAACAATCGGAAATGGGACTCATCAGAGAAAATGACTTTACCCCAGTCCTCAGCAGTCCAATCCTTGTACCTTTTGCAGAATATCAGTCTGTTCCTGACGTCTTTCTCAGAGAGAAGTGGCTTCTTTGCCGCCCTTCTTGACACCAGGCCATCCTACAAAAGTCTTCACCTCCACTGTGCGTGCAGATGCACTCACACCTGCCTGCTGCCATTCCTGAGCAAGCTCTGCACTGGTGGTGTCCCGATCCCGCAGCTGGGTCAACTGTAGAAGATGGTCCTGGCACTTTCCTGGACTTTCTTGGGCGTCCTGAAACCTTCTTCACAAATGTCGTGGAAATGTTTTTTATGGGATTAAGTTCATTTTCATGGCAAAGTTTTGCAGTAAATTATTAGGGGAAAAAAAGTCGGTCTTACTATCTTTTTTTTGGGGGGAGGAGGATTCTTCAGGATTTTCTGCCTATAGGCTCCTGAGATGTAAATCCGGCACTGTCTGTCAGCCCCAGATGCCTGAGATTTCCAGTTCTGGCTGTAGTACACTAATCACAGTAAGCCACTTGTGGTACCTTATCCTCATTCAGAAAAAGCCTTGCATTCTTTTATATGAATGCAAGTGTTCTGTGAATGGAGAAGGGGAGATTGTGACGTTAATCCACACCTCCTCGAATCACAGAATACCTTGCATTCATAGAAAAGGATGCAAAGCTTTCCTTGAATAGAGGATTGAATACAGCGAGAGACTCACTGTGATCAGTGTATTACAGCTGGAGCTGGAGATCACAGTGCCAACAGTAGAGTGTGGGCTGAATAACACTAAGAGATTTAAAGCAGTATTAAACCCAAAAACAAAAATGTATTATATTGCATCTTAACAATTCTTGGATGTGATGGCTGCATTCATTTATTTTCCTTCTATTTCTACCATTTGATCAAGCGAGTAAAACTAGCTATAGATAGTTATTTTTTAAATTTTTGGCATTCAGCCATGTTCCATGGGCAGTACTGCCCAATGAATGCAACCTATTCAAGTGAATAGTGCCTTGCCATAACTGTCCCTCATCCATTTTCAATTCACGTGGTAAGCACTAGCTAAAAGTGCGAAACGCGTCAGATGTTTTTCCTTGTTGTTCTGCTGTGATTTTGTTGTGCGGTTTTATCCTTTTTTATTTAAATAAAGACAACCTCAAAAGTTTTTTCGGAGTGCGTCTGTCCATACATTTTCCTGTCTCATGGATGTGTTTTATAGCAGAAAGTAAAACGTATTTATTTATTTTTTCCTAAATTTTTTTATTTTTCCAGTTTCATCGGTCCAAACCGTCCGTGTGTCTGCCCCATCGGACTTTTGTCCTTCGGACAAAAATGAAAGAACTTGCTTTAAAATCGAACCGATGGACCGCTGACCAATAGGTCCAAACCAATGATTAGTACACAAAAGCATCGGTTCACAACCCGCGCATGCTCAGAATCAAGTCGATGCATGCTTGGAAGCATTGAACTACATTTTTTTCAGCACGTCGTGTGTTTTACGTCACCGCGTTCTGACCCGATCGGATTTTGAACTGGTGGTGTATACACACATCAGACCATCAGGCCGCTTCAGTGGTGAACCGATGAAAACGGCCCGTCGGACCATTCTCATCGGATGGATCGACCGTGTGTACGTGGCCTCAGTCTTCTTTTATTTTTAGTGCAAGAAATAAATGGTGATTAAATGCCACCAAAAGAAAGCTCTATTTGTGGGAAAAAAATGACATCAATTTTATTTGGATACAGCATTGCACAATCGCACAAGTGCCAGTTAAAACAACGCAGTGCTGTATCGCAAAAAATGGTGTGGTCGGGGGGGGGGGGGGGGGGGGGGGGGGGGGGTCAACCTTCCGGAGCTGAAGTGGTTAAAGCAGAACTGAAAATGTATACGTTTTACTTCAATGGTCCAATGGGTTCTGGGTTCTCCTGGGCACCATGTTGAATGGCCGATGTGGGATGATGTCACTCCCACTCACACGCAGGAGTGCAGTCATCTCAGCACACAGGCGCTGTGCCAGAATGTAGACTGTGCCGAGCAAGTGCAGCTCATTGAAGATTCTACAGAAGATGGAGAACAGGCAGGTCGGTTTATTTTATCGCAGAAGAGACGTTGCCAGGGGCGTACCAATAGGGTGGCGGCGGGGGCGGTCCGCCCCAGGTGCCACACATTGAAGGGGTGTCAGTGGCCGAGTGACTTCACTATGTGGGGTGCACTCCATACCCAAGTCGGGTGATACTGTCTAATCATCCCAAGGCATCCCTGCTGGGTCTGGCTGCTCCATTTCCCTTTAGGTGTTTTTTAGAACACCCCCATCGCCGCGGCCGCAATGGACTAGTCCAGATCGTCCACTCGTTTCATTGACTGAATTCCCTCCTGCTAGCTCCGCCTCCACCCACCACTGCAGCCTCAGCCTGTGTCTGTCATGTCTCTCCGCTGGGGCGGCTCGGCTGCTGCTTTCACATACAGACACAGGCAGTGAGGCAGGATCAGGAATCGAATCCATCTGGACCTCCCAAGTTACTCCCTAGCAGAGGCTGAGTCTGAGAGCCTGAGGCTGGACAACAGTGGTGAGGGAGGAGGGGTTGTATGAAGAAGAGCCTGGAGGAGTGTGTCTGCCTGCTCTGCCACCCTGTGTGTGTTGACCTGATTTGGTGGGGGGGGTGATTGATGTGCCCACCACCCCCTGCCATGTGCACAACTAGCACTGTATGTAGCTGGCTTGATTTGGGGGGTGATTAATGTGTCCACCACCCCCTGACGTGTACAACTAGCACTATATGTAGCTGACTTGATTTAGGGGGTGATTGATGTGCCTACCACCCCCTGCCATGTGCACAACTAGCACTGTATGTAGCTGACTTGATTTGGGGGGGGGGGGAGAGTGATTGCTGTGTCCGCCACCCCCTGCCATGTGTACTAGCACTGTATGTAGCTGACCTGATTGGGAGGGGGGGTGAATGCTGTGTATGCCACCCCCTGCCATGTGTACTAGCACTGTATGCAGCTGACCTGATTTGGGGGGGGGGGTGATTGCTGTGTATGCCACCCCCTGCCATGTGTACTAGCACTGTATGTAGCTGACCTGATTTGGTGGGGGGGGTGATTACTGTGTCCGCCACCCCCTGCCATGTGTACTAGCACTGTATGTAGCTGACCTGATTTGGTGGGGGGGGTGATTACTGTGTCCGCCACCCCCTGCCATGTGTACTAGCACTGTATGTAGCTGACCTGATTTGGGGGGGGGGTGATTACTGTGTCCGCCACCCCCTGCCATGTGTACTAGCACTGTATGTAGCTGACCTGATTTGGGGGGGGGGGGCGGGGTGATTACTGTGTCCGCCACCCCCTGCCATGTGTACTAGCACTGTATGCAGCTGACCTGATTTGGGGGGGGGGGTGATTACTGTGTCCGCCACCCCCTGCCATGTGTACTAGCACTGTATGCAGCTGACCTGATTTGGGGGGGGGGGTGATTACTGTGTCCGCCACCCCCTGCCATGTGTACTAGCACTGTATGTAGCTGACCTGATTTGGGGGGGGGGGTGATTACTGTGTCCGCCACCCCCTGCCATGTGTACTAGCACTGTATGTAGCTGACCTGATTTGGGGGGGGGGTGATTACTGTGTCCGCCACCCCCTGCCATGTGTACTAGCACTGTATGCAGCTGACCTGATTTGGTGGGCGGGGTGATTACTGTGTCCGCCACCCCCTGCCATGTGTACTAGCACTGTATGTAGCTGACCTGATTTGGGGGGGGGGGCGGGGTGATTACTGTGTCCGCCACCCCCTGCCATATGTACTAGCACTGTATGTAGCTGACCTGATTGGGAGGGGGGGTGATTGCTGTGTCCGCCACCCCCTGCCATGTGTACTAGCACTGTATGCAGCTGACCTGATTTGGGGGGGGGGTGATTGCTGTGTCCGCCACCCCCTGCCATGTGTACTAGCACTGTATGTAGCTGACCTGATTTGGGGGGGGGGGTGATTGCTGTGTCCGCCACCCCCTGCCATGTGTACTAGCACTGTATGCAGCTGACCTGATTTGGGGGGGGGTGATTACTGTGTCCGCCACCCCCTGCCATGTGTACTAGCACTGTATGCAGCTGACCTGATTTGGGGGGGGTGATTACTGTGTCCGCCACCCCCTGCCATGTGTACTAGCACTGTATGTAGCTGACCTGATTTGGGGGGGGGGCGGGGTGATTACTGTGTCCGCCACCCCCTGCCATATGTACTAGCACTGTATGTAGCTGACCTGATTTGGAGGGGGGGGTGATTACTGTGTCCGCCACCCCCTGCCATGTGTACTAGCACTGTATGCAGCTGACCTGATTTGGGGGGGGGGGCGGGGTGATTACTGTGTCCGCCACCCCCTGCCATGTGTACTAGCACTGTATGCAGCTGACCTGATTTGGGGGGGGGTGATTACTGTGTCCGCCACCCCCTGCCATGTGTACTAGCACTGTATGTAGCTGACCTGATTTGGGGGGGGGGGCGGGGTGATTACTGTGTCCGCCACCCCCTGCCATATGTACTAGCACTGTATGTAGCTGACCTGATTTGGTGGGGGGGGTGATTACTGTGTCCGCCACCCCCTGCCATGTGTACTAGCACTGTATGCAGCTGACCTGATTTGGGGGGGGGTGATTACTGTGTCCGCCACCCCCTGCCATGTGTACTAGCACTGTATGTAGCTGACCTGATTTGGTGGGGGGGGTGATTACTGTGTCCGCCACCCCCTGCCATGTGTACTAGCACTGTATGCAGCTGACCTGATTTGGGGGGGGTGATTACTGTGTCCGCCACCCCCTGCCATGTGTACTAGCACTGTATGTAGCTGACCTGATTTGGGGGGGGGGGGGGGGGTGATTACTGTGTCCGCCACCCCCTGCCATATGTACTAGCACTGTATGTAGCTGACCTGATTTGGTGGGGGGGGTGATTACTGTGTCCGCCACCCCCTGCCATATGTACTAGCACTGTATGTAGCTGACCTGATTTGGTGGGGGGGGTGATTACTGTGTCCGCCACCCCCTGCCATGTGTACTAGCACTGTATGTAGCTGACCTGATTTGGTGGGGGGGGTGATTACTGTGTCTGCCACCCCCTGCCATGTGTACTAGCACTGTATGTAGCTGACCTGATTTGGGGGGGGGGGCGGGGTGATTACTGTGTCCGCCACCCCCTGCCATGTGTACTAGCACTGTATGTAGCTGACCTGATTTGGGGGGGGGGGGCGGGGTGATTACTGTGTCCGCCACCCCCTGCCATGTGTACTAGCACTGTATGTAGCCGACCTGATTTGGGGGGGGGGGGGTGATTACTGTGTCCGCCACCCCCTGCCATGTGTACTAGCACTGTATGTAGCTGACCTGATTTGGGGGGGGGGGCGGGACGATTACTGTGTCCGCCACCCCCTGCCATGTGTACTAGCACTGTATGTAGCTGACCTGATTTGGGGGGGGGGGCGGGGTGATTACTGTGTCCGCCACCCCCTGCCATATGTACTAGCACTGTATGTAGCTGACCTGATTTGGGGGGGGGGGTGATTACTGTGTCCGCCACCCCCTGCCATGTGTACTAGCACTGTATGTAGCTGACCTGATTTGGTGGGGGGGGTGATTACTGTGTCCGCCACCCCCTGCCATGTGTACTAGCACTGTATGTAGCTGACCTGATTTGGGGGGGGGGGGGTGATTGCTGTGTCCGCCACCCCCTGCCATATGTACTAGCACTGTATGTAGCTGACCTGATTTGGTGGGTGGGGGTGATTACTGTGTCCGCCACCCCCTGCCATATGTACTAGCACTGTATGTAGCTGACCTGATTTGGTGGGTGGGGGTGATTACTGTGTCCGCCACCCCCTGCCATGTGTACTAGCACTGTATGTAGCTGACCTGATTTGGTGGGGGGGGTGATTACTGTGTCCGCCACCCCCTGCCATGTGTACTAGCACTGTATGTAGCTGACCTGATTTGGGGGGGGGGGGCGGGGTGATTACTGTGTCCGCCACCCCCTGCCATATGTACTAGCACTGTATGTAGCTGACCTGATTTGGTGGGGGGGGTGATTACTGTGTCCGCCACCCCCTGCCATATGTACTAGCACTGTATGTAGCTGACCTGATTTGGTGGGGGGGGGTGATTACTGTGTCCGCCACCCCCTGCCATGTGTACTAGCACTGTATGTAGCTGCCCCAGGGCTGTCTTAATGAGAGGGCACACTGGGCACTGCCCAGGGGCCCCGCCCAGGGGCCCCAGTTGCATGGGGGCCCCTGCTCTTTCCCCAAAGCAGCTGTTCCTTGGGCTGCCCCTCTACATCCCAGATATCCCTCCAGCACTCTGACCCCTCTACACCCTAGATATCTCCTACCTACTTGATGTAAGTTTACCTGCATTGTCTCTATTGTAGGGGCCCCAGAGCATTGCTTTGCCCAGGGGCCCATGATGCTATTAAGACGGCCCTGATTTGGGGGGGTGATTCCTGTGTCCGCCACCCCCTGCCATGTGTATAGTGTAACACTGTAGCTGACCTGATTGGGAGGGTTGCAGAATGTAGGCATATGCGATTTACAGTGTGCAGAATGTAGACACGTGCGATTTACAGTCTGCAGAATGTAGACACATGCGATTTACAGTGTGCAGAATGTAGACACGTGCGATTTACAGTGTGCAGAATGTAGACACGTGCGATTTACAGTGTGCAGAATGTAGACACATGCGATTTACAGTGTGCAGAATGTAGACACATGCGATTTACAGTGTGCAGAATGTAGACACATGCGATTTACAGTGTGCAGAATGTAGACACATGCGATTTACAGTCTGCAGAATGTAGACACATGCGATTTACAGTGTGCAGAATGTAGACACATGCGATTTACAGTGTGCAGAATGTAGACACATGCGATTTACAGTCTGCAGAATGTAGACACATGCGATTTACAGTGTGCAGAATGTAGACACATGCGATTTACAGTGTGCAGAATGTAGACACATGCGATTTACAGTGTGCAGAATGTAGACACATGCGATTTACAGTGTGCAGAATGTAGACACATGCGATTTACAGTGTGCAGAATGTAGACGCATGCGATTTACAGTGTGCAGAATGTAGACACATGCGATTTACAGTGTGCAGAATGTAGACACATGCGATTTACAGTGTGCAGAATGTAGACACATGCGATTTACAGTGTGCAGAATTTAGACACATGCGATTTACAGTGTGCAGAATGTAGACACATGCGATTTACAGTGTGCAGAATTTAGACACATGCGATTTACAGTGTGCAGAATGTAGACACATGCGATTTACAGTGTGCAGAATGTAGACACATGCGATTTACAGTGTGCAGAATGTAGACACATGCGATTTACAGTGTGCAGAATTTAGACACATGCGATTTACAGTGTGCAGAATTTAGACATGTGCAGAATCCAGGCGTTTGCTATGCTATGGTTTTGTTTAAAAAAAAGCAGTATTATCTGTTCAATAAATGTTATAAATAATTTAAATAGGTTTAAGTAAGTTAACTTATTTTCCAATGTTTTTTTTTTTTTTTTTTTTTAAGTTGATGTAAAGTTTACAAATTCGTGCAATAAATGTTCTTGAAAACATGAAAAAAAATTGTGGGTGTTTTTCCAGGTAAACGTTGGGGGGGGGGGGGGGGGGGGGGGGGGTGCCAGATGTAGGATCCGCCCCGGGTGCCAAATGCTCTAGGTACGCCCCTGGACGTTGCATTTCTCTGCAATAAAGAGCCTGCCTGCTCTCAGTTCTTTTTAATATAAGACTTTAGCTCCACTTTAAAGCTTCTATGAGAGTTTAGTAATTGGTTTCACCTATACTTTCAACATGCTTATTGAATTGCAAGTTGTTCCAGCTATAGATTTTTCATTTGAAGCTCAGGTTAGCGTATATCACGCTGTATGAGTTAACAAATGTATTGCGAGTGTCTCCTGTCAGTAGGAAAAAAAAAGAGCCATGAACCTGCCAGAGAGGACAGTGAGCTCTAGCTGTGCCGTTCCAGACTGACATTATTAGCGTACAGTACAGGGGCAGCGGCTGGAATGTGTGCCATGTGTGTCTGCATTCCTCTACGTTATCATGACACACTCGCCTAATTGTACAGCTTGAAGCTGACAATGAAATTAGTGTCATGTAGCAGAAAAACAACAGCTTTAGCCGTGCACTGCACCTGTTTACAGCATCAAGACATAATTCAGACCGGGCATGATGTCTGCCTCTGTCACTGCAGCTGTCCAGTTGCCATAGGAACAGCAGTATATTTATTAAGCCCAAGTCATTGTGAACTCCATAGCTAAGGTATATAAAAGAGTGGGATGTAATGCCATGTCTGGTTAGAGATAATTATTGCGCAGGACCACAAACAGCAGTGACTTTGACAGATAAACTCGCTCCGCTTAGCTGGATAATCATTTGACAAAGGTTAGTGTCTCGCAGTGGGTGGAACTACAGTATGCAAATCTGCAGGCAGCAAAATGTACGCTATGAATAATTGTGAGCGTAAACCGCCTTGAACTAATAGGCAGCCTGGACATCATATGTGAAACGCTAAACACAGGGCCAGGACCGCGTCAGCCTTTCTCTTTAACCTTTGTATTTAAGCATATTTTGTGTGTAGACATATTTTTAGAGTATGTTGCTGCAGTGCAAAAAACAACAAAAAAAAAACAAAAACAGCCTTCTATTATTATGATGAAGGGCATTACTTAGGCAGTCTGCACAATACAAAGAAAAATGAATCAGCTCCTACACACCGATGCTGAATATTTCCCCTAATCTTCGGCTTTGTGAAGCAACGATATTTATTTCAAAAAGGCATCTGTGTCTCCTTTGTTTTTTAGATGATTGCCAGTGGGGGTGACGAATGAAATTGTGAACAAAGGAGAATAAGAGAGATTAACATAATTAGGTTTCAAAATGAAGGATGCCTACCTTTCATTTTAATCCACAGATGATATGTTGGTGCCAGCAGGCCCGCATTTCCCACAAGGCCACTGAGGCCAGGCCTTGGGGCAGCAGGGCTCCAAGGGGCGGCAGTGGCATGGAGTCCCCCGACGCCCGGAAGATACAGTTAAGGGCGGTAAGTTATGAGGGAATCCACTCGCTCGTTAACAAGTGATTGCGGCAATGTCGCCGAAATCACTTGTAAAATATGTGCTCCCGTCCGTCCTCCCCTCTCCCCCCCACCCCACATACCTCTCTCTGCTGGCTCTGTCTTCGGGACTCCGTCCTCCCCCGGCCACCGAGTCTGTCTCCTGTCCCTGCTGCCGATGTACACAGTGAGAGGGGAGAGCTGTGCTCTTCCCATCTCATCTGTGACAGGAGTTCTAGCACAGTGCTAGGACTCCTGTTTTGGAGGTGACAGGGTCAATAAAGAGAACATGTCACCTCCAATTGCTATCACACAGGAAATTGTTTTCTCCTGTGTGATAGCAACAAAGTTAAGTGAAAAAAAATTGTTAAAAATAAATAATAAGAAATAATAATTAAATTAATAAAATAAAAAAGTAAAGAATAAGAAAAATAATAAGAAAAATAATAAGAAAATGATACAAAAATTTAAGAAAGTAAGCGACAAGCTACAAATAAATAAAAATAAAAAAAGTGATAAAAACGTAAAAAAACAAACAAAACATATTTGATCTAACCGTGCCGCACATTCTCCGTTGATTGGGGGGGGGGGGTCTTCGGTTGGCGGGGAGGGGGTGCATTGTGGAACCTGGCCTTGGGGCGGCAGGGAGAGAAAATCCGGCCCTGGGTGCCAGTAAGTCAATATTAATATATAACTAGGCATCAACATTTCTCCTGAAGCCTTCATGCTTACCTGGTTGGGAATAATATTGGACAGCGCCAACCCATAAGTACAAAATGATGCTGGGCTCCTGGGGTGCTCCTTTGGAGCTCATTTACACTTGCTTTGGCTTCAACACACATTATTGTCTAGTTTACACTTGCTTCAAAAAAAGGGTCCAGACAGGCTCTCTGAACGATAGTCATGTCACTAAATAAAATGGTTAGCTTACAGTCCTGTTTACACCTTGTTTTTGCTTTGCTTCGGCTTTGCTTAAAAAATTATACTCCATGAAGCTTTAGTGGTGTTTCAAAGCATCTTCAAAGCCTCCATAAAAGTCTATAGCAAAGCTCGCTTGAAGCCCCACTGAAGACTCATCAAAGGCCCACAAAGCCTCATTGAAGCCCTACCAACGATTCATCAAAGCCCCATCGAAGCTCTTGTTTACACCTTGCTTTTACTTTGCTTTTAAAATTATACCCCATGTAGCTTTAGTGGTGTTTCAAAGCATCTTCCAAGCCTCCATAAAAGTCTATGGCAAAGCTTGCTTGAAGCCCCACCAAAGCCTAATCGAAGGCCCATGAAGCCTCATTGAAGCCCCACCAAAGGCTCATCAAAGCCCCATCGAAGCTTCTGTTTACACCTTACATTTGCTTTGCTTCAAAAATGATACCCCATGTAGCTTTAGTGGTGTTTCAAAGCATCTTCAAAGCCTCCATAAAAGTCTATAGCAAAGCTTTCTTGAAGCCCCATCGAAGCCTCATCGAAGGCTCACAAAGCTTCACTGAAGCCCCACCAAAGGCTCATCAAAGCCCCATCGAAGCTCCATCAAAGCCTCGTCGAAGCCCCAGTGACGCCTCATTCAAGCACCAAGCAAAAGCAAGGTTTAAACAGGACTGTAGGCTAACCATTTTATTTGGTGACAGGGGCTTTGACTGGCATTCAGAGAGCTTTAGCAAAGCCTATCCGAAACCATGTTTTGAAGCAAGTGTAAACTAGTCCTTATTCTCCCAAGTATATTAGGTTGGCCTCTACTGGTTGGACAAAGTCAAGGCTTTTATTGATGTGTAAACCAGTGATATGGACACATTGGGGGTTATTTACAAAAGGCAAATCCACTTTGCACTACAAGTGCAAACTACAAGTGCAAATTGCACTTGAAATTGCAATGCAAGTACACTTGGAAGTGCAGTCACTGTAGATCTGAGGGGAAGAGCTGAAATGAGGGGATGCTCTGCTGATTGTATCATCCAATCATGTGCAAGCTATGTCATGTGCAAGCTAAAATGCTGTTTTTTATTTTCCTTGCAGGCCCTCTTCAGATCTACAGTAACTGCACTTCCAAGTGCACTATCAGTGCATTTTCAAGTGCACTTTGTAGTTTGGACTTGTAGTGCAAAGTGGATTTGCTTTTGGGAAATAACCTCAATTATAACGCTGGGTCTGTCTGGTCTGTCTCTTGAAGAATCGGACATGGGGGGGCTAATTTCGAAAGGCAAATCCACTTTGTACTGCAAGTGCACTTGAATGTCCACCGAAAGTGCACTTTCAAGTGCAGTCACTGTAGATGTGAGGGGGACATGCAAGGAAAATGAAAAAAAACAGCATTTTTGCTTGGACGTGATTGGATGATAAAATCAGCAGAGCTTCCCCTCATTTCAGAGCTTTCCCTCAGATCTACAGCGATCTACAGCGACTGCACTTGCAGTGCACTTGTAGTGCAGAGTGAATTCCCTTTTAGTAAATCAACCCCATGGTCTCCACACAGGGAGGTTAATTTACTAAAGGCAAATATATTATGCACTGCTTGTGCAGTTGTACTATATCTGAGGGGAAGCTGTAAAATGAGGGGAAACTCTCCTGATTTCTATCATCCAATCATTTGCAAGCAAAAAATTCATTTTTTTTAAATTTCCTTGCCTGTTCCCCTCAGATCTAGAGAAACTGCACTTGTAGTGCACAGACTATTTGCCTTTAGTAAATCAACAATGTGTCCAGACTGCATAAATTCTGCCTCCATATGTTCTGCTTATAATTTACACATGGATGGTTATTATGTCTATATTTGATAGTTGACCAAAATGTGTACAGTTGTTTGACTGACAATATAAACGTATGTAGATGCTTGAGGGGCGAGATTTTTTGTAAGCAATAGACATGTGCATTCGTTTTCGTCCAAATGCATTTTCGTACGAATTTGGGGTATTTTCGTTATTGTTTTAACAAACGAAAACGAATATGCAGAATCCAAAATCCAAAACATCCGACATAAAAAAATGCTTTATTTTTGTTTTAGTTGCTACAACAGTTCGATATAGATAGGAGATTTGACATGACTTCCTCCCCCTTTTTTGCTCTGACAATAGTAATCTGTGTCTATCGAACCTGTGGTTGAATGTGCCTAACCTTAACTCTATTATTCCAAGATTATTCTACATAGAGAGGAAAGATTCGACATAGAGAGAAAGTGTTGCTATTCCACATAAACAACGAAGATTCGACGAAGCAGCGAAAAACATACAAATGACGAATCTGTCATTGAAGACTTATGGTGTCTGTCGAAAGTTCTAAGAAGATTCGACAAGCAGCTAAACTGTACAACGCCGCAATCGTACATTTCTGGTTAAATGCTTAGCCCATAGGCTATAGAAGAATTTAAATGTTGGTTGACTAGTAATAATAATTTATTAATATAATTTATTACTAGTCATACAACATTAGAATTCTTCTATAGCTTGTAGGCGGAACATTCGACCGGAAATGTACGATTCAACGTACAGTTTAGCTGCTCCATTGAATCTTCTTAGAACATTTGACAGACACCATAAGCCTTCAATGACAGATCCGACCTTAATTAATTAAGATTTTCGGACGAATGCATTTGTTAACGAAACAAAATAAATAAACACAAATTCTGGGAGTAACTTATTAAATGTATTTTTGGGACGAATATGAGTCTAGTAAGCAATTTGCTATTTGTACCTCAATATTGATGTACTACTCAATAATACTACTCAATAAGTATGACCATTTTTAACAGTATACTTGCTTTTTTCTATTGTAGTACCATAAAAAGTCACTTTACATCAAGTCTTTGGGTTATATATTAGACTATGCTAGCAGAATGAAAAAGAAACCCTAGTAAGGATAAGTGAAAATTTTCAATTCCTCAAAACTATAGAAAGATTCCAAAAGTATTTGCTATTTGCCAAAAACATTGGCATCAACAGGGAAGGGATGTTTAAAATTCAATAGGTTTTAAGTGGCATCTTAGGATTAATGAAGCTCATTTCAACTACCCTGGGCCTGTTTTTGTGTCAGAAAATGGTTCTTAATTTTCCACTTTATTTTAAATTGTTTTAAGAGAAAAAAAAAGACAGTGAAAATGTGTCATAAAAACATTAAAGCTCATTAAACAGAATTAAGAGTTTCCACGTTGGCCAAATTCTTGTCTCTCTCCAACCCACCTTACTTAAAAAAGAAAAAAAAAATGAATTGAAATAAAAATGTTGTTATTACCCTGAAGTAACCAATCATATCTCAAATTTCATTCTCCAGTTGTTATTTTCCATTGCAGGATTAAAGCATATAAAACTTAAACAGTTTATTTTTATTTGATCCCTTTTGGTCTGCTAAATGTAATATCAAATGCATTTTATTATTTCTGTTCAACAGGTGCAATAACAATAGCTGTACATCCAGCCAGAAATCTTGTGAGCTTATAACCTCCTGTGTCCTCTGTCCTGGACTGTTATTAGTTAGCATTTTCCCTGCTATCTTAGTAGACTACCCCCCCTCCCCGTTATGAGGAGAAGAGGGAGGTGTTATGTAGTCCTAACACACCCTCTGTCCTAAGGTGACAATGCTGCTCAGTACGGTTGTCACCCAGCACAGGAAGTAAGTTATTGGCAGTAGACTAGAGTATATTCCCGCACTATTGTAGAAATGGAATAGTATCAGGCAGAACTGCTGCAAACACTGAAAAAAGGGTCTAACCGTACCTGCAGTGTAAATGTGTAAAAAAGGATGGTGCTGCGCTGTACAAAGCTGGTGAAAAAAATATAAATAATGTGCGTCTTCCTCACTAGTGTTTAAAGAATCTGAGAAATGGCAATCCAAAAAAATAATAATTGCTAACAACAATCACTGTAGTGACATAGCCATGAGCAAAATACAAATAAACATAAGTGTAAAGTGATAAGTGCATTCACAGTATCCTGTCTATAAACAGTGTGTGACATATAAATTGCAAATCAACTTCAAGTTATGATCCATGCCATAATTCCAATGTGAAAAAGACGCAAATGTGTGCAAAAAGATGCAAAGTGTGCAGAACAATGTGCAATGGAATGTGCAACTACAAAAGTCTGATAAAATCTTCTGTGCAAAATAACAATGTGCAAGGATAAGCAGTTTCTTTTGTGCAAATGTGCAAGAAAGTGCAGTTAAATAACCACAAGGTAAGAGGCCATTGCTACCTCAGTGTAAAGAGCATGAAGAAGGATTTAACTGCACTTTCTTGCACAATTACACAGAAGAAACATGCTTACCCGTGCACATTGTTATTTTGCACAAAAGATTTTATCAGACTTTATTTGTACCGTGCACATTGTAGTTGCACATTTCATTGCACATTGTTCTGCACACTTTGCATCTTTTTGCACACATTTGTGTCTTTTGCACATTGGAATTATGGCATGGATCATTAACTGCTTGCCGACCGCCCACCGTCATATTACGGTGGCAAGTCGGCTCCCCTGCGCGAGAGCACGTTATATAACGTCGGCTCTCGCGCAGGTCACTAACACCGACTCCCGTGCGCGTGCCTGGCGAGCTCAATCGCCGTCGGGCACACGCGATCACTCGTTACAGAGCGGGGACCGGGAGCTGTGTGTGTAAACACACAGCTCCCGGTGCTGTCAGGGGGGGAAATGCTGATCCTCTGTTCATACAATGTATGAACAGAAGATCAGTGATTTCCCCTAGTGAGTCCACCCCCCCTACAGTTAAAACACACCCAGGGACATACTTAACCCCTCCCTTGCCCCCTAGTGTTAACCCCTTCACTGCCAGTGGCATTTTTATAGTAATCCAATGCATTTTTATAGCACTGATCGCTATAAAAATGCCAATGGTCCCAAAAATGTGTAAAAAGTGTCCGATGTGTCCGCCATAATATATATATAAGTGAAAACTATTGCGCTACTGGGAGTAGGTGAACGTAAAATAGATAAATTAAAATAAAATGAATGGCGTGGAAGCAGCTATGTCTAAAGTGTTCACTGTACACAAATAAAAAATAAATGATAATAATGACAAGCGCTAACCACTGAAATGAATCACTAAAGATACAATAATGACTAGTGATAAATACAACAACATGGTGCCATAATAAATAAATAATCAAGTGCAAAAACGTGCAACAATGTGTAACACAAAAATACAGTGCAATGATGCAACAAAAGTGAGATGAAAAGAAATAAAATCACTCAAACGACTCAATGAGCCTAAACAATGATGAGTGACATAAGTGACCAATGATGGTTAAATGTCCTAAAGCTGAAAATGACGGTAATAAAATGAATGAAGATCTTCAAAAGGGGGCTGTGAGTATTCATAAACTGTGGACAGCATCCATAACCAGTCTCCCAGAACTCTCACCTGAGTAAGATATATGTGAGCATATATAATAAGTGAAGACTCCCATCCGGGTAATCCTCTTTAGTGCCTCCTTAGTGAATCCCTTGACTCTGATTACTGATTACTGATTACTTTTTTATATCTGATTATATATAAAAAAGAAAACTAATGCAGCTATCAAATCTAAGGACCAGTAAGTTGCAATATTATAATTTTTTGTTCGTTGGTTTAAATATACCATATGCCTGATTATCTTATTTTGGGACACATTTATAAATGAATATACAGTATATCGGGGATATGCAATTAGCGGACCTCCAGCTGTTGCAGAACTACAATTCCCATGAGGCATAGCAAGACTCTGATAGCCACAAGCATGACACCAGAGTCAGAAGCATGATGGGACTTGTAGTTTTGCAACAGCTGGAGGTCCGCTAATTGCATATCCCTGCAGTATATAATATTTTAATAAAAAAAAAAAAACATATAAAACATAACAGAGAGTGATCATGTGGGCTGAAAAGTAGATTTCTAAGGGTATTCTGTACCCATTCAGTATACAGAATTCCTCCAGTTGTTATGTTTGCAAAGAAGATACATTTGCTTTTTTTGTTAGTTTTATAAAACCATAGCTGGGTGAGCACTGACAAGTAATAAGTATTTGTGATAAAATGAAATTACACAAAATGATTAACAAATGTATGTAACAAATACATATCCATACTACCTTTAAGGGACTAGCTCTGCCCAGTCATCGGTTAAATATTATTTTCCCAACAGCTGAAAGTTCAAGTATTTTGGATCGTCGACAACAGAAACAACACTATGTTTCACAAATGAAGCCAAATGCATACTGTTTACAGCGTAGTACTTAAGGTAACCTTTAAGCCCTTTTCTCTATATCAGTTTTTATCATTTATAACAACTATAAATTCATATTAGATGCTCAGATATACACTGTAGTTCTTTATATGTTCTTGTTTCTGGGCAATTAAGCAGACACTTTCTTGCTACAGGTATAATGCCAGCCAAGAAAAAAAGTCTATAAAATATAATGGCAGCTTTCAATGTCAGCAGATTAATAATCATAATCATACATTTCAGGAAGACCTTCATAAAATAGAGAGATGGTCAGCTACATGGCAAATGAGATTCAATATTAAAAAATGATGTACTTGGGTGCCAAATATTCATTAAGAAGAGTTCCCCTGGGATAACTGATCATTAAAAAAGGTTTGGGGGTCTTCACAGACAAGTAGACAATAGCTTGCAATGCCAATCTGCAACTAACGATGCTAGCAGTATACTCTCCTACATTCAAGAGATAAATTAATAATTCTACCCTCCACAGTTCAGTTTCATTTGCAATATTCAGTTCAGTTTTGGTCACCAATCTTCAGGGAGAATGTCATTTGTTGAAAAGGGCAGCACAATTAATAAAAGAGAAAGAGGTTCTAAGTTATGAGGAACAATTGCACAGATTACACTTTTTCACTCTGGAGAAGAGGCGCATAAGAGGAGATGTGATACAATATACAAATATATCAGAGGTGATTAAAGTAACTGGAATAATCTGTTTACTCTAAGGTGCCTGTAGAAGATTTGCAGCCACAATTTAAGATTGGACAAATTGCATAAGGGGTTCTTTAGAGCGGTACCTGTAGTGCCAGGTAAATGCAACTTTTAAATGTCATCATCGGTCAGCATAGTATACAAGGGTATGAGAAGTCTTCGAGACTCAAACTCACACATATACAGTACTGTGCAAAGGCCTCAGACAGGTATTAAAAAAAAAGATACCAGGATGCCGTGGCGATGCTCTTTGGCTTACACATGTATTTGCAAATGTGTGCAGACTAAACCCCTGTTTTAACGCATACTGTTAGAAAGATTGATTTCTTTGTCAGCGTGCTGGCCGGTGAGTAAGCTTGGATCTTTCCTTGGCCTTGTTTATATCATATGTTGCCTTCCAATGCTACTTGCTGCAATGGCCAGTTATAGGTGGGGGCAGTGGACACCTTTTATTTCTATTAATATTACTGTTATATTGGTCAGGAAACAAACTGACACCTTTGCAGCCAAGGCATGCCACTGGGGCAGCAGAAAGTCCAGCCTGGCTCTGGCATTGGCAGGCATGTTGTGGTGTCAACTGCTGAATCAGTAAGCCGGTGAGCACCACAACAAGCTTGCCAGTGCCAAGCTGGACTGTCAGTAACACAAGCAATAGAAAACTCAGCTGAGGCCTGGTACACACGATAGGATTGATCCGCAGATACGGTCCTCCGGACCGTATCCGCGGATAAATCCTCTGGCGGATTTGGATCCGTTGGCATGTACTCACCATCGGATCCAAATCTGCGCGGAATTCAACCGCGGTGACATGTCGCGCCGTCGCCGTGATGATGACGCGGCAACGTGGGCGACGCTGTGATATAAGGAAATCCACGCATGCGTCGAATCATTACGACGCATGCGAGGGACGGGTTCGGACGGATTGATCAGGTGAGTCTGTACAGACCACCGGATCGATCCGCTGGAGCCGATTCCAGCGGATAGATTTGTTAGCATGCTAACAAATTTTTATCTGCTGGAAATCGGAAATATCCGCGGATAAATATCCGCTGGAACGTACACACCAGGGGATCTATCCGCTGAAACCGATCCGCTGAGATTTTTCAGCGGATGGATCCTCTCGTGTGTACGGGGCCTGAGCCTCAGTCAACTGTCGATAACACAAGCAATGCAAAATTTAGCCCAGCCAGCCTCAATCACTAACTTGGCCAGTTGCCAGACAGAATCACAGACAGTTTCCCACTGACTCATGATTACCTAGTATGAACAGCAGAATGCCAGCAGCAGCAGCAGCACAGCAGTCTGAGCATTGGTAAGTCTGAGGACACTCTCTGAGTCAAGGCCATAAGAGAAATAGGGACATACCTGGACAGGACAGCAGCAGTTCATCCATGTGGGGGGTCGGCAGCTACAAAGCCTTTTACAAGCACTTTACAAGCACTCTGCGCTCCAGAGCCCAGGCAAAGCTCCTCTCCCAAGCCCAAGGTGGGAGTTGCACTGCAAGACAATGGGAATACATGGTGTGCAGTGGGCAGGACTACGTGCACTGCTGGCTCCCACTGTGCTGCCTGGTGATTGATCTGTCAGAGCTTCAGCTCGAGCCTGATAGACCAGCCTGGCGGTGTACCACAATATGCGTGCGGGTATGCCTAATGATCTATTACACTTGCTGCAGCGGCATTATTACACTCTGTGTGCCACTGACTGAAGTGCTGCCTGACGCTGGTGCCATGTGCGTCTGCAGAACAGGAACACCATGCATTTCATTTTGGCCCTGGGGGGGGGGGGTTTGAACACCCTGACTCCCCCTTATCTACACCCCTGCATCAAGGAGATGTGTGATTTTCCCCAAATGTATTCTTCAGCAGGACAATGACACTGTACAGCCAATGTCATTAAAAAATATCTTCAGCATAAAGAAGAACAAGGGGTCTTGGAAGTGATGGTTTGGCCCCCACAGAGCCCTGATCTCAACACCATTGAGTCTTTCTGGGATTACATGAAGAGACAGAAGGATTTGAGACAGCCTACATCCACAGAAGATATGCGATTAGTTCTCCATGATGATTGGCTCTGCAGCTTACGCATGTATTTGCAAATGTGTGCATACTAAACCCCTATTTTTAACTCAGACTGTTATACAGGATAATTTGGTTGTTTGCAGGCTGGTTGGTGAGTTGAGCTGGGATTTTTCTTTGGTTTTGTTTGATATGTATTGCCTTTCCATGTGCTCCTTGCTGCAAAGGCCAGTTATAGGTGGGGGCAGTGGCCATTTATTTATTTGTTTGATGTTTGGAACAACCTACCTGCCGAGGCAAAGGGTGGTCACATCAAATATTGATTTGATTTTGATTTATTTTCTTGTTCATTTACTTTCCTTTTTGTTAATTGCTAAAAGTAAACTATTAACACTTCTTTTTCTGAAAGCATTCTTAATTTACAACATTTTTTTCACACCTGCCTAAAATGTTTGCACAGCACTGTACACACACACATGGATTGAACTGGATGAACTTTTTCCAGCCTTATTACTGTAACTACACTGATGTATGGTCCCTGTTAATTAAATTATGCCAGCCTCTAGGTAAACACTCCAGACATCCTCTGTAATAATCATGGTGAGCATTTGTGTGCATTCAGGATGTGGGCTTTTCAGCTTTTTCAAACATCTTTTAGCAATCTATTATGCGTGGATGATATCCAAGAAAGCCTCTGTTTAGTTAGAAAGTGGGTTATGAAAAGATGGCTGGCAAAGCCCATGATCATGACTTCCACTTAGTGACAACTCCTCTAAATGTGGATGAAAGAACTAACTAAAGGAAGCTAGCTAGAATTGTGAAAACAATGAGCCGCTAGCATGCAGAGGTGAATGCGGAGGTACATCTCTAGAGCACGCTCACTTCACAGAAGTGTCATACAATGTGACAATGAATTTCCCTTCTGACATTTTATTTCGAATGTGCCCAAGACACACATATGGAATGGAAAATGCTCCATTTTTTTTTGTACTAAGATACGTACAAGTATATATAAACCCAATTACTAAATCACATATAAGCTTTAACATATTTATATAGTTTTAAGAGCCGTTTTCAATATTTTTAGATCTGGAACGTTCATTAAATAATACCTATTCCCCCTTCCCGGGAAGGTCCTTGTTTAGGCACTTATTGTAGGGTTACAATACTACATACAATGTATACTACTTACAATACAATATAGTCAGATAACAAGGTTAATAAAAAAAAAAAAAAAAAAAAATGGGCAGTTTTCTATGTTCTATTCTTTGGCGTGCACGTTGTGTAAGAAATCATGTTTCCTCTTCCAGCAGTGGGTGTGGAGTCTGGGCATACACTGTGTGAGAGCTGATTGGAGGAAAGGCACTCACCCCCTTCCACATAGGCAAAGGAAAGAAGAAACTTGCAGAGCTGCAGTCTGAGCAGTCTGCTTATCTATCTCTAAGTTCCCTCCCAGACACAAATTTCCAGGATGTTTTTATCTTGTGTGTCAAAGAGATTGTCAAAAGTTATCATGCTGATAACAGAGGAACGAAGCAGCAGAAAGACACAGGACTTAGAGCTTCAGAGAGAGAGAGATAAATAAACACTACGGCCCGGATTCACGTAGATCGGCGCATCTTTGTTCCGGCGTAGCGCATCTCATATGCGCTACGCTGACGTATCCCAGAGAGGCAAGCTGAGTATTCACAAAGCACTCGCTCCCTACGTTGCGCCAGCGTAATGTAAATCTTTTGGCGTAAGCCCGCGTAATTCAAAGTAGGCGGACGGTGGGCGTGATTCATTTAAATGAACCGTGACCCCATGTAAATGATGGTCCGAACGAACGGCGCATGCGCGCGCATGCTCAGAATCACGTCAAACATACTCCCTAAGATACGACGGCTCAATGCCTACGACGTGAACGTAACCTACGCCCAGCCCCATTCACATACGACTTACGTAAACAACGTAAAATACGACGGCTGTTCTGTCGTCCATACCTTTGCATGGCCTGCGCCTGCTATAGGTGGAATAACTTTACGCCGGACGTACGCCTTACGTAAACGGCGTAGATTACAGCGACGGGCGCAAGTACGTTCGTGAATCGGGGTATCTCGGTCATTTGCATATTCGACGCATAAATCAATGGAAGCGCCCCTTGCGTCCAGCGTAAATATGCGCCCAGGCTTCGACGGCGTAGGAAACTTACGTCGGTCGGATGAAGCCACAATTTAGGCATATCTAGCTTTGAGAATCAGGCGCATAGATACGACGGCGCATCCGTGCACTTACGCGGCGCATCAGTAGATATGTCGGCGTAAGTGCTTTATGAATCTGGGCCTACATATATATGTGTCCAGGTTTTCATGAATGGGGTTTACAAACACTTTAAGGTTAAAATCTACGTTATCTCTTAATAGCAACAGTATCCAGAAAGTCAGCCAAGGCAGCTGACAAGACGCACTCCATGTTTATGGCTCACAAAAAACATGGGGCTAGATTCAGAAAGAATTTACGCCGGCGTATCTATTGATACGCCGAGTAAATTCAAAGCTGCGCCGGCGTATCTTCTTTCTGTATTCAGAAAGCAAGATACGCCGAAATTAGGCTAAGATCCGACTGGCGTAAGTCTCTTACACCGTCGTATCTTAGGGTGCATATTTACGCTGGCAGCTAGGTGGCACTTCCGTCGATTTCAGCTTAGAATATGTAAATGAGCTGGATACGCTGATTCAGAAACGCCCGGACGATTTTTTTTTTACGTAGTTTGCGTAAGGCTTTTTTCGGCGTAACGTTACTCCTGCTATATGAGGCATAGCCAATGTTAAGTATGGACGTCGTTCCCGCATCGAATTTTGAAAGTTTTACGTAGTTTGCGTAAGTCGTTCGCGAATAGGGCTTTGCGTAAATTACGTTCACGTCGAAAGCATTGACTATTTGCAACATGATTAGGAGCATGCGCACCTTGGATAAGTTCACGGCATGCGCCATCCGTTAGAGACGTCATTTACGTGGGGTCATGTTTTATTTACATAAAACACGCCCACCTCTTCTCAATTTGAATTCGGCGCGCTTACGCCAACAGATTTACGCTACGCCGCCGTAACTTAGGGTGCTGGTTCTTTGTGAATCCAGTCCCAGCCTCACTAAGTTACGGCGGCGTAGCGTATCTCAGATACGCTACGTCCGCACAAACTTACGGCGGGCTTTCTGAATCTAGCCCATGGTTTTTATTGCAGTGTTTTTTTTACAAATCTCAGTCTTTCTATAGGATGATGAACACATAACATAAATGTGTAATTCAAATCCTAACTCATGTGCTTTGCCACCTGTTGCAGTACCTATGAGATCAGCGCTGTTGTGACCAGGTACATAGCACTGCACATCTTTAAAGATGAATTGCAGGTATGGATATTTTATACATAGTTACATTGGTCGGAATGGGCGCCATTCTGAGAATGCAGGGCAGGACAGGAAAATGTTAGCTATGGGAGTTTTTCAGGTAGACTTCTGGAGGGGTGAAAATAGGGGAGAAAATAGCCTACCGCATAAGCAGGTTCATTATTCAATATTGTTCATAGCAGCACAGTTTGTTTTTATCTACTGTCTCCTCTTACCTAAATGGGCATTTTTCTTTTCAAAGTTGAACTAACCCTTTAAGCAATAATGCAAATGTGTCTGTGATGGAAAACTAGTTTACATGCAAATTAGCTAGACTGTTTCATTTATAGCATTTTTTTTTAAATCTTTGTTTAATGCCACTTTTATCAGATCCATAAATGCAAAACTCTAGTACGAGTGTAACAGTACAGGATGTTCTGCTTAGAGGGAAATGAAACTGGAAACACTGGTAAGCAGAGGCAGGTGCTGGTAGTTATCTTGTATTAAAGCAATTTGTTCAGCTTCAGCATGTAAATACTGTGTTTTGCCTTCAGGAACGAACAATGGACAAGGAAGAACTTCTCTAAATAGCACCACAACCTTTTGTTTAGAAGTTTGCATCAAGTAATAAGAAACAGGTGATATTTGCATGGCTGTATACATCACTCCTAGGTGCCATGATGTCATGACAAACAGCATTGGTTATTTACACGTTTAAGACAGTAGACTCTGATAGATCTGTTTGACTGGAGGCCTTTTTCACTAAGCTGTAATGATTGTTATTTATCATAATGACCATTATTTTTATCAGCGACAGCCAATGAGAACTAGCAATAATTCTCATGGCTGACACAATTAATATGGCAAAAAAGGAATGTGTCATAGCCTACAGATTCTTAATTTGTTTCCTTTTACATCCCCCAAATATAATAAATAATGTATATTGCAGAAAGTTTCACGTCCAGACTTCTGATATGTTTTTTTTTTTAATGGGAGGGGGCATGGTCTATAGAAAACATGATCTATAGACCGAGTAAAGTATATATAATCTGCGGGGTTGATTTACTAAAACTGGAAAGTGGAAAATCTGGTGCAGCTGTGCATGGTAGTCAATCAGCTTCTAACTTCAGCCTGTTCAAATACGTTTTGACAACCCCCCCAAAAAAAAAAAAAAAACTGGAAGCTCATTGGTTTGTAGAACCCCACATGTAAGAGAAATACATTTCTAATATATTTAGAAAACAAAAGATATATGTCGCATATATTTACAATAATTTTTTTTTTAAATATATTGAAAATATATTTCTCTTCCATGTGGGACATGATTAGGACATGACTCAGAATGTGGCACCACATTCAAACAAAAAATACAGAGAAAAAGAACCAAAGGTAAATATGGACTTTAAATTGGTAGCCACTAGTAGACCCAAATGAAAAAGAGAGCACTCAATTAAATAAAATATTCAAAATGTATTACAGTATATAAACATGTAAAAGCCATTATATAAAAACAAACATAGACAAAGGATTATTTTAATGTATGTACATGGTATTGTCCCAAATGAGAGTGTCCTATAATAACACAAGAAAACCTGTGGATATACCCATAGATATGGGTGTCCCGTCTCTGCCTTGGGGGGGGGGGGGGGGGCTATATCACAGTCAGGTTCGGCATAATTAGCAGATTGCATTACATACAAGCGGACATATGATCTTTGGAGATCTCTATTCATGAAGAATGGTACTAGAATACATTTAACAGACACCTTACATTTCTCCAAGCTATGTTTTGCTTTATTGGACTTGATCCTTTGGATATTTTCCCTGTACGGTGTATGCTTTCACTGTATGGCAAGTCCCCTTTTTTTGGGCTGAAACAATCCTGATGCAATTTCCTATTGGGGCTATCAGTGCACTGTTCTTTCGCCTTCCCAGGTGGTTTTGGGCTGGGTGTCCCATGTTTTTCAACTGCGATCTAGTACCAATAGGATCTCCTGAAGAAGCTGCATAGTGAAATGCATAGCGTTCCCTCAGTATCTTGACTTCCTGCGGGGCCCTGATATTTAGGACCATCTTTACAGATCTACCACAGAGTCCATCATATCTATGAGTATACCCACAGGTTGTCTTGTGTTCTTATAGGACCCATTTGAGACAATACCATGTACATACATTGAAATAATCCTTTGTCCATGTTTGTTGTTATATAATGGCTTTTACATGTTTATATAATACATTTTGAATATTTTATTCAATTGAGCGCTGTCTTTTTCATTTGGGTCTACTAGTGGTTACCAATTTAAAGTCCATACTTACCTGTGGTTCTTTTTCTCTGTTTCTATGCAGAGCTGAACCAGATTTTGCAATCTCCAGTTTTGCTAAATCAACCCCTTTGTATTAACCTCCTTATTAGCTCACCTAGATAGTTGCACAGTTGGACCACCCGGCTTAAGTGATGAATCACATGATCTCTCTAGTCTACTCAAATTACATTTTAATAATATATTACAGTACATTTACAACTGTTCTGGCAGCACTGGTTATTGACATTTCAACCTATCATTTCTCAGTCAGTCTTTTATAAGGAAACTATCATGAAATTCCTTGCCTTTTTCTCACCCCTATTGAATGTTAGGTAACAGAAATACACGTTTTTACGCAACAGATGAGTGTCAGTTATATGAGGTTGGCAATGAAATGTTTTTGTCTCATTACTGGAGTGGGGGTGACACCCTTTGATTTGGTCTCTACAACTTTTGAGTGACAAAGTCAGTTCATCGTAGCCTGTGGCTTTTATCCACTGATTGCTAGCTCTATTATTTCTGTTCCTGCTGTATGTATCATGATATGCATTCAGATTCCACGAACTGTCATTTCTGAGCTTAATGCAAGTTACTATGGTTTTTACATTCTTCATAGTGGCATCTAACGAGCCCCAGCAAGTTCCATAATCACCAGGAAAATGTTCTTACATTGAACAATTTGCTATGAATAGATACCCGATTTGTGAGCTTTGACTTTTGAATATATCAAACTAAACAACTGAGAAAGGAGTCTGTACTAAGAATTGGATTTTCCTCGACTATAGTAGATCTCTTTGTCTGTTGTATTCCATTATTTTAGTCCAGGTAGAGCGTGAACATAAGTTAACCAGATTGTAGGACAGTTTGCAACTGCTACCAAATATTTCAGCACAAATAACAATATCTTGGCCAAAGCATTTTGGCCAAGAAACCCTTTTAAACTGTCCTATTGCAAGACAGATCACACACTTCATCCAGATATTACCCCATGAAGTGGCTTCACCCTTGGTGCATAAACAAAGAGAACAAGACTTCAATTTCTTCAAGTACAGTAACTTGCACTGTGGGATTTCCAATTCAAAAGTATAAAATTACTTTTTTAATGCGTATAGTGTATGTCAGCAGCAGAATAAAATACAATTCACTCCATTATACGGCGGTGTTTCAGACAAATATCCTGGCCTAAAAAAAGACTGGTTCTGATCTGAATTGTTACTTTATAATAAAGTGAATTGTATTTTATTTTGCTGTTGACGTGTATGCATTAAAAAGAGCTATTTCACACTCTTGAATTGAAAGTCTCAAAGTTCAGGTTACTTGCGTAAATTGAAATTTTTGAGCTGCACGGTTATATAAGGCACATAGACCTACAAATGCCACTTTATGCAAGCAATGTATGATTAGATAACAGCCCATCCCATCTGACAGTTTTTATGCACTGTACTAGTTTTAAAGGGAGCCTGTAATGAAGACACTTGTAGACTGCTATTGCTGACCCCTTTATATGAGAACGTTAGTGGATTGTCATGCTGGATGTCATGCTGACAATCTTGCTTCAATACTTGAAGTAATTTACCTAGAACAAATATGCTGAAAAAAAGGTCCGACTTCACTCTTCCCTTCTGATCTGCATATAAGCTTGGGGTAAATGATGGAAGCCAGATTGTAAGTATTATTTTTTCCTGAAAAAGGTCAGCGGTGTCGGCCTGCAAATTTCCTTTTATGACAGATTTACTTAATTTACATAATTATGTTGTGGATCGAAAGAGTTGTCATTCACAGACTCCTTGATATAGAACAAGTGCATGCGAAACTGTTGTTGTCAAAATCATACCATGAGCTTGACAAAGAACCCGGTAGGGGCCAACAAATACCCGCTTACAAGAATGAAATCTTTTGTATCACTGGCTACATTTATGAACACAGTAAAAGAGCTATTTCTAAGTTTCTCAGTACAAGTCCCTTGTGTAGGTTACTTTTAAGTTGGATAAATGGTTACAGGTTATCTGGCTCTGTGATACATTTTAATGTATATATAGTTTTGTTTTCCACAATAAAGAATATTGACCTGCCATGTGTGTCCTGTCCCACTTCTTTCTTCAAAATTATCATATTTTGGAATAGGGAAGAAGTACATTCATAGACTTTTATAGCCTTGCTGTATTTTGATTTATTTTTTATATTTTATATATATTTTCTTTCTTGGTTTCATATAACTGAACACATTGCCTATTCCCCAAGTCACCACCACTTTGTTGGTATGTAAAATCAAATATGATAAGCTCTATTTTTTTTTATAAAAATGTATTAAAATACCCACTGTATGCCACAAAAAGATTCTTCAACAATCTATTGAAAAACTCAGTTTAAGCCATCTATGAGATTCCCCTGTTCAACCTTTCACTTCCTTCTTTTTTTTAAACATAAATACATATAAACAAGAAAGGCCTTATGTTTTATGTCTGTGTTTGCTTCTCATTAATAGCCTAAATTGTGTGACCTGTTGCGGCTAAGATTACCTTTTAATAGAAGCACCTCTGACTTTCCACCCTGAAGCCATCTTTGTTTTATTGGGTAGCTGGTCTTGGGCAGGAAACAGCACATTGTAATAGACTAAGGTTACTGTACTTAAGAATAATCAATAGTAACCTAGTAATCCCCAAACACAGTTCCAATATCGTGCATGTAACCATTTCATAGCTCCTTACTGCAATAGTTTACGTAAACGAGCCACAGACTAGCCAATGAAAGAGAAAAATGACTCTTGTAGTAAAACTTTAAGAGGTGAGATGCAATTAGAAACAGTGAGAAAATATCAGAAAATTGTGTTTCATAAGAAACAAACCGGCCTACTTAATGTTTACTGATTGTTTAATGCTTCTTCAAACACAGAGCTTTATTTATTTTTGCTGGAAAGCCACCTGTATATTTCTCCCATAAAAGTTTTTATGTGTCTAATTACGTGCCAATGTTAGAAAAGGTTTAAAAAAATAATTTATAAGTAATAAAGTCATTTTTTCTCATTTTCACTTTGTGTCCCTTTATAGGTGGGCCTTATTAAAAACAATGAGGCCTACACTATGGGCAGAGTGTTTTAAATTTCATAAGCCTGTGGACTAATAGATGTGGAGCTACTTAGGCATATTTCCAGGCACACGTTCATTTTCTCAATGAAAGAAGCTTTGAAAACTTAGCGAAATAGGAACATAAAAAGGAAAGCAACATTTTCCAACAGCGCTGGAATTTTCTCACACAGTACTCTTATTGATTGATACAGGAAGAGAGTACTTATACACTAGACTTAAGCAGGCTTGTTTACAAAACACAGGATTGTCCTATTAATGTGCCTGTGAGGCAATAATTCTAAAGAGGTTTCCTGTCATGGGAAAAAGCATATGTAAATGCTCATTTAACTCAATATGCATATTGTACAGGTTTGTAAATGCTTACAAGTAACAGTACGTGAGTTTATAAAGGTCATCTATGAGAAACTTGAAATAATGAGGTAAAGAAAGTCAAAATAAAATGTTAGGCGTATTTGGAATAACATGCCTAGTAATACAAATAACAGACGTGTGTTGCTAACGGTATGCTACGTAGCATTTAGCGTTCGGTCTGATACAGAAATGTTAGAAGTATGCTCTGAAAGACTGAATCAATATAATAGTTATAAATATAATAGATAGGAACCAGTATGCTCTCAGATTTGGTGTCTAACACTGATCAGAAGTGAGATTCTGTCATTTTATTGGGTGGGCACCCTTACCAAGGAAAAAAATCATGGGAAATCCTACATTTAGGATATAAAGGAGTGGGGGAGGCATAACATCCTTAAATTCTTCACAATGTCAACTCCGTGCTCTCTTCAAGATCTCTGAGATGAAATAAGAGTCACTTTGCACATTTCTCTCCTCAGTTTTGAGATTTTCACTGCTGCCTTAATGAATAGGTTCTTCTGAGGTCTTGAAACCTTGCATCTTAACAAGATCTCTGAGATGAAATAAGAGTCACTTTGCACATTTCCCTCTTCAGTTTTGAGATTGTCACTGTTGCCTTAATAAAGAGCTTATTCTGAGGTCTTAGAACCTTACATCTTACCTCTCTTGACAAGAACAAATATTCTTCTTTGATTTACCATGGCTCGCTGGTGAACATTTGATACTATTGATGAGGGTACCTTCCATAAATTCATCATTTTGGCACCCTCTATGTTCAGATTGTGTATATATGGCAGAATCGTGTATGTGTCAATGAAATCTTCACAGAGCTATAACATAGTACTAGTAACATAGACTACCATTAGTACTACGTATGTATTAATATCAAGAACTACATACATTTACATACACCTTAAAAAGCAGCCATAACTTTTTTTTTAGTTTGGTAGCACGTGGAAGGGTTGGAACCACACTCTGGTTTCTTTTAAAACGGGGAAGGGTATGGGTTGTTCACATGTTCTGGTGAGAAATGTCTAAAAGAGGATATTGAAGACACTTCCTCTCTTCCTGTTGTGTCTCCCCATATGGGACACATCTCTAAAATAGGATACAGATAGCGGAAAACAAAATAAAAAATCTGTCAGGGGATTTATTTCCCTAATGGGATATTCAGTACTTTAGGCTTTTAGATATATACTTCAATACATGTCCTTGCATATGGCATACCTAAGGTGACTACATAGATACGATTGGTAAAAAATGCACAATCAGGGGTCACAGACAATTTTTTCCATGTAGGATATGGTCATAGCTGTGACCACTATACATCAGGTTGATAGTCCAGTAACCTTTTGCATTATGAAAGGAATAATATCATATGTTTTTCCATTGGTTAAAGATAATTAAAAAAAATATATATATATTTTTTTTAGAAATGCTTATGTGTTAGACACCTGCAAAAATATGGAAAAAAGCCTGTATACAAAAACGCTAAAGGGAATGCCTGTAAAATGGTCGAACACCCTCAGCTCAAGTGTAAATGCAGCCGTTTAGAGCCTTTGCAGCCACATGTTGCCCTGATTGAGTCGCAGAGACATTATGGTAAAGCGTCTATGGGATTGATTTACTAAAGCCAAAATAGACTCTCCACTTTGCATGTGCAGTTGCACTCTGCAAGGGAAATTGCTTCAGAATTTAGTAAATGGGGTGCAGCTTCACTTTGCAAAGCATACCCAATCACATACAAGGAAAAAAAAACATAATTTATGCTTGCACATGACTGGATGATGGAAGTCAGCAGAGCTTCCCCTCATTTACTACACTCTGGAGCACATTCATTTGCACACACTTGCAATGTGCACTATCTATTTGCCTTCAGAAAATCAGCCTTGTCTGTGAAGCTTTTATAATCTGTTTTGTAGTATTCTGCATGCTCATTGGCATCCTGAACCTGTTTTACATTATTACTTCTAACCTTCCACCTGTTGAGCAAACTGCAAGTTACAGTCTACTGTCTTAAAGTGATCTAGAGCAAATTAGCATGAACACCTAAAGCATGAGGAGCTCTCATAGAAAATACTATTATGAGTTGATAAGTATGTATCCTGACAAATGTGTTTTTTAGAACATTAATTCAACTTTCTTAATATATATATTAAACAAATGAACAAGCGTGTAATAAATACAATAAAAACATACACATGCAATAAGAAGCCACAATAAAGAATCTAATTGCACAGAAGTATAATAAATATAATAATAATATGATGGCATTGAGGTTAAATTAGAACATTTCTCATGCAAAATATATATACTCGTTATCTAAAGTCAACAGTTAAAGGGTCACTAAAGGATTTTTTTTTTTGGCTAAATAGCTTCCTTTACCTTACTGCAGTCCTGGTTTCATGTCCTCATTGTTCGTTTTTGCTTTGATGTTGCTGTAATTCCTCTCTGTTTTGGACACTTCCTGGTTGTCTGTTTCCTGATCACCACAGTACTGGGAGATTTTTCACTGTGGTGACTAATCAAGGAGGTGTGATTACTGTGTGTCAGCACCAATCCAGTTTCGTTTTACAAACCTGATCTGCCCTCTATTGGCTCTCTGACTCTGTACATCAGACAACCAGGAAACAACAGCAAAAACGAAACTAAACTGCAGGTACATTATATGATTGGTTTTTATCTATTTTTAATCATTTTTAAAAGGAATCAGTTAACTATTATGTCTCTATACCCTGTAAACAGTCATTTCAGCTAAAACATTTTTTTTCCTTTAGTGACCCTTTAACCATCAGTTTTTCTTCCAGAAATGAAAAGTATCACACAACATCCCATGTATAGAATGCCATTTCTAAACAACAAACTAGACATTAAAAAGTAAATATAACACAGGAACGCCTTCATGCACAGGCTATTTCATACATTAATGGTCAGAGCAAATGCCGCTGTTCTGCAGTTTTAAGATTCACCTGCTAATTAGCTGCTAATATGTTATTGTAGCCCTCTTTGTGTAGATAAATAAGAGAGCCAGAACCTTTGCTAAATAGAAGTGTGTGTTCGATAATAAAGTTGGCGCTAGCTCCACCCAAGACATGGTCTCTGTGAGCAGAGGGAATTCCTGACCTGGGAAATTAACCAGTAATCTAATAAAAGTAACTGGAAGTAGGGGAACTACTGCAAACCGCATATAACATTATCCAGAAGTAATTAGATGCACACCAGTATGGAAATAATACAAGCTTTATATAAGAAAAGATTAATAATAGTACATACAGCCAATGTACAAACAGGTATCAGCAGCAAAGGGCATAATGGGAGTGCTGGTGGACTTATGCACATATACCCTGTTGTGCATATATAGTTTTTAATACAGATAACTCCAAATGAATGTTGCAGCAAAGTCCAGTTGCAGGGGCCCCTCGTGATATGGTGACAACCGAGAAAAGGTTGGATGGCGCAAAATTCAATCGGGCATAGTCTCTAAAAAGTCCAATAATATAAACAGGGCAGGTGACACAGCAGGTGACCTGAGTAGCCCAGTAGATCTGATGAAACAGCGGATGCTGTGAAACGCGTTATCTCATTGGCCCAAATTGCTCCTCCGTGACTTTCGGTTGACACTGCACTCCACGCTGAGGCGCACTTCCGGTTCTGGTCCCGGCTCTCTGGAGGTTGCTGCAACTAAACGGCATGACTGCCTGCTAGCTTCAGGATTCCCTTGCAGACACCCTATCGCTGCCTGATCCTCTGGGACAAAGCCATCTATCCTACGGACTGCAGAGTGACTCCGGACCCCTTTATGTTTACATGCCCACTCATGCCTTTGCCCTGTGAGTAGCCATTTGGCTGTCTATGTTGTCTTAAAGGAGTTGTAAAGGAAAACATTTTTTTGCCTAAAATTAATGTCTGCAAGGTAGACAGACAGAATAGTGTAGAGATTCTGTTAAAAAAATAGTAAATACCTATTAAATTCCTTCATCTATATCACCTCCGGCTTTCTAGTTTCTGTTCTTTTATTCAGTTCCTGGTTTGCGGCGCTCGTTCATGTAAGAACTACATTTCCCAGTATGCATTGTGCCACGCCCAGTAATTTACACCTCCTTGAAGTCTCTAACATGTAGAGAGCATCCTGCCGCAGAGATGTAGTTCCCAGGAGGGGGCGAGCAAGTCACTGACACCACCGCAGTAAAGCCTTCCTTCACGGTGGTGAGTAGCAATCAGACAAGCAGGAAGTGAACAGAACAGAGAAGAAATAGAGCAACTTCTGAGCAAAAATGAACAATGAGGAAGTCAAAAGAGGAATGTCTGAAGGTAAAGGATGCTTATTATGAAAAAAAAAATGTCCTTTACAACCCCTTTAATAAATTACACTTATTATACTGCACTTAGTCTGGCGTGCCTTGCTTTTCTCTATTCCATCCCTCATGATATGAAGTCTGTCTTTGTGTTGGGTACCTGAAGACAAGATATTCAGTGTGGGGAAGATCCTCTGGCCATTGTTCAACCAGGCTGGCATGCAGCTTCTCACACGCAGAAACACTGGTGTGGCAATGGAACTCAGAGTCAGCCTATCTACTCAATACTTTAGTCCCTTTTAGTTTCTAATATGACATGCAACCAGACCTCTAACTACCAGAAGTGGCCATCAGTCACCTAGCCTGGTTATAGCCTATGCTTGTTATTGAACCCTGAGCTCAACCTACCCATAGAATTCCAGACCAGAAGAAACAGGGGTATTAAAATAACAGGAGCTGCATATAAACGTGATTGGAATAAACCTACCAATATACTGGATGGTGATCACTACACACATACAGTAGCACAGACCTAGCTATTAGCTATCTGTTACTGTGCATGTTAGATAATAACAATAGGACAGGAATAAGTCTGTCACAAGGATTTTAGATACACACGCAAAAAGCTATAGGCAGCTGCAGTTAAACTATTACTAACAGAATCTGCTTATGATCTGAGTGAAAATACAGCGGCAGTAGCAGCCCCTGTGTATAAAAGGTCATGTGGCTCAGCGCTTTATCTTTCTCTCTCCGCTTCTTTCTAGGGTTTTGGATCCAGACACCCAGAGACAGGAAGTGATGTACTTAAATAATCTACCTGAACATTAAGCAGCAAAGCAACTTACAGACAGTAGAGGCTAGCACATTTCTACATTATCTTATTTAATATGTTGTGTAATAAACATACACTATTTTTGGGACAGTCTATCTCACTTCTGCATTGAAAAAATAGAATAGGGAAACAGACATTTTATTAAGAATTTAACTAATTTCACACTGTGTGTGTTTGTTAACTGGTGTTTTGTGCATCCCTATGCAGTCAGGCCACACTTACTCATCCACTACTCACACTGTCAGAATGTTGTCCGTTCCCCTACCCAAATGTCATATTAGGAGCACCAGCTGTCTTTATGGGGTTGTTGCATTCCAATTGCCATAAATGAGACTGCCTGCAAAGGCATGCATTAAACACCTTTGCATACTCATGCAGGTAAATACAGCCCTCACAGGGGTATACGCTGTAGATTGCCCCCTGTGACCAAGGCCTAAGGGATACTCTCTCATCAGCTCAGCCAACAGTGCCCTTTTTGCTTTAACTGTTCACATGTGTCTTGTTGGGTGCCTGATGAAGGGGACCCTGCATGGCCCCATAATGTTTAACATCACCGTTGTCTAATGAAGGGGACCCTGAATGGCACCAAAATGTTTAAGATTGCTGTTTGCAGGTTGGCTGGTGGCATACTTTCTCACTAATGCCTGTCTATAGTTTAGCTCCAACTACTTGCTGTTCAGGGAAATGTTTACATTCTAAAAATGTTAATATGTTAACATCAGGATTTGTTTTTACTAGAAAATTACTTAGAAGCTTCCAAACATTATATATTTTCTGAAAGCAGAGGCTGAAAGCAGAAAATAAAATGGTGACTGTTGGAATTTTTTATGTCACGCAATATTTGCACAGCTTTTTATCAAACACAACTTTCAAGAAAAAATACACTAAAATTAATCTTAATACACACAAACACAATATAATCCCTATTTTTGAGGAAAATATAAAAGGTAATTTTGTGTTCGGTAAATCGATACCAAACGTGTCAAGACTCCAAATTAAGTGCGTCCATGAAATGGTGACAAACTACAGTAACTAACATTTTCCATTGGGGACAATTTGAAAGCTTTTATATGGTATCAATGTTTGTGGTGATACATCACACGTATGGTGCAATTGCTGTTTACATACATGTATGATCTATTTGTGCATTTGCATGTATAGGGGGGGGGGGAGGAGAGGAGGATGCTTTTATTTATTACATTTTTTACATTTTTTTGTTTTTTTCCTTTATTTATAATTCTATCACAAAAGCACTAGCAAATCCCTAGTAGCAAGTGATTAGCTAGTGGTTAGATAGCACCCGCACTGCAATATTTTAATGTAATCCTATGATGAAGGAGGATAGGAGTAGGCAATTAGATATTATTACCCCGTTAAAGAGCTTTAAAACACGCACCCACTGACCTCTGTAGTTGTGTGCATTGTGGAGCAATTAATCTTCAAAATTCACAGAAGAGGCTGCCAAACTTCTAAAGTAAACAAACACCAGGGTTTGAAAGGGACAGAAACGCCACAGTTTTTGCTTTTAGTTGATTTGTGAACCCCAATCTTCCATATGCAGATTTTAAGGGTGCTCATAATTAAAAGAGCCTGTGCTTCCTTTCTTCTTACTAAATTGCTTGGAGGCATGAATGGTGGGCATTCAAAGGTGACTGCATATTATTACAGATAGCATCCAGAGCACCCATGGAACCTCAATACCTGGGATACTCCATTATGAAAATAGAAACTCACATTCCGGGATGTGGCATTCTGTCACTTTTCCTTATTCCCACTTTTCGGGGACGAGAAGTCACACTCCTGATGTCACCCACAGCTATCTTCTGAGTCCCTGTTTGGAAATTTCATGCCGAGCACTCGCTTGTTGGCACTTTTTTAAATTTCAATAGTTTTTATTGTGAGATTTTTTGATAATGATAACAGGCATTCCAAAGAGAGTGTCATCAACATTGAGACAACATTAGTAACAATCACAGTACATTCCAGGTCCTGAAGCGAGAACCTCTAAATCCTACCCCCAATAACACTAGGGAGTGTCCAAAAAAAAAAAAAAAGGGGAAAGAAAATCAACCCTCTCCATCCTCAGGCAAGGCTGTTCGACCAGCCCTGGGGCAATGAGTCCCCCTAAAGCCATGTCGGGGGAACTTCCCAGAGGTCAGGGCACGGCGACCCCACCCTCCCGAGAGGCCCCTATGGGGTCAAACTGCCTCTCAGGGGGTGCAATCGCCACCCTCCCGCACCCGGCTACAAGCCCAATTATAACCGTAGAGATGAGGGAAGAGGGTAATCACTCAAATGGCTTAAACGCAGCCATGTATGGTATGACAGGGGGAGGTCATACTTGGTAACATAACCTGCAGTAGGGGGGCCAAGGGAGGCGACAGAAAGAAAGAGAGAAAAGTGTAGGAGAGGTAAGGAGAGAAACAAGCCACCTCCATCAAGGGGTAGCATCAGCGGTTAAGTGTCCGAGCCGCACACCTGGCCTCAGAGAAAGATTACAGAAGTCAGCCCAGGGTTCCCAAATCGCCATGAATTTCTCAGTTTTGTCATGGAGTTTAGCAACAATTTGTTCTTGCGTCATGATCCAGGTAACCTTCCTCCTGAACCCCTGAAAGGGGACCCTAGGCTTCTTCCAGGCTTTGGCAATGGACATTTTGGCGCCCAGGAGAATGAAATGTGACAAGGTCTGGGAGCTTTTGGGCAGGTTAGGGATATACTGATTCAGGAGGGCCACGCTAGGATGGGGAGCCACCCCCACTCCGGTTAAGGCGCTAATGGTGCGGAACACCTTTTGCCAAAAGGCTCTAATACGGGGGCACGACCACCAAATGTGGAGCATGGAGCCCTCCAGTTCACACCCCCTAAAGCACACTGGCGAGGACCCTGGAAATATCCTTGCCAGCCTGGAAGGAACATAGTACCATCTTACCAAAACTTTTAGGCTAGCCTCTATGAGAGAAATGTTAAGAATACCTTTATACGACCTCTGTGCCGCTTGGAACCAGACCGCGGTATCCCATGAACCGTCCACGTCCTCCTCCCAGACCCAGGCATAAGTTGGCTTGTCCACCTTAGAGGCGAGAGCTGTGTAGATCAAGGAAATGCCTCCCCTCTGATCCTCTGCAGAAGAGCACCAATGCTCATAGGGCGTTACCATGAGGGGAACCTTGTTGTCTGTCCAAATGGAGCGTATAAAATGGGAGATTTGGGCAAATCTGAAGAGCTCCGAGTCGGGCATCTCCAGTTTCTTCCTACATTGGGACAAGGAAATCGGGCCCGCCGACGAGAAAAAGTGTCCAATGCGGTATAGCCCCTTATCGGTCCACCACCGGAAGGCCTCAATGTTCAAACCTGGGGGGAAAGCCGCATTATGAAATAAATGAGCCAGGGGTCTAAGGGAGGATGTCAGAGCAGGAAATCCAAGGAGCTTTGTGCTTAAGGCTACAGAGTGTGAGAGAGTGGGGGACAATATTGCAGGCCTGACCCCGGGGTCACAACATAGCAGGTAATCAATGGTATGCAAAGGGGTAGCCATTCTTTCCATGGAAAGCCAGTCTGGCTTTGGCCCCCTAAAAAAGGCTGTTGAGATTTGTGTAAGTTGAGCTGCCTGATAATAACCCCAGAGGTTTGGGAGGCCCAGACCGCCCTGCGATTTCAGGCGGAAAATAATTCCCGAGGGACACCTATACCCCTTCTTACCCCACACAAAGCGAACTATTTGTGCTTGCAGTGTACTGAGGAAGCGTTTAGCGACTGGCACAGGGAGGGAGCGGAACAAGTACAACAGGCGAGGGAGAAGGGTCATTTTCACTGCGTGGACCCTACCTAGCCAGGATAGACCACACCTCGACCACACGTCCAAGTCGCCTCTACATTTCAGTATCATAGGGGGATAGTTGGCTTTAAAAAGACCATCCACGTCTGACGTCAGTTTAATGCCTAGGTATGAGATAGCACCGGGGGCCCAGCAGAACTCAAAATTATTAGAGAGCTGATTAAGAAGGTCCGGGGGGACTGTAATGTTTAACGCTGTTGATTTAGTCATATTAACTCTCAGTCCCGAAACCTCACTAAAAGCCCGCAGCGTCTTAAGAATTACAGGAGTGGAGGTCAGAGGAGAGGTAATAAAGAGGAGAAGGTCATCCGCGTATAGCGCGCACTTGTGTTCCCCTAGCCCGCACTTCACACCCCTAATGTCAGGGTTAGATCTAATCGCTATGGCCAGTGTTTCTATGGCCATAGCAAAAAGGAGGGGAGAGAGCGGGCAGCCCTGTCTGGTACCCCTCCCTATGGTGAAAGAATCCGAGTACCGGCCCATTAAGCGTACCTGTGCAGTGGGGTTTGAGTACAGTGCTCGTATCAGATTTAAGAAATATGGGCCGAAGCCCCACCTCCCCAAGATATCTGACAGGTAGGCCCAATCTATGGAGTCAAAGGCCTTGTGTAGGTCTATGGAGAGCAAAAAGCCTTTTTGTTGGGGACCCCCATCCCACCGTGACTTGAGCAGCGAAATGACATCAATGGCCCGTCGAATCTGGTCTGGCCCCTGCCTCCCAGGGATGAAACCCACCTGGTCTTTATGGATGTATGCCGCTATAAAGCCCGAAACCCTATTGGCCAAAATTTTTGTCATAATTTTAACGTCATTATTAATCAGTGAGATCGGGCGGTAGTTACCCACTTCGCTAGTGTCCTTGTCAGGTTTGGGAATCACTGAGATAAATGCTGAGTTCAGATCCCTATCCAGGTGACCTCCCTCCCTGAGAGAGTTGAACCACCGAGCCAGATGCGGTGCCAAACAGGGTCCAAATTTCTTGTAGTAACCGGTGGAGAATCCATCCGGCCCAGGCGAAGAGCCTAACTTAAGGGATTTAATAGTGTCTAGAATTTCCTCTGAGGTGAACGGACTCTCAAGGAGAGTTCTATGCTCTATAGACAGAGTGGGCAGAGAGAGATCATCTAAAAATGTGTTCGTCGAAGGGCCCCGGGGAGATTGGGAAGGCTTGTATAGATCCGAATAGAACTGTAAAAACGCATCCATGATCTTGGTTGGGTTTTGCGTCAGGTCCCCTGAGGTCGCCCGAATTTTAGGGAAAGTCAAAGTGCGTTGTTTGGGACTCAGCTTTATCGCCAATTTAGATCCGATCCTGTCCTTCTGGGAATAAAATTTTGCCCCCGTCCATCTAAGGTGCCTTTCAGCGTCTGTTGTCAGTTTCAAGTTTAGTAGGGCTCGTGCCCTATCTAATTTCTCCAGAGACTCCGCCGTGGGGTGTCGTTTGTGAGCCTTAGCAAGAGTACGAAAGTCCTCCGTAAGTTTCAGTATGTCCGCTCTGTGTTCTGCCTTAAGTTTCGACCTCAGCTGAATAAGCTTACCCCTAATAACCGTTTTGTGCGCAGCCCAGACAGTGGCAGCAGAGACTTCGCTGGTCGCATTAATAAGGAAATAATCCTTAATAGCCTCTTCCAGGAGGGAACACTGGATTGGGTCACTCAGAAGGGACTCCTGCAAACGCCAACGCGGGGGACCTCTCCCTCCCGAGGATCGCAATGCTGTCAAAGTGACCATCGAGTGGTCTGAGAGGGGAGTGTCAATTATCTTGGAGGTCCTAATCAGAGGTATTGTGGAGGAGCGTGTGAAAATGTGGTCTATCCTGGCAAATGAGTTGTGCGGGGCAGAGAAATGGGTGTAGTCCTTTGCACGGGGGTTCACCTCCCTCCAAATGTCAATCAGCCCTGCCGAGTTTAGTAGTTTAGCGATTTTGACACTTTGTTTAGTGGGACGCCTGGGCATTAGTTTCCCAACCCTTGATTTATCAAGTGAGAAGTCAAAGGCAGTGTTGGAGGCGCCGCCAATAAAAACTGTCCCTTTGAGCTGCGGCAGAAGTTTGTGGAGTAGGGAGTCAAAAAATGGTTTCTGACTCGTATTGGGGGTGTAATATGATACAAAGGAGTATAGTTCTCCGTCAATGTGACCGGATACCAGAATGTAGCGCCCTAACGGGTCCGTGACCACCTCCGGTTGAGAGAGATTGATATGTTTGGCAAAGCAGATTGCCACCCCTTTTGTTTTATTGTCTGCCGATGCTAAGAAAAATTGAGGGTAGTGCTGGTGAAGGAAGGAGGGTTTAAACGTGGCCGGGAAGTGAGTCTCCTGTAACAGGAGGATGTCTGCATGCATGGAGTGGTATTGCTGGAAAAGTTTCCTACGTTTTACGGGAGAGTTAAGGCCCTGAGTGTTATGTGAGATAATCTTGAGGGAGGGTTTAGAAGGATGTGTATTAGGCATGGATCAGAGCGGGAGGCACTACAGCAAAACCTTTGAGCTTACCTTGATCCAAAGAGCAGCACTCACCGGGGTTCCTGAGATGAAGAGGAGACGGGGGCCCGGGCTCTGGGACGTGAAGACGGTGACAGCCATGACAACCGTGGGAACTCAGATGTGCCGTTTCAGGAAGAAGAAGAAGCAGAAACAAAGGGAGGAAAGGAGAGAGGCAGGTTACATACTTGTAGAACAAGAAAATGGACTGATCAAATACCGTAACAATATCAGAACCATAAACCCGGGGGTCCCCCGACCCCCACCCACCCAGGGGTCGGGATGGACTGGCCATCACCCACCCTTCAACCTGAGAGGCCCGGAATTCCCTGAAACCGGGAAAACCGTAGAAGGACTAATGGAGCACAATAAGCACTCCCGGTCCTTAAGTGAGGTGCACTGGGTCCACCACAGCCCAACCACCCTAAAACTAACGAAACTAAAGGCTCAGAACCGAGCCCAATCTGCTCAACATATCAGGGCGCCCCAACTACGAATGCATAAACTAAAACAATAGTTACCCGGCCATTTCCCCAAACTCCGCCCGGACCCCCGGGGGCCCTGGACCACCCGAATAGAGCAGAGCCCGGGGGCATCTTAGAAGCCCTCCCCTGGACCACAGGAAAAGACAAGTCATGACGTAGTCGATGCGAGAACGATCAGATCTCCGATCCAAATACAGGGGAGAAGGCCCTCATGGCGGGAAGTTTTCCTTGGAGCGCTTGTGGCCTTGTTTCAGCCAGGTGTGCTGCAACGGGCTCGCTGGTGAGGGTCTCTTGGTAGAAGCAGGGATGCCCCTGCCGGTCTGCATGGCCACGGGATCCTGTGAGAGGATCCCCAGATGAGTCAGGAGGTGCTCCCCCTCAGCCAAGGAGGAGAAGCCATAGCTTTTGTTCTTGAAGGAAAAGTTCAGACGGAGCGGGAAGGACCATCTATAGGTGATTTCCTTTTCCAGTAGAAGCTGCAGCAGCGGTTTAAGCGATCGTCTTTTCTGCACCGTGTATGGGGAAAGGTCGGCAAAAATCTGTATCTTGTGACCATGCAGCGTCAGGTTCTCCGCGTATCTCGCCTTCCTCATCACCTCTTCCTTGACCGATTAAAAGTGGGGCTTTACAATTATGTCTCTGGGGAGACCATCTGAGCGGGGGGGCTGCAGTGCCCTATGAGCTCTGTCCAGCTCCAGACGATAATCAGCGATATCTGGAATAAGGTTTTTTATGAGGGATTTCACAGCAACCTGCACCTCTTTCACCGACTCGGGGAGCCCCCTGACCCTAAAGTTATAGCGTCTCGAGGTCATCAATTTTTGCAAAAGCGGTTTCTAATTGATCCTGAACCTCCTGCAGCCGTGCTGTGTTCTGATTGATCCGAGCCACCGACTGATCAGCCTTTTGTTCAATCATGTCCATCCTCAACCCTATTTGCTGCAGATCAGCGTGGATAGATGAAGTAATCTGGGCAGCATTGTGTGCTAAGCTTTTAGAGAGCATTTGTGCAAAAGCCTCCATCATAGATGGAAAGTCAGTGGGGATGGGAGCAGAATCAGCAGCATCACTGACCTCCAGCAGTAGGCCTGTGTGTGGATCCAGCCTGGGGGTAGAGGGGGGGCCATAGCTCATCCTTCCCAGCAAGGACTCCGTGGATGCTGGGGATGCTGCCTGGGGCAGTGGGGGGTAGTCCGTACCTGGGGAAGGCGGAAGATCGAGGTCCTGGTCTGCTATGGATCCTCCTGTGTCTCCCTCCGGAGGTATGTCTGGCCGCGCCGCCGCCATTTTGGCATAGCTGAGGGGGCCGGGAGACGCCGCCATCCGCCGTGACTAGTCCCTCCGGGCCGGCGCTACTCTTCTGGGCTGTTTCCCGGGTACTTCCCCTACCCGAAGATCCCGGATAGAGTGCTGGGGGGGCGCCCTGAGAGCTCCGGTGGCTATCACAGGGCCGTGGTGGAGCGGAGCTCTAACAGCCGGCGGCCATCTTGGGAGCTGCCGCGCATGCGCCTCTTGTTGGCACTTTTTTAAAAAGTGCTTCACTTGTAAATGTATTATATGTATTTTTTCTTTTATAATAAACTTAAAGCAGAGAGCACTATTTGTCTTCTGTTTACCTTTATGTATACATACTACATGGACAGACCTAAGGAGTTCCTAATCTGGATGTGTGACTACAGTATTTATGTTCTGTGTTACTTAAGCAACACAAGCAAGGTTTAACCATCCTGTTAGTTTAGCAGTCAGATCTATAAGGTGAGCTGCTTGGATTACCTTTGGTGATGGGAATTACACTCTCCACATTTGTGTGATTTATGTGACATGTCTGTATCCATCTACGGGCTGTCTTCTGTTTGGCCGATTCCACCTTTATGGACTTTTATAAACTTTTATATATTTTACATTTATGTTTTATTTTGTGCTGCACTTCTTAACTATTTAGACTTTCTGTATAGGTTTTTGAAATTTACTTATAAGTGTTAGGCCCCTTTCGCATGATCGGACCGGAGAGATCTCCTGCTGAGCCGGCGGGAGCTGGCGGACTCCATAGCGACGGAGTCCGCCTCGTGTGGAAGAGGGCTTAAGCTAGCAATATTGGATTAGGGTTTTTCTTACGATTTCATTGCCTTGAATATACCTTTGATTTTTACTTTTCATTCCACACCTCACTACTGGTCAGTGATGCTGCCCTTAAGGGTTATGAACCAATAGTAAGACACTGAGGAAGGATGGGGACAGCCAAAGCACCAAATAAAAAAAGGGACAGCCAAAGCACCAAATAATAAGCAGCAAGTATAAATAACATTGTGGCCAAATAACAAAAGCATTTACACAATTTTTTTATTTACAGTTATGAATGCAGCTTTTTTTCAATGGCGATATTAATACAGGTGCATAAACCATGCACTACATTCTGACCCGTAACAGGACAATTTTTACGCATTTAAAACAAATACATTTACTGATTATTTAAGAAGAAATTTTTGTTCCTTGCCTAATGATCGATAGAAGTTTTACGGCCGTGTTACTGCAAGGTGAAAGAGGCCTATTGCTTTTTTTACCTTGACTGGAGTTTTTTCTGTTTCAACAGTCACATCAGAATGTATGGGATTAGGGCTGTTTCAAAATATTTACTTACAGGGAAAGAAGCCCAACCGATGTGTTTGAAACCGAACATATCTGGCTTGGTAATTGGTTTAATTTGCATATGTAATAATCATCTGGCTTGCATTCATATAATCAACCTTGGGCTATTTCTAGCAAGTACTGTACCAGTTTGACTAGTTTAAAGTATTGAAGAATGTGAAGGAGCCCAAGGAATTGGATGGGTGAAGTCAAATTTTAATTTGACTATAATTTGCCCTATAATCTGCATTTAGAATGATTGGTATCAATGCCTATTGGGAAAAACACATTATTATGTTAAGTAATCTGAGAAGTACCGTAGTTATTTATATAATTATGGTCACTTGCCCAAACGATTAATTAATTTGTATGTTGAATTAGATAATCTGAATCAGCCTCTGTGTTCTCTGTGTATTGTGTCCATTGGTAAGACCCTCTTACTATGGATTCTATCTTTGTGCACATCCACCTGTCCGGGTTTAGGTGTTCCCTCTTCTGCTTCTAATATAATTCAAACCAGCCCTAACCAATAATGCAGTATAGTTGTACAGCTAACAGCATTATTAACTATACTCCTAATAGCACAGTCAGGGATCTAAATTTATAAGCCCTCTTTAACTCAAGTGTGCAATAACAGATGCTAGTGCATTGTCACCTGTCTGGAAATGAACTGTGCAATATGTGCAACTGGCTGTCAATAAGAAGCCAGCATAGCATCATACAGTTACCACAATGCGAAAGATGTACTACTACTACGACCGATTTAAAAGACATATAGTATATACAAGAGAGCCAGCCCCTACATTGGGAGATTTGTACATGTAGTGAATAGTCATTCGGAGGGGTGGCAGAGAAAAGGTGCCATTGAGTCTTTGCTGTAGTTGTAAGGCAGCCATCTGATGAGGGTTGTAGCCTGCCTATACAGTAAATGCAGGCAATGGTACTAATATAGTCCTGCATAGCAGTAATAACCTGTCAGTGGTTCTAACCCTTCACCACTCTCTCCAAAACTAAAAGACATACACAATAACATTTTGTGCTGCAGGTACCAAGGTGGCTGTTGGCATTTTCAGGTGGTAATAAAAGACCTATGCATCATCATGGCTTTTTTTAGCCGATCTCTATTACATCATTCATTTGTGACCTTTTCATCACACTGTATATAACCAGTTTAAATGTTACATTTAAATTACAGGCATTATCACATCTGCTTGTGCATGCCCTTTTTATATATATATATATATATATATATATATATATATATATATATATATCTATATCTATATATATATATATATATATATATATATATATATATATATATATATATATATATATATATATAGTATCAGTTACTATTATGTTTGTGACAAAACAGTATATGGTGGTGATACTCTGGGGGCTCCATTCTAACATTATGCATAGGTTGCAGTGTAATCTGTAGTTGGTCCAGATGAATGATATCCCAGTAACTTGTCTCTATCATGAATGATTCATCAGTAATTGTTAGGTAGCTACAGATCACCTTTACGTATCCGCGATGCAGGATTTAATGAGGCAAGGCAAAAGTATACTGTTCCTAATTACCACAAAGTTCTTCTCACAGAAATGCCAAAAGTACACATTCTCTAATAATTAATGTTGCATTGTGTCATGCACGATTCTGCGCCTTGCATTTCATCAAATGCTAAAAATGTCACGTGCAGTTTAGATGTTTGTGCTATTCTTAGCCAAGTCCCAATGTATTATTCATTAGGTGAATGGAGGATGAAAGAAAAGAATCTCAAGGAGAGTATATTGTCAAAACTGTATGAAATCTATGAATATACTGTGTACATTACCACATACAGTGCACATGTCAGCCAGCATTAGGCTCAGAGGATTTTTTGAATATATTGAACAGTGTAGATGGAATGCTGAACTAACATTGAACTGTAATGCGCTACTGTATACATTTAAATAATACTTAACCACGGGTTAACTACTTGCGCTTTGTAGCAATGTATCAGCTCAAACCTATTATAAATGTAGCGGATGGTTACTACTAGTTACTAACATCCACCATATCACCCTGCTGCCAGACCTCCATATATCATTCTCTAAGACAATGAACAGTCATTTGTGTTGTTTTATTTATTGGGGGATATAACTTGGTTGGGGAAAAGGGATATGGGATGCCCATAGATCAGATCACTTTGCCATCATATTTAAGAACAGATTAAATGGATTGAGCTTTTGAGGAATTGATAGACTCTAATAATCACAGTCACTTCCCTTGCATAACTCATGCAGACTGTTACTCCCAGGACTCCTCTCCTCCTGCACATAACTTCACTGTGAACTATTAGTATTTCCGCATCATCATCTTCACTGTACATGTAGCACCTGGTTACTTCAAAGTAATGGTGCTATCTAAATTTAGAGGGAGATCAGAGTGTTAATTGAACTCTGATCCAGTTAATGTGTTCAAACGTAGGTCTCTGTCTCAGCTTGGCTGTGCTGTGGGCTCATTCTGTTGTTGCTGGGGTGTTCTTCCCACCCCAGGGGCAGTAGGTGGCAGCAGTGAAGTCAAGATTTGGGTACTTTTCCCCAGCAGCCAATCAGGATGACTGTGCCTCCTCCCATAAATACCCCTGGGGGAAGGTATTTATGGGCAGACACCATTGGTTCTGGGTCTTCTTTTTCGTGTGCGGCACCCACCTTTAGGGTGACTGCACCACGGACCCCCCCCCCCCCGGCGTTATGGCCTACCGGGCCGGAGCGTGCATGCCACGCGGTGTTCCTTGGATCAGGGACCATGTTGCTCTGGGACATTTGAGCTGTGGCAGGGAGCCCAGTAGTCGGCTGGATTCCCAAACTTGAAGATCCCAAGCGAGATAGCTGTTCGGTGGGGAGTCCATCTGAGGAGAACCAATGAGAGGCTGGCGATCCAATAGGGTAAGAGACTTATCCTTAAAGGTTCGAGCGATACCTTGGCTGCCAGGCCGGTGAGAGAGGCCTGTCCAGGTACGCTATTCCCACTCAAGAAGGAGTGGCGCATGAAGTGTTATACATGGGAGCAGGATTGTTTTCCCTATTGCTACGCCTGAATCTGCTATGTTTCTTCTCCTTTCAACTCTACCTTCTTCACCACAAGTTTTATTGTTTTTACCCGGCTGGGTAATAAAGAGCACAGCAAAAGACACCTGTCGTGGACATTCCTTTACTATTGCTATATGCACCATACACCCCTAGGAATTTGGAGAACCACGAGGCAAATGTGCCACCCAAAACAAACCAGCAGCTCCTCAGGGGGTAGTGCTACATACATAAAGGAATACTGAAATATTCCTATATGCTTGCTGATTTTCTGAACTCTCAGTAGGCCAGGGGCCTGCAGTACTCCTTCTTGCGGCCTAGTAGATTAGAAGATTGCTTTAGTTAGTGGACTACTGTTCCCAGCTAGCTTGACTTCCAAATCATGTGCCCGCAGGCCACATCGATTTGACACAAAACCCCACAGTCTCTCCACTGGCCTTGCACCCAGCTCCCCTGGCATGCCTCTTTCAGAAATCTACTGTGTCACACTCACCGACCTTCTCCTGCCCTGAGCCCATCATAAGGAACTTAACTGGACATGTGTTCCAATCATTGCTCCAGCCCCTCTGTTCCAGGACACCTCTTTCATCACTGTGTAAGGGTGAGGCTCTCTCCCAACTCTCCCGGAGTTAGGTGTAACACTCAGTGTCAGATAATACTATAACAACAGGTGCACTAAGTGAGTAACCAATACATTAGTAATAAATTAGTGAATAAATATGCAGATATACAAATAAGTACAGAATTAATAGTTGCCGCCTGTCAGCAGTAAGGTGCTGGATCAAAGCACGGCGATTAATGAGTGAAAGTGCAAAAAATATTAATTAGTGCAATAGTCCAATAAATCCAAAGATAATAATAAATCCAAAAAATAAATAAATCAGCAGTCCATATATGATAGATCAAATAGCAGAGATCAGAGGTATGTGAGATTGTTCGTGAACAGGTGCTCCCACTTTGGATAAGTGATCACAATATGCAGTTGTGAAGATTCACGCAGTGGTTCCGGTGCTCCCCCTCCTGGGTCCCCAGTCACCAGAGGCACTCACCCCTGCAGGGGTAAAGTGCATATAACTGTGTGATCTCCCACTGCTCAACTGTCACCTCCTTAGGTCCTATGGATGGATGTCCTAATCCAGGTGGTTCAAGTCCTCTCGACTATCCAAGTTCCTCCAGGGGAAAAAATAATCTCACATAGCGTAGTATGTTCAAAACCAAGAGGTAATTTATTCGCACAGCCACAAAAACTGGCGTGCACAAAAGCAGGGTAAATACAAAATTAAAAAATAAAATCCAGGTTCCAATAAAATGGTTAAAAGAAAATAATATTAAAAGCAAAGATAAATGGGCAGCTATCTAGCGATAGCAAACCTCCCAGCACAGCACTCGTGGCCAGTACAAAATGTCAGCGCCAGCCTGGGAACGGCATGCGTTCCACTGATGGTCGGCTGGTTATCCCGGAAGTGCGTGTGGGTGTGCGTGTATCCGCTTTACACACGTTTCGTTATGATTACGTCTTCTGAAGCGGGTACACGCATACCGCAGCTTGTAATTTAAATAGCAAGCGTCACCATGAAAACAACCCTCCCACTATACGGTGATAGCCAATCATGGAGTTTGTAGGGGATCCCCATCCAATCGGACTGGTTAGAAGTGGCTCTTATGGACAAACCTAGGGGGTAATCCACATCCGGCGTAACTTAATTTTTCTCATTTAAGTTACACTGCCTTAAAATTTCTACCTAAGTGCCCGATCCACAAAGCACTTACCTAGAAATTTTGGGCTGTGTAACTTAAATTCCGCCGGCGCAAGGCGTTCCTATTTTCATGGGGGCGATTCCCATTTAAATTAGGCGCGCTCCCGCGCCGGCCGTACTGCACATGCTCGTGACGTCATTTTCCCAACGTGCATAGCGCGAAATTACGTTACGCCGAGCTTTGTGGATTGCGACGGGTCAATAAAGTTGCGTCGGGAAAAAAAAAAAGATACGGCGCGAAAAAAAATTCAAAATAAACAATAAAAGGTAAATATATATATATATATATATATATATATATATATGTCCGCGTGTGGTGTATTTCGCCCAACATTGTGAGGAACAACCTCATAAGATGAAATGATTGGTAACAGATGGAACGTAAATAGAACTAAGTAGTAAACTGTGTCTTCATATCACCCATATGTGTGGTAAATTATGCAAGATACCTGAGTGAGATGTCCCATCATGATAATGAGGTGTATAAACAAGGTACCATAAGACATATGGGCATACAGATATGTGTAAATATACACAGTGGTAGGCAAAGTTACATATATATATAAAGGGATACCGGAGGGCCTACATTGTAAGCCTTACAGAGTGAGCGGTAATCGATTGTAAATCAATAATATTATACGGGGGGCCCCTGATCAAAGAATAAACTATGGAGAGGTGCATGGCCTCCATATCCAGGCGGGGACGCCCCTAACGGGCCCCGCATTGACCCCCCTAGAGGCAGGTAAATATAATCAATTAAGGGATCGCTTCATGGAGAGGACATGAATGACACAAAATGAACATACATAATACAAAAGGTGTGCATATTCTAGCAAAGTCACTGGGACTAATGTAAGAGAGGAAGAATAAGAGAAACGGATAGAAGCTAGGCGATTTGGCTTATTCAGATTAAGCCTAAGAGGGTATGCCTGTTGATGTGGACGGTGCTCAAGCTAAAGTACACCAGATGGGGATGGCCTCCTGCTGTGATCTAGCACTGCATTTTTCACTTCTCCCAGCCGACAACTCCCCTCCAGTGAGCTGGACCTGAGCTTATATGGGAGGCCTGCCCCCTGCCAATTCTAGTTGGGGATTGGTCAGGGCTCCTCACGTGAGCTCCCTGTCACCCCAGTCCTCAGCCCTGCCCCTCTTCCAGAACATTAGAGAGAGAGAGAGAGGATTGCAGGCAACACAATGATCTAGTATACAGTATATACACAAATATACTGTATATATACATATCCAGACAGTTTGCTGCACCACAATGTGCATACAATACACACACACACACACACACACACACACACACACACTATATATACAGTACTGTGTAAAATTTGTGAGAAGTTGTAAGGAAATGCTACAGAGTAAGGAGACATGCTGGTAGGTTCATCAGATCCTCTCTAAATTGGCCCTAGTGTATGTATGAATGTGTGTTAGGGACCTTAGAGTGTAAGCTCCTTGATGGTAGGGACTGATGTGAATGTACAATGTATATGTAAAAGCGCTGCGTAATTTGACGACGCTATATAAGTACCTGAAATAATAATAATGCTTTAAAAATATATATATACTGTAGTTTAATTGTTTATTTTTCTGATCAACTTACACAATGCAAGGTAAGTGAACAGAAGAAAAATCAAAATCAATTCAATATTTGGTGTGACTACCTTTTAGCTTCAAACCATCATCAATTCTAAAACTTGCACATGTTGTATACTTACAAAGTCAGGGATTTTGAAGGATTGGAGTCAAATGTATGATTAACCAATTAGACCAAGAAGTTGTTAATGATCATTAATTTCACATGTAGGTTTAAACACAGCGGTTGATTTACTAAAACTAGAGAGTGCAAAATCTGGTGCAGCTGTGCACGATAGCCAATCAGCTTCTAACTTCAGCTTGTTCAATTAACCTTTGACAAAAAAAAAAAATGGAAGCTGATTGGTTTATGTGCAAACCTGCACCAGAGTTTGCACTCCCCAGTTTTAGTAAATCAACTCCGCAGTCATTAACTGAAACAGAAACAGAAACAGAAAATTTGAAATATTTGGCAGTAGCAGTTTGTTCGCTGAAGGGCTGGAGAGTTATACAATAATGAGTGTCTGCAGGCAACAGTGAAGCATGTTGGAGGTTACTTGCAAGTTTGGGGCTACATTTATGCAAATGGAGTTGGGGATTTGGTCAGGAACAATAGTGTCCTCAATGTTGATAAATACAAGCAGATATTTTTCCATTATTCCATACTATCAGGGAGGCATATGATTGGGCCCCGCATTTTTTCTGCAGCAGGACAATGATCCCAAACATACAGCCGATGTCATTAAGAACTATCTTCAGTATAATGAGGAGTCCTGGAAGTGATAGTTTGGCCCCCAATTGATGCTTTTATGAAGGCAAAGGGTGGCCACACCAAATATTGATTTGATTTGGATTTCTCTTTTGTTTATTTACTTTCCATTTTGTTAATTGATAAAAATAAACTATTAACACTATTAACTATTAACACTATTTCTGAAAGCATTTTTCATTTTACAGCATTTTTTCATACTTGCCTGAGAGCTTTGCACGGTACAGTACTGTATATGTGTGATTTTGAGCCTCTAAGAATTTACATACCCTTGTATACTATGCTGACCGATGAAGACATCTAAAAGTTGTATCTACCTGGCACTACAGGTACCGCTCTAAAGAACACCTTACACAATTTGCCCAATCTCAATTTGTGGCTGCAAATCTTTTGTGTTCACCCAGGATTTACTCATTTTTTTAATTAAATCTTTGGTGAAAATATATGAACCTTAGGTAGCCCAGAGATGAGTCTTTTTTCTTTTTTTTTTACCAGAATAAAGAATAAAGAAAAATTACCCAATTCCCCCCATCCACACAATCCTCCCCGCTGAGCTATTGTATTCTGACAGTGCAGAGATTTCCCCACAGTCAGAATACACTAATCAGTGCTGCCAGCTAAAGCCAGCAATGATGATAAAGCAGGGAAAATCCTAAAGGACAGTTGTACAGAAGTTGATCATTAGATCTATTTCTATACAACCTCCCTGCCTATGCGTGGTTACAAATTGTGAGGCTATTTCCCTTCTTTTGCTGTTATCACTGGGACAGAAAGTGAGGGGAACACCCAACCAGGGCACAACTAGCAATTTAAAGTTGTTCTAAAGTCTAAAGGTTTTTAGCTTCATCCTTACTTCAGCCCCCTCCGATCCAGCGATGATCATGATAGACACATCTGTATGGGGATTCATCCTCCCCATTGGCTCCCACTGCTGTCAATCACAGACAGTAAACCAATAAGGAGAGAGAGTGTGTGTGTGGGGGGGGGGGGGGGGGGGGGGTGAGCCGCAAGTCTATGTGTCTTGTGGATGCAAGACACATATGGGACACGAACATGAAAAACATGAAAAATCGAAAGTGCTAATTTTAAAGGTTAACCACTTAAGGACCTTGCCTGTTTCTCAGATTTGGTGTTTACAAGATTAAAACAGTTTTTTTTGCTAGAAAATTACTTAAAACCCAAAAACATTATATATATATATATATATATATATATATATATATATATATATATATATATATATATATTTTTTCTAACACTCTAGAGAATAAAATGGCGGTCATTTCAATACTTTTTGTCACACCGTATTTGCGCAGCGGTCTTACAAGCGCACTTTTTTTGGAAAAAAAAACACTTTTTTGAATCAAAAAATAAGACAACAGTAAAGTTAGCCCAATTTTTTTTATATTGTGAAAGATAATGTTACACCGAGTAAAATGATACCCAACATGTCACGCTTCAAAATTGTGCCCGCTCGTGGAATGGCGTCAAACTTTTAACCTTAAAAATCTCCATAGGCGATGTTTAAAAAATTCTATAGGTTGCATCTTTTGAGTTACAGAGGAGGTCTAGGGCTAGAATTATTGCTCTCACTCTAACGTTCGCTTATGTGTATACATTTTTACACAAAAAAAAAAAATGGGTCACTTTTATTCCTATTTTATTGACTTATTTTACCTTACCCGTAATTTCTATATATTTTTAGATAAGCCAAGCATCTGCCCCTGAAGAGTGTGACACACACGAAACGCGTCGGGCCAATACGGATGCTATATATACTTTATTATAATATTCTAATTGATCTGATTATATTTATACATGCTTTTACCAGTCGTTTTTACCTTTACATATTCGCCTAGACTGTTACCTTGACATCTGTACATATGTATATTCACCCTATGCACTCATTAATCCATGCGGATGATCATGTGACATCCGGTCAAGCATTGTTGTATCTCTGCTACCCCCATTGTATCTGCACATATTATGTGCTCTAATATGTGGTAATGTCATTTATTTCTGAAATGCATGTTTTTCATTTACATGACCTCTGGATGTTGATAGGTGTTTTGCAAATGTGTGACCAATAAATCTGTACGTTTTTTACTACCCGCACCATGTCTGCAGCCTCATTCAAAGTCCCAAACATTTTCCTACCCTATTTTTTCACATACGTTACTAGGGATGGAGGTGCTATACTCATAGACCTCATTTAAAGTCCCCAAATCCCCTTCCTACTTTCTCGCTCAGGGATGGAGGCTTGCTAGACAGGATTGGCAGTGCCCCCCTGCCATCCCAGTGCTGGGCCGCTTAGTTCTATGCGCCTTCTTTTTCATCAGGCTTAGGCCAAGCACACTCAAGGTTTTTTCTTGAGAACTAACAGTTATGAGTTCTTGTCATGGGTCTGGTATGTGTTGTGGTTACATGTCCATGGCCTCTCACTGTCTGCCAATAGGGAGCTGCGACGTGCTCTGCGTGCTGCCTCCTGCCCGCCCCTCTCTCTGCCCATAGGGCGGAGGGCTGCTCGGACCGAGGGAGGCGGTGCACACGGCGCGTCGGCGCCACGCATCCCGCCCAGCCTGGGACGTCAGTCCTGACGTCACTACACTGAGCGTGTGTTTCCCATCTCAGCTGAGGTTGCCAGGACTATAGGGTGGACGCTGTGGGCGGTTCCCGCCCGCGGCGACACCCTCCTACGGTGTACCTCCAGCCCTCGTGACGCTGACGGCACGCTGGCGTGCACAGCTGTGAGGCGGCTATTTGAAGGTCCTCCCTGTAAATCCCAATGCCTATGAGCTGTAACAAGCCATACCACAGTATCTCTCCTGCTGGTTTTCCGGGAATTTTGGACGCCTCTACTAGGTTATTATACCTATCCATTAATTTGGGCTGGCTGTCTTTCGTTCTCTTATATTCACTAATTGTCTGTTATTACTATTATTACTATAGATCCCAGCTGGCTATTCCTATTGGTTTTTGCTCTTGCTGTACATTCCATATATGCTCAACCCTATGTTATTTGCTGTGGGAGGATTCCTTGCTGCCCCTTCTTGTGTGCGCTTTACTGCCGCCTCAGCTCCCGAGACGGACATATCCCTTTGGCCGTGGCTCCATGTATACCGCATTCACTTATTTTTGATTCCATGTGAGTACTTCAGGTGGACTATGTTTCCACCTTATACTGGTTTAAATAAACTTTATTGACTTATTTTACCTTACCCGTAATTTCTATATATTTTTAGATAAGCCAAGCATCTGCCCCTGAAGAGTGTGACACACACGAAACGCGTCGGGCCAATACGGATGCTATATATACTTTATTATAATATTCTAATTGATCTGATTATATTTATACATGCTTTTACCAGTCGTTTTTACCTTTACATATTCGCCTAGACTGTTACCTTGACATCTGTACATATGTATATTCACCCTATGCACTCATTAATCCATGCGGATGATCATGTGACATCCGGTCAAGCATTGTTGTATCTCTGCTACCCCCATTGTATCTGCACATATTATGTGCTCTAATATGTGGTAATGTCATTTATTTCTGAAATGTATGTTTTTCATTTACATGACCTCTGGATGTTGATAGGTGTTTTGCAAATGTGTGACCAATAAATCTGTACGTTTTTTACTACCCGCACCATGTCTGCAGCCTCATTCAAAGTCCCAAACATTTTCCTACCCTATTTTTTCACTTTTATTCCTATTACAAGGAATGTAAACATCCCTTGTAATAGAAAAAAGCATGACAACTCCTCTTAAATATGAGATCATGGGTCAAAAAGACCTCAGATCCCATATTTAGACTAAAATGCAAAAAAAAAAAAAAAATTATTTGTCATTTGAAAAAATGACAACAAGAAAATGTCACTTTAAGAAGCATGGGCGGAAGTGACGTTTTGACGTCGCTTCCGCCCTGCTATGCTATGGAGACGGGTGGGCCATCTTGCCCTCACTCGTATCCCAGCCGAGCAGGGGACAGGACCCGATCACCTCCGCTGCTGGCGACGGCTCCGGTAAGCGGCAGAGGGCACGGGAGAGCGGCGGGAGGGGGGGCCCTCACACCGCCACCGATAACGGTGATCTTGTGGCAAATCCACCACGGAGACCACCGTTATCGTTTACAGGACCGCTCAAAGAAAAGATGGATATCTCGGTTGTGGCAGCAGCTGCTGTTGTTACCGAGATATCCATCTTTAAAATACCGATGTATATGTACATGAGCGGGTCCTTAAGGGGTTAATATGAAAGTTATTGTCATAAAAAGTGTTTGGGGACCTGGGTCTTGCCCCTGGGGACATGTATCAATGCAAAATAAAACAGAGAATAAAAGTGAAATATTCCTTTAAATTTTCGTACCTGGGGGATGTCTATAGTATGCCTGTAAAGTAGCGCATGTTTCTCGTGTTTATAACAGTCCCTGCACAAAATGACATTTCTAAAAGGAAAAAAAGGAAATTAAAACTACTCGTGGCTATAATGAATTGTCGGGTCCCGGCAATACAGATAAAAGTCATTGAAAAAACTACATGGGTCCCCCCCCCAGACCATTACCAGGCCCTTCTGGTCTGGTATGGATATTAAGGGGAACCCTGCGCCAAAATAAATAAAATTGGTGTGGAGTTCCCCCAAAAATCCATACCAGAACCTTATATAAGCACACAACCTGGCAGGCCGCAGGAGAAGAGGGGGGACGAGAGAGCACCCCCCTCCTGAACCATACCGGGCCACATGCCCTCAACATGGGGAGGATATCCCCATGTTGATGGGGACAAGGGCCTCATCCCCACAACCCTTGCCCGGTGGTTGTGCGGGTCTGCGGGCGGGGGCTAATCGAAATCTGGAAGCCCCCTTCAACAAAGGGGACCTCCAGATCCCGCCCCCCTATGTGAATTGGTAAAGGGGTACATTGTACCCCTATTATTTCACCCAAAAAAAGTGAGAAAAAAGGGGGAAAAACACACACACAATGTTGGGACAAATCCTTTAATAAAAATGTAAAAAAATCCAGCGCCGTAATTCTTCTACGAGTCCAAACCGCCGATATGAACGATACCGCCTCCATAGGAGGCTCCCGGCTGAATGACGCGTGAGTCGTCTGACAGCTCTTTTATAACCGAGGGTGGGGTCACCATCTACCCCGTTAATAATTCACATGGGGGGGCGGGATTTGGAGGTCCCCTTTGTAAAAGTGGGCTTCCAGATTTCGATAAGCCCCCCACCCGCAGACCGCCACAACCACCGGGCAAGGGTTGTGGAGATGAGGCCCTTGTCCCCCTCCCCATGTTGAGGGCAAGTGGCCTGGTACGGTTCAGGAGGGGGGCGTCACCTCCTCTTTTCCTGCGGCATGCCAGGTTGCGTGCTTGGATTAGGGTCTGGTATGGATTTTTGGGGGGAACCCCATAGCATTTTTTTAAATTTTGGCACAGGGTTCCCCTTAATATCCATACCAGACCTGAAGGGCCTGGTAATGGAATTTGAGGGGACTCCCACGCATTTTTTTTTGGTTCAGGGTTTCCCTTAACCGCTTCCATACAGGGCTTTTATACACACATCCATACCAGGCCTATTCTGGCACTTCTCTCCTACATGTACAAATCATAATTTTTTTGCTAGAAAATTACGCAGAACCCCCAAACATTATATATGTTTTTTTAGCAGACACCATAGGGAATAAAACTACGGTCATTGAAACGTTTTATCTTGCACGGTATTTGCGCAATAATTTTTCAAACGCCTTTTTTTTGGAAAAAATTGTTTCATGAATTAAAAAAATAACAAAACAGTAAAGTTAGCCCAATTTTTTGGTAAAATATGAAAGATGATGTTACACCGAGTAAATAGATACCTAACATGTCACGCTTTAAAATTGCGCACACTCATGGAAGGGCGCCAAACTTCGGTTCTTAAAAATCTCCATAGGCAACGCTTTGAACATTTTTACAGGTTACCAGTTTAGATTTACAGAGGAGATCTAGTGCTATAATTGTTGCTGGCACTCTAACGCACGCGGCGATACCTCACATATGTGGTTTAAACGGCGTTTACATATGTCGGCGGGACTTGCGTGTGCGTTCGTATTTCTTTTTTTTTTTTACATATTTATTTCTTTTTTTACACTTTTTTTTTTATTTTTATTTTTTTTATTATCACTTTTATTCCTATTACAAGGAATGTAAACATCCCTTGTAATAGGAATGTGTGTGACAGGTACTCTTTATGGAGAGATGCAGGGTCAATAAGACCCAACATCTCTCCTCCAGGCTGGAAAGCATGAAATCGGTGAAAAAAAATTCACCGATCTCATGCTTGCTGTTGCTTAGCAGCCGCAATTGCGGCTTTGTTTACTTACGGGGACCCGGGCGTGACGTCATCACATCGCTCCCGGGTCCTCCGACAGTCATAGAGATGACTGGTGACCATCTGGTCACCAGTCATCTCTATGCTTCCTGCCAGCGCCAGACGATTCGTTCTCCGGGCCCCCGATGGCACGGGAGAGCCCGGAGAAGCACCGGATGGCGGCGGGAGGGGGGGGGATGTCCCCTCCCGCCGCCTGTAAGAACGATCTAGCGGCGGAACCGCCGCTATGATCATTCTTACGTTGTGCAGAATCGCCGGCAGAAGAGAAGGATATCTGAATGATGCCTCTAGCTGAAGGCATCATTCAGATATCCCCCCACAAAGCCCAGGACGTCATATGACGTCCACCCGGATCGGTAGAGGTCCTTTGTGGACGTCATTTGACAATGGGCCGGGCGGGAAGTGGTTAATACTCATACCAGACCCAAAGGACCTGGTAATGAACTGGGAATAGGAACCCATATTGTTTTTTCAATTACTTGTATTTGTATTGCTGGGACCCGACAATTCATTATAGCCGTGAGTTTTAAATGACTTTTTTTCTTTTAGAAATGTAATTTTGTGCAGGGACTGTTATAAACAAGGGAAACATACACTACTTTACAGGCATACTATAGACACCCCCCAGGTACAAAATTTAAAGTAATTTTTCACTTTTATTTGTCCCGAAAAAACTGCAGAAACTTTTTTTTGCATTGATACATGTCTCCTGAGGCAGGACCCAGGTCCCCAAACACTTTTTATGACAATAACTTGCATATTAGCCTTTAAAATTAGCAAAAAATCTCCCATAGACTTTTAAAGGGTTTTCCGCAGCTTTCGAATTTGCTGCAAACACCCCAAATTGTTCGCTATTCGGCGAATGGGCGAACAGCCAATGTTCGAGTCGAACTCATGTTCGACCCGAACATAAAGCTACACGAACACAACCTACACAGTGATTTATGTCCTGTATATTCACATCAGTCCTTGCCCTTAAGGATATTACAGACTAAGGTTCCTATCTCACATATATACATGTACTAGGGCAAATTTAGACTGGAGCCTATTCGCTTGCCAGCATGTCTTTGGAGTATGAGAGGGAACCACAGTACCTATAGGTAACCCACAAAAGCACAGGGAGAACATGCAAACTCCATGCATTCAGGTAGTGTTCTGGTTGGGATTTGATTTTGGGGACCCTAGAGTTGCAAGATAGAAGTACCAACCACTAAGCCACAACAATGTGTTTTATTGCTGTTGTATACATGTTATAGAAAGTTATGACTCTGTTATATCTCCCTAGTGAGAATACAGACAGTTTAAAAAATCTGACACATGTTCTAAATCTTCTCCATTATAGAGTCCTAGATAGCCAAAGCTTAAAAATGGGTGGAGTTCTGGCAATACATACATATATGAGTTGATTTACTAAAGGAAAATAGACTGTGCCATTGCTCCAGAGCTTATTAAATAAGGGAGAGCTCAGCTGACTTTTTTGTTCCTTGCATGTGATTGGGTATTCTTTGTAAAATTAAGCTTTACCTCATTTACTAAGACCTGGAGCAACTGCCTGGGCAGCGTGAAACTGCATTTGCAAAAGTGCACAGTCTATTTGCATTTAGTAAATAAACCCCACAGTCTGAAAAATATTCAAGCCAATCTTGAATTGCACATTGGACAAAAAAAGCAGCTGGGCAATGACCATATGGATCGACATATACGATCATCATGCATCTGAATTTTCTGCAGCACCGGTTTGAACTTTGAATAGATACAACTCACCCTGTGAGACATTTGTTTCCCTAGACAAGACCAAATCTGCCCAATAATAGTGCATTCACATCTTTACCCTTCCCTTTTCTCTTCTCTCATTGCTTCTTGGATGCTTTTTCTTCAAGTGAAATATCCGTTGCTCCGTAATATAAAGAACAGCTAGTCGCGTAAGCTGAATTTTGAGTTAAACAATATTAAAAGGAGCCAGAAGCATGGAACTTGGCCATTTTAATTTACAGCGTATGAGCTAAATTACGCATATCCTGGAAATAATCTCAAAGCTGTATCACAATTTAGAGAGTTGACCTACAAGTAACATTTTGTTTTCTTTTCTGCCATAATATATGTTTTTTTTCTCTTTCCATTAAGAAATGACGGGTTCAGGATATCCAATTTCTTCTTGCGGCAGTGATCTGTCATGTTCTTGCTTTAATTTTAGAATTAATGCAGTTACTCTTGAAGGAAATAGTTCAGTTAATGCCACAGGGACAAATAATTCCTCCAAAACGTACAAATTGCAACATAACGTATCACTTATGGTCAGCGTGAGCCAATCTACAGCCAGCACATATCATTAGGGAATATGTTCACATCCTGAGTCCATCTTGACATTCTCTTATACTTAACAGCATGTGAAATTAAATACAATTACATCCACATTTCTACAGGACTGTATATAAATTGTATAAGGCTGCTGGAAATCTACAGCAAATCCCTCTTGTTTAGACATAAATAGCTTCCAGCTTTTAATAGATTTGGTATAATGTAATTTGTTTGGGACTTTTCTGTTTAGAAATTCAGCATAGCACAATAAATAATGTACTGATGCATGCACATTTGAGCTAAGCATCTTTGGTCATTTTGCAGGCTTTTTTGTTTTTTTCCTTGAGCATTTGTACAGGCATTTTTTGCAGGGGCCTGAAGCTTGAGCATTATAAAAAAATAAAATAAATAAATTAGCCAATGGAAAGCTAGTTACTAGGAAATAAAAATCTCTGATAAGAATGCTTTTGTGAAAGTTTTTTATGCATTGCCATTAAAGTCTATTGAGAGGAAAAACACAACTTGAAGCTTGTTGCTCAAAAGAAGCTCAAACTTTTTCAAGCTGTAAGTATCAAGCAACACTACGCTCAGGTGTGAACAGGCACAATTAAAAGCCACGGGATTTTGGATGTTGAGCTACAAATGTTCAGGTGTGAATGGGGCTTTAACCACTTTAACCACTTGTTGCTAAAGGACCAGGCCCCTTTTTGCGATTTGGCACTGCGTCGCTTTAACTGACAATTGCGCAGTCGTGCGACGTGGGTCCCAAACAAAATTGATGTCCTTTTTTTCCCACAAATAGAGCTTTCTTTTGGTGGTATTTGATCACCTCTGTGTTTTTTATTTTTTTTTGCTATAAACAAAAATAGGGCAACAATTTTTAAAACAATACAATATTTTTTACTTTTTGCTATAATAAATATCCCCCAAAAACCTCAGTTTTTCTCAGTTTAGGACGATACATATTCTTCTACAATTTTTTGGTAAAAAAATTGCAATAAGCGTTTATTGATTGGTTTGCGCAAAAGTTATAGCGTCTACAAAATAGGGGATAGTTTTATGGCATTTTTATTAATATTTTTTTTTACTAGTAATGGCGCCGATCACCGATTTTTATCATGACTGCGACATTATGGTGGACACATCGGACACTTTTGACACCATTTTTGGACCATTGTCATTTTTACAGCGAACAGTGCTATAAATATGCACTGATTACTGTTGAAATGACAATGGCAGTGAAGGGGTTAACCTGTAGGGGGCGCTGAAGGGGTTAAGTGTGACCTAAAGAGTGATTCTTACGGTTAGGGGGCGTGGCTTGGCGTGACATGTCACTGATCGTTGTTCCCTATGACAGGGAACAGACGATCACTGACAGTGCCACTAGGAAGAATGGGGAAAAGTTTGTTTACACTTACCTCTCCCCGTTCTTCAGCTCTGTGACCCGATCGCGAGACACCGGCGGCGATCAGGTCCGCGGGTCCCGAGGGCGCAGTCACGGTCACGGAGTTCGCGACAGGTGCGTAAGCGTGCTGCCGGCGGAGCGCGCGTGACCCACGGCTCACACATTAAAGGGGACGTACCTGTACGCCAATGTGCGCAGCTGTGCCATTCTGCCGACGTACATGGGCGGGCAGCAGTCGGCAAGTGGTTAAAGTAACATATAATAAACAATTAATAAATTGTAAAATAAAGTGATGCAGCATGCTAAAGAAATGTGTACCTTGTACCTAGAGTATAAATAGTGTAGAAAACAGTGTAAAAATAATCAGTTTGTGAATACATCTACAGGCATACTCCACTTTTAAGTACACAATGGGGTTTATTTACTATCACTGGAAAGTGTAAAATCAGGCTCACTTCTGCATAGAAACCAATGAGCTTCCAGGTTTTATTGCCAAAGCTTAATTGAACAAGCTGGGGTTAGAAGCTCATTGGGTTCTATGCAGAAGTGAGCCTTATTTTGCACTCTCCAGCGATAGTAAATAAACCCCACTGTGTAAATAAAAGTGGGGTATGCCTGTATACAGTTTGAATAATTATGTGGTTTGTGGGTTAGAGGTGTAGTACCAGAATTTGTTCTTGGGGTCTCTTTTACTGTCAGGTATACCAGATGGGTAATGGTAAACCACAGGCTCATGGAGCAATATTTGAAATGGTGCCCCTTTAAGTCTAGTACAAAAACATTTAACCTCCCTGGCGGTAATAATTAGTGTGGTTCTTGGTTAACTTTCAGTACTATTACCGTTAACCCCGAGCCACACTCGGGATTGCATTGCAGGATCCTGGTGCAGTGTACTAACCTTGTCCCCAGGATCCTGTGATGTCCCCCAGCTGTGTTTGCGGGATGCTGCCCGTTCTCTATTGGTGAGGAGCTGCGATGCGCACTGGTGCCCTCCTCCTTCCCGCCTGTCCCTATGACGCTCAGGGGGGGCGTATGCGTTCGCCATTGTGCATCAACGTCACACGTGCTCGCCGGATGCACGGTGCCCTAGTGACGCGGTCCTACCGGCTTAGTACTGTCCATTTCCACGAGGTTGGGGCGGTGCTGTGATGGAGCCGGCTGTCAGGCGATTCATCGCCTGGACGCTGGGCATCCTTGCTCCCCCCTTTCATACTCATGCTTGTGACGTAAGGGGTGTGTCTGTGGCGGCGCACATATATATGGGCAGCCGCCCTGTCAGTGGTCTGGGTTTCCCTGAGCTCCCCCTTACACCAGCTCTACACCAATTCGGATGGGTTCCTCTCTGCCTTCAATACAGGTATACCTTACCTCTTTCCTTCTCCCATTCCCTCCTACCGTATGTTTTGGTGAGGACCCTGTACCATGGTCTTCTACCCCTACTCCCGGGTTGGCACCACTTCACCACCTAGTTGTCACTCCCCCAAAATTCTCACTGCCCCCACCTCTCCCCCCCCCATCTCTCACACTATGGTTGGTTATGACTTTTTCCATGGTCTCTTACCTCCACTGGTTGTGTGGCTATCCCACCACTCACTTCCCCCCACCCTCACCAGTCAATTTCCATCATTATTTATTCACACAGTCTCCTAACACCCAACCACTCTATTTATTCACCTAGTACATTCACCTTGTCCTTTATTCACACTAGGAGTGCTCGAGGAGCCTGGTCCCCCTGTCCATTTTGAGTGTTGCCACTAGGCGCACCCCTTCGGCTCCCAACCCTGATGTCCTCAGATGGCCCATGGCTCTCATATGGGTGCCAATTATTTGTTATTGGCACCCTAACATATACATGCGGTGAGGTATGGTGCGATCTGTTCAAGTACATTTGGCAACGCATTGAAACAAATGGGCTGTCAAAATCAGAACATACAGGAACGCAGGGGAAAGAGCACACGTGTACCAGTGTGAAGGGACTCCTTTCACTTTCTGTTGTGTCACCAAGATAGGAAGTAGAGAGAAATCTCATAAGCTCACTAAAAGGTGACATACGCCACTATTCAAGCTTTTGAAAATAGCCCCCCCTGCTCTGGTTTTAGAACTTCATAAAATAAAGAAAATGCAGCCAAAACAGTAAATAAAACATTTTATAACAGGCATTCTGAAGTGAAGTATGGCAGTCAGCAAGTGGCGAGTGACGATGGGAACTTAGGTTTGAAGTTTTACAAATCTTGTTTGAAGTTTTCCAGCTTTGCAGCAAACCCAGTTAAAGTCTGGGGGGGGGGGTCTTATTATTTAATTCCAGCCATTGGAAGGGCTAATAGGAAGTTCAAACAAAAGGCATGGGAAGCCAGGCAATGCTATGAGGAACATGAACCAAAGTCATAATTTGAAAAAAAAAAAAAGCCTCACCTCAATGCTTTTATAGAATGGTCAGCTCTCCCTATAAACTCCAACACACGTTACTTCTGTTAGCCCACCCTTTTTTAGAAAGGGGCATTGAGGACACCATTTATCCTGACCAAATCCCCAACTCTTTCCAGAAATGCTGCCCCAAACTTACAAGGAACCCCCACCACTATTGAGCCCTTCGGTGTACAAAACTGCCTCCTGCTACAGCCAAATAGTTAAAATGTTGACTTATAAGGGAAGAGCACCTGTTGTCATTTTTCTACACCCTAGTTCCTATGTCTTTGTGCATAGTTGAGTCTCTTAGCCTTGTTTCCACATCGATATGGATTTCTGGCTGCAATTCTTCTATGACTTCTGGCAAGAAGTAACTTCTGGCAAGACTTCTCTGGACAGTAGATGGGTGTGGGCCCCACTGGTTTCCACCTGTACTGATGGCACTGCTGGACATCTTATGATGTTGAAGGTAAGTAAGGAAGATGTGTCTTATCTGCTGCATTAAATTTCCTTGGCCGACCTCTGTGTCTACAGTCCTCAACGTTGCCCACTTCTTCAAAAGTGCTTGAACAGCACATCTTGAATCCCCAGTCTGCTTTGAAAATTATGCCTGGGAGAGATCCTGCTGTTGCAGCATAACAGCCTTGTGTCGTGTTGCTGTGCTTAGTCTTGTCATGGTTTATGACCTGTGATATGAAACTGTCTTCCACAACCTCACCTTAGTAGCAGAGTTTGGCTATTCCTCACCCAGGTTTAAGTCTTCTACACAGATGTTTCAATTTCAGTTAATGACTGTTTCAACTTACATGTAAAATTGACGATCATTAGCACCTGCTTGGTATAATTGGTTAAGCATACACCTGACTCTAATCTTTCAAAATCCCTGACTTTGTGCAAGTATACAAAGTGTGCAAGTGTAAAGCTGGCTAAAAATTCTACAATTTTCTTGTTCAAATCTTTACCTTCAACTATGTAGTGCAAGGGCCTGCCTGATTGCATACAATTTGAAAGTGCTTAGGTTTATGACCTGTGATATGAAACTGTCTTCCACAACCTCACTTTAGTAGCAGAGTTTGGCTGTTCCTCACCCAGGTTTAAGTAGTTTTAGTTAATTCAACGATGTAGTGCAAGGGCCTGCCTGATTGCATACAATTTGAAAGTGTTTAGGTTTGACCCAATATTATATGTTTTTGGTACATCTAAAGAAAAATTGAACAAAAATATTGTATAATTTGTAGCCAGCTTAAGAATTAAGCTGGCTACAAATGCTGGCTGCTTTAAAGCCAAAGTGTAAACACACCAATTTTTTATTTGATTTCGATTTTTCTTCTGTTTGCTCACTTTGCATTTTGTAAATTAATAAAAATACAAACAATTAAAATATATATTTCTGAAAGCATTATTATTTTACAACATTTATTCACACCTGCTTAAAACTTTTGCACATTACTATATATATTAGATAACACAGTCAAGTAAGGTCTGTGATACTTTTAATTATTTGCTCTACCAGTTCATTTTTCAGTTCAAGCTTTTGGTGATCTACTGTACCTTCTACTCTTCTTCTCATTCAAAACAATAATATATATTATATGGAAATTAGATTAAAATTATTAAAATTAATAATATGCTGCCATCTTTTTTTTTTTTGGTGCAAACCCCAAAAATTATAAATAAACCATGCGATGAGGCACTAGCTTAAACCGGTGATAACTAATTACAAGTATATATACCGATTCAATTGACAATGCAATCATATAAACATCAAAAATATGAATTAAACCTTATAACAAATAAAGTAAAGTAGAGATATCAAACAAAATCTCTGGCAGAAATCTTCTAGTACACCATTTTTTCTTCACCACGTGCAAATAACGCAAATCATGCTCTTCACACTCAATAGTGCTCCACCTCTCTATGTGCTCCACCAACTATTATATGGCGGGCCACTCACCAGATATCTTTGGGCCACCAAGACCCTCTCAGCTTAGACAATTACAATCCTATGAATGGTATATGCTTGGTATCTGCCGCCTCTCTTCTCATATCCACCAGTATAGGGAAGTCCCAGAATAGAAAACAATAGTGCAATAATTGTACACAAGTGGAGTGCGTGATTGGGGTGAGTGACCACCCATATAATAGGTAGTGGAGCACATAGAAAGGTGGAGCATTATTGAGTGTGAAGAGCATGTTTCTCTAGAAAAAGAAAAATTGGTGTAATAGAAGATTTCTTCCAGAGATGCACTAATGCCTTGTACACACGATCGGAATTTCCGATGAAAAAAGTCAGATGGAATTTTTACATCGGGTATTCCGACCTTGTGTGTGCTCCATCGGAATTTTTCCTTTGGATATTCCGACGGACTTAGAGAACATGTTCTCTTTTTTTCCAATGGAAACATTTTCCATCGGAAATTCTGTTTGTCTGTATGGAACTCCGAAAGAGAAAAAAAAAAAAGCATGCTCAGAATCAAGTCGGCCCATGCTCGGAAGTACAGTACTGAACTTCATTTTTCTTGGCTCGTCGTAGTGTTGTTGTACGTCACCACGTTCTTGACGGTCAAAATTTGGTGTGACAGTTTGTATGTAAGACAGATTGAACAGAATTCCGTCTGGAAAAATACATCAGAGTTTAGCCCGACGGAAATTCCGATCGTGTGTGCAAGGATTAAGAGTGGACTTTATTTGTTATAAGTTTGGTTAATTAAACTTTTTATGTTGCACAAATTTGTTTTGATGTTTATATGATTGCATTGTTAATTGCATCAGTGGGCTAGATTCAGATAGGTGAGCGGATCTTTAGATCTTTAGGTCATTGGGCCATTGGGTCATTGGGTTCGACGTGAGCGTAAATTACGTCCAGCCCTATTCTGAATCGACTTACGCAAACGATGTAAAAAATTCAAATTTTGTCGAGGAAACGACGGCCATACTTAACATTGGCTGCGCCTCATAGTCCCAGGGGTAACTATACGCCGGAAAAAGCCGAACGCAAACGACAAAAAGCGCCGGGCGGCCGTTCGTTTCTAAATTGGCGTAACTCCTCATTTGCATATTCGACGCGTAAACAAACGGAAGCGCCACCTAGCGGCTAGCCTGAAATTGCAGCCTAAGATCCGACGGTGTAAGTCACTTACACCTGTCGGATCTTAGGGATATCTATGCGTAACTGATTCTATGAATCAGTCGCATAGATACGACCGGCCGAACTCAGAGATACGACGGCGTATCAGGAGATATACGCCGTCGTATCTCTTTCTGAATCTGGCCCAGTATGTACACTTGTAATTGGTTATCACAGGTTTAAGCTAGTGTCTCATCACATGGTTCATTCCAAACAATACTGATGTACTTGGACTGAGAAGGGGGTAGAACCCCAACTATGATGTTGCTGGTGCATTAATATGGATAAGATGACCTTTTACATGATAACACTAAACAGCTCTAAAAAATAGTAACTGCTTCTGGTGACATTATTCCACTGGGTGAGATTTACTCCTACTATTGAACATTGGTAATCATAAAATGTAGCAACAGTCTGTGATAAAAAATACGATAAAGATGATGATGTTATTGTACTAATTAAGAAGTGAGAATTACTTACAGATCGCACGGAACATTGGCAATCAGAAAATGCAGTAACGCTAGTCTGTGACTGTGATAAATAATGATAATGACTATGGCACTTAGTGACAGCAGCTACCATGCACTGTGACTGCGACACATGACAGCGAAAATCACAAATTGTGCAGATCCACAAAATAATCACTGCTGCCCCATCAGTTTTACAGCAAAATATTTTTTTCCAAGACTACATACTACCGTGTTGAAAAATGTACATATTACCTTTTAGGTCTTTGAATGTATTCTTCCTTTTCAAGCAAAATATAATATAAAATAAAATAACACAGGTACTAAAATGGCATTTTTGTAAGACAGCTCCGCCGAGAGTTCATGCTGGATTCGGTACTGAAACTCAGCAATCCTGTGAACATGCTCGGAGGTACAAAGATCCGTTCTCTATCTGTATCTTTAACTGCCTGCCTTGAACATTCTATTCATTGTTGTTATAGCAACTGCTACATTTTAACGCTCAGTTTTTAAAACAGGTTTTCCAGCAAAACTAACAACACTCGCCATGTCCGTAGAGGGATTGAGCTAGATATTTCACAAACAAGTTAGTTGACAAACACCCGAATAATCAAAGTTTTTTTCTGTATCATTTTCTCATACTGTGCATTTCACAATAATCATTTTACAAGTCACGAATGCCTATAAATCTCATATGGCCAAGCCAACAGTAGGAAGCATTGTTTTCTGTTTTGATGCAGGTATTCCGTACATAGCAGCAGCATCTTACACATTTCTGACATTCTGAGCATCCAAGGACACATAGGCATGACATCCTTCTTTCATACGAATGGGATCAGTTACAGTATCTCACAAAAGTGAGTACACCCCTCACATTTTGGTAAATATTTTATTATATCTTTTCATGTGACAACACTGAAGAAATGAAACTTTGCTCAGGGCTCAAGTCCTGCGGGAACGCGTGGGAACGGAGTCCCTGCACTTTTTTCACAGCAGGAACGCAGTTCCCTTTGCAGGACTAGAGCAGCCGAGAGCAGCCAAGCCGCCCGAGCCAATCCTTCACTAAGCGGCAATGCCCAGCTCGAGTCACTGTCGGGGGCAGGTGAACCTTAGTAATCCTTTATGTTACTGGCCGCTTCCTGTATATGGATTCATCGGGTAGTGTGCGAGTATTCCCTCACTTCCTCAATGCCACAATGTCTCCTGGGAGCTTTTGTCATTGTTCCCACGAGACATTGCGGAGGTCTGCCGTGAGTTATCGCTGGATTTAGAAGGAACTTGCTTAAAGTTTAGTAATTATGCATATGAGCGTATCATTTTGTTTTTGGTGGGGGAGTGGATCTTGGGTGGGAATTCCCACACTTTTTTTCCCCAGGACTTGACCCCCGACTTTGCTACAATGTAAAGTAGTGAGTGTGCAGATTGTATAACAGTTTAAATTTACTGTCCCCTCAAAATACCTCAACACAGCCATTAATGTCAAAACCGCTGGCAACAAAAGTGAGTACACCCCTAAGTGAAAATGTCCAAATTGGGCCCAATAAGCCATTTTCCCTCCCCAGTGTCACGTGACTCGCTAGTGTTAGTGTCGCAGGTGTGAATTGGGAGCAGGTGTATTAAATTTGGTTTTATCGCTCTAACTCTCTCATACTGGTCACTGGAAGTTCAGCATGGTACCTCATATCAAAGAACTAATAATAATTTCTCTATATAAAGATGACCTAGCTAAAGAGCTGCAGCACAATGGCCAAGACCATACAGTGGTTTAACAGGACAGGTTCCACTCAGAACAGGCCTCGCCATGGTCAACCAAAGAAGTTGAATGCACATGCTCATCAAATTGGTCTGCATAGCTATCATCCCAGATGGAAGCCACTTCTAAAGATAATGCACAAGAAAGCACGCAAACAGTTTGCTGAAAACAAATAGACTAAGGACATGGATTACTGGAACCATGTCCTGTGGTCTGATGAGACCAAGATAAACCTATTTGTTTCAGATGGTGTCAAGCATGTGTGGTGGCAAACATGTAAGGGGCACAAAGACAAGTGTGTGTTGCCTACAGTCAAGCATGGTGGTGGGGGTGTCATGGTCTGGGGCTGCGTGAATGCTGCTGGCACTGGGGAGCTACAATTCATTGAGGAAACCATGAATGCCAACATGTACTGTGACATACTGAAGCAGAGCATGATCCCCTCTCTTTGGAGACTGGGTCGCAGGCATGGGCGTCCTCTGAACTTTTTTCAGGGGGGGCTATCATTTTAAGGTCATCCATTCTCGGTCCCTTTTTGACAATGTCATGAAGGGGAGGGGCTTAGTCATTATCACATTAAGCGCAGGCATGCAAGGGTTTGAGAAACCTGATGCAACCATCAAGCAACTAACAACTTTGAATAACAATATCATAAAAAATGGAGTCCCCCCCCCCAGGAAATGACAACCCCCAGGATCAGTTTCCGCAATAACAATCTCCAGCTTTGCTGTCAGTTTCCACAATAAAAATCGCCAGGATTGGTGTCAGTAGCAACAATAATAACCCCCCACATCGGTGCAGATTTCTAGAATAAAAACTTCAGCATCTGTACCAATGTACATAATAATGACCCTCAGCACTGGTGTCAGTTTCCTCAGTAAAAACTCCCAGCATTTGGTTTCATTTTCTGCAATAATTGCCCCCAGCATAGATGGGAGGATATCAGGTTAGACACTTCCTAATGGCTCAGTCCCAAGGATAAGTAATGGATAATGGCCAACAGGCCCTCTTACCAGACCTGGTGAAACCGCAATAATGATCCCTCTGGCTGGATGTTCGCTCACTCTGGGTTGCCTGGGGTGACTCTAGTCAGTAGTGTAGCATGCCTGTACCCTGGCAGCGGCTCCGTCTTTCTCGCACTCTGGTGGTTCGGGTACAGCGTGACTCGCACTCTGGTGGTGCGGGTACAGTGTGACTCGCACTCTGGTTGTGTGGGTGCAGCGTGACTCGCACTCTGGTTGTGCGGGTACAGCGTGACTCGCACTCTGGTTGTGCGGGTACATCGTGACTCGCACTCTGGTTGTGCGGGTACAGCGTGACTCCCACTCTGGTTGTGCGGGTACAGCGTGGCACTCTGGTTGTGCGGGTACAGCGTGGCACTCTGGTTGTGCTGGTACAGCGCGGCACTCTGGTTGTGTGGGTACAGCGTGGCTCTCTAGTTGTGTGGGTACAGCATGGCTCTCTAGTTGTGCGGGCACACCGTGGCTCTCTTTCTGGCTTCCCCCAGCATGAGCACAGTATTCTCTTTTTTCTTCTTGTAACACCCCCCCCCCCAGCAGAGTGCTTGCATTCTGGGGGCTTTAGAATGGTGTCTGTGGACACGCTGGGGCCGCCACTCTTAAGGGACTACATTTCCCATGATGCCCCCAGTCCCCAGAATCTTCTGATTGGCCCTCTGCTGTGGCCAATCATGGCAAAGAAAGCAGGAAGCAAGGTGGCATCACCGGCATGTCAAATCCAATTAGAGCTGCTCTCTCTCTCTTCTAGCTCCAGCTGACAGAGAGGGGGAGGGGGATGATCGGGGGAGATATACAGTACAGCCAGCCCGTGGCTCTCCTCTCCCTGTCACAGCTCCGCTGCTCTATTTACCAGAGAACTCGGCAGCGGCGCTGTGACAGGAAGAGGAGAGCCGCGGGCTGGCTGTACTGTATATCTCCCCCGATCACCCCCCTCCCCCTCTCTGTCAGCTGAAGCTAGAAGAGAGAGAGCGGCTCTAATTGGATTCGCCATGCCACCACCTTGCTTCCTGCCCGCTGTTTTTCTCCCCGAGGATCATGGCACTGGTGAGGGGTGTACTCACTTTTGTGAGGTACTGTATGTATTCAGCCAGTGGCAGTCTAGTGGGGAATTTATAGGCTTTGTGACAGTCAATGCTGTTATGCTGAGCCGTGATACAGTTATAGCGGGTGACAGCACAGAGAGTAAGATGTCACACCAACTTTCAGATTAGCTGTCAGAAGTAACCACAGTGACCACATGTTTGCTGACTACTTTTGGCACAAGGGAAACCTTGAAGAGTACTGATTTGTCCTCTGCTCTGGGCTCCTGAAGTTTATCTTTGGGGAGCCTGTTGCAGACAACAGGTTCCCTGTCCCTGTCTAATTGGAGAAAGACTTCCCACAAGACTTGGGCAGCCATCTTTAACAAGAGAGGCTACACATAGCCCCTGCTGGGTATTTAGCTCATTCTACAGTGTGGGGAGTGTACAGATATGGTCATGTACATGCTGCTTCAGGAAAGATAAGCGTGTAGGGAGAGGTTCCTGAGAAGCACGGTCTAGTATCCTAGAATACTACTTAGAGTTGGGAAGGACCTGATTGCTAGCCTGCATCTGGATTTGTGAATCTTAGCGCCCTGCACAGCACTTTATCTGAAAGGTCCAATAAAAGCCATGGGGATCTGTATAAAGGAGCAATCCTCAAGAACACTTGGCATTTACAGTTAGCCTGCCTATTTGGATTAACTGGTTATAGAACTGTAAAGAGCTCCTTATGGAAAATGTAGGATCATTATGACATTGTTGTATTGTGTGTTATTTTTTTTTATTATATAAACCAGAAAATTCCTAGAACCCAGTCCCTTTAAATCACTGCCATTAATAGATTGCCACTGAAAACAATGAAGGTGCCTGTCACGTCATGGTTCGTGTCATGTTAATTATTTTGTGATAGTCGTGGTGGTGCTAATTCTGGGATTCATCAAATCTTTGTAAAATCTTGATGCTTTTCTCATAGCTTCATGTTGACCATACACTATACGAAAAATTGTTCGAAATTCAGTCATATAGACAGTTTGTTCGTTTTTCGGGCAGTTAATGGGCACAAAATCGATAATCGTAGGGACGTTTTTGAGTCGTAAAAAAACGAAGGACAGTTTGAAAAATGTTTGCCGAACGAACGATAAATTGAAAAGTTAATGTGTTTTCCAATCGAACTGTCTGCACTAGGTATATGTAAAAAAAACTAACAAAAAATGCATTCATTTATGTCCACTGAACGATTTATCGGCCATTACACGATGGCACTATCATTTGTGCTCACGGGCGAATGTTCGTTTTTAAAAAAAGGGGTTTGGCCGTGTTTTCGTATAGTGTATGGTCAGCATTAGGCTGGAAGCCTTCCAATATAAGGGTTCTTCTTTAAAGTAGTTGTAAACCCTCTCATATACCCAGTGAATAGGCTCAGGTGTTACAATGAAATGAAACAAATCCTCCTACATAAGTTTTACTTATTTATCTGCAGCCTTCTCTTCTCTACAACCCTTCAAAAGACCACAATTGTGATGAAATTCTTCTGCACCTGTGAGTAGTACTGAGGAGGGGGTGCAGAGCTGTAGTGGAATCGCCTATACACTACGTGAGGGCTGATTAGAGAAAGGGAAACAAACCCCTCCACATAGATAATGGAACGAAGGAACATGCAGAGCTGTATTCTGAGTAGACAAGCTGTGTGCTTATCTCCCTCCACATCACACATTTTTTCTCATGTGGTGGGAAAACTTCTCAAAAATTACTCATACTAATAACAGAGAAATGAAGCACCAGAGAGAAACGACACTTAGAGATTATGACTGGGGTTTACAACCAGTTTAAAGTTCAATTCCAGGACAAACTGCTAAATTCACAGATGAAATACATATATTGGGGCTGTTTAACCTTCAAAAGACGTGCATTTTCTTCCATCCAGTCCTGAGATTTACACAGTTTTGCCACACAGCACATCACTGTCTGGCAGGGCAGGGACCTGAGTTTTCTCTGCTGTAGTTAAAGTAATTCTAAAGGCTATATTGAAACTAAAAAAAAAACATTATAGTTTCCTGAACTCTTTTTTTGGCAGTCCTGCGCTGGAGCTATCTGCTCCTTCTTTCTGCGGTTTGCCATGGGGGCACCTGTGCAGGTGCACTCCAAGTCGGCTGTCTGCATCCATAGACACACACACACACAGCCAGTAAGCCATGCCCTCCTCACAGGAGTTTGACTGACAGCCTATAGCTCTTGCTGGTGCCTTTGCCTCCTGTGAGATAAGGAAGTGCAGTAGCTATGCTGCAGATGGGAACAGGGCTATTTGTTTAGGGAAGGGGAAACAGATAGTGGAGTGTTTTAGTGGAACTTTAGCCATAACAACTTATTGGGCTACATTCACAAAGCAGTATTTTCATCTTTAAAATGTGCGTTAAAATAACTTATAGCATTCTTCAATTTCTTTGCAATTCACAAAAAATCACCTCCGATAAGGTTTTTCCTTTATGCATTACTGTTGTGAGAACTGATCCAAAAAGGCAGAGACTTCTCAAAATTGGCTATTATATATTTACATTCCTTAAATACTGCATACCTGAATCACTACTTAATTACTGCATGTTTTCAATTATTTATTTCCTTCTGTGAATTGACCTTAACCCCTCTCCATGCGGTATTTACTGACGTTTTTGAGTGCTTTGCTGTAACTACCCAAAAACGGTATAGTGACTTGGCAGTTGCAGGGTCACATGCGATATTTAGGGGGAATGTGTCCAGACACCTACAGTACATACCGCATGTGATCTAGTTCTGTGAATGAAGCCCATTCTCTAGTATCACTCTGTTCACTGTTGTCCATTAATATACAGCTTGTAAACCTGTACACAGTGATTTCAAAGAACACAAGAGGGCCGGATTCATGTAGCTCAGCAGATCTTTAGATCCGCTAGATCTACCTGGTTTACGATCCGCCGGTGCAATTTAGCGAGGCTAGTGCATGATTCATAAAGCCCTTACCTCGCAAATTGCACAGTTGGATCGTAACTCCCCCCAGCGGAATGCAAATTCCGCGGCTAGGGGGAGTGTACAATTTAAATCAGGCGCGTTCCCGCGCCGATTTAACTGCGCATGCGCCGCCGTGAAAAAGCCCAGTGCGCATGCTCCAAATGACGTCGCTAGGACGTCATTGTTAGCGGCGGGTACGTCAATTGCGGTCATCGGGATTCCCGATCGACTTACGCAAACGACGTAAAAATTTTGAATCTCGGCGCGGGAACGGCGGCCATACTTAACATTAGCTACCCCTCATATAGCAGGAGTAGCTCTCCGCCGGAAAAAGCCGAACGCAAACGACGTTGAAAAAGAGCGACGGGCGGGCGTACAGACGTGAATCGGCGGTTTTCCTCATTTGCATATGCGACGTGTAAAACAAAGCGACGACACCTAGGGGCCGGCGGGAGATTACAGCCTAAGATTCGACTGGTGTAAGTCACTTACACCAGTCGGATCTAAGGGAGATCTATGCGGAACTGATTCTTATGAATCAGTCGCATAGCTCCGACCGTGGGATCTCACAGATCCGACCGTCGGGTCTCACAGATATGACGGCGGATCAGGAGATCCGCCGGCGTATCTATTGATGAATCTGGCCCAATAGAGTTTAGCTGCATACCAATCCTAAGCTTGGAAGAAGGGCTATCCGAAACACACTGGCATGTTTTATGATATTTTAACAAATAAAATACCAATTTTTGACTACGCCATCTTAGATCACCTATGTGTTGATGCCCTACAAACTAACATACAGATTCATCTTTTGCCTATGGATATTTTTGCTCAGATTGCAAAAAAAGGCACCGATACAGTATTAATAGTCATTACAGCTAAGCTAATATATAAATTTGAGGGAAGATAATCATAGAAAAAAAATACAATTATACTTTTGCTTTTCAGTCTTAAGCTTCATACACATGTAGCGCCCTGCTCCTGATGACAGGCGCTATGTCAAATTTAGAGGGTGTCTGAGCCGATAGTTTGGCTCAGACTTTGTTAATTAAGGCTAAATCAGCCTTTGTTCCGGCTATGGCTGTGCTGGAGGGATTTCCCTTTGTTCGCCTGTAGGTGGCAATACTACCACAGGCCAATGTTGGAACTAAGGCAAGCCATGGTGTTTTGGGTGTCTTTCCTCAGGAACAGCCCAGTGGGAGTGGTCCCCCCGCTGGGCATGCTGGGGAAGGATACTTAAGGGGCAGACGCCATTTTACAGTGGCTCTTCTTCTCCTAGTGGCCCTCCTGGCGCGAGGTATGTGTCGTGTGATTATTTAGCCTCTGGGCCATGCTGGCCCAAGGCTGCATTTCTGCCTGGTAGGCCCAGTTATCCTGACTGGGGCCTACGCTTTGGAGGTGATCCTGTGCTGTCTGTCCTGCGGGAGAAAGCCACTCAATGGAGGAAGCCAGGGGAGGACCTGTCCCGGAAAGGACCGAGCGGAAGGCTGGTACTTTGGGAGAGGCCTGGTAACTTATTGAAGGATGCACCGTAGCCTACAATACCTTACAGTGTGCCGTGTTGGCTCAACCCCAGGATTACGGTGTGCCTATGACTGCACATAATATGAACGGGCCCTCAATTGTCATCAGAACAGCTTGGAAGATTTGCCTGGCCCTCACCTCCTGTTCCACACAAAGCCATAAAATTCTGGAGTTTTCATTATTTTATGCCCTTGGGACAATGGTCACCAGGACAAATAGTGAGGGTGTGTCTCCCCAACAGGCACAAATGGCAAAAAAAGATAGAGGTTTCAACATTTGTAAGATTAAAACAAAAAAATAAAGCATTTGGCTTTAGATAGAGTTTAACATGAACTATGTATGCACAAAATCCTTTGTTCTCCATTGAGAAAAATAAATAAAAAGCAGCTGTTCTGCACTGGTGTGTCAGAGAATAAAATGCCTGCATCCCTTATGCTATGCTTACCTGCTCGTGCATATCCGCCCGCGTGCAAAAGACCTAATCATGAATCTGTTTGGATTAGGACATCCTCAAAAATAAACCTGAGGTACGCTAGGAATATAAAACAATATTTTCCCGACCTGATCTTAAAAAGTGCATGTTTAGTTGTCGAATGAGCATAAACAGATGGTAATCATGGGGCTAAAATGAAACAGCTCAGATATATTGCGCCGTTGATAAGTGCAGTTCGCATTCTAGAACAACCTGTTTACCCACATGAGGGTCATGTAATAGGATTAGGTGTTGATCCCAGCTAGAAATCATTGTCAGACTCCAACCTGCCGTTACACCGCCATGCTATCACATTAAGTAGATGGAACATAAGGAATGAAACAGCAGTTTCACAACCATTTCAAATGTCATGCAAGTTTGAATCACTAATTTAAATAAGAAAATGAATGTCACTGGAGCTGAAAAAATGTTTCCTGTTGTTCAAAATAATAGCACCAGTATAAGCCTTGATATGATATAACAGCCTGTTTTGTTACACTCCACTGATTTCTGCGGTTAATTTAATAGCTGTCTTGTGCTTTACCGTGAAGCTTTTGTTTCTCATGTAAAAAAATAAATGACAAAATACTTATTTGAAACAAATAGGGTATTAAAAGTCACCTATTTTACGCTTTTAAAGCGAACCTGAACTTGGATCATTATGGGGAAAACACCAGGTTTACATGATGCTCCCATCCCATTGGCACCTATCTTCTTTTATATCCTTCATTGGCTCAATGATGTAAAGTAGTGTGTAACCTTACCACTTGTTGGAGCTTTCAAAGTGCCTGAGACTCTCTCCCTTCTGCAGGGTGCGAGGAAGGGAAGTGAATCACGTGCTGTGGGATGAACTCTCTCAATCTTTCCACTGGCTTCCACTTGTCTTACTAATAAAATTCAAAACACTAATAATAACACACAAAGCCATCTGCAATTCTGCCCTAGCTACATCACCAACTTTGCCTTAAAGCGGAAGTAAACCCATCTATTTGATAGTTTAAAAAAACAGTTAACATTCCCGGCATGCCGGAAATGCTAGATGTCACATTTGCTTGTGCTCTCAACCAAACTGTCAAACCATCCAATGGCTGGTTTCATAACTGATCACATGTGCAGCATCGTGGCAGTTGCAGATTAAACAGAGGCCAAGATGGCAGCTTCCTTGGCTGAAAATAATAGGAGGGTTTACTTCCACTTTAAAATATGACCCAAACCATCCCATCTGCTCCTCCCAGGACCTCCTGCTCTCTAGATCCCGTTTCACGTCCTCCCATGCTTGCCTCCAGGACTTTTACAAAACCTCTCCCTTCCTTGGGAACTCCCTACCCATCTGAAACTCTGTTCGAGCTAAATCACCAACCTTATCATAAAATATGGACCCGGCCTTCATCTTGAGGAGGTTTTTGTACTACTGGGATATTTTTAAACAATTTATGGCTATAGGATAGAGTTCCATTACTTGAGCGGTAATTACCAACTTACCAAATATAGTACATGCACAAATGCTCGCAGAATATGAGGTATTGAACATATGGATGTTTTGATATATAATTTTAGAGCCAAAAAAAACCTGAAGAAGACTATGACCGGAAAAAGTTGAAACGCGTTGGTGTGTTCGTGTGGATATCATTCTTGTAATGTACTGTCATTTGATAGTTGTACTGTGTAATAATTGACAACTGTAATGAAACATGAGTGTACACACCTGTAGCCAGAAATTATATTTTAAATCCTATTCCCATTCTTGTACTAATTTTGTCCAATAACGATTTTACAATATTATAAACAATACAAACTTTCTTGATTAGAATACCTAGCTGCTAAAAAAAATCCTTCAGGGGAATCCTTCCATTTTGTCATAAAATATTACCCAAACAGTAATAACACACAAAGCCATCTCTAACTTTTCCCCAGCTACATCATCAACTTTCCCTTAAAATATCACCCAAACCCTCCCATCTGCTCCTTCCAGGACCTCCTGCTCTCTAGCTTCCACTTTCTCCCATGCTTGCCTTCAGGACTTTTACAGAACTTCTCCCATCCTTGGGAACTCCCTATCTCAATCTGTAAATCTATCTCCTATCTGTCCACCTTTAAGCGATCTCTGAAAACTCATCTCTTCAGAAAAACCAATCCCACCTCCACCTAAAAACAGAACTTTTGCTTTCTCCCTCAGTTAATACCTTTTGTACTGCTGTGTAGTGGTATCAGCCAAGGACCAATCACACAGAGAAGTTTACTTGACCTTTACTGATGTATGCAGGTTAGAAAGGTACAAAAAAATATAACCAACTGTTAACTTAAGCCTGGTACACAGTACTAGCTTTCTTTGTTCAACCCAGCAGGGCTGAACGAAAAAAAAACCTGACAGCTCAGGAGGAGCCACTGTACTAAATATGCGATGTTAGTACATCAATCTCCCCTGCTGTGCTATTATGTTCTGACAGGGGGAAATGCCCTTCCACCAGAACACTCCAGTCACTGATCAGGGGCCAATCGACAGACCTTTTTCAGTCATGCCCCTTCGACAGAAGCCAGTCGAATGGACGGCTTATGTCAGCCGAAATATCAGGCAGTTTCTATTGAACCGACCAATGCCACCCAACATTCAGCCCATGTGTACTAATCTTTAGGGTTATCAAAGAAGGTAGCCAAACAGAGTAACAGGAATACCAGCAACAATTCTTGCATTTGCCCACTAGGTGGCAATACAGTGTAACTATCATTATGGTGCAGGAGTAAAGTCAGGTACACAGATACTAAAACTTGGCCAGTTCAGCAGGAACTAGTTACATTTTGGTACGTGTGTACCCAGAAGAGAGAGCCAGATGGCATGGTATTTTTGTGAAGTAGTTTTGTTAAAGTTTTGTGAACTTTTAGATTTCATTTAAATAAAAGTGGGCTGGCAAGCTCTAAAATGAAGTTCGAACTGGTATGGTCTTTCTACCCTTAGAAAGCGACTGCACCATCTTCAGGTCGGTTAACAAACTGCAGCACAACATCTGCCTACAAAATGAAAACGATGTCAAATACTTGCAGTGCCCTACAAAAGGAATACATTCTCTCACTTGTTAGAGGACTGGCTGCAGAGGTTAGCCCAGATAATCAAGGGCAAAAAAAAAAACCCTGTAACAGGCTCTGCACTGGTACCAATGGAGTAGTCTCTGGGAAAGTAGTCCAGGCAGCTGTGAGCAATACCACCCTACATGCGCTGTACTGGGGAATCCAGTCAGACAATATACACCAATGTGACTGGGACTTATGTTAGTGCTGTGTGCTCTTATGCTCACACTTTGTAAAGTGTTGTGTAAGCTATTTGCACTATTACATACATAGTTACATAGTTACATAGTTACATAGTAGGTGAGGTTGAAAAAAGACCCAAGTCCATCCAGTCCAATCTATGTCTGTGATTATATGTCAGTATTAGATTGTATATCTCTGTAAATTGGGGTTGTTCAGGTGCTTATCTAAAAGTTTTTTTAAACTATCAATGCTCCACGCTGAGACCACCACCTGTGGAAGGGAATGCCACATCCTTGCTTGCTGCTCTTACAGTAAAGAAACCTCTAAGTTGTTTAAGGTTAAACCTCTTTTCTTCTAATTTTAATGAGTGGCCACAAGTCTTGTTAAACTCCCTTCTGCGAAAAAGTTTTATCCCTATTGTGGGGTCACCAGTACGGTATTTGTAAATTGAAATCATATCCCCTCTCAAGTGTCTCTTTTCCAGAGAGAATAAGTTCAGTGTTCGCAACCTTTCTTCATAACGAATATCCTCCATTCCCTCTATTAGCTTTGTTGCCCTTCTTTGAACTCACTCCATTTCCAGTACATCCTTCCTGAGGACTGGTGCCCAGAACTGGACAGCATACTCTAGGTGCGGCCAGACCAGAGTCTTGTAGAGTGGGAGAATTATTGTTTTTGAGTTAATCCCCTTTTTAATGCATGCCAATATTCTGTTTACTTTGTTAGCAGCAGCTTGGCGTTGCATGCCATTGCTGAGCCTATCATCTACTGGGACCCCCAGGTCCTTCTCCATCCTAGATGCCCCCAGAGGTTCTCCCCCCAGTGTATAGATTGTATTCATATTTTTACCACCCAAATGCATTATTTAAACATTTTCTACATTAAACCTCATTTGCCATGTAGTTGCCCACCCAATTAATTTGTTTAGATCTTCTTGCAAGGTTTCCACATCCTGCAGAGAAGTTATTGCCCTGCTTAGCTTAGTGTCGTTCGCAAATACAGAGATTGAACTGTTTACCCCATCATCCAGGTCATTTATGAACAAATTAAACCGGATTGGTCACAGCACAGAACCCTGAGGGACCCCACTACCCACCCCTGACCATTCCGAGTATTCCCTATTTATCACCACGCCACTATATATATTACGTAAGATTAATGACAATAATAATAATAAAGAGCGCGACTCACACACTGTAGTTGGAAGTACGGGACATGTCACTTCTAGCAGCTAAATGGAGTTGCAGGGGGAGTGAAGGTAGGGTGACCGTTGTGGCTGACAATTAAAGCCCTACTACATCGAAAATGTTCTCAATCTAATTTTATGTAGAGTGTAAAAAGGCTAGTACCTCTGTCAGGTTTTCATTGCTGTCAGAACAGGAATTGAAGGGAATGATCTGCAATTAGAACACAGAAAAACAGAAAGAGTAGAATAAGGAAATGTTTGAACTTCTGTCATTGTCTTTATTGCTGTCCCAGTAACACCCATAGCTCATTCTTTTTTTTTATTGGCATTACAGAGACAGGAAGTGAAAGAAAATCACCCAAATGGGGCTACATAGAGAAGTTAAGTTTTGACAAAAATTTTAACTCTTTAGAAATTTCTACAGTTCTAAAAAATACCTATATTGGCTAGAGTTGGCTTTAAAGTGCAATACATGCACCCTTTTCCAAGTTTTACCTCTTTAAGGACCCAGAGAGTAACTACAAGTACCTGTTGATCTGGCAGAAATGCATTCTCACAATTCTTGTTTTGAATTTATGAGACGGTAGAGTGGAATATAGCATGCAAGTAATCACCTTGATTTCCATACTCCCTGTAATAAAATACTATAGTACAAATTGTCAGATGAGGGGACTTTGTATGTGGACTGAAGGATTGCACATATCATAGAACTTAGTTTTATTATTACCATGATAAAATACATCAGCAAGATATCCTACTATAATCCTACTACATGGAGAGTACTGACTGAGTTTAGTCACATATGAAAAAACAAAAATCAGCACAAGGGACTTTATATATAGCCTATAGGATGTGTCCCTTGTGCAGCTGGCTGAGTGATTAGCTGAAATCTTCCTCTTCTAATCCCCCTACCTCCACCGCTGTAATCTTCCAATGCAGAGGGGGCTAATAGAGCTGACAGAGCTGTGACAATTATCAGGAGTGCCGACTATGCTCACTATTTTTGTCCTCTCCTCCATTCATAGATGCTGTACTATACCTTCTATAAATGAAACTTGATCTATGAAGGGAGGAAGCAGACCTTTCATTCATCCGCCATTTTTTTTTTAATTCATAGAAGCTATAATATAGCTTCTACAAATGGAGAAGAGGACAGAAAAGGCTGCAACTGTCTGCACTCTTGTTGCATGCCTGTCACAGGTCCATCAACTCTAATGATACACGTAACACTGCAAGGTTACGGCTCTGGGGGTAGCGGGGAGGATTAGAGGAGGAAGATCTCAACTAATCCCACAGCTGGCAGCACATGGGGCACATCCATTTTACTGTAATGCCGCGTACACACGATCGGTTTGTCTGATGAAAACGGTCTGATGGACCGTTTTCATCAGACTAACCGATCGTGTGTGGGCCCCATCGGTTATTATCCATCGGTTAAAAAATAGGAACTTACAATGCGCTAAGTCAAATAAACTTTTCCCCACATACGCCCTAATGCAGAAAATTTGGAATAAGGCACGACAACTACAGAATATAGAGGGTTTCACAGGACACAGCCCAATTTGGAACAACCGCTATTATGAGGAATTGATGTCTCTGACATGTAGCGAACACTGGAGGAGATATGGAATTACACACTTGGTGCATATTTTTTCTGGGGGTTCACTGCTCTCATTTGCGGAGCTCCGGGAGAGGTATGGTCTTCCCCAGACGATGCACTTCCAGTACTTACAGCTGAAGCATGCCATTAGGGCCCAGGCGGGAAGTAACCCCTGGATATTGTCCCCTGCCCCGATCTTTCACTTCATGGTTGGGATAACTAGCTTTAAGGGCTTTATTTCAGATTCATATGCAATGTTACTAGCAGCACTTCTGCCGGGTCTCCCTGAAAAGGTGGTGACCTCGTGGGAGAGAGACGTGGGTGTTTTTGAGGAGGAACAGTGGGAGGAGGCATTGCTAGCCATACAGGGAGCCTCGCTCAATGTAGCACAACGGCTGTCCCAACTGTTCATCGTCCTACGAGTTCATTTCACCCCGGCCAGACTGTATAGGATGGGGCTGGTGGAGGATGATAACTGTCCTAGATGTGCAAGGGACCATGGTGACCTTATTCATTTGTTGTGGCGATGTCCCAAGCTGCACATGTATTGGGCGGGGGTTCTCAAAACTCTTAACGAGGTGTTCGGGATTCAGGTGCCGCAGACCCCCAGAGTATGTGTCTTGGGTATAATAGAGGACCTCCCACTGGAAGATAACCCAAAAAAAGCTGTGGGTAGAGCCCTGTTCCAGGCCCGCAAACTTATCCTTAGACACTGGAAGGACGCAGAGCCACCAAGGCTGGGGGAGTGGATAGCCCAGATGGGACTCACTCTCCGAGCTGAGAAATATATCTACCAGCGCAGGAAACGGGGGGGAAGGTTTGAGTTGCTGTGGGCCCCATGGTTAAATTCCCCGGGACTGGCCCCTCTTGAGCTGGTACTGGACAGGCTGCTCATGTAAAGGGCCGAGGGGTAATGAAAAAAGGGAAAGGAGAGAAAACTCGAGACTGGGACATTGGTGTGCTATGGAAGGTGGAGGGGGAAAGGGACAGGGGAGTGGACCCAGTGGTGCATTGGAGAGGGATACGGAGTGTGAGAGCATGTCAGTACTCTTAAAGAATGTATTAATGTATAATGCAAGGATTAGATGGGAGGAGAACGTAGCATTTCAGAAGTTCTTTCTTTTGTTGATTTATTTTTGTTGTTTTATATTATTTCATTGCCCTGAACGGTATAACATGGATGTATATGACAAAAAAGCTATGTAACAGACAAGATGTATGTACCCATGTATTTCTGTCATATTTGTCAATAAACATCCTTTTTTGAGAGAAAAAAATAGGAACTTGTTTTAAAATGATCTGATGGTTAACTAACCGATAGAAAAAATGATCGTCTGTGGGCACGTCCATCGGTTAAAAATCCACGCATGCTCAGAATCAAGTCGACGCATGCTCGGAAGCATTGAACTTCATTTTTCTCAGCACGTCGTTGTGTTTTACGTCACCGCGTTCTGAAACGATCGGTTTTTTAACCGATGGTGTGTAGGCACGACTGATCATCAGTCAGCTTCATCGGATATCTGATGAAAAAATCCATCAGACTGTTTTCATCGGATGAACCGATCGTGTGTACAGGGCATTAGTCGTGTCCCTCGTGCTGATTTTTTTTTTTCATTTGTGATTAAACTTAGGCTTTTTAGCGGAGTTCCACCCCTTTAAAAGTCAGGAGCTCCAAAAAGTGTAGCTGCTGACTTTTAATAAACAAAAACTCACCTGTTCCACCAGGGCCGTTCGAAGACATTTGGGGGCCCCAAGCAAAAAAAAAAATTATTTTGAGTTGAGAAGCGGGCGGTGGGTGGGGTGGGGGGTTTGTCTTACCTCTATCCTCCGCCCCACCTCACATGCACACGTCGGCATATGTTGGTGTCCGCACAGGGGCCCCAGCAGGGAGGGCCCTTGCCGCATCGCTGCGTCCTCCTGCAGTCCGGTCGGCCGTGTGCCATAACCGCGCGGTACAGGAGTTTCAGTTTGCTGTTCCCGGGGCCGGACTGAGAGGAAGTGAACACTCCGTGTGTGCACTTCCTGTTAGTCCGGCCGGGAACAGGAACCTGATTCTCCTGTTCCCGTGCGGTTATGGTACACGGCCGACCGGACTGCAGGAGGACGCAGCGGTGCGGCAAGGGCCCTCGTTGCTGGGGCCCCTGGCCAGCTCGGGGGCCCCAGGCAAATGCCTCCTTTGCCTGTCGGGTTCCGAGGGGCCTGTGTTCCACGATCCAGCGATGTGTCCGCCCGAAGCCTCGCTTCTCTCACCCTCCTCTCTGCGGCGTCAGCATTGCAAGTATGGTTGCCTGGAAGCCAGGCTCACACTGCGCATTGCGCGAGCCACGCTGCGCGTTAAGAATGGCCAGGCAATCTTCTGGGACCTGTGAGGTATCCCATAAGATTGAAGGGAGGGAGAGGTGAACTTTCATCCGGCGCCCTGGCGCCAGGAGAGGAAGTGGAAGCTGGTTACCTGTGAAAACTAGGTACCCTTTCCCCCCCCAGAAAAATGACATGCCAAATATGGCAAGTCAAGGGGTTACGAGTACTTAAAGCTGAAGTTCCATTTTTGGATGAAACTCCGCTTTACCATAGAATACATATAAAATTTGGATGTAAACCAGAAACTATGTCACAAAGCACAACACCTAGTAAATACAATGGTAATGTGGGGATGCTTTTGTCAGTCTTTTATTTCCTCAGGACCAGGTTTTCATATCCTATATGAGTGCAACAAACAATAGATCTTTGGTTTCCATATCCATATAACAAATAAAAGCACACATCACTACTCCTTCAATGCCTGCCACAAAGGTATAAATTGCAAAGAAAGATACTTCCACTGCCAGAAGAAAAAGATTCCCATACAATCAAGTGACAAACCAGATGGTTATCCTACCAGGCCCGGATGGGGAGCAAGGTGGACTGATTGGTGACAGCCCTGCCAGTTGTCCTTTGTTAAACTACCCCCCCCCCCATTCTTATTCTCCACAACACAAAGGCTCAGGCCCCATACACACGAGAGGATTTATCCGCAGATACGGTCCAGCGGACCGTATGCGCGGATAAATCCTCTCGGGGATTTCAGCAGATTTCTATTCGATGGCGTGTACACACCATCGCATTGAAATCCCCGCTGAAATCCTCTGCCGATGACGTGTCGCGCCGTCGCCGCTATTATGACGCGGCGACGGGCGCGACGCTGTCATATAAGGAATTCCACGCATGCGTCAAATCATTACGACGCGTGCGGGGAATCCCTTTGGACGGATGGATCCGGTAAGTCTGTACAGACGAGCGGATCCATCCGTTGGAATGGATTCCAGCAGATGGATTTGTTGAGCATGTCAGCAAATATCCATCTGCTGGAAATCCATCCCAGGGGAGATTTATCTGCGGATAGATATCCGACGGAGTGTACACACCATAGGATCTATCCGCAGAAACCCATTTGATGGGATTTATCTGCGGATAGATTCTATGGTGTGTATGGGGCCTAATTGTTCTATAGTCACAAGATAAGAGCAGGGTGGGGGGCTAATTAGACTCCAAAAGATACCACAGGAAGTGTGCGCAAGAAACAGGGCAGCTCTTAGCTTCTGTCATGAGCAACAGGTATTTTCTTGTACTTATAGAACAGATAAAACAAAACACTTTCAATTGTATATTTCTTTGCAGTAGGAGTTATCACAATAGATGACCTTGTGATTTGAAACTTTGGCAGTTTTAGCGAGTTTACCACTTGCCACTAACCTTTATAGTATAGCTGTCATGGGAGAAGATGAGGCGCTTTATTTTACGGCCTCCTCCTGAAAAAGAAAAAGAGCAAACTAGATAGACAAGCATGCTGCAAACAAGTGTCAGAAAAGTGTCTGTAATCTTCTGCTTTTATTTTTTTTTATCGCTATACTTCCAAACAGTCAGTGAATCAGAAAGCGTAGCATCAGCATGACAGACAGCTAACATTTTCAAAAGCAGAGGTTAGCATTGACTGCCCATATAACTCCCATGAAAGGTTTACTTTAAAACCACTTGCCAAATGGACCAATTTTGACATTTCTCTCATACATGTAAAAATCTGTATTTTTTTGCTAGAAAATTACTTAGAACCCCCAAACATTGTATATATATATTTAAATGGAATAAAATGGCGGTTGTTGCAATTTTTTTATGTCACATGGTATTTGCGCAGCAATTTTTCAAACGCGTTTTAAAAAAAAAACACTTTCATTAATTAAAATGATCAAAAACACAATATTTAGCCCATTTTTGTTGTATAATGTGAAAGATGATGTTATCCCGAGTAAATAGATACCTAACATGTCACACTTTAAAACTGCATGCTTGTGAATGGCAGCAAACTTAAAAATATCCATAGGCCATGCTTTAAAAATGTCTATGGGTTATAAGTTGAGAGTTACAGAGGAGGTCTTGGGCTAGAATTATTGCTCTTGTTGTAACGTTCACGGCAATACCTCATGTGTGTGGTTTAAACGCCATTTGGATTTGCGGGCGTGACCTACGTATGCATTTGCTTCTGCGTGCGAGCACGAGCGAATGGGGGTGCTTTAATTTTAATATATATTATTGTTTATTTTATTTACATTTTAAAAAAAAATATCTGTAGACTTTCCCTTAAATTTGTATTTTTTTTATCACTTTTATTTCTATTACAAGGAATGTAAACATCCCTTGTGATAGGCATAGGGCATGACAGATCCTCTTTATGGAGAGATCTGGGGTCTATAAGTTCCCACATCCCTCCTGCTTCCTGGATAGCCTCAGATTAAAAAAAAAATATTTTAGGCTTTCCAGCAAAAAAGAAAGGGCAGTGTTTACATCTGCCGATGCAGGAAGTGACATCATGGCGTTGCTTCTGACCTCTGAGGGTCATAGAGATGGCCGGGGGCATTCTAGTCTATAACCAGCTCTATGGTAAACCACCGCTGCAGCAGTTTCATTCTCTGGTTTCCTGATGGCAGGAGAGAGACTAAAGAACACGAGAGGGCGGTGGGAGGAGGGGGGCATCCCCTCCTGCTGCCTGTAAAGGCAATAAAGCAGCTAAACAGCTGCTCGGATGGCTTTTACATTGCAGGGAATCGCTGACTGAAAATAAAAGGTGCAGGCATCATTCAGAAATCTCTACCTAAAGTCCAGGACGTCATATGACGGGCGACGGTAGGTAAGTTGTAAGGACTTTTTTTCACAAACTTCAATAAATTATTGCAACTCTGTAATAACTGTTACATCATTAAATGTATTTTTTTAAATTAAATACAAGCAAAGTATGCACCTGTATTTGAGTTGGTATCAGTAGGACTGGAGTGTTTGAGAGAGAAGCAGTACAAGAAGCATGCTGATAGGAGTTGATAGAAGAGTCACAGGGAAATAAGCTTATTACTCTGCTGCTTCTCGTTTCACTGCCCAGTCATAATCTGAGGCGGGTCAAGGACAACTAATACTCAGAGGAAGTGGATTGAATTATGCTAGTGATAAGACAGAGCACATCTAATGGCAGAAAAAAAGTACTGCATGGGAAAGCTGTGTACTGCGAGGGGAATAGTGCAGTATGAGTCCATCAAGTTCAACCAATAAAAGAGTACTTAGAGGGGAATAGTGCAGTACAAGTCCATCAAGTTCAACCAATAAAAGAGTACTTAGAGGGGAATAGTGCAGTACAAGCCCATCATGTTCAACCAATAAAAGAGGAACAAATATATACAATCCTATATACAGTACACAATCCTATACCCACAGTTGACCCAGAGGAAGGCAAAAAAAAAAAAATAGCAAAGCATTATCCAATTTGCTCCAGCAAGGGAAAAAAACACCTTCCAGATCCCCCAAGAGGCAATAGGATATTCCCTGGATCAACGTTACTTATACAGTACATGTTAGTATCCAGTTATATTATGTGCACTTGGGAAAGAATCCAGGCCTTTTTTAAAGCAATCTACTGAGCTGGACAGAACCAGGTCTTGAGGAAAACTATTCCACATTTTTACAACACTCACTGTGAAGAAACCTTTCCGTATTTGGAGATTAAATCTCTTATCATCCAGATGCAAAGCGTGCCCCCCTTGTCCTCTGTGATAACCTTAAAGTAAATAACTCAACACCAAGTTCACTATATGGACCACTTATGTCTTTATACATGTTGATTATACCCCCCCCCCCTTAATCTCCTATTTTTAAGAGAGAATAAATTCAGTTCCTCTAATCTTTCCTCGTAGCTGAGCTCCTCCATGCCTCTTATCAGTTTGGTTGCCCTTCTCTGCACTTTCTCCAGTTCCCTGATATCCTTTTTGAGAACTGGGGCCCAAAACTGAACTGCATATTCCAGATGAGGTCTTACTAATGATTTGTGCAGGGGAAAAATGATATCTCTCTCTCTGGAGTCCATATCTTTCTTAATACAAGAAAGGATTTTGCTTGCTTTGAAAACCGTAGCTCGGCATTACATGCCATTATTAAGCTTATGATATACTAGAACCTCCAGATCCTTCTCCATAGTTGATTCCCCAAATTGTACTCTCCCTAGTATGTATGACATTGGCATATTCATAGCCCCCAAATCTTTTTATTTTCTAATTGGCTATTGATGTCTGTCTCGTTTTTTTGGCTGGGGTTCTGCTTTAACATTTGTAAGTCAGTATGACAACCATGCAGCTAGTTTATTGGGTTTTTTAATTGTTCAAAAGTATACAGAGGTATAGAGGATTCCAATGGGATTATAAAGTGAAGCAATATTAGAAGTGCCATACTGCAAAAATGGCCATATACAAAAGACATAGATTGCAGTATATTAAATGAGAACACTAAGGGAAAGCAAGGGAACATTTATATCTTAGGCCTCGTACACACGACCGAACATGTTTGCTGAAACTGGTCCGCGGACCAGTTTGCGCGGACATGTTCGATCGTCTGTACGGCCGACCGGACTGGATTCCAGGCCGAGCGGAGAGGTTTCCAGCGGACAAATGTTTCTTAGCATGCTAAGAAACATGTCCGCTGGAAGCCTGTATGTCGGACATGTTCGGTCGTCTGTACGACTCACCGGACATGTCTGCTCGGCCGAAAGCCCTCGCATGCGTCGAAGTGATTAGACGAATGCGTGGAAGCATTGACCTTCCAGGATTAGCTCACGTCGCCACGTCATCGTCACGGCCACGATGCGGCCACGTCACCGTATATCCTGTCCGCGGGAAATTTGGTCTGATGGTGTGTACAGCCATCAGACCAAATGATCCCAGCAGACATGTCCGATGAAAACGGTCCGCGGACTGTTTTCATCGGACAGATGCGGTCGTGTCTACAAGGCCTAAGAGTTACTGCTAAACAACATAATTAGCATTTATAGCTGATCTAAAAGGCAAGAAGTTGCTGTATGAAGCAATAAAATGTTGAGTGTCATTGGAGAAATTTGCTATGAAGACTATATTGGTAACAGCAATCTCTACAATATAGAATTGTATATGGGTTAGTAAAAAGTGGAAGGACTTCAAGCATGTGTTATCTGGACTTATTTCTGGAAATGTTTAGAAAAGATACAGAATATCGAGGGATAGAAATAGTGGGCAAAGAAAGAGAGGAAGAGAGAAAGGTGGGTGATAGGCAGGAGGCAGGGGGGAGAACTAGTTAAAAAATAGATGATTAAGGGGGGAGGAATTATGGGGAGAGAGCGAGAAGGTGAGGACAGGGAAACCTGTGGCGAACGGTCAGACTGCCAGTTGTTCTGTGGCTCTGATGGGTGAACTCAAGCAAAAGAAGAGAGTGGTCAATGTTCATATGGCTATTGTAGTCTGGCCATGGAGGCCATATTTTAAGGAAACTGAGAGCGGGTATCATTGAGTATTGACAATAACTTCTCATGTATCATAATGGCCATCAGTCCCTGATTCACCTCTGTAAAGCTGATAATTGGTTGTTTCCAGGCTTTAACTAACATTTGCCTGCCTGCAAGAAGCACAAACTCTGCCAATTTTTGTTCACATTTAGAGGGATCAGAAACTTATCTACGTAGCAAAGCTTCCCAGGGGTTCCATGTCAAATTACAGCTCATAAGTGCCTTAATCATGTTATATACTCAGATCCAGAATTGACCGACTTTAGGGCTGTGTCTCTCTAGATGTGTACAAGGGTACCGCTTTTCTCCAGAGTCTACAAAGCAGGCCGATGTGGCTCCTGGGACAAATTTGGCATTACGTTCTGGTTTTATATACTAACAAGATAGCACTTTAGAGGAATTTTCTTGCGCCAGTATATTATGCGTGGATTTTACTACAGCTGTCCAGATTTAATTTTCAGTTGGCCTGATCTATTGATCTTTTTCCCATTTACTTATGTATTGGAGATATGATGAGCTGGAAGAGTTAGTGAGTGTTAAGTATAGAGCAGAGACAAGACCTCTAGAAGGGTCTTTCAAGCAGCAGTTTTCAAAGGGTGGTAAGCAATATCTGTGCATTCAATTTATGACTTTTTTAATAAGACTGGTATAATAATGTCTTATTTGCATGTAACAGAACATTTCTGCGTGAGGCACAGCTGGTATTTTTAAAATGAAAGGTCAGCAATAGCAGCTTTGATGTTTATCTTTTTAGGTTTCCATTAAAGGAGTTCTATGATCACAGAATACACGTTCATTTTATAACATTAGCATTCTAATAGCATAGTTGCTATAGTCACGGATTGGCCGGGACAGCTGTCCCGACCTGACCTTGTCCCGGGCTGCGTCCCAAAAATCAATGCAGATTATAGACAGTCACAGCCAGTGCTGCGGGTGCCCAGTGCAGTCTGTGTCACTCACATGGGAACACTCGAGGAGAAGATCAACTGTGCTGCCAGGGGGTGGGAGAGAAAGAAAAAAACAGCCATTACTTCCCGGGGACAGCGATCCCTCCCCCTACCTCCTCCCCAAGCAGCTGATGATTTCAAGGTGCTCTCACGGGTGGCTCCACTCAGACTGAACACCCCAAGGGGCGGGGCCAGCGTGGTTTGAAGTTTAAATGAGCCGGACTCAGGGTGGGGGCGTGCCCAGACCGCCAGGTGCTGGGGCATGTGAGGATGTTTGTGATCAACATGGAGATGGAGGTAAAGCCTGGTAAAGGCCAGCTTCTGACATACACACGGGTCGATTTTTTTTTACCGGCTGATGTCTCCCGACATTCGACCTGCGTGTACCAGGCTTAAAGCTGGATACAAACTATACAATTTTTTTTCAATTTTTTTCTTTAGATTTACCGAAACCATACAATATGAGGTCAGACATAAACACTTTCCATTTCTATGCAATCAGGCAACAACAAAAGTTGTATAGTGTGTATTCAGCTTTATGTGCTTACTCAATGCTATAAAAGGAAAAAAAAGTCTCTGCAAATGCCGTTTTATTATCTTTTATTTTTAAACTAGTAGTCACTGGACTGTAAGAAATTGGGTTTAAGACTGCACTACCCAATTTCTCACAGTCAGAACAGTGCTTCATGTCAGCTAACAGCACCCTTACTTCTATCTTTAGACTTTTTGATAGAAGTAAAGATGTGCTATTTTTTTAACTTTTTATCTCCTTTTTAAATGTAGCACTGTCCTGACTGTAAGAAATTGGGCAGTGCGGTTTTAAGCCTGGAGGAGAGATGTGGGGTCTTATTGACCCCACATCTCTCCATAAAGAGGACCTGTCACAGAGATTCCTATTACAAGGGATGTTTACATTGCTTGTAATCTGAAAAAAAGTGATCAAATTTGTATTTATTTTTTTAAAGTGTAAAAAAAAAAAAAGTAAAATAAAAATAAAATTAAAATATATATATTTTTTAAAACACTCCTGTCCCCGGTAGCTTGCGCTCAGAAGCAAACACGCATTTAAGTCCCGCCCACATATGTGCAACAAATCTAGCACTAGACCTCCTCTGTAACTCGAAAATAGTAACCTGTAAAAAAAAAACAATTATGGAGATTTTTAAGTACCGAAGTTTGGCGCCATTCCATGAGTGCGCGCAATTTTAAAGCGTGACATGTTAGGTATTTATTTACTCGGCGTAACATCATCTTTCACATTATATAAAAAAATTGTGCTAACTTTACTGTTTTGTTATTTTTTAATTCATGAAACCGTTTTTTCCCCAAAAAAGGCATTTGAAAAATTATTGCGCAAATACCGTGCAAGAAATGACTGCCATTGTATTCCCTAGGGTGTCTGCTAAATATATATATATATATATATATATATATATATATATATATATATATATATATATATATATATATATATATATAATGTTTGGGGGTTCTGATTAATTTTCTAGCAAAAAAATTGAGATTTTTACATGAAGGAGAGAAGTGCCAGAATAGGCCCGGTGGACAAGTGGTTAAAGGTGCCACACCACAATGTATCTTCAGTTTTCTTTGTTATTGCTTTCACTCACTTTTGTGGTTAGCTTCAGCTTCTGCTGCTCAGCTTTCCAGATAGAACAGTCCTTTTTTTAAGTGACCAGTCCTTTAAAAGCGAAAACAGGTTCTGCTTTCTTTGTTGTGCTTTGTGCCTTTGTACATCTTAAGAGGTTTGTCATCATGGTGCATATTTTCTTTCCTTCTGTCATATTAATCGATTAATTTGCCTTTGACATATTTCAGTGTCAGTTTCTGCACGGGTCTGGTTTCTAAAGTGTTAATAAAAGCAGTATATGTCTCTGGAAGTGTGCAGAGGAGCACAGCAACAATATGGTTATCTTTGATGTCCTCTCTGGTGGTGCATAGCTGTTCTGTGATTTCTTGCATAGCTTTCACGTGGTTACTTATTTGCTGGTCTTCTTGTAGTCTCATCTTGTACAACCGTCTTAGTAGAAATAGCTTGCTGTTTAGACTTGAAAGCTCATACAGTTTTTGTAATGAAGTCCACATACCTTTGGCTGTTTTTTCTGTTCTTATGTGGATAAGCTGGTCATCTTCCACTAGAAAGCTTTTGATTGCTTTTGCCTGTCTATCCTTTCTATCCCATTCCTCTGTCTCTCCGTTTGTGAGTCTGTCTGTATTCAGCACTTCCCACAAGTCATCCTTGTTGATAAACACTATGGGCCAGATTCACAGTGGACTTACGACGGCGTATCTCCACGTACGCCGTCGTAAGTCCGAATGTGAGCCGTCGTATCTATGCGCCTGATTCTTAGAATCAGTTACGCATAAATTTGGCCAAGATACGTGCGGCATAAGTCTCCTACGCCGTCGTATCTTGGGTGAATATTTACGCTGGACGCAAGGGGCGCTTCCGTAGATTTATGCGTCGAATATGTAAATTAGGTAGATACGCCGATTCACGAACGTACTTGCGCCCGCTACGCCGTTTACGTTAGGCTTACGTCCGGCGTAAAGTTACCTCTGCTATATGAGGCGCAGCCAATGCAAAATATGGACGTCGGTAAGCGTATCTTTTTACGTCGTTTACGTAAGTCGTACGTGAATGGGGCTGTGCGTAGGTTCCGTTCACGTCACAGGCATTGGGCCTGGCGTATCTTATGGAGTAAATTCGACGTGATACTGAGCATGCACGCGCATGCGCCGTTCGTTAGGCGCGTCATTTACATGGGGTCACGATTCATTTACATACAACTCGCCCCCTACCAGCCTATTTTGAATTAGGCGGGCTTACGCCGGCCAATTTATGCTACGCCGCCGCAACTTACAGAGCAAGTACTTTGTGAATACTGCACTTGCCTGTCCAAGTTTCGAAGGCGTAGCATAAATAGGATACGCTACGCCCGCACAAAGATACGGCCAGATACATGAATCTGGCCCTTCCTGTTTAAACTTCCACAGCTGGTAATTGGCATTGTTCAGCATTGTGATTGCAAACTTTACAACTAAACCACTTGCCATCTTTCAGCTGCTTGCATACAGATACAGTACTCACTGTACTTACAGACTTGCAGAATTATTTTTCCAGTGCCTGGGTCCTGCTGGCTGTGCCTGGGGTATCCTCACCAATGCCTGGGACCTATAACCTATTGTGCAGAGTATTGCAATTAAGCGCTGGAAGTTTCTTAGATACAGCAAACAGCTTTACTTTTATGGAGGATGTCTTCACATCATGTACACAGAAACAGGAAGCTAAACACAAACAAGTGCACACTTAGATACAGAGGGTACTTCCTCTCATATCATAGAATACAAGAACTATACGCTATAATACTACAGCACCACTTGCTGGCATAGATAGTAGATAGGTACAATGCACATATATATATATATATATATATATATATATATATATATATATATATATATATATATATATATTTATTCAGGGTGGGACACCTCTTCCGCAACTTTCACTTCCTTTAGAGTATTCACATCCGATGTGGTACTCCTGCTTCCACTAACAAAAAATTGGAGATGCAATCTCAGTTTCGGTTCAAAATAATTTTACTTCAACCTTCATGAATATACGAGACTGTACAGTTTTGGACAGAAATTCTGTCCTTTATGCAACTTGAGGAAGGACAGTGTTCCTGTCTGAAACTGTGCAGTCTTGTGCTATTTTCTTGCTGCAATTGAAATGACCTGATCCAACATACTGGATTTTGTTTAGAAAAAGTAAACAAATGATGGAATAATGATAGGCACCATTTACGCTTTGGTTTTCGACTCATCTATGGCCAGCCTAAATCGCTTGAAGGGATACACTGCTGCTGAACAGCCCAGTGGGCAGGGGACCTAGTAGTAAATGTATTTAATTACACATAATGCCTATGTACCGGCATATACACGGATCATTTTTTGAAGCTTGTTGTGTATTGAAGAAATCACAGTACTTGTTTTTTTAATGGTCTGCATCCTATTGCCAAGATAAAGGCAAAGGGCCTTTCATTTTCTTAAGTGTTTCTGGGTGTCTGCCATTCATCTTAATCAATTTACATACTAGTTTGTTCTATATTAGGTCTTCCAGCTATTGATTTTTCATTGGGGAACATGAGATGGCAAAGGTGAAACGCCTTTGTTACTTTTCTATGACATCTGTTTGCATCGCCTACGTCTGTTTTTGTTTGTGGGGAAAGCAGTATATTTATGAATTACAGTTTGCAGAAAAGAATGTCACTATCCATGGCGAGGGAGATTTATTTATTGCAGAATTTAAATTATAAATAATATTTTGGCAAAACTCCCTTACCCTCCTGAACACTTGCAGTAAATAAGCATGCCGACTTCTGATCAGAAACTTGTACTACTAGGAGGTCTCCCTTGCTGTGACCTTGCGTATAATGCATTTCAATAGCTAGTTTGGCACAGTAATATGAAAATGCCAGGCATATTTATAGACTTCTATGGACTGTCTATACATCAAGCAATGGACAGATCAATAGGCAGTCCACTTTTTCTTAACCATATATTTTTTTAGTTGAACAGGTAAAAAATATTGCAAAAACATATTTTATATTTTTATATCGAGACAACAGGTGGAGGCCCTGGAGCACTCCACTCCTTTTCCTATGTGTTCCAGTTGGTTCTTTTCTGCTTTACTTGAAGCAGCCTGTTTACAGAGATCGGTAACTTAAAGTGATTGCAAAACAACCCATTCAGTTTAAAATAGAAATGAAAAGCAAAACATTTTTATATATATTTAAAAAACATTATAAATACCCTTTTTTATAAGTGATCACATTTCCTCTGTTCTCAGCTGTATAAAAACTGGGGGGAGGAGAAGCAGCAGCACACTGAGCTTCCCAGTGAAAGGCTGTGCAGTGGAGGGGTGGGGGGTCAGAACAAGTCTGATCATTGGAGGAGAGCACACTGAGTTCCTAGCATAACTAGAGAACTGACCAAGTTGTGCCCTCATGCTTAGTGTGGTCAGTTTTTAATAGGAAAGCTGAGGGACTGACAGGAACACAAACGCTTTAACCACTTGACCTCTGGAAGGTTCTACCCCTTGATATCCAGGCCATTTTTTGCTTTTCAGCACGGTGCTAATTTAACTGGCAATTACACGGTCAGGCAACACTGTACCCCAATCCAATGTTTATCATATTTTCACATAAGTGGAGCTTTCTTTTGGTGGTTACCAAAAATTTGGAAAATATTTTCGAATTTCTGTTATAAACATATCCAATAAAAAAGAAAGAAAAAAGTTCTTCATAAATTGAGGCCAACATGTATTCTGCTACATGTCTATGGCCAAAAAATAAAGTCCCAATAAGGCCCCTTTCACACTGGGGCAGGGGCGGCATCAGCGGTAAAGCATCGCTATTTTTAGCGACGCTTTACCGCCAATTTCGCTGCACTATTCGGCCGCTGGCGAGGCGTTTTTTTTACCCCCTGCTAGCGGCCGAGAAAGGGTTAAAAACCACCGTAAAGCCGGTATAGCCGCAGTGCCCCATTGATTTCAATAGGCAGGAGCGGTGGAGGAGCGGTATACACACCGCTCCTTCACCGCTTCAAAGATGCGGCTAGCAGAACTTTTTATACCGTCCCGCTAGTGCACCGCTCCAGTGTGAAAGCCCTTGGGGCTTTCACACTGGAGAGACAGCAGCAGCTGTTTCAGGTCAGTTTGCAGGCGCTATTTTTAGCGCAATAGCGCCTGCAAAACAACACGGTGTGTGAAAGGGGTCTAAGGTTCCATGCACACTGGACGTTAAAATAACATTTTTAAAAATGCCAGTAGCTTTGCAGTGAATCTTTCCATGTTTTTAAATGTTTTTGCAATAGCGTTTATTAGTGTTTTTCCATGTTAGTGTTTTTTTTTAAATATTTTTTACATTAAAAAAATGCTGGTGAGCCACGTTTTCAAGCGTTTATCATCGCTTATTAGCATTTATGCCAGTTTAACGTTTTTTAACCACTTCCAGACCGCCGCATGTATATGTACGTCGGCAGAATGGCACGTACAGGCACATTGGCATACCTGTACGTCCCTGCCTAGACGTGGGTCGAGGGTCTGATCGGGACCCCCCCCGCTACATGTGGCGGTCGGATTCCCGCGGGGAGCGATACGGGACGACGGCGGGGCTATTCGTTTATAGCCGTCGCGATCGCTCCCCGGAACTGAAGAACGGGGAGAGCCGTATGTAAACACGGCTTCCCCGTGCTTCACTGTGGCGGCTGCATCGATCGAGTGATCCCTTTTATAGGGAGACTCGATCGATGACGTCAGTCCTACAGCCACACCCCCCTACAGTTGTAAACACACACTAGGTGAACCCTAACTCCTACAGCGCCCCCTGTGGTTAACTCCCAAACTGCAACTGCCATTTTCACAATAAACAATGCAATTTAAATGCATGTTTTACTGTGAAAATGACAATGGTCCCAAAAATGTATCAAAATTGTCCGAAGTGTCCGCCATTAGTAGTAAAAAAAAAAAATAGTAATAAAACTATCCCCTATTTTGAAAAACGCTATAAACTTTGCGCAAACCAATCGATAAACGCTTATTGCGATTTTTTTTACCAAAAATAGGTAGAAGAATACGTATCGGTCTAAACTGAGGAAAAAAAATATTTTAAATATGTTTTTGGGGGATATTTATTATAGCAAAAAGTAAAAAATATTGCATTTTTTTCAAAATTGTCACTCTATTTTTGTTTATAGCGCAAAAAATTAAAACCGCAGAGGTGATCAAATACCACCAAAAGAAAGCTCTATTTGTGGGGAAAAAAGGACGCTAATTTTGTTTGGGAGCCACGTCACACGACCGCGCAATTGTCTGTTAAAGCGACGCAGCGTCGAATTGTAAAAACCCCTTGGGTCATTTAGCAGCATATTGGTCCGGTCCTTAAGTGGTTAAGCATTTTTTTGTGGTCAGAAAAACTACTCCAGAACATGATTTTAGGGCGTTCTGACAACAGCCCATAAACTGATAAACATCCAAAAATGTCCATGTGTGCATGAAGACATAGGAAAACATAGAGGGGAGTTTAAGGGCTGTTAAAAAAAAACGGCCCCTTGCTTGCCTCTGTCCAGCCCTTGAGGCATTATTCCTGCCATTGGCACCGACGATGGGGCATCATTTCTGCCACTGACACCAATAATTGGGCATTATTCCCTCCACTGACACCAACGATATGATACTATTCCTCCCTCTGACACCATGGGCCAGATTCACAAAAGAGATACGACGGCGTATCTCCTGATATGCCGTCGTATCTCTGTTTCTATCTATGCGACTGATTCATAGAATCAGTTACGCATAGATAGCCAGAAGATCCGACAGGTGTAATTGTTTTACACTGTCGGATCTTAGGATGCAGTACCGCGGCCGCCGCTGGGGGGAGTTTGCGTCGTAAACCAGCGTCGGGTATGCAAATTAGGAGTTACGGCAGATCCACAACGGTTTTTCGCGTTCGCTACGTCGCCGCTAGTCTAATTTCCCGTCGCAAAGTTACACTTTTTTTTTGGTGCCTTAACTTTAGTCAGCAAGTGTATTGCTGTCTAAAGTATGGCCGTCATTCCCACGTCGAAATTTAAAAATCAACGTCATTTGCGTAAGCCGTCCGGGAATACGGAAGTACGCTACGCGCGTCGCCGTTCAAAAAAATTACGTCACGGCGCAAAGCGCGGCGGGAGTTAGGAAACGGAGCATGCGCAGTAGGTCCGGTGCGGGAGCGTGCCTAATTTAAATGGCACACGTCCATTTGAATTGGCCCGCCTTGCGCCGGAGGCCGCGGGCATAGGTTTTCATCGCAAGTGCTTGGTGAATCAGGCACTTGCGATGAAAAATTGCGGCGGTGTAACGTATCTAGGATACGTTATGCCGCCGCGATTCTACGTGAATCTGGCCCCATATTTCTCCTCATAATACCAAAGATCAGACATTGTTTACTCCCACTGGGCACAGTCCGGCCCCCTTAAACTCTGAAGAACAGTAAACTGGCTCTTTCTTCAGAAAGATTAGTGACCCCTGCTCTAGACCAACATCTCCCCATCCATACATTTTGGTTTTTGATAACTCTTTCTAAGAACCAGTGCTCTGCCTGCATCAGAGCTGAGGAAAAGAAGAGGAATCCACTGCTCCAGGTGTCTGCAATACCTTGATTGGAACCAAGTAGGAGTGCTAGCCCCGGCCCGCCTCAGTAAATACTTGAGATAAAGAAGAAAAAATGGCTGCACGTCCATACTGTAGTTTCCAAAAGTGCCTTTTATTACAGATCGGTCAAAATACACCAGGGACACCAGTCACGTAGACGCGTTTCACACATCTGATCTGTGCTTAATCATTAATAATCTTCAGTAATCATCACCATTAATGATTAAGCACAGATCAGATGTGTGAATCGCGTCTGCGTGACTAACGCCTGGTGTCCTCGGTGTATTTTGACCGTCTGAAATAAAAGGCACTTTTGGAAACTTTGGATGTGCAGTCATTTCTTCTCTTCATCAGAGCTGAGGACCCCAGAAATTAGTCCTTTTTTTTTTTTACCACGTCAGACTCAACCACAGCAAGAGACTTGCTCATGATTTCATTCATTTATAAATATCGTCTCTTCTTCGGTTTTGCATCATTTGTGGCTTCATATATTTATCTTTTACTTCATTTTTTTTACTATTAGTTTACATATCAAATTTAATTATAGACCATACCTTCCCCCGCTCCCCTCCCACCCCTGTTCCCTAATGGTTTGTTCCTTCCTCTTTATCCTTATCTTCTATTGTCCTCTATTATTTTTCCCAAATATTGCTCCGATGATTTAAAGTCTTTCCACTGTCTCCATTTTTTATTATGTTTATTGAGTTGGCCCGCGTCACAACTACATAGATGATCCAGAAAGGAGTCCTGAGGCAGTGTTGTGATGTTTTCAGAAAGCTGTATATGGCATATTGCTGCCCTATTCCACCAGCCATGTTCTATCTGCATTGCACAGAGAAGCACAATCTATAATAAGGTCTGTAAGGAAAACAGAAAGGCTTTATTTAAAAATGTCATTAGCATGTTGTTCAGAGGGGAAAGGAGGAACCAGTGAAGCAAAATAAATCAAACGTCAGCATTAAAGTGGTTGTTAAGCCACTGAGTCTTCTTGCTACAATCACTGTGCCCTAGTGTATGTGTTTCTTTAAAAATGCGCCACTATATACCTTATTTCATGGCGCTCATGTGACCTCCCGCCTCTCTCCTACCTCGATCTGACAGTTATAGTGGGCAGGGCTGAGAATCCCCTGCTGACGTCAGCCAGGAGGAGAGAAGGATAGAGACAACTGGTCACGTGAGCACTGAGCTATAAAATAAGGTATATAGCAGCGTAATTTTTTAAAGCACATACACTGGGACACATCATTTAATAGACAAGATTTTAGCAAGGAGACTCAGTTATTTTAGCAGCAGGAGGGGGAGGGCCGGGGATCGGAGCTGACAGACAGGGAGGGGGGGGGGGGACAGAAAAGCTGCGGATGACGGTTGCACATAAATTGACCAGTGTCAGGGCTCAGCAGCCATGATAAACCATTGTCAGTTTACAGGGGGGACAGCAGAACCAGGCACGCTTATCAAGGTATTTTAGGTGATAGAAAGAGCCAAATGACACAGCACAAGTACTGTGCTGTATAACATGCTTTAAAGGATCAGGATCATTTTTTTTTTAGAGTTACAAACACTTTAAAGTGCATGTACACCCTAACCTTGTAAAATAACCTATTCAGTTTAAAATGGAAAAGAAAGCCAAAGCATTTGTGTAAACATATAAAGCAAAACACTATAAATACCCTATTGCTTTATTTTTTTTTATAAGTGATCACAAAATCTCTGTTCTCAGCTGCATAAGGGGGAAGAAGCTGGGGGAAGAGAAACAACATGACACTGAATTTCCCAGTAAATGGCTTTGTGGGGAGGGGGTGTCGGGACAAGTCTGATCATTGTAGTAGAGCAGGCTGAGTTTACATTACAGCTAGAGAACTGACCATGCTGTTCTCTAATGTCTAGCATGGTCAGTTTTTTTTTTAGGAAAGTAGAGGGACTGGCAGGAACATCAAGAATTTCACATAAAGGAAGCGATACAAAGAGAATAGGATCCTTTCTTATACAAGTACATAGTACAGCAGGCACATATTGGGAATAGGAAATGTTGGGTCTATATATTCTTTTGGTGACGGATGACAGAAAATATGATAAAATGACTCGATATTTGCTACATTACTCTTGCTGTATATATACATATATGTAGATTATTATATTTAGTATTTTACTGTTCATCGGCTGTATAGTGTACACTGTATAGTACAAATGTAGTTTGATTGGTTTATCATATCTGTGCCTAATTTCTATATTCATACTTGTTCTTCCAATTTTCAGCACTATTTTAGGACTAAATATCCTATGTCTGGTTGTCTGATGCTCGGTTTTTACAGTACTTAACAATTCATTGGCCCAGATTCAGGTACATTTGCGCTCTATTTGCGGAGGCGCAGGGCAACGATTTTGCCCTGCGCCCCCGCAAATATTTTGCGCTGCCCTCGATTCACGGAGCAATTGCGTAAATTCCGTAAATTGCGAGGGCGCGCCGGCAAAATTGCCCGGCGTAAGCACGCGCAATGTAAATGATCCCGCCGGGGGCGGGAATCATTTAAATTAGGCGCGCTCCCGCGCCGAGCATAGAGCGCATGCTCCGTCGGGAAACTTTCCCGACGTGCATTGCGGCAAATGACGTCGCAAGGACGTCATTTGCTTCAAAGTGAACGTGAATGGCGTCCAACGCCATTCACGAATCACTTACGCAAACGACGTAGATTTCAAATTTCGCGACGCGGGAACGACGGGTATCCTTAGCATTGGCCTTACGCTAAGCACGCCGTACGGAAACGACGTAACTTGCAGGGCCCGCGCAACAATTGTGAATCGGTGTTAGTATGCAATTTGCATACTATACGCTGATCACAATGGGAGCGCCCCCTAGCAGTCAACGCAAGAATGCAGCCTAAAATCTGCGTGGCATAAGAGCCTTATGCCACGCAGATTTTAGGCTGCAGTCGGCGTAACGAGTTCTCTGAATCAGGAGAACTCGTTACGCCGGCGCAAGTCAGCAATTGCGCTGCGTAACTATGGTTACGCAGGCGCAATTGCTTACTGAATCTGGGCCATTATATTCAACCTTGTGCAGTGCAATGACTTAATAGCAGGCTGAGGACAACAAACATGGACAGCTATCACAATGTCCTCTTAGTATGACTTTTACAGCTGCTGTTATTCCTGGGTGTTGTCTTTTGGTAGTTTTCTGTTGCCACAGCTGATAGCCTGGCAGCATCTGCCTGAGCCTTTAAAGTGTCAGCAGTGCAAACTTTCCTGTTCTAGTGGAATGGCTATTATTGCTAATGATGTATAGCAGCTGGGTAGGGGTGAACGGAATGGGATGTATAAAGAAATGCTGCTGATACAAGGAGCAGCTCGACATATTATTTCTGAAATCCCAGAGCTTTTAATGAAAGAGATCACAGCATATAGCAATAATTAGAGAATTCCCAGCCTGATTACAATTTACGGACTTTCCTTTATTGTTCATTATTTGAGAAACTGTAATGTTCCAAAACCAGTAGGAAAAAAACAAATTATTTCAATAAACATTTCATTGTGGGCTGCTTTATAGCAATTCTTTTCCCTTTCAATAAATGCCACTAAATCTAACAACACAAAAACCAAAGCAAGAAGTAATAGGTAGAAGTTTTATGTTTTTATTCCTGATATTATATTTATATAATGAATCACATTTTTGTTTAATTACCAAAAGGGTCAGGGCATACTGAAATGGTAAACTCCATGCAGATCTCAGCAAGGTTTTAGCAGGTTCGGACTGGGGCTTAAATTTATGAATCTAAATCTAGATGTATGGTAAATTTTATTGTGTTTGTTTACTAGGTGTGAGAATAGGGCCTCTGTCTCAGCTTGGCTGTGCTGTGGGTCATTCTGCTGTATCAGGGTGTTCCTCCAGCCCCGGTACTGCAGGTGGCAGCAGTGAAATCAGGATTTGGGTGCTTCTTCCAGCAGCCAATCACGAGGGTTTGTTCTCGCTGTGCATGCTGGGGAGAGGTATTTATGGGACAGACGCCATTGGTTCTGGGTTCTTTTTTGTCCAGTGTGGCACCCACCTTTAGGGTGGCCACATCACTGCCCCCCGGCGTTATGGCCTTCCTGGCCGGGGCGTGCGTGCCACATGGTGTTCCTGGTTCTGGGACCATGTTGGCCCAGAGCATCTGAACCAGCGATGGGGATTCAGTGAGCGACTGGGTTTCCTCTTTTGAAGATCCCAAGCTGTGTTCTGTTCGGTGGGGAGTAGGTCTGAGGAGCGCCATTGAGAGGATGGTGGTCCAATAGGGCTTGGACGAAACCACCGGGCATCACAGGTAGACGGACACTGCGGGACTGATCACCTGTCAGTCGGTACCTGGGCGACAAGTTGAAGGAGATCCAGAGGTAACTCAACCAAGGAGGCATATCTCCAAGAATTCTACCCAGAGGGGACCTGTGGCAGAGGTATTTTCTGAGGCTCTTTGAGAGGGGTCTGTGGCAGAGACTTTCTCCCAAGTTCAAGTTCACTAAGGAGGGTCTGTGGCAGAGACTTATTCCTATAATTGTCCGAGTGATTCTCCGGCTGCCAGGTCAGTGAGAGAGGCCTGTCCGGGCGCAGAGAAGTGTTACGTTTGGGAGCAGGACTGTTTCCTATCATTACGCCTGAATCTGCTATCCTTCCTCTTTTCAACTTTACTTTCCTCACCACAAGTTTATTGTTTTTACCCGGCTGGGTAATAAAGAGCACAGCAAAAGAGCACCTGTCATGGACATTCCGTTACTTCTATTTATGCACATACGCATCACTCGCCCCTAGAGAATTCGGAGGAGCCACGAGGTAACACGCCACCCAAATTCCAGCAGCTCCAATGGGGGTAATGCTACATATATATACACGAACACACACACAATTGTCAAAAGTATTTCGACACCTGCCTTTACATGCACATGAACTTTAATGGCATCCCAGTCTTAGTCTGTAGGGTTCAATATTGAGTTGGTCCACCCTTTGCAGCTATAACAGCTTCTGGGAAGGCTGTCCACAAGGTTTAGGAGTGTGTCTATGGGAATGATTGACCATTCTTCCAGAAGCGCATTTGTAAGGTCAGGCACTGATGTTGGAGAGAAGGCCTGGCTTGTAGTCTCTGCTCTAATTCATCCCAAAGGTGTTCTGTCTGGTTGAGGTCAGGACTCTATGCAGGCCAGTCAAATTCCTCCACCCCAAACTCGTTCATCCATGTGTTTATGGACCTTGCTTTGTGAACTGGTGCACAGTCATGTTGAAACAGGAAGGGGTCATCCCCAAACTGTTCCCAAAAAGTTTGGAGCATGACATTGTCCATAATGTCTTGGTATGCTGACACCTTAAGAGTTCCCTTCACTGGACTAATTTGACTGCCCTGCTCAGAGTCCTGACCTCAACTCAATAGAACACCTTTGGGAATGTCATGCCTTTGGCCTACAAGGAAATACAGTAATATCTTCTGGACTCGTAATTCAAATATTGTCCACTAGATGTCACTCTTAACCACTTCAATACAGGGCTTTTATACACACCTCCATACCAGGCCTATTCTGGCACTTCTCTCCTACATGTACAAATCATCATTATTTTTAGGGTTGTCCCGATACAGATACTAGTATCGGTATCGGGACCGATTCTGAGTATTTGCGGGAGTACTCGTACTCCCGCAAATACCCCCGATACCAATATAGAATACTTCCGCCGCCGCCGCCGCCGCATCCCGCCGCCATTCGCCGCATCCCCGCTGCCGCCGACTGTGTAATACGCCAGGAACATTACAGCTTTGAATAGCTGTAATGATTCGCACTGCGCATAGACACTCCCCCTCGCTCGGGTGAACTGTCCAATCCCGAGCAAGGGGGAGTGTCTATACGCAGCGCGGCGCCAATCATTACAGCGATTCAAAGTTGTAATGTTCCCGGCGTATTACACAGTTGGCGGCAGCGGGGATGCAGGTAAGCGGGACATGGCTGCATGGGGGGAGACGCTGGATGGGGGGGAGACGCTGGATGGGGGGAGACAATGGCTGGATGGGGGGAGACGCTGGATGGGGGGGAGACGCTGGATGGGGGGGAGACGCTGGATGGGGGGGTGACAATGGCTGGATGGGGGGAGACGCTGGATGGGGGGTGACAATGGCTGGATGGGGGGAGACGCTGGATGGGGGGAGACAATGGCTGCATGGGGGGTGACAATGGCTGGATGGGGGGAGACAATGGCTGCATGGGGGGTGACAATGGCTGCATGGGGGGTGACAATGGCTGCATGGGGGGTGACAATGGCTGGATGGGGGGAGACAATGGCTGCATGGGGGGTGACAATGGCTGCATGGGGGGGTGACAATGGCTGGATGGGGGGAGACAATGGCTGGATGGGGGGAGACATTGGCTGGATGGGGGGAGACAATGGCTGGATGGGGGGATACATGGCTGCATCTGTGGGGGGGCATGGCTGCATTTGGGGACACATTTTAAAAAAAGTATCGGTATTCGGTATCGGCGACTACTTGAAAAAAAGTATCGGTACTTGTACTCAGTCCTAAAAAAGTGGTATCGGGACAACCCTAATTATTTTGCTAGCAAATTACGCAGAACCCCCAAACATTATATATGTTTTTTTAGCAGACACCCTAGGGAATAAAATGACGGTCATTGAAACGTTTTATCTTGCACGGTATTTGCGCAATAATTTTTCAAACGCCTTTTTTTGGAAAAAAAATTGTTTCATGAATTAAAAAAATAACAAAACAGTAAAGTTAGTCCAATTTTTTTGTAAAATATGAAAGATGATGTTACACCGAGTAAATAGATACCTAACATGTCACACTTTAAAATTGCGCACACTCATGGAATGGCGCCAAACTTCGGTACTTAAAAATCTCCATAGGCAACGGTTTGAAATGTTTTACAGGTTACCAGTTTAGATTTACAGAGAAGATCTAGTGCTAGAATTGTTGCTGGCACTCTAACGCATGCGGCGATACCTCACATATGTGGTTTAAACGGCGTTTACATATGTCGGCGGGACTTGCGTGTGCGTTCGCTTCTGCGCGCAAGCTACTGGGGACAGGGGCGTTAAAACATTTTTTTTTTTTTTTTTTTTTTACATATTTATTTATTTTTTTACACTTTTTTTTTATTTTTATTTTTTTATTATCACTTTTATTCCTATTACAAGGAATGTAAACATCCCTTGTAATAGGAATGTGTGTAACAGGTACTCTTTATGGAGAGATGCGGGGTCAATAAGACCCCACATCCTGGACTTTAGGGGATATCTGAATGATGCCTGCAGCCAGTGGCAGCTGATGCTCAACATTTTTGGGGGGGCGCAAACAAAAAAACAAAAAAACAATTGCAGCCACTGTGCCCATCAATTGCAGCCACTGTGCCCATCAATTGCAGCCACTGTGCCCATCAAATGCAGCCACTGTGCCCATCAAATGCAGCCACTGTGCCATCAATTGTCGACACTGTGCCATGTCATCAATTGTCGCCACTGTGCCATCAATTGTCGCCACTGTGCCATGCCATCAAATGCAGCCACTGTGCCATGCCATCAAACGCAGCCATTGTGCCATCAATTGTCGCCGCTGTGCCATCAATTGTTGCCACTGTGCCATCAATTGTCACCACTGTGCCCATCAATTGTCACCACTGTGCCATGCCAAACGCAGCCACTGTGCCATGCCATCAAACGCAGCCACTGTGCCATCAATTGTCACCACTGTGCCATGCTAAACGCAGCCAGTGTGTCATGCCATCAATTGTTACCACTGTGCCATCTATTGACGCCACTGTGCCATCAATTGTCGCCACTGTGCCCATCAAACGCAGTCACTGTGCCCATCAAACGCAGCCACTGTGTCCATCAAACGCAGCCACTGTGCCATCAATTGTCACCACTGTGCCATGCCATCAATTGTCACCACTGTGCCATGCCATCAATTGTTGCCACTGTGCCCATCAATTGTCGCCACTGTGCCCTGTAAAATGCTGCCACTGTGCCCATAAATTTTTGCCACTGTGCCCTGTAAAATGCTGCCACTGTGCCCATCAATTTTCGCCACTGTGCCCTGTAAAATGCTGCCACTGTGCCCTTCAATTTTTGCCACTGTGGCGGCTGGTGCTCAAATTTTTTTGGGGGGGGGGCGCAAACAAAAAAAAAACAATTGCAGCCACTGTGCCCATCAATTGCAGCCACTGTGCCCATCAATTGCAGCCACTGTGCCCATCAATTGCAGCCACTGTGCCCATCAAACGCAGCCACTGTGCCCATCAAACGCAGCCACTGTGCCCATCAAACGCAGCCACTGTGCCCATCAAATGCAGCCACTGTGCCATCAATTGTCGCCACTGTGCCATGTAATCAATTGTCGCCACTGTGCCATCAATTGTTGCCACTGTGCCATGCCATCAAATGCAGCCACTGTGCCATGCCATCAAACGCAGCCACTGTGCCATCAATTGTCGCCACTATGCCATCAATTGTCACCACTGTGCCCATCAATTGTCACCATCAATTGCCATCAATTGTCGCCACTGTGCTATCAATTGTCAACACTGTGCCATCAAACGCAGCCACTGTGCCCATCAATTTTCGCCACTGTGCCCTGTAAAATGCTGCCAATGTGCCCTGTAAAATGCCCCCTCCCCGCCCAGCACTTACCTTTCTGGGGTCAGCCATCCTGCTTCCACTGTCCCTCGATGTCTTCTCTCACCCTCAATGATGCTTCAGCCAATCAGGTTACCCGTAACCAGAACCGGTGAACCTGATTGGCTGAGACGCCTGTCAGTGTTAACCAGGGAACGCACCCCCCGTGCGTCCCCTGGATAACTATTTGGAAGCCGATTACAGCCTGAGGGCTGTGATCGGAAAGCCTATCAGAGCCGTTGGCACTTCCAAAGCCAACTAGCTGCCGTTATTCAGATGGCCTGTGATCACCAGGGGGCTGGCCATCTGAATAGTGGGCGGCAGAGACAATGCATAGATTCATGCAATGCATGAATCTTTGTATTGTATTTCAGTGGCAGTGCAGGAGAGAGAGGGGGCGGTGCTCCTGCGCCCTCTATGGACGCACTGTCACTGCCTGCAGCTACAGGCAACATTCAGATATCCTTTTTTCAGCCAGCGATTCTGCGCACCATAAGAATTATCATAGCGGCAGTTCCACCGCTTGATCATTCTTATAGGCAGCGGTAAGGGACGCCCCCCTTCCGCTACCATGTGATGCTTCTCTGGGCTCTCCCGTGCCATCGGGGGCCCAGAGAACGAATCGGCCGGTGCCCGATGATGAGGATAGAAATTTCCGACGTTATGATGTCACGCCCGGGTGCCCAGAAGTTAACAAATCCGCAATCGCAGCTGTCGGCATTAGATTTTTTCACGATCTCGTGCTTTCAAGCCTGGAGGAGAGATGTGGGGTCTTATAAAGGGGACCTGTCACACACTATTCCTATTACAAGGGATGTTTACATTCCTTGTAATAGGCATAAAAGTCATATTTTTTTTTTAAAAAAGGTGTAAAAATAAAACAAATTAAGTCAAATAAAAATAATAATAATAATTATAAAAAGAAAAATTAAAAAAGGCCCCCTGTCCCGGTAGCTCGCGCTCAGAAAAGAACACACGTAAGTCCCACCCACATATATAAACGCCGTTCAAACCACACATGTGAGGTATCGCTGCTTGCGTTAGAGCGTGTGCAACAATTCTAGCACTAGACCTCCTCTGTAACTCTAAACTGGTAACCTAGTAAACTGATAACCTGTAAAAAAAAATGTAAGCGTCGCCTAAGGAGATTTTTAAGTACCAAAGTTTGGCACCATTGCATGAGTGTGCGCAATTTTAAAGTGTGACAAGTTAGGTATCTATTTACTGAGCGTAACATCATCTTTTACATTATACAAAAAAATTGGGCTAACTTTACTGTTTTCAGAAACAAATGTCAGACAATGGTGCTAGGACTGGCCTAACAGCAGTACCTGGTTTTACTACTCTAGAGGGAAGCAGGCAAACTAGATCCCCTATTATAATGACCCCCTGATTCCTTTAGCAACAAATTACCAAGTACTCAGGGCCAGGACATGACTTTGGTGATTGGTCCAATAGATTGTGGGGTCTTGTGATCAGGCACAATTAGTCAATCATGTCCTAGAGTGGGAGGCAAAAGGTTAATAATGCATCTCCTAGTGGAAGACTACAATTTCCCTGACAAGACAATTGACTGCTTAGAAGCAGTAATTATTAGATTGTAAGCTCTTTTGAGCAGGGCCTTCTTAATCCTCTTGTATTTTTTTTGTATTACAACTGTATTGTCTCCCTTTTATATTGTAAAGCGCTGCGTAAACTGTTGGCGCTATATTAATCCTGTAAAATAATAATAATATTGGGGGACCTTAGGGCACACTTCATTGGAAGTTTTCTGAATGCTTTATTTCTTGGTCCAACACGACCAACATCAACTTGAGGTAGACAGAAAAGGTTGATGAAATAAAAGAACTCCATGGTATCAGGCCTTGGATAAGGAAAAGCAGTCCTGCTTCTCTAAAGCTGTAACAATACGTCGCCACTCTAGCCAGAGTGGGTGAAGTGCCCCCGGACAGACCTCTGCCACAGGCCTGGCAGCCGGGATGTCACTTTAGGTTGCTGGGAGGAACAAGTCTCTGCCACCGACTTGGCTTTAATTAGATTAGGATGCCAGATTAAACCTCTGCCACAGGCTCAATGCTGACAATGTGAACAGCAGAGCGAATCCTCCCAATAGATCACTTCAGGGTCACCGGTTGACAGTGCAAGTGTACCTGTCAAAGTCCGGTCACCAGATTCCCGATGGTTCGTTCAAGCCCTTTTGGATAACCTGCCTCCTCAAGCCGATCCCCCACCGAACGGCATACAGCCTGGGATCTCCTCAGTAGAATTTGGGGACCCAGTAAGTCACTGGGGTCCCTTTGTGGCATCAGTTGCTCCAGGCCAGAAGGGCCCAGAGTCTGGAACTCCACGTAGCACGCGACCCCAGGCCAGGTAGGACACCCTAAAGGTGGGTGCTGCACCCGGAACCAGGAACCCGCGAAGAACCCAGAACAACGGCCTCCGCCACAGAAATACCCCCTCCCAGCATGCACAGCGAGGCTCAACTACTCTCATTGGCTGCTGGGAAGAAGGGGCTCCTCCTGGATCCCTCTGGATGCACACACTGACCCACAAGACAATCCAGGATTTGGCGACAGCCAAATTTAACAAAATTTAGAATGAGAGCAACTTACCTCTCTCGTTCTCCCACTAACTTTAGCGTAGTGCCCTTACTGAAAGTAAAGGGGGCGCTACAAGAGCAGCCAGGATTTTGGGTAGTGGGGTGATCTGGAATGAAACAGAAGATGAATGCACCTCAAATAGTTGCAGTCCAGATGAGCAGCAGGTTTAATAAAACTTTAAATCAAACTTGGCTTTAACTAACTGAACGATAAGCAGCATCTTAATTCAGTCAAAGGATGCTGGTATGAAACCTTTGGTTTGACTTAATAGAGGTCATTGAGAAACATTTGGGATTTCTTGCTAAATAATCTTTCCTGTAAATGAATAAATTCCAGCCTGGCCAGAACCAATTTATTTTGTTTGTTAAAGCAAAATGAAAGATTATAGGATATGCTCCTATTTTTTTATTTTATTTTTTTATGTGCAAGGATTGGATTTGTATGCTGTTGATAAAACCAGACATATTTACTTAATAGTGAGGCACTAGGAAACAATTTGCTAAAAATACCTGTCCCCTTGCCAATGCTCCTGTACACATGCTTTCATATGTACTCAAAGCATCTGTGTCACTCATTATGATCAGTCCAATTGGCTTGTTTTACAGACAGCCCCTTTATTAGATTACACAGGACCTTGTATTGATCCGAGCTTGTTTTTGGCGTTTCAGGCCCTGTTCACACATGGAGCTATGCTGCAGAGTCACAGTTTGTTTTTTTGCGTGATTTTGTGGTGCGTTTTTGGAGCAGCACCAATTCATTTTTAATGGGCCTCCCTCCGTTCCAAAAACATGCCAAAGAAGCTCATGTACCAAATCTTGGAACTGAGACAGACGCGTTTGGTGTTCAGTTTTTGTCAAAAATTTTGTGCATTTTGTTGCACAACATTTGCGGCTAAATCGCATCATGTTTGGGGTGCCATCAACAAAAAAATTATGGAAACGCAGGCAGAAATGCACGATTCTGCGCACAATTCCATAATGCTGAAGTATGAACGGGGCCTCAAGGTCTTACCTAAGGCAATGCTAAATCAATTGTAGCCTGCAAAGTGCTAAAATGTATAACCCCCACATTACAATAAACATCAAGAGCGCTGAGAACAATTAATGGTGATTTATTTTAATACACTTTCTTATTTGCTTTACTGGTTTTGTATTTTTTCCGTTAATTATTATGGTAAGCATCATATATATATATATATATATATATATATATATATATATATATATTACCCCTGGGCGAGAGCTGACCCGTTACTCTGATTGCCGTTTCAATTTCTCCATTGTTGCCTTGTTGCCCATAAATATCTCCACTCTATACTGTTGAAGGCCTTATGGGCAGCCAACGATAGTAGAGCCCTATCCCCTATATTATCCACCTTGGATTGAAGGTTAAGGGATAGCCTACTCATGTTAATTGCCCTTGATTTTTGGGTGATAAAACATGACTGATCAGAATGAATGATAGTTGAGATGACCATAATAAATCGCAGGGACAACACCTTAGCTAGAATTTTTATGTTAGATTGCAGGAGGGAGATGAGCCTACAAAATCATGTGTCCAGAGGGTCCTTCCCCGCCTTTAACAATAGGACAATATTAGCTGTAGTCATGGACCAAGGGAGACACTGTTGCCGTCTAGCAGCATTGAGCACTTTAAGAAGGTGAGGGAGAATTTCCTCTCTGTACTGTTTATATAACTTCATGGGAAGACCATCGTCCCCCAGTGCCTTAGAGTTAGGAAACAGACCGGTCGCCAGCTGCAGCTCTTTTAAAGTTAAAGGGGAATCCTAAAAGAGTTTATTGGTATCCAATAAACACGGTAGATCCACCCACCATACAAAATATGTACAGAGAATCCGGGGAGTATTGTTGTTTGGATTGGTATAGATCGGAGTAAAACTCCACCAGTTCGGTCAAAATTTGCTCCGGGAAGCTCACCACAGACTCGCCCTGCTTGCGTAAGGCACCAATAGACGGTAGGGTCTGGTGGGATTGAACAATCCTAGCCAATAGATGACCAGTCTACTCGCCCTCCTCGTAAAAGGCCAACTTTCTAAAAAAAATATTTTCTCTCTGCCCCTGAGGTAATAATTTGGATCAAAGCATCCTGTGCCAAGATCCATGCCTCCCTAGGTGTCTCAGATGGATCAGCAATAAACTCAGCCTCCAATCGACTTACCGGTACTGTCTGCAAAGTAGTGGGCCGTTTATTATTTGCAATCTCTGAGATAAATGCGCCTCGCAGGAATGCCTTAAAGGCATTCCAGGTAGTAAGAGGGCTTTCACGGTCAGCTTGTATGCGCCAAAATTCAGCTATTTGAGAGGTTATAGAGGCAGGGGAGGGAATGAGGTTTAACCAGAAAACGTTAAGCTTCCAAGGAGCTTTTTGCTGAGATGCACAGGATCTGACATTTACATAGACTAGTAAAGGTAAATGGTTTAAGATGCTCCTCTGAGCATATGTTATGTCCTGTATTAGATATGAGGCCTCTGGAGTGCAAAGACAAAGATCAATCTGTGACAGTGAGAAATGGGTCTTAGAGAAGCAAGAAAAGTGCCTCTGTCTGGGGTTCCTTCCTTCTGAAGTGCTATATGGTGAGTACCACTCCTGGGGCGTGTTTATCTAAACTAGGGTCCAAGCAACAATTGAGGTCTCCAACTATAAATAGGGGGATTACAGGGTTGCATAGCTGTCAATATAACCCTTAAGACTGCAGAGTGAAACGGAGGTGGTATATATACACATGCTAAAATACATTTAACAAGAAAAATACAACAAAATAGAATTACATATTGACCCTCTGTATCTACTTGCTTATATACCTGGAATTCCAGCGTGTGGTGGACCAACACACTCACCCCCCTCGAGTAAGAGGTATGGGTGAAGTGAAACGCCCACCCAGAAATATCCCAGGAAGGACAGCATGTCCAATGTGAGATGAGTCTATTGAAGAACACATATAGAAGGTAAATGTTTCTGTATGATGGAAAAGACCAGAGCTTAAGAGGGTTGTAAAGACCTCTAACATTCCATGAAATAATGGGCACAGCAGCCATCATGTGGAAATAGACAATGTTTCGGTAAAGTGTTAAGAAAGTGCCTGACTTGGACTGCAGGACACACCTCTCCAATTGGGGACAGGATCAAATTGTGCGGGCAGGGCACAGTTTCACTGGGAAGGAACAGTGCCATCAGGTAATGCTTCAGTAGGTATTGAGGGGTACAGTGGACTTCTCTGTAACAGTGAACACAAAACATATAAGCCAAGCCATATGTTGGCAAAGACTGGTTGGTGTGATCAACAACAGTGTCGGCCCACATAGGCCTCCATAGCATTGATGGCCTTGTATTGATGGACTCTGTCTCAATCCAGGTTAGAGACAAGGCAGTCACACCACAAACCAGTGAGAAAATAAAATGAGTCATAACCAGGGAGGACACCAGGCCTCTCTATTCAAAAAGCCCTTGGCCAGACAACCAGGCTAGTGTAAAACCTATATGTGTAAGCTTTGGTACAGTTACAGCTTGTATACCAGCTCTCTGTGGAATTAAGGTATTGTATACTCCCAGTCGCAATGGCCTGTCTGGCGGAAGGTTGAAGTCGAGACTCCATTACTTGAAAGTAGAAAGAAGGGTCCGAGCATCAATCATCTTCCGCTGCATCTCTCCTTGCCTGATGTAGAGTATTTTCGTTAGTATCCAGTCACTCTGATGCATCCATTGCAGATTCAAAGAAATGTGTTTGCCCTCTGGCGTTGATACAAAGCCTGGCCAGAAAGAGCATCGCTTATGCCACTGTAACGTCTCACGAACAATTTTGCACTAAATACAATTGTGCTTCTTTCCCAGTTAACTCTCATCCGTTACTTCCTTCCCAAACCTTCTTCCTGAAGAGTCTCTCACTTGAAGTTCAACTATAGTTACTTCCTTCTTTCTAATTAGCCTGTGACTTCCTGTTAAGCTGCTGGGCGGCCTATTTAAGCTCCTAGCACTAACCAGGAAGTGTTCCTTTATTTTGGCTGACACAATGCCTCTGTCGGTTGGGTATCCAGACGCACCTGCTTTGAACTTTAGCTTACTGACCTGGACCAGGAGTCTTCACTGCCTGCTTCACCAGCCTTACCCGTCTGGAGCCTGACCTTATGCCTACATCATTCACTTCAGTATCGCAAGTACCCTGATGTTGTTATGCATTGCTATCCTATAAACTGCCCTGCCTGCTAATTATGTATGCTAACTATACCAGGAATTGTTGCAGCCATAGTCTCTCTGTTTGGTACTTCTAATAAGGATCCTGCCATGATTTCTACATTCTAAGTCACCAAGTATAATCGGAAGTCTTGCATGCCTACGTACCTCCTTCTCAAATGTTATTTTGTGCACATATACTACCTATTACTTTGAGGACTTTGCCGTTAAGGTTATTTACATGCCACGCATGCTCGGCTACTTCTCCATTTAACTTGTATCAGTTCCAGTGGCGGCCCGTCCATAGGGACGCACGGGCGCTGCCCCCCTCCCACAGTCACAAAAAAAAAAAAAAAACGGGCCCTTTAAGAACTTTTATTCGGCTAAAATGTCATTTTGACATTTTAGCCGCAGTTCTGGCGGCCGTCTATAGAGGGCGCTGCAGCGCTACCCCCTCTCGCAAATAACACACATTCGTGCATAAATGCACAAATGTATGTTATTGTTGGTTGCCAGCGCTGCCTGGTCTATTCAGATAACCGGATGCGGAACACCGGTTACCCGAATAGCGGCAGCTGGTTGGCTGAGGGGAACTGCCTATCAAAGCCAGCGGCTCTGATAGGCTTTTCTCCGGCTCTCAGCTGTCTATACTCTGAGCGCAGGCAATCTGCGCTCATTGTATAAGACAAACGGCCGTTTCAGCCAATCAGGTTCCCGGATTCTGGTTATCAGGAACCTGATTGGCTGAAGCTTCACCACAGCGGCAGAAGACATCGAGGGAGCACATGGAATCCTCAGGTAAGTGCTTTTTACAGGGAAAGGGGCACAGTGACATCATGGGGCACAGTGGTGACAATTGGCACAGTGGCATCATGGGGCACAGTGGTGACAAAGGGCACAGAGGTGACAATGGGCACAGTGGCATCATGGGGCACAGTGGTGACAATGGGCACAGTGGCATCATGGGGCACAGTGGTGACAATGGGCACAGTGGCATCATGGGGCACAGTGGTGACAATTAAAGGGCACAGTGGTGACAATTGGCACAGTGGCAACAGTTGAGGGGCACAGTGGCTGCGTTTGATGGCACGGCACAGTGGTGACAATTGATGGCACAGTGACTGCGTTTGATGGTATGGCACAGTGGTGACAATTGATGGCACAGTGGCTGCGTTTGATGGCATGGCACAGTGGTGACAATTGATGGCACAGTTGCTGTGTTGCACGGCATAGTGGTGACAATTGATGGCACAGTGGCTGCGTTTGATGGCATGGCACAGTGGTGACAATTGATGGCACAGTGGCTGCGTTTGATGGCATGGCACAGTGGTGACAATTGATGGCACAGTGGCTGCGTTTGATGGCATGGCACAGTGGTGACAATTGATGGCACAGTTGCTGTTTGATGGCATGGCACAGTGGTGACAATTGATGGCACAGTGGCTGCATGTGATGGGCACAGTGAGGCTGCAATTTTTTTTTGTTTTCGTTTGCGCCCCCCCAAAAAATTTTGAGCACCAGCCGCCACTGATCAGCTCTACCTGGACTTTATACTTATTGTTTGAGTTTTCACTTGCGCCTATGAAGGAATATGCGCCATTTTTCTTGACTGAGACTGTGATGGTAGGATTCCAAACTCTCTGCACACAAGAGAGTGAAACCTGGGTCCGAAACTGAGTAGTCTCCGCAGTTGAGATCCTAACTCTCAAATAATATCTGGCGTAACGTTACGGCCACTTGAAGACGTTGGAGTCTCTGTTAAACATCCGAGAAGCAAGTCCTACTTCTTTGGACTTCAGCGGAAAAGCCTGGATAAAAGGTTATCCTGACTCCATTATACTGGATATTGCGTTTCTCTCTTTTCTTTGTCTTTATAGTTTAGCAACTGAGCCAGGATAGTGTGTGGTGGGCGTCCTGGAGGATGTGGTGTCGGCGGTACTCTATGCGCCCTTTCCACCGAGTATAGAGGGGTAAAGAACTCTTTACCAAACTTCTCCAGGAGCCAATGTTCCACAAAGTCAGTGTCTTTCCTCCACCTTCTTTGGGAGCTCCACGATGCATATGTAATTACGCCTTAGGCCATTCTCCATATCCTCTGCCCCCTTGCTCTGCGGGCCTTGCCAGCCGTGCAATGGATTGGGTGTCTCTAACAAGAGGGGCCATCTTATCTTCCACATCACTTATTCTGCTTTCAACTGCCGTAGTGCGCTCTCTCATTTTTTGTAAATCCTGGCGCATTAACCCCACCTCTTTTTTCAGCCCCCCAAAGTGGTCTTTTAGGGTGTTGACTCAACGTCTGTGAGGAGCTGGTCTGTGTTGTTAACCGGGGCCTGCTCTGCATCCGTTGTCCCAGGTGGGAAAATAGCTGGTGTGGCATTAAAATCTTCCCCTATAACCTGGCCAGAGCAGCCCGTAAGCCTTTAGGCATAGTACAACATATCTTTAGGGGGTCCTTTCCCACTGCCTTAAGGAACTTAAGCGTTTTACTCACTGTGTCTCAGGTGTCTTTGGGTTTGTCGGCCACATGAGTCATGCTGGGAGAGAGCCGCCACGCCATGTTGGAGGTCAGATTGTACACCATTCTCTTTGCCTGCTTTCCTGGTCAGAAAGAGCTACTGACAAGGAGAGGAGTCAGTACTCCCGGGTATACCAGCTGGGAGCAGGATCAAAGAAGGATGTCGGGATCTCCGTGAGATGCGACTGCTCACATGCCGCTCTTGGCCACGCCTCTGACAGAAGTTCTTTTAAGTAACTTTGCCTGTAACTTTTAAGTAACTTTGCCTGGATCCTGCGATGCAATGCAGAGTGATCCCCACTTGGGATTACCACCAGGGAGGTTAAAGTGTTACTAAACCCACAACAGTAAAATCGGTCTGTATATGCAGTAAAGCATGCTTGTTATACTCACTGTGGAACCTAAGAGGTTAATCATTTGCATTGTGTATAAAGGCTGTCTCTCTGATCCTCCTCTTCTTCCACTGATTCCAATCCATCTCCTGATAGAACAGAGCATTAGGGGAGAATCTGCACATGCTCCGTTTGGTGTGTATTGCTAGAGAGTTTTTTTTTCAGCACTGGGCCAATTAGCACTGCTCAGACAGAGGTTCAGGGGTCCTGTAGCCTTATAGGACAATCAGGGGAACATGCAAACTCCTCCTTCAAGCTTTAACCAGACACTGATACAAGTCACAAGACTGCTCTAACTGCCGATGAGAAAAGGTATTTAGCAGTTTTTATTTACTAAAACTATTGCATTTCCATGTTCTGTGTACTGTGGGAGACCAGATATAGTGAATGCAGGGTCCTGGGTTTATTAACACTTTAATGCAGAGAATGCGTTAAGGTGAAGATATGTTAGAATGCTCAGTAATGTCCTTAAAATGGTACTAAGTTCTATTTTCTAAATAGTTCTAAATAAAATATTCCTCATTACATCTCCAACTACTTTTAAAATAATAAAAACAAGCCCTAAAATACTCCTATACACGCTACATTCTTTATTACCAGGACAGAGAATATCTGGCTGCATTTTATGTAAATTGTTTGTTCCAAAAATGGTTGTTATTGCAGAAGAGTAAAATGCTATGTTTACAGTAATAAGGCTGTTCCTGACAAAAACATCCAGGGTTACTGCCAGATGCCTGATTTTTACAATACGCTCACGTGACCTAGTAATGGGGGCTCAATTAAGCTCGGAAACAACAGAGATAACATCAGCCAAGCACAGGTATTTCCAGTTTATTGTTGTCTCCAATCTATGGCAGTCAATAAAATGACTGAATTCAATATTTTTTTTTTGTATTGTTGTGGCAGGATTACCGTGGTTAAGGCCCCATTGAGCAAATACAGAATAGAAACATGTCTTTATTTACAGCTGTCTGCATGGGAAGAATGCAGTCTATTGCCCCATTTCTGCTCTGATAATCAGCTTCAGTATGAATTAGGCAAACACTAGCTTTTGGATTCTATGCAAAATGGTGTGCTATGAAAGAGTTGCTGTGCTAGGAGAGAAATACAATTACACTGCTTACATCCATTCCTATCATTTATAACAGCTACTAATCAAAACCTATTGTGTATAGAATGCCGATTTGGGAAATATTGCCAGGACAGGGCTTCCGTGAGATGTCTATTACGCTGTCTTCATACAGGAGCTTGTCGAGATGGTAATGGAAGTGAGGTGGCACAGGATCCACAATATGTTAAATCCAGGGGTCAAGTCCTGGGGAAAAAAGTGTGGGAACTCCCACCCAAGATCCACTCCTCCACCAAAAAAATGATACGCTCATATGCATAATTACTAAACCGCATGTTTTTTTTTTTTCGATCCACTGTACCTTAGTAATTCTTTATGTTACTGGCCGCTTCCTGTATATGGATTCATCGTGTAGTGTTCGGGTATTCCATCACTTGCTCAATGCCGCAATGTCTCCTGGGAGCTTTTGTCATTGTTCCCAGGAGACATTGCGGAGGTCTGCCGCGAGTTATCCCAGGAGACATTGCGGCATCGAGGAAGTGACGGAATACCCGCACACTACCCGATGAATCCATATACAGGAAGCATGCTAAGAAATTTTTATCCGCTGGGAATCCGTCGGCTGGATTTTTATCCGCCTGAAAATGTCCGCTAGGCCGTACACGCGACCGGATCTATCTGCTGGAACTGATCCACGGATCAATCCCAGCGGATCGATCCGGTCGTGTGTACGGGGCCTAAGAGTTTGAATGTAGCTTGTCATTGTACATAACTTGCTGTGACTGATTTCTTGCGGTGCATGTGTAAGATCCCCTCAGATCCCTCAGGAGGCAGTGGTGACCAAGCCTTCCCAGGAGGCTCCATTAAGGCCAGCGAAAGGATATCAATGGCTTCTATAAACTCAGAAGTACCAAAAAAAGAAATGAGAGTTAAGAGAAAACTCTTTGGCCCAGATTCTCAAAGGACTTACGACGGCGTAGTGCCATGTACGTCGTCGTAAGTCCGAATGAGAGCCGTCGTATCTATGCGCCTGATTCTTAGAATCAGTTTCGCATAGATTTCTATTAGATCCAACCGGCGTAAGTCTCTTACGCTGTCGGATCTGAACTGCATATTTACGCTGGCCGCTAGGGGCGTGTACGCTGATTTACGCGTCAAAATATGTAAATCAGCTAGATACGCAAATTCACGAACGTACGCCTGGCCGACGCAGTACAGATACGCCGTTTACGTTAGGCTTTTCCCGGCGTAAAGTTACCCCTGCTATATGAGGCGTACATGCGACGTACCAATGTTAAGTATGGCCGTCGTTCCCGCGACGAAATTTGAAAATTTTACGTAGTTTGCGTAAGTCATCCGTGAATGGGGCTGGACGTAATTTACGTTCACGTCGAAACCAATACGTCCTTGTGGCGTATTTTGAGCAATGCACACTGGGAGATGTCCACGGACGGCGCAGGCGCCGTTCGTGAAAAACGTCAATCACGTCGGGTCACAAGTTATTTACATAAAACACGCCCCCCTGTTCCACATTTGAATTAGGCGGGCTTACGCCGGCCGATTTGCGCTACGTCGCCGCAACTTACGGAGCAAGTGCTTTGAGAATACTGCACTTGCCCGTCTAAGTTGCGGAGGCATAACGGAAATCGGATATGTTGCGCCCGACTATAGATACACCGCTGTACGACAATCTTGGCCTTTTGATTCTACAAATTACTAAAGAGGACCCCCCAATCCTACTCTATAAACCTTTATAAAAAGAATAAGCTATTGCGCTGCCTGGAACCCAACCGTCATTGAACAGGGCACATAAAAGGGCCAGGAGAGTGGTAGGAAACACCAGGTAAAATGGATGCAGCTTCTCTCAAACTTGGTCTTGAGATCCTAATGCACATATAAAAAAGGCGCCCTCTTGTGTTTGTTTTCTATAAATCTTTATACCTGCAGAGGGAGGAAATAAACAATCATAGTTGCCCATATCCTTGTGACTTTTTATTCATACTTACCTATTTTTCTCCCGTCTCTGTGCTTCCTGGGTCCCTGTTCCTGCACCGACATTTAGAAAATCTCTATAATACAGCACAGGCACAAGAAGAAGTCCATGATGTCGTGCTATTTAACTTGTAAATGTACTTTACAACACTACCTGCTTTTGTTGGGGAAAAAAGCTCTTCTTCCTCAACAAGTGATTGTAATTTCATACAGCCCATGAATGAGAAGAAGCATATGCACAATACTTGCAAAAGTTTGCAGTTTAGGTATGGGATTATGGGATTTCCCTAAGGGATGATACCTTCCCAGGGGTCATCTGTGCAGCCAAGGCTACATCACCTCAGCCTTTAGGAAAACCAAGAAGTGAAAGTTAAAAAAGGTAAGGAAAGCAGGAAAACATTTAAAAAAGTGTTAGGCAATTTAGGAAAAGGGGGGGGGGTCTGCTTTATCCACTTGCCAACCAGGCTATAGACGAATGATTAGTTCTGGCAGGCCATCATTTGAGGACACTGCTAATCGCAGCTGACAGCATGAGGAGAGGAGAAGAGAGCTGATATCCGGCTTCTCTGAAAGAGACATGTATGTACACTGATAATCAGGGCACTGATTATCAGTGCAATCCAAAGTCCAAACAGTGCCCACCAGTGCTACCAATGTGTGCCCACCAGTGCTACCAATGTGTGCCCACCAGTGCTGCCAATAAGTGACCGTCAGTGCTTTCAATCTGTGCCTTATCATCAGTGTCACCTATCAGTGCTGCCTACCAGTGCCCATCAGTGCTGCCTATCAGTGCCCATTAGTGCCACTTATCAGTGCCCATCAGTGCTGCCTATCAGTGTCGCCTATCAGTGCTGCCTATAAGTGCTCATCAGTGACCCATTAGTGCTGACTTTCAGTGTCACCTATCACCTGTCACCTATTCAGTGTCACCTGTCAGCTATTAGTGCCCATTAGTGCTGTCTCATCAGTGCTGCCTCATCAGTGCAGCCTATCAGTGCCCAATGTCCATCAGTGCCACTTCATCAGTGCCCATCAGTGCAGCCTACCAGTGCCCATCAGTGCACATCAGTGAGGGAGAAAAATTACCTGTTTCCAAATTTTATAACAAACTACGACATTTTTATTTATTTATTTTTCGTACTTTTTTCACTTATTTAGCAAAAAAAAATGATAATTAAATGCTACCAAAAGAAAGCTTTATTATGCCGCGCACACACGTCGGAATTTCCGACAACAAATGATCGATGTGAGCTTGTTGTCAGAAAATCAGATTGTGTGTAGGCTCCATTGGACATTTGCTGTCAGAATTTCCAACAACAAATGTTTAAGAGCTGGTTCTCAATTTTTCCGACAACAAAAATTCTTGTTGGAAATTCCGCTCGTCTGTAGCCAATTCCGACGCACAAAAATCCTACGCATGCTCGGAATCATTGAACTTCATTTTTCTCGGCTCATCATAGTGTTGTATGTGACCGCGTTCTTGACATTCGGAATTTCCCACAACATTTGTGTGACCGTGTGTATGCAAGACACGTTTGAGCCAACATCCTGTCGGGAAAAAAAATCCACGGTTTTGTTGTCGGAATGTCCAATTGTGTGTACGCGGCATAAGTGTGAACAAAAAAATGATAACAATTTTGTTTGGGTACAGTGTTGCATTGTCATTGAAAGTGCAACAGCGCTGAAAGCTGAGAATTGGCCTGGTCAGTAAGAGGGTAAACATGCCTATTAGACAAGTGGTTATAGAGATAAGGTGCATCGTGGATAATTATACCAAATGAAAATGTGCATTTCTCTAGAATGCAGCTGAAATAAAGTCCCAGAGATACAACCGGTAGGAGTAGGAAAGTAGGAAGTAGGAGGAAGTTTCTCCAAAGTTAGGGGCAGTCTCACTGCAGTTGGATAAGATCTGTGTAAGCAGGGCCGGCCCTATGATGGGACCGGGTGGTACCATGGGTACCAGGCGGCACTTTTAGGGGGTGCAGCATTCTGCCGCCCACCAGACAGCCCACTCCGCTGCCTGTGAGGACACTCGCAGCCGGAAGGGAGCAGTCTGCGAGTGAGAAAGGCAGGCGCCACTCCCTCTGAGGAACCTGTTGTGCCGAGAATGGTTGCCCTTTGGAATCTGTTCCCCCTAGCTCTCGGGTCCGATCGGAACTTCGCCTTTCCAGCCCTCTGCATTTCAGCTCCCTCCTACTCTACCCACGAATGCGAATGATCCTAGTACTGCCCGCCTCTTCAGCCCTCTGCATTGCCGCTCCCTCCTACTCTAATTCTTATGATCCTAATACCGCCCCGTCTCCGTGCGCGTCCCCGGTACAATGTTATTACTCATTATGGCAGATTGGATAGCAGCATTTGCCCCCGGGAGACAGCCTGTGTACAGGATACATCTATGTCTATGTGGTTCGGAAGACTTTGACTATTTGACTTTGACTCCTGAAGAAGCCTCACGGCGAAACGCGTAGACGCACAGGGGACATTTTTCATACCTGACATCTTGTATGGTTTTCTTTTTAATGTTGTTTTATGTAACTACTTTGTAATAAAATTACATCTTTTTAGCTATTCCTGTCTGTGTTGCCTATAAAGTCTGACCATTGGTTGCTTTCCTTAAGCAATTTTGTCTTTATCACATGAATAGAGCCATGACAGGTCCTCTTTATACTCCTTTAAACATGTATAGAGCCATGACGTGATTTTTTGGGGGGGGGGGGGCAGCATTTCAGTCTTGGTCCCAGGCAGCACAATGTCTTGGGCCGGCACTGTGTGTAAGGGTAACAATTGGACTCCCAGTGTTTTTGTCACAGTATATCCACAAGGTGAATGTAGAGGATTGGGAGAAGAAGGACAGCCGCACTCCAAAAGAACTTCAAAAAGTTGTCTTTATTTGATAAAAATATACATGTAAAACAAAACACAGCCACAGGAAGGGACAGCGGACATGTTTCGCACTATGTCAGTGCTTAGTCATGGCTGACTAAGCACTGACATAGTGCGAAACATGTCGGCTGTCCCTTCCTGTGGCTGTGTTTTGTTTTGCATGTATATTTTTATCAAATAAACACAACTTTTTGAAGTTCTTTTGGAGTGCGGCTGTCCATCTTCTCCCAATCCTCTACATTTGCCTCGTGCATTGCCAGCACCTTGGTTCCTGAGAATTTCCTTAATTGCTCACAAGACCCACCTGGAGCGGTGACTCCCTTCCCCATATCCACAAGGTGCTTGGTGCATGTTCAGCACTGATGATGCCAGCTTAGGCTGGCCATCATGAAATTACACATTTTGGACGGTTCCAGAGGAATTGGCCAAAGTTCACTAAGTAAGTGGCACAATGGCCACCTCCCACCTGACATCCCGTGATTGAAAAAGCAAGGAGCAGGGCAGAAAATTGTAGGCTAAATAGTGCCTGCACCCAATCAGATGCAGCAGCTGGTCAGGTACTTTGATAGCCAGCAGGGCTGGCTGTAAAAATACAATAGCCACAGTGGGAGATTTGCCCACACATGCTGTATAACATGGATAGATTAATCTGTTAATTTTTTATTTTTTTCATTCAGATCCAAGGCTAAAAAAAAAGATCAGTGTGTGACCAGCCTTATTCTTTTGTCTTAGTTATTCACAGAAACCCAGGCTGATTTTGATATGCAAATGTAAACCTTCTGTAAAAGTTGACAATTTACCACTCCCCGCTGAGCTCAGCCTCTCCCCCACTTGTAATGTAGAGCTTATGTAAAGTTCTTCTTCTGGCCAACAACCTTGGGACCTTTGTGTGATCTTCAGAGCAAGTGACTACTGCTTATAGTACCTCTATTTTCTATTTAACACCCTAACCAATTTTTTGCATCTAACTATATACAAAACATAACTGGGAACATCCTTACTGCAGACCTCTTAGTGCCGGTTCACAATACCGCGACTTGGGATCCGACTTTTGTCGCCTTACGCAAACGACGTAAAAAATTCAAATTTCGAAGCGGGAACAACTTAACATTGGCTGCGCCTCCTAATAGCAGGAGCAACGTTACGCCGAAAACGACTTGCGCAAATGACGTAAAAAACTACCGCCGGGCGCACGTACGTTTGTGAATCGGCGTAACTAGGTAATTTGCATAATCTACACCGAAAACGGCGGGAGCGCCACCTAGCGGCCAGCGTGAGAATGCACCCTAAGATACGACGATGTAAGAGACTTATGCCAGTCGTATCTTAGTCTAATGTCGGCGTATCTTGCTTTCTGAATACAGAAAGAAGATACGCCGGCGCAGATTTGAATTTACGCGGCGTATCTATGGATACGCCGGCGTAAATTCTCTCTGAATCCGGGCCAGAGAGTTTAATTTTCACAGTAGAGAAACAGACACCAAAAGTAACTGATGTATTTGCTCAATATAATAGTAATATGAGATAAAACATTGATTGAATGTTTCAGGTGCCCTAAAACTCATTGGTTATTTTATCCCACGTAGTGCCAACTTTTTTTTTTTAATATTGACTGATTTACAATAGTCAATGATCTATCTTTTTTATGTGAGCAAAAGCCTGTCAGAGATTCTAACCCCTCCACTCTTCACCCAAAACTTGTGGGTTTAAACAAATATTAAAACAATTAGATTAGTATAATGGCCTGGCAACCAGTTGGTGGAACAATTCCACTTTTGTTTCTGCTGAAAATAAGATCCTTAAAGGGGTTGTAAAGGTAAAAGTTTCTTCACCTTAATGCATCCTATGCATTAAGGTAAAAAAAACATCTGATAGCACCGCCCCCCCCACCCCACCACCCGAGCCCCCCAGCCTGGCCGTTAAATGGCTAGGCTGGGAGGATTGATAGCAGCGCAGCCATTTGCTGGCGCTGCTGTCAATCACAGCGGATGACTCGGCGTGCCGGGGGGCGGGGCCGAGTGATACAGTCGGCGGCTATGGGCGCCGCTGTATCACGGGAGCGCGCTCGCAAAAGCTTTCCACCATGCGAGGGAGCTCGCATGAACGTGGAAATCTTTTGCGAGGAGGAGCAGAGACAGCCGCCGAGGGACCCCAGAAGACACGGATCCGGGCCACTCTGTGCAAAACGAACTGCACAGCGGAGGTAAGTATAACATGCTTGTTATTTTTAAACAAAAACAATCTTGCCTTTAGTGTCCCTTTAAGGGCGCATGGGCTCCACCCCCTCTCTCCAGCCACCCCTCTATGTAAAATGGTTAGAGTCATGCATTGCATGACTCTATCCATGGCCTCTGTATCCATCTATTCATGGCCCTTTTCAGGCTCTGGGCACCTAAACTCCAGTGGCGGGGGGGTATTTTTGAAGCAGCTGATTAAAGCCATAGGCTGCATATGATGGGCGCAAAGGCTGCATATGATGGGCACAGAGCATGGGCGGACTGACCATTCGGGCACTTGGGCACTGCCCGCGGGCCCCATCAGGGTTGCCAGCCTTGTTAAAACCAAGGACAATTTGTAAAAATCTGTTTTTTTAATTCCCAAGATTATAGCTGCCCCGCCTCTCCAGTAATTTTTCAGTGTGTGTATGTGTATTCTGTGTGTATGTATACTGTGTGTGTATACTGTGTGTGTGTGTGTGTGTGTGTATATTGTGTGTGTGTGTGTGCATACTGTGTATGTATACAGTATGTGTGTATACTGTGTGGCCCCATAATCTATTGCCTGGAGGCCCCATAATCTCCTATTGCCCGGGGCCCCATAATCTCCTATTGCCCGGGGCCCCATAATCTCCTATTGCCCGGGGGCCCCATCAGTTGGTAGTCCGCCCCTGGCACAGTAGCTGCATATTATGGGCACAGTGTTTTTCAGTTTGTTTGCGCCCCCCTCAAAACCTTTAAGCACCAGCCATTACAAGTGTTACTGTAAAAGCATAAAATCTAATAAACAGACAAATAAACCAAAAAGAGAGGGAAATCTGATCACATGAAAGCCAATGAGCTCCCAAGGTGCACCCAGAAAACTTAGGCAACTTCTGCACAAGAAGCGCCAGGGAATCATTCTTTGTAGATTTCTTTTGTAATGTATTTTTCACAATCTGTTGAATTTTTGCCTACTCACGAGACTCTGCTTGTTCACTTTTAGATTTAGGCCTACTTTGAATACATTTAATTATATCTGTCAGCTTACTTAGATATGCAAGTACAGTACCAATTATCTAATTTCTTAATGAATTATTACTAAACCTTAAGCTTGACTGTTGGAAACCTGCAGCAATTACGCCTAATCAGAACAAAGTTGATGCTTCACCAGAAAAAGAGCTTTGCATGAAATTAAGAAGAGACATCTATAAAAAGTTAAAATGTTCACTTTCTACTCGTATAGTATGACAGTTTGGCTAACATATACCCACCGCCCTGGAAATGATACCTTCTGGATGTCACTGCACACTGTTTTATGCTAATATAAGCAAAAATGTAAAGCGCGTCTCTGTTCTCAAATTACGTTAATTGTATACATTTTAACTATCATATGATCAAAGCTTTTTGCTAATTTTAAATATATAATTCTTTGAAGTGGAAACAGCACCATTACTCCTTTAAAGCCATTTTCGCAGTGATTATCCAACATCTGCATTTCCAATTCCTAACAGATGTACAGTACTTTGCATTGTAATTACTGGTGTCGTTTTCCAAACCTTCAGTTTAAATGTACATTTTTCCTGCAAATGCAAAAATAATTACAATTGCATATCTCCGGGATATCTGTTCAAACTGATAAAAACAATAAAGGCATGATTAGGCCTGGTGGCCATTGTGGTCATTAAGTTGGAGCACCTGTGGAAACTTTTTGTGTTTATTGTGTGGTTTTCAGGGCCTTATGGGTATGTACTGTATTACTCAAGAATTAAAGCATATTGAAACCCAAGAAGAAAATTGTAATATACACTATATTGTTAAAAGTATTGGGACGCCTGCCTTTACACCAGGGGTCTCAAACTCAAATTACGTGAGGGCCACAAGACAAGTTTTAATATGCCATGGGGGGCCGCATGCAAACTTTCAAACTTCAAAAACAACAGTACTGGTGTCAGCGAACACATTATTAACCCCCAGCACTGGTGTCAGCGAGCGCATTATTACCACCAGCACTGGTGTCAGCGAGCGCATTATTACCACCAGCACTGGTGTAAGTCAGGGTTTGACAAATTTGCTTGGAATCTAGGAGCCAGCTAAAAAAGTTAGGAGCCAGAAAACGCACCCCGTCCCGACGAGCTTGCGCGCAGAAGCGAACACATACGTGAGCAGCGCCCGCATATGTAAACGGTGTTCAAACCACACATGCGAGGTATCGCCGCGATTGGTAGAGTGAGAGCAATAATTCTAGCTCCTCTGTAACTTAAAACATGCAACCTGTAGATTTTTTTAGACGTCGCCTATGAAGATTTTAAAGGGTAAAAAAGTTTGTCGGCATTCCACAAGCGGACACAATTTTGAAGCGTGACATGTTGGGTATGAATTTACTCGGCGTAACATTATCTTTCATAATATTAAAAAAAGGGGATAACTTTACTGTTGTCTTATTCTTTAATTAAAAAAAGTGTAATTTTTTCCCAAAAAAGTGCGCTTGTAAGACCGCTGCGCAAATACGGCGTAACAGAAAGTATTGCAACGATCGCTATTTTATTCTCTAGGGTGCTAGGATAAAAAATATATATAATGTTTGGGGGTTCTAATTAGAGGGAAGAATATGGCAGTGAAAATAGTGTAAAATGACATTAGAATTGCTGTTTAACCAGTTCCCGACCCCCGCATGTACATATACGTCCACAATATGGCACGTACAGGCACATGGGCGTACATGTACGTCCTCGCCTATTAGCGGGTGGGGGGTCCGATCGGGACCCCCCCCGCTACATGCGGAGGTCGGGTCCGCTCGGGGAGCGATCCGGGACCACGGCGCGGCTATTTGTTTATAGCCGCTCCGTCGCGATCGCTCCCCGGAGCTGAAGAACGGGGAGAGCCGTGTGTAAACACGGCTTCCCCGTGCTTCACTGTGTCGGCGCATCGATCGCGTCATTCCCTTTATAGGGAAGACACGATCGATGACGTCATTCCTACAGCCACACCCCCCTACAGTTGTAAACACATACTAGGTGCACCCTAACTCCTACAGCACCACCTGTGGTTAACTCCCAAACTGCAACTGTCATTTTCACAATAAAGAATGCAATTTAAATGCATTTTTTGCTGTGAAAATGACAATGGTCCCAAAAATGTGTCAAAATTGTCCGAAGTGTCCGCCATAATGTCGCAGTCACGAAAAAAATCGCTGATCGCCGCCATTAGTAGTAAAAAAAAAAAAATTAATAAAAATGCAATAAAACTATCCCCTATTTTGTAAACGCTATAAATTTTGCGCAAACCAATCGATAAACGCTTATTGCGATTTTTTTTACTAAAAATAGGTAGAAGAATACGTATCGGCCTAAACTGAGGAAAAAAAATGTTTTTATATATGTTTTTGGGGGATATTTATTACAGCAAAAAGTAAAAAATATTGCATTTTTTTCAAAATTGTCGCTCTATTTTTGTTTATAGCGCAAAAACTAAAAACCGCAGATGTGATCAAATACCACCAAAAGAAAGCTCTATTTGTGGGGAAAAAAGGACGCCAATTTTGTTTGGGAGCCACGTCGCACGACCGCGCAATTGTCTGTTAAAGCGACGCAGTCCCGAACTGTAAAAACACCTTGGGTCTTTAGGCTGCATATTGGTCCGGGGCTTAACTGGTTAACTTGTAATGCTTAACTTGTAATACCAACGGCCACCACCAGATGGCGCCAGCTCACATCTTGTGGTAATAACTTGTAATACCAACAGCTCACCACCAGATGGCGCCAGCTCAAAAAAAAAAAAAAAACTTTTTTATTTTTTTGCTCCCCTCACTTCCACCCTGCCTGCGGGCCATTTATAACTGGTCCGCGGGCCGCAAATGGCCCGCGGGCTGGTACTTTGAGACCACTGCTTTACACGCATATGTATTTTAATGGCATCCCAGTCTGTAGGGGTCAATATTGAGTTGGCCCACGCTTTTGCAGTATAACAGCTTTAACTCTTCATGGAAAGCTGTCCACTTTTTAATTCTTATCAATGCCTAGCTCACTAAGCTTGTGTTAATAACATTATCATTGAGCAGGAGTAAATAAAATTGGTAAAAGGCTTCAATGGGGATGTTTCATCCCTTCCCGATACAAGGTGAAAATGTTGAGAATCTACTGCCACAATCGTAGAGGGAACCCAACAAGCCCTACTTTGAGGATGAGACCTACGATAACCTCTTTAATGCCTTACCTGATGGTGCTGCCCCTGCACAGGAGGCATGGCTGCAGGGGGAAAACCTATGACCATAGGTGGACAGCCCTTTCACAACACAGGGGAAAGGCATACAGAAGAAAATAGAGAAAGAAATACAAGACCGGGGGTTATGCCGTGTACACACGATCAGACATTCCGACAAGAAAACTGTGGATTTTTTTTTAGACAGAATTTTGGCTCAAACTTGTGTTGCATACACACGTTCACACAAAATTCTGACCGTCAAGAACGTGGTGGCATACAACACTACTACGAGCCGAGAAAAATTAGGTTCAATGATTCCAAGCATGCGTTAAATTGACGTGTTTTTTTGCGCGTCGGAAATGCATACAGATTATCAGAATTTCCAAGAAGAAATTTTGAGAACCAGCTCTCAAATTTTTGCTGTCGGAAATTCCAACAGAAAAAGTCTGATGAGGCCTACACACGGTCGGAATTTCCGACCAAAAGCTCACATTAAACTTTTATTGTCAGAAATTCAGACCGTGTGTATGCGGCATTGGAGGAGACAACAGCAAATATTAGTGCACAATCCCATAGCCATAGCCTACCAGTCTTTCCCCAAATCAAGGTTTATTTTTTTCAAAAGTATGCTTTATTTTATTTTACTTTCTCCTTTATTTTTTTCACAGCTTGGGCAGAGTATTTTTGTTGCTGACACATTCCAATTAAGAAATAAAGTTGTGTGCACCAAAGTACTACATGTTTATGCCCCCCTGTAGCACTTACACCTGAAGGAGCCACTGGATGTATTGAGTAAGGATGAGCCGAACACCTCCCTGTTTGGTTCGCATCAGAACTTGCGAACACACCAAATGTTTGTGTGAACTTTAGAACCCTGTTAAAGTCTATGGGACTCAAACATTTGAAATCTAAAGTGTTAATTTTAAAGGCTAATGTGCAAGTTATTGTCCTAAAAAGTGTTTGGGGACCTGAGTCCTGTCCCAGGAAACATGTATCAATGCAAAAAAAGTTTTAAAAACGGCCGTTTTTTCAGGAGCAGTGAATTTATTAATGCTAAAAGTGAAACAATAAAAGTGTAATATTACTTTAAATTTCGTACCTAGGGGGGTGTAAAGTCAGCATGTGAAAAAGTGCATGTTTCCCGTACATAGAACTGTCCCTGCACATAGTGTAATTTCTGAAAGGAAAAAAGGCATTTAAAACCAGCTTTGCAGCGATGGATGATCTCTCCAGCGACGAGTGATCAGCGGTCCGGTCCAGCGATGCAGAAGATCCATCCGTCCAGAGCGCAGCAGGCGAGCTCCTCTCTCCGCTGGACACAGCGCTGTGGAGCTGTGACATTTCTTATATAGGAGAAGCGGCCACCAGTCACGTGACCGCGCCCCCTCTGACGCACCCTCGTACGTCACTGGGAAAGACCATCATTCTGCTGGGCTATGTCCAGCGGAGAGAGGAGCTCGCCTGCTGCGTTCTGGACGGATGGATCTTCTGCATCGCTGGACCGGATCGCTGATCACTCGTCGCTGGAGAGATCATCCGTCACTGGATAGAAGATGGCCGGGCCGAGAGTGGATTCTTTTTTTTTAGAGTGGATTTTTTTTTTTTATTAATAAAGGATTTCTTTCTACGGTGTCTGTGTGTTTTTTTTAACTATTTACACTTCCTTCGTGAAATGGTAGAGGTACAGTGTACAGTGTGGGGAAGAAGCCCTTGTCCCCATCAACATGGGGACATCCTCCTCATGTTGAGGGCATGTGGCCTGGTGCGGTTCAGGAGAGGGGGGGCCGCACTCTGTCCCCCCCCTCTTTTCTGCGGCCGGCCAGGTTAACGTGCTCGGATAAGGGTCTGGTGTGGATTTTTGGGGGGAACTCCACGCCATTTTTTTTTTAATTTGGGGTGGAGTTCCCCTTAAAATCCACACCAGACCTGAAGGGTCTGGTATGGATATTTGGGGGGAACCCCACGTCATTTTTTTTTAAATTGACGGCGGGGTTCCCCTTAATATCCATATCAGACCTGAAGGGCCTGTTAATGGAATTTGGGGGGACCCCCAGGTTTTTTATTTTTATTTTTTTATGAATGAATCATCTCTGAATTGCCAGAGCCGACAATTCATTACAGCCGCAAAGCCGGTTTTAAATGCCTTTTTTTCTTTCAGAAATGACACTTTGTGCAGGGACAGTTCTATGTACGGGAAACATGCGCTTTTTCACATGCTGACTTTACACCCCCCCTAGGTACGAAATTCAAAGTAATATTACACTTTTATTGTTTCACTTTTAGCATTATTAAATTCACTGCTCCTGAAAAAACGGCCATTTTTAAAACCTTTTTTTGCATTGATACATGTTTCCTGGGACAGGACCCAGGTCCCCAAACACTTTTTAGGACAATAAATTGCATATTAGCCTTTATTAACACTTTAGATTTCTCCCATAGACTTTAACAGGGTGTTCCGCGGCTTTTCAAATTTGCCGCGAACACCCCTAATTGTTCGTTGTTCGCCGAACAGGCAATGTTCTAGTCAAACATGAGTTCGACTTGAACTCGAAGCTCATTCCTAGTATTGAGTCCTCCTGTTCCTGTGTGTACAACACTGCAAGCAGCACCACATACACTGACACACCCGGTTGAATGGGATAGTTACTCCAGATGTCTGTATATACACCCTGATAACTTAAAACAGTATTCCACCCACTTTTTAAAGTTTGCCCAACGTCATTTTTTGAATGAATTTAAATTACTCATCTGACCTTTTTTGTTAAAGATGTTTAATCTATTTGGCAAGCAGAAAGGTCCTCTACTGGTAACTAAAACAATTTCATCATGTTCAATACCTAAAGTGGTTGTAAACTTCTGACATGATAAATGAACAAAGCATATCCTTCTATAGTGTGTAGTTGTCTCAATCCAGCAAAAAAAGTCTGGCGCCAGGAAACCGGGATGTATATGACAGTGGGAATAAAACTTTGCGTCCTACATGTGCCCAAAAAGCTACTATGAGGAAGAACACACCAGGAGAGATGTGATAGAAATGTGTACAATTAGAAGCAACCATACAAAAAGCGCCAATTCTTGTGTGGACAAAATGAACAGGCAAAAATTAATAAGCAGAACTATTTATCGATTCATTGACCTGATGAAGGGCCACGCCCCGATACGCGTTGTCAAGACTACAGCCAAGCACGCTTTCTCCCTGCCTCTTTGGGCTTGCTTTTCACCATTCTGGGCTCCAAGCCTTGCTTTGGATTCGGTCTCCCTGAGCTCTCTGATGTCACACACGAGAGTCCCTCGTGTTCCAATTGGAGCTCGTTCACACTTCCTTCTGGCTCCTCTTTCCATCCATGGCTGGCCGGCTGATTTACCACTAATTGCTGGGATTCGGTTGAAGCTTGATTCGGCTCCCCTTTCACAGAGAATTTGAGCTGTTTTCCTCTCCATTCCCCACCCATGTGAACTTCACAGGGGACACATGAGGATTCCATCATTGCAGCAAACTTTTCAACAAGCTGGTCTATTGGCCACCTCCATAAGGTATCACTATAGTGCTGAGCAAGTTGACTGTTGACCATCTATGCAAAGGAGAATTTAATTATTTTTTAACATATTAACCTATGGCAACATTAAATCGATAAAAAGTTCTGCTTATTGATTTTTGCCTGTTCATTTTGTCCGCACAAAACTTGGCCCAAATAGCGCTCTTTTCTATGGTTGCTTCTGATTGTACACAGTTGTCTCAATCCAAAACTCTGCGTGTGATTTCTGTGTTCTGCCTCATCCCACTGTCTTTCCATGTCTGAAAGGTTGTGCTGACTTCAAGAGATCGAGGGGAGCTTCCTTCAACCAAAGTCATGCTTATTGAAAGCCTCAGCTGTGCGTTGTTTCCCTATGTGATTGTGTAGCGGGTCTACTTCCTCCACTCAGGTCTCAAATTACACTCTTCTTTCTCATGCCGCGTACACACGATCGGTCAAACCGATGAGAACGGTCTGATGGACCAGTTTTATCGGTTAACCAATGAAGCTGACTGATGGTCAATCGTGCCCACACACCATCAGTTAAAAAAACGATCGTGTCAGAATGCGGTGACGTAAAACACAACAACGTGCTGAAAAAAACGAAGTTCAATGCTTCCAAGCATGCGTCAACTTGATTCTGAGCATGCGTGGATTTTTAACCGATGGACGTGCCTACAAACGATCGTTTTTTTTCTATCGGTTAGGTATCCATCGGTTAAATTTAAAACAAGATTGCTTTTTTTTAACCGATGGGGCCCACACACGATCGGTTTGGTCTGATGAAAACGGTCCATCAGACCGTTCTCATCGGTTTGACCGATCGTGTGTATGCGGCATGAGTTGTGACATCAGATCCCTGCCTCTGTTTTCTGGAAGCGTAAAATGTGTGCTTTGAATGACTGTAGAGAAGAGAGAGCTGCAGACAAACAGGTACAACATATGTAGGGAGTTTTGTTTCATCTCTATGTATCACCTGCGGCTAGTCACTTCATTGGGTATATGTAAGAGTTTATAACCACTTTAAGCAAATGTGTTGTATGAAAGATCACAAATCTTGCTGAAAAACCTTGAGGGTTTATACGTTTTGTATTGCAGACACAAAGGGCCAGATTCAGGTAGGAGATACGACGGCGTATCTCCAAGTGTGCGGAGTCGTATCAATGCGCCTGATTCCTAGAATCAGTTACGCATAGATTTGACTAAGATACGACCGGCGTAAGTCTCTTACGCCGTCGTATCTTAGTTGCATATTTACGCTTGCCGCTAGGTAGCGCTTCCGTCAATTTATGCGAGGAATATGCAAATTAGGTAGATACGCCTATTCAGAAACGTACGTCCGCCCGGCGCATTTTTTTACGTCAGGCTTTTTCCGGCGTAAAGTTACCCCTGCTATATGAGGTGTATCCTATGTTAAGTATGGACGTCGTTCCCGCGTCGAATTTTGAAAATTTTACGACGTTTGTGTAAGTCGTCCGTGATTGGGGCTGTGCATAATTTACGTTCACGTCGAAAGCATTGGCTTTTTGCGGGTTAATTTGGAGCATGCGCACTGGGTTACTTTCACGGACAGGGCATGCGCCCGTTAGTCAAAAACGCCATTTACGTGGGGTCATGTTTTATTTACATAAAACACGCCCACCTCTTCACAATTTGAATTAGGCGCGCTTACGCCGGCAGATTTACGATACGCCGCCGTAACTTAGGGCGCAGGTTCTTGGTGAATACAGAACCTGCCTCACTAAGTTACGGCGGCGTAGCGTATCGGAGATACGCTACGCCCGTAGAAAAATAAGCCATTTTACCTGAATCTACCCCAAAATGTACAGGAATAAACCTGGTTCATACACAGGCTATGGTAGGATGTGCCAGCTTTATAAAGGAACTGTCAATCATCAGGGTTGTTTCTTGTTGAACATCTATTAGATAAAGTCAATGATTTCCCTTGAAATCCTATTCTTCTTTGAACTAACTCTCTAATGCAGTTCTGTTTTACAGAGCATGAATACATTGGTATATTTCCCAGTATTTCAAGGCTACAAACCCACTGGCAGTGAATACCCACAATCTTTAGCAGGATCTAATTAGAGGAGACAGTGCACACATTAGTAGTACAACAAGTTGGAAAATCTCTGTGAGATAACAAGCACTTGGAATACTGGAAGCTCATGTTATCTCTCGGAGGAACACCTAAATGGCCTGAGAAATTCAAGCTATTGAATCTGGGCAGGACTGGGATGTGTACACCATAATCTTGAGACAAGATCTACAAATTGCAAATTGATATAATATTGTGAAATAATAATCGGAATAAAAAAAAATGAAATGCATGTAAAAATGGGCACATGTTGTAATGAATGCCTGTGGTTCATAATGCACTGTAAGATTCTATTGTGTGTAAAGATTACATTATAAATATGGCGCCCTCAGGGACCTGGCAGCAGAGGAATGACTCGCTGGCTAGAAACTGCAAGCAAGCAATTTATTCGGTCATACCATGACCTGCATAGATCCTAACTGTGATAGAAGCCAGGTATGGATCTTATGCAAATACTTGTGCATGAAAAACTCGTGGAAATAGCGTGACAGACTGAGCATTTAGCAAATATCGTTAGTTACCCTTCCTTTGCTTCTAGGTGAAAGCTTCTTTACAATTCAGGAAGAAATCCTTAAATACATTTTCGTATATTAAGCATTTCAGCTCCAGAAAGGTTTACCCCCCTTCCTGACCAGGCCATTTTTTGCGATACGGCATTGTGGTGCTTTAACTGATAATTGCGCGGTCGTGCAACACGGTACCCAGATAAAATGGATGTCCTTTTTTTCCTTTTACCTCCTTCGTTTTTTTTTTTTTTGCGCTAGGAACAAGCGATAATTTTTGCTATAAAACACATCAAATAAAAAAAAAATGTCTTCATCGGCTAAGGCCAATATGTATTCTGCTACATATTTTTGGTAAAAACAAAAATCCCAATAAGCGTATATATTGATTGGTTTGCACAAAACTTACAGCATTTACAAACTATGGGATATTTTTATTTATTTATTTATTTATTACTTGTAATGGTGGCAATCGCACCTGTCTGACTGCGATATTGCGGTGGACAAATCTGACACTTTTGACACTTTTTGGGGGAACCAGTGACATTATTACAGTGATCAGTGCTAAAAAATATGCACTGTCACTGTACTGGGAAGGGGTTAACATCAGGCAGGGCTGCCTTAATAGCATCATGGGCCCCTGGGCAAAGTAATGCTCTGGGGCCCCTACAATGATGACAGTGCAGGTAAACAGACATCAAGTAGGTAGGAGGCAGACTTCCTCCCCTTTGCATCTATCACTCTCAGTGCCATCATGGGGCCCCCAATTTTGGGGCAGCGTGGGCTCAAGGACCAGCTGCTTTGGGGAAAGTGCAGGGCCCCCCATGCAGCTGGGGCCCCTGGGCAGTGCCCAGGTGTGCCCTCTCATTAAGACAACCCTGATATCAGGAGCGATCAAAGGGTTAAATGTGTGCCTAGGGAGTGCCTACTAACTGTGGGGAAGGTGTTTTTACTACATGAAGACATGGATCTGTGTTTCTGCTTTACAGGAACACAGGATCCATGTCTTCTGTACTCACAGAATGACATTCTGCCTTGTTTACATAGGCAGACTGTTAGTCTGTCAGAGTACCGAATAATCAATGGTTCCCGATGGACATCGCATCCGTAGGACCCGTTGATCAGCTCCCGCTGTGTAAAATCAGAGCGGTGATCGAGCCGCCGCTGCCGCTGTGTACTCGCTCCCAAAACCCGGAGGTGCAGAATCACATACAGTGTATATATATATATGTGTATATATATATATATATATATATATATATATATATATATATATATACTGTATATATATATATATATATATATATATATATGTGATTCTGCACAGAGCAGCCACCCTGTAGCAGTAAATCTGCTATGGGGCGGTCGTAAAGTGCTTAAAGAGGAAGTAAACCCTGGTGAGTTTTACTTCCTTACTTTTTCCCTGCAAAGTAAAAGCATGATGTGCTAGTATGCATCGCCTTACCTGCAAACGAAGCCCACACCGTCCCCACTGCGGGCCGCATTCGTCTTTACCCCTTTTTCTTCTGGGGATGTGGACTCCGGCCCTGTGACTTAGCAGAGCCACCTTACGTCACTCCCACACATGCATGCATGAGCCGCCAGTCACGGCACTTGCTCCTAAAGAAACGGTATGGGGGGGCGTTTCTTCACAGCGCATGCGCCAATGACATCATCGGCACAGTGTACAGTAAATATCTCCTAAATGGCACACATTTAGGAGATATTTACAGTACCTATAGTTAAGCCTTATTATAGGCTTATAAAACAAGAAATTGGTCGCACACTGGAACTCCAACTTATCTTGATGTCATCTTTATTGTCAAAAGGGTCAGACAAACACAGGCAATGGTAGACGCGTTTCACAAGTGATAGCTTGCTTGTTGTGAACAAGCAAGCTATCTTGCTGACCCTTTTGACAATAAAGATGACATCAAGATAAGTTGGAGTTCCAGTGTGCGACCAATTTCTTGTTTTATTCGTCTTCCACGGTGGTGATCCGAGGTCTACACCTGTAATCTACTTTGTACATGATTCTGCCTGGAGCGGTGTGCTTCTCCTTGTTCTTTGCCCTTATTATAGGCTTACCTATAGGTACAACGTGCACAGCGAGGTTTAAAACTTTTTAAGGGGCTAATTTACTTAAAGCGGAGGTGCGGTTTTAATTATTTTTTTTTTTTTAAAGTCCGCAGCTACTAACACTGCAGCTGCTGACTTTTAATAAGGAGACTTACCTGTCCAGGGTGCCCGCCATGACGGCAGCTGAAGCCGAGGCAAACGCTCTAGTCTTGGCTGCCCCGCCACCATCCTCGGTGAGGGAATCAGGAAGTGAAGCCTTGCGGCTTCACTGCCCGATTCCCTACTGCGCATGCGCGAGCCGGGGGGCGCAACGTGAATGGGTGATGTCTCCTGGGACACACACAAGGTCCCAGAAGACACCACCCCCACATTCCCTAGGAGGCAGCCGAGGAGGAGAAGAAAGAAGACAAACCGTGGATCAGGAAGTGGCAGATTAGGACGATCTGCCTAGAACCAGGCACTTCAGGTATGTATAAAAAAATATATATATATTTTTTTGCAGCATTTTAGATTTTAGTTTTTTCCTTGATGGAGCTCCGCTTTAAAAAGAAAAGGTTTTTCACTTAAAAAGTGTGTGTTCACTTAGCTTAAAGTTATACTAAAGGCTTACTTTTTTTAAAATAACAAACATGTTATACTTACCTGCTTCATGCAAGAGTTTTGCACAGAGCAGCACCGATCCTCCTCTTCTTGGGTCCCTTAAAGGCACTCTGGGCTCCTCCCCCTCGCCGGGTGCCCCATAGCAAACCGCAATGGGGGCAATTGTGCATGCTTGCTCCTGAGCCCCGCATAAATGGACTTGGCCCCACCCTCGCTCCCTTCTTACTGGCTGTGATGGATGGCAGCATGAGCCAATGACTCACACTGCTGCCTCTGAGCCAATGAGAAGGCAGAAAGCCAGGACAGCAGCCGCTCTCATACACTTAGCTGGATTGGGATCAGGCTCAGGTAAGGATTAGGGGGGTGCTGTAGGGGGAAGCTGCATATTGAAGCTTCTTTACTTTCATGTATAGAATGCATGAAAGTAAACAAAAAAACCTTCAGGCTTAACAACCACTTTAAGCTGGCCATATACTGATTGTTTACCAATCTTCTGTCGAAGGGACATGTTGAAAGAGTTTGCACAAGAGTGACATCTTACTGCTTCTGGCTACAGAGGAAATGATTCTTTAGGGATAGACAGGGAGTCTCTTTAGTGATCCTCTTACAATTTGTCTCTAGCGGCAGAATTTCCTGTTTGACTAAAGCAGAGTTGATCAACCATTGTGGAAAATTAGTGATTATTTTGCATCAACTGGCAATGCTGAGCTGATTTGGTTATAAATTTGATTGTATTTCCATTGATGGGATTATGAGTTTGCATGGTGCCAACAGAGATACAATCCATAACTTACAATCATATCTTCCAGCTATTGATTGAATCCCACTTTGTGTTGTAGACTATAGATGTATTATAGATGATCAATTGAAAAAAAATATGATTTATTGAAGCATATACGGCCATCTTTAGCGCTGTGTCCACCTAGGTAAGGAAGTGTCTATGGATACACCTTGCTGTAAGGATCTCAAGGAACAATTAACTATAAGGCTGTAAAGGTTTGTTTTTTATTGTCTAAATGGGTTCCTTTAAGCTAGTGCATTGTTGGTTCACTTACCTTTTCCTTTGATTTTCCTTCTAAATGTTTTTTTTTCTTTGTCTGAATTTGCCACTTTCTGTTTCTCCTCAGTAAACTTGCCACCATCATCCGAGCGGTGGTTAGTCAGCCAGAACAGCTTACTGAGGAGGAACAGGAAGTGAGAAATTCAGACAAAGAAAAAACATTAAAGTGGAGGTTCACCCAAAACATTTTTAACATTAGATTGAGGCTAATTACGGGAAGCAGAATCGGGTTTTTTTTTTTTTAATCAATGCAGTACTTACCGTTTTAGAGATAGATGTTCTCCGTGGCTTCCGGGTATGGGCTGCGGGACTGGGCGTTCCTATTTGATTGACAGCCTTCCGACCGTCGCATACAGCGCGTCACGAGTTTCCGAAAGTAGCCGAACGTCGGTGCGCAAAAAAAAGTAAGTACTGCATTGATTTAAAAAAAAAACACCCGATTCTGCTTCCCGTAATTAGCCTCAATCTAATGTTAAAAAAAAAAATTCCGGGTGAACCCCCCGCTTTAAAGCCTCGTACACACGACCGAGAATCTCGTCGCAAAAGAAACGTTGTTTTCCTCGACAAGGTTCTTGTCAAGCTTTCCTTGCATACACACTGTCAAGACAAAATCTTGTCGTTCTCAAACGCTGTGACGTACAACATGTACGACGGCACTATAAAGGGGAAGTTCGATTCCACTGGTGCCACCCTTGGGGCTGCTTTTGCTAATCATGTTACTGCGTGTTAAGTAAAAGTTTGGTGAGAGATGATTCGTGCTTTTCAGTCTGTTACAGCGTGGCGAATGTGCTATCTCCATTACGAACGCTACTTTTACCGAAGGTGCGCTCCCGTCTCATACTTTATTCTGAGCATGCGCGGGTTTCTAAGCATACACACGAACGTGTTTCTCGTCGTAAACCAGCCCAACGAGAAACACGATGAGGAAATTGTGACTCCCGACGAGAAAAAAGAGAACATTTTCTTTTTTTCTCATCGAGATCCACAACAGTTTTCTCGACGAAAAACATACACACGACCGAGGAAAACCGTCGTGTGTACGAGGCTTTAGAAGGGAAACTGAAGGAAAAGGTAAGTAAACCAACAATGCACTAGCTTAAATGAAACCTATTTAGAAAATAAAAAACGAACCTTTACAGCCCCTTTTAACATTTTGATTTTACTAGTATGTGTGCAATAACATACTTGGTTTAAATCTTTGGGTTTAGATAAACTTTAATAATTTTTTCACATTACTACACCGTCCTTGCAGATATTGCTAGTGATCCACATATTGTTTCCATGGCTAACAACAATAGGTAAGATATGAACAGCCATCATATTATATCATACCTTCCAACTTTTTGAGATGGGAATGAGGGACACCTATCATCAAAAGTATGCAGGCATAGGACACACCCCTTACCACGCCCCCTTAAAGGAGAATTGTACAAAAAACAAGATTGGTTAAACCCACAAGTGTTTTTTTTACCACTACTATTCCTTTATTTGGGCTTTTGGAATTTACAAATGCAGCAATTTAGAAATCGGATGAAAGGTTTAGCTCCGGAAAACACTTTTTGATAGATAAAAAGTGTATTTTATATACATCTATACATATTTTACCAAAATGAGTGACAAACGAGGAGGAATGAGGAACAGAGGGACATTGCTCCAAATCAGGGACAGTACCTCGAAATCAGGGACAGTTGGGAGCTATGTGCATACTGTTATGCTGCAAACACACGGGCATAGTAAAATACTTTCATCTATGCTTGACCATTCTACCAGGAGCCGTGTAAAAATTACTCATTGTGGTGCGTATTTACTTGTGTTTATGCTTGATTACGCATGTACACACGATTGGAATTTCCGATGCGATAAAATCCGATGGAATTTTCCGTTGGAATTCCGTTCAATCTGCCTTGCATACACACTGTCAGACCAAATTCCAACCATGCAAAACGCGGTGACGTAAAACACTACGACAAGCTGAGAAAAAAGAAGTTCAATGCTTCCAAGCATGCGTCGACTTGATTCTGAGCATGCGTGTTTTTTTCTCCGTCGGAGTTCCACACTGACGATCGTAATTTATGATAGGATTTTTTTCCATCGGAAAAAAATATATAACATGTTCTATTTCTAAACTCTGACTGAAAAAAATCCGATGTGACCCACACACGGTCGGAATATCCGATGAAAAAATTCCGTCAGACTTTTTTCATCTGAATTTCCGATTGTGTGTACAAGGCATAAGGCTTGCAGAGGTGTATGCCCTATACTTAGATTATTCATTTGCTCTAGCTATTAGAATGAATTTACATGCATACATGTATGTTTACATGTGATTATATACTTTAACATGTGTACATTCATAAATTCATGCCAGCATGCTTCTCTCCGCATGCAAATTTGGGGCATTTTTTTTTTAATGCTCATAAATGATGCTCAAAAAAAGGAATTTAAAAGCCACAATGTGCACGGACACAATGGCTAATATAGAGCTGCTAACAATGCCCCTAAAAGTGGTGTTTTTTTTTTCTGGTCAGCATGAAGTCTAATAATAATTGTGAAGTGTAAAAAAAAAAACATTACAAAAGAATAATTTATGAAAGAAGAGAATCTGTTGCTGATGTACAACCTAGTACATTATCCAGTAAGGGTTAGCTGTAGTCAAACGGGCTTAGTTACATTATTCAGATGGTTAAGACAACAAAAGATTGCGTTGAGTGAAGGCAAGGGCACAGGTCTTCCTTCGTGCTTTAGGAGGGGAGGGAGTTTACACAGCAGGGGTCAACACTGAATTTTAGAGAGTAACTGCATTGTGTGGATCTAACAAGAGGAAGTAAGAACAGACAGTGCCCCTCCTCAATGCAAACACACACAGACTTAACCTGGAGCTGAACTTTTGCTCTTGAGTGACCAGTGCCATTAGGACATAGGTCAAAAGGTTACAGAGGGACAGAAATGCAACTGTTTCTAAATGCTTCAAAAATAAAGCACATTCACAATGCAATTCATATTCTGACAAGTGCACAATCAGTGAGGGGGGCGATTCATCAACTTTGCCGCACGGCAATGCAAAGTAGGAGCAGTCATACATTTTATGAGATGACTGTTGAAGTTTGATTGAAAGTAAAATTGCACTACTATCTAACCTGCTCTCCAAAAGTATGCATATGTTTTAACCTCCCTGGCGGTATGATTCTTTCAGAAAAAAGATGCTGAAAGCGGTACCATTATTTGCAAGGAAACTTGGCATTTAATACTGTAGGTCTGTAATTTTTAGGAATAACTCACTTAAATCTGACCAAACAAGAGACTAATAGGCATCCCGGGTATGAAATTTTTTTAAAAACAAAATTATAAATTATAATATAATAATTAATTATAAATAATTATAACAAATAATAATATAATTCTAATAAAAAATATTCAATAATGTAATCAACTCAAAATCACTGAAATTTGCTCAGTTGCAGAATTGTTGCTGTCATTACTTTTATTTTTTTATGACGAATTTCCCCACAAATCGCTATCGCACAATTCTGCAAGTGATTATAATTTATTATCGCTGTTTTCTAGCTGCTCTAAAACCATGTTTGACATAAAGAGACACCTTTGGTTGCTATGGACAATATACAGTTTTCAGGCAGAAAGAAAGGTTTTTATTATATAAAAGTACATGCAGGACACTGGGCAGACCACTAGGGACAAGGGGGGTGTGTATTTTTTACATACAGTACTGTAATCTATAAGATTACAGTATACTGTATGTAATGTGTTTGTTTACGTTTTTGAATTTGGCGCCGTTCTCCGCTCCCGTGCGTCGTAACGTCGCAGGGAACGGAGATCGGCGGCACAAGAGGACGCTGTGTGAATCGAGCGAGGTCCCGCTCGCTCACACAGCGCGGTGGCATCGCTGGATCCAGGGACAAGGTAAGTAACTTTGTCTGCTGCTGCAGCGAGGCGAGCCCGAGTCTGACTCTGGGTTACCGCTTTTGGTATAAAAATCTCACTCCGAGTCAGACTCGGGAATACCGCCAGGGGGGTTAAGGAACAAAAAACTGTTACAAGTACAATAAAATTGTTGCATGGAGTTATCCTGGAGCAAAGAACAAGGGTTGTGAATACCATCTCAAATCTCAATAGACCTCTACCATGTCCCCTTCTATTGGAGATTGGGCAGCTAAGCTAAATAAATGTATTTCATTTAAAAATGTACTTATTAATCCCTGGGGCCAACAAAAAACATGGGTTGTTTTTGGTTCAGGGTGCTGAGGCTGGCAGGATGGGAGATTGTGATTCTCCATGAGCTGATTTTCTTCTTCTCCCTTCTAGAGTGTGGCCTCTCCAGAAGGGTTGGTCAGGTGGGAAATGTCTTTAAGCCCCGTACACTCGATCGGACCTTTGTCCGACTAAAATCACATTGGAATTCCGACGGAATTCCATTGGAGTAAAAGAGAACATGTTCTCTATCTAAACTCCAATGGAATTCATCGGAATTTCCGATGGGGCATACACACGGTTGGAATTTCCCATGGGAAAAGTCCATCTGACTTTTTCCATCTGAAATTCCGATCGTGTGTACGGGACGGGGCTTTAGGCTACCTGCTGTCTACCTCTTTCTCACTACGAATACAAGTTGAGTTGATATTGCCACCTGCCATGTGGAAGGATGCTTGTTCTATGTGTGCATATTGCAATAATATTCCAACCTGTACCTTTGTACAAAGCCTGACATCTATATATACTGCTGTGGACTGATTTCTCTTTTTGTCTGTGAAGCTTAGAACATTTTATTGAAAAAGACCTATTTTCAATATGAAAATGTGTTTTAAATCCTCCCTTTGCCTTTCTGGTTGTATGCTAAATATTTTAGGTAGAGATTTTTTTTTAAATAGTAATGTGCAATAATTGAACACATGCTGAAGGGGATTGAGCATGTTACCAACAAAAGAGGGAACCAACCTAGCACGGGTCAGGTTTATTTTGATCAAAGGAGTGACAGTTTTTGTGTGTGTGTAACACTCTACACCTGGACTATGTCCGTTTTGCCATATTTATCATTGTGCTTGTGCCAATATGTAAGAAATGTTCAGGGCTACTTTAAAACAGTGGAGGGAGAAATTTACCATTCAAGCTTTGATTGGTTATTAAATTTGCCTTATAAGATAGGTGGGATGCTCCTATTTTGTCCTATTGTGCAGCAATAAACCATTTTATCCTTTTGCACCTGAAGTGCCATATTAGCTTTTGTTGATGTAACACCCTGGGGTTTAGTCAGGGAGCTCCTCACAAATTTACTTGCCAGGATTAGTTACCCTGGTCGATTGCTAGAGATCCATTGATTTCTCCTTAAGTTTGGCATGGTTGCACTTTTCTCTTCTATCGCTAGGTGACGGGTACTTGGTGGTACTAGATACGAGTAGGGCAACCCATGGTCAGGTTATGGGTATATGGGGTATCTCAGCCAATCTGCAGGGGTTTTCTTGAATCCCTTGACCTGCTGGGTGAACCTGTATATTCGGGTGAGGTCAGATGATCTATGCTCTGTGCCACCTGGACGGCTGTCTGGGTGGCTGTGTGTCGTATGCCCCGGGCTGCTAGGCCAGAGATTGAGCCTATCCTGGGGGCATCTGGCTGCCAGTCTGTGTGAGGGCCTATCCAGAAGTAAGAGGGCAGCACAGGGTTGAGATTGTGGCTTGCAGTCCAACCAGATGTGACGGTTCTGCTGGCCGGAGAACCTGTCATGGTTGGAGGTAGAAGGGAAGCTGTCGCCATTAAGGGACCAATCATCTTTAACCACTTGCCGCCCGCCTTATGCAAAAAGACGTTGGCAAAGTGGTTTGAATATCCTGAGTGGACATCCTCAGGATATTGAGCCGCTGCGCCCCCCGGGGGCGTGAATCGTGGCAATCGTTGTTGCAGGGTGTCAGTCTGACACCCCGCAACACAGATCTAGGTAAAGAGTCTCCGACGGAGACTCTTTACCACGTGATCAGCCGTGTCCTATAACGGTTGATCACGATGTAAACAGGAAAAGCCGGTAATCGGCTTTTCCTCACTCGCGTCTGTCAGAGGCTGCTCCTCTGACAGGGGGGGTTTGTGCTAAACGATTATCAGCACAGCCCCCCCGAGGATGCCCACACTGAACCACCAGGGATGCCCTCCACAGGTATGCCACCCTAGACCACCAGGGATGACAATTACAAATAATGGATGCCAATCAGTGCCCACAATGGGCATCACTGTTTGGCAGGCATTGTTTGGCACTGATTGGCATCCATTAGTACAACACATACATTAGTGCCACCTATCAGTGCCCATCTATGCCCATCCATGCCGCCTATCAGTGCCCATCCATGCCACCCATCAGTGCCCATCCATGTCACCCCTCCGTGCCCATCCATGCTGCCTATCCGTGCCCATCCATGCCGCCTATCCATGCCCATCCGTGCAGCCTATCAGTGCCGCATATTAGTGCCCATCATCAGTGCCCATCAATGCCACCACATCAGTTCCACCTCATTGGTGCCCATCAGTGCCGTCTTATCAGTGCCCGTCAGTGCAGTACCATCAGTGCCCATCCGTGACGGAGAAAACATACTTATTTACAATGTTTTATAACTGAAACTGAAATAACTGAAACAAAAAAAAGTATTTTTTTCTAAATTTTCAGTCATTTGTTTATTTTTTTTGCAGAAAATAAAAATCTCAGAGGTGACCAAATACCACCAAAAGAAAGCTCTATTTGTGGGAACAAAATGATAAAAATTTAGTTTGGGTACAGTGTAGCATGACCGCGCAATTGTCATTCAAAGTGCAACAGCGCTGAAAGCTAAAAATTGGTCTGGGTGGGAAGGTGTATAAGTGCCCTGTATGGAAGTGGTTAACATGGACCACAGTGAGTAACTGAAACAAGTACCAAAGCAGCATTCTCCACGAATAGGCATGGTGGAGAAACTTTAGGCAGTGATCAAGTCAGGGTCCCAACTAACGGAGGTGATGCTTGCAGAGCAGCCTTATGAGTCAAGCCAGGGACTGATCCGGTTAGCAGGGGTGAAGCTTGAGATGTATCTGGGGTGCCAAGCTAGGGACCCAGAGGGGAGGCGAGGATGATACCACTGCAAAGCTTGGAGGAGCTCACACTACTCTGTCTGTCTACCTTGCAGACATTAATTTTAGGCAAAAAATATTTTTCCTTTACAACTTCTTTAAGGCTTCTTCTGGGTGTTGGATATTCAGGCAGCTTGAATGGCCAGCACAAGATGCTGCAACTCGTGCACATGCTCAGGAGTTCATTCATCCTGGCACCAAAGCACTGCACAGAAAATGTAAACTGATCTGCACATGTGCAGCACAGTGTACATTCTATAGAAGAATGTGAACAGGCAGGTAAGTTGATTTTATTGCAGAGACATACAGTAGCATGCCAATAGCATGTGTAATAAATAGCATGCAGCTTGCATTTTTTTTATATGTTCACTTCCATTCTACTTTAATGTAGCATGCACTGTGCATTCACTAGAAGGCACAACTACAGAAAACAATATGTTCAAGGATCTAATACCATTTATTGAACATTTCTAACTAGAGCTTTCTTTTGGGGAATGGTTATTCTGTGTTTTAGTTCCGCTTTAATAAATGTCTCTCTGAAAAAAGTTTAACATCTATCTTTGATTTTAAGGGTCAGTTCTGAGTTGCCTGCGGATCTTATGCCCTGGAAAATGGCTCTGGTTTTAATGATCAGCTGTATAACTAAACTACTGTTTTCTAAACATTCTATTCCGTTCTTCCAATTTGTTCATATACTCTGGTTTTTAGTCTTTTAAATATATATACAGAAAAAATTGGATCTAACAAACATACTATGTACAGTAGGCATGTAACGTGTCACAGTCAACATAGTCTAAAACAACAGTGTGCTCAAAAGAGAGCTAAATCCTAACTGCATGACCTTTAGTTTGCTAAAGCATAATCATTTGTCATGATTTTTCTTTTTCTTTTTTAAAACACCATTTTATTCTATTCACACCATTTTATTCTATTCACTCTTTCTTGCATCTAGGTGCCACTGACCTATTCAAGCCTCTTTTAGCAACTTCCTGTCTTCATGCACTCACGCATGTCATTGATCAGGGTGAGCTTCCTAATGGTGAAAATGGCTAAACTTGTATGAGCAATGTGCATTAGCATGGCCCTTTATTATAGTCTCCACTGGAAGGGCATGTGACAGGGTGACAATACAGGAGACAAAATGTGAGATAGGTCTGTTTTAGAAGGTGCATGAACAAGGACCTACACGTCAGGATCACCAGGTATACTATCAATGAAAACTGCAGATATAAAAATATCAAAAGTTACAAACCTGAAACGGGTATAAAGATAAAGAAATTTATCCCAGCTTTTATTTGCCTCGTGCCTGCTGCAGGTGGGCAACTCTTAAAGAAGTTGTAAAGTCAGAAGGTTTTTTACCTTAATTCATTCATTGCTTTAAGATAAAAAGCCTTCTGTGTGTAGTAGCCCCCCTCTGCTCCCCTAATACTAATTTGAGCCCCATCTCTGTCCTGCGATGTCCACGGCCATCAGGGACTCTCCTTCCTGATTGGCTGAGACCCAGCAGCGGTACCATTGGCTCCCGCTGCTGTCAAAGTCAGATAGCCAATCAGGTAAGAGAGGGGGTAGGTCTCAACCACAGCTCTGTGTCTGAATGGACACACAAAGCTGTGACTCGGCTCAGGTGCCCCCATAGCAAGCTGCTTGCTGTGGGGTCACTCAACAGGAGGGAGGGGCCAGGAGCAGTGAAGAGGGACCTGAGAAGAGGAGGATCTGGGCTGCTCTGTGCAAATCCACTACACAGAGGAGGTAAGTATAAACATGTTTATAAAGTCTTGTTTTTTGTTTCCATAAAAATAACAATCACTTTAAGTATTGATGCCAGACAACACACTTAGAAGGGATCCAGAAAAGTAAGACTCCCTGCCTCTCTAATGATGGATATACTTTAAAATTCACATTTTGATAAGCAGTTAATGCCCAATTCCACTTAACCCACCCCAAAGTCCCCTTTATCCCCTGCCTTCCCCCAATTTTAGTATTTTTGAATTGCTGAATGCCTACCCTTTTCCAGGGGTCTTTGGTTTGGTTACATGACATGAAAAATTTATCTTCTTCCTCCTCTGGAGATGGGCAGGCTTACTATAAATGCTGATGAGAACTTTGCGTAAAAACATGGCACCTGCAACTTTCTCCTGTATGTCTAGGATGGCTTAATGACGTACCCCAAGGAAGGAGAGCCTTAATGCTCTGGGCTCACAGGAAGTTGTTTGAATATTCCTGGGTGTCATTCAACCTGGAAAGAGACTAGCACTGGATTGCAGAGTAGTGAGTCGATGGAGGGACAGTGCTATAGAAAAGGTTTTACTATAACAAGAGCTGGCCTACTCATTGAAAACGAGTGTCAAGAACAAACTGTAGCTGGAATTGAGCTTAATACTAGGAATAACTATTAATATATGCCAGTAGAAAAATATTTTCATGGCCTACAAACTGATAAAAAACACCATGCCCTCTTTACCACTACTTCATTTGCTTTTGATTGAAATGGCATACATATTAAAAGCATGTAAATGTGCGCCGTCGTATCTATGCGCCGTGCCCATAGAACTAGATATGCCTGAAAATAGGCTTCCTCCGACCAACGTAACTTTCCTACGCCGGCGTATCTTGGGCGCATATTTACACTGGCCACCTCATTGCAAATATGCAAATGAAGGAGATACAGCGATTCACGAATGTACGTGCGCCCGGCGCATAATATGCGCGCTTTGCGTAAGGCTTACGTCCCGCGTAAAGTTATTCCACATATAGGAGGCGCATCCAATGCAAAGGTATGGACCACAAAACAGCCGTCGTATTTTACGTTGTTTACGTAGTACTACGTGAATAGGGCTGGGCGTAGGTTACGTTCAGTGATTCGACGTATCTTAGGCGTTCGTTCCGACGTGATTCTGAGCATGCGCACTGGGAAGCGTCTACAGGATGGCGCATGCGCCGTTCGTTCGGCCCATCATTTGCATGGGGTCACGGTTCATTTAAATGGATCACGCCCACCTTCCACCTACTTTGAATTAGGGGGGCTTACGCCGACGATTTTACGCTACGCCGGCGCAACGTGGGGAGCATTTGCATTGTGAATTGGGTGCTTGCCTCTCTGCTTTACGTCGGCGTAGCGCATATGAGATGCGCTACGCCCGTCTAAAAATGCGCCGATCTACCTGAATCCGGCCCTAAATGTATATGTATGTGTGTGTATATATATATATATATATATATATACTGTATATATATATGAGTGTGTGTGTGTGTGTGTATATATAAATATATATACTGTGATATATATATATATATATATATCATGCAGGGAGGTGGATAACATATGCTGAATTGCTTTGGAGTTAAAAATGCAGGCTTCTAATACAGTTTGAATTGAAACGCATTAATATGCAGCAGTTGCATGATTGCTCTTATTTCATCTTGATGAGATGTTTCTTTCTTTACTGTTTTTCTACAGCTAACCACAGATTTGAATGTTTCTCAAACGACTTTAAATTAACAGCGTAAAAAATGAATTCATGATTGCAAAATTAATAACACAATAAAACACTGCAGTTTTGCTGATCAGCTTTTCTCATTAGCATAGAGAAAAATATCTCTACTTTATGTTTCATTTTATTGAAAACTAGTTTGTATGGTGTGCAGTCAGAAGGAACTATATAACACAGTGACTGAGCCAATTAAATGAGGGCTGTTCATTTTTATGCAGAGCAGAGAGCGGAATATGTGTTGCTAAATATTATGGCATTACTCTACCTGAGTAGGCAGCTTCATTTTCTGCTAGGTGGCAGTTCCATCTAAACATTGTACATAAATCAGACGTAAATCGTTTAGAAAATCAGTTACGGGTTTATTTACAGTCCAGTGTTTTCAAAGGTTACTGCACAAGGTGCCTTTTTTGTATTTATTTATGCGGAATTTAAACTATGATACCGCCTTTTGTAGTTATTTTCTTTAAAAAAAAATTATTAAAATTCTGTTTGTGTTTTCACATTATGGAAATATAACTTATTAATAATAATAAAAAAAAATTGGTATAACAATGGATATTTACAGCATGTAGGGAGTCAATTTATCCGCATTTAATAGTGCTGTCTTTGCTAGATGGTACCAGTGACCTGGGTCTTCAGATCAGTAGTTTTCAGCGCTTAATGCTGGTAGCTTTTGGTGTCGAATCGATGTTTCAGGTGCTGGATAAGGTAAGTATGCCGAAATTGGGATATCTATTGTTGAGGGATAGATTAGGGTTAAAGTAGCAATGGTTGGGATTTGGATGTTGCGATGGAACTCCGGCCTCCATTGTTAGTGGGACAACATTTTTCCATCTGGTACTGGAATGAACAATGGGCCTGATTCACAAAAGAGAAATGATGGCGTATCTCCTGATACGCCGTCGTATCTCTGTGATCCGCCCGTCCTAACTATGCGGCTGATTCATAGAATCAGTTACGCATAGCTAGCCCTAAGATCCGACAGGTGTAATTGACTTACACTGTCGGATCTTAAGGATGCAATTCTATGCCGGCCGCTAGGTGGCGAGGCCATTGCGGTCGGCGTAGAATATGCAAATGACTAGTTACGGCGATCCACGAAGATCCGCGCGTTTGTCGCAATCCCGTACGTCGTCGCTAGTCGTTTTTACCCGTCGCAAAGTTACACCTGCTTTAACATGGCTTATCTTTAGATCAGCCATGTTAAAGTATGGCCGTCGTTCCCGCGTCGAATTTTGATTTTTTTTCTTTGCGTAAGACGTCCGGGAATACGAAACGCCGTAACGCACGTCGCATTTCAAAAAGAACGTTGGGGCGCCGTAATTTCGCGCAATGCACGTCGGGAAATTTGAACACGGAGCATGCGCAGAACGTTCGGCGCGGGAACGTGCCTAATTTAAATGGTGCCTGCCCCATTTGAATTAGGCGGGCTTGCGCCGAGCGGATTAACGTTACACCGCCGCAAATTTACAGGTAAGAGCTTTGTGAATCAGGCACTTACGCTGTAAACCTGTGGCGGTGTAACGTAAATCAGATACGTTACGCTGCCGTGGAGCAACGTAATTCTTTCTGAATCTGGCCCAATGTAGGCAGAGCTTGAAATGAAGACGCCTGACTCAGTGACAGTTCTAAATAAAAAATTACCTACACTTTGGGGATATTTCCACTTACTACCTGTCATGTCTCCGGACAGGAACTATAGGAAAAATATCCCCAGGTAGGAGACATAGAGTGGCAAAGGCAAGTGGAAGTGAAGCTTAAATAATACAATTTGTGTATTTGTGGACGACACTAAGCTAAGCAGGGCAATAACTTCTCTGCAGGATGTGGAAACCTTGCAAGAAGATCTGAACAAATTAATGGGGTGGGCAACTACATGTCAAAAAGAGGTTTAATGTAGAAAAATGTAAAATAATGCATTTGGGTGGCAAAAATATGCATGCAATCTACTCACTAGGGGGAGAACCTCTGGGGGAATCTAGGATGGAAAAGGACCTGGGGGTCCTAGTAGATGATAGGTTCAGCAATGGCATGCAATGGCAAGCTGCTGCAAGCAAATCCATTAGAATATTGGCATGCATTACAAAGGGAATTAACTCCAGAGATAAAACGATAACTCTCCCACTCTACAAGACTCTGGTCCAGCTGCACCTGGAGTATGCTGTCCAGTTCTGGGCACCAGTCCTCAGGAAAGATGTGCTGGAAATAGAGAGTACCGAGAAGGGCAACAAAGCTAATAAAGGGTCTGGAGGATCTTAGTTATGAGGAAAGATTACAAGCACTGAACTTATTCTCTCTGAAGAAGAGACTCTTGAGAGGGGATATGATTTCAATGTACAAATACCGTAATGGTGACCCCACAATAGGGATAAAACTTGCGTCGAAAGGACATTTAAAAAGACTCGCGGCCATTCACTAAAATTAGAAGAAAAGCGATTTAACCGTAAACTGCATAGAGGGTTCTTTACGATACGAGCGGTAAGAATGTGAAATTCTCTTCCACAAGCAGTGGTTTCATCAGGAAGCATAGGTAATTTTAAAAACTATTAGATAGGCAACTAAACGACCACAACATACAGGCATATACAATGTAATATTGACATAAAAGCGCACACACAGAGGTTGGACTTGATGGACTTGTGTCCTTTTTTAACCTTACCAAATATGTAACTATGTGTTTGCAGAATAAAAAAAAAACATATTCAGTATGGGCAACACAGTTACGAAGTTGGTAACACTTCCATCTGGCAGCACTAGGGTTGTTGGTTTGAATCTTAAGCATGGCACTACCTGTTTGGCGTTTACATGTTCTTTGTGTGCCTGTGTGGGTTTCCTCTGATTTCTTCCCACACAACAAAGACATGCTGGTAGGCTAATTGTGTTCTGTATAAATTGACCTTAGTATGTGTATGCATATGAGTTAGGGTCCTTAGATTGTAAGCTCCTTCAGGGCAGGGAATGACGCAAATTTACATTATACACTATATTACCGAAAGTCTTAGTCCATAGGGTTAAATATTGAGTTGGCCCACCCTTTGCAACTGTTCTGGGAAGGCTGTCCACAAGGTTTATGAGTGTGTCTATGGGAATGTTTGACCATTCTTCCAGAAGTGCATTTGTGAGGCCAGGCAATAATGTGGATGAGAAAGCCTGGCTCGGAGTCTCTGCTTTAATTAATTCCAAAGGTGTTCTATCGGGTTGAGGTCAGGACAGTCAAGTTCCTCCACCCCAAACTCACTCACCCATGTCTTTATGGACCTTGCTTGTGTACTGGTGCACAGTCATGTTGGAACAGGAAGGGGTCATCCCCAAACTATTCATACAAAGCTGGGAGCCTGAAATTGTTCAAATGTCTAGGCATGCTGACGCCTTAAAAGTTCCCTTCACTGGAACTAAGGGGCCAAGCCCAACACCTGAAAAACAACCCCCCACACCATAATCCTCCCTCCACCAAATGATTTGGAACAGTGCACAAACAAGGTCCATAAAGACATGGATGAGCGAGTTTGGGGTGGAAGAACTTTACTAGCCTGCACAGAGTCCTGACCTAAACCAGATAGAACACATTTAGGATGAATTAGAGCAGGGACTGTGAGCCAGGCATTCTCATCCAAAATCAGTGCCTGACCTCACAAATGTGCTTCTGAAAGAATATTCAAACATTCCCATAGACACGCTCCTAAACGTTGTGGTCAGCCTTCCCAAAAGATTTGAAGATGATATAGCTGCAAAGGATGGGCTAACTCAATATTGAACCCTACAGACTAAGACTGGGATGTCATTAAAGTTCATGTGTGTGTAAAGGCAGGTGTCGCAATACTTTTAGTATTATAGGGCCAGATTCACAGCAGAGTATCTATGCGACTGATTCATAGAATCAGTTACGCATAGATATCCATAAGATCCGACAGGTGTAATTGTTTTACACTGTCGGATCTTAGGATGCAATACCGCGGCCACCGCTGGGGGGAGTTCGCGTCGTAAACCAGCGTCGGGTATGCAAATTAGTAGTTACGGCGATCCACGACGGTTTTTCGCGTTCGCTACGTCGCTGCTAGTCTAGTTTCCCGTCGCAAAGTTAGTCGTCGTTTTAGGTGCCCTAACTTTACACAGCCCACGTATGTGCTGTATAAAGTATGGCCGTCGTTCCCGCGTCTAAATGAAAAAATAAGGAAGTACGCTACGCACGTCGCCGTTCAAAAAAATGACGTCACTTTGCGCAAAGCACAGCGGGAACTTCAAAAGGGAGCATGCGCAGTAGGTCCAGCGCGGGAGCGCGCCAAATTAAATGGCACACGCCCCTTTCAAATTACGCGGGCTTACGCCGGAGGCCGCCAGCGTAAGTTTTCATGCAAGTGCTTTGAGAATCAGGCACTTGCGATGAAAACTTGCGGCGGTGTAACGTATCCACGATACGTTACGCCGTCACAATTCTATGTGAATCTGGGCCATAGTGTATACGTAAAATTATGATTCTATATACTTATATATTAATTCACATATACAGGTACTTACCTGTAATAAATAAATATATATATTATACGCACATTTGCCATATTTTGTCTTTAAAACAGAAACTGCAAGTACGGAAAAATACCTGTTGATCCTGCCAGAAATCCGATTGGACTCTAAACCTCCAGTAGTGATCTGACAGCACTGCCTCTGCTTTGAAAATCAAGCAGTTTATCAGCCCTGCCTTGTTCTTTTCTGGTGAACTAGAGAAGTTCCCCTGTTCACCAAGTCCACAGTGAAGAGATACAAATGAGTCATAAGAGTTTAAAAGAAGCAGGTGAGTTATTACATTAGGCAGCATCTGTTAAGGTTTAAGCATTGAAAATGTATTTATATGCTAATTTAAGGAACGTGTCATATGTGGATATGTATCATATTTGTGAGTAATTGCCTTAATCAAGTACCTTCTGTATTTTCGAAGAAATTGGTCTATGATATGAGCTTGTACTAATGTTATGCAAAGGTCTAACACAGTGGTATGCAGTAGTCTAGCAAAAGGTTATGCATTGGTTTAGCACACTATGGGGCATGTTTGCATGCAAATTTATAAAGTCATTTTAGATCTGTTTATTTGTTCATACAATAGAGCTAAGTTTTCTGTTATTTTCCCAGCATCTAGATTTTTTTTCTTCTTTCGAAAATTTCAAGTCTCAGTGATATTTGCAGTATTTATGAAATGGCCATTCTTACATTTTCCATTTCGGACTATCTTTTAAAGATTCGCCTTTTAAGTTTTAAACAGACAATCAATTATTTTAACAAGGATTCACTTTTCATTACTGCGGACACCTGATGTGCTGTATTCCACTTTACTAGGCACGCATGCCATTTTTTTATTCACTCAATCATGCAAATAAAGAGTACTTATCATCTCCACTGGAACACATGAGAGGCAATGGAAGCAAGGTCATGGATGATTGGCCCAAAACAGTGGCACATGCTTTAAATCACTTGCATCAACAGCATTTTTTTTTAACTAATTGGTTTCAATGGAAGAAGGCAAATGAAAGCCGGCCATACATGAGTCTAATTCCGAAAGAAAATACCTTTTCCTTTTTGAATTTCTCACCATTAGTGGGCTGAAGCAATGGCCGATTTTCGTGCAGCCATCGAATTTGAGTGGTCAGGCATGTTGGAAATGTTTGGAAAAAACTAACAAATTTCTAATCAATGTTGGGAGACTCGTGCGAGAAATATAATCGGAAAAGGGAATGTGCATGAGCTGTGTCCTGGACAGAAAATAAGATTCCTGGCCACACAAACTCTTTCTGTTGCAACATGAGGTGAAACTAAAGGCTTGGTTGGTCAAATTTTGAAATCAATAGTGGCACCATCCAATCACAAAACGCACAAAATTTCTGATTGTTGAAAGAAAATTTGTTGAGAATTTCGACCCATGTATGGACAGCATTCCAGTGGGAATGATAAGTACTCTCCATTCTACTTGCATGATCGAGTGAATAAAAAAAAGAAATGCGTGCCTAGTCAAGTGGCATGCGTGCCTAGTCTAGTTTCTTAGGCCTCGTACACACGACGGGGCATGTCCGATGAAAACGGTCCGCGGACCGTTTTCATCGGACATGTCCGCTGGCGGATTTTGGTCTGATGGCTGTACACACCATCAGACCAAATTTCCCGCGCACAGCAAACGCGGTGACGTGGCCACGCCGTCGCCACGACGATGGCGCGGCGACGTGCGCGACCCTGGAAGGTCAATGCTTCCACGCATGCATCGGCTTTCGGCCGAGCGGACATGTCCGGTGAGTCGTACAGACGACCGAACATGTCCGACGGACAGGCTTCCAGTGGACATGTTTCATAGCATGCTATGAAACATTTGTCCGCTGGAAACCTGTCCGCTAGGCCGGGAATCCGGTCCGGTCGGCCGTACACACGACCCAGCATGTCTGCTGAAACTGGTCCACAGACCAGTTTCAGCAGACATGTTCGGTCGTGTGTACGAGGCCTTAAAGCTGACCTTGCACTGCACTCAAGATCCAATTATTTGGTACATCCCTTTGCCCTTGCTAAAACATCACGTTAACCATAAAAGAACACCCCAAAACAACTGCATAGTAAAAAAAATAGATCCTTTACTTACCTCACCTCAAGCTTCTGTAGTGCGGGTGAACCTCACTATCGGGCCAACAAGATCCCTGGGAATGCTGAGTTGTCTAACTATCACAAGAAGATGCTGCGGCCCAGAGAAGGATAATTTTCTTATGGAAATTGGCCTACTCAACATTCCTGGGATTCTTGCCGGAAGGATGATAGAATCATGTCCAGAAAATAGGGGAAAGGTTATCTAATTTTCTTCTACCTGACAGGTTTTAAGAATGGAGGAATAGGACACACCCCTTAAAGATGAATTATACAGAAAAAAAGAGTTAGACCCACAAGTGCTTTTTTCTTTACTACTACTAGACGTTTATATTGGCTTTTGAAATTTACAAATGCAGCAATTTAGAAATGTAATGTAAGGTTTAGCTCTGGAATACACTATTTGAAAGATAAGAAGTGCATTGTATATAGAACTATATAGATCAGACCAAAATTAGGGACAAATGAGGAGGAAAGAGGGACAGAGGGACTTTGTTACAAATCAGGGATAGTCCCTTGAAATCAGAGACAGTTGAGAGCTATGGTACTACTATATTCATCTCATCAGGCGCTTGTATTGCATAGACAAGCAAAGACTGTTCAGTCATTGCTTTTCAGTAGTATCTGTTGGATAAAGTATGCTGACTGAGAAGTGATTTTCTTCGGGGTGAATTGTCTGAAAGGCACGGTACACCTGCTGTTTCTTTCAGTGTGTAGTATCTTATAAGGACAGTACAGCGACTGCAAATTTGTTGCTTTGGAAAGGAATCTGTAAATCTAGGTTCACATCTGTGTTGGTGGTTTCTGCTGCAGTCCGCACCGGTTCCTGCAGCCGCAACCACCAACACAGAAAAACACGCTGGTTGCGTGTGGGTGCCATTAATCCTAATGCTGCACTGGAAACCACACCTGAACTGAGAACTGTACTGAACTTGCAGTTCTTGTGCAGGCTGTGATTCCAGAAATGGTGCAGGGACTTTTTCCTTTTTTTTAGGAGGTACAGCAGCCCATTCAAATGAATGGTCTGCCATGCCCACGCAAAGTGGGCATGGCATGTGAATCTAGCCTTACTGTCCAGTTTTCCAGGGCCCCAGAACAGACCTGTAGGTCCACCAACTGACAAGTTTGGAACTTATAGTTAGCTTAGCTACACTGGTAAAAATTAACTGCTATAGCACATTTGTTCATGTTTAAGGCTCGGTTCACACTGCTGCGACAGCGAAGTCTTCCGACTTTGACGTGCATCTTCCTACCCAGGGGTGTATTTAAGTTTTGTGCTGCCCTAGGCCTGACTAAACTTGTGCACACCCTAATTTAAATATGACCCACCCCTTCCTGTCAAGGCCACACCCATTGCGGTTTAAGACCCACCCTGAAATTTTCAAGTGGGGACACTAGTTCTGTTGGCCTGGGGGGGGGGCAAAGGATTCCCTTAATTTGCATAGATTTCCTCTCACTTCCTGTTTGGCTATGGGGCAGGAAGTGAAGGGAAATCTCTGCAATGGACAGGGATGGTAAAAAATTAGAAGCCCCCCCACCCCCCACAGTTGCAGAATGCCAACCGCCCACATACTGGAAGCAGTGCGGCCGATTTATGGGGGCGCTAAACTAATTTGCCCAACAGTGTAGCGCAAGGCGGCGGGGACACTGTCCGTGCTGCCCCCCTGCAAAGTGCTGCCCTAGGCCTGGGCCTTGTTGGCCTAGGCCAGGATACAGCATTGTTCCTACCGACTTGATCCAACTTGGATGCTATTTCGAAGCCTGTACAAGGGCTGAAATCGCACCCAAGTCAGACCAAAGTAGTGCAGAAACCTTTTCTAAAGTCGGAGGGACTTGTGTAACGTCCGTTAAGATGGCTGCCATAGGAAAACATTGAATTTGACATGTTATCTGACTTGAGGTCCCATGTCGCAGCAGTGTGAACTTAATGCCAATACTGTGATTTCCCTTTGAACTTGTTACTCTGTTTGTACTAATTATTTTCCTACTTTCAGAATGCAGCTGTTTACAATTATCTGTCTCACTGTGTCACCTGATTTTAAAGGGTGTCACCAAATTCAGGTAGGAGCTGTACCCGCGTCCTTATCAAAGCCAACACCAACTGGCACGTTACAATTGCTTTGCAAAAATCACTTTAAATTGCTTAACAATCAAATATAATCATGTGTACATACAATTGCATAATTAAGCTACTTTTTATTGCTTGTGTGCATCCAACCTTACTTATTTCTGCATATTTGAGGCTTAACAAATCAGGATTTTAGAATAAAATGCATAGTATGGAAAAACATTTGCGTATTCCAAAATGTTCTCTCTGCATCTATTGCAGGAAATCATCATAAAGGTATCATAAACCTAGGTTAACCGCAGTGAATAAGGTCAAATGAAATAAATCTATTTTTTTTTATTATTAGGGCCTTATGCTACATAGTTAGTCAGGTTGAAAAAAGACAGAAGTCCATCTAGTTCAACCAGAAATAATGATATATAATAATAATAATAATAATAATAATAATAATAATAATAATAATAATAATGCAATTATTATGTTATTCTGGTCCTGTGTGTGGCTGTGTAACTGTGTTCTGCACAACTCACTGATTCTGATGGTATACTGGCTTACAAAGTCATTATCTCAGTGGCAAACAGCACAAATGTCTAAAAATAACATCTCTATTTTAAAAGATTAGAAGAGGTAAAGCTAGTCTCCCAGCTTCAGATAAGACCATATTGATCAGCTTTGTGTTCTAAAAAGCTGAAGGAATTGCTTAGCTCTGACCTCCAGCCCTCTAGCATCACAGGTGGTACACAATCACAAAGACAGTGTGGATGTAAAAAGTGCTGCAGGCACTTTACACAGTCCACATTGTAAATTTGTCCATTTATGAGCGTCCTGCAGGGGTTCCCACCAAACTAGCAAACAAAGGAGGCGCTTTGGTGAACAAAGCTTTTCCATAAAAACCTGTTCAGATTGCCACTATTAATAACACTTAGACCATAAACAAATTTATTGCAAGTTGCTTCCTGCATGAGGTTTTATTTCACTCTCTTTACCTTTCTGTGTTGCATTTAAGGGGATTTGAAGGAGGAAATGGCATACAATAGATGATTCTGGTATTTTAAGCCTCATCTTGACTGTATTCCTGCTCAGTGCGTGTCAAAGAACATGGTCATGTGGTGTAATTCTCTAGCTGTAGAGTTATGAGAAGATTTCTTAGCTGGATTGTAAGGTGTTTCTATAGACTTGCAGGTGTCACTTTTAACACCTACCTGTGAAGTGTGGCCATCAACAAGCTTTGTCACCTGTGTAGCGCCTGTGTACTTTTAGTACAGGTGCTATGTCAGATTTAATGGGGGATGAGAGAGTTACATTGCTCTCATCCATGTTGATTTGTTTAAATTGGGCTGCTGCTAGTCCTGGACTGTCCTGTGGGTTCATTCTGTGCTCCAGAGATGTAGTTCCATCTTTGGGTGGCAGGTGTCGCCAGAGGGGTCCAGGCGGAGGCGCCTTTCTCCAGCAGCCAATTAGAGGAGTGTTTCCCTCGCGGGGCATGCTAGGGGAGGGTATTTCTGTGGCAGACGCCATTTTGTGGGGTCTTCGCGCGTTCCTGGTTCCAGGTGCGGCACCCACCTTTAGGGTGTGCGCCAGGGCTCAAGTCCTGCGGGACGCATGGGGACGGAGTTCCTGCACTTTTTTCACAGCAGGAACTCGGTTCCCTTTCAGGACTAGAGCAGCCGAGAGCAGCCGAGCCGCCCGAGCCAATCCTTCACTAAGCGGCGATGCCCAGCTCGAGTCACTGTCAATGGCAGGCGAACCTTAGTAATCCTTTATGTCACTGGCCGCTTCCTGTATATGGATTCATCGGGTAGTGTGCAGGTATTCCGTCACTTCCTCGATGCCGCAATGTCTCCTGGGAGCTTTTGTCATTGTTCCCAGGAGACATTGCAGAGGTCTGCCACAAGTTATCGCGGGATTTAGAAAGAACTTGCGGTTTAGTAATTATGCATATGAGCGTATCATTTTTTTTTAGGTGGGGGAGTGGATCTTGGGTGGGAGTTCCCACACTTTTTTCCCCAGGACTTGACCCCTGGTGTGCGGACATCACGGGCCCCGGCGATATGGCCAACCAGGCCGGGGCGCACGTGCTATGCAGAGTTCCTGACTCTGGGCCCTCATGGCCCGGAGCAACTAATGCTGCAAGGGGGCCCCAGTGACTTGCTGGGTCCCCACACTTCAAGAGGAAGATCCCAAGCGAGTTGTGCTGTTCGATAGGGAGTGGGTCTGAGGTGAACCCGGAGGCAAGCAATCCAACAGGGCTTAGACAATCCATTGGGGATCTGGGTGACCGGACACTGACAGGTTGTATGCTGCAAACTGTTAGTCGGTGACCCCAAATATAGGAAAACCTACCTGAGGGAGGTTCAGGCAAATTACTTATTGAAAGGATTCGCTCTACTATCCATGTTCCTGAGTACTGGGCCTGTGGCAGAGGTCCCTTACAAATTCCAATTCTATTAGAGCCAAGTCGGTGGCAGAGACTTGTTCCTTCTCAACGGTTCCGATTGACACCCTGGCTGCCAGGCCTGTGAGAGAGACCTGTCCAGGGGCACTGTGCCCACTCCGGCTGGAGTAGCGACGAAGCAAGAGTTATCATTGGAGGCAGGACTGCTTCTTTTATCCATAGCCTGAATCTGCAAGTTCTCCTTTCACCAACCTTTCTCTATCTACCTTGAGTTGACTGTTGGTCATGTTGGACCAGTAATAAAGCACAGAAAACGTCACCCTGTTGTCTGGACATTCTGTCATTACTCTCATCATCATCATCATCATCATCATCATCATCCCTAGACACATCATAGAGGTAACCTAACATGCTGTCCCAATCTAATCCTGAGGGGGTAGCGCTACACCTGTGTTCCCCAATATACAGTAACACCTTGGTTTGAGAGCGTTTTGCAAGACAAGCAAAATTAAAAATATATTTTGACTTGATATACAAGCAATGTCTTGATATAAGAGTAGCGTCATGTCACAACTGAGTATAAAATAGAAGAGAGGCGCCTCTAAGTGTAACAATACAGTTAGGCCTCGTACACACGATAGGATGGCCAGAGGACAACGGTCTGAAGGACCGTTTTCATCGGTCAAAACCGATCATGTGTGGGCCCCATAGGTTATTTAACCTTCAGTTAAAAAAAATAGGAACTTGCTTTCAAATTCAACCGATGGACGCCTAGCCGATAGGTCAAAACCGATCTGTACTCGAACCTGGCTCAGCCTCTCAGCAAGTCGCTGAGAGCCTGAGCCAGCTGCTCCCGCACCCTCCACAGCCCAGCGCTCAGGTAAATATGGGGGGGGGCAGAGCAGAGAGCTGCTGACTGACAGTCATCACTCCCTGCTCACGGAGCTGTGAGAACTGAGTGATCGGCGGTGTTTGATCACTCGGTTCTCAGTGTTGGAGGCGGCGGGACAGATGCAGCATTGGACCGATGCTGCATCCACCTAGGTAAGTATGAACCCTAAATAAAAACAAAAAAACATACATCTCTTTTAAAGCAGAACTAAACTTGCCTTTCTTTCAACAGTCTGTGTTCCTCGCCAGCGGTAGCATCTTCTGTCGGGTGCCATTCCTCAGCCATCTTCATTGGGTGGCATGTAAGTTAAAGGGGTTGTAAAGGTAAAAAAAAAAATTCCCCTAAATAGCTTCCTTTACCTTAGTGCAGTCCTCCTTCACTTACCTCATCCTTCGATTTTGCTTTTAAATGTCCTAATTTCTTCTGAGAAATCCTCACTCCCTGTTCTTCTGTCTGTAACTACACACAGTAATGCAAGGCTTTCTCCCTGGTGTGGAGTGTCGTGCTCGCCCCCTTCCTTGAGGGGGCAAGCAGGAGAGTCAGGATGCCCACTAACACACCGTTCCTTTCTCTATCTGCAACGTAGAGAGCGTCCTGACTCTCTGGTAGTCCAAGGGAGGGGGCGAGCACGACACTCCACACCAAGGAGAAAGCCTTGCATTACTGTTTGGAGTGACAGACAGACGAACAGGAAGTGAGGATGAGGTAAGTGAAGGAGGACTGCACTAAGGTAAAGGAAGCTATTTAGGGGAACATTTTTATAACTTTACAACCCCTTTAAGCTGTGCATGAGCAGCTTGGTCTATATGCCAGAGGAGATATCGAGCACGCAGGTAGAGGCATTGCAAGTCTGTTCTGCAATAAAGAGCCTATATGCTCACAGTTTGTGACAACACCATGTAACATGGTGCAAATGCCTACCCTTTACCCTCAAACCGCTGCCCCCATGAACGGGGTCTTGTAACTGCATTCACTGTAACATTTAAATTGACAAGGATCTGTGAATGCATAAACTACAAGTCCCATCTTCCACTGTACTAGACAGATTTGTAGTTCTCAACTTGACTACTGAATCATGAGTGGGGTAATCAGTGCACTTGTAGTCCATTGAATCTTCCTCCAGCTCTCCAACTGCCAGCCCATGCAGAGGTACAGGAGAGGAAGAGTTTGCAGGGGCCTGACACTGCACTCTTGGTCTGCTGGCCACGGGTGCAATACTTTTCAAAATCCTGTAAAAACAAATATAAATGCATATTTTTTTCCTGCAAAAACATGTGCAGATATTATTTTTTCTATAAAGGTAAACCTAGTCTGGTCTGGCCACATGATTCACCAACTACAGCTCCCCTGTGTAAGGGAGCATTAGAAAACAGCTGCGAATTCCCCAGCCGTGATGTCACCTATAGGCTCTCATGGCCCATCAATTCTTGGTGCTCCTTCCACACCCCTGTTGCAGCCCCTCTCTGACACAGGGGAGCTGGAGTGGTGGCATCATGCGATCAGACCAGAGCAGATAAAAAAATAGGTAAATGCACCGATATTATTTTTACATTGTATGCAGGATAGGTAGGAGGAGGGGCAATGGAACATTTTTAAGAATAGTTAAAGTTAGTCTTATTTTCCACTCACCACACCACACTGCAAACGCAGGTGTGGTGAGGTCAGATCTTATCGATCGGGAGCCGTTAGGGAGACCTTTTTCAGTAATGCCCCGAATGGCCGGCTTCTGTTGGACCAGCTATAGTACACACAGACTGAATGTTAGCCGGTTTCTATTGAACCGGCAGATGCTGCCCAACATTCGGCCCATGGGTACAGGGCTTAAAGCGGGGGTTCACCCAAAAAAACATTTTTAACATTACATTCAGCCGAGTTGTCAGAATGACATTAGGCTGTTTTTTTTTATTCCATTGCCGTACATACCGTATTTTCACCGCCGCTTCTGGGTATGTAATCTGCGGGACTGGGCATTCCTAATTGATTGACATCCTTCCAACCGGCGCATACAGCGCGTCACGAGTTGCCGAAAGAAGCCGGACTGCGAGTCGGCTCTATGCGGCGCCTGCGCACCAATGTACGGCTTCTTTCGGCAACTCGTGACGCGCTGTATGCGCCGGTCGGAAGGATGACAATCAATTAGGAATGCCCAGTCCCGCAGATTACATACCCGGAAGCGGCGGTGAAAATACGGTATGTACGGCAATGAAATAAAAAAAAAAACAGCCTAATGTCATTCTGACAACTCGGCTGAATGTAATGTTAAAACATTTTTTTTGGGTGAACCCCCGCTTTAAGGGTTACCATACACAATAAAATCTGACCATACAATCTCTGTACAATAAACTTTAGATTTACTCAAACTATGTAATATGAGGACATGATTGCCAGGGCCTATAATCTGTAAAGTGTATTGAGCTAAATGTTTGGTACATCCGAGCTTGTGTGCTTTGCATGACTTCATTTTAAATTGAAGACTGCTGAGCTGATATGTGCTGATGCTGCAGATATCGTCTTCTCAATGATTCCTCTGGGCAACCTTCCATTCCCTTACCACCTGGAGGAACATAAACTATGGTCCCATGGCAATTATTTTTTTTTCTTAACCTCCCTGGCGGTATGATTCTTTCAGAAAAAAGATGCTGAAAGCGGTACCATTATTTGCAAGGAAATTTGGCGTTTTATACTGTAGGCCTGTAATTCTTAGGAATAACTCACTTAAATCTGACCAAACCAGGGTCTAATAGGTATCCCGGGTATGACATTTTTTTAAAAAACAAAATTATAAATTATAATATAATAAATAATTATAAATAATTATAACAAATAATAATATAATTCTAATAAAAATTATTCAATAATGTAATCAACTCAAAATCACTGAAATTTGCTCAGTTGCAGAATTGTCGTTGTTATTTTGTTTATTTTTTATGACGAATTTCCCCACAAATCGCTATCGCACAATTCTACAAGTGATTATAATTTATTATCGCTGTTTTCTAGATGATCTAAAACCATTTTTGACATAAAGGGACACTTTTGGTTGCTATGGACAATCTACAGTTTGCAGGCAGAAAGAACAGTTTTTATTATATAAAAGTACATGTAGGACACAGGGCAGACCACTAGGAACAAGGGGGGGGGGGTGTATTTTTTACATACAGTACTGTAATCTATAAAATTACAGTATACTGTATGTATAGTGTTTGTTTACCTTTTTGAATTTGGCGCCGATCTCCGCCCCCGTTCGTCATAACGTCGCAGGGAGCGGAGATCGGTGGCACAGGAGGACACTGTGTGAATCAAGCGAGGTCCCGCTCGCTCAAACAGCGCGGTGGCATCGCTGGATCCAGGAACAAGGTAAGCCAGCGCGCGCTGCAGGCTCTGCATAGCTACCCCGAGCGTGACTCGGGGTTACCGATTTTGGCACAAAAAATCCACCCGAGTCACGCTCGGGAATACCGCCAGGAGGGTTAATGAAGGCCAGATACAAGGCGCTGTGTCTGTATTTCTGGCACTATGCATCTAATGTTAACATAATTTTACAGCATTTTACACAGCACATAAGATCATTTTAAATGAAATACGGGAACAAATTTTGTTTTATTGGAATGGCGGCAATCAGCAACTCTCTGCCCGTCGCTGCCCGCCTCACAGCCTGTGAAGTCTTACTCTCCGGGCCCCGGCTACTACTGGGTAGGGAGCGGAGGAAGATCACTCCGCCTGGGAAGGCAAGGAGATAAGCAGGCAGGCGGCTGGCCAGGACTTGAGCCAAGGCAGAAGAACATGTAAGCGGAGCTGAATGGGCATGCACACGAAACTGAAGAAATATTCCCTCTGCTCCGGCCAGCACATGATCATCACAAAGGGGCAACAAAAAAAAAATACATCCCCCTAAGCTAGTAGGAGGGGCTTTGTTGTTATTCAGAATTTTTTTTTTTATTCTGCACCGACTATCTTTGAAATTGCCCCAGGCCCTGTTTAAATCCAATCTGGGGACAAAACCAGGGACAGACTTGGTCCAGGGACAGTGTCCTCAATCCAGGGACCTTCCCCGGAAACCGGGGATGTCTGGTCATCCTAATATACATGCTATGCAAAGATAGGGCCTGGACCTCAGTGCTGCAAGACAAGAAACACCACCAATTAGCCACCCTAATGGTCAGTTTTACAACATTGCAGAATATTACACTAAGTATCTGAAGCATTTAAAAACAAGCAAAGTGTTAACAAACAAAGACACAGGATGATGTATCTAGCTTATTTTTTGTAGGCCTAATAATTTTTTTTTCTTGCTGTGCCAGTTACAAAATGAAAGCCACTGTCTGATCAGTTGCTTAATGCTACAATGCCTTCTACACATCTTCCTGCACGCAATCCTTTACAAGGTCTGCTTTCAAAGCAAACACAATCCTTCCACCATATTGTAGCTTTCCTTTGCCTTAATAAAGAAATAACCGCATCATATCTCATGATAGTTCAGCCACCTTGCGTTTCTTTGCTATTTGTGGCTCTGTAGCTCGTCAAAGTATAATGCTGCAGTATCTGTATCTGTGTACTCTTTGATTTGCTTTCATTCTCTCTTCACTACTCTTACATAACCTTTAACACCACAACCTAATTAGATTCTCACTGACATATACCAGACACAACTGTATCTCTTCCTTCCTCCTCATGTATTTATCTATCTGTTAAGGTTTTATTACCTGTCTATTTAACACTTGCCCTGTAAGACTGATTGTCATCTTGTCACATAGTCACACAGAGGCCAGTGCATATACTGTGTATATATATCTATATATTTATATCTATATATATACTTTTTTTATGGTTCATGGCTATATAATTTATGGCGCTGTATGGGGGGAATGCGTGGGCAGATTTAGCCGGTGAGTGCAATTTTATTTGTTTATTACAGGTACTTGTATAGCACCAACAATTTTATGCAGCACTTTACATATACAGTACATTCAAATCGAAGGTCCCTTACGCACATTCATACATAGATACTAGGGCCAATTTTGACAGGAGCCTTCAAGCCTACCAGCATGTCTTTTTGGAGTGTTGGAAGAAACCGGAGCACCCAGAGGAAACCCATGGAGAACATGCCTGGGCAACAATTTAATAGGGTCCAGGCAACAAAAAAGAGGCAAATGATCCACTTCATTTTGCCTTCCTCTGGATCAACTGTGGGTATAGAATTGGGTATATGGGATTGTACGATTTTTTTTTTTTTTATGATTGAACTAGATGGACTTGTGTCTTTTTTCAACCTGACTAACTATGTAACTATGTATCTATATACCCCTTGGTGAAGTTACAGTAGGTATGTGAATGAGACTTCCTGGCATAAAGAAAACCACTAAAAAGAAAACCTACAAAACTGTGTATTACTTAGGGTCAGGAAGATATGGCACAGCAAGCTTGTAAAAATGAAAAAATAAATAAAAAATTGTACATAAAAAAAAAACTTTCACTAAACTTTACTTTTACAGGAGTAATTTAAAATTAGTATTTATTAAAAGCCTGCAATAATTTATTTTCATAAAATCACTTTACACCTTCCCGATGATTATTATAAAGCATTTTGATGAACATTGTGTGATTTAAGTATAATATTATTGAAGTGCACCTAGATGCAGAAGACCCTAGGAAGTCCACTGAATATTAAGGGCCAGATTCACAGCAGTAATACGCCGGCGTATCTACTGATCCGCCGGCGTATTTTCAAATTTGCCGCGTTGTTTCTTGATTTGGAATCCTCAAACCAAGATACGACGGCTTTTGGCAAAGATCCGACAGGCGTATGGCTTTGTACGCCTTCGGATCGTAGGTGTAATTTTCCTGCGGTCGCTGGGTGGAGTTTGCGTCGTTTTCCAGTGTCGGGTATGCAAATTAGCTGTTTACGGCGATCCACGAAGGTACGCGCGTTCGTCGCATTCTCTTACGTCGTCGCTAGTTGGTTTTTCCCGTCGCAAACATAAGCCTGCTTTTTCATGGCTTACATTTAGACCAGCCATGTTAAAGTATGGCCGTCGTTCCCGTGTCGAATTTAAATTTTTTTTTTTTGCGTAAGACATCCGGGAATACGAAACAACGTAACGCACGTCGCCGTTCAAAAAATACGTCGGGGCGCCGTAATTTCGCGCAAAGCACGGCGGGAAATTTTCACACAGAGCATGCGCAGGACGTTCGGCCCGGGAGCGCGCCTAATTTAATTGACACACGTCCCATTTAAATTATACAGGCATGCGCTGGACAGATTTACGTTACGCCTCCGCAAGTTAACACGTAAGTGCTTTGTGAATCAAGCACTTACTAAGAAAACTTGCAGGGGAGTAACGTAAAGGGGATACGTTACGCCGCCGCAATTTTTCATGAATCTGGCCCTAAATACTCCTTTTTTGGCCATTTGTGTCTCTTTGGAGAGATTTTACTTTACTTCCTTTCCAAAGTTAGGGAAATGTCCCTTTAGACACTGGTGTAGCCTTTGGAAGATTTTCCTTCTATTCCTGTACCCGTTACAATTCAAAATATCGGATTTTCTCTTACTTTGAGCCCCAAAATATGAAGAACAAATAGATACAGAAATAAAACCTAAGGAGCTGTACCCCCTCAACACATATCCAAAATTAAATGATTTGGCATTAGATAAATTCTAAATATGAAGGGCAAGTCTCTTCACATAGATTGAGTTAAAAGGCCATATGGACATAGTCCAAGATATATCTCAATGAGCAATATCAAATATTACAGTGTGTGAAATGTCAGAATTTATAGGAAGCAAGACACTATTTCTCTTTTTTCTTTTTAAGAGTAAAAGGTAGTTTTACCTTGCTTTGAATTGTAAACCTCGACAACTGAGGCTCTCTTTCTTCTTAATCCATGCTGCATGTTAAGTCTCACATTGCTAGTGGATCTGATAAGTTAATTACATTTAATATGTACTCTGGTTTATAGCTGTTATCTTTAATAGTTTAGGTTGAAGCATTTGACCTTTAACCTCAGACTGAAGCCCTTTTGGACCCTAGAATCATGCTCCTGACCTCCAGATTGCCAGAAATTTCACAGAGGAGCCAGATTCATTCAGTATCCACTTTCCGAAGCACATTCTTCATGTTTTGTCATGAAACTGAAATCGAACTTTAAGACTGTAATAAGCAGGAATAAGTGAAACATGTATAAGTCCATTTGCCAGGGATTTGCATAAATACAGGTCTCATTATTTTTCATGATGGAAAAAAAATTCCTGCAAATTCACCAACATGTGAATATGAGGTTTCATAGAGATTTAAAGCTTTTTAGGGGTAGGAAGGGTTTACCTTACATGAGACTGCTAGCAGCTAATTTTCCAGACAGCTAATTAAAAGAAATACCGTACACTCAGACAATACTTTTGGAATAATAATTGGCCGCGGTCTTCATTTATTGGTCTAAAATAATAAATAACATTAACCAAATCCATATATTTTCATCATAATTTATAAATAAAGTTTTCTCCAAGCATTAATACAATTCTTCAAATAAACAACTCAGCTTTTATAGCTCGAGTTGTATTAAACCACCATAAATTTAATAATAACTTGTCCCCATTTACATTTCAGAAAAGGTGACCCAACCACAAAACAGGGAAGGAGGGAGGGGAGCTCCGACACTGAGGAATTCCTGAGGTGACTGACAGTTACTCCATATTAGAACCCCCTTTCTATAGGGTTCCCCTTAGCTTCTAGGAATTTCTACACCATGGGCCCCAAGGATCTCTCACACCTCACAGTTTCAAGGCACTCCACCACCTTTGTATGACCTATTCACGGGGGAGCCCTGGAGCCCATAAGCTGGTGTAACTCCCATGAGAAAAGGGCACCTTGAAAACCCACTATAACTTTTCTTTTACATTCTGTACCTCTTCTGGACCTTTACATACCGTTAGAAAAGATTGGTGGAAGAAGTGTGATTTGCTAATGAGCAGGATTCATTAAAGTGTTACTAAACCCAGGACCCTGCATTCACTACATCTGATCTCCCACCGTATTCAGAACATGGAAATGCAAACATTTTAGTAAATATAAACTGCTAAATACCTTTTCTCATCAGCTGTATATAGAAGTCTTGTGACTTCTATCAGTGCCTAGTTAATGCTTGTAGGAGGAGTTTTCATACTGCACGGAGCTGTCCTATTAGAATGCAGCACCCCTGTCCCTCTGTTTGGCCCTGTGCTGATCATATGCACTCTCCCAAGGAAAAAAAAAACACCCCCAACAATACACACTAAACTGAGCATGTGCAGCCTGACTCCATAGACTCTATCTTATCGAGACCTGTTTTGGAGTCAGTGGAAGAAGAGGAGGATCTGTGCATACATGTCTGTGCATGCAGGATCAAACATCCTTTTTACACAATGCACAGGATTAAAGGAGTTGTAAAGGTAGAAGGTTTTTTATCTTGATGCATTCTATGCATTGAGATAAAAAAACCTTCTGGGGTAGATCCTCGTACAACGGCGCATTAATGCGCCGGGCGTAGCGTATCTAAGATACACTACGCCGCTGTAACTTACTTTGTTTTGCTTTGAATCCTCAACGAATTCGCGCCATAAGTTACGGCGGCGTAGTGTATCTCTTGCGGCTTAAGGACGCGGAATTCAAATGGATGTAATGGGGACGTGTTTTATGTAAATACGCCGTGACCCGACGTAAACAACGTTTTTTTAACTGCTAATGCGCCATCCCTGGGGGTATCCCAGTGCGCATGCTCGAAATTTAACCGGAACAAGCCAATGCTTACGACGGTGACGTCATTCTACGCAAATTCCTATTCGCGGACGACTTACGCAAACGACGTAAAAATTCTAAATTGTACGCGGGAACGACGGCCATACTTAACATTGAGTACGCCACCATATTGCAGCTTTAACTATACGCCGGAAAAAGCCGAACGCAAACGACGGGAAAAAAATGAGCCGGGACGACGTACGTTTGTGGATCGCCGTAAATGGCTAATTTGCATACTCGACGCGGATTTCAACGGGAACGCCACCTAGCGGCCGCTGAAAAAATGCATCTAAGATCCGACGGCATACTAAGACGTATGCCTGTCGGTTCAAACCCAGATGCCGTCGTATCTTGTTTTGTGGATACAAAAGAAAGATACGACGCGGGAAATTTAAAATTACGCCGGCGTATCAGTAGATCCGCCGGCGTAATCCTTTTGTGGATCTACCCCTCTGTGTGTAGCATCCTCCCCAGTACCCCTAATTACCTACCTGATACTCATCTCTCTCCAGCGATGTCTACGAGTGTCTTAGCCGTCCGGACACTTATCCGGATTTGCTGAGACACAGCACTATTGGCTCCTGTGGCTGTCAATCAAAGTCAGTTAGCCAATCAGGGTAGAGAGAGGGCAGGGCCTAGTCAGGGCTCCATGTCTGAATGGATACACAGAACATAATTTTTTTAAAAAATTATCGTCCCCGTGTGCTCGCGCACCAAAGAAAGCACATACGTAAGTCGCGCTCGCAAATGTAAACGGTGTTCAAATTACACATGTGAGGTATCACCACGATCGTCAGACTGAGAGCAATAATTCTAGTAAAAGACCTCCTCTGCATCTCTAAACTGGTAAAAAAAAAAAAGTTGCTTATGGAGATTTCTAAGTACCGTAGTTTGTCGCCATTCAATGAGTATGCAAAACTTTAAACCGTAACATATAAATAGGTATCTTTTTACTCAGCGTAACATCATCTTTCACAACACACATGAAAATATTGGGATAACTTTACTGTTTTGTTTTTTTAATTCAGTGAAGTGTTTAAATAAACCCCTTTTCAGCACACTTTGAGAACAGGAAGCATGCAGATAAGCCAACACAAGAATGTCAGGTGGTTTCTTTCCACATTGCATTCATCTAAATCAATAACAAGTCTTCCTTCTTAGGGTAAGTCAAACAGAACAAATTACTGGTCTAACATAGAGTCGTCTCCCTGCAGCCTGGCAGTGGTTTTGAGTTGAAAGGTAGTAGACACATTGATGCTAAGCAATTTTATAACTTTAGTCTTTCAACACCTCTTTTTAAAGGTTAGAAGCCTAAATTTGTTGTAAAGTATCAATAAACAGTTACAGCGAGTTGTGGGCTAAACTAAGAATAAAACACTTTCTGGTATTCCATTACATTGATACTCTCTAAATTATATCCTTTTTCAAAAAACACCCTCAAACAGTTACAACAATGTAGCTTCCAGTGTCATTTATTATTATTATACAGGATTTATAGCACCAACAGTTTGCGCAGCACTTTACAACGTTAAGGAAGACAGTACAGTTACAATACAATTCAATACAGGAGGAATCAGAGGGCCCTGCTCTTATATAGTGATATATAATATATATAATATATATATATATATATATATATATATATATATATATATATATATATATATATATATATATAATCAGAACCTGAAACATTTTAGAGGAAAGATTCTGGAGTTAGTACTATGCAGAAAAGTCTATAGGGGGGAAAGTAGTCCTTGCTCATTATTAGTTCTTCCACTGGATCTGCCTATAGTGCAATTCATTGAGATAATTGGGACTGGTGTAATTGAAAGCACCGGAATAGCATCCAGTTGGGTAGATCAACTGCATTTAATGGTGATAAAGCCACCCGCTGTGCTAAGCATTCACACTGGAGTGTGGAATCAAAGTAGTTAAAATGCACACTGTGCCAGTTCAGCCCACTGTTCTAGTCTTAGCCAGTTATCAATGGAGTCATGATTTATTATGTTTGCTGAACCGTGGAGCAATCGAGGTAAGTCCTCATCATTCTTTCCATTTATCATGACTGCTGCGAAGCATAGGCTCATTTATGACCAACTAATAACCAATACTTTGCCCCCCAAAAAGACTCTCACAGCCAATAGCTAAGAGCGCTGATGGAGTGTTCTGGTGGGGGGAAGAAAAAACTACCTGTGTACTAGGCTTAAAGTGGTTCTAAAGGCACAAGGGGCCAGATTCAGCATTGAATTACGCCGGCGTATCTATAGATACGCCGTGTAAATTCAAAGCTGCGCCGGCGTATCTTTTTTCTGTATTCAGAAAGCAAGATACGCCGACATTAGCCTAAGATCCGACTGGCGTAAGTCTCTTACACCGTCGTATCTTAGGGTGCATATTTACGCTGGCCGCTAGGTGGCGCTTCCGTCGTTTTCGGCGTAGAATATGCAAATGACCTAGATACGTTGATTCACAAATTAATGTACGCCCGGCGCTATTTTTTTACATCGTTTACGTTAGGCTTTTTCGGCGTAAGGTTACTCCTGCTATTAGGAGGCGCACGCAATGTTAAGTATGGCCGTCGTTCCCGCGTCAAAATTTGAAAAATTTACGTTGTTTGAGTAACTCGTCTGTGAATGGGGCTGGACATAATTTACGTTCACGTCAAAAAAAATACGTCCTTGCGGCCTACTTTGGAGCAATGCACACTGGGAAATGTACACGAACGGCGCCGTTCGTAAAAAACGTCAATCACGTCGGGTCACCAAGAATTAACATAAAACACGCCCCCTCATCCACATTTGAATTACGTGCGCTTACGCCGGCCCCATTTACGCTACGCTGCCGTAACTTAGAAGGCAAGTGCTTTGTGAATACAGCACTTGCCTCTCTAAGTACGATACGCTACGCCGCCGTAACATTGCGCGCCCCTACCTGAATCTAGCTCCAAGCTTAATCTTAATGCATTCTATGCATGAAGGTAAAAAACAGTCTGTGTGCAGCAGCCACCTTAATAATTACCTGAGTCCCCTCTCTGTCCAGCGATGCCCACAAGAGCCTTGACTCTCCAGGGACTTGCACTCCTAAATTGGCATTTGGCAGCAGCGGGAGTAATTGGCCAGTGAATTAATCAGGAATGTGAATGGACATACAGAGCCACGACTCAGGAGCGCGCCTGCTTGGGTGCCCCCCCGAGAAAGTTGCATGCTCAGGGGGCACCTGGCAGAAGGGAGGGGACAGGAGCGCTGGTGTGGGACCCAAGAAGAGGAGGATTTAGGCTGCTCTGTTAAATCTAAGCAGTACTTACCGTTTTTGTTTTCTCTTCTCCGCCGCTTCCGGGTATGGGCTGCGGGACTGGGCGTTCCTATTTGATTGACAGGCTTCTGAAGGGCTTCCGACGGTCGCATACAGCACGTCACGATTTTCCGAAAGTAGCCGAACGTCGGTGCGCAGGCGCCGTATAGAGCCGCACTGACGTTCGGCTTCTTTCGGCTACTCGTGACGCGATGTATGCGACCGTCGGAAGTCTGTCAATCAAATAGGAACGCCCAGTCCCGAAGACCATACCCGGAAGCGGCGGAGAAGATCTATCTCTAAAACGGTAAGTACTGCTTGGTTATTAAAAAAAACACCTGATTCAGCTGCCCAAAATGAGCCTCAATCTAATGTTAAAAAAAAAAATTCGGCTTTCCGCTTTAATATTGCTTAAACACTACACAGGTAATTTAATTATGTGTCCCTGCAATAAATCCTGCACATAATTTTTCCTCTTTTTTTCTTAAATTGTAATGGTACCCACCCATTAAAGCCACAATGTCCCCTCTAGTCGGTGCCTGGTGCAAGCTTCTTCTACAGTATTGCTAAACTTCTCACATGCCCTAAAAGTATATCTCTAGGCAACAAATTTGTTAGTTTGGATAGAGTGGGTTAAAGTTAGAAAATCTTTCAGGTTTTTATTGCTATCTGTGTCCCCACTGGAGAGATTCATTTCTCTGTCTGTACTGGTGACCATTGTCACTAAGAAAAAAGTGGTGGAATTTCAAAATGTTACAGTTGTCCCAGTAACAGTTGGTCAGGGAAAATTTTCCAATGGGTCTCAGGACTTGTGTCGGGATTTGGGGCACCTGCTTGTGGCACTGTTGTTCTCAGAGCTGAAGGCTCCTCGTTAATTGATATATGTGCCCTAGTGTTCTGCCATGTCTGCCTGATCCTGTATCCTGTGCCTACTATCCTGTGACCTGCTTCCAGTAGTTTATACCCTGCATCCAGTATCCTGTATCCTGGGTCCTGTACCCCTTTTTTGCTCCCCTTGTTCTCAGTCTTAGTCCTGATCCTGCTCTGTTCATGTGCACTCCATCTATTTTTTCACATATTGTTTGTTAGTCAGGTTGTTGTTCTGGGTTTGCTGCACTGTCATGGTTATTTCTCACTTTATCCTTGTTTATGGTTTGTTGGTGTTGAAAGAGTGATATGTATAGTATTAAACATTATTTATTCATACTTGGTCTGGTTCCCGATTCCTTGATGTGTAGCCCAATGATCTGGCCATCCCTGCTGCATACCTCCACTCGGAATCTCTTACACTGGGAAGGGAAGTGAATGGAAATTTCCTCAATGGTATGTAACGCTACCCCCTAGAGGGCCTCTGGATTTTGGGTCTCCCTACTCATGCAAAGCCAGGCAACACACATTTTTCCACTAAAGTTAGGAATCTGTCTTTAGGCTTGTTTTTATGTTTTTTTGAGGAATATCAACTTGGATAGGCATGAGGGATTATGGAATGCCCAACTTGAACCTGGCAAAGTTGACTTAAGGACAGCTTGGCAAAGCAAAGATATTGGTTTCAGACTGTGGTTTTGTATAAGGATCTGTAAGACTTCAGTAGGAAGCTCCGTATAAAAAAATAAAAAAATACTTCTGCTAGACTAATGACAAAGTCCCCACAGTTTTTCCAAGAGCAACTATGTCCCCTTGTAGAAAATACCAGCCAACCTGGTTTCTTGAAAATGTCCCAGAGCAAGGGATTTAGGTTAGCTATGATAATGTCCCATGAAATGTTGCTATATATTGCATATGACAGCCTTGTGCCGTGTTGGCCCTAGGGGTGATCAGGTAGAGCGTACTGACACTGTCGCTTGAATTCTGCTACTTGCATAGACTGCTGTTAAAGCTTCCTGCTCGACATATCTTTGCTCACTGGGCAGGGTGTCTCCTGGAAGAGACGGTAGGTTAGTGGAGATCTCTCTGCAACCTCTCTTCCTCTCTCCTCAGTTCCAGACTGGAAGCAGAGCCCCCAGCCCTGGATTCCCCTCACAGGCTTCACAACATTAGCCTCAACACTCCATCCTCTCTTCAATATCTAAGGGCCATCTCCCTACATTCTGGGCTGCTCTTGCCCAGGGATCCCTTAAATATTCAGGTTTCCATTTCCATACCAAGTTCTACTAAGTTCTGGAACTTTCTAGAAGCTTCCAGAAGCTAGGTGGAGGTACTAGAAGCCCAGCTTTCAGAGCCTGCAAGCTGAACTAAATCTGAACCCACAGCAATTACCTAGGCTCACTTAGGCTACTGTGAGTGAGATAAAATTTTCTATCAACTTTGTACACTAGAGGGTGCTACAGGTATAAGGACAAAAAAAATAAAAAGGTGGTGGTTATAAACGTTCTCTTCTCTATTCAAACTAATAAAAGTTATAATGGTAGATTAATAATCATCCTCCAAATTATTACGATTGTGTGTTTGAGTGTGACAAAAGATAAAAGTAATATTGTCTGTAGGCCACAGGGACCGATGTGAATGGCTCTAGGCACCCTGGGCCAGATTCCCGTACAATTGCGGCCGTGTAACGTAACCCATTTACGTTACACCGCCGCAAGTTTACAGTGTTAGTGCCCGATCCACAAAGCACTTACCTGTAAACTTGCGGCGGTGTATCGTAAACACATCCGGCGCAAGCCCGCCCAATTCAAATGCGCATGCTCCGTTCGCAATTTTCCCGACGTGCTTTGCGCGAAATACGGCAGCGCGACGTGTTTGAGAATCGCGACGTGCGTATCGTACTTCTGCCGGGAAAAACAAAAAATTCAAAAGCGACGCGGGAACGACGGGCATACTTTAACATGGTGGAGTATATTTACACCATGTTAATAGCAGCCCTAAATTTGCGACGTGAAACTAAGACTTGCGCCGATGTAACGACGGGAAAAACCTTTGTGGATCGCCGTAACTGCTAATTTGCATACCCGACGCTGGAATACGACGCGATCTCCACCCAGCGGCGGCCGAGGTACTGCATCCTAAGATCCGACGGTGTAAGTCCATTACACCTGTCGGATCTAAGGGCTATCTATGCGTAACTGATTCTATGAATCAGTCGCATAGATACTCTGAGAGATACGACGGCGTTTCAGAGAAACGCCGTCGTATCTCTTTTGTGAATCTGGGCCCCTGTTTGTGCTGTTTAAATATAGGAACTTAATACATTAATAAGCCTTCCTAGATCATACACAAAACAACTCACGGAATTAAATACAATTATTGATGCATTGTTGCTATTTGTAATAAAAAAGTTTTATTAGTTTGACAATTTATAGAGAGAAAACTGTAAATTAAATTAGCATACTGGAATATCACTTTTAAACATTGGTGGATGTTAATAATTCTTTTTTCCCCTCTGTGAATAGTCCTAAAATATGATTTTTCATGGCTTTTTTACTCTTCTGTTTCTATGGCTACTAAAGCTCTCCCTTACTGGAAACAGATCTACTGTGATAAATGACTGCTAGCCTTTGCTCAGCAGGTATTTTCTTCATATTATTATTCTCTTGGCACTAGTAAAGGTTTTATACAGTATGACACTGAATTGACCCCAAGAGCTTTCAGTCATGAATAGATTGTTCAACACTTTGGAAAGAATCTTTGAGACCAATAGCAGATCATTGTCTTTGTATGGGAAAAGATAAATACTCTATTACCATACATAAGTAGAATCAATTGATTGGTTAAGTTCATCCATGCAGGTCCTCGCAAAGATGGGGTCATTTAAGGATGGACAGATATCTTTATGTATGTTGCTGTCAATGAGGCATCTATGTATCTTAAAGAGGACCTGAACTGTGGGAGCTGTGCCCAAAAAAGGCAAGAAAAAAGGTAATTACTAGTCACCAGTATTGTCTATAGGATCTCTACTGTACTATACCTTGCTCTTACCTTGTCTCTTAGTGAAGGCAGGTTTCTTGGTACATGAGCAGAGGATTGCTTCCTTGTGTCAAATTTGCCACCTTTCTGATAAAGGCTTGGAAAGCACAAATACACAAAATTAATGAAGCAGAAACAGGTAAATGCTTGTCTAAAGCCTACTACACATGGTCTGAATGTCGGGAGGCATCGGCTGGTTTAATAAAAACTGTCTGTCAATCGACCCTTGTTCGACCCGGTCGAACGACTGGCTTCTGCTGATGGGGCATGACCAAAAAAAGTCTGCCAATCGGCTACCGATTAGTGCTCGCAGCCAATGGCTGAAAGCTTTGACCAGAGTGTTCTGGTGGGGGGGCATCCCCCTGTCAGAACACAACCCAGATAGCGATAACTTGCCACAAATTTGTGGCATCATTGTATTGTAAGGCCTCTTTCACACAGACGGCTGTTCTGCCGCAGTTAAAAGCATGTTTATTTTCTGTTGAAATTCAAGACTCCAGGCACAGCGATCAGCTGCATTTGTACGGTGCGATTAGCTGCGGTAGCATTTAGACGCAGCATGATATTGAACGGGTATGCGACTTGGATCCCTGCCAAGACCAGGCACTGTGTATGGTATGAATCTTGAGGGGGAACTCCACACCAAATTTTAAATAGAAAACCGGCATGGGTTCCCCCTCCAAGGCCATACCAGGCCTTTGGGTCTGGTATGGATTTCAAGGGGAACCCCGTACGCCAAAAAAACGGCATGGGGGTCCCCCCAAAATCCATACCAGACCCTTATCCGAGGACGCAGCCTGGTTGGTCAGGAAAGGGGTTGGGGACAAGCGAGCGCCCCCCCTCCTGCACCGTACCAGGCCGCATGCCCTCAACATGGGGGATAGGTGCTTTGGGGCAGGGGGGTGCCCTGTGGCCCCCCACCCCAAAGCACTGTGTCCCCATGTTGATGGGGACAAGGGCCTCTTCCCGACAACCCTGGCACTTGGTTGTTGGGGTCTGCGGGAGGGGAGCTTATCGGAATCCGGGAGCTCCTTTTAAAAAGGGGACCTCCAGATCCTGGCCCCCCCACACTAGGTGAATGAGTATGGGGTAAAAAAAAAAAAAAAAAAACACACTACACAGGTTTTAAAAGTCATTTATTAGGCAGCTCCGGGGGTCTTCTTCTTCTGCTCTCAGGTGCCTTTTTCCTTCTACCGGGCTTCTCCGCTGTCTTTTTGCAGCTCTTTTACCAGTGGGGGGGCCCGGTCTTCTGTCAACTTCTCCAGTGTCCTTCTGCCGGGCTTCTCTGCTGTTTTCTTGAAGCTATTTTACCAGTGGGGGCCCGGTCTTCTGTCGTCTTCTCTGGTGTCCTTCTGCCTGGATTCTCTACTGTCTTCTTGCAGCTTTTTTACCAGCGGGGGGGGGGGGGGCTGGTCTTCTCTCGTCTTCTTCCCTCTTCTCTTCTTCAATGTTGACACGTCGCTTCCTCCCGCTGTAATGCCGGGTGCGCAGCGCGCATCGATTTATATAGGCCTCTTATGATGTCATAGTCCCATAATGCTCCGGGTGGTGAAGACATAAGGGGGGCGGATATCACTGGGTAACCCCATCCCCTTATGTCGTCACCACCCGGAGCATGATGGGACTTTCTCGGCAGGACACCGGCTGACCAGGGGATGGTTGTTTGCCGCCGCCCCAAAAAAATAAAAAAATATCAGCCGCCACTGATAGTGACATTACCAAATGCCACTCCAAAGCTCTTGAGACCAGCAGTCACAGACAGTGTAGTTCTACAGCTATGATTTGCAAGACACAGAAGTGCTTAGGCAAAGGAATGGCACTGGAATTAAAAAAATGTTTATCAGGATACTAATATTTCTCGATTTTCTCTATAACAGAGCAAATCTTCACTTTAGAGTTTAGGTCTACTTTAAGTTATCCAAGAAAAACACGCTTGCAAAAGTTGTTTGCCTTCAGGCTCTATCTCTGAAACATTTTAGGCCCCTGACTGAGCAATGCATTTTAATACATGTTTTAGTAGTGGTATGACCATCAAGAAATAGTCACTGCAGGTGAATCTTTTTTGTGCACGTGTTTTACTTTAATAATTTATAATTAACCAATATGAATGTTTAGTGAATAAAATATTAACTGATTTATACATATGCTTGTATATTCTGACCTTCATATAGTCCATGCAATGTGTATATAAATTACAAACTATTTTTAAATGTATTTGACTATTATAAAATAAACCTGTCACAAACCTAAGCAATTGAAGCTGAGCGTATGATGAAAAAATATAGGGAGGGGTTGACTTTAGAGAAGACAGTGTGTCAAAGCAATCAGCTTCAGAGACACACACCACTGCTTTTATACGGTTTGGCAGGATACTGTACCATTTGTAGCTTGTCCTTTATATGCTCATTCTATGTGTACTATATGCCTGGTGGTGAGGCTAAGTATATGAATACTTCAAAATGAACTTTATTACTCCCTAAGGCTACATTTACACATCAATGGTGGAGAATGTTTTAAAAGCGTGGTATGGCTCATCTCTCTTCCTCTTATTTCCAGTTTTAATGAAAACGTATTTTGTTAAGTTGAATAGAAAAGCCAGCACATTTTGTGCACGTTTAGAACATTAAATAAACCATTAAAGTGTATCAAAATTATTCTGTATTCAACTCAGTACTGCTCTGCGATAGTGTTAAAAACTGTCTAAAAGCAGGCTGATAATAAGAAAAGAACAAACAAATTCTCCCATCCACACAAGCAAGGTGGAAGGAGGAATCCTCCCCGCTGTGCTATTGTATTCTGACACTGATTATCACTACAGCTTTTTGGCTGCATGTGCTGGTTGATTGAAAATTTTCCAACATTTCTGTTTAAGAAAAGCCAATTGTTAGATCGACTTCTCTGGAGCGGGAATAGATGGATCAAAATTTGGCACGGCTCTGCTAAACCGGAAGATTTTTAATTCATCTACGGACAAGCAGACAAATATGTTTATCTAGGTCTCATCAGACCACAGGAAATGGTTCCAGTAATCCATGTTCTTAGTCTGCTTGTATTCAGCAAACTGTGTGCAGGCTTTCTCGAACATCATCTTTAGAAGAGGTTTCCTTCTGGGACGACAGCCATGCAGACCAATTTGATGCAATTTGTGGCGTATGGTCTGAGTGCTGACAGGCTGATCCCCCCACCCCTTCAACCTCTGCAGTAATGCTAGCAGCACTCATATGTCTATTTCCCAAAGACAACCTCTGGATATGCTGAGCACGTGCACTCAACTTCTTTGGTCGGCCATGGTGAGGCCTGTTCTAAGTGGAACCTGTCCTGTTAAACTACTATATGCAGGGGTCAAGTCCTGGGGAAAAAAAGCATGGGAACTCCCATCCAATATCCACCCCCCCACCAAAAAAATAAAAAATGATACGCTCATATGCATAATTACTAAATCGCATGTTTTTTTTTTCAATCCACTGTACCTTAGTAATCCTTTATGTTACTGGCCGCTTCCTGTATATGGATTAATCGGGTAGTGTGCGGGTATTCCGTCACTTCCTCGAACTTTAAGCAAGTTCTTTCTAAATCCCGCGATAACTCGCGGCAGGCCTCCGCAATGTCTCCTGGGAACAATGACAAAAGCTCCCAGGAGTCATTGCGGCATCGAGGAAGTGACGGAATACCCACACACTACCCGATGAATCCATATACAGGAAGCAGCCAGTAACATAAAGGATTACTAAGGTTGGCCTGACAGTGACTCGAGTTGAGTCCTTCATTATGCGGCGATGCTGGGCATGGCCGCTTAGTGAAGGATCGGCTCGGCTGCTCGAGGCTGCTCTAGTCCTGCAAAGGGAACAGCATTCCTGCTGTGAAAAAAGTGCAGGGACGCCGTTCACACGCATTCCCGCAGGACTCGAGCCCTGGCTGTATGGTATTGGCCACCGTGCTGCAGCTCAGTTTCAGGGTCTTGCCAATCTTCTTGTAGCCTAGGCCATCTTTGTGTAGAGCAACAATTCTTTTTTTCAGATCCTCAGAGAGTTCTTTGCCATGAAGTACCATGTTGAACTTCCAGTGACCAGTATGAGAGAGTGAGAGCAATAACACCAAATTTTACACACCTGCTCCCCATTCACACCTGTGACCTTGTAAAACTAACGAGTCACATGACACAAGGGAGAGAAAATGGCTGATTGGGCCCAATTTGGACATTTTCACTTTGTGGTGTACTCACTTTTGTTGCCAATGGTTTAGACATTAATGGCTGTGTGTTGAGTTATTTTGAGGAGACTGAAAATGTACACTGTTATACAAGCTGTACACTCTCCACTTCACATTGCAGCAAAGTGTCATTTCTTTAGTGTTGTAACATGAAAAGATATAATAAAATATTTACAAAAATGTGAGGAGTGCACTCAGTTTTGTAAGTTAGTGTGTGTGTGTATATATATATATATATATATATATATATATATATATATATATATATATATGGCTAATTAACCACAGTTAAAGTGATAACAGGTTTACTTTAAACTACAGTCACTTAACAGATGGAAAGTACTATTACCACAATTTTTTTTATAAATTCTTAAAGCTATTTTGTGGTAATTATTAAACTTTATATTTGAACCATATCTAAATGTTTTGCACAAATTGGTGGACACAGTTATTAGTTATTACATCAGTTATGCAAAAGTAAGCACAATGCCAATGTACACTTACAATTTAAACACAAATAGGTAGATTCAGAGAGAAGTGCCTACAGTTACGGCGGCGTAGCTTAGTGTGTTTAGGCTACGCTGCCGTAAGTTAGCTAGGCAAGTACATGATTCTCAATGTACTTGCCTGCTAAGTTACGACAGCGTAGCCTAAATCGGCGGGCGTAAGGGCGCATAATTCAAATGTGTTGGGAGGGGGGCGTGTTTAATGTTAATGAGGCTTGACCTCATGTTTTTTACGTTTTTATAAAACTGCGCATGCGCCGGGCGCCTACATTTCCCAGTGTGCATTGCGGCTAAGTACGCCGCACGGGCCTATTGATTTCGACGTGGACGTAAGCTACGTAAATCTCGATTCGCGGACGACTTACGCAAACGACGTAAACATTTCGAATTTTGCGGTGGGAACGGCGGCCATACTTAACATTACTATTCCACTAGGGCCTAGCTCTAACTTTACGTGGCCTATCTCTTACACAAACGGAGTAAAAGTACTGTGTCGGCCGGGCGTACGTTCTTGAATCGGCGTATCCCCTCATTTACATATTCTACACCGACCGCAATGGAAGCGCCACCTAGCGGCCATCCAAAATATTGCAATCTAAGATAGGACGGCGTAAGCCTTCGTATCTTAGATATGTTTAAGCGTATCTCTGTTTGAGCATACGCTTAAACATAGGTCGGCGTAGATTCTGAGTTAGGTCGGCTTATCTACTGATAAGCCGGACTAACTCTACCTGAATCTACCTAAAAAAGCATACATACAAAAATGTTATTGAGCGTTTAGGATAGAAATGAACTAACCTCAGAATCGATAAGTGTTTATTTGTTTTGAAAACCTAATGCGTCTCATAATCTGTTTTCCATACTGAATGGAAATGATAGCCTCCTAAACACTCTGCCAGTTGTTCTTGTTCTTGCACAAGACCAATTAACTTTTCACACTTGCAAGAATAAAAGTGACAGAAATGCTCTCGCTGGCTGCATCTGTTATTAGGAAGAAAAACAGTCACATACAAACACCAAAGGAAATTGGACGCATATATTCCAGCAGCTACATAAATAAATTAGCACAACATGACAGATACCACACAAAGACTAGTCAGCATCCGATAATGAGATTACTCTATGAACAGATACAGCTCGGCTAATAGACCAGTTCTTGAATCTTTCAAGTCATGATAAATAAAGGGGCTAAGGCTCCTTACATTTGTAATAGGAATGGAATACATGCATGAATATATTAAAGAAATTGTAATACCAAAATGCAAAAAAACCTCATCTGTATTCTGCTAAAAGAACAATGAATCAGACAATATTCTCTTCAATCAAGGACCATTTCTTATGTCTTCTAGGCTTAAAGTTTTAAAATCAAAAGCTGTTGAAATCTTTAAATATAAAAAGTGTAAACTGCTATCTTCTCTTCCTTGAACAAAACAGCTACAAATATGAGGTCCAGTGCCTAATGCCCTACAACATTCCATCTGTGGTCACCCTTTACACCTCATCGTGTTGACTTACAGCACAACTTACAGTAAATAGCGGAAAGCATGTGTAGCGCCCCCTTACTTTGAGTACGGGCACTACGCTAAAGTTAATGGGGAATGGGAGAGTTACATTTTGCTCCCATTCACAATTTGTTAAATTTGGGCTTCTGTCATTCCGGAACTGTCCTATGGGTCAGTCTGTGTTCCAGGGGTGCGATCCCACCCCTGGGCGACAGTTGGCGCTAGAGAGGTTCTGGCAGAGCCACTTTTCCACAGCAGCCAATTAGAGGAGTCTTCCCTCGCTGGGGAGGGGTATATCTGTGGCAGACGCCATTGATTCGTCTCTCTTTGCGGGGTCCAAGTTCCAGGTGCAGCATCCACCATGGCCTACCTGGCCGGAGTTGCGCACCATGCGGAGTTCCATCCTGATGTTGAAAGGGGCCCCAGCGAATTGCTGGGTCCTGAACTTTACTAGGAAGATCCTAGGCTGAAGACTGCACGGTGGGGGATCGGCTCAGGGAGAACCCAGGGAGAGGTTATCCAGGAGTTCTGAACGAACCATCGGGAGTCTGGTTACCGAGATACTAACAGGTACAGTACAGCTGTCCACCGGTAACTCTAACTGAATTTGCTGGGAGGATTCGTTCAATCCAACCATCGCTCACTAAATTCCTAAGCCTGTGGCAGAGGCCTGTTTCCTCCCAGCGATCTACAAGTGACACTTCGGCTGCCAGGCTTGTGGCAGAGGTCTATCCGGAGGCACTTTACCCACTCTGGCTAGAGTGGAGATGAACTGATTTCACTGTTACTGAGAGCAGGATTGCTCTCTTCATATTTAAGGCCTGATACCTTCGTTCTTCTTATGCTTCATCAACCTGTCCTATCCTACCTAATGTTGATGTTGACCATGTTGGGCCTTGGAATAAAGCATTCAAGAAAATCCATTTGATGACTGGACATTCGCTCACTGCTTTGGCTCACTGCTATCACCCCTAGACACACTGCAGGGTAACTTAATACGCCGATCCCAAAACAATCAGCGGCTCTTTCGGGGGTAGCGCTACACATGTGTTTGAGATATTTTGTCCCCTGCTCAGATAAGCTTAGCTTAGGGTGACCACATGTCTCTGATTGCCCGGGACAGTCCCGCATTTTGCAGGTCTGTCCCGGGCACATTCATTCCAGGACAATACAGTGTCCCGGAATGAACCTGACACAGCCACCCCACCTGGGCCAATCCGATGCCCCCAAAAAAGGCCACCACATCACCGCTTTACTCACTGACAGTACTTGTCCTGGCCGGAAATGCCTGGAGGAGCACAATCCCGCCCCCTGCTTGTGATTGGAGAAATCATAAATCCTGCCTCTTGTGTCCAATCACTTTGCTGTGATTGATTTCAGCACAAGCTGATTTTTGGGAAGGGAGGGTGTCCCTGAATAGTAGTTTGGAAATGTGGTCACCCCTAGCTTAGCTATGTCAAGATGAGCATTGGTAGTGATCACAGGGGTGCAACTGTTTTAAACTCTTGCAATTTATGGGCTTTTAGAGGCATAGGGCATGTAGGCCTCACTTCTGACATGTGAGCAGAAAGCTTTCACAGACCTTGTAAATGTCTGTCACTAGTTTTGGTTAGTTGTTATGATTTACTGCACTTAACAAAAACTCCACGTTTACATTCATAGCATGGTTCTTTTTATCTCACAGCAACCTTGTAGGTTGAGCTACTGTATGTGAATAGGCTTTCACTATGAAGAATTTACTCTCAAGGTGGCATAAATCATGCAGTATATTCAGAAAGGTCGCTGACCACAAAGGGATCGCTATTAAAAGGCGACTCTATGATTAAAACATATGCAAGCATATACACAAGAATTATATCAGTTACCTAAACTTTACCATAAAACTCAAACTAGTTCTCAATAAGAAAGCTTGTTAGTTTTCCCCTTAAATTGGTATACAACTTGTCTAAAATCATATTTATTTTAACTTCCTCCTGCCCACCGTAGAGATAAATGATCCCCTCTCGTTCTGGGATGACCCCGGTCTCAACGCACCGGCGAGCCCACGGGGGCACATCCCCACTACAACCCCGATCTCAATAAAGAGCTGATGACACTGCTCTTTACCCATGTGATCAGCTGTGTCCAATCACAGCTAATCACGTGTAAACACGGAAGTTCAGTTTATCATCTGTCCTTGTCTCACACTGACAGAGAGCTGATCTGTGGTATCTCCTCAAAGGGAAAACCTGTACAGCTAATTAGGGCACTGATCATCAGTGCCCTGATTATCTGTACAACCCCAACAGTACCCAACAATGATGCCAGTCTGTGGCCATCGGTGATGCCAATCTATGCCCATTAGTGATGCAACTTTGTGCCCATCAGTGATGCCAATCAATGCCCATCAGAAATGCCAGTCAATGCAGCCTTTTAGTGCCCATCAGTGCCACCCATCAGTGCAGACCATCAATGTTGCCTAACCATCCCACCTATCATTGCCCATAAGTGCCTCCTATCAGTGCCTACCAGTGCCACTTATCAGTGCTGCCTATCAGTGCTCATCTGCTGCATATTAGTGCCTTCTCATCAGTGCACATAAGTGGCACCCTATTAGTGTGCCTATCAGTGTAGACTCATTAGCGCACATCAGTGAAAGGGAAAAATTACATATTTACAACATTTTCTGACAGAAACAAAAAGGAAAAAACATTTTTTTTTTTAAATTTTCATTTTTTTTTACAGTTTTTTTTTTTTAGCAAAATAATAAAAAAAAAACAGCAGTGATTAAATACCAACAAAAGAAAGCTCTAATATGTGTGGAAAAAAATGACAATTGGGTATAGTGTTGCATGACTGTGCAATTGTCATTCAAAATGTGGCAGCGCTGAAAGATTGGCCTGGGTAGGAAGAAGGTAAAAGTGCCCTGTATTGAAGCAGTTAAATATTAATCTAGAAAGATTTTGATGGAAATAAAAGTTGAATACATAAAATTAACATTTACGTAAGCTTCGCAGATGGTATTGGACATCAGCAAAAGGAAATAGCTCTTATGCATCAACACCAGATGATGATTGGCAGGGTTGAAATTAATTTGCATATGTCAAACTTTGGGATATTTTCTTTGAAATAAAAAAAGATGTACTAAAAAGTGTTAATCCAAATATGGAATTCTGGATAACATTAGCATGTCTCTGTCCTATGTAGGGTACTAGAAAAAAAAAAAAAAAGAATATAAATAATATTAAGCACTTTATGTGGGCATTATATTGCACAAGTGATTTTTTGTAACTTTGACAACTGAAGTACCAGTCTGTAAGCTCATAGTTTGTTTCCGTGATTGATTTTGTTTTGGTGAATTAACGTAGCAGCATTTATTGTTAAATTACATCATTGCTTTTGTTAATGCACATCTGTCTTGTTTTGTGATCTCATAGTAACTTTAGCATAGTCATGCATGGAAGAAAACAAAAAATGTATGTACAGTATTTCACAAAAGTGAGTACACCCCTCACATTTTTGTAAATATTTTATTATATCTTTTCATGTGACAACAATGAAGAAGTTACACTTTGCTACAATGTAAAGTAGTGAGTGACAGCTTGTATAACAGTGTCAAGTTGCTCTCCCCTCAAAATAACTCAGCACACAGCTATTAATGTCTAAACTGCTGGCAACAAAATTTAGTACACCCCTAAGTGAAAATGTCCATATTGGGCCCAAAGAGTCAATATTTTGCGTGGCCACCATCATTTTCCAGCACTGCCTTAATTCTCATGGGCATGGAGTTCACCAGAGCTTCACAGGTTGCCACTGGAGTCCACTTCCACTCCCCCATGACGACATCACAGAGCTAGTGGATGATAGAGACCTTGTCTACTCCACCTTCCGCTTGAGGATGCCCCACAGGTGCTCAATAGGGTTTAGGTCTGGAGATATGCTTGGGGAGTCCATCAACTTTACCCTCAGCTTCTTTATCAAGGCAGTGTTCAGCTTGGAGGTGTGTTTGCGGTCATTATCATGTTGGAATACTGCCCTGTGGCCCAGTCACCGAAGGCAGGGGATCATGCTCTGCTTCAGTATGTCACAGTACATGTTGGCATTTATGGTTCCCTCAATGAATTGTAGCTCCCCAGTGCTGACAGCACTCATGCGGGCCCAGGCCATGACATTCCCACCACCATGCTTGACTGTAGGCAAAACACACTTTATTTATTTATTTGTATTCCTCCTCACCTGGTTTCCGCCACACATCTTCGTCTCATCAGACCACAGGACATTGTTCCAGTAATCCATGTCCTTAGTCTGCTTGCAGCAATCTGGTTGCTGGCTTTCTTGTGCATCATCTTTAGAAGAGGCTTCCCTTTGGTACGACAGCCATGCAGACTAATTTGATGCAGTGTGCAATGTATGGTCTGAGCACTGACAGGCTAACCCCACACCTCTTCAACCTCTGCAGCAATGCTGGCAGCACTCACACATCTATTTCCCAAAGACAACCTTTGGATATGATGCTGAGCACGTGTACTCAACACCTTTGGTTGACCATGGCGAGGCCTGTTCTGAGTGAAACCTGTCCTGTTAAACTGCTGTATGGTCTTGGCCACCGTGCTGCAGCTTAGTTTCAGGGTCTTGGCAATCTTCTTACAGACTAGGTCATCTTTATGCAGAGACTCACTAATGAGTCACATGACACAGGAGAAGGAAAATGGCTAATTGGGCCCAATTTGTACAATTTCACTTAGGGGTGTACTCACTTTTGTTGCCAACGGTTTAGACATTATGGCTGTGTGTTGAGTTATTTTGAGGGGACAACAAATTGACACTGTTATACAAGCTGTACACTTACATTGTAGCAAAGTGTAATTTCTTCAGTGTTGTCACATGAAAAGATATAATAAAATATTTACAAAAATTTGCAGGGTGTATTCATTTTTGTGAGATACTGTAATTTTGCTTTCATAAGTTATGCCAATGTTGGTGGTGAATCAATAGACTCTTGATTAAGTTGTGAAAATTGTTGAAGTCCATACATAGTAACAAAAACTGATGCCGCGTACACATGACCGTTTTTCGGGTTGTAAAAAGTTATGTTTTTTTTTTATGTCATTAAAAACGATCGTGTGTGGGCTCCAGAGCATTTTTCACGATCTAAAAAATGGCCATTCAAAATTTCGAACATACTCGTTTTTAAGGTTGTAAAAAATGGTCGTGTGTGGGCTTTAACGACGTGAAAAAAACGCACATGCTCAGCAGCAAGTTATGAGACGGGAGCGCTTGTTCTGGTAAAACTAGCGTTCGTAATGGAGTAAACACATTCATCACACAGTAACAGACTGAAAAGCGCAAATCGTCTTTTACTAACACAAAATCAGCTAAAGCAGCCCAAAGGGTGGCGCCATCCGCATGGAACTTCCCCTTTATAGTACCGGCGTACGTGTTGTACGTCACCACGCTTTTCTAGAGCATTTTTTTTTTCACGATCGTGTGTAGGCAAGACCGTTTTAATGATCGGGTTGGAAAAAACATAGTTTTTTCTAGACTCTTAAAAACGTCATTTTTTAGAACCCGAAAAACGGTCGTGTGTACGCGGCATGATAGTTGAAGTGGTTTAAATGGGCATAAAACCTAAAGATGAGACTACATGGAGATTGTGATGTCTCCAACCCACCTCTCCAACTCGTCAAACCAGAGAATACAATGGGTAGGATTTACTAAAGGCAAATAGTCTGTGCAGTTTCTCTAGATCTGAGGGGAATATGCAAGGAAAATAAAATAACAGCATTTTTGCTTGCACATGATTGGACAATAGAAATCAGCAGATCTTTCCCTCATTTCAGACCTCCCCCTCCGATCTAGCTCAACTGCACTTGCAGTACACTTCTGCCGCGTACACACGATCGGTCCATCCGATGAGAACGGACCGATGGACCGTTTTCATCGGTTAACCGATGAAGCTGACTGATGGTCCGTCGCGCCTACACCATTGGTTAAAAAAACGATTGTGTTAGAAAGCGGTAACACAACGACTTTCTTGAAAAATACGAAGTTCAATGCTTCCAAGCATGCGTCGACTTGATTCTGAGCATGCGTGGATTTTTAACCAATGGTCGTGCCTACTAACGATCGGTTTTGTCCTATCGGTTAGGAATCCATTGGTTAAATTTAAAGCAAGTTGGCTTTTTTTTAACCGATGGTTAAATAACCTATGGGGCCCACACACGATCGGTTTTGACCGATGAAAACGGTCCATCAGACCGTTGTCCTCTGTTTAACCGATCATGTGTACGAGGCCTTACAGTGCACTTCCAATTCACAGACTATTTGAATTAAGTAAATTAACCAAATTGAATTAATTAAATAAATACAAGGCATTTTGTGAATGGCAGCAGTGCTCAGTGAGAGATCTCCCGTGGTCACAATGCAGAAGAGAAGCTGCTCAGCAAGGGACCTGGAGAATTGCATAAACTACTACAGTGATTGTCACCTTCCACAGTGGTCCATTAGGTATGAGATATGCCTAGACTTCAGCTTTAATCTGAACTCCAAGCAAACAGCAAAAAACATTGTTTAAATATATACAGTACAGACCAAAAGTTTGGACACACCTTCTCATTCAAAGAGTTTTCTTTATTTTCATGACTATGGAAATTGTAGATTGACACTGAAGGCATCAACACTATGAATTAACACATGTGGAATTATACATAACAAAAAAGTGTGAAACAACTGAAAATATATTTCATATTCTAGGTTCTTCAAAGTAGCCACCTTTTGCTTTGATTACTGCTTGGCACAATCTTGGCATTCTCTTGATGAGCTTCAAGAGGTAGTCACCTGGCGCAGCACCCCATCACTCTCCTTCTTGGTCAAATAGCCCTTACACAGCCTGGAGGTGTGTTTGGGGTCATTGTCCTGTTGAAAAATAAATGATGGTCCAACTAAACGCAAACCGGATGGAATAGCATGCCGCTGCAAGATGCTGTGGTAGCCATGCTGGTTCAGTATGCCTTCAATTTTGATTAAATCCCCAACAGTGTCACCAGCAAAGCACCCCCACACATCACACCTCCTCCTCCATGCTTCACGGTGGGAACCATGCATGTAGAGTCCATCCGTTCACCTTTTCTGTGTCGCACAAAGACACGGGGGTTGGAACCAAAGATCTCAAGTTTGGACTCATCAGACCAAAGCACAGATTTCCACTGGTCTAATGTACATTCCTTGTGTTCTTTAGCCCAAACAAGTCTCTTCTGCTTGTTGCTTTTCTTTAGCAGTGGTTTCCTAGCAGATATTCTACCATGAAGGCCTGATTCACACAGTCTCCTCTTACCAGTTCTAGAGATGTGTCTGCTGCAAAAGGTGGCTACTTTGAAGAACCTAGAACAGGGCTCAAAATTTCAAGTCCTCAGCTACTCGCCAGGCCTTAAAAGTTACTCGCCACTAGTTGCCCCGCCCCTAAACACCCTTATAAATGATCATATTTTATCCAGATCATATACGGGTATGCCATGATTGCAAATGCCCCCAAATACCCCCAGCTCTCTCACTAATACTTCCCCAGCTGTCTCACTAATGCTGCCCCAGCTCTCTCACTAATGCTGCCCCAGCTCTCTCACTAATGCTGCCCCAGCTCTCTCACTAGTACCCCCCAGCTCTCTCACTAATACACCCAGCTCTCTCAATAATATCCTCCTGCTCTCTCAATAATACCCCCCCAGGTCTCTCAATAATACCCCCCCAGGTCTCTCAATAATACCCCCCCAGGTCTCTCAGCAATACCCCCCCAGGTCTCTCAACAATACCCCCCCAGGTCTCTCAACAATACCCCCCCAGGTCTCTCAATAATACCCCCCAGCTCTCTCAATAATACCCAACCAGGTCTCACGAATACCCCCCCCCCCAGCAGCTCTGTCACCTCTTGCAAATATAGAATGCAACGGGTACCATGCTGTTTGTTTTTTGTTTTCTCCAGCACAGTGCCGCTGACAGAGCTACGACTGTCGTTACTGTAGCACAGAGCCGAGGAGAAGTTTCACAGCACTTCACTCTGCTCCATGCTACAGTCCCGACAGGCAGAGAAAGAAGGCGCCTCGGACTGGAACAGCAATGCGGGCGGTTGCGGCGGCATGTCGGGACACCCACCAGCAAATGTGGGGCATATGCCCTGGGTGCCTGGCGCTCGCACAAAGAAAGCTGCAAATAAAAACATGACACAGGGGCTGCAGGATTTCTTACCAGGGGAGCCGCTGAGACCAGGGCAGAAAGCGGGGATCGAAGGGCGGAGCTGTCCGGAAAAGCGTGCGATCCGTGTCTGCATTGAGGAGGGGTGAGAGCAGACATTGCTAGCAAGCCAGGATGGTTGGGGGTTATCCCCTCAGCATCCACCGAGCACCTCTTCTCCTCCATCAGCAGCATCCTGGCTGCTTCTGCCTTCTTCACTCGCCCTACCTAAATATCCACTCGCCAAATGCTAGCAGGCGAGTGAAATTTTTGAGGGCTGACCTAGAATATGAAATATATTTTCAGTTGTTTCACACTTTTTTGTTATGTATAATTCCGCATGTGTTAACTTATAGTTTTGATGCCTTCAGTGTGAATCTACAATTTTCAGTCATGAAAATAAAGAAAACTCTTTGAATGAGAAGGTGTGTCCAAACTTTTGGTCTGTACTGTATCTAGGAAAGGATTGTGTTTTTCTGTTTGGGCCAGTTGCTATTTTATTTTCCACATCAATGACTGGTTTTATCCACAGCTCAGCTGAGTCAGAAACAAAAACCATAACCAACTTATCTTTTTCAGATTTCCATATAATGCATTTTAGTTAAAAATAAACTATTTATGCAAGTGGTTGTCCCGGAAGATCATTTCCTGTTGCGTGTCTTAAACATGTTACCTGCACTGGCCATAGCTAAATATAGAAAGGGTTTTCCATATATTAATTTGATTACGTGGAAAATTACATTTTCTCCAGCCATTCTGGTAAAATGTGTTCCTGTTTTCCCAGCCACCAGCTGTCTGCTGAAGTGTGTTCCTGGAGGACAGCTGAAAATGCATTATCCAGAGATTGTATCTAGTTTGATTTGCCAGCAGTCAGATCCTGCTGATCTGGTTTCCATTTTAGCCCTGTGTGCTCACAGTTCAAATAATAGTGAGGACTGCACAGAAACGACTGCCATATTGTTCAATGGGCCACACTGAGTAATATGTAGGATTATAATTAAGAACACATTAGGGGAAACAGTTCACTGGAGATAAGCTGTTTGACTGCATGCACTTTTTTGATGAGGGTTTAGTGCCAATCCTAGAATAAAAAGATTAAATGTTTGTTACCAGTCCTTTTGATCTTCTGGCAGAACATGTGGTATGGTAAAGCATATTCAAATCAAATTAAAAGCATCCTCAGATAAAAATAACCCTGTTCTCCCAGGCCTATTAGAGAAAAATGTGCAGGCTGATTTATACATTTCCTCTTCGGTCCTCCTTTCTTGCAAGTTGACTGAGTGAATCCAATGGGAGGATTTAAAGGAAACCTGTTCTGTGATAACTATGAGGTCCGCCATTGCTGGTTTCTTTTTAAAAATGCTAGCTATCAGCTGTTTCTGGCCTTAAAGGGGTTGTAAAGGTAAAAATGTTTCCCTAAATGGCTTCCTTTACCTTAGTGCAGTCCTCCTTCACTTACATCATCAATCGATTTTGCTTTTAAATATCCTTATTTCTTCTGAGAAATCCTCACTTCCTGTTCTTCTGTCTGTAACTCCACACAGTAATGCAAGGCTTTCTCCCTGGTGTGGAGAAAGCCTCTTGAGGGGAGAGGGGGCGAGCAGGTAAGTCAGGACAGTCTCTACTTTGCAGATAGAGAAAGGAGCTGTGTGTTAGTGGGCGTCCTGACCCTCCTGCTTGCCCCCTCCCCCCTCAAGAGGCTTTCTCCACACCAGGGAGAAAGCCTTGCATTTCTGTGTGGAGTTACAGACAGAAGAACAGGAAGAGTGCGCGTATGAGCGGCGCCGGGGACATACATGTCCTGAACAGGCTCCGCACATCCCGGTCCACATGATGATATATTGCCGCTAGGATCGGTGATAATTAATTATAATACTACCTTACTGCTGCACCTAGAGTAACGGAGAATCAGCGGGGGTGAGTCGCGATACCAGAGACGCGAGTATTTCCCGAGTCCCGGTTCCAGATTCTCGGTCCCGGTATCCGTGAATCGGTGGGGCCATCATCATCATCGTTGATATCCTTCTTCTTGTTCCCACAATTCGGGACATGCAGAAGAGGACAGCTGGCAACAAATTTAGTCAAGGGAGATCCTCCCGTTCCTGTGCCTCGCGCCAGCAGCCGACTCCTCAAACCAAGATGGCGCCGAAGAGAAACAAAACCAATGACGCCTCTCTGACGCAGCAGATGACTCATCAGCAGTTAAAGGCATACGACACTATTCCTTCACCTCATGCTAAAGGTGATAATTCTATTCATTCTGCCTCAAATTCTAACATTATCCTAAACTGTGAGGCAAATATTGATATTCCCAGTGAGAACTCACAACATATGACTTCTCAGATAATGATAGATAATAATCCCATTATCAATAACGGAGCAAATACTATGCAAACTAATCGACAAGCTGTGAATAACAATGTCCTAGTGCATGCTTTGATACACCGTGATCCCTTTTCTTCACAATCTCAGGATGACTTAAATTCATCACAGGGTAATATTTCACAGTCTCCCTTGTCAATCACTCCTGATAGGGAATTGTTAATGGCGATGTCTCCTACCCACTTAAATGGCGGCCGTATGTCTGACGGAACAGGACTCAAAATGATCAACCCCTACCTTATGACTACACCATTATCCACTGACTCCACCTTTTATCCGGGAGACTCATTGCTCCTGAGTAAATTTTCCGCACTTTTGCAACAGGAATTATCAAAAACTTGCACGATGATTACAACAAACATAAAGAAAGATTTTATGGATATTGGTGATAGATTGGACAATATAGAATCCAAGATGGATGGGACAGTGAAAAAGGTCAATCATAATTCCGGAATGATCTCATCCTTACAGGATCAACTAGACCAAGCGAACGCCAAAATAGAGGACTTAGAGAATAGATCTAGGAGATATAACTTTCGTGTAAGAGGTCTACCCGAGACTGTCTTGAATCTGGAAGAATCCATTCATTCCTTAATGTCATATTTGATTCCGGATATTTCCCCCATTCATTTGGAATTAGATAGAGTTCATCGTGCTCTAACAGCTCCTAGATCTGACGGACTTCCGCGAGATATAATAGTTAAACCACATTTCTACAAAATAAAAGAGAAGGTGATAATGGAGGCTAGACTTCGTGAAACCATTTTCATTAAAGACCATAAGGTGCAGATCTTTGCAGATATTTCTCAATCCACAATTCAAAAAAGAAGAGAAATTAAGCCTCTCTTAAATTGTCTAATTGATCGAAATATAAAATATCGCTGGTCGTTTCCATTTAGACTGTCATTCACGTATAGAGGAAAATCTCATTCATTTCACACCTATCAGTCCGGCGAAAGACTGCTTCTTGATTTGGGCCTACTCTCCACCGATTCAAGAGAAAAACAAAAATTGGATATGGCTAGAATGGAAGAACGTCCTATATCTCCTTTATGGCTGCAACAGGGAAAGTCTGCAGTCAAGAAAAATCACTCGAATACCTGAACATAGATTGTTTGTTTTTTCTTTATCTCACTTTATGTGTTTTAATGCTTTGTTTTAAATGTTGAACATTACTCGGGTACTTCAGAGTGTGTTGGTGATATTCTGAAATATTTTACTATACCATGCCTTTTCTTTTTATTCCCTTTTTTTTTTTTTTTTTTTAACTCGTCTATATAGTTTATTATATAGTGATGACGGTCCTACTCATATTGTTTCAGAAAAGGACCGAGATGGTGATATATGCCACTTAGGGTGAACTTGTCTCTAACATGGGTATTGAGACAACTTCATATTGGGTGACAGGGAAGTGGTTCCCTGTAAATTACACTGAAAAAAAGTGTAATGACATTTTTAGTTATTATCACATAATATTGATGGTGGTTTATACCATTGATATTTTGGTTGTTAATTGTTCTTATTTGTTCTTTAATTTGTTTACCTTGTTTCCTTCTTCCTTTTCCCGGCTCATCTCCTCTTTGAGTGCTCTCTACTATACATTGATAATTTGTCCAAGATATCCAGAAACATTACTGAAGAATTTAATGCAACATCTAAAAAGTGAGTACATTATACCGAACCAATATGTCCGTTAAATCACACTCTAAATACACGATATTAACACATAATGTACAAGGTCTAAATTCCCCTTGTAAAAGAACCAAGGCTTTTCAAAATTACAACAGATTGGGAATAGACATTTTGCTTCTACAAGAAACGCATTTTTCCCGATCATCGTCTCCGAAATTCTTACATTCCAAATATCCTTCAGTATATTTATCCAATGGTGAAGATAAAAAAAGAGGAGTTGCTGTCTGTTTAGCCAAATGGATCCCCTTCACTGCCACTAACGTCATAAAAGATGTTGAGGGCCGCTATATTATGGTGGTGGGAAAAATTAATGACAACATAGTTACCTTCCTGTCCTATTATGCCCCCAATGTTGGTCAGATTGCCTTCTTTCGTAAAATGCTAGAGACAATAATGCCTCATATATTGGGACATGTGATCTTTGGCGGGGATAGTAATACCTCTTTAGATAGGATTTTGGATAAATCTAATCCCGACAAGGCTGTTCTTAAACACATCTCTAGGCAGAGTAATGTATTAGCGAATTTACTGCATATGTATGACCTAATAGATATCTGGAGAGATACTCACCCTAATATTAAAGATTACACATTCTATTCCCATGCCCATAAGACTTATTCTAGGATAGATCATATGCTTACTTTGTCCCCTTTACTTCCATACATATCGTCATCTAAGATTCTCCCTATGTCATGGTCGGATCACTCTTCTGTACAAGTTACTTTGATGGGTCTTTGGTCCAAGACGTGCCCTAAGTCTTGGAGATTAAATGAATACTTGTTAAATGACGTAACCATAAATAAGGAAATTGAATCGACCATTCTAGAATATTTCCAGTTTAATTCCTCGTCATCCTCTTCCCCTACGATAATATGGGCAGCTCATAAGGCGACTGTCCGTGGTAAATTAATTCAATGTGCTTCCAAAATTAAAAGGGAACGTGATCATAAGATACGCGGACAACAGAATGAGCTACTCCATCTCATTCAGGAACAAAAGAATAACACACGCCTTGACCTTAGATCCAAAATTGACGTAGCCAGACTAGCATTGAATATGAGTTTAACCACTATAGCGGAAAAATATATTACACACACTAAACATAAATATTACACTATGGCTGATAAACCAAACAAATTATTGGCAAGAAAACTCACTCCTACATCGTTTAATCCAGCACCTCCTAAACTATGCATGCAAAATGGCCAAAACACCCAAAATCCACAACTTATTGTACAAGAATTCTTTGATTTTTACTCTAAATTATATAAGGCCCCCAAATCATTTGATACTACTAAAGCTGAAAGTTTTCTAAACAACTTACATCTCCCTACCATATCTAGTGAACACTCAGATTTAATGGAAGAAGAGTTCACGATATTTGAGGTATTGACAGCTATTAAATCTATAAATCCGTCCAAATCCCCGGGACCTGATGGATTCTCAGGTCATTATTACCGTAAATATGCAGACATTTTAGCCCCGCATCTTTGTAAATTTTATAATGACTTGAGGAAAGGTGCACATATCCCGAAGCAGGAAAATTTGGCTTACATCCATGTAATTCCTAAACCGAACAAAGACCACAGTGATTGCGCAAATTACCGCCCAATATCATTAATCAATGTTGACCTTAAACTGCTAACGAAAATACTGGCCACTCGCATGAATTTATTCATATCGCATTATATTCACCCTGATCAGTCAGGATTTATACCCAATCGACAAGCCCCAGACCAAACTAGGCGTATCATTGATATTATCTCAGTGTTGAACTCGGGCTGGGATGGAAGGGGACAAAGGGGAGCCTTATTGATGTCTCTAGACCTTCATAAGGCATTTGACTCCCTGACTTGGGATTTTTTATTTTTTATGTTGAATCGTTATGGTTTTGGTGTAAACTTTATTACGACACTTAAAATGATATATAACAATCCTACTGCAAAACTAGTAGTGAAAGGTTACAAATCTCAAGACATAAGTATTGAAAGAGGTACGCGCCAGGGATGCCCCCTTTCTCCTTTACTATTTGTTTTGGCAATTGAACCGTTAGCCATAAAAATAAGGGAACACCCTGATATTTTAGGAGTTATCTGTGGTGATCGGGAACACAAATGCGCTTTATTCGCAGACGACATTCTTTTACTTCTATCATCCCCAATCACGTCAATTCCAAATCTTTATGTGATATTAAACCATTTTGCATCCTTTTCAGGGTTACATGTTAACCATTCTAAGTCACAAGTTCTTAACATATCTCTACATCCCTCTATATTACAATCTTTAAGTGCTTCCTTCTCCTTTAAATTCAATATGGAATCATTACCCTACCTAGGAATTAATCTAACGTCTACTATTACCACTTTATACAAATATAATTATCCTCCCCTTTACGATAGAATACTGAAGAATCTTCAAAATTGGTATACTAATCCCCCTTCATGGTTCGGAAGACTGTACTCAATTAAAATGATAATTTTACCAAAAATATTGTACTTATTTAGATGCCTTCCGATTTCAATAATTAATAGTGATTTGAAGAAATTCCAAGCAAAATTACTAAATTATATATGGAATGGTAAAAAATCTAGAGTGAATAAACAAACGCTATATACTCCTAAAAATGGAGGTGGTTTGGGTATGCCCAATCTACTAAAATATTTTCAAGCAACACTACTATCTCAATTGATACGCTTTCATACTAGACAGGCTAGGCCTGTGTGGATGAATCTTGAATCCTTCCTATATCCTGATATTAGTCATTTAATGTGGATGAAATGTAAAGATAGACCAGTAATTTTATGCCCGTCTTTATCTTTTTCCCTTCATTTATGGGACAGACTCTCCAATATTCACAAACTTAAGTCCCCTCATACTCCCTTGGCTCCAATACTTCATAATTCCTCCTTTCTCCCTGGATTGCGTCCGCAAGACTTTTCATGGTGGACCAATAAAGGATTAATAAGGATTGCAGATCTGTGTGATCGCAATGGCGTATTAACGGAAACGGTTCTGAGAGATAAATATAATCTACCTGACTCAGAAATTCACCGTTATACCCTTATTAAACAATTCTTGTTGAAATTACAGCACGTCTCTAATTTATCTATACTCACTCCCATAGAGTATCTTTGTAAATCTTTTGATAAACAATTTGGCCATATATCCTCAATATATAACGTATTGTCCTTGAATTCTAACAAGTTATTTTATATGAAACAATGGGAACAAGATATTGGTTCTTCTATGGAATTTATTGAATGGAACAAATTAGCCTTGAATGCTTCTAAATCTCTTATTAATACTTCAATGATTGAAGCAAATTATAAAGTGTTATTAAGATGGTACATGGTTCCAGCTCGTTTAGCTGCATTTGTCCAAGATGCTTCACCTAAATGTTATAGAGGTTGTGACGCAGAAGGGACTATGTACCACATATGGTGGACCTGTCAAAAAGTAAGGAGATTTTGGATTCGTACATATAACTTTATTTTTTCCTTAACTAATGTGAATCTCAGGAAATCACCATGGAACGCATTATTGGGATTACAAGTACGAGGTACATCAAAGCAAATGGTAAAATTTATAACATTCATATTTATTGCTGCTAGAATTTCTATAGCTAAATCCTGGAAGACATCTACGATACCGTTTAGTTTATTAAAAAGTAAACTATCGTGGATTATGATTAATGAAAGGATATCTGCTCTCAAGGAGGATAAAATTGATTGGTTTGAAACTGTATGGGAACCCTGGATTAATTATAATATAAATACTTAAATTCATCTGTGATCTTTTGGAGTTTATGATATATACTAAACTGGAGAGCACTCTTACCGTTTTCCTGACCCACCCTCCCTTCCCTTTCTTGCTTCCCTTTTTCCTTTCCTCCTCCTTCTTTTTCTCTGTTCTATGCTAATAATATATGTTGTTTTTTCTTACAGTTTATTAGGAATGTTCTATTTCTTACATTGGTCTATATGGCCAAAATACTTTATAATACATATATCCTCATTCGTACTCACTTAATGTTTAAAAATATGTTTGTTTTTTGTTTTTGTCTCTCATTTTTCTTTTCATGATTAATAAGCAATAATTATTAATATCTGTATATCTGTATTATTACAACATTATTTGTTAGTGCTATGTTTTCTAAAATTCTCAATAAAAAATATTGAAACAGAAGAACAGGAAGTGAGGATTTCTCAGAAGAAATAAGGACATTTAAAAGCAAAATCGAAAGATGAGGTAAGTGAAGGAGGACTGCACTAAGGTAAAGGAAGCTATTTAGGGAAGAAAAATGTTACCTTTACAACCCCTTTAAGCCTGTTAGAGTCTCCAACTCGGGTCAAAGTAGCAGACAGAGACAGAGTAAAGTCAGAACTCATGTCTCCCTAGTTTTGGGTCAATGACTCCGAAAAGCCAGTCAGCTTTTGGGAGCTGCCTTGAGCAACTCCCAACCACCAGGCAATCTGCATTTTCAGAAGGAAAGAGCTGCAATGGTAGCCTACATATTTATTTCCCTCAGAACAGGTTTCCTTTAGGGCAAATATGGCACTTTTCCTTGTAACTCAGTATTGAATTTCTGGCAGGACAATTTAAATTGATTTTTATGCTTCTTGCTCAACTGTATTAATGGAAATGACTTTTTATTGTAAATGTCAACATAGCTTTTCCATCTGTATGCCATATATAATCAGATCGGAATAGATGAACTCAAACGTCTTCCAAATTTACTTATTTCCAGGATTTATAAATTGCTGAAATATTATTCAGAACTTTACTGAGCCCATATGATCATAACAGACAGTCAGTGGTACTTCTACTGTAATGATGATGAGTCTTGTCGTTTCTTTCTTTTGAGCAAATAACTAATGAGCTCTCTACCCCTGTGTGGATTGCAAGAGAAGGGTCTATGACATCCATACTTGAAGTTTTAGACATACCACAATGTGCACTATGTCTGCCCACGACACACTCCATCTATGCCCTTTCGAATAGGACAGGTTCTAACCTGATTGATAAAGCAAATAGTTCTTGAGTCTGCCCAAAACACTCTGCCCAATCACATCTTAAGCTTACCACAAAATTGAGCTAAGGGAACATGGTAAATGTAGTTCTGCAACCAGTACCCATGGCTTTAGGATGCTAGATACACCCTACCACTGTGTAGGTGGTTACAAAGGAAGAGACAATCTGCTGATGGTCACATGACCACAGGTGGAGGTTAGGAAATGTGATTGTTAGAGAACATTTTATCAAAATGTCAAAATACCTACACTATACTATAACTATTTCCAAAAGCACCCCCTTTCCCCCACCTCAAAAAAATAAATAAAAAAATAACACATTGCTCATGAGGATTCTAACTCATACCTAGGTGACCTGTAACTGTGTCAACCATTTCAGCCCTAGATTGGTGTGTTAAACAAAACCAAAGAGATACTGTTGAACGAGGAGAATTTTGATTTTGTTGGAATTTCAGAGACCTGGTTCAACAGCTTTCATGATTGGCTGGCAAGGTTACTCGCCACCAGTGCCCCACTCAATCCCTACCCTGCCCCGCCCCTAGACACGCCCTCATAAATTATCTCATGAAATGACACTTAAATGTTTTATGCAAAAATAGGTTACAAAATAAAATATTAACAACAGCTTTATCAGTACAGCCTCACCTGTGCTCATCAATGCAGCCTCACCTGTGCTCATCAATGCAGCCTCACCTGTGCTCATCAATGCAGCCTCACCTGTGCCCACTATTGCAGCCTCACTGTGCCCACTATTGCAGCCTCACTGTGCCCACCATTGCAGCCTCACTGTGCCCACCATTGCAGCCTCACTGAGCCCACCATTGCAGCCTCACTGTGCCCACCATTGCAGCCACACTGTGCCCACCATTGCAGCCACACTGTGCCCACCATTGCAGCCACACTGTGCCCACTGCAGCCTCACTGTGCCCACTGCAGCCTCACTGTAAGGAAAGGACAGAGACGCCGTTGACGCACACACGTGGAATGCAGAAGACTGTTTTGACCAATGCCACGCATTTGCGCGCATATGCGCACACGCAGAGAATCCACCAGCCACAACGGCGCGCTCCTGATCCTTCCTAGCCTATTTAAAGAGCACTCTGAGGATCAGGCGGTGCTGACCGGTCTTCAGCAGTTCCTGAGTTCCTGACGCCCGTATCCTTTACCAAGATTCCTGTTAAACAACCCGGCTTGTGACCTTGACCTCGCTTCTGCTAAACCCTTGTGTACTCCGCTGCCTGCCTACTAACGACCCAGCTTGTGACCTTTGACCCTGCCTCTGTCTAGCCCTTGTACTCCGCTGCCTGCCTGCTACCGACCCGGCCATCCTTGACCTCCGCATCCAAAAGGCTCCTGCTACGTGTCACCCTGACTTGCTAGGGGTTGGAGTTCCCCTTTATCCGGGCTCTTCGCTCTGAACCACCTAGCCCAGTGCCTGCTGCACAACTAGGGTCTTCTGCCTTTCCTGCAACTGACGGCTCTTCAAGCAAACATCCCTAGGCACTCGTGTTCCTCCTACCTGAACTCCATCTGTTATCACCCTCAGAGGGGTTCTGGGTTGGAGAAACAAGGGAGGCCGACCTCTTCACATCAGGCTCCTACCAGGTACTCACTGTGCCCATTGCAGCCACACTGTGCCCATTGCAGCCATACTGTGCCCATTGTAGCCTCACTGTGCCCATCGCAGCCATACTGTTCCCATCACAGCCATACTGTGTCCATTGCAGCCTCACTGCGCCCATTGCAGCCATACTGTGCCCATATCAGCCTTACTGTGCCTTCTGCAGCCATACTGTGCCCATTGTAGCCTCGCCTGGGCAGAGGAATGCATGGCTGGAGGAAGAGGAGAGCCGCGGGGTAGCACGCTGTTACCGGCGCTTACATTATAATGGTCTCCGCTCTGCTCAACACAGCCCCACCTCCTTCTGATCCCGTGCCTGTGATAGAACGCATCGCAGCATTGGACCGGCGTTCTATCTATCACAGGCGCAGGTCAGGAGGAGGCGGGCTGTGTCGAGCAGAGCGGAGACAATTATAATGTAAGCGCCGGTAACAGCGTGATACCTCACGGCTCTCCTCTTCCTCCATGCTCTCTTCCCCCCAGGGTGATCGATGGGAGAACGGCTCCCATTCCAATCAACCCCTCCGACGGTGCTCTCCCCCTCCCTCTCTCAGGCAGGCAGCCCAGCTCACAAACCCTAATTTTTCACTCGGAAAATTTGAGGGCTGGGGAGGGGTATGCCTATATATCAAGAATAATGTACAAGTGAATGTGAGAGATAACATAAATAAGGGAGCTAGGGAGGAGGTGGAATCCTTATAAGTAGAGCTCCAAAGGGATGAAGCTAAGGGGAAAATAATACTGGGAGTATGCTAAAGGCACCCTAACCTGAGGGAGGAGGGGGAGACAGACCTCCTATCACAATTTGGATTAGCAGCAAGAATGGGAAGTGTTATCATAATGACATGTTTTAATTATCCAGACATAGACTGGGAGGAATTAACCACGCATTTGTCTAAGTCTCGCCAGTTCCTAAATGTCTTGCAGGACAATTTCATGGGTCAGGTGGTAGATGCACCAACTAGAAACAAGGTGTTACTAGATCTACTGATTACCAACAATACAGACCTGATCACAGATGTGGGAATAAGGGGCAATTTAGGAAACAGCGATCATAGGTCAATTGGCTTCAGTATAAATTACACAAATAGGAAACACAAGGGGAACATAAAGACACTGAATTTCAAAAGGGCCAACTTCCCTAAACTACGAACCTTGCTATAAGATATCAATTGAAATGAAATCTTAGAACCAAGGAACACAGAAGAGAGATGGGTTTGCTTTAGGTGCATATTAAATATGGGCATTAGCCAGTGCATTCTATTGGGAAATACATTTAAAAGGGTGAACAAAAGTCCTGGATGGCTTAACTCTAATGTAAAAATGCATATAAAAGCAAAGGAGACAGCCTTCAAAAAATACAAGGCTGAGGGATCATCATCAGCATTAAGACTTTACAAAGAATGCAACAAGATATGTAAGGGTGCAATTAGGGCAGCTAAGATAGAACACGACAGACACATAGCGGAGGAGAGAAAAAAAATCCCAAGAAATTTTTTAAGTATATACTGTAAATAGTAAAAAAGGGAGGACAGACCATGTTGGCTCCATAAAGAATGATGAAGGAAATCTGGTTACAAAGGATTGGGAGATGGCAAAGGTATTGAATTTATTCTTCTCCTTAGTCTTCATGAGGGAATTGAGGGGCTTCAGTAACCAAAACTGCAGTGTCTGTCCTCTTGACACATCACAGAAAGCTCCCTTATGGCTAACAGAGGACAGAATTAGAAATAGACTTGGGAAACGTAACATTAATAAATCACTGGGTCCAGATGGCTTGCACCCAAGGGTACTTAGGCAACTCAGTCAAGTAATTGCCAGACCATTGTTCCTAATTTTTACTGACAGTCTACTGACTGGAATGGTACCAGCTGATTGGAGAAAAACCAATGTAGCACTAATATTTAAAAAAGGGTCAAAATACATCCCTGGTAATTACAGACCAGTTAGCCTAACATCAATAGTATGCAAGCTCTTGGAGGGAATGATAATGGACTAGACAAGATTTTAGTAATGAAAAACTGTATCAATAGCAGTAATCAGCATGGATTCATGAAGAATCATTCTTGCCAAACCATTCCATTAACCTTCTATGAGGAAGTGAGCTGCCATCTAGATAAAGGAAGGCCATAGATCTGGTGTATCTGGATTTTGCAAAAGCATTTGACACAGTTCCCCATAAACGTTTACTGTACAAAGTAAGGTCCGTTGGCATGGACCATAGGGTGAGTACATTGAAAACTGGCTACAAGGGGGAGTTCAGAGGGTGGTGATAAATGGGGAGTACTCGTAATGGTCAGGGGTGGAAATTGGGGTCCCTCAGGGTTCTGTGCTGGGACCAATCCTATTTTATTTGCTCATAAATGACCTGGAGGATGGGGTGAACACTTCAATCTCTGTATTTGTGGACGATACTAAGCTAAGCAAGGCAAGCAGCACAGGATGTGAAAACCTTACAAGAAGATCTGAACAAATGAATGGGCTGGGCAACTACATGGCAAATGAGGTTTAATGTAGAAAAATATAAAATAATACATTTGGGTGGCAAAAATATGAATGCAATCTACTCACTAGGGGGTGAACACTTGAGCATTCATTTATTTTAATGGCTAGAATAAACTATTATTCTGGCCAATGAAATGATTTAACACCCACGTGCTTGGCTCTTGTAAATGCACCTAAATATCCAGTGTGCATGTGGCCTAACTGTACCGAAAATACGCATTGTAGTTTCTTCCTCTATTATATCAGTTGAATATCAGACTCCTTTGCAAACTAATTATTTAACTAGTACTTCATAAAATAAATATAGAAAATGGCACTACTGGTGAAATCTAAAGACAGATTCTTGAGCCTATGATATGGCCAAACTAGCTAACAAACACAGCATGGTGAGCTTTCCAACAGTGTAATAAAGGGCATAGGGAAAATGGGTCCATTACCTGAGATTCATCTCCATACTTGTTTCTACACCTCCAGGTGCTTTGTAACATAAAATGTATAGGTTAGAACAAAATGTGACCTTATATTCACTCAGAGTAATGTTCCATTATCTCATATATAGGTCATATAGTCATATCCATTTGCAAACAGACTGTTTATTTGTTAAGTCTTTCCTGCTCAGGGCTTTTGGTCTTGGTATAGAGTTACAGTATTATTCTGTTCAGAATATTTAAAAACGACCGTATTTTTAAATCCTTTGACCTCAATAAAAATGTGGCATTTATGTTTTGTCCTAAGACAATTTGAGTCAATGTCTTTTTATTTTCAATAAATAAACTCTATTTTGGAAACCTTTGAGTTTGCCAAAAATGCCAAAAAAATCCTTTGAGTTGCCAACAAGTAATCCAATGTGTTTCCACAATGTTACAATACCTTTATAAATACCAGCAGAGTTAATTATATCCTTGTATTAATTAGCAAAGGAAGAAAAAGTATTGAAATTTCCATGTTCGGTCCACAGTCTACACCCATCCTAATCACATCAAAAGAACTAGTTGATGCACAAAGGTTTATAACTGGGGCCAAGTCAAGTCTTTGGAAGCATACTTTTCTGCACAGATTGTTCTAGTGTAATCAAGCAAGCAAAATAAGTGGGTTACTCATAGCTTGAACGAAGTAGATAAATCGGTGTTCAAGGAAGTGCACTCACCCCAATGTGTTTCAATAGAGCTGATGGATTATTAGGATTATTAAAGTAAATCAAATTAAAACCAGTGCTCAGTTTGTGATTTATGCTAAAAAAACACAAGCCCTCTTTATTCACAGTCCTGCTACTGCAACATGCTCTATGCCAATATGCACATTCATTACCATGAGTGTTTTTCATTTACTTTCTTGTTTAGCTTTGTGTCACTGTTATTTGGAGTTACAATTAATGTATTATAGAACATACAGAAAAAAACAAGTGAAATCTAGGAACTTTTCCTATCTAAGTTTAAATCATGGAGTTATTATCAGGATGTGAAGACTTTTCAAAGCATTAGACATATGAGCCCTCAAAAACGCACTAGCATAAGCCACATTGAGCAGTGCTGGTTGGGGTGATTGTTTGGAGACAGTGTGAATGCTTTAAGCATTTGATCTGATGGTGTCTGGTTTGGTCTGTTTGAGGATCCTATAAGCCAGGCATGTCCAAAGTCTGGCCCGCAAGCCAGTTGTGGTCTGTGGTCCGGTTTTATACGGCCCCCACTTCCAATTCGCTTTTATCAATTTTGTGTGCCCCCCCAAGCTCCGCACAGAGTAAGGATGAGCTTGGTTTTCAAATAAAATATATATATATATATTTGTCTTTAATCCCTGAGTGCCTCTCACTGATAAGCTGGGCATGTTGTTGGGGTGTGTTCCAAAGCCTGTTGGGAAGCTGACAGCACACAGCACCAATAACAGACACTGAGTCATTTCCCGGGCCACAGCTGCGGAGCTCTCAGTGTCTCAGCGCCTGTGATTGGTGGCGGTGATTGGCTGCGGCGATGCGAGCTGTCAGCATCCTAGCGGGCTCGTCCGAGGTCATCCTTGCAGTGAGAGGTACTCAAGGATTTCTCAGGGAATAAGATAAATTTACTACTGTAACGGATAAAGCAAATATTTAAATATATATAAGAATGAAAAAAAAACCTCATCCTTGCCTTGATCGGAACTTGGGTCTCACAGAAGAGATAAGGGCAAATTACAAGTGGGGCCAGAGAGAATATAAAATATAAAAAAAATAGCTCATTCTTGCTCTGAGTGGAGCTTGGGGACCACAGAAAAGATAAAGGTCAGATTTCTCGGGATAAAGAAGAGAAAATCTATATTTTTTACAACCTGAGCTCATCCTTACCCTGAGCGGAGCTTTGGGATTTGTTGGGGACCAAAGAGGAGATATATATAATTATATTCACCACACAAAGGTAGGAGAATTATTTTTGGGCAGTGTATTAGTGCTTGGAATGAACACACTTACACCAAATTTAAATGGTTCAAAGAATGTTAGACAAAATGGTCGGCCCTCACGCATGTTCACTCCATCAAATCTGGCCCTCTTTCAAAAAAGTTTGGACACCCCTGCTATCAGCATTTTATTCTAATCTTGTCAGTACCTTTTCATAAGGGATAAAAAAAAAGATTTTGTAAAGACAAGTCCCTTTCTCTATTTCTTTGTTTTCAGGATAAGAAGAGCTTTCTCCTGTTTCTGAATTCTACATATAGTAACACTAAGGCCCCATATCTACTGCTGTTCTACTGGAAACAGGATCCACAATTTTACATTTCACTTACAGTGGGGGATCAGCCTGGCCATTTATCTATCTATCTATCTATCTATCTATCTATCTATCTATCTATCTATCTATCTATCTATCTATCTATCTATCTATCTATCTATCTATCTATCTATCTATCTATCTATCTATCTATCTATCTATCTATCTAGCTAGCTAGCTATCTATCTATCTGAGGTTTGGGTTTTGCCATTACCTTGAGTTTTTGACAAATCCCCAGGTTTTGCAAAGATCAAGATTGCAGGCCTCCAGAATTAAGGAACAGCCTATACTGCTGTATAAAGCATTTGCCTCTAGTAATCTAATTTACAAAAGCCAATAATTTAAAGGAATTGTGTAGCGCACAGACGTTATCGGTCTGGCTGTTTGATTCCAGGTTCTATTTCCTGATAGGAGCAACTTGAGTCAGAGAACATATGTTTATTTTAATTTTTTGGGGGGTATGAACTTGGATGGGGCGAGGGTGAGCCTAGGGATACTCCAATAACTGAAGAACATGCAAATGAGACATTAACTCTGCACTAATGCTTCAGTGTATAATAATGGTACAAAATAGGGACCCCTTGGCCGGAATACCTTCCTGAATGTAAAAAAAGTAAGCTCTTACATAAGAGGCCAAAAAAGCCTATAATAAGAAGGCTAGTGCTCACTGTTTTGCTGAATACTGTGTAGCTGTTTGCAGTATCAGTCAGTTCTTGTATGTGTATTGTCTGTGTCCTGCATCCTTGGAAGAGCTGCCTGCAATCTTCAGGAGGCTAGGCTAGAGGTCCCCCAGCCAAAGCAAAGCTGAGACCCCATTAAGGATTCTTTGCACTGCAGGTGAACTGCCCTCAGGCTGCATCTCACATCCCCTCTGGAAAAATAGACCTCTGCTCTATTTTCCAGGCCATTTATACCCATATCAGTCCCCTGCTGGTCACCATACTGAACAGGGATTGGCTGAAGAGGCATTAATATGTAGGACATGGTCTGTATTCTTCCACCAACTATGTCCCAATGTTTTCTAAAAACAGGGGACAATAAGCAAGCCTGCATCAATAGAACTCAGAACAGACTTAACCAAACGATAAATGCTCTCCCTGGCTACAGAGATGCCAAAAATGTAATGTAGTCTCTTTTCTAAAGAAGGGATGAATCACAGCAACCATATTATTTTAATGTGTTAGAGCTATTAGAGGAAGGTGATAATTATTTGTAGGGAGATATACTTTTTAAAATGTTATCTTTTAATTTTTGGTACATGTCTCCCACTACAGTGCCTGGCTTCTTGTGCCTATTGTTTGGAAGCCCCACAAATTACCTGAATTCATAGATTTCAGTGGGGCTCACTGCAAAGTTTGTGAACTTCCAACTTCAAGCCTGATTTACAAACTCGGGCATATTCGTTCATCCCTACCTTCTATCTATCTATCTATCTATCTATCTATCTATCTATCTATCTATCTATCTATCTATCTATCTATCTATCTATCTATCTATCTATCTATCTATCTATCTATCTATCTATCCCTGGACAGAGAAGCTGAGATATCAGTCCTGCTCCACTGTGAAGAGGCCAGGGCTGTCAGAGGATGTCAGAGATTGAATTTTCTCATCAGTAGTAGTAACAATACTAATTATTGGCACTATTTGTTTTTCTACCCCCATGTAGTACCCTCTGTGAGCTACCTAATCTCTCCTTACCACCTGCACATTTTAATTAATTTGGAATGAGCAGCACACATTGGCCCGGATTCAGAGAGCAGTAACGACGGCGTATCTCCGGATACGCCGTCGTAACTCTGAGTTGCGGGGTCGTATCTATGCGACTGATTCATAGAATCAGTTACGCATAGATTTCCCTAAGATCCGACCGGTGTAAGTGTCTTACACTGTCGTATCTTAGGCTGCATATTTACGCTGGCCGATAGGTGGCGCTTCCGTATATTTACGCGAGGAATATGCAACGTCGTTTGCGTTAGGCTTTTTCCGGTGTAAAGTTACCCCTGCTATATGAGGGGTATCTTATGTTAAGTATGGACGTCGTTCCCGCGTCAAATTTTGAAAATTTTACGTTGTTTGCGTAAGTCGTTCGCGAATAGGGCTGTACATAAGTTACGTTCACATCTAAAGCATTGACGATTTGCGGCGTAATTTTGAGCATGCACACAGGGATTCTTTCACACTAAATTTAAATAAAACACGCCCACATCATCCACATTTAAATTAGGCGGGCTTACGCCAGACCACATACGTTACGCCGCCGCAACTTAGGGCGCAAGTTCTTTCTGAATACGGAACATGCTCCCTAATTTACGGCGGCGTAGCGTATCTGAGATATGTTACGCCCGCCGAGAGATAGGCAGATCTCTCTGAATCTGGGCCATTATTTTCATGTGCACTACTCTATGCACATTACAAAGCCCATAGTCCCTTGTCCATCCTGGGGGTGAGAAAGAGGAGATTGCTAAGTTACAACATACAGTAGGAACATGAAGAATGAACATAGCCACCCTCCAACAGGAAGTCAGATCACAGCAGCAAAACAAAAAATTTAAATAAAAAAGTTTTGAGATTTGGAGGAGGCTAACAGCAACAGTAGGTATTTTGTTAAGTTAAAGTGGTATTAAACCCAAAAGCAATCATTTATTATATTGCAGCCCTGTACACACGCTCAGCTTTTATTTATTCATGTAAAACCTTCAACCCAAAAGAAAAAACTGTTGCTGTAACTGCTTGCGTAAGTATGAGTTGGAGTTTGGCTTAATTTATTAATTTATCTTAGAGCCCTTTCACACCTAGCCCGCCCCACAGTCACGGTAAAGTGTCCCTTTTTTAGCGGCGCTTTACCGGTGATGCAGAGCCGCTTTGCGAATTTGGAGCGAATCGCTTTTATTCACAAAGAAGGGGTTAAAAAGTGGTTTAAAGCGCTCTGCTGAAGTGCTTTTCAGGCGCTTTGGCAGCTCTGCCCATTCATTTCGATAGGCAGGGTGGTTTGGGAGCGGTGTATACATCGCCCCCAAACCACCCCAAAGATGCTGCTTGCATTGCAGGACTTTTTTTCCCACTCGGGCATGAGAGGCACTTTTAAGGTGCTTTACAGGCACTATTTTTCTGTTCTGTTGTTGAGTCTTAGTGTGGAGATCGCTCTACTAACATCACATAGTTAGTATAGTGAGCTCCTATTGAACTCAGTTTAAAAAAAAAAAAAGTGTGTACCAGGCTTAATACAGGACGTGCATCAAGTTCCTGAAGTTCAGTGGATACCGCTGTGCTACACTTTAAATGCAATAAATTGTTTTCAAATTGAATCCAAGGTGTATATACTTTTATATATCTACACATACATTGATATAATTTTGACTTCCCCTCATAGAGCGCTTTTTAAAAAAAATATAGGACGTGTGTTACTGACCAGATCACCAGGTGAAAATAGAGCGGGAAAAGCTTGAAAATAAAAAAAAGGGGGGGTCCCTCATTATATATGGGACTTTAAAGGCTCAAAGAGTAGACATATGGTTGCATTAAAAGGTTATCATTTTATTTATAGAACACAAGATTGGTACAATGTATAAAAATCAATATTCAAAAGAATTACATATAAAAAATGGGGTACATAATTACTTTTACAATACATATGCAGGAGCGAAATGAGCCAATTCCAACGAGTTTTAGAATTCTGAGACCCCATCTTCAGGGAAATCCATTAATGCATACGCTCCACATATATCATATGCTTTTTGATTCATGTGTATACTTTTCTTGAATATTTTTCCCTCAGTTTGTGATGCCGCACACCTAGACTGCTGGCAGTAATGGAGATTCGAGATGGAGAAATAAAATGAAAACATAGCTTTATAACCTTTAGACTCACCATGCCTACTGTCTGAGATTGTTATAGTTTGAAGAAGAGTTATTGGGTGATCTTTAAAGTTTAGAAAATTGTGTATTCTTTTTCCGAATTTATAGTCCAAAAAAAAACAGCTACCTCCCCAGTATATGAAATGTGCTCTGGTAAGAGTGGTATCAAATGATAACTGTATTTCAAAATGAAATGCTTGGCTGAAATAAGTAACTACTATACTGCCAGTGTATAAATATGTGTTTCTGCTTAAAGGGGTTGTAAACCTCAGACATAAAATATGAACAAAGCATATCCTTCTATAGTGTGTACCTGTCTCAATTAAGCGCACCAAGGCCTCATGCACACTGCAATTGAGTTACCTCCCCTCCATGTTAGCCTGTGGGGTTGATTTACTGAAGGCAAATAGACTTTGTACTCTGCAAAGTGCAGTTGCACGCTGCAAGAGCAGTTGCTCCAGAGCTTAGTAAATGAGCAGAAGATCTGCTGATTTTTATCATCAGACATGTGCACTGCCGAAAAATGTGTTTGTTTTTGTTTCATTCTTTTTTTTTTTTCATAATTTTTTTTCGTTTGTTTGGGTCATTCGTTATGATCGCAATTCATAAATTTGAACATTCGTAAATACGAAAATTCAGAAATTCGAAAATGTGTAAATTGGAAAATGTGTAAATTTGTCAATTCATAAAAATCCGCCAGGTGGTCTCGGTGTCTGCCTAACGAAACACACCCTGGCTACCCATTTTACATGGCTTTGTGGTTTCATTTTATTAATTTAAATTTTATAGTGTGATGGATCATGTAAATCTGGGGGGGGCATTCTGTGAGTACCACATTTCAAAACACACATTTTGCAAAATGCATATTGCCATTGGATATGTGACAGTGCTATGCATGGGTACATATGCTGTTGTATATGACACAAATATTGTTATTACTTTGTAGACTATAAATCACATACAGTGATTACCCTGAAGAAGGAGTCTCAGAACTATGAAACACGTTGGAATTGACTCATGTAGCAAATGTAACAAATTTGTGTTCTTTGAATAAAATTATAACCTTTTAATGCAACCATATGTCTACTTTTTGAGCCTTCAAAGTGTCAAGTTTATCGAGGGGACCCCCTGTTTTTCTATATCACTTTGGGATGTGGCCATATATGGGAGAGTAATCTTCCTACCAATTTAAAAAAAAAGAAAATTAATGCAACCCCTACATCTAAGGATTGGTAAGATGCAATACACTACAGTTTTGGTTTTGGGCTTTTTACAGCTTTAAGAATACTTTCTTGAATAGCATTTTCTTGTAATGTATGTTTTGCATTAGCTATACTTTTTTTTTTTTTTTTTTAGCATAGAACTTTATTTTTTATTTAAAAAAAATTGAAAGTTAAACAATTAAAGAAGAAAGGACAGAACACCTGAAGAGAAACATTTAAAAAACATTTACATGCAAGATTGGATGACCCATTCACAGATTCAAGCAGCTGTTCAGTGACTGCAGCGGCAGCCAAATAAATACATCAAGGCATTCGTATCGCTATTGCACTGGTCATCCAACCACAGCTCTGCACATCCAACCACAGATATACTTTTTTTGATTGTATGCTATCATATTTTTTTTTTCAAAAGGAAGGCTGCTAAGCAAATGTAAATATCAGTGTTACAATGTGGAGGTGTCTGAGATAAAGGTGTTGTTTCTACTCTTGCACTTGGTTTCCAATAAAGCTGCCCGGATCTGTTACTTGTGGTTTCCGTGAGGGCCCATGCCAGCTGCATACACATAGTTTGAAGTAATGACTGTGATGTTACTATAGTGACCATAGAAAGATCATCTGTGAATAAAAGGAAAATGAACAGATTGTGTGATAAACTTGTTCTGTATTTCCATCACTTGCCTTACAGAGAGAGCCGGTGTAATATACACATAATAATAAGCAGCACACCTAGACTGCTGGCAGTAATGGAGATTCAAGATGGAGAAATAAAATTGAAAACATAGCTTTATAACCTTTAGACTCACCATGCCTACTGTCTGAGATTGTTATAGTTTGAAGAAGAGTTATTGGGTGATCTTTAAAGTTTAGAAAATTGTGTATTCTTTTTCTGACTTTATAGTCCAAAAAAACAGTTACCTCCCCAGTATATGAAATGTGCTCTGGTAAGAGTGGTATCAAATGATAACTGTATTTCAAAATGAAATGCTTGGCTGAAATAAGTAACTAGTATATTGCCAGTGTATAAATATGTGTTTCTGCTTAAAGGGGTTGTAAACCTCAGACATAAAATATGAACAAAGCATATCCTTCTATAATGTGTACCTGTCTCAATTAAGCGCACCAAGGCCTCATGCACACTGCACTTGAGTTACCTCCCCTCCATGTTAGCCTGTGGGGTTGATTTACTGAAGCCAAATAAACTTTGCACTTTGCAAAGTGCAGTTGCATGCTGCAAGAGTAGTTGTTCCAGAAGCTCTGCTGATTTTTATCATCAGACATGTGCACTGCCGAAAAATGTGTTCGTTTTTGTTTCATTCTTTTTTTTCATCATTTTTTTTAGTTTGTTCGGGTCATTCGTTATGATCGCAATTCATAAATTCGAACATTCGTAAATTCCAAAAATTCATAAATTCATACATTCGAAAATGTGTAAATTTGTACATTCATAAATTCAAAAAATCCAAAAATAAGAAAGGAAATGCGAAGTAATCTTCCTACCAATTTCAAAAAAAAGAAAACAAATGCAGCCACTACATCTATGGATTAAGTAAGTAAGCTGCAATATATTACAGTTTTGATTTTGGGCTTATTACAGCTTTAAGAATACTTTCTTGAATAGCATTTTCTTGTAATGTATGTTTGTTTTGCATTAGCTATACTATTTTTGATTTTATGCTATCATATGTTTTTTTTTTTCAAATGATAGGCTGCTAAGCAAATGTGAATAACAGTGTTACAATGTGGAGGTGTCTGAGATAAAGGTGTTGTTTTTTTTTTTCATTTGTTCGGGTCATTCGTTATAATCGCAATTCGTAAATTTGAACATTCGTAAATTCGAAAATTCATAAATTCGAAAATGTGTAAATTCGTAAATTCAAACATCCGAAAATAAGAAAGGAAATACGAAAATTTAAAAGAATAACTAACTAATAATAACTAACTATTAAATTATAGGTATTGGAATTTCCATTTAAAATTTGGCTGTTTGTGAACGTAACAAATACATCCGAAGTTACGAATTATCCGAAATCACTAATGCCGCATGTAAACAAATGGAACAAAACAAAGTAATAATAAATAATAATAATAAAATGTTTTTATTATTGTTATTTATTATTATTAATTTGTTAACTTCGGCATTAGTTATTTCGGATACATTCGTATTTGTTTTGTTCACTAACAGCCAAATTTGAAAGGAAATTCCAATATCTATCATTTATAAGTTAGTAATAGTTAAGTTATTATTAGTTAGTTATTATTTTAGATTCTTTGAATTTTCGGGTTTTCGAATTTCTGAATTTTTTAATTTACAAATTTTTTGATTTAGGAATTTTCCAATATTCAAACTGGTTTTCGTTAATTCGGATATTTCCCTTACCACTGACTTTGATTGACAGCAGTGGGAGCCAATGGCTCCCGGTGCCCCAGCAAAGACAGTGAGACCCGGAGGTGAGGGGAGAGAAGAGCTGCAGACGTGAACAGCGCTGGATCGAATGAGGGCTCGGGTAAGTAAAAGAGGGGGGTGAGGGAGGTAGCTGACACCTAAACATGTTTTACCTTAATGCAAGGAATTGGGAAGTGGTGGTAGGTGATACTATATAGTCTTTTTTATTTAAAGTACAGAAAGAAAGCTTGATCCCAGCTGTCTAGCTTGTGCTGGGCTAGCAATGTTTCTTGTGATGACAGACATGACACATTCATTTTAGGTGGCCAATGTTTGCAGTGTTCTGTGATCCCACCTCTAGTATCCTACCCCAGGACCACCCTTACCATAACCATTTCTGTAAATTTCTTTATTATATTTTTTTGACAAATGATATTTATGTCGTTGGGACCAGACTAGATGAAGACTAGTTAACACATGTACGCTGGTATAAACAAGTACAAATCTATTGTGCTGCTCTTTTTGGAAACGTTGGGGTGGTGCACCTGTACACAAATGCCTCAATTAATATAGAGTTATAATAAAGAACATACTTGATATGTCATTGAGTTGCAGGAATTAACATGAACCAATCACCTATAACAAAATGGCCAGGATGTCTTTTTTCATATAACATAAAAGTCAATTCCTATTTATAACTCCTTACTATTCAGCCCATTTGCTCTTGTACATTTTTGTCATTTTTTAAAGACATGTGCTGTACAGAAATGATTAAACTGTTGACATTACATCAAACTGTTATACACTTGTAGCACTACCCCGAAGGAGCTGCTGGTTTGTTTTGGGCCTACGCTCTGGCTATCAACCCCTAAAACTGTCTCGAACCCTCCCTTGGCACAACTGGTATCAGTGGGAATTGTGGACCCCAATAACGGATAGGAAACACAATACCTTGGCACACCACAGTAAATTATGTAAACAAATGGTTACCTTGAGTTGTATTGATCCCATAAGATGACAGAGGAACTGCACACACAGGTTCAGCTTAACCAGTGTAAGGCCTCGTACACATGACAGAAACTCGTCGTAAAAGAAACATCGTTTTCCTCGACGAGTTCCTTGTCAGGCTTGTCGAGAATCTTGTCAAGCTTTCTTTGCGTACACACTGTCAAGACAAAATCTCGTCGTTCTCAAATGCGGTGACGTACAACGGTGACGTACAACACGTACAACGGCACCCTTGGGGCTGCTTTTGCTAATCTTGTGTTGCCGCGTGTTAGTAAAAGTTTGGTGAGTGACGATTCGCGCTTTTCAGTCTTTGTGCTTTCAGATCGTTTTCTGCGGTTCAGTTTGTGCTTGTGGGTTCGTATCTTGTCTTTCAGGGCATGTGGTCAGGTCGTATTTGTTTCACAGTGAGTTCCTGTCCGCTCATTTCTGGTTTTCAGGTCGTTCTTCATAGGACTTGCTGTTTTTCAGTGCTGCCTTCTATTTATTTTATTTCTATTCTTTACCAGAATAAATGGTCATTTTGTTTTACAGTTCATACTTGCCTATGTGTTTTTAATCAACCCAAAAATTTAGTTTGTGAGTAGGCAGGTTAACTTTAAAAAAAAAATACAAAAGGTCTAATTATAAAGGGACAGATCAGATAAGACCAAACAATAATGTTACAATGGTGGTAACTTGACACAACAAAATAAAAAAATAAATCATGGAGAAGACTAGAAATTAAATAATAATTAAAAATTAAGATCTGTATTTAAAAAATATATATATATCTGGCTATATAAATTATTCAAAAATATTCATGAGATCAGCATGAAAAATGTTACAAAAAGTTAGTCAGAACAAATTTTTGCAGCGTGACGAATGTGCTTTCTCCATTAAGAACGCTACTTTATTCTGAGCATGTGCGGGTTTCTAAGCATACACACAAACGTGTTTCTCGTCGTAAACCAGCCTGACGAAAAAAACAACGAGGAAATTGAGACTCCTGACGAGAAAAAAGAGAACTTGTTTTTTTCTCGTCGAGATCCACAACAGTTTTCTCGATGAAAAACATACACACGGCCGTTTTCCTCAGCAAAAAAGCTCTGCCACCAAGTTTCTTGATGGATTTTGTCGAGGAAAACGGTTGTGTGTATGAGGCCTCACTCTTTACTTAGTAAGATAAAAGCAAAAGAAACAAAGGTAAAACAGTAGTGACCCTTGCAGAGCCCTGCAAGAGTCAGAATCAGTGGTAACAGATAAATACAAATTTAATTATAATTACTATGTGGACCGGTGTAAGTACCCAGCAATGGGATTCCTTCAGTAAGATACCCACACTGAAGCACCCTTCTGCCAAGCCTCACCCAGCTCTCCCATATAACAGTATTGTACAGTCTACTAGAACCAATTACCCAGTTAAAGGTTATGCAGATGATTATTAATGGTTTACTATACCTAACAGGCAGTCTTTAGATAATATACTTCACTAATATGGTTTGGTTGGTTTGTAATTCAAAGGGGGAATAAGTAAACTGGCGGAAATGCCCGGATAGTCTAGGCACATTGGTGATCCACCCTCCTGCAATGCAGTTAGTATGCTTGGGCAGGTGCCCGTCTCACCCAATCAGACCAGGCCTTGTCCTTCCAGAACACTCCGTCTACAAACTCCAACACACCATCGTTCAGGATGACAGTTTCCGTTTCTCCCACAGGTCATCCTTGAACTGGGACACCGTCCGTTCACTCCATCAGGGATCCTCTCTCTGTCTCTGGATGCTGATCCACCCAGGTGTGGATAGGCCTCAAACTCTCGCCTAGATTTCCGGGAAGACATCTCACGCAGGTGTCCTCCTGGGTTGAAGAGGCGGTCCAGAGAGAGCGCGCCAGACACGTCCTCCTCCTTAAATTACCTTCCCCACACCCTGGCCAAGTGGAATGCCGACATACCGGATCTGGACGAGGAGATTTGGGAGGAGTGTGTTTCTTCTTATCTTCCGTCCATGATCGCATCCAGAGACAGGTTCATCCAACTAAAACTTCTACACAGGGCCTACTACACCCCTCAAAAACTTGCTAAAATCTACCCCGCTAGGAGCCCGGCCTGTACAAGATGTCTGGGGGACGAAGGCTCATTTATCCACATGGTCTGGTCCTGCCCCAAATTAGATGAGTACTGGAGGAAGGTGGCGGAGGTCCTCTCGGACCGCTGTGGGGTGGTGCTTGTGAAGGATCCCAAAATTTTCCTTCTGAGTTACCTGGGTGAGATAGAGGGAGATAGATATACTAAATTATCCATCACTTTCGCACTATTCTATGCCAGAAGGGAGATCCTACTCCGATGGCGGGGCTCTGAGCTCCCCACTGTGTCCTCCTGGCTGGCCACAATCAGCAAAGTCCTTCCCCTCTACCGGTTGACATACGAAAGCAGAAACTGCCCAGCGAAATTCGAACGCATTTGGTCGAAATGGATTGATTCGGTTGGAGACCCCTGATCGCATCCTCTATCATGTCTCTGCCCCCGGGGGCGGGGAGGTGGGTGAGACCCCCCCCCCCCCCCCCCCCGGCCGTGCCCGTCCCCTCCTCTGCCCCCTCGCTTCCCTCCTAAACGGGGGGGGGGTGACGGGGCGGGATTGGTGGACGGGTGGCGCCTCATGGTGCCGTCCTTCATTGGTTTCAGCTCCCTCCTTGCAGTTTATCCCGCCCTAGACGTGGCAGGTATGCCCTCCCGCCAGGAGTATGCTATGTTTGTGCTGTACGTGTATGATTATCTCCAATTGCACTGTGACTTTTGCACTCTCTGTACTGTCGTGTTTATGTGTGTGTTGTTGTTTGTCTTTTGAAAACAATAAAAAACTTATACTGTAAAAAAAAAAAAATTACCTTCCCCAGCAGGCAGTACGGGGAGAAAAAGCATTCTGGGTTGTACAGTTGCTCCCTGGGTATCGTAGTCTATGAATAAACCAGGGCAATGGAGTCTCTTTCTCCCCGTACTCAGTTTCCCAACATTCCTTGCTGTACCAGTGTGAAAGTAAATAGAAAGTGGCTATAACGAAACTTGGCCACCGGAGGGAGCTGAGATCCTTCAGGATAAACAGATGGTAGTCTTTTAATCACATAAGAAAGGTGATACCTCACTACACACTGTTTTCATTTGATTATAAAGGTTTCTTTATAGCTCCCCCCCCCAAGACCTAATATGCTTAGGATCGTATATGTACCTCAAATTATGCTTATATATCTTTTCAGCTGTGTATTTTTCTGCTGACTCCAGGTAAACTGCTAAGAACAAGTTAAGGCTCTATGCACACTAGCATTTTTTAAGCTCTTAGAAGATGTTATTAGCATTTTTTTTTCTGCTCCTAGAAGCTAAATAGTATTATCCTATGTGTCCATGCACACTACTTAAAGTGGATGTAAACCCAATTCATGAAATTTGAGCTAGGCACATATATCTGCAGTATTTTGTGATCTCTCTTCAAAGAGCTAAGTCCCATAGCTCTCTCCTGACCCGTTCCTCTGTTATTAGTCTGATAAATCCTGACAAATTCTCTGACACATCAGATAAAGGCAGCCTGAAATTTCTGTCCGAGGAGGTTCCTATAAATAGATTAGCAGGCAGCTGGCCCTGTAACAAAACACCTCCGAGAGTCTCAGCCTATGTGGAGAGGGGATGTGTACCTTTCCTCCAATCAGCAATTTTAGCTATCTTGGCTGTATGCCCAGACATCACACTCTGTGTTAAACAGGAAGAGACAATTTCCTAACAGGATCTGAACTTTCTAAACAGTATATAAATGTGAAGACAGCAGATATACATATAAAACCTATGTAGGGAGATTTGGTTAATCTCTGTGTATCATCTGAGGCTGTTCACTTCACTGGGTGTATGGAGGGTTTACATCCACTTTAAGGCTATTAGCATCTTTTGAGCTTCGGCGGAACAAAAATCGTTTTTGTAGAGTTTCTTATGGCGTTTTTCCCGCAGAAAAAAACACTGAATGCCCCTAAGGCTCCATTCACACTGGCATTGTTTTAAGCTAACAAAATGCTGGAAAAATCACTGGATAAAAAACTCTGGTAATAGCTTTTTGAAGTTGTTTTCAGAGCATTTAGGAGCGTTTAAGAGCGATTAGAAGCATTTAGCAGCGTTTAGGAGCATAAGCATTTTATTGTAATTTTTGCTGTAAAAAAATAAAAATAAAAATTAAAAGCATTTAGGAGTGGTTCTGCTGGAAAAAATGCTGCAGGAAACTCTACAAAAGCTATATTTGTTTTGTTCCTAGATGCTGAAGTTCAAAAAACGCTAATATCCGAACATAGTGTGCATGGACACATAAAATAACAATATTTACTGTATTTGCTGCCATATAAAACTACCTTTTACACTTAAAAAAAAAATGTCCAAAAAGCAGGGGTCGTCTTATACGCCGGGTCAGCTGCCCGGATGCCTGCTGGATGTGCAGTAACACTGTATGTAGCTTCAGCTACATACAGTATATACCACTTAGCCAATCCCGATGAGTGATGTATTCAAATTAATACTGAGCCTGCTCGGATTGGAGTAATAACCTCTGCCAATCCAAGCAGGCTACATACAGTAGACTGCTCGGATTGGCTTTGAGAGTCAGAGAGGTGTGGGCTGATGATGTTACATCCTCGGCCAATCCAAGCGGGCTTTGTATTCATTAATAGAATACATTGCTCGCCGTGATTGGCTCCAGCTCCAGCAAGAAGGAAGAAGAATATGACTCCAGAAGGAAGAAATATGAAGCGTCGGGCAAAAAATTGTAAAGAAAATGTAAAATTAGGGGGTCATCTTATACACCTGGTCGCCTTTTTACACCGGCAAATACGGTAGATTATAGGAGCAGAAAAATGGTAATAACAGTTTCTAGAAGCTTAAAAAAAAACAAAAAAAACGCAAGTGTGCATGGAGCCTTAACCTCCCTGGCGGTATGATTATTTCAGATTTTAGGTGCTGAAAGCAGTATCATTATTTTGCAAGGAAATTTGGCGTTTTACATTGTAGGCCTGTAATTCTTAGGAATAACTCACTTAAATCTGTCCAAACAAGAGTCTAGTAGACATCTCGGGTATGAAAAAGTTTGAAAAACAAAATCATAAATTATAATATAATAAATAATAATAAATAACTATAACAAATAATAATATAATTATAAAAAAAATGATTCAATAATGTAATCAACTCAAAAACACTGAAATTTGCTCAGTTGCAGAATTGTTGCTGTCATTACTTTTATATTTTTATGAGGAATTTCCCCACAAATCGCTCAATTCTGCAAGTGATTATAATTTATTATTGCTGTTTTCTAGCTGGTCTAAAACAACTTTTGACATAAAGGGACATTTTTTCAGGCAGAAAGAACAATTTTTATTATATAAAAGTACATGTAGGGCACTGGGCAGACCACTAGGCCAAGGGGGGGGGGTGTATTTTTTAAATACAGTACTGTAATCTGTAAGATTACAGTATACTGTATGTATTGTGTTTATTAACTTTTTTGAATTTGGCGCCGTTCTCCGCCCCCGTGCGTCGTAACGGCGCAGGGAACGGAGCTCGGCGGCACACAGGGACATTGTGAATCGAGCGAGGAGACAGCTCGATCACACAGCGCAGAGGCATCGCAGGATCCAGGGACAAGGTAAGTAAACCCTGCCTGTGGCTGCTGCGAGGCAATCCCAAGTCTGGCTCAGGGTTACCGCTCTTGGTTCTGAATTTCCACCCCGAGCCTTACTCGGGAATACCGCCAGGGGGGTTAATGCTCATGAATGCTTCTAAATGCTACTAAAACGCTGCTGCTAACAGCTTTTTCTGAGTGTTTTTTTTTTGTATGTACTGCAAAAACATGCCTAGTAGTGCAGTAAGGCAGGGAGGTGTAAATCACAAGACTGCCCTAGCAGATCTATACATTTGGCAGGTACAGTGGTTCTCAAATATCTATTTTAACTGTTTCACTGATGTTTATCTTTAACAGCAAAAGTGGTTATTGCATTTATTAGAATCTGTCTCTGTAAGGATTTGTTCATATATGTGACTGAGCAGAGATAAAAATATGCAGTTTTACCACCTACCAACTGCCTCCCTCAACCTCACACTGGGTAGGGGAGGTTGTTAGGCTGAGATACTTTGCTTCATGGCAGCAGAAAAAATAATACCCACTGTCCTATTCAGCAAATAGCCCAGCAAATGATTGCTTTGCATTGTCTTCTGCTGTTGCTTGCAATCCTGCAAAACTCTCAAAACAGTAAGGCCTCGTACACACGACCGAGAAACTCGACGGGCGAAACACATCGTTTTGCTCGTCGAGTTCCTTGTGAAGCCGTCGAGAAACTCTACAAGCCAATTTTCTTTATTCCCGTCGAGGAAATAGAGAACATACTTTCTTTTTGGCTCGTCGAGTTTCTCGACAGTTTCCTCGACGAAAATGTACACACGACCGGTTTCCTCGGCAAAAAAATATCTCCCAGCAAGTTTCTTGCTGGTTTTTGCCGAGAAACTCGGTCGTGTGTACGAGGCCTTCGGGTTGGTACTCTTTGCAAAGTGAACCTTTGCCTCATTTACTAAGCTTTGGAGCAACTTCACTTGCAAAGTGCAGTCTATTTGCCTTTAGAAAAATCAATCCCTAAATGTCTCATTACAAACCATACTCTGAATTGAGCTACAGTGCTAAAATTAACCTGTACTGTTTAAATATAGTTTTGCAGAGAAGGCACTTTATTTTACCCTTACTTAGTCACCTTGCTACACATAGATCACTGCTAGAGCTCCCTAAAGTCATATGTTTATTTAGACTTTTTGAAAATTAGTCTTTGCATTATATTTCATATAATACACCCTGACCCCACAGTGTTTGGTCCCAGCAATTGATCTCTCAGCACCATGACGGAGGTTGAAGGTTATTTTCGGAGCAAAACTGTAGCTATTGTGTTGACAGTCAACCATTTTTATATTCTTATGAAAAGGAAATAAGCTTTAAAGCAAGCCCTCATTAATCACTGTAGTTGTACTAATGTGGAGCAATTAGTTCTAAAGTCTAATGTCGCATCCAGACGATCGGACATTCCGACAACAAAACCGTGGATTTTTTTCAGTCGGATGTTGGCTCGAACTTGTCTTGCATACACACGGTCGCACAAATGTTGACGGAAATTCCGAATGCCAAGAACGCGGTCACGTACAACATGTACGATGGTACTGTTAAAGGGAGGTTACCAGTCGTGTTAGTAGAAGTTTGATGAGAGACGATTCGCACTTTTCAGCCTCGTGCTTTTCAGGCGTTACACCGTGACAAATGTGCTATCTCCATTACGAACGCTAGTTTTACCAGTCCGATCGCTTCCGTCTCGTACTTGATTCAGAGCATGCATAGAATTGTGTGCGTCGGAATTGTCTACACACGATCAGAATTTACGAGAACGGATTTTGTTGTCGGAACATTTGAGAACCAACTCTCAAATTTTTGTTGTCAGATATTCCGACAGCAAATGTCCGATTGTGCCTACACATGGTTGGAATTTCAGAGAACAAGCTCCCATCGAACAATTGTTGTTGGAAATTCCGAGCGTGTGTACGCGGCATAACAGTTTTTAATTTAAAGTGATTGTACACCTCAGACATGATATATGAACAAAGCACATCCTTCTCTACTGTGTATTTGCCACAATCCAAAGCACTACGTGTGATTTTTCTCTGCTGCCTCATTCCTCTGCTATCAGCATGATTCACTTCTGAGGCCTCGTACACACGACAGTTTCTCGGCAGAATTCGGCGAGAAACTCGGTCAGAGCCTGATTCTGCCGAGAAACTCTGTCGTGTGTACACTTTCGGCCCGATGGAGCCGCCGAGGAACTCGTCGAGAAAATAGAGAACATGTTCTCTATTTTCTCGTTGTTCTATGGGAGCTCTCGGCCCGCCGAGCTCCTCGGCGGCTTCAGGGCTGAACTGGCCGAGGAGCTCGATGTGTTTGGCACGTCGAGTTCCTCGGCCGTGTGTACGAGGCCTGAAGGGTTCTCCCGACACCAGGAGATAAAAAAGGAGACAGGGGGAGAACTCCAGGACACAGTAACTGATATTCCTAGCTCTGTTCTCCATGTACTGTGAGGAGGGCGTGTGTCCCTTCCCTCCAATCAGGGCTGAGAGTTGTCCTCACTAAGACCCCTTTCACACTGAAAGCGTTTTTCAGGCGCTAAAGGGCTAAAAATAGCACCTGTAAATCGCCTGAAACCCCCCTGCAGCCCCAGTGTGAAAGCCAGAGTGCTTTTACACTGGAGCGGTGAGCTTGCAGGACGTTAGAAAAATTCAGCAGCATCTTTGGACCGGTGGAGGAGGGGTGTATACACACCCGCCCATTGAAATGAATGGGCCCCGCTACTGAAGCGCCTGTAAAGCGATTCGGCAGCAGTGTCAGCGATCCAGCACCGTCCCATCTTGCATGTCTTCTCCCTTTACTTCTCTATCTCACAAGAGACTTAGGCAGCAGCAGTCAACCCCTGTATGGAAGGAATGAGGAGTGTGGCTGAGCCACACTGTGTGTTTCTAAAAAAGTACAAAGCCTGTGTGGCCGCATGTGTGTTTACATAGCACATGGATTGCTATGGGACACCTGCAAGGAGTAGAGACCTCAGACGGGAGACTCCAGAAGAGGGACCGCTCTGGGCAACAATACCATTGAACACAGCAGGTAAGCATAACATCTATTTTATTTTAATTTAAAAATTGCAGATGCGTGGCAGTGTCATTCATTCCTAATGGCACAACCACGCATCTTATGAAAACGTGCACATTCATGCGCGCTCCACAGCGCCTAGGTAGTTCACTGAGAACTACAAGCCGACAGCTGCAAAGGATGTCAGGGCCTGTAGTTCATTCACACACAGAGCTGTGTGAATAAATGATGCGGCCATATGGGTGGAGCCCCACATGACTGCGCTGTTTTCAAAAAGTGACAGCTAATACAGGGAACGTCTCCCCATACTGCTATCACTAGGAAGGGGGATCAGGCAGTGGCTTCAGCATTGGGAACATGGTACATGTTCCACGCTAATACTGGGTGTAACTTGTAACATCTTCCCAAAGGTGAACTGATCCTTTAAATTGGAATTCAATGCTATGTCTAACTAAATCGACTCCCACCCCTGTTCTGAATCACTTTTTAACTGCCCTGTAGAATGAAGATGCTTATACTTACCTTTTCTGATGGCGCTCCCATCCAGGCACACGAACTGCCAGATTCAGGGGAGAGGAAACACAAGCGACAACTGGATTAAAGGCTGGCAGGCTGCCAAGTCACTGCTGGTAGGGGGAAGCAGCATTTGCTGAACTGACTAAATGAATCTGCAAGTATTTTCTGCTGTAGAGAAAATAAATAGCTGGATAGACGCACTCCAAATATTCACCTTTATTGTTTAAAAATAGATATCAAGGCATCATGGGTGGGTACAGACTAACTGCCCAGCACTGACGCGTTTCACACCGAATAGTCATAGCTAAGCTATTTTCTGCTGTAACAATGGCGGATGAATTACTAGACTGTGACAGGTCAGCTACCGAGGTCAGTTAGGTCTTTTTTTTTTTAACAATGTTTTATTTGAATGTCCATATTTTGGCCACAGGTTCACTTTAAACTACGAATTTATATAGATGCTATCAGTTGAATTAGAGGAAACATTCACAAACTTGCAAGTAAAAAATAAATAAAAATAGAAGTGTAAGCAAGTTAAAAAGTTTCAGGTTTAGGTAAGTGTTTAAATAATTCAGAATGTGTTCAAATTGAAAATACATAAAAAATTCACTTTAAACAAAACGGTCTTTGAGCTACAAAATGAAAACATTTTCAGAGTTATTGAACGAGGCAGAAATGAATCTGCCCAATTTAGCTTAGAAGGGGATAAGCTTGCTCCATACCAATTTTATTAGTTTGCTGCAATGTCCTCACTTAAATTGTATATGATGAAGAAAACATTTGATACAGTAAAGAAAACATATTTATCAATGAATTGATTATGAGTATCTCACGGGCTCACCATGCCAGGGGACTGACATATGAATTCATTACGATGCTGTTATAGCTTTGTTATGTTTACATCAGATTACCGGTAATGGTTGCCACATTCTTCGCTCGTCTCCAGGGAACCAAAAAAGCTATCTAACATAGAGTCTATGGAGAAAAATACAATACCGCTTTAACAAATTTATTCCTAAGTGTTTACTGGAATGGTGGCTTCTTTTGGATGGCATAGAATTTCTTCGACATGAAGTGCTTGAATTTGAAAAAGGTAATTTATACATTCAGTGTCAAATAATGAGGATGTGATGGACTACAGTGGCTTGAGAAGAGGGGTGGTTTGTCTGCTCGCTGCGGGTGACAATGCTGAAATTGTTTTTCACTGTCCATTCACTTCAACAATGTACCATTCTGTACCTTATAAGCACTTAATTTATTCCAACTCTTTGCCCTGACCTGTAATCCCCTTCTCCTTACCCATCTGACCCATCTGTGTTTCATTTCCCACTCATCAGCATCCAAAGAGCTAGGCCTAGGTCCTGTTTGGAAGCATTAGAGAGTGATTGGCACCATTCCCTTTCCTGCACCACATCCTCTGCTGAATAAAATGACCATCAGATCAGAGAACAGAGCCTGCTTTGTCCCCGGCAACGGAGATCTGGAAGCACTTTCAATCATTTGCACTCTATACCCACTCAAATGCATTAATGTGATCAACATTGGGCCTGTTGTGGGCAGTTTTTTCCATCGAATAGCTTGCTAACATTCCAGGCATGTACTTCCCTGAAAACAAGGCTGAGACTAGGCCCTGAATATTCATTTGGAAAATTACCAAGAGCGAGAGCTTAGCTTGGCATGCCTGGTGTTGATTCTTAATAAGTGACTTCCTAGAGCTAAGGTATGGGACTAACAGCTTCAATAAGTTGTTTGAAAAATATTTTCTTCGATTTTTTTTTTTTTCTAGGTGTCTCCTAGCCCACTATTTCCTGTGGTGTGTGTCATATTGTAAGCTTTTTTTATGACAGCTTGTCAAGGCAGAGAAACACGTGTTTTTTTCCTCTCTCCCACAGTTTTGCTGATGTCAAACTAAGCTCCTGCGTACGTAGAATGAGATCATACCACTATGTGATGTAACGTAAACTTGTAGACGTTACAGCATTCATATTGTGGATCAAACTGAATGGAAACAAAAACATATTCCCACATAATTCCTTCTAGCTCAGCTTTTCTGGCAAATGTGTATAAGAGTTTGTGATTACATTTTGAACACATGAGTACACAGGGAAAAAAATGAATACATGCACTAGTAGCAATACAATGGGGGTTATTTACGAAAGGCAAATCCACTTTGCACTACAAGTGCAATACAAGTGCATTAAAAGTGCACTTGGAAGTGCAGTCTCTATAGATCTAAGGGGGACATTCAAGGAAAATAAAAAACAGCATTTTAGCTTGCACATGATTGGATGATAAAATCAGCAGAGCTTCCCCTCGTTTCAGATCTTCCCCTCACATCTACAGCGACTGCACTTGAAAGTGCACTTGTAGTGCAAAGTGGATTTGCCTTTCGTAAATAACCCCCACTGTCCAGAACTGGGCAATGTATAGTGATGTTGGCCATACACTCTGCAACACTGCAGACTGACAAAAAAATTTTACCAAATTCCTACGTTACATAGCATGGATGGCCGAATCTCCTGCTGTGACCTATTGCATACTCAAACAGAGGCCGTATCTGATTGGATGCAGCTGCTGTTATGCCAAAAAAAATAATCTGACTTGAACAATGTCAGCCGAGAAAGTGATGACAACGCCACCCACAGAATACATTTCTGTCAGTTTATTAGGAACCAGATTAAACTTGCATAGTGTATGGCCAACTTAAAGCAGAACTCTGGGAATCTTGTTACCCATGCAGTGGGTTAACTGCTCCTTTTGTCCATGGGCACAGAGAAAGGCTATACTCACTCAATTTTTCTATCCTCTGGAAAACAGTGCTCCCCCATGCCCAGCAGTGGACTTTCACATCCAGGTCTATGGGCGTGATGACGTCAGGAATAATCCACCATACCAGACCGCTAGCCCAAGTTGGGGGGATAAGGGCTGGAGCAGCAGGGACCGAAATGCTTGGTATATCTCCACTCTAATCACTCCTACACAGAAGCGAGCAGTTAACCCATGAAGTGTAGGCACAGCCTCACTGCATGGGAATGAAAAAAAATCCTAAAATTCTTCTTTAACTCACAGCAATCATTTAGAATCTACCTTAAAGTAGAACTATAGGTAAAAAGAAAAATTCTAACTATGGCCTAAGATCGAGCAATCACAATGTATGGTCCCATTGCGTTGTGCGGTTTGGTGCTTTAGAGATCTCAATCCCGCTCTTAAAAAGCACCCAACCTTGAGGCCTACTCTGCGTATCTGCTCACGAATATGCACTACTACCTTACTATCACCCGCTTACTCCTTCCCTATATTGGGGAATCCCTGTTTTCCCCCGGGATTACAAGATGGACCTTTCAGAAAACTTCTAGACTCGCAATGCTATCAGGCTTCGCACTTTGCACAATCTACGACCTAGCCCTCACTGTCTGTGCTGACCTCGCTAAATAATCGCTTCTGTTTTGACCTCGGGAGTGGAGTACAGTTATGACATTTTTTTAATACCCTACCACCCCCGGACAGATTCCAATGACCGATGAGTGCCTTAGAACCACTATGTAAGGAGACAGGTCCCTGTTCCCACACACTCTCACAAATGTACGCGCAACTGATCGCCCCCTGATGAGTATATCCCCCCCTTCCTAAGGAAATGGGAAATGATACTAGACAGGACCTTCTCCCAGGCACAACATAGGCAAATTATACATACAGCTCTAAAATCATCAATTTGCACCCGTGCCCAAGAAACTAACTTTAAACTCTTGACGAGATGGTACCGTACACCCTCACTACTCCACAAATTTTCCCCCTTGATCCCTGACAAATGCTGGAGATGTCAAGAAGATAGGGGGACCTTACTTCATATTTTCTGGTCCGGCCCGAATCTGGAGCACTTCTGGAGGTAGGTACATTGAATAACTCAGAAATGTACCGATTACATCCTCCCTGAAGACCCGGCTCTATTTCTGCTACATGTTTCGAACATACCTGAAAAAACATATAATAAATCAATCTTACGTCATCTTCTTAAAGCTGCTAGATCATGCATTGCCTGGCATTGGAGAGACATGAGGCCCCCTACAATATCTTTATGGCTTACAAGAATAAATAAGGTAAATAAGATGGAAGATCTGTTACTATCGGCCCAAAATCGATATGAGAGTTACTCTAAAACTTGGGTCCACTGGAATATATTATAATTTTCAGAAGAAGGAAAGGCCCTATTTGGATCCTGAGGCTTATTAAACATAGCGTTAGAGGACTCACTAAGCCCCCAGCCTCCTCTACGGCAGCTATACCTGTTCTGGCTTTTTCCTTTACCCCCTCCCCCTTTTTTTTCCTCTTCCCCCTTTTTCCCACTTTTTACTGTAATTTCTTTCCTCTATATCTTTTCTAGTTTTATCCTTTTACTTTAAAGGTGTTAAAGAAAAATAAGTTGTTCATGCATCCAGGACGGCAATGATTAATTGAATTTAGAGTGTGGATTCCTCCTCTAATAGCTCATGTCTTGAAGTTTCTATGATTATTGGGCGTTCTGTATGGCTGTATATATATTTATATTAATCATGACTGATGTAGAGTTTGTATAAGTCTGTTTTGTGTTTAATTAATTGATGTATTTGATCAAATGGATCAGGCTGTTTTGTGTATACTGGATAATTTAAATAAAGAATTTGAAACAAAAAAACCCTGTAAGGTTTATGTTTGCTCTCGTTGTCCCAATGGAGAGATATACCATCACTTCCTCTCCCATAGCCTAACAGGAAGTGAGAGGAAATCCCTGCAAATTATGAGAGTCTCTTGGGGCCCCCCAGTTCACCAGAACTAGTATCCCCATTGAAAGATTTCCCCTCTATTACTTTTAGTTATACTTTAAAAAATTTTGTTTACTACACTTTGATATTTGCAATTCTTTACTGACATGCCAAATTATCAAATTAGGTTCTATGACTGACAACATTTGTAGCAAGCCATATGCTTCTCTTTGTCATTTTGTATCTACTTTGGAAACATAAAAAAGAGAATAAAGTTGCTGAGGCAACACCATTTTGTTTTTCATTTCATCATGAGACGCCCATTTTTGTTTGAAAAAACATAGTAGTTGAAAAAAACTTTAGTTTGAGAACAGACATGGAATTTGTCACAGAAACCCACTATCTACAAAAAAAAAGAAAGAAACAGTGTTGCTGGAAACCTGGCTAAGGCCTGTGAAATGTCAGCAAATAGTGGACACCATTATAGTTATACTATTACTAGCATAATCATATTAAACTGGTAACAGCAAAGTAGGCACCTAGCAGTTTGTACATTTAGAAGTCACCTGGAAAGACCTGAATGCAATAAATTCCCAGTAATGGACCCTAAAGCAATTCTGTGATTTGTACATCTAGGTTTTTTTATTCCCCCACTCTTCCAAACCATAGAATCAACTTTCCTTTCCTTTGTTCAGTGCTGGGAGAGGAAGTAAATAAATTACTCTACTTACTGTAAAAAAAAAAGAAAAAAAAGACTTAATTCCCCCATCCACACGTTCGGTGTGGATGCGGGTATCCTCTCCACTGTGTTTTTGTATTCTGACAGCAGAGAAACTCCCTTGCCACCCTGCTATCAGAATACACTAATCAGCATGGCAGCCGATTGGCAAAACAATGACTAAACAGCAAGATCCTGCAATTGAAGAAGTATTATGATCAACTCACTGGTGGTCTATGTCACTTACCACCTCTCTGTGCTGCAGACTCTTCAGCATTTGGCATGTTAGAAATTATCAAATGCTTGTGTCCCTCACCACAAGCTTTGGTTCTTTACTCTGACCTACGCATCTTTACCTAGTTCTGTAGTGGTGTAGAAGTTAGAGGAAGGAAATAAAGCACATAGCAAGGGGTACAGGCTTCTGACCATACAGGAAGTGTGGAATGTTGAAGATTCTGTTGGAGTAACTTGACTTTTGCTGTTTTATGCCAGAAAATGTCCCACTTGTATCAATTAAATTACATTGAATCATCTTCTGTGCCATCTTGTACAGTTTAGCTTCCAGTAGTTCTTGTCAAGTTGGCAAAATTCCTTATTACCTTTCCAGACTTAAGGAGATTTTTCACTTGCATAAATTGATGTTTAAAGCAAAATAACTCATTAGATAATATAACTCTTTAGATGATTGTCTACTGGGAAATCCTGTGGTGATATAAACTTGTAGGGCAAGGCCTAGTTTTCCTTAAAGTTGGTATTCTAGCTACAACATTGTTGGCCATTGGGGTCTGCCTGTTTGTGGGTTGCCCAAGACCTAGTAGAATACTTACCTTTTCTACTAAACTTACTTCTTCACATATAATAGTCATATATTCATGTACTTGTAGAGTAATTCACAAACAGGCTACTCCAGCCCTCGATAGTAACAGACTCCTCAAGGGTGCACACACCTTTACCATTGAATAGTTCACTACCTCTGCATCCCAGCTCCACACAGAATTACAGAAATTCCACTAAGATAATTTTATCTCTTAGGTCTCGTACACACCACCCAACATGTCCGATGAAAACGGTCCACGGACCGTTTTAATCGGACATGTCCGCTGGGATCATTTGGTCTGATGTGTGTACACACCATCAGACCAAATTCCCCGCGGACAGAATACGCGGTGACAACGTGGCGCCGACGATGACGCCGCGACGTGCGCGCACCAGGAAGTTCAATGCTTCCACGCATGCGTCGAATCACTTTGACGCATGCATGGGATTTCGGGCCAGCGGACATGTCCGATGAGTCGTACTGACCATCGGACATGTCCGACGGACAGGCTTCCAGCGGACAAGTTTCTTAGCATGCTAAGAAACTTTTGTCCGCTAGAAAATTGTCTGCTAGGCTGGGAAACTGTCCGGTCGGCCCTACACACGACCGAACATGTCCACGGAAACTGGTCCGACGGACCAGTTTCAGCGGACATGTTCGGTCGTGTGTACAAGGCCTTAGATGTTACTATGTGCACGTTGGCACCAATGACAAAGTCAAAGGCAGATGGAGTGTAAAAAACAATTTGAGGGACTTAGGAGCTAAATTGAGGAAAAGGACCTCCAACGTAGTATTCTCAGAAATACTACTGGTACCTTCAGCCACATCAAAAAGGCAGAGGGAGATTAGGGAGGTAAACAAGTCGCTGAGCTGGTGTAGTAAGGAGGGGTTTGGGTTCCTGGAGAACTGGGCCGACTTTTCAGTCAGTCACCAGTTCTATAGAAGGAATGGACTGCACCTAAAAGAGGAGGGTGCATATCTGCTGGGAGTGAAGATGGCAAAAAGGTTGGGGCTTTTAAACTAGGCGATTGGGGGGAGAGTCCAGAGGTAGAGATAGTCAGCATGGAACATATTCCAGAGGGTAGTATTGGAGGTATTAGTGGTAGGTTGACTAAAGCACATAAAAGGTAAGTATAGTAACAAGTCATATTTGCAATCTAGGAAACAAATAATAAGAGGACAGTATGCGACCGGTCTAAACTTTGTGGCATGTTCACCAATGCCAGAAGCCTGGTGGACAAGTTGGGAGAATCAGAGATACTGTTATACGAGGAGGATTTAAATTTTGTGGGAATTTCAGAGACTTGGTTCAACAGCTCTCATGATTGACTGCCAACCATTCAAGGATATTCCCTTTATCGCAGGGATAGAGAGGGTAAAAAAGGGGGAGGGGTATGCCTGTATACCAAGAATAATGTACAAGTTAATGTGAGAGAGGACATCACTAAGGGAGCTAGGGAAGAGGTGGAATCCTTATGGGTAGAGCTCCAAAGGGATGAAACTAAGGGGAAAATAATACTGGGAGTATGCTATAGGCCCCCTAACCTGAGAGAGGAGGGGGAGATGGACATCACATCACAATTTGGATTAGCAGCAAGGATGGGAAGTGTCATCATAATAGGGGATTTTAATTATCCAGACATTCATCTAAGGCTCGCCAGTTCCTAAATGTCTTGCAGGACAATTTCATGGGTCAGATGGTAGATGCACCAACTAGAAACAAAGCGTTACTAGACCTACTAATTACTAACAATACAGACCTGATCATGGATGTGGAAATAAGGGGCAATTTAGGAAACAGCGATCACAGGTCAATTAGCTTTAGTATAAATCACACAAATAGGAAACATAAGGGGAATACAAAGACACTGAATTTCAAAAGAGCCAACTTTCCTAAACTACGAACCTTGCTAGAAGATATAAATTGGGATAAAATCTTAGGAACAAAAAACACAGAGGAGAGGTGGGTTTGCTTTAAGAGCATATTAAAAAAGAGAATTAGCCAGTGCATCCCATTGGGAAATAAATTTAAAAGAGCGAACAAAAGTCCTGGATGGCTTAACTCCAATGTAAAACTGCATATAAAAGCAAAGGAGAAGGCCTTCAAGATATACAAGGCTGAGGGATCATCATCAGCATTTAGACTTTACAAAGAATGTGTAAGGTACCTGTGGTAGGTAGTGTCAAAAGTGGAGCTTGTGTGCTGAGGATTCAGGCTAAAACATAGTCAGGCAGGTCAGGACGAAAATGGATCAGGTAAAGCGGTACATGATTGAAATCCAGAGAGTGGTCAGGCAGGCAGAGGTCATACACAAGCTGTCGTTGAAGTACAAAATCAGCAGGCTAGAGAGTAGTCAGGAATTTAAGCAGGAGTTTATACACGGAAATCAGAGTCACAAAGCTTATCACAACACCCAGGGAGCTGGTCCACACAAATGAGCACTGAGAGATAGGAAGTGCTGCTATTTATGGGCTGCTTTGATTGTAGATTGTCCACAACTGGCAGCAGGTGGGGCTAGTGAGTCTAAGGTAATGCTTCAAACTAAGAGGACATTTCCATAACTCCAGAGCTCCTCCGTGGCACAACAGGTAAGACTGCAGGAAGATCCTAGTTCAAATACACCCAGGTACATGACAGAATGCAACAAGATATGTAGGGGTGCAATTAGGGTGGCTAGGATAGAACACAAAAGACAAATAGCGGAGGAGAGCAAAAAAAATCCCAAGAAATTCTTTACAAATTTGGTTACAAAGGATAGGGAGATAGCAAAGGTATTGAATTTATTCTTCTCCTCAGTCTTTACGAGGGAATTGGGGGGCTTCAGTAACCAAAACTGCAGTGTTTATACTCATGACACATCTCAGGAAGCACCCTCATGGCTAACAGAAGACAGAATTAGAAATAGACTTGGAAAACTTAACATTAATAAGTCACCGGGACCAGATGGCTTGCACCTGAGAGTCCTTAGGGAACTTAGTCAAGTAATTGCCAGACCATTGTCCTAATTTTTACTGACAATCTACTGACTAGAATGGTACAAGCTGGATGGAGAAAAGCCAATGTAGCACTAATATTTAAAAAAGGGCCAAAATACATCCCTCGGAATTACAGACTAGTTAGCCTAACATCAATAGTATGCAAGCTCTTGGAGGGGATGATAAGGGACTATATACAACATTTTAGTAAAGAAAATGGTATAATTATCAGTAATCCGCATGGATTCATGAAGAATCGCTCTTGCCAAACCATTCTATTAACCTTCTATGAGGAAGTGAGCTCCCATCTAGATAAAGGAAGGCCCGTAGATGTGGTGTATCTGGATTTTGCAAAAGCATTTGACACAGTAAGCCATAAACTTTTACTGTACAAAGTAAGGTCCTTTGGCATGGACCATAGGGTGAGAATATGTATTGAAAACTGTCTACAAGGGGGAGTTTCATAGGATCGTGATAAATGGGGAGTACTCAGAATGGTCAGAGGTGGAAAATGGGGTCCCTCAGTGTTCTGTGCTGGGACCAATCCTATTTTATTTGTTCATTAATGACCTGGAGGTTACTAAGCTAAGCAGGGCAATAACTTCTCCGCAGGATTTGAAAACCTTGCAAAAAGATCAGAACAAACTAATGGGGTGGGCAACTGAGGTTTAATATGGAAACATTTTAAATAATGCATTTGGGTGGCAAAAATATGAATGCAATCTACTCACTGGGGGGAGAACCTCTGGGAGAATCAATGATGAAAAAGGACCTGGGGATCCTAGTAGATTATAGGCTCGGCAATGGCATGCAATGCCAAGCTGCTGCTAACAAAGCACACAGAATATTGGCATGCATTAAAAATAGGATTAACTCAAGAGATAAAGCAATAATTCTCCCACTCTACAAGACTCTGGTCCGACCTCACCTGGAGTATGCTGTCCAGTTCTGGGTACCAGTCCACAGGAAAGGATTGTTTACAAAGTCCAAATAATTAGTCATAATAAAGGGTATTTTAAATGGTCCTAAAGAAGCAGACATGCTTTGAATAAACCGCTCACCACCAGTCATGTCCTCACCCATGCTCCATAATGCTCCATGCTCCATAATAAGGTACTTTCCTCAGCTGTCCAAGTCTAGTTAGAATTACTGGGCCAACCCAAAATGGGTGTCCACTCAGGAGAACATGACTCTTCTCCTTACATGTTGCTACTGCCACATGACCCATTTCCCAAGCACAACCACAACTGGTTGGTCCCACCTCCCTAAATATATCTCTAACAGGTTGGCAGAGGTAGCTTATCCTGACTGGCAGGGGTAAGTGGACTAACACCTCTTTATAATCGCAATTATTAGTTAAAATAACTTTTCTGCAGGATACATTTTTTTTTATATCTTAATATATAACATGAGGAGTGAGATTTGTTGCAGCAGGAAATTAAGATCCATGATTTGTTGATGAATGAGTAACCACATTAGCATTCACTAATTACTGGAATACTGGTTTTGATCGCGGGACACTGGTGGACATCGAGTCCGTGGGTCCTGTGGGCACGGTCACGGAGCTCACGGCAGGGGCGCGTGCACGCCGCTGGCCACACACATACGCTTGTACGGCGCGAAATCCAAAGCAACGTATACAGTATATACGTTTCTTTGCACAGTCGTGCCATACTGCCACCGTATATTTACATGACGCAGTCAGCAAGTGGTTTAACAAGTTTCGTTTTTAAGCATCAATAAAAAAGCACATTTCAAGCTTATGTTAGAAGTAACCTAAGGAAACATAATGATATTAATTTATTTTGCCCAACATGTTAATTCTCCTGCAAGCCATATAAATATTAGGGCTGAGAAAACGAACAAAAATATGTAACAAAGGAGAAAATTAGCTTATGATCATTCTATTATCCTGAGGAATAACTGCGAGAACAAACATATGGATTTTTCATTACAAAAAATCTGAAGATTTGCCATCATTTGCTGAAAAGTGCTCCTCCTTAATGAAAGCATGTCTCCCAGCTGATACAGGGATTCTAGTTCAGTGGTTTACTGAATAATTTGCACAGCTAATATAATATATCTTTGATCAGGGCATAAAAAAGAATTTCAGCTCTCAGCATAGGACCATTTAAGAATACCATGGTAACCTTAGCCACAGTTAGCAATTTTATTATAAAAGAAACTCTATAAAAAGAAATCGTCTTTATGAACTATTGCTTCTGTGAGCAGGAAGTCTCAAGGAATGATTTGGAAGCCCTAATATTATTTCTGAAGTTCAGATATTATTAAAAAAAAAAATCTTTGAAGTAGAAATAAAGTAAAATTTGATGCGTACTCACATTGAGAATATTACATTTATACTTCTAGAAAAACTAGCTAAAAAGGAAACAGATGGATAGTATATCTATCAAGCTCAAGCTTGGGGCAACACCTCTGAAAATGTATGTAATATGGATCATAGCTATGAAGATAATTTATCAAGCAACTTTTTGTCATTAAAAGTGTTTTTTTTTTTGTCCAATAAATTGGATACAAAAATGGAATGAAGGTCTTTAAAAAAGCGATGCAATAAATAAATCTTGGCACTGGAGTCTCCACCCACTGTCACTTATTATATACTCCAGCCAGAGGATTGTGTGGCTAAAACAGGAACAATTGTCCAAATGTTGAGGAACCATGAAGAGTTTATTTTGTCTTATGACATCTGCTTTGCAGTCAGCTGTTGGAGCTAATAAAGGGGGCTCTTTAGAAACCCCTGAAATGGGTTGGCTTGTTCTTATTGACATTTTAGAATGAATTAAACTCTTCAGGGTTCTTCTGTTTTATCTATTCTCCTTTCACCTGAAGCAGCTCCTAGTGGCCTCTTAAAATCTGTAAGCAGTTATTCATATACAATTGTACACTTCAATACAGCTTATATCTTGAATGTAAGAGTAATCTACATATGAGTGCCTCCTACTTCAGTCTCTAAAGTTATATGTTGTTACTATCACCACTGCAAGGAGATCATGTGGACATTGTCAGATAACAAACACAGCATCCACCTTGAAGGCTATATTTACTGTTACTGCCACTCTGCTGTGCTCTCGGGTTATTGGCGAAAAACGAAAACTGATGCTAGGTAATTATGTGACAGTTACATTCTAGATGATAGAGTTGGAGGTTTCCATGTATGCAATTTAGGGTCCTTTCACACGTGCGGACCGTTCGTCCGTTTTTTCATATGTCCGTTTACGGACTGCAATGCTTTCCAATGGGATACCGTACGTTAGCGGATGAGCTAACATCCGTCTCCGTTAAGCTCCGTTTTTTTGAACGGAAGAAAACCCTATTTTTCTTCCGTCAAAAAAACGGAACGGACGAAAAACGGATGTTAGCGGACGATACGTTTAACGTCCGATCCGCTAACATCCGTTTTTCATCAAAATATGTAATAAAAATAAAGTTCAAACAAAAAAAAAAACGGATGAAAAAACGGATGAAAAACGGATGAAAAACGGATGACAACTGATGAAAAACAGATGTAAAACGGATGTAAAACGGATGAAAAAACGGATCAACTGATGATAAAAAACTGATCTAAAAAACGGTCCGCACGTGTGAAAGGACCCTTAGGGTTGTGTTTACTAAACCAATACAATGACTGAACTATCCCCTTTTGGACCAGCTAAGAGATTAAAAACAAACGTCTCAATTTATTTTGGTGGTTCAAATCCATGGGTGACCCATTATTTGCAAATAAAGCAACAAATCTAAAGGTTGGTACACAGGGGCTAAATATCAGCCAGTATCGGCCAGTTCAACAGAAACCGGTCAACATTTAGCCCCTGTGTACAGCAGTCTGTCCAACAGAAGCGAGTCTACCGACCCGCTTTTATTGACTGGGCATGCTGAAAAAACAGCATCCAGTGCCATGTCTTTCTGCTGCTCCGTTCCTCTGTTATCAGCATGAGTCACTTCTGACAAGTTCTCCAAAACATGAGATAACAGCAGCTGAAAATGTGTGTGGGGAAGGGGCTTAGAGGTAAATAAACAGAGAGCTTGTCTATTCAGAGTACAGCTCTGCATGTTCCTTTGTTCCTCTGCCTCTGTGGAGTGGGGGTGTGCCTATCCTCCAATCAGCTCTCACGCAGTGTATGCCCAAACTGCACACCCACTGCTGGAAGAGGAAGAAAGATTTGTAACACAATCTGCACTTTCCAAAGAGTGTAGAAACAGATATGCATGTAAAACTTGTGTAGGAGAATTTGTTTCATCTTTGTGTATAATCTGAGGCTGTTCACTTCACTGGGTATATGAGAGGATTTAGAATCACTTTAAGTGTGACCAAGGGATCCCCTCCTTTCAGATGTACCAGACAAATAGAGAGAAATTGACAGTGAGAAAAACTGCATTAGATTCCTTTTAGCATTATATATAACTACTCACAACTCTTGGTGCAATAGCTGCCTTTTAGGGGTAAAATATTGTACATTTTGCAGCAAAATTACTAATTTTAAGAAAAAGCTCTCAATTTTTCTCGTTGCTTAAGCTAAATTTGCTTGCCTAATAATGAGTCGACTTGGTACAGTTTTTGTTCCTAGAAGAACAGGTCTGGGATAGTTGAAAGTAGCTTTTGTAACAATTTAAATTGCCCACTGCGCCTTTAAAAAACATTAAAACCGCCTTAGGATTGTTCTTTCCATTGACTCCAATGCTTGTCTCTAAACTGGCAAAATGTTACTGAGATGTCCAAGTTTTCATTAAAATGTGGGGAAAATTGGATTTGTCAAACTCGCCCAACCCTACTACCTATTTACAGGCACTTTAATAATCAGTTAACACAGAAATGTAATAATTTATTATTTTAGAATTTATTTATAAATTTATAATTCATAAAAAAAAAAGGTTAAAGACTCTTGCTAGGGTCAGTCAGTATTCAGTACTGTCTCTGCTTACTGCAGTAGGCACACACAGCAGGGTACTACTAGTGTTGAGCAGAATATGCCATATTCGATTTCGCGATATATCTCGAATATATATTCGAATATTCGAGATATATTCGCTAAATTCGAATATTCGTGATATTTTATCGAAATTAATTGAATGCGATTTTTCGCTATTGCGAATGCGAAAATAATTGCGATTTTTTTAATAACTGCGGTAGGAGCGCTCTGATTGGCTTAGAATATTCGTGATATTTTATCGAAATATCGCAACATGCGAATGCGATATTTATTGCGCAATTTCGAGATATGCTGGAGGAGCGCTCTGATTGGCTCAGAATATTCGTGATATTTTATCGAAATATCGCAACATGCGAATGCGATATTTATTGCGCAATTTCGAGATATGCTGGAGGAGCGCTCTGATTGGCTCAGAATATTCGTGATATTTTATCTAAATATCGCAACATGCGAATGCGATATTTATTGCGCAATTTCGAGATATGCTGGAGGAGCGCTCTGATTGGCTCAGAATATTCCTGATATTTTATCGAAATATCGCAACATGCGAATGCGATATTTATTGCGCAATTTCGAGATATGCTGGAGGAGCGCTCTGATTGGCTCAGAATATTCCTGATATTTTATCGAAATATCGCAACATGCGAATGCGAAATTTATTGCAGATATTTCGAAAACTGCTGTAGCAGCACTCTGAAATCGAATATGTATGATATTTTAACCAAAATACATATTGCGATTGCGATTTTTCGATCGCGCATGCGCAATTGCGCGAACAACACGCGACCATTTCCTGGAGCCTTGCCAGTTTCCCAATATTACAGCAACATGGTGGGAAGCAATTTCACAAAGTCTGAGGAAAAGTTGCTGATTTGTGTAAGTATTTTGACCACTGTTATTTCATCATCTTCAACTGCATTTAAGTCTAGTTTAAAAGTTAGTATATATGATCAGATATTAGTATTTAACCAAAAATGTGTCTCCTGCTTTTACAAAACTACAAGTCCCAGCATGCCTGGACAGCTGCAGACACCCTGGTTGGCAAATGTGTATTTAGGCACTTTTCCTTGTTATTTAGCATAATGAATTTAAATTTTTTTTGGACATAGGACGTATGCGAACGTCCTGACTTCAGTGTCCTCAAGGCCCAAGGACGTTCGAATACATATTGCCCTTTAGATGTTGCAGAACTACAACTTCCAGCATGCCTGGGAATGCTGGCACTTCTAGTATTGTAAGTTCTGCAGGCCCACATTTTTCAGGCCTTTATGCACGGGTCTCTAAACTGTGGCACCCTAGATGCAGCAAAAGTAAAATTCTTAGCATGCACTGAAAGACCGTGGCTGATGGGAGTAGTAGTTTTGCAACAGCTGGAGGTGGACTGGTCTTGAAACCCAGAGTTAGGTAACAAACCCGTAGTGTTTTGCAACCATTCTGCCTCCAGCTGGTTATTTTCTGTTGAAAAGCCTGTGGCGTGCAAAACACAACCCAAAAACTCCACCCGGTGCAAGGAAAAATTTGCACACACCTAAAGAGTGACATCACAAAAAACTGCGACGGTTGCATACGTCAGTGGTCCTCCGAAAAGGTCCCGTCTCTGACCCCCCGGGGCGTTAGGCTCCTAGGCTCCTGACAGGGAAAAGAGTTACTGTGGTCCATACAGCCGAAGCCATATGGACCCATCTCGGTCCAAGCAGCGCAATCAACACGCGAACAACACGCGACCATTTCCTGGAGCCTTGCCAGTTTCCAACTTATGATCGCAGCGCAATCACACAGCAACATGGTTGGAAGCAATTTCACTAAGTCTGAGGAAAAGTTGCTGATTTGTGTAAGTATTTTGACCACTGTTATTTCATCATCTTCAACTGCATTTAAGTCTAGTTTAAAAGTTAGTATATATGATCAGATATTAGTATTTAACCAAAAATGTGTCTCCTGCTTTTACAAAACTACAAGTCCCAGCCCAGCCCAGCATTTAAGTCTAGTTTAAAAGTTAGTATATATGATCATATATTAGTATTTCACAAAAAATGTGTCTCCTGCTTTTACAAAACTACAAGTCCCAGCATGCCTGGACAGCTGCAGACACCCTGGTTGGCAAATGTGTATTTAGGCACTTTTCCTTGTTATTTAGCATAATGAATTTAAAATTTTTTTGGACATAGGACGTATGCGAACGTCCTGACTTCAGTGTCCTCAAGGCCCAAGGACGTTCGAATACATATTGCCCTTTAGATGTTGCAGAACTACAACTTCCAGCATGCCTGGGAATGCTGGCACTTCTAGTATTGTAAGTTCTGCAGGCCCCCATTTTTCAGGCCTTTATGCACGGGTCTCTAAACTGTGGCACCCTAAATGCAGCAAAAGTAAAATTCTTAGCATGCACTGACAGACCGTGGCTGATGGGAGTAGTAGTTTTGCAACAGCTGGAGGTGGACTGGTCTTGAAACCCAGAGTTAAGTAACAAACACGTAGTGTTTTGCAACCATTCTGCCTCCAGCTGTTTTTTTCCTGTTGAAAAGCCTGTGGCGTGCAAAACACAACCCAAAAACTCCACCCGGATGCAGTGAAAAATGTGCACACACCTAAAGAGTGACATCACAAAAAACTGCGACTGGTACATACGTCAGTGGTCCTCCGAAAAAGGTCCCGTCTCTGACCCCCCGGGGCGTTAGGCTCCTGACAGGGAAAAGAGTTAGCAACGCATATCTCCCCTATACGTGTATCCTGTGTTGTTAATAATATATTCATAATTATGCAAATGATAATGGCTGCTATATTTATGCAAAAAAGGTGGCGACCGAAATGGCAGGATATAAAATCTTTCATGTTACCCCTGTCATTGATTAATAAGGCGAGAATGCTTCCAATTGTTGAATAGCATACATTTACGTCATATATCCATAAGGCTGTCAACAGAAGTATTACAATATACTTTGTTCTTCATCTTGCAGAAGTTCCTGGAAACAGGATACGATGAGCTGCGGCGGCAGCCACAGAAAAGGGCTGTGGTCAGCGCCCTAATCGCTGACTTTGGCGGCCAACATGACCACAAGGCCATTGTTAAGAAGTGGTCTGACCTGAAGAGGCGCCAAATGGGTAATGTCAGACGTCTTCGGGCTAAATATCATCCAGGTAAGTTATTGTTGACAGTTATGTTTTTTTTTAAAAAAGTGTATTTTGTGCGTGAACTCGAAAGAGAGAGGAGCCGGCCTGCAGGAGTTGGGAGGCCTCCCCCAGAGGCAATCTGCCACCTTTCTCCATGCCCCGGTTGGCAATGGCGGGTGTGAGGGGGTCCTCCCAACCCAACCTCGCATAGCACACCCACCAGTGGCGGGGCTGAGACCACCAAACTCAATTCACAGGTAGCCGAGAGCGGGATCCGAACCCCTAGCTGCAGAGGTGAATCAGTTGTCAGTGCAGTGGCAATCGCGTGGAGCCACCGCAGCTCCTTTGGTGACAGTTATGTAAGGTCATATGTAATTCATGTAAGGTCAGATGTTGTTAACCAAGATGCCATGTTGTGCTAACATATATCACCACCGGCCAAGGTATTCATAGTACTGTTGAAAAAAGACATGGGGCAGCAGACAGGAACACAGAAGTTATGTGGGAACATAATTTTCCCATTGCTTTGCATGGGACTTTAAAGAAAAACCCCGACCATGGCAAGTGGGGGTGGGTAAGGTTTAAACCACCTATCCTATGTTTGTGGCTGACATATAAGTAACCTGTGTGCCAAGTTTCATATAAATATCTTTAGCCGTTTGTACGTGATGCTGGAACATACATACATACATACATACATACATACATTTATGCACACACACACGTTGAGTTTTATATATATAGATTACCACTAAATTCCTGTGTTAGGAGTGGGGTTGTTATAGTAATCCCGTGTGCTCCATCAGGCCCTTTTTTTAACATGAGATGGTCTGAACAAAACAAAGTAGACAAAAACAGCTCATTTTAACATGGTTGCATCCCAGCTCACGCTCAGTCCCCTGTAGTGCCCACAAGACCCTTTAATATAACATTGTCCCATTGGTTAACTGTCTATATAAATCAATTTGTATTCATATACAATACAGCAGAGTACACAGAATTTGCATACGTCATTAGAAAACATTTTTATAATATATGAACATTGTGTTATTATAGGAGCTCCAATGCCAGTTATCCGCGCCAAGCGCAGAAGGCGCCAGGCCGATGAGGAGGAGGAGGAGGATGCGGCAGAGGAGGATGCGGCAGAGGAGGAGATGGATGAAGAGGAGCAGCCAGGGCCCTCCCACTCCCCAACCCCAGCTCCTGCTGAGGAGCAAGCTGAGGAGATTCCCCCCCCCACCACCCCAACTTCTCAAGCGGAAGAGCAGGAGGAAGAGAGCGGTCCTGTGAGCCTCGCTCAGGAAGGTAAATATGTGCACAATGATTAATAACATTTCAACAACAAAATGTAGATATAAAAATGGACAACATATAAAGCGCACCTGTCAGATTGTAGAACCATAATATGGTATTGATGCTAGAAGTATACAGGTAGTGCATAATTATTAGGCAAGTTGTATTTTTTGAGGATTCATTTTATTATTGAACAACAACCATGTTCTCAATGAACCCCAAAAACTCATTAATATCAAAGCTGAATTTTTTTGGAAGTAGTTTTTAGTTTGTTTTTAGTGTTAGTTATTTTCGGGGGATATCTGTGTGTGCAGGTGACTACTATTACTGTGCAGAATTATTAGGCAACTTAACCAAAAAATAAATAGATACCCTTTTCAATGATTTATTTTTAACAGTGAAACCAATATAACATCTCAACATTCACAAATACACATTTCTGACATTTAAAAACAAAACAAAAACAAATCAGTGACCAATATAGCCACCTTTATTTGCAAGGACACTCGAAAGCCTGACATCCATGGATTCTGTCAGTGTTTTGATCTGTTCACCATCAACATTGCGTGCAGCAGCAACCACAGCCTCCCAGACACTGTTCAGAGAGGTGTACTGTTTTCCCTCCTTGTAAATCCCACATTTGATGATGGACCACAGGTTCTCAATGGGGTTCAGATCAGGTGAACAAGGAGGCCATGTCATTACTTTTTTTTATTTAATACCCTTTCTTGCCAGCCACGCTGTGGAGTACTTTGACACGTGTGATGGAGCATTGTCCTGCATGAAAATCATGTTTTTCTTGAAGGATGGTGACTTTTTCCTGTACCACTGCTTGAAGAAGGTCTCTTCCATAATCTGGCAGTAGGACTGGGAGTTCAGCTTGACTCCATCCTCAATCCGAAAAGGCCCCACAAGCTCATCTTTGATGATACCACCCCAAACCAGTACTCCACCACCACCTTGCTGGCGTCTGAGTCGGACTGGAGCTCCCTGCACTTTACCAATCCAGCCACGGGCTCTTCCATCTGGCCCATCAAGACTCACTCTCATTTCAGCAGTCCATAAAACCTTAGAAAAATCTTTCTTGAGATATTTATTGGCACAGTCTTGACGTTGCAGCTTGTGTGTCTTGTTCAGTGGTCATCGTCTTTCAGCCTTTCTTACCTTGGCCATGTCTCTGGGTATTGCACACCTTGTGCTTTTGGGCACCCCAGTGATGTTGCAGCTCTGAAATATGGCCAATCTTGTGGCAAGTGGCATCTTGGCAGCTGCACGCTTAACTTTTCTCAGTTCATGGGCAGTTATTTTGCACCTTTGTTTTTCCACACGCTTCTTTTGTTTGATGATCACGCTTCAGAAGCTTTGCAACTTTAAGAGTGCTGCATCCCTCTGCTAGATATCTCTCTATTTTGGACTTTTCAGAGTCTGTCAAATCCTTCTTTTGGCCCATTTTGACAAAGAAAAGGAAATTGACTAATAATTATGCACACCTGATATAGAGTGTTGATGTCATTAGACCACACACCTTCTCATTACAGAGTTGTACATTACCTAATATGCCTAATCTGTAGTAGGCTTTCGAGCCTATACAACTTGGAGTAAGACAACATGCATAAAGAGGATGATGTGGTCCAAATACTCATTTGCCTAATAATTCTGCACTCCCGGGATGTGTTAGACACATAACAAGTGTATACACATGATAATGATTGATTAATAAGCAAAAAAAAAATTTTATTTATTTGGTAACGTTATTTTAAATCCAATTTTTTTTTTTATTATATCCTAACAGTATCAGGAAAGATGAGGAGGCAGACCGCGCTGATAAAGACAACCCACCAGAGGATCCAGGCAAATCAGCGCCAGATCCGCTACCTTATTCAGCAAAATGTGCTGCTGGAGCAGCAGCAATTAAAAAATATTGAGAAGCTGGAGCGCCTTCAGAAGCTCAATCAGAGTTATATCTGAAATTATGTTTTTATTAATAAATATTATTTTTTGGAAATGTTTCATTTCTTTTTGAGATAGATTTGTAGGTTTTTCAACACATCTAACTTAACATCAAACAAATCAACATCAACACATTTAACTTCATAATAAGCAAAAACATTTTATACTATTATTTTATTTAACAGTAACCTAGGACAAACTAAAGCACACGACACAGACACGACGAACACAAAATAAACAGTTGAAAAATGAACATAACAAAAGCAACAATATATATATATATACAAAGAGAGAGAGAGGGAGAGCAAGAAAGAGAGAGAATGCAGATGAGCTCTTGCAGACAGCCCAATGGTTGCAGTATAAATGCCGCAAAACAGTGTTTAACATAAGGTTCATTGTTATAGTTACACTTGCTGTTTAGATCCGGTCTGGTAGCTTGTAGCGGAGGCTGTTGGTGGATCCGCTGTGCCAGAGAGGTCATGAAGCTTTACTCAGCATGGAGGCAGCAGCAGGAGTATTAAAATATAATATAACTAGACAATGCATTTCCTGAGGAAAATGCGAGTGGGAATGCTGAATAGCTTAATTGGTGAGCCCCTTGCCAAAGACATTCACCATAACCACTACACTATCTTTAGGACACACAGCTTCTTTCTCTATCTGCAAAGTATAGCGTATGCTGACTTCCTGGTCGCCCCTCCCCCCTCAATAGGTTTCCCCTCCCCCCCAGGTCAGTGAGGAGGAATATTGCACTGAGGTCAGGAAAGTGATTTATAGAAAGAAATAACATTACAAACGCTTTTAATTCACAGATCTAATACATGATTTAAGCCTCCAAACAAAGCTTAATAAATCCTCAAACGTACATGCAATTGATACAACGACTACACCGTTTGAAATACACGGCCCTTGTAAACGCATCGATATGAAATTTATGTAGATAAACTTAAAAATGTGGCCATGTCTGCGATTTAGAAAAGAGCGTCTTTGTGAGTTCTGCAGCAACATTTTTTAGATAATTTAACATGAGAGTCTATGAGACATAATTTCTGGCTGTTGCTCCAATAACTAAAACTAAAATACGTATCGCAGACTTGATCACATTGCCATAAACCAGACAAGCATAGCTACGTTTTGATCTAAAAATTGTGTATGAAAAGTAGATCTTGTGGGCGTGAGACCAATTTGTTTCCCCTTTTTGTAAAGATATTTTTAATTACAAAGATCTAGAATGTTAAGGTCACATGACAGACTCTAAATCCCCTCCATAGGATTACATTATAACCTATCGCATTTTTGTGAAAAATTCGCAAAACGTAAATTGCGTTTTCACCAAAAAATTGTAAACGCTAACTATCTGAAAAGTCATAGCCGGATAGCTAAATATTTTGTGACCGCTTTACAGTTTTTTCAGTGTCTGTAAGTGAAAGTATGAAGTAGCTGAAACTTTTGGCAGGGCATGTGAATTCAAAGGGGAAAAGGATGTTCTCATTGACTTCAATGTTAAAAAAAGGGTCTTAAAAGCTAAAAATTTATAAAAGTGTAAAAAGTAGGAAAAAACTTGAACAAGTCCCATCATTTGCTGAAAGAGACGAACATTTTTACAGTTGAATGGTCTCAATAGCTGAAAGTATGCCGAAGTTACGCTGAACCAAAAAACGTAAGGAATAATAAGATTACTAAATTTACGGATATCAATACTGGAAATGTTTATTAAAGCATTCACACTAATTAAGATTAATACATTTACGGGTATCCATACTAGGAATGCTTATTAAAGCATTCCCACTAAGTATCACACAGGCACGATTTACAAGCAGTAGTGGTAATAGTAATACATAGCATAAAAACACTTGGGGAATACTTTACAGCATTAGTAGTGGTCATAATAGTCAATAGTGTACCAAAAAATTGGGACACAGGTGTCTTGACTGAGCTGTAATAGTAGTAGTAGACATTGACAATACAGTGTCAAATCACTCGGGCAAGAGGTGCCATGATGAACAGCAGTCTTAATAAGAGTATATAGGGTGTGAAATAACTGCTGACATAGGTGTCTTGACTGGGCAGCAGAAGCAGCAGTAGTAGTATTAACAGTAGTAGTTGATACAGAGTCATATCACATGGGCAGGAGGTGCCATGATGTACAGCAGTCTTAATAAGAGTATATAGGGTGTGAAATAACTGCTGACATAGGTGTCTTGACTGGGCAGCAGAAGCAGCAGTAGCAGTATTAACAGTAGTAGTTGATACAGAGTCATATCACATGGGCAGGAGGTGCCATGATGTACAGCAGTCTTAATAAGAGTATATAGGGTGTGAAATAACTGCTGACATAGGTGTCTTGACTGGGCAGCAGAAGCAGCAGTAGCAGTATTAACAGTAGTAGTTGATACAGAGTCATATCACATGGGCAGGAGGTGCCATGATGTACAGCAGTCTTAATAAGAGTATATAGGGTGTGAAATAACTGCTGACATAGGTGTCTTGACTGGGCAGCAGAAGCAGCAGTAGTAGTATTAACAGTAGTAGTTGATACAGAGTCATATCACATGGGCAGGAGGTGCCATGATGTACAGCAGTCTTAATAAGAGTATATAGGGTGTGAAATAACTGCTGACATAGGTGTCTTGACTGGGCAGCAGCAGCAGCAGAAGCAGCAGTAGTAGTATTAACAGTAGTAGTTGATACAGAGTCATATCACATGAGCAGGAGGTGCCATGATGAACAGCAGTAGGAATAGGAGTATATAGAGTGTCAAATAACTGCTGACATAGGTGTATTGACTGGGCGGCAGCAGCAACAGCAGAAGCAGCAGTAGTAGTATTAACAGTAGTAGTTGATACAGAGTCATATCACATGGGCAGGAGGTGCCATGATGAACAGCAGTAGGAATAAGAGTATATAGAGTGTTAAACAACTGCTGACATAGGTGTATTGACTGGGCGGCAGCAGCAGCTGAAGCAGCAGTAGTAGTATTAACAGTAGTAGTTGATACAGAGTCATATCACATGGGCAGGAGTTGCCATGATGTACAGCAGTCTTAATAAGAGTATATAGGGTGTGAAATAACTGCTGACATAATTGTCTTGACTGATCCAAAGGAGTCATGGGAGAAAATCATGTGGTCAGATGAGACTATAATATAATTTTTTGATCATAATTTCACTAACCGTGTTCGGAGGAAGAATAATGATGAGTACCATGCCAAGAACGCCATCCCTAATGTGAAGCATGGGGGTGGTAGCATCATGCTTTGGTGGTGTTTTTCTGCACATGGGACAGGGTGACTGCACTGTATTAAGGAGAGGATGACCGGGGCCATGTATTGCAAGATTTTGGGCAACAACCTCCTTCCCTGAGTTAGAGCTTTGAAGATGGGTCGAGGCTGGGTCTTCCAACATGAGAATGACCCAAAGCACACAGCCAGGATAACCAAGGATTGGCTCTGTAAGGAGCATATCAAGGTTCTGGCGTGGCCTAGCCAGTCTCCAGACCTAAACCCAATAGAGAATCTTTGGAGGGAGCTCAAACTCCGTGTTTCTCAGCGATAGCCCAGAAACATGACTGATGTAGAGAAGATCTGTGTGGAGGAGTGGGCCAAAATCCCTCCTCCAGTGTGTGCAAAGCTGGTGTAAAACTACAAGAAATGTTTGACCGCTGTAATTGCAAAGAAAGCCTACTGTACCAAATATTAACATTGATTTTCTCTGATGTTGAAATAGTTATATTCAGCACTGTAAATACATCAGGTCCGGGGCTTCATCAGGGAATGCATGGCAAGGGACCCTTCAGCGCCCTGAACCGACGACGGGTGCCAGAAAGTCACCGCCGATCCAGGACTCATTCATCTTTATGAATGTGAGTCTGTCCACGGAGTCTGTGGACAGACGGGTCCTCTTGTCCGTGACCACCCCACCTGCCGCGCTGAATGTCCGCTCAGATAGTACGCTGGAGGGGGGGCAAGACAATAACTCCAGCGCATACTGAGCGAGCTCGCGGCAGGTGTCCAATCTGGCAACCCAGTACTCCATGGGGTCGTCGGTGCTCATACTGTCAGAAGCACCGACGGACGCCATGTAGTCTGCCACCATGTGGGCCAGCCGCTGGTGGTGACTGCTGCTGCTGCTGCTGGTGGTGGTACTGGGTCGCTCGGTTTGGAAGAACATCCTCATCTCTTCCATTAGGTCCCCTGCTCGGCTGCAGCTGGGTGCAGCCACCTGCTGGGTGAGATGAGGGGGGACAACTGGAGGCCGGGGAGTTGCCTGCTCCAACCGTCTGACAATGGCTGCCTGCAGTTCCTCCATCCGGTGCTGCCTCCGGCTGGCTGGGATGAACTGCTCCAGTTTCCCCTTGCACCTGGGATCCAAAAGGGTGGCCATCCAGAAATCATCCCTCGTCTTGATGGTCTTAACCCGGGGGTCCCTCCTGAGGCATCTCAGCATGTGGGCAGCCATGGGGAAGAGCACAGCCCGCTGTGACTCCTCAATGCTGGCCAGGTGAATGAGGTGCGACTCTTCTTCCCTGAGGCGCTGCTGGTCAAACTCAGACATGCCCAACCCCCGGACTATCGGTGCCCCCAACACCGGCTCTCCCTCCTGACCAGGCCCTGACTCCGGGACGACACCAGCAACCACCTCCTCCTCCTCTTCATCATCATCCTCCTCCTCCTCCTCCTCCTCCTGGTCCTGGCCCTGGTCTCGGTGGAGCATTGCTGACTCCTCCTGCTCCACCAAGGCACTCTCCCCAGCCTCGAGCAGGCGATCTAGTGTCCTCTCCAGCATGAACAGTATTGGCAGCACGCTATTGAGGCCAATTTGCTCACTGCTGACCATCTTGGTCGCCTGCTCGAAGGAGGACAACACTTGGCAGACCTGGTTTATCTGCCCCCACTGCGCACAGGCGATGAAAGGGAGTTGTGGTGAAGCCCTCTGAGTGCCTAGTTCCATCAGGTACTCCCTCACCGCCCTTTGCTGCTCCCACAACCTCTTCAGCATGTGGAGGGTGGAGTTCCACCGCGTCACACTGTCCACAATCAGCCTGTGAAGGGGCAGATTGTACTTCCGCTGCAATTTGGACAGGGACGCGGTAGCGGTTGGGGAGCGCCTGAAGTGGCTGGCAATCCTACGCGCCTTTGCCACAATGTCACTCAACCCTGGATAAGTGCGCAGGAACTTCTGCACCACCAGGTTGAGGACATGTGCCAGACAGGGCACGTGCGTCAGACTGCCAGCATGGAGGGCGGCGAGTAGGTTGCTGCCGTTATCGCAGACAACCATACCTGGCTGGAGCCTTCGGGGTGTCAGCCACTTCTGGACCTGAGCTTGAAGTGCTTTCAGCACTTCTTCTGCAGTGTGTCTCCGGTCCCCTAAACTAACAAGCTGGAGCACGGCCTGACAGCGCACGTGCCCCACACTTGAGTAGCTACGGGGGCGCTTGCTGGGAGGCTCAGCAGCTGCGGAGACAGTGGCTTGAGGGAGACCAGCAGTTCTCCCCTGGACACCCCGGGGCGGCACCACAAGATCGGTTGCCGACGATCCCTCACCGACGCCTCGGAGGGAAACCCAATGGGCCGTGAAGCTGATGTAGCGTCCCTGCCCATGCCTGCTGGTCCAGCCATCCATTGTCAGATGAACCCTGTCGCTGACAGCGTGATCCAGCGACAGGGTTACATTCTGCACAATGTGCTGGTGTAGGGCAGGGACACCAGTCCTGGCAAAGAAATGGCGGCTGGGGACACGCCATTGGGGTTGGGCCTGCTCCAACATCTGCCTGAAGGGGTTGCTGTCAACTATGTTGAAGGGCAGCAGATGTTGGGCAATAACCCTTGCCAGGAGCCCATTGAGGGAACGCACACGTCGGTCTCCAGGGGGGAAGGGAGTGGTGCGGTCAAAGGCGTCTGAAATCGACGCCTGGCGCCGGACGGCAGTGCGGGACACAGACGTGGAGGGTGCTGTGGAAGTAGAGGTCTGGCTGCCGGTACCAGTACCTCTACTAGAGGGAGCGGGGGGGCATGACCTGCTGGAAACAGATGAAGATGTGGCAGGGGCTGCTGTACCCTGCTCACTTGTGGTGGTGGCGCTGCTACCACCACCACGCTTCATCTCCTCATACAACGCCCAGTGGTTTATCCTCAGGTGCTGGTTCAGGGCTGTGGTACCCACCCGAGCCAAACACTTCCCTCTCTTCACCCTCACTTTACAAATCCGGCAGATGGCCACGGTAGGGTTGTCTGCCACCAGGGTAAAGAAATTCCAGACAGGTGACTTCAGCACCGCCCTCCTGTCAGATGGGGTGACGCTTACTTGCACCTGCTGGGATTCGGTGCGCACAGGTGGAGCTGCCTGCTGCTGCTGCTGCTGCTGCTGCTCCTCCTCCTGACACCTCCTGCTGCCATCACCAGTGGAGACCCTGACGATGGTCTCCCTGGTGGTGACCTGGCGCACCGTTTCACCAGGGTGCCTACCTTCCCCGTCGTCACTGACGTAGTGAGCCGACGCGTCAGATGGCAACCATGATGGGTCACCCTCTTCGCCCCCAGAGATGTCAGACCAAGGGCTGAGATGTGTTGGTCTGAGGGAACCACGTGACATGGAGCCTCTAGCCTGGCTCCGCTGTCCCCTCACCCACGCCTGGGTCTGACTAGGTGCTGCTGTTTCCTGCACCAAAACAGCAGCACCAGTTTGAAGGGATGTCTCTGGGATACTGCCAGCAGGTATCCCATCCTCCTCATCCATCCCTTCAAAAAGGTCCTGACCATCAGGACAGAGCTGGAGGTCTGCCTGATGCATGGCCTCCCCCAAGAGATCCCTATCACTGTCGCTGTCGAACAGTAAGATGCTGGACTCTTGGGGGCTGGGGGGGGTAGTACAGGCAACGGTGTAATGGTGGTACTACTGTGAGTCGGGACCGACGACTCAGTGGCACTGCTGTGCCCCATGTAGTCCACCACTACTTGAGCCTGAGATGGCAATATCGGGCGGCTGCCCGATGGGAAGAACTCCCGGATCAGGCGTACTCCCCTTGCACCCGATCCTCTACCACTAGTAGGGGCACGTGAGGTACCCCGTGCTGGCAGCGATCCAGCACTGGGAGTAACTCCCCTACCCCTACTGCCACGGCCACGGATGCCGCTCATAATTGCTGATATGTGTGTGGGGGGGGTTAAACTTTATTGGGGGGGAAAATGTGAACAAAATGTGTTTTTGTGTTTTTTTTACAAGACAGGCACGCAGACAAAGACGTACACAGACAGCTACTAAACTATAAGAAAAGTAGTACACCAGACAAGGACTACAAAATTAAAGAAAAAAAAAAAAAGCACTAAACAAACACTAACTTTTTTTTTTTTTTTTTTTTTTAAACACAAAACACAGACACTAAACACACACTAAGCTAAGCTAGATGAAATAAATGTACACTAACAGTGTGTACACTTACTACACAAAATTTAACTAAACTGAACACAAAACTTAGCTTTTATAAAAGCTCTTTAGGGAAAACTAAACAAAATTTGAACTGAGATGCCTATCAAATATCACTGAACAGCGAACCTGCAAGATCTGACAGTAACACAAGATGAACAAAACTTAGCTTTTAGAAAAGCTCTTTTATAAAGCTCAGATCAATATGTGTTCTGAAATCTCTTGCAAATATAACTGAACAGGGAGGATTGCAGGATCAAACAGTAACACAAATGAAAAAAACAGCACAAAACAGCACAAAACGTAGCTTTGAAAAAAGCTCTTGGGTCTATTGCTTTGAAAAAAGCAGTTGATATACTGGAAAAGATCCACTGGAATCACTAAATAGCAATGCTGGTGATGATCTAAATCAATCAAGAACAAAGACACAGGAAACCAGGAACACAGAAACAGCCTCCACACTCTATAGCCAGCTTCTGAATCTGCAATGAAATGGTGCTGGGAGTGAGCTTATATAATGTCCATGCAGGCAGGTTCCTATTGGTTGCTAACCTGTGACGAGTGTGGAAGGAGAACTCTGATTGGCTCTGATGCAAAAGGGCGGAGCAAATAATCGCGCAATATTCCTATTGCCGAATATTCGCATTGCGAATATTCGGCAATATAAAATGATCGCTTCAGCTACTCGGCCCAATGGCTCTAATCATACCAGCAATGCTTTCAGACGTCTATGGAGATCACTAGGATGTGATCTGTTTTAAAAATAAAACTGTAAAAATCGCTCTGATGCGGAAGATCGGGGCGAGGAAAATAATCGCGCGATATTGCGTTTGCCGAATAATCGCATTGCGATCTTTCTGGAAAATTCAATGAACGCTTCAGCTACTCGGCCCAGGGTCTCTAATGATACCAGCAATGCTTTTAGACGTCGATGGAGATATCTAGGATGTGATCTGATTCAAAAAAAAAATTGTAAAAAATCGAATATTCGGAATTGCGAATATTCACCGCGAATTTCGAAATATAGCGCGATTTCTCGAATATGCTATATTCGAGTCGAATATTCGCAATGCGAATATTCGTGAGCAACACTAGGTACTACGTCTAGTCCCAAGATGCCAGCACTTGTAGGCTGTAATATATTAAGATTGTTTTATCGCTGTATAGTCTTTAATTAAAAAGATCTATTAATGTCTAAGAGGGAGAATGAATCTCTTGTCTAGTTTCACCGTCACTGTGACATTTCATGCAAAGCTGTTTAAATGCTATACAAGTAGAGTCCATTTAGCTTGTCAGTGCATATCTAGAATTGTAAAGAGTAATTGTGGCTCTAGACAAAATGATTTTCAATATGACAAACACTGAATGCTTTTTATGATAGTTATTGCTTAGGCATGAAATAGATGAATACAAAAGAGAATTTCTAAGTGAAAATAAATCTATGGAGTCTGTTGATACCTGTCTTGCCAGAAAGACTCATGATGGAAATATGGTGTGTTCTTCTAAAATGTATGATATATACCAGAATAAAGCTGGATGTCTCATTGCCATACTTAGCAATATATTAAGTGATGCACCTAGATTGAGCCTTGTTTACAACTGAGCCATATAGCAGTTGAAGTGGTTGTAAGAGATAAAAGTTTTTTACCTGCATACATTCTATGCATGTAGGTAAAAAAACGTTCTGTGTGCTGCTCCCCCAACAGCCCCCCTAATACTCACATGCGCCCCCTCTCAATCCAGTGATGTGAATGGGAGCTTTGGCTGTCCTGGGTCTCTCTCTCCTCATTGGCTGAGACACAGTAGCTGCTGTCAGTAACATGCAGTGAGCCAATGAGGGAAGAGCGGGGGGGATAGGGGTGGTCCCGCACTGCAGGTCTGTGTCCTATGGACCCATAGTGGGGCTCAGGAGTGAACATGTGCCATTGCCCCCATAACAAGCAGCTTGCTATTGGGGCACTGGTCAAGGGGGAGAAGCCAGAAGCGCTGGTGGTGGACATGAGAAGAAGGGGATCTGGGCTGCTTTGTGTAAAACCATTGCACAGAGTAAGTAAGTATAACATCTTTGTTATTTAAAAAAAAAAAACATTTAGAATCATAACTTTTCTAACTTTTGAGAGATCGAGCATTTGCAGGCAATCATCCAGATTCATCAAGCTGTAGCACAAGAAGTGCTAAAGAGGAATTAAACTCTGCTGGTTTTTTTTCTTACCTGCAAAGTAAAGTTTTATTGTGCTAGTATGCATCCCATACTAGCACATTTTGAGACACTTACCTGCAAACGAAAACCTTGTTGTCCCCGCTGGAGGCCACATCCATATTCACCCTTCTTCATTTCGGGTCCACAGACTCTGGCTCTGTGAGTGGTCGTAGACGTGTGACGTCATGCGCGTGGGACCCGCTGGTCACGGGACAGGGCTCTGAAGAAACGGCATGGCCGTTCCTTCAGATGTAATTGGTGCAGTATATAGTAAATATTTCCTAAACAGTTTAGGGGATCTTTACAGTACCTATAGGAAAGCCTTATTATAGGCTTACCTATAGGTACACACATTAGAGGGAAGTTTACTTCCTCTTCAAGGCATGCTAAAATGCCCTCTCAACCAATGTTATCACATATCATTTTGGAATGTCGTAAACTAGAACTCCATGTTTTTAAGATCCCTTGAACACAGGGCCATCTAAGTGCAGTGCGTTCCTCCAGGTGTTTTAAAAGGGTTGTAAAGGTAAAAAAAAAAAATCCCTAAATAGCTTCCTTTACCTTAGTGCAGTCCTCCTTCACTTACCCCATCCTTCGATTTTGCTTTTAAATGTCCTTATTTCTTCTGATAAATCCTCACTTCCTGTTCTTCTGTCTGTAACTACACGCAGTAATGCAAGGCTTTCTCCCTGGTGTGGAGAAATCCTCCTGAGGGGGGAGGGGGCGAGCAGGAGTGTCAGGACGCCCACTAACACACAGCTCCTTTCTCTATCTGCAAAGTAGAGAGTGTCCTGACTTGCCTGCTTGCCCCCTCCTCCCTCAAGAGGCTTTCTCCACACCAGGGAGAAAGCCTTGCATTACTGCGTGTAGTTACAGACAGAAGAACAGGAAGCAAGGATTTCTCAGAAGAAATAAGGACATTTAAAAGCAAAATCGAAAGGAATTTCCCTTCACTTCCTGTCATACAGTCAAAACAGAAAGTAAAAGGAAATCCCTACAAAGTGAAGGAAACCATTGTTGTCACCAGGATCACCAAAACTAGTGTCCCCATTAAAAGATTTCCTATCTGTTCTTGTCTTGGTGACAACCCAAAACGGTGTATTTTCTTTTCCTTTCACTCTCTGTGATAACGGTAAACAGGACAAATAAAGAGGTTAAATCTCCACAATGGGAACACATGCAGTAGTAAAAACAAGACAGGTATTCCAATCCCTTAGTACTCTATCCAAAACTAAAGAAAAGTTTGCCTTTAATTGCACTTTAAGAACTATTTTGCACTATTTGAGTGATATTGATGTATCAAGGTCATTTTGTGGTCAAAAATGGAACACATAATCTGTATTTGAGGATAGCCTATTAAAGAAGATGAATTTGTACAATTATTCATACAAGCAAGAGCAAATCACTCACTGCCACAGCTTCTTGATTTCAGTGAGAGGTTTGTCTGTGAAAAACCCTTTCTAAGGAAGAGAAACTATAAATAAGCAACACTAAGCTAGAAAAACAGAATAAGTTTTGAGCCAATATGGCTGCCCAATGTAGTTTTATATTTAGCAATAAAAATAAAAGGAGCACAACAATGTCTGTATAGGCATTTACAGACTGGTTATGTTATTGTGCTTAGCATTTGGAAAATAAATCTATTGAATTTTGAAATTTGCTGTATGGACCATTTGTCTTTTCTTCATGTTGAACTTAACAACCAGACAAGGCTAAGGCCCCATACACACAAGAGGATTTATCCGTGAATACGGTCCAGAGGATTTCAGCGGATTTCCATGCGATGGAGTGTACTCACCATCGCATTGAAATCCGCGCCGAAATCCTCTGGCGATGACGTGTCGCACCGTCGCCGCGATTATGACGCGGCGACATGCGCGACGCTGTCATATAAGGAATTCCACGCATGCGTCGAATCATTACGACGCATGTGGGGGATCCCTTCAGACGGATGGATCCGGTGAGTCTATACAGACCAGCGGATCCATCCGTTGGAATGGATTCCAGCGGATAGATTTGTTTAGCATGTCAGCAAATATTTATCTGCTGGAATCCATCCCAGGGGATAAATATCCACGGAAACAGATCCGCTGGAGTGTACACACCATAGGATCTATCCGCTAAAAACCCATTCGCTGGGATTTTTCAGCGGATGGATTCTATCGTGTGTATGGGGCCTAACAGGTGTCAGCAGCATACTGAAGGTTGATCCCCTAGAGCAGTGGTTCTCAACCTTCTAGTGTCGTGACCCCTTGATAAAATTTCCCAAGTTGTGGGGACCCATAACGGTAAAATTATTTTCGTATCGTGGGTTGTCAGCACCCAAGGCAAGACAAGTAATTTGTGCCCCTAATCCACAGACATTTAGCTCTCCCCGAGTCCCTTCCACCCGAGTCTCCTTTCTTTCCCTTTTATCTCTCTATATACTAATTTCTTGTTTGTTTTTTTCTCCCATCCCTCTCTCTAGCCATCTTTCTTGTTTTCCCTTATTCTTTCTCTCCCTTTTTCTTTCTTCCTCCCCCTTTTCCGCTCCCCTCCATGTACTCTCCATATTTATTCCTTCTCTTACTCCTCGGTGGGGGGGAATGGGATGAGTGGCAGTGCTGACGGGGAGTTGGGATGAGTGGCAGTGCTGGCGGGGAGTTGGGATGAGTGCCAGTGCTGGCAGGGAGTTGGGATGGGGTAAAAAATGTGTTGCTTATTTTAGCAGTGTTAAGCACTGTTAATTTCTTTCTTCCAGGAAGTGTTGGATTCCCCTCCTCGCTCCTTGCAAATGCTCACCCAACTCCCAGCTATTATATAACAGATTCCACCACAGCCTTGTGTGAAGGGGTGCCATGCAGGGTTGTGCTTTTACAGAATTGCAGTTGTAGGCCTCCAAAAGCTTCCAACAACCTGAACCAGCCGCTAAAAGGCTGACAGCAACTTGTATCAGTGGCCAGAAATTTTCAAGGGCTGCCAGCATGCTGTACCATGGACCACAAGTCACCAAAGGCTGTCATCAATCTGTACCAGCAGCTGCAAGCCTCCAAAGCCTAGCTGCAACCTGTATCAGTGTCTATGGGTCCCCAAAGGCTTTCTGGTGTTTACATGACTATGCCCCCAGCCTGACTGGCAGTGACACACTGGGGCCACTGATGCCATGGCAAGATAGCAGTACTATCAGTGCTATCAACTATATAAGGAAAGGAAGGTGACATTTTAAGCAATAATAAGGTACACAAATATGCATAACAATAGTATTATTAAATAAAATATTCTGCGGATTGGGTCTCTTTAGGAAAGCAGGGAGACCCCAATCTGTTGTTGAGTTGTAGTTACCTGTGTACCGCTTGACTTGATAACCTGCATCTTAGGACTTCCTAGTCAAGTACCGGTATATATCCTAGTGGTAAATCCTCTTGAAAATGTAAAACCGATCCAGGTTTGACCTGGTTACGTAATACTTAGCAATACTTGTTCTATATAAAATATTCTGGGGACAGGGTCTCTTAAAGCGGGGGTTCGCCCGCACATATAAACGTTTTCCCCCTAGATGGATGCTCGTTTTGTCTAGGGGAATCGGCTAGTTGTTTTAAAATATGAGCTGTACTTACCGTTTACGAGATGCATCTTCTCCGCCGCTTCCGGGTATGGGCTGCGGGACTGGGCGTTCCTATTTTGATTGACAGTCTTCCGAGAGGCTTCCGACGGTCGCATCCATCGCGTCACGATTTCCCGAAAGAAGCCGAACGTCGGTGCGCAGGCGCAGTATAGAGCCGCACCGACGTTCGGCTTCTTTCGGCTACTAGTGACGCGATGGATGCGACCGTCGGAAGCCTCTCGGAAGACTGTAAATCAAGAAGGAACGCCCGCTCCCGAAGACCCATACCCGGAAGCGACGGAGAAGATGCATCTCGAAAACGGGTAAGTACGGCTCATATTTTAAAACAACTAGCCGATTCCCCTAGACAAAACAAGCATCCATCTAAGGGGAAAAGAGAAAAAAAAAACATCATTGGGTGAACTCCCGCTTTAAGAAAACAAAGAAACCCCAATCTGATGTTGAGTTGTACTTTCCTATTTACCGCTTGAATTGATAACCTGCAGCTTAGGACCTCCCTCAGTATACACTCACCTTCCACTTTATTAGGTACACCTTGCTAGTACTGGGTTGGACTCACTTTTGCCTTCAGAACTGCCTTAATTCTTCCTGGTATAGATTCAATAAGGTGTTGGAAATACCAGTGGAAATACCAACCCAGTACTAGCATATTGACATGATAGCATCACGCAGTTGCTGCAGATTTGTCGACTGCACATCAATGATGCGAATCTCCTGTTTTCCCACATCACAAAGGTGCGCTATTGGATTGAGATCTGGTGACTGTGGAGGCCATTGTAGTACAGTGAACTCATTGTGACATGTGCATTATCTTTCTGGAAATTGCCTTCAGAAGATGAGTATACTGTAGTCAAAAAGGGATGGACATGGTCAGCAACAATACTCAGGTAGGCCGTGGAATTTAAACGATGCTCAATTGGTACTAAGGAGCCCAAAGTGTGGCAAAAAAGTATCCCCCGCACCATTAAACCGCAGCTTTAATGCTGTTTACGCCAAATTCTGACCCTACCATGTGAATGTTGCAGCTGAAATCGAGACTCATCAGACTAGGCAACATTTTTCCAATGTTCTATTTTCCAATTTTGGTGAGCCTGTGTGAGTTGTAGCCTTAGTTTCCTGTTCTTAGTTGACAGGAGTGGCATCGATTGTGGTCTTCTGCTGCTATGACCCATCTGCTTCAAGGTTTAATGTGTTGTGCATTCAGAGATTGTATTCTTGGTGGTAACGAGTGGTTATTTGAGTTACTGTTGCCTTTCTATCATTTCAAATCAATCTACCCATTCTCCTCTGACATCAACAAGACACTTGTGTCCACACAACTGCCGCTTACTGGATATTTTCTCTTTTTCAGATCATTCTTTCTAAACCCTAGAGATGCTTGTGCGTGCAAATCTCAGTAGATTTTTGAAACACTCAGCGTATAAAACCATATAAAAATTACTGCACTAAAGTCAGATAAAAGCCAGTGGTTAGCGCTACAATCTAACATAACTTTGTGTAGCAATTAATGAATAAAAAGCAGCGCTAAATCTGATAACAATTGCAAGCAAATATACAGAGGTAAATGGTGATAATACCATATAACAAATAATAAAGTGCAATGTGAAAATAGGTAAGTGTGTGCAGTAAGTCCAATGCTGGAACCTTCCACAAGAAATAAAACTGTAAATACAGAGCAACAACTGTGTGGTAAGCAGTGTTAAAGTGGTTGTAAACCCACTTAAAAAGAAACACTAACATATGCAAGACAAAGGCATAATGAGCTAGTATGCATAGCATACTAGCTCATTATGTAATACTCACCTGAAATCAAAGCCCCCGCTGCAGTGCCCGACACTGCACCGGCCGGCGATATGTCATTCTGAAGTTACTTCCGGGTATCGCGGTTTCAGCGCTGTGATTGGCAGGAGCTGCGATGACGTCACTCCCACGCATGCACACGGGAGCCGCCAGTCACAGTATGACCTCCTTTAGAAACGCCACAATCACCGGTTTGAAAGTGCGCCTGCGCCGTAGACATTGGCACAAATCTCTATTGTAAATATCTCTTAAACCATGTAGCTTTAGGAGATATTTCTAGCACCTACAGGTAAGCCTTAATCTAGGCTTACCTGTAGGTAAAAGTGGTTGTACAGGGTATACAACCACTTTAATTTTGAGATAAAATTTCGATTTTATTATAGCTATAGTCTTTTGACTAAAATGCCATTTTAGTTTTAGTTGAATTTTAGTCATCCGAGTGGTTTAAGTTTTAGTCGTATTTTAGTTGACCGAAATCTCTAGTACATTTTAGTTGACTAAAACTAAATGAGTTTAGTTACATTTTAATGCATTATTTCTTTAAAACTGTCAAACATAATATACTCCTGGAGTAAAAAAATGTATAACATATTATTATTTATGGTATTAAGGTTTAAACATGCACTACAGACACAGATTTAACCGTTGTGATATAAATTCAATTTAGTTTTAGTCATAGTCTTTTGACTAAAATACCATATTAGTTTTAGTCGTATTTTAGTCTTTTGACTAAAATGTCATTTTAGTTTTAATAGTATTTCAGTCAGCTGAGTTATTTTCATTTTAGTTGTATTTTAGTCGAAAAAAATTAACACTGGTGGTAAGACAATCCAGGTGTAGAGGAAATGAGTCAAACAAGCATGAAGAACCACTGTGGAACGCAAAAGCGTATGTGACATCATCTGAGAAGAGCTGATGCTCCGAGCGCGTAGCCAGCATTTCCAGTCAGCCCATCCCTCCTAGTGCATCCTGGACATCTCCTCTTCTCCGGTGACTTGACATCCGCTTTTGCAGTTAACGGTGGTTCTTCCTCTTTCCTGGGATGCCGGCTAATACACATACTGCCAAATACTACATCTGTGGCCCCTGGATGCAGCACGATGTCTGTGAGAAGGACCAGAGAGGCCTCACAAGCACCAGATGAGCGTATTTTTTCTTGTGAGTGTTTTTAATCCTATGAATAAACTGTACACTCTAAATACTATAGATGGATCTGAGAAAACAGCGGAGGCTATGAAACACGTAATCCGATCGGCCCGTTCCCGTACGCCACATTACTTCCGGTGCGATGATCCTGTTTGCGGTCCACCCTGAGACGCACGCCGTCCCGTGCGGCTTCCTGCACTTCCTCATGGTTGCTCAGGCACTAGAACGCTTTACCACCAGCTCCCCTGCTTACTGAAGACCTTGCTGGGGACCAGGAATCATCTGACACCGCAGTGACAACGGACCCAAGCCTTAGATATGCCTGATATTGCATACAATTTGTGAGTAGCCATTTGGTTGTCTGTTCACTCAATTTTATAAAAAATTCTCTTTATACTGCACTTAGATTGACGCATCATTTGTTCTTTTTTCTAAATACTACACTCAAGTATGACATGTTTGTTATTAAAAAAACAAAAACACTTTAAAGCGGTTCTCCACCCTAAAGTGAAGTCCCGCTGATCGGAACCCTCCCCCCCTCCGGTGTCACATTTGACACCTTTCAGGGGGGAGGGGGGTGCAGATACCTGTCTAAAGACAGGTATTTGCACTCACTTCCGGCCCGGCATTCACGGGCAAAAGACGGGCATTGCGTCACATCCCGTCGCCCCCCCCCGTTGTGTGCTGGGAACACTCGGCTCCCAGCACACAGCGGGAGCCAATCGGCGGGCGCGGCGCGACTCGCGCATGCGCCGTAGGAAACGGGCAGTGAAGCCGCAGCGCTTCACTTCCTGGTTTCCTCACCGTGGATGGAGGGGGGAGCAGCAGGGTGACGAGCGATCGCTCGTGCTCTGCTGCGGACGCCGCTGGACTCCAGGACAGGTAAGTGTCCTAATATTAAAAGTCAGCAGCTGCAGTATTTGTAGCTGCTGGCTTTTAATATTTTTTTTTTGGGCGGAACATCCGCTTTAAGTGGACACTGATTGTCTGTTACAACCAATGCCGAAACGGATCTTCCTTTCAACTCTTTACACCTAGACTGTCTTACCACATGGTTGTTGCTCTGTATTTACAGATCTTTTTCTTGTGGAAAGTTCCATGCTTGGATGATATGGTATTATCATCATTTACTCAGACCAGCCAGTTTGGCACCAACAACTATGCCACGTTCAAAGTCACTTAAATCCCCTTTCTTCCCCTTCTGATGCTCAGGTTGAACTTCAGAAAGTCATCTTCACCACGTCTAGATGTCTAAATGCATTGAGTTGTTGCCATGTGATTGGCAAATTAGCAATTTGTGTTACGAAGCAATTGAACAGGTACACCTTATACAGTGGCCTGTAAGTGTATACCCTAGTGGTAGATGCTCTTTAAAATGTAAACATTACCCAGGTTTGACCTGGTTACATTTTTCTTTGAAGGAAAAGGTAAATCAACCCTGAGTATAATGCACAAATAAAGCAAAAGGATAAGCACATAGAACATGCCTATTCTCTACTGAGTAAAATTCACTTTCTTCTTTGTGATTAGACCATCTCGCATTAAATTGCTTGGCACGCAAAAGCTAAGAAAAATACGAATTGTAAACTATACTATCTTACCCATATATCACCGTTCTCAACGGCAGTCTTTGTGATGCCAAACATAAATATTACAGACTTCAGAAACTGTAGAGTCAGTGTAAATTCATTTAACACATTTCTTGGATAAAAATCTACTTTAGTAACATGTATTCATATCCTTTTCATTCCCTAAGAGTTGTTTATTTAATTAAAAAAAAAGCTTAACTCTGCTTTTTAAATTAAAGTACGCTACCAACTTTTCCATCAAGGGAAATTAAGACTTTTCCAAGGAAAACAGAAAAACAAGTCAGCATTACACTTTACAAATATCACTCCGCCACTGGGCACCAGCCGGAGACATAGGGTTGCTCTTGAATGCTGCTTACATTTGTGTCTTATGACATATCGGGATGTGGATCTGCAGCTTGTTATTTAAATAAATTGCTATATGCCAAAATGAATTTTATTCCACACAAAATAGTTTGCCAGACTTGTTAAAGGGAAACTCCAAGGCCGCGTACACACGGTCGGTCCAAACCGATGAGAATGGTCCGACGGACCGTTTTCATCGGTTCACCGCTGAAGTGGCCTGATGGTCTGATGTGCGTACACACCATCAGTTCAAAAACCGATCGGGTCAGAATGCGGTGACGTAAAACACACGACGTGCTGAAAAAAATGAAGTTCAATGCTTCCAAGCATGCGTCGACTTGATTCTGAGCATGCGTGGGTTTTGAACCAATGCTTTTGTGTACTAACCATCGGTTTGGACCTATCGAGCAGTGGCCTATCGGTTCGATTTTAAAGCAAGTTCTAACATTTTTGACCGAAGGACAACGGACCGATGGGCCGTACACACGGTCGGTTTGGACCGATAAAACTGGACTTCAGGCCGTTTTCATCGGTTTGGACCGACCGTGTGTACGCGGCCCAACAAAAAGCTTTGCTTGTAGAGGGTTAGATAAGTGAGACATGTAAAAACGACTTACCTCTTTGCACTCAGTTTAATGGTTTATGGTTTAATGGTTTATCGCTGCGTCCATCTCTTTTTATGCAACTTTGTTTTTGTGTCAAATAGTAAATTATTAGATTATGCAAATCCCTGATATACATTCTGAGTAGCCTAGCAAAAAAATAAGATAAAATAGGGGAGTGTGGTCAGCTATGGGGTAAATGTTTATTAGTTGAGAGTAGAAGACTTATTTTCCACCAGTCCCAGTCCATAGCAAACTACAGAAGTCTTTGTTCCTCTGACATTGGTGTCTGCTATTCTTTTGAGCACAACGTAATTATTTTTTTTAAAGAGAGGGTTTGGTGATCACCAACTACTCTGTTGTTTCTATATGAAATATTTAATAAAAATGTATTGAAAGTAAAGGGAGGGTCTGTGCTTGCAGGAAATGGCTATTGCCAGGCTAAAAGCAAGAGGAGCTCTTGAGCAATTTCCAGAAATAACTCCTTAAAGAGGAGGTCCAGCCGCCCCCATAAAAAATTAAAAGTCAGCAGCTACAGTATTTGTAGCTTTTAATATATGGACACTTACCTGTCCGGGGAGCCTACAATGTCGGGACCCCAGCCGATCTTTAGATCGGCTGTCGGTTGCAGCCGCCGAAATTCCTGGTAAGGAGACTGGCAGTGAAGCCTTTCAGCTTCACAGCCGATTCACTATTGCACATCCGGCGACGGAGGAGGGGGCCGAACTTCCAGGAGACCAGGCCGCGGCCCTGTCTACCAGAAGTGGGGAACAGTACCTGTTTTAACATGTACCCGTTCCCCCCCCTTAAATGGTGCCAAATGTGGCACCGGAGGGGTGTCGCCGAATAAGCGGAAGTTCCACTTTGCGTGGAACCCCACTTTTAGCAGTACTTTACCCCAAACCAAAAATGTAATATATTGATAGCTTACCAAGCATTAGATGTTGTGGCTGCATTTGTTTCCTTTCTTAAAGCGGGGGTTCACCCTATATAAAAAAAACATTTTTTTTTCCTCTAGCATTAAATTCGGCATAGTAGCGCGAGCTACAGTATGCCTGTCTGTATTTTTTTATCCCGGTACTCACTGTGCAATTGTATATTGAAGATTCCGGGGAATGGGCGTTCCTATGGAGAGGGAAGGTGATTGACGGCCGGCCCTGGCACGTCACGCTTCTCCGGAATAAGCCGAAATAGGCTTGGCTCTTCACGGCGCCTGCGCATAGCCTGTGCGCATGCGCCGTGAAGAGCCAAAACCTACTCCGGCTGTCTTCTGGGAGCGCGACGTGCCAGAGCCGGCCGTCAATCATCCTCCCTCTCCATAGGCACGCCCATTCCCCGCGGGAGTCGGAATCTTCAATATACAATTGCACAGTGAGTACGGGGATAAAAAAATACAGACAGGCATACTGTAGCTCGCGCTACTATGCCAAATTTAATGCTAGACTGTTGTTAAGGAGGGTGAACCACCGCTTTAAGGGTTGTTTCTCCTCTGTTTTCACTTGATCTTGCCAGTAACACACTTCTGTATTTTACAGACACACTCCAGAGAAATTAGCACAAGGGGCAGATTTGGGCAGTAGCATTGTCAGTCTGGGGGGGGGGGGGACACAGAATGGTTAGAAATACTAGCAGATTTAAATACACAAACAAATTGAAGCTGACCTCCAGCTAATACTTCAGTTACAGCAAACTGTTTTTTTTTCCTTTTGGGATAAAGGTTTTACATAAATAAATAAAAGCTGATCATTGTAAGCAACCCTACCAATGTCAAATGGTTGTCTCATCCCTGTAACTGCAGGTCAACATACTTACTGGCTGGACCACTAGATGAAAATACAAGAAATAAAAAAAAAATAATAATAAAACATTCTCTAGTATCTAGAGGTGCTAATGATATAGCCAGGGCTTCACCAAGGCATTTTGTGAAGGCTATGCCATTCAGCTCCTTCCTGGGAAATCTATTGTATACACTAGGAGATCTTGCATGATTTCTGGCAAATACATTTTTTCCTTTACTCAAATGATGTCTTGTGTCATATGGGTAAGGGGGGCAGGTTATAACTCCAGAAAGCATAGGAGGACATTGAATGTTCTGCCCTTTCCTAAAATAGCCACCAGGATAGTGCATAGTGGCTTTACCTTATCTGTTCAATCAAAAATTTTCAGTTTTAAACTTGCTTTTTCATGTGTTTCTAAGTGGCATTATCTTTTTGCTCTCTATTTTCTGGTGAAAATGCAAGAAATATCAGTAGGACACAGAATGGGTAATTGTCCGTTTCCCTTACTCTATTCAGTGTCTGTATGGCCCCATACACACGACCGAGTTTCTCGGCAGAATTCAGCCAGAAACTCGATCGGAGCTGTATTCTGCCGAGAAACTCGGTCGTGTGTACACTTTCGGCCGAGGAAACCGACGAGGATCTCATCGGGCCAAATAGAGAACATGTTCTCTATTTCCTCGTTAGTCAATGGGGAAACTTGGCTCGCCGAGATCCTCGGCGGCTTCACAACGAACTCGACGAGCAAAACTATGTGTTTTGCCCGTCGAGTTTCTCGGTCGTGTGTACGGGGCCTATCTGTTTCTTTTTTTTAATTACTATTATTATTAGCACTTTATTTTATTAAAATAGTTGATGCAGAATTTGTGTATTGACTAAACATAAACAAGCATGCATATAACTAACAGTAATTTGTGTTACTTAGCTTTCCTGCACCAAAATGTTTCACTATTAAAGAATTATATAAAGTTTACAATTGTTCTGAATTAGTGACAGCAGTAAAATATAGACATATATGATATACCATAAAATTCTAATATATGGAGCTAGTCTCCACCTCACTTTCCTAACAGCCTTGGTAGCCAATAGAAAATAGAGATTGGTAGGGGCAAGTCCACTCCCAACACTGCAGAGAAAAATAAAATTTGCACATGAAATCTCCTTAAAGTCTATTACACAGGGGCCAAATGTCGGCTGGCATCGGTCGATTCAATGGAAACTGTCCGACATTTAGCCCCTGTGTTTATGGCAGCCAATTCGACAGAAACTCATGACCGTAAAAGGTCTGCCAAATGGCTCTCACTCAGCACTCATCGCTGACCAAAGAATTCTGGTTGGAGGGCGACGCAGCGCAGAGAGGCAAGCCTGGAATTCACAAGGCCTCAGCTCCCAAAACTGTGCTGGGCTTCTAAGGCGTAAACTGGCGTAGGTGGAAGTGGGCGTGAGCAATGCAAATGAGGTGTGACCCCATGCAAATGATGAGCCGAGTGCCAGATAAGTACTTAAAACGAACGGCCCATGGACGTCTCCCAGTGCGCAGGCTCACAATCAAGTCAAAACAACTGGCTAAGATATGTCGAATCACTGCCTACGGTGTGAACGTAACCTACGCCCAGCCCTATTCACGTACTACGTAAACGACGTAAAATACGACGGCTTGTGTTCCCTGGTCCATACCTTTGCATGGGTTGCGCCTCCTATATGGGGAATAACTTTACGCCGGACGTACAACTTACGCAAACCGCGTATATTATGCGCCGGGAGCAAGTACGTTCGTGAATCGACGTATCTCCCTCATTTCCATATTTGAATAGGAAATCAATGGGAGCGCCTCTTGCGGCCAGTGTAAATATGCGCCCACGAATACGCCGGCGTAGGAAAGTTACGTTGGTCGGATAAAGCCTATTTTCAGGCGTATCTTGGTTTTAGAGTCCGGCGCATAGATATGACGGCGCATATTTACACTTACGCTGCGTATCTCGAGATACGTCGGCGTAAGTGCTTTGTGAATCCGGACCTATGTCTCTAGAAAATCAACCCCTATAGGTATTTGCAGCACAATACCTATTTTAGATTCTTATATTGGGCCAAATTCCTACTTTGCCATCTTTAACCACTTAAGGACCTTGCCTGTTTTTCAGATTTGGTGTTTACAAGATTAAAACAGTTTTTTTGCTAGAAAATTACTTTAAACCCCCAAAGATTATATATATTTCTTTCTAACACCCTAGAGAATAAAATGGCAGTCATTGCAATACTTTTTGTCACATCGTATTTGCGCAGCGGTCTTACAAGCGCACTTTTTTGGGAAAAAAAAACACTTTTTTGAATAAAAAAATAAGACAACAGTAAAGTTCGCAGTTTGTGACAGATAATGTTACGCCGAGTAAAATGATACCCAACATGTCACGCTTTAAAATTGCACCCGCTCGTGGAATGGCGTCAAACTTTTACCCTTTAAAATCTGCATAGGCGACGTTTAAAAAATTCTAGGGTCTAGGGCTATAATTATTGCTCTCGCTCTAACGATCACGGTGATACCTCACTTGTGTGGTTTGAACACCGTTTTCATATGCGAGCGCTACTCACGTATGTGTTCGTTTCTGCGCACAAGCTCATCGGGACGGGGCGCTTTAAAAAAAATTGTTTGTGTTTTCTTATTTTTTTTATTTTTACACACAAAAAAAATGGGTAATTTTTATTCCTATTACAAGGAATGTAAACATCCCTTGTAATAGAAAAAAGCATGACAGGTCCTCTTAAATATGAGATCTGGGGTCAAAAAGACCTCAGATCCCATATTTAGACTAAATGCAAAAAAAAAAAAAATGTCCCTTTAAGAAGCATGGGCGGAAGTGAAGTTTTGACGTTGCTTTCGCCCTGCTATGCTATGGAGATGGGTGGGGGCCATCTTGCCTTCACACGTATCCCAGCCGAGCAGGGGACAGGACCCGATCGCCTCCGTCGCTGCCGACAGCTCCGGTAAGCGGCAGAGGGAGCGGGAGAGCGGCGGGAGGGGGGGTCCACTCCCGCTGCCGAAAACAGTGATCTTGCGGTGAATCCGCTGGGGAGACCATGTTATCGTTTAGAGGACCGCTCACTGAAAAGATGGATATCTCGGTTGTGGCAGCAGCTGCTCCTGTTACCGAGATATCACTCTTTAAAAAAATGACATATATATACAGTGAGGGGTCCTTAAGTGGTTAAAAAAACTCTAGTAAAAGTTATGGAGGGTTTACTTGTGAAAATAAGAATTATGACCAGTATAATTCTGATATAGGGGATACCATATCCAAAATATGGAAAGTCTGGCAGATGGCAGAAGTACTGAGAGGTATCAGAGAGTGGCTGAGATCCTCTGGCAGTGGTTCTCAACCTGGGGGTCGAATGATGATTTGCCAGGGGTCATTGAATCCTGGTCTGTTCCTGAAGCCCACACCGCTCTCCTAGTCTATTTGCGGCCTCCCAGCAGGGCTGTCCCTGGAGCCTTTGGCCACTCAGCTGGGCAGTTCCTGAAGCTCGTTGCCACCCACCCAGCCTCTTTGCAGCCACATATTCAGAGACTAGAGACCAGAGACTAGAGGTCAGCTGACTGGAGAGGAATGTAAAGTGGGAGGGGCTGGAGGAGACCCTATCTCCTGATTTCGGCATAGGTGTCACTGCTATGAGACACCACAAAGCCAGAGACACAGTGAGTAACACTTCCTGTGATTAGAGTTGCCATTAAAAGTCCCCACTACAGTTCTCAGATCAGCAAATGACCTTGATCGAGAGCACCTTGACTGATCAGAACTCCCCGCCAGCACTGCCACTCATCTCAAACGCCCACCAGCACTGCCACTCATCCTATTCCCCCCCACCCCCCCACCACCAAGGAGTAGGAGAAGGAATACAAATAGAGAATACATGAAAGAGAGAGGAAAAGAGGGGGAGGAACAAAGAAAAAGGGAGAGAAAGAATAAGAGAAAGATCAAGAAAGACGGCCAGAGAGAGGGATGGGAAAAAAAAAGAAATTTAGGATAGAGAGAGATAAAGTGTGAGTGGTACATCCTAAAATGTACCATAAGGGGTTTTAATACGGTACGAGTGGAAGGGACTCAATTCAGGGAGCGCTAAATATCCGTGGGTTAGGGGCGCAAATTACTTGTCTTGCCTTAGGTGCTGACAACCCACGCTACAAAAATAATTTTACTGTTAGGGGTCCCCACAACTTGGGAAATTTTATCAAGGGGTCACGGCACTGGGAAGGTTGAGAACCACTGCTCTATGGTCTTCTAAACCTCATTTAGTTATGTTGATAAAATGGCACGCTCAACAATTATTTTGCATTATTACTTTTTAGAATTTAAAATATTTGGCTACATGAGTTACTTTAGTTTAAAATCCATTTTTACTTTTGCTTCTTTATGCAGCATAGTTGTATATGCAAATTATGTTTTTATAACTTTCAGAGATGCTTTGTAATCTCAAACACTTCTCATCTTTTTTAACATATCCAAAAAATAAGAATATTACTTCAATAAATCAGACCGATCCAATGCATAATAAAACAAATGATTGCATACTTGCAAATGATCTTGCCATATTCCTGGAAGCAATGAAAAAAAATGTAATTTAACTGTTTACCTTCAGATGTCTATGGTGAAGACATTTTTAGACCTGAAACAGACAAATTCTACTGACTGCAAAGCTCTTAAGAAATCAATTGACATCTGTCATGCTAAGTGGCCAATCCTGACACCAGAACTCAGAATCTGCCTTTTAGGCCTCGTACTCACGACCAAACATGTCTGCTGAAACTGGTCCGCGGACCAGTTTCAGCGGACATGTTCGTTCGTGTGTAGGCAGTAACGTACAGAATTCCAGCAAACAATCGTCGGCCAGACCGTTTTCCAACGAACAACTGTTTCCTGGTCTTGCTTTAAAACAGTCTGCTGGAATCGTGTCCGTCAGACATGTTCGGTCGTCTGTACACAAAAGCAGCGTACAAAAACCCCGCGCATGCTCAGTCCAAATGAGGAGACGGGAGCGCTCGTTCAGGTAAAACTCGCGTTTCTTTGGGATATGGCACATTCGTCATTAGAAACCTTTTATTCTAGCAAGAGAACAATGTCTTAAAAAGGCGCACTAAACCACATTTTAAAGCCTCGTTTTCTTAATTCTTCTCTTGCTAGAATAACCCCGTTCTCTTGCTGATGCAATTTCAATAGAGTTGTCCCATACTGAAATGTCACATTTCTTGCTTGTGATGTAATCCTTTAATAATGTTTTCTATGCCAGACGTGTGTTTTGGTTGGTGGTCCTCCATAATTTAGAGTAGTCATTTTTGTAAAGGAATGTGCATTTTTTTTATTTTTTTTTTGTTTCTAGTTATGTCACCATTTAAACAATTTTTTTTTTACATGTTTTTTTAAATTAATTTTTTTTTTTGGTGTTTCATTAGAGAATATTAAACCATGTTGGCACACCAAATGTCCCCCCCCCCCCCCAAGGAGTGTGTCCTTTGTAAATTACCCATTGTATATTTATTAAAGGTTTGCTGCCTAATAATCCCCACAGTATATCAAACAATAGGCATGTTTTCAAATGAAAGCAAAAGGCCTTTTATTCAGGCAAATGTCATCACAAAAAAATAAAAAGAACGGCAGCACTAGAATAGATAGCAAACTATATGCAAACTTGCATTTCCAACATGGTGAAGGATAAACTTCCAAGCCTCAGGAGCCAAACACAAAAATATGAAGCAGCAGCACACAAACAAAGGAACCCAAACTGTGGTAGTACAAACAAGATGTCCTTTATGTGGAAGGAAATGGAAGGCAGAAAATCAACGTTTCCTCCTCTTTCCAGCCTTCCCTCCAGGCAGCCTTCCAGCGGATCGAACACGGGGTCTTGCAGGTGGGGTTGATGTGGCAGCAGGAGGATGGTGTTCCGCAAGCCGGGCTGGATCACATAGCCCAGTGTCTGGGGTCAGCAGGCCCCTCTGCATCCACCAAAGGACCTGGTTCATCAGGGCCTTTGCCAGTCTTCTCTGGTCCTCCTCCCCTTCATTTAAATCATGGGCCAATGAGGCACTGAAGGCCTCTGTGGGGTTGAGGGGGGCCCTCATGATGGCGCTTGCCTCCTGGATCATGCGGAGGCTTGCCTCCTCCACAGGCCTCAACTGCCTCCTTCGGCCTGATGGCCTCACCTGGGGGGGAGAAGACTGGCTGGTGGTGGTTCTCCTGGCCGGGTGGACCTGCTGCAGGCCACTGGGCCCAGCCTCCTCCTGGCTGCCACTGACCCCGGCCTCCTCCTGGCTGCCACTGACCCCGGCCTCCTCCTGGCTGCCACTGACCCCGGCCTCCTCCTGGCTGACAGACACCTGAGGATCTGCCACCTCCTGGCTGATCTCTTCTTCCTGTGTGGAAAAAAAAGGAATTTTTTTACAATTTCGCTAAATAAAACCACACTCATTTTCATGTTTTTCGTTTAGTATTTTCTGTTCATTATTACTTGAATACACTCTACTTCTGACCCCTGCAGTTGTCATCCCTGACACCTATTTGTCTGTACACCTTTTTGTTTGCTTTTTCCCAGCTTGGTTTTTTTTTTACAATATCTAATCATTAATCCACCAAGAATTATTTACGCCATAAATATAGAGGAAACTACTATACCTCCTCATCGAAGGGTGGCAGATCTGCATCTCTGTCAGCCAGGCCCTCTTCCTCCGACTCTGCAGGGCTGTGGTCATCTGGGGAATGTCCGCTGGAAGGTAGCATGGAGGAAAGGTTGGAAGAAAGACTGGACATCGTTTTCCTGCCTTCCATTTCGTCCCGCAAAAAAGCCATCTGTTTATAATACCACAGTTTGGGTTCCTTTGCTTGTCTTGCTGCTGCTCCCGATTTTTGGCTTTTATTAGCTTTGTATGCTCTCCTGTATGTGCTTCTGAGGTTGGCAAGTTTATCCTTCACCATGTTGGCAGTGCATCCTGGCACCCAAGTTTGCATATAATTTGCTAGCTCTTCTAGTGCTGCCGCTCGTACCTCTTTATTGCAATATAAAGAGTGCTTTGAATTCCACAGGATGGGCGTGTCCTGGTATTTTTGAAGTAAGGCCTCTATAGATTCCTTGCTTTGTAGGAGGTCCATTGTAATTTTTCCCAAATTATATTTCTTTTTGAGTCTAGATTACAAAAACATAAACCACAGAAAAATAAATATTCCAAAGGATCAGCGTTGACCTTGATCTAATATGTGTCTTCAAATTTATTACCTATATCTAATTACAAACACAGTCTCTCTTGTTTAAACAATGATTGGCAGCTCGGCCGCATTGCTTGTACCAAACATTGATTTGCTAGATGCAGAGCCATTGTTCACATTGCAGTAAATATTTTAAATATATAAAATTAAACAATGCTTACAAATGACAGTTTTCATCTAGGCACTCTTTCATGTGTAAATCTCATGCCCCTGACAATGGATGACATAAAAGACACTTCCTAATGACCTCTGTACAACCAACACTTGAACAATACTTTGCCTGATCTGAATACACCATTCAAAAACTTGTCAATGAGGTACAGCATTGTTCACATCTCTATTTTGTGAGGTGTCCAAAAGCATTTGGATACCAAAATAACATTGTGGTACCCCATAGACAGAATAGCTTAAAAAGGGTGCAACCAACAGCCCAAACCCCCATCCCATGTGTCTACATTTTCAAGGCCTCTGCTGATCACATTTTTAATTTCCTTACCTTCCTGTCTCTCGCTCCTCGTTTCTCACGCTCGCCTAATTACCGCGTAAGATGCGTAATCACGGCGTAAACCTTTTAAACACTCCGCGTATTTATGAAACCCCGCCCTCGTCACCTTTGCGAGGCCCCTAATCAATGAGTTTAGGAAATATGGCGTTAACTGTGTATGTTCTGGATGCGCTCGAAGATTCTCCGCGTAACCGACGTAAACACGTTGTTTGCATTCTCTACACTCCGCGTATGTATTAAACGCCGCCCTCTTCTCCGCCCATGGCGTAAGAATTCATCTTTTCCACGCCCATAATCTCTGTGGGAAAGGAAAGATGGCGATGTCACACGAGCGGGCACGATGCTCTCATGCCACAAGTGAAGGGACAGAGGCAGGGACGTCCCGATCAAGGAAAAGAAGATATAAAGCCACTAATATGCGGTTCCAGGAAATGGTGGAGTTAGTTTACATCATGCGAAAGAAGGACTATGATGGTGAATTAGGGCCATACAAGACCCCTAACCGCCGAAAGGCACATATTATGGACAAGGTGGCGAGGAGAATGCAGAGGATGTTTGGGATCACCAGGTCCAAGGAACAGCTGAGGAAACGATGGTCAGACTTAAAATTGAGGGAGCCACATCAGATGAAGAAAATACTTAAAATTCTGCGTAAAAGTAAGTAAATATATATTGGGGTTGGGGGGGGGGGGGTGATTGTCTGCAATAATGTGTTGCCATGTATATTTCACCATCTGCCTCCTTGGCCTGCTTGTAATTTTAAAGACATGTTGTCATTTATTTTTTAGGACATAAATAACTACATATTTACAAACAGTGTTCTTAGTAAACAACGTAACATCACATAGTTTATCAGAAAGGCTCGGTTATTCCAGGAACAACACACCTGGACATGGCTCACTGGCCAAAAACTTTGTTTGTAAACATTGTGTAAAAGCTAGTTCTAGAAAAAAAAAGTATGAGAATGGGAAAGGCAAACAGGATACATTCTAAAAACAGTGGTACTAAAGCAGATGTTTTCACATCTGCAATGCAGAGCACCTGTGTCTCCACAAATAAAAAATGGGTTTTGGTAGGGTCTCCCAGAAATACAGTTTAGGGGGGACATCCATGTGTGTCACTTTGCTAAAAAGGGGCAGGATCAGAGCTTGCCATATAGAAGTAATTGCTAAATGTAGGTTTGGTGAAAGATAAAAGTAACTAAATGAAAGCATCTTCTAAGCAATGTGTGCGATTTATGCTCTCCAATATCTGTGTGCTGATGAGTCTACATTTTTTTTGTTTTATTTCAGGGGAAAGAAGTCGCCAGCATTTGGAGGAGGCAGAGAGGGCCAGACAAGGCCAAAATCTGCCATCTCAACATGTGGAGGAGGAGGAGGATGTGGAAGGAGAAGAGGATGTGGAAGGAGAAGAGGATGTGGAAGGAGAAGAGGATGTGGAAGGAGAAGAGGATGTGGAAGGAGAAGAGGATGTGGAAGGAGAAGAGGATGTGGAAGGAGAGGAGGATGTGGAAGGAGAAGAGGATGTGGAAGGAGAGGAGGAAGGAAGAAAGGAGGAAGGAAGAGAGGAGGAAGAAGTAATTTTGGACTTAGAAGTCATAGCAGATGAAGGGCAAGTGGCGGAAGAACAATTTGGCGAATTGAAAGAAGGTGGATTGATGGATGAAGGAGGAGTCCAAGATGATGGGGAAGTGGTGGAAGAAGGAGGAGTGATTGAAGATGATGGGGAGGTGGTGGAAGAAGGAGGAGTGATAGAAGATGTCGAAGAGGTGGAAAGGAGAAGCCCATCAGGTCAGTGTCACCCTAGCTTGATTCAAAAAAACATATGTAGATAGGCCTCATCGAAAAATAATGTTGTAAATGCCTTTTTTTTTGTTGGTTTTAGGGGAGGAGGATGGTGTGCCAATATTTTCACGTGCAAGTGCTGCTATAATTATTCAGCAGGTAATGGAGTGCAGCACTGAAATGCACAATATGCGTGAAAGGATGTTTCTCATGGAACAGAATGTAACAAATGTGCTTTTGGAATGCAGCACGGAAATGGACAATATGCGGCAAAGAATGATGGTGATCGAATCTAATTTTAAGAACATTATTGACATGATGGGCCGTGTCAAAGACTGAAACACCCCCCGCCCATCCCCCGCCCCCACAAACATTTTTACAGTTTGAATAATGAATACGCCAAAATTTGAAGATACACACACAGTGTGCCAACATGTGCTATCTGCCATCACAGAATATCTAATGTCTGTGCTTTGTGGGTCCAACCCCCTCCTCCATCCTCAAGTAGTTGAGAGGAAGGGTTTGCTCCCACAAAACACAGACATTGATCACCCATGATGTCAGATAGCACATGTGGCCATTTGTCTGTTGAACCAATGACATTTGGCGAGTTTGCACTGAATGTGTGTATCTTCCAATTTTGGCGTGTTCCAGTGTGAAAGCACACCATGACTGACTGCTGTTGTGAGTTTTTATATTTTTGGAATAGGATTTTGTTACTTTTTGACCATGTTGAACATTTTGGGATACTATAAAGTTTAGACCATAAAGAATAAACAACGGTAAAAAATTTAAAATATATATATATAGAATTATAAATCTCTCTAATCACTGAATTTAGTGAAGTAGAGATTTGACTCCAAATTCTCACCTAAAAATTTAGTTTTAGAAAAACACACCAAAAACAAAAAAAATGTTAAAAAAATTATTGTTTTTTGTGCATAAAAAATATGCCCAAAAAAAAAATTAAGGCGCTAAACACCCCACCAAATATAATCTATATATATATATATATATATGTAAACAATAAATCTAACTATATTTGATAAAAAAAAAAGTGAACTTGTTAATAAATGTATAATCTGCATAATATTTTTGGTTGAATTACCTGAAAAAAAAAAAAAAAAAAAAAAAAATTTTTTTGACTCCTAAGTACAAAAGCAGGGAGTAATGAAAAAAATATAAAATAATTTTTGGGGTCATGAACAAGCAAAAATTAAAATACTTGACCTCAAAATTTACAAATGGAGTTGCTTATTATTTCTAGACTCAATACCCTGTTTGTAGATGAGTGAATACTGTGCAAAATGTGGTTAGTTACTAAAAGTGGAGAAATCAATTATGCATTACAATTGAAGAAGTTAGTTAGAGAACCAGGAAGACAGAGAAAAAGAGAAAAAGCATTAATGACAAACAACTGTATAAAGTCCAATGGTCTAATTATTTATTATTTGAGAGAATATTCCTTTCTTTGGGGGCCGAATTAGAAAGAAATATGATCTGGCATAGCAATGGCCCCCCGACCCATGAAGTACTCAACATATTTGTCGCGTACCTCACGAGCTGATTGGGGGGCCAAGCCAGCGCGACCAGTGTCCAGCCCGGGAAGGGGATCTGAGGGTAGTCTTGCCTCAGAACCGATGTCGGGTAGGTACGTCTGGGAGTGCCTGCGTAAAAAGTTGTGCAAAATGCAGCAGGCAAATACAACGGTGTCCAATTTATATTCCGCCAGATGTATCGATGTCCTGAACAGGCGGAACCGGTTGGTGAGTATCCCAAAGGCATTCTCGACTACCCTCCGAGCCCTGGCCAACCGAAAATTAAACACACTCCTCTCTGAGGTGAGGGTCCTCTGGGGAAAAGGCCGCATGAGGTGAGGACCAAGCCCGAAAGCCTCGTCCGCTAGGAACACAAACGGAAGTCCTTCCACATTATCTTCATCTGGTGGCAATGCCAGACCACCAGCTTGGAGACGATCATAGAAATCAGTCCGTGCGAACACTCCCCCATCAGACATCCGGCCGTTCTTCCCCACGTCCACATATAGAAACTCATACTGTGCCGACACCACCGCCATCAACACAATACTATGATAACCCTTGTAATTATAATAGTAGGACCCCGAGCGGGGTGGGGGCACAATGCGGACGTGTGTTTCCCATCTATTGCTCCACCGCAGTTTGGAAAATCACACCGCTGGGCAAATTGGGAAGCCACAGACTGCCATTCCTGTGGTGTGGAGGGTAGCTGTGGGGACAAACAAAAAAAGAGATTTAGTACTTTGTAACAAAAACATCCTACAAGCATCCTTGTGACAGTTCACAGTATTAAAATTGCATTAGAAAAATGTGCATGGAGAATTTGGGAAATGAAATATATAGGGCCACTTCATTAAGAGACTCCACAGCCCTCTGATGGGGACAATAAAAGTTTGAAGGGGGGGGGGGGGGGACACAAAAACCAAAAAGTCCTGTTTGAAAAAATGGCAAGGTGGGTTTGTCCCTAGGATAGCATGCTGGACAGGTTAATATTGGGTAAGGGACAAATATGCAGGTAGGCCAAGAATAAAACATGTAAAGCTGATATCAACATGCATAGGGAGAAAAGGTAACGTTAGTTAAACACACAGCATATCTGGGAAAATAAAAATAAAGTTAGTTGGCCACATTATTAGAGCCAGGAAACTTACCTTAATATACTCCTCATGCATAACTTTGATGATGGCAGCACACGTGTCCGGTATGATGACCCCAAGCGCCTGCGGAGAGATGCCTGTCGAGAACTTGAGGTCCTGCAGGCTCCTCCCAGTCGCCAGGTACCGCAACGTGGCAATAAGCCTCTGCTCGGCCGTGATGGCTTGGCGCATCACAGTGTCCTGCCTCGTGATATAGGGGGACAGAAGATCCAGCAGACGGTTGAATACGGGGTCCGTCATGCGGAGAAAATTCCTAAAGTCATTAGGATTATTCTCCTGGAGTTCCCTAAGCAGAGGCATATGTGAGAACTGGTCACGCTGGCGCAACCAATTCTTGGTCCAGAAACGCCTCCGCCCCCTGTTTCTGGCCAAAGTACTGGACAAATGAACATATCCAGCAGCCATCCCATAAACAGCACCAACTCGCGAAAATTGACGCTGCTGCTCCATCATGGCTTCAAACCGGCCGGCTGGTCAGTCAAGAACACACTGAAACAGAAAGCACTCGCAAATCCAGCACTACCTGCGACAAACGCGTGACAAACAGATACGAGCGCACAGGATGCAACTGCTAAAGCAGAAACAACCTGCTTGCCTATAGCCGAATGACAACTACGTTACCGCAAGCACACGCACTGAACCCGTGAATACACGCTGTCAAAGCCTGGAGACCGAGAAGCGCGAATCAGCTCTAACCAAACCTTCACTAACACGAGCAAACCCGTAACTAGCAAAAGAGGAACAGAGGGCGGCGCCATTAACTTTGGTCTTCCCCTTTATAGTGACGTCGTACGTAGTTTACGTGCACGCGTTCCGGTACGACGGGAATTTGGTCCGCTGGTGTGTACACGCCAGCGGAACAAAACACAAATCAGCCTTGTACGCCGGAAACTGTCGGGCAGACAGTTTCCAGCGCACAGATCCGGTCGTGAGTACAAGGCCTTAGAGTTATATGCACATCCACTTTACGGAAGGAACATATTACATTAACAAAACAACCTTCTGCTGCTCGTGAATTTTTCCTTTATACACACTTTAATGTGTCATCATTTTGAGGCTGTTGCAACCACATGTTCCCAAAACGTACGCTGTTCCGAAAAACATTCCAATCTTGGAATTCCATGGTCTGTCATAACTGTGCAAGAGGGATTTCCTCCCCATAAACTCTGACTAACACCTTGGCTGTCTGATTACAGTGTTCACTCTTAATGAATATAAAGGGGCTTCCGAGTCATCATGAGTCACTTGCTTTAAGAGTGAACATAAGACAAAATGCACTTTGCCAAAATCTTAATGTGAATCTGAAAAAAAAAAGCATGGTTATAAATAAAAAGTTATTTTCATAATCTTTATAATATTATATGCTTGAGAAGCAAAATGATCTTGTTTATAATTGAAAAAAGTTAGCCCAATAGACCTTTTATCATAAAAAGCTTTAGTGCATTTCTTTCTCGCAATCTGTATATAATGTACAGCTGAAATTATTCTGATAGGCAATTCACAGAATAAAATCTTTTGTGGGTAAACATTCTGTCTTTATTCAAACATTTTCACACATATTCCTTTCAGTGCCACTTCAGGATCAACAATCCCAAGAGCAGCATTACAACTGTGGTGAAGATGCATAATTAAGGGCATGAAAGTTCTTAAAAAACAGACTTGGAAAATGCATCGGGTGTCCCTAAGAGTCCCATTTAATCTCTTATTAAGAATGATTCATTAAATGTTGCCTCTAGTTGACAGTGAATGAACTGGCATATTCAAATATAACCCCATCCAAGTTTATCATATTAATTACACACAATGCCGGTACACATGATTTTCTTTTTCTGGCTCCTCCACATTGGAAAAATAACCTTATAACTACAGACATCTGAAAAACTCAAATCTTGATGTCAGCAAATAAATACATGATAATTATGATGATAATAAAAATAAATAAATCTAAGGGTGGAAGACATGCAGACTTACTCAGCAAGGGAATGAGCATATGCTAATGGCAGAAACCTTAACCCCCCAATAAGCATTTATCTAGTTGAAAACAGTAAATTGAAAGCTGATTTCCAATTTGCCTTACCTAGAATACATGTATAGCAAAAACATTTTCTTATTTTTTTTTTTTTTTTAAGTGGTGAATGCTTAACTTCCTTTTCACCCTGCCTGTGATCTGTTGGGAAGATTTCCCATTACATCATGTCCCAGAGACACAACAGGAAAGCTCTGCAAATTGGAAAAACTACCCTCACCCTCACCTTGTTCTGGCAAAAACTCAGAAATATGGGATTTTCCATCACTTTCTATAATAAAAACAGTGGTCTACAGCAGTGGTTCTCAACCCTGTCCTCAAGTACCCCCAACAGACCAAGTTTGCAGATTTTCCTTGATCTTGCAAAGGTGCTTTAAGGAACCGGAAGACCCTATTTACTTCTTCTCTCTTGATGGCCTCCTTCTCTTCTGGCTGATCTCACGGATTTTTATGTGTGTCCCCCACCTCATCAACTGACTGAAATAAACTCTGAATCCCATGTTTCCTGAATTCTCTATTCTGATTTCTGTGTGTGCTATAACTGCCTGAATGCCACCTGCCCTGACCTGAATTTGTTTATGGACCATCAATAATACCAGCAAGGCAATTCATGCGTTTTGTTTCATATCACATAAATTGAGTTATTATAAAGTGAATTGTAGGAGCAAAGCTTAGTCTTATAATGGGAATACATGTGCCATGTCAAAACAATTATATGTGAGTGGTTAAATGGGACCTTAAGGACACCTTTAGCAATACATTTTACATGATTAATATTAAAAACAATTTTTTTTCTAATTGCAGTAGCAATTAAAAAAACAAAGCTAAGCAAAAATAAAAAAAATAACTAAGAAGGTCCTTTTTTGGATGCCTAGGTGTCTGTTTGGGTGAGGTGAATACTTCTTACTGACTGTCCAGCAGCACGGCTCTCTTAAGCCAGCCATAGACAATTTGAATCCTGTTAAACCGGCCAAGATTCGAACCATTGGCAGGCTGAATGTATTAATCGATCAACTTATCACTAGCGGCTTTTATAGCCACTAGCAATAATGACTGTGCGCCTCCACACGGAGAATACACAGGCTCCACGGGAGGGATTCCCCTGTCAACACTGTCTGTGTGGAAAGGAGAATCAAGCTAATTTATGAGTTTCAAGAAATAAATGTACTCCTTCTGTGGTCGGCCTTAGGCTCCAGAAGAGTGCATTGGTCTAAGGTTCAATGCCTAGTGAGCTACAGACATAAATTGTAGCACTGGATCACTGGCTGAAGCAGTAGACCGCGTGACACATGAACTCAGATAAGTAAAGACTGCTTTGGAAGGCTTCCAATGGGAGGGATGGGAACACTTTAGACTTTCCTAGGAGATGAGCTTTAAATCTACAGCAAGAAATACCTCACTATCCTGCCCTTTAGAGCATTTTATAGGAAAACATTATATATTGGGGTTTATTTGCTAAAGGCAAATCCACTTTGCACTACAAGTGCACTGCAAGTTCACTTGGAAGTGCAGGCACTGTAGATCTGAGGATGACATGCAAGGAAAATAAAAAAAAGAATTTTTGTTTGCACATGATTGGATGATAAAATCAGCAGAGATTGTCCTAATTTCAGAGCTCCCTTTCAGATCTACAGCGACTGCACTTCCAAGTGTAATTGCAGTGCACTTGTAGTGCAGAGTGGATTTGCCTTTAGTAAATTAACCCCATGGTGTTTTATCTAAATGTCATGTAGTTGGTGTTTAGATCTACTGTACTTTAAAGCTTCATAATCGGAAGAATGAAGTACAGCGCTTCTCTCACATACCAAAGATGCACCTGGAAAGAAAAAACAACAACTTAGAAAACATGCCTATAGCTGCATTTTACATGCGCATTTAGGTGCGTTAAAGCATGGGGGTGTTCATTGATTCCATTGGCTAGTATATACTGTATATTAGTTTATTCTGGCCATTGGAATGAATAAATGCTCAAACGCTGAATGCACATTGCGTTTAGATGCATAAGCACACTTTTAGGAACATTCAGCATTTTTCTGCCCAAAAACTCTTCTCCTAAAAACGCCTAACCCTGGTGGGTTTTTTCTTTTTTGAGCCACTAAATAAAAGTTCAACTTTTAATTTGCCAGTAAAATTATATCTGTGGCACATAGGCTAACATAGAGGTGCATTTGCAGGCTAGAAAAAAATAATAATCTGAATGCTTGTAAAAGAGGTGATTTTTTTATTTATTTTTTACGTCCTGTGTGCATGAGACCCTAGAAACAGAATATAGGAATAGATAGCTTAATTTTTTCATGCTTCCTGTAAGAATGTTATTTCATATAGACACAAGACAGACTACAGAAATTGGATGACTTTGCTTAAGGAAATGAAATCATCTTGGGTTAAGGCACCAGGTATTTACAGCACTCTTGGATACTGTAAGCACATTTTAAAAATAAATCCTTCTTGTACAGCTGAACAAGCTCAGGGAATTCAGTGGGCCACTGAAAGTAGATGATAGGTTTCCAGTACAACCATGTGAGTTGTCTCTGCACAAGAACTTCCCTTTATTCTGAACCCTTTTAATCAATGTTAATGTTTCCGATTGTTCATTATAATCAATGAATATGTGTGGATAGGCTGTTTACTCAAAAAACAATTCTTGCTTTTAAGATTGGCTTACATCAGTATTTCTCCTGTTTATTTTAACGCAAGAACCAAAGATTAGTTCCCATGGAAATAATATTCCAACTCCTCCATTACACTAAATACAAAGTTATTACGTTAATGATACTACAGGCACATGGCAAAAGGGAAGTAGCTTATGTTAAAAGAAAAAAGGACTCTCTGTTCTTCACAACCAAATAACACCTTCAGATGTACAATCTTTTTTTTTTTACTTGGCAGGATACCAGAATGAAGAGTACAAACAACTACAGCACATTATTTGCAAATGACTACAATTGGGTAAATGTGCCTGATAAAAGGATGCATAAGCACATACAGTCAGCCTGATATTACCATCTTTTTATGTTTAGTTATATATAAATCTGATATATAACCAGTTGAATTTACATCAATCCTTTAAAAAAAAACAATACTTAAAATGTACTTTTATGTTACCTTTACCTTAACCTCCCTGGCGGTATGATTCTTTCTGAAAAAAGGTGCTGAAAGCGGTACCATTATTTTGCATGGAAATTTGGCGTTTTAGATTGCAGGCCTGTAATTCTTAGGAATAACTCACCTAAATCTGTCCAAACCAGAGTCTCTAGTAGACTATGATGAAGTTTGAAACACAAAATCATAAATTATAATATAATAAATAATAACAAGTAATAATTTAATAATAACAATACTTTTTATTCAATAAATCTTAACAAATAATATATTCAGATACTCTGATTTTTTGGGGGGTCAAACAAGGGTGCAAAATAATTATTCAGTAAACGTCTCGGGTATGAAACATTTTAAAGCAGGGTACAGCGCAAAGTCCAACGTTGCAGTCGGCACAATAGAAACGCGTTTCTTTACGGATTTTTCTTTCGTTTTCGTCGCGTTTGGAGCAGCAAACCACACACATCCTTGTGGGTGCTGTTTTTTTTTCAGTAGGTGGAATGTGGTCCAAAAAATTACGACCGGTCAGTCTTTCAGGGTTCACTACACCAGAAGCCCGACGTCCAGATCGGTTTACCGCCATTGGCGTTTGGTGCTTCAGAAAGATTTGTTCTGCCACCTTCCACACAAAGTCTGAATGGGCTATAGGCCTGTCACTTTTTTTTTTCATCAGGATGAAGGAATTCCAGAGACATTGTTCGACAAGATGTCGGAAAAATTTTTTATAGTACTTTTTCTGCTGCTTCCTCATCGCAGGGTAAAAAGTCATGGCCTGGTCAGCCCTGTCCACACCTCCCATCGTGTGGTTGTAGTCCAACACAACTTGTGGCTTCATAATATCCTTGCCACCTTTGGTATGCACCATGACGGTCGAGGTGTTATGGACGGTGCTCATAAGGGAAACGTCTTTTTTGTCCCGCCACTTCAGTGCCAACATTTTCCCTTTTTGCCATGCAGCTACTTCTCCTTTCCCAAGCTTTTTGCTGGGAAATGCTGACGGCATGTTACGCCGGTTAGGCCTCACGGTTCCATAAGCGTCGGTCTTATTTTGGATAAGGAACTCGTACAGTTCTGGGGAGGTATAAAAATTGTCTGTGGTGACACAATAGCCCTGGTTGAGCAAGGGCTCCATCAATGACAGAACTGAAGCGGTTGCCATCCCAAAATCGCTGAATCGCTCGCAGAACTTGGTCCCTTTCCCAGTGTATACGACTGAGTTCCAAATATATCCAGAGCTGGATTCACACAGCATAAAAGTTTTTATACCAAAGCGAGCTCGCTTTGATGCGATGAACTGTATCCAGCTGAGCCGACCTTTGTAGGCCATGAGACTTTCATCGATGGTAACGTCGCGCTCAGGAATATAGGTCCGCTGGAAGTTCTGCAAAATAAGCTGGTAAACCTCCCAAATTTTTTTCAGCTTTGGAGCTGGATGAGAATGCTCATCAAAGTCCTCATTATTTGCAAAGTGCAAATATTTCATGATCAATGAAAATCTGTACTCCGACATCACGGATCCAAAAAAAGGTGTGGCCAATAATTTGTTCGTGGACCAGTACCATTTTTGCAGGGGTTTCCCCACCACTCCCTGTAAAATAATGAGGCCCAAAAACTTCCAAATGTCCTCGCTGGTTACAGGCTCCCATTTTCTGCGCCTTGAAAATCGCTGAGGAGTCGCAGCTTCTTGTTCTTGGTATCGATTTGTCTCAATAACTATTTTGTCGATCACTTCAGCGGTCAGAAAAAGTTGGAGGTATTCCAGGGGATTGTCATCAACGTCCACTTTTATCCCAGGTGCTCCTGTAAATGGAAATCTTGGGGGCGCTACGTGGTCATCACCGCAATCAATTGCGCACCAAGTCCGCACATCGCTGGGCACAGGATCGTCGCTTATATCACTTTCTGCGTCTGATGACGAACTTTGCCATGCGTCGCTGTCACTCAGCTCCTCCGCAAGTGATTCCGTATCGCTGTCGCTGTTTTGCAGCAGGTCGCATAGCGATTTTGATGTACAGGTGCGCTTTGCCATGATCGCTGTGCAGTTTGCAGACACAGGTACAGTACAGGTACAGTCAATCTGCAGACAGGGCACTGGGGAAAGCACTGGGGGGCAATCAAAGGTCACTGTAATTTATTTTTAATTTTTAGCCAATTGTGTCAGTGTGTTTTACTATGTGTTATTTATATTTTTTGAATTTCGCGCCGTTCCCCCCCCCGTTCCGCCCCCCTGCGTCGCGACGCTCGCAGGGAAGGGAATCAGGGGAACACAGTGCATCGGGCGGACATCCGGCCGCCGTGCACTGGGGAAAGACATCGCTGACATCGCTGACATCGCTGGATCGCAGGGAAAAAGGTAAGAAACCTCTTCCTGCATCTAGCGAAGCAAACCCGTGTGTGTCTCGGGGTTACCGATCGTAGCCTAAAAATCTCGCCCCGAGACACACACGGGAATACCGCTCAGAAGGTTAACACACCCTCATGCCCCCCTACTCAAGCTACACTGCTCTAACCTAATGTTTCCCCTACCATCTACAGCTACATGACTTACTTACCTCCCTTTTAGGTGGCACAGCCTCGATCTACTCAATTGGAAAGGATGTAAACAATGGGAGGAGGCTGCAGCACAGAAATGGAGGATAGTAAACAACTGCGGAGGTGGGTTAGAGCAACTTTCGGGGATTATGACTTTGGGGAAAGGGGTGGACTTTATTTTAGATAGGGTTAACATAAAGGTACAAGCTACCCTTTAGGTGATTCAAAAACTTTTTTTGCTTGTTTTGGATAGAGTAGAGAAGGGTTGCCAGTTTTTTGAAAGATACATTGGGGTGATAATCTGTTAATAAATAAGTGGTGATGTTAATATTTACCATCTCATCTTACTCTTTCCCGTATTATGAATTGGGTCATTCATCTCCTGTTCTTGTTTTCACTGAAAGTCTTAGCCATACCATAACTTTTGGCTTTTGTAAGAGATTAGACTAAAGTCACTAAGTTTTAATGCATGTGTTTTTTCGCAAATGACAGAGGCCAGATTATCAAACGAGTCTAAGTTGTGCGGTCGTATCTATGCACCTGATTCTTAGAATCAGTTACGCATAGATTTCCCGTAGATCCGACTGGCGTAACTGTGTTACACCGTCGTATCGTAAATGCATATTTACGCTGGCCGCTAGGTGGCGCTTCCGTCGAATTCCGAGTTGAGTATGCAAATTAGCTAGATACACGAATTCCCGAACGTACGCCCGGCCGACGCAGTACATTTACGCCGGCGTATAGTTACCTCTGCTATATGGTGGCGTAAGTGCACCGTACCAATGTTAAGTATGGCCGTCGTTCCCGCGTCGAAATTTGAAAAAGTTACGTCGTTTGCGTAAGTCGTCCGTGAATGGGGCTGGACGTCATTTACGTTCACGTCGAAACCAATGACGTCCTTGCGGCGTACTTTGGAGCAATGCACACTGGGAAATTCCACGGACGGCGCATGCGCTGTTCGGGAAAAACGTCAATCACGTTGGGTCACACAACATTTACACAAAACACGCCCCCCTGTTCCAAATTTGAATTAGGCAGGCTTACGCTGGCCGATTTACGCTACGCCGCCGCAACTTACGCAGCAAGTGCTTTGAGAATACAACACTTGCCCTGCTAAGTTGCGGAGGCGTAACGTAAATCAGATACGTTACGCCCACGCGAAGATACGCGGATGTACGAGAATCTGGCCCTATATTTTCAGCCATGTGAAAGTTATTTCAGTTCTCATCGGCTATCGTTGCTGAAAATAATGGTGCTTGCGGCAACTGAGTCTTCACTTCATTTGTTGACTCCACTGCAAACATCATGCTTGCCAGCTGTTAATAATGTAGAGTAGAAATTAAGCAATCAGAAATTGTATCTGAAATGAAGGGTTTACACAGGGTCTTGGAATACACATTTGAATGCATGTATATATGTATTTACCGTACATAAAAATTTAACACAGCATTTTGCAAAAATTGCAACAACATACTGAAATCCTACACATTTATGGGAATTTTTCAGGTTAGGCAACAGGTCATTTTCAGTTATACATCAAGTTTGCTCAAGGAACTGAAATCATCCAATTTTGAGTCGCATGGTATTTACAGTACCGCTGAATACTGTAAGCACATTTCTAAGGCATCCTTTATTTCAGCTCTCTAACAGCTGAGCAAGCCCATGGAATTCCATTGACCACAGGAAGTAGTTGAGAGGTTTCCAGTGCAGCCATATGAGTTATATAGCCACAAGAACTTCCTATTTTCACTGAACTCTTTTAATCAATTTTTAGGTTTATGACTGGTCATTATGATCAATATATGTGCGAGGATAGACTGTTTATTGTGAAACAGTTCTCACCCATAAGCTTGGTTTACATCAGTATTTCTCATGTTTATTTTAGCTCAAGAACCAAAGCTTAGTTCCTGTGGAAATAATGTTCTAGCTCCTCCATTACATTAAATACAAAGTTATTACGTTAATGATACCACAGACACATGGCAAAAGGGAACCAACTTATATCCAAAAATTAAAAAAGACTCTGTTCCATTTAAATAGAATCTTCAAATGTTGTTTCCCTTGTCTGGAAAGGGAAAACATTTAAATAAGTGGAACATACAGTATTAGGAACTTACAACATAATTTGTTCACCTGTGTTGTATTTGTTATTTGTGTTCTCTCGTTTTTCCCTGTAAAAAAATAATAATAATAATTAGGCTAATCTGGGAATGTTTTTTGCAGGATAGTTCCCTAACACTCAGGGGCTATTTAAAGCCTAAAGCCTTGTACACACGACAGGTTTTCCCGGCAGAAAAACTGCCAGGAGAGCATTTGGCCGGGAATCCGGCTGTGTGTATGCTCCCTAGCAGTTTTTCCAACAGGAAAACTGCCCGGGAAAAATAGAGAACCTGATCTCTATTTTCCCATTGGGATTCCTGGCAGTGTTTCCTGCCGAGAAAACTGGTCTTCTGTATGCTTACCTGTCCGAGGTAAACCCGCACATGCTTGATAAGACTTAGGCCCCGTACACACGGTCGGACAAAATCGATGAGAATGGACCGAGGTTTAGTTTCATTGGTCCAAACTGACTGTGTGTATAGCCCATCGGTCTGTTTTCCTTCGGTCCAACATTTTAAAACATGCTTCAAAATCGAACCGATGGACCGCTGCCCGATTGGTCCAAACCGATGGTTAGTACAGAAAAGCATTGGTTCAAAACCCGCGCATGCTCAGAATCAAGTCGACACATGCTTGGAAGCATTGAACTTCGTTTTATTCAGCACATCGTGTGTTTGACGTCACCGCGTTCTGACCTGATCAGTTTTTGGAACGATGGTGTGTACGCATATCAGGCTGTCAGGCCACTTCAGCGGTCTCATCGGTTTGGAACGACCGTGGGTACGGGGCCTTAGACGCATGTGCGGTAGCATACAAGGTTAGTGAGGGGTGTAGCAAGAAGCTGAACGTCGGTGCGCATTGCGCCGTATAGAGCCGCACCGGCGTTCGGCTTCTTTCGGCATCTCGTGACGCGATGTATGCGTCGGTCGGATGCCTGTCCATCAATTAGGAACGCCCACCGCCAGCATCGTACCCGGAAGTGGCGGTGGGAACGAATATAACAAACGGTATGTACGGACCTTTTTTTTTTAATAAAACCGTCCGATTCTAATCGTAATTTATTTGGGAAAAGCAATGTTAAAATTTTATTTTTAGAGGAACCACCGCTTTAACTGATAATGTCATTGGTTGCTAGGATGCCAGTGTCTAGAAAGTTATAATGGTGCATAATAAAAACCTGTGTCTTTGTGTAACTAAAAGGCAGGCTTGATCCACCTGCTGGCTTGTATAACATTTTTGATACATTTTTAGGCATTTTTCCAAGGCACCCCTTAGGCCTCGTACACACAAAAGGTTAAACAGAGGACAGCGGTCTGATGGACCGTTTTCATCAGTCAAAACCGATCGTGTGCGGGCCCCATAGGTTATTTAACCATCAGGTTAAAAAAAAGCCAACTTGCTTTAAATTTAACCGATGGATTCCTAACCGATAGGTCAAAACCGATCGTTAGTAGGCACAACCATCGGTTAAAAACCAGCGCATGCTCAGAATCAAGTCGACGCATGCTTGGAAGCATTGAACTTTTTCAGCACGTCGTTGTGTTTTACGTCACCGCGTTCTGACACGATCGGTTATTTAACCGATGGTGTGTGGGCGCGACGGACCATCATTCAGCTTCATCGGTTAACCGATGACAACGGTTCTTCAGACCGTTCTCATCAGATGGACTGATCGTGTGTACAAGGCTTTAGGAAATCTCAAGGCACCTTAAAGTGCTTGGGCAGCCTGGTTGGAAAAGGCTGGCCTAATGTATCCTTAAAAAACACCAAAAAACACCCTAAAGCCCAACTCTGGGATGTTAGAGATCCCTTTCCTTTCCAACCCTCTCTCCACACATCCTCTAAATAATTGCTGGTATGACAAAAAAAGCCTTAGGCTACATAGTTATGTGACAATCTTTCTCTCTTCTACTCTTTACTTCCTGAAATTCTTGTTTGGATGTCCACATCACTGCCTCCATGATGTAAACACCTCTTGCATGGCAAGGCTTTCAGTGGCTGGATCCTCTCTCATAGATTCCAAAGGCAGGTGAAATCCAGGGGGTGGGGGATCCAGTGCCCAATAACAGAAAGAGCATGGAAACATGTCTAGTTTCAGGGTAGGAAACTATCTTGGTCCATAAAGGTAAATGTGACTTTCAGCCATTACGCTGCAGCCTGGCTATGGAAGAGATTGGAATCCATACTGGGGAGTAAGGCAATTAGGACACAATGCACTATTTAAATGTATTTAATTTTAAAAGATGTACTTTAAATTGGCCTTTCCTATTGATTTGAATATCTTTTGCAGAAATTGTCAAATTTGTCTGGAACCTCTAGATTTTGCTAAATACTCTCAACTCCTCTCATTCCTAAATACATATTTGTATAGCAGTCATATACTTTGGTTTTGTATGGTCGGTAACATACCATGTGTCCTAACAAGGCTGCCAAAGTTGTGAGCTGTGAACAGTGTAACACAATCTGCACAGTATTTGTTGAATATACAATCTTGAGCTATATACTGTTTATTCTATAGCTCTAAATGATTCTAAGTTCATATGGAAGTTTTGTTGTTTTACAAAATACTGTATAACAGAATCATCAAGAAAGATATTTAATTAAAGGATGTGATAGATAAAGTGGTGTAATGGACACCTACTTCCGTGGTGCCAATCCCCTAAAACAGTTCTATAATACCTGACTTTCTTCACTGCACCCCCATTGCGCTCAAACTTTTAGCCTTGTGCCCCGTAAACACGTGCAGGATTTCCGACGGGAAAAGTTCCTGTTGGAAATCCCGAGGGGAAAGCCGAGAACCTGCTCGGTCAGTCTTTCCCCCTATACGCGGCCGGTTTTCCCGACAGGAAAACTGCGATGGAGCTTTGGTCGGAAATCCTGGCCGTGTATATGCTCCATTGGAAAAACTGCGAGGAGCATACACACATGGCCGGGATTCCAGGCCAAAAGCTCTCCTCGCAGCTTTCCTGTCGGGAAAACCGGCCGTGTGTACGAGGCATTGGATGTGGAAATGATCAGGCAATGAAATAGCAGCAATGACAAACAAGTGTTTTCAACTCTCTGTCTGGTCTTCACTGAAATAATTGTAAATTATACATTGCACAAACAACTCCAGCCCAATTTTTCTGATAATAGAAAAATTAAAACTGTGCAAAAAAAAAATTATATATATTGTTCACATTTTGTTACTTTTTATCACAATGGCAGAAAAGTAAATTCAATTGGGAGGAACCTTTCTCTTTGTATAGCTTTAGGAAAACAATGTATGTCTTTCTGTACAGCTCATCTCTTGTACAGCTGCTTTCTTGAAGACGCTAGTCAAATAGTTTCTATAACTGTAGATGGAAACACCCCAGTACAATACAAGCTTTATTTTAATCTTGCCCGGGCGTTCCCTCAATTTATCTGACTGTGGCTCACATTACCATTGTTGGTTACTGCTTAATATCTTGCCATGTTATCAGCTTCTGAACTTCCATAAGTAAATGATACAGGCATTCTTTATGTTTTAATTGAAAGCTAATTTTCCTATTCCTTAAACCTACCTGATTGGAGTGATACAAAGCTTGTACAAATAAAAAGGAATATAATAACATGTTATTTTATTAAGTTACTCCTGATGTAGTAAATCCTTTTCCATCAGCATCTGTAAGAACTATAAAAACACGCTTTTGCCAAGAATGAGTATCAGCATTTTAATCTAGTGCACACAAGGTTCGTTTTCATTCTTCAGAATGTACATGAAACAAAACTCTCTTTGTTCAAAAAAAATATTGCACCTGCATTAAGTTCATTACCATCACTGGAAAGGAAAAAGTGATTTTTCCTCATTTTCTCCTGCTCTTCAATTCAGTATTTTTATTATTGTGGAATGTGAAGCACGCCAGGCATCATTCATATCAATGACAATGTGTTTCTTCATCAGTGAAAGGGAATAAGACTTCCTCACTTACATTTACTATCAGCAAGTCATCAGCAAATGCACCTGCACCCAGCAATTGTATGCTGAACTATGCGGAGAAGGGTGTTAGGCATCATAGATCAATTTCCTGTCATTCACATAAGAGTGCTTAGTGTACTGCTCATGCAAATTCCTGGTGTAGAGTAAGATTGCAAAATACCGTATTTACAAGACAACCAATTACTTACCTACCTACCCCTATTCTATGAACAAAGCAGCTAGGTTATATTATACCTCTGGATAATCAATGCATTTAAAATAAAAATACCCAGTGCTGGGTATTTTTAATAAAAAAAATATATAAATCAGGTATTGGATGATTTGGGTCCATCTAACGTACCACTCCCTGTTCACACATTATGCACACTCATTATTCAGTGGCTTTTGGGTCTTATACCAATTAGTGTCTCTGAAGCCTTGTACACACGACCGAGGAACTCGACGGGCGAAACACATTTAGGTAGATTCACAAAGAGTTAGGCCGGCTTATCAGTAGATAAGCCGGCCTAACTCTGAATCTACGCCGGCGTTTGTTTAAGTGTATTCTCTAACAGAGATACACTTAAACAAAGCTAAGATAGGCCGGCTTGCGCCGTTCTATCTTAGCTTGCAATGTTTTTGTTGGCCACTAGATGGCGCTTCCATTGCGGCCGGCGTAGATTATGTAAATGAGGGAATACGCCGATTCACGAACGTACGCCAGGCCTACGCCGTCGATTAACGTCGTTTCCGTAAGGCCTTAGGCGGCCTAAAGTTATTCCACCTATGGGGTGGAATAACAATGTTAAAGTATGGCCGCCGTTCCCGCCGCAAGGTTCGATTTTTTTACGTCGTTTGCGTAAGTCGTCCGCGAATCGGGAGTTACGTCGTTTACGTCCGCGTCAAAATCAATAGGCCCGTACGGCCTACTTAGCCGCAATGCGCACTGGGAAATGTAGTCGCCCGGCGCATGCGCAGTGTCAAAAAACATAAAAAAATGTGAGGTCAAGCCTCATTTCCATACAACACGCCCCCTCCAAGTCATTTGAATTAGACGCCCTTACACCCGCTCGTTTTAGGCTACACCGCCGTAGATTAGCAGGTAAGTAGTTTGTGAATCACTACTAGCCTAACTAATTTACGGCGGTGTAGCCTAAAAAAGCTAGGCTAGGTCGCCCTAAAGTTAGGCCAATCTATGTGAATCTACCTAATTGTTTTCCTCGTCGAGTTCCTTGTTAGGCTGTCGAGGAACTCGACAAGGCAAGTTTCTCCATTCACATCGAGGAAATCGAAGACATGCTCTCTTTTTGGTTTATCGAGTTTCCCGACAGTTTCCTCGACGAAAATGTACACACGACCGGTTTCCTCAGCAAAAAAATATCTCCCAGCAAGTTTCTTGCTGGTTTTTGCCGAGAAACTTGGTCGTGTGTACGAGGATTGAGGCAGTATTATAAAGGCTACATTTATTCCCAACTTCCTTTCCTGAAATAAATATTGGATGTAAATTCTTCAAACTGTCTAGCAAAGCAAATGCTGTTTAACAGTTTAACCATTCTTTTTTTCTTTCTTTTTGCTTTGACACTAATTTCTACATGGCTGTCATGACAATATTTTCATATACATTTTATACATGTAAGGCCCCTTTCACAGGAGTATTTAGTCTAAATCTGTCTGGATCCAAACTGAACGACAATGTATATCTATGGGGAGGATGAAAACGTATGAACATCTGTTTACATACGCTTACATTCACGTTTACGTCCATTCTGTTTAGATTCGTTTTTAGACAAGAAACATATTTTTTTTATATACTTTTGTCCAACTATGACTATTTTCCTCAACAACTTAAAAAAACAGACAGTCAAAAACAGATGTACACTAAAGTAAACTGAATTCAATTGAAGACATTCTGTTTTCATGCTTTTTTTATTTCTACCAGTTCTCATAAAAGTACCAATGACAGTCGCATGAAAGGATTCTTAAAGGGGTTGTGAAGGTTTGTCTTTTTATTTTCTAAATAGGTTCCTTTAAGCTAGTACATTGTTGGTACACTTACCTTTTCCTTTGATTTCCTTTCTAAATGTTTATTTTCCTTTGTTTTCTTTGTCTGAATTTCTCACTTCCTGTTCCTCCTCAGTAAGGTGCTCAGGAAGCTGTTCTGGCCGACTAACCACCGCTTGGATGATGGGGGCAAGTTTACTGAGGAGAAACAGGAAGTAAGAAATTCAGACAAAGAATTTTTTTTAGAAGGGAAATCGATGGAAAAGGTAAGTGAACCAACAATGCACTAGCTTAAAGGAACCTAGAAAATAAAAAAACAAACCTTTACAACCCCTTTAAAGCAAACTCTAGGATGGCCAAAAATATTACTGTATTTATTGGCGTATAACACTCACTTTTTTGTAAAGGCAGAAGATTTATTTTATGTTAATGCATTCTATGCACTTAGGCTCCATTCACACCTAATCGCGGCGTTTTGTCCCGCGAATTGCGGCGACAAATTGCAGCGTTTTGTACCCCCATTTACCCCCAGGTCCACATCTCCTATGCCGAACGCCAAAGCCGCCTGAAAAAAAGGGTCCGGGACTTGTTTTGAGCTTCAGGCGTTCGGCGTTTCGGCGTTTGGCGTGGAGATGTGAACCATCTCCATAGAGGGCAATGGTATTTCTCTCCTCCAGCGTATAGAGCGTCAGGCGTAAATACGCCTAGGTGTGAATGGATAGTAAGATAAAAATCCTTCTGTGTGCAGCAGGCCCCCTCAGCCCCCCTAATACTTACCTGAGCCCCATCTTTATTTAGTGATGTGCACCAGTGCCTCGGCCGTTCAGGACTGTCTCTCCTGATTGGCTGAGACACAGCAGCAGCGCAATTGGCACCCGCTGCTGTCAATCAAAGTATGTTGGCCAATAAGGAGAGGGGTCAGGGCCGAACCGCGGCTACGGATCTGAATGGACACATGGAGCTGCAGCTCAGCTCGGGTGCCCCCAGAGCAAGCAGCACTCAACAGAAGGGAGGGCACCCAAGAAGAGGAGGATCTGGGTTGCTCTGTGCAAAACCAACTGTACAAAGGAGGTAAATATAACGTGTTTGTTGTTTTTAAAGAAAAAATTTAACAAGTCTTTAGTATCACTTTGAAGTGTTAAGAGGATCAGCATGACAGCCAGGCAACTAATACTTTGACATACCGCGAATCCCAGTGGCAAAACCTTTCTGATTCTTTCTGCTGGAATTAAAAGCTGTGTGTGGATAGCAGCAGTCAGTGCACCGCAGGTAATTACTGTCTGTGTGAATAGGCAGGAATAGCCTTGACGTTGCAGTATATGGGCTTGGTAGCCATTGCTATCTGCACACAGATGACAATCCCAGCATCAGGAATCAGTAGATTCTTACTGCTGGGATTTGCAGTGTGGCAAAACTCCCATGCAAATGATGACTAACGCAGAAGAAATCTGGAATAACTAATCTGCATATATTTTTTGGTGAGTGAAAAAGCGTGGACTCCAATGGATTCACTTAAAATACCCAATCACCTGTGAAGAAAAGATTGGTTGATATAAGGGAACATACTTTTATCTTCCTTACTAAACTTACTAAACATTAACTTTGCAAAATAGTAAAGAAACCCCAATGACTCAATTTGACTTAAATTATTGAAATTTTATTTATTTATTCCTTTGTTTATGTAGCTGCTGGACAGCTTAGTCCACATTTAAATACGCGGAACAATATAAATGAAGGAATGTGGCATAAAAATGAATTGGTATTCTGAATACTATCATTACACATTTTAGCCACAAATATTTACCTTAACACTAAAAGGTCCAAGAAGATGAGATTGAAATAATACAATCTCTTACCTAGATACTGAATTTAAAGTGTGAAGGGTCTTGTCCAGGATGGAAATGCTTAAATTGTCTTAACGGCTTGCCGCATTTTTACGTCGACAGAATGGCCCGGCTGGGCAAATGGGCGTATATATACATATACGTCCCCTTTAATTGGCTAGCCGTGTGGTCACGTGACCCTAGTGCGAGCTCCATGACCCGCATGCTCCCACAGACTCGATGTCCGCCAGTGTTCCGTGATCAGGTCACAGAGCTGCAGAACGGGGAGAGGTAAGTGTAAACATGCATCTCCCTGTTCTGTCTAGTGACACTGCCACTGATCATCTGTTCCCTGTCATCGGAAACAGCGATCAGTGACATGTCACGGCAAGCCACGCCCCCTAACAGTTAGAAGTACTCCCTAGGTCGCACCTAACCCCTTCAGCGCCCCCTACAGGTTAACCCCTTTACTGCCAGTGTAATTTTTACAGTAATTTTACAGTAATCAGTGCATTTTTATAGTACTGATTGCTGTAAAAATGACAATGGTCCCAAAATGGTGTCAAAAGTGTCTGATGTGTCCGCCATAAAGACGCAGTCACAATAAAAATCGCTGATTGCTGCCATTACTAGTAACAAAAAAAATATTAATAAAAATGCCATAAAACTATCCCCTATTTTGTAGACGCTATAACTTTTGTGCAAACCAATCAATAAACGCTTATTTGCGTTTTTTTTTTTTACCAAAAATATGTAGAAGAATACGTATCGGCCTAAACTGAGGACATTTTTTTTTATATTTTTTGGGGGGTATTTATTATAGCAAAAAGTAAAAAAAATATATATTTTTTCAAAATTGTCGCTCTATTTTTGTTTATAGCACAACAAATTAAAACCACAGAGGTGATAAAATACCACTAAAAGAAAGCTCTATTTGTGGGAAAAAAGGACGCCAATTTTGTTTGGGAGCCACGTCGCATGACCGCGCTATTGTCAGTTAAAACAAAGCAGTGCCGAATCGCAAAAAAAGTGGCCTGGTCTTTGGCAGAGAAATGGTCTGGGGCTGAATTGGTTAAATAATTCACTATACCTTATATGATAGTATGCACATTTTAAAAAAAAAATTGATTTATTGGAATTTACCATAGTCACTTACAAACATGAGATGCATCTTTAATGTAAAATCAATTACAGTCACACCAGTATATTCAATTCTTATATTACTATCTGCTACATATCTTCTTTTAACACTATGATGTTTTCTTATCATATATGTTGTGCCTAGAACACAATTTGAAAACCAAAGGAATTGATACCACTTATTGTATAACCAATGTACAACATTGTATTACTGAATGATATCACCTTCACTGTATTGAAACTTTACTTTTGATCTTCCAAATAAAAACTTCTGTAAATAAAGTGTGAAGGGTCCTAAATAGAAATAAAAGTCTTAGACAAAACATATAAATTGTAGCGCTGAATAGTAACTAGATGATATAGAAACAAGTGCCAACACGCTTCGCAATATGTTGCGGTCAGACGATGCAACATATTGCAAAACGCGTCGAGAGACTCCACTGCTGCCATGCACATTTGATCAAGTGCCCTTTTCCACTTTTCATGTAAGTGTTTCCATCTATTATTAAATACTCACTGCCTACAGTATTAAGCCTCGTACACACGACCGAGGAACTCGACGGGCGAAACACATAGTTTTCCTCGTTGAGTTCCTTGTCAGGCTGTCGAGGAACTCGACAAGGCAAGTTTCTCCATTCCCGTTCGAGGAAATAGAGAACTTGCTCTCTTTTTGGCTCGTCAAGTTTCTCGACAGTTTCCTCAACGAAAATGTACACACGACCGGTTTCCTCTGCAAAAAAAAATCTCCCAGCAAGTTTCTTGCTGTTTTTTGCCGAGAAACTCGGTCGTGTGTACGAGGCCTAACACTATGTGCGTTTTCTTTTCAACTCTTTCCAACTATATAGGGTTCATGGTTTGACCGTCTACGGGTCATCATCTCCAAGCATCATACATCTTCTCCATTCGATTGGTGGACTTGTCATTTATTGCCGTTGAAGATATGATCTCATGTTGATACATCCATTGAGTATATTAAGCTTTGTTGACCCTCTGAGCGTATGCTTTTTAGGGTTCAACATTTCTGGCAAACCTCTGTGGATTCGGTGATTTTCCTTTCACAAGTGTGTGTCACGTTTAAAGTGTAGTAATATCGTATGGTTTCTTCTAACTCAAGAATTAATCACTTCGTTGAATTCACCATTCAAGTTTCATACAGTTTACACATGACTTTTTGAACTTTCACATTTGGTATATATTGGTTTTTGATTGCACACTACTCATCTGGTGATTTCTATTTATGTTTAATATTTTTCACCTAGATATTTAGTTTCTATATCATCTAGTTACTATTTAGCGCTACAATTTATATGTTTTGTCTGTTATTTTCCATTTGTCTATTGGTTTTTGTAGCTGCTCACCATTTAGATTTATTTAGCGCGGATCTATTTTGTTTTAGGTATAAAAGTCTTGGCAAGACAGTTATCTTAACCATTTTGCATCCATGACAATGTTTACATTTTTCATGTACTGTACATGTTAAAATTAGTCTTCTTGGTAGAAAATCACTTAGAATTCCCACATAATTGCATATATAGTCTGAAAGCAGAGGTCCTGTAGAATAAAATGGTTGCAGTTGCATTTTGTATGTCCCGTGATACTTGTGCAGCTGTCTTTTGAAGACATAACTGCAGGAAACAAATCACTAAAAAACATTTAGTGCACACAGACACAATATAATACCCAATGTTTGGTAACATATGATAGATGGGCTTGTGTTGAATAAATAAATACCATGCATTACAAGACTTCAACTTGTGCACCCATGAAATGGCAAAATTACACAACTCAAAATTTTTCATAGGTAATGTTTTTAAAGTCTTCACAGGTTATGAGTTTAAAGTTAGGTCGATCGTACACGGAGCACATTTCTTCCCAGCAACCACGGGTTGCATGATATAAATTTGTTTGATTCCCCCCAGCAACACAGACAGTGTTGATGCAAGAATCTGGCAATCCCTCCAGGCCATTGTCTTCTCCCAGCAGGGGGGAGCCGGGGTGGGCGGGGGAAGCTGCCCCGCCAAGAGAAGACAGTGATTATTGCTAGTAGCCATGTATGGCCGGCCTTAGAATAATTGCTCTTATTCTGATGTTTGTTTACCTCACACACGTGGTGCAATTGGTGCTTACATACATGTGTGGGCCCTATGTGTGCATATGTGTGCTATGTGTGTTACATTCACATGCATTCATGAGGTAAGGAGGAAGCAGGGGTGCTTTTTTTAATTTACACTATTTTCATTAGATTTTATTGCTATTACCAGGGGGGATAACATTTGAAAGTCTCTCTTTATGGAACCCCATTGTCTCCCCCACCCTCCACTGCAGCTAATCAAGCACAGATGAGGCTGGATGTTTATTGTTTTCCTCTAGTTCCTTATTTCTGAGTGTTGAGTACCTGGAGTTATGTGGTGCTGTTTTGAAACACCAGTCAAAGATTTCTGCTTAACCCCTCAATGTCTCCAAATAGGCTACATGCCAGTGACATCTGTATATTCAACATCAAGGCCCATCTTTGAGGAAGTTCATACATCCGCATTTCTTTGGCAGTTCAGAATAGTCCTGAAGAACTATTCAGACCTGCAGCAAATGTTGGTGTTGATAGCAAAGTCCGCTACCAATTTTATCCATGGTCTACCATTTATGATACAAAGTTAAAAGGTCAGTTAGGTTGAAAAAATACACCAATCCATCCTATTTAACCTGTGTGGGTGTGTGTATATATTTTTGTCTTTACCCCTTCCCATATCCCTGCATATTGTGTATGATAATGTCCATCTAAGTTTTTTTTAATTATCTACACTTCCTGCTGACACCACTGATTGTGGAGGTTCCACATCCTTACCGCTATAACAGTAACAAAAAAACCTACGCAGTCTAAGGTTAAACTGCTTCTCGTCCAGCTTATTTGAATGGCCTTGTGTCCTCTTATGCAACCTGATACTGGGTAGTTTTTTCCCTATGCTAGAGTCACCATTAAGATATTTGTACATTATAATCATGTCACCTTGTAAGTGTCTTTTCTCCAGTGAAAATTAGTTTAATGTGTGTTGTCGTTCCTCATAACTGAGGTCCTTCAGCCCCCTTTTTAGCTTTGTTGCCTTTCTCTGGACCTTCTCCGGTTCCAGCACATCCTTCCTGAAGACTGGTGACCAGAACTGGACAGGATAGTCAAGATGTGTCCGAACCAGAGTTTTGTAGAGCAGTAGAATTATAGTTTTATCTCACTGCTCACTAATAGCAGAGTCTGCTCCAAATTACCCTACCCTTTTTGTAACTGATATTTCGTATCTGCTACAAACATAAGGATGAGAAAGAACAACCTATAGGTAAGATTTCCTGTCATGTTGTGATTGGTAATGGTAGTGGCAGGGAGGGCCCACTGGAAGAACTCAAAAGGGAACACTATCATGTTCTATAGCTTAGAACAGGACTATAAAGTATATGTTTTATCTCATATTTTGATCACAGTATGTTATATACAATTCTGTTACTCCACTATTGGTGACATGATTCAGATATAGTAGTTTCCCTACTTCCCCTTCCCCTCAAAAAATACCCCATGACTGCTGAGAAGCATAGGCATGTCTTAAACCAGGCATGTCCAAAGTCCGGCCCGCGGTCCGGTTTTATATGGTCCACACTTGCAATTTGCTTTTTTCACTTTTGTGCCCCCCCAAGCTCTGCACAGGGTGAGAATTAGCTTGGTTTAAAAAAAAAATGATATATATATTTAATTCCTCTCACTGATAAGCTGGGCATGTTGCTGGGGTGTGTTCCAAAGCCCGTTGGGAAGCTGACAGCACACAGTGCCAATAACAGACACTGAGTCATTTCCCGGTCCACAGCTGCAGAGCTCAGTGCCTCAGTGCCTGTGATTGGTGGAGGTGATTGGCGGAGGTGATTGGCTGTGTCCCCTACGAGCTGTCAGCATCCTAGCGGGCTCACCCGAGGTCATCCTTGCAGTGAGAGGCACTCGAGGATTTCTCAGAGGATAAGATAAGTTTACTACCGTAACGGGTAAAGCAAATAATTAAACATATATAAGAATTTAAAAAAACAAGCTCATCCTTGCCCTGATCGGAACTTGGGCGCCACAGACAAGATAAGGGCAAATAAGGGCAAATTACAAGTGGGGGCCAGAGAGAATATAAAATATAAAAAAATAATATAGCTCATCCTTGCTCTGAGAGGAGCTTGGGGGCCACAGAAAAGATAAAGGACAGATTTCTCAGGGGATAAACAACCTGAGCTTATCCTTACCCTGAGCGGAGCGCTGGGATTTGTTGGGGACCAAAGAGGACATATATATATATATATATATATGTATATATATATATATATATATATATATATATATTCACCACACACAGCCTCAAAGGTATGAGAATTCTTTTTGGGCAGTGTATTAGTGCTCAGACGAACACACTTACACCAGATTTTAATGGTTCAAAAAATTTCAGGCAAAATGGTCGGCCCTCACGCATGTTCACTTCATCAAATCTGGCCCTTTTTAAAAAAAGTTTGGACACCCCTGTCTTAAACCATTATAGTTGATCAAACCTTGCCCCCCCAAAAGACACAAAGACTACTTTAAGTAGGGCAAGGCCACAGCTTTATTTAACTTATCAAATATAACAACCTTAAAAAATACCACATAACAATGGCAGTCACAGTTATACCGTGAGCATCCATAGCAAAAACATGAATAGCCTAAGGCCTCGTACACACAACTGTTTTCCTCAACAGAATCCATCAAGAAACTTGGTGGCAGAGCTTTTTTGCCGAGGAAAACGGCCGTGTGTATGTTTTTCATCGAGAAAACTGTCGTGGAACTCGATGAGAGAAAAAGAGAACAAGTTCTCTTTTTCCTCGTCGGGAGTCTCAATTTCCTCGTCGTGTTCCTCATCGGCTGGTTTTTCGACGAGAAACACGTTCGTGTGTATGCTTAGAAACCCGCACATGCTCAGAAGGGTGGCGCCAGTGGAATCAAACTTCCCCTTTATAGTGCCGTCGTACGTGTTGTACGCCACCGCGTTTGAGAACGATGAGATTTTGTCTTGACAGTGTGTACGCAAAGAAAGCTTGTCAAGATTCTCGACAAGCCTAACAAGGAACTCGTCAAAGAAAACAATGTTTCATTTACGACGAGTTCCTCGGTCGTGTGTACAAGGCCTAAGAGGCCTGCCTCCACCATCAGTGGGAGACAGGCATTAAACTGACCCCAGAATTAAACTTGAGGGCATAGCCCATAAAGCAATATAAATCGCTGGCAAGGTAAACCACCAATAAAGCTGTGACAAAAATCACAACGAGCGGGTGGGTGGGCAACTCTTGTGACATCAGAATCTCCTAAAAGTAGTGGAACGTGCCCCTGCATAGCCTTTTCTAGAGTTCACGCTCCACCCAGTCACCCCATGCTTACATAGTCAATACAAAAGGAGCCACTTAAATTCCCTGTTTAGGTAAACGTCCACATAGATGCCAAGCTTCCAGCAGTCAAGGCTCCCTTTCCTTAGGGGGTGATCAAGGAGCCTTCATTAGCATTAAATGTAAAATATGTGCTAAATTCGAGGTTTGATAGAGGGGTAGATAGATAGATAGATAGATAGATAGATAGATAGATAGATAGATAGATAGATAGATAGATAGATAGATAGATATTATTTTTATTACCTCGGCAGCTACAGCCCTTGTATAAACACAATACTACTGGCACTTTACATGCTCATCATCATCATAATACAAAGCACTGCCTTAAGAAATGCAAAGTATGTTTGTATTAATAATAGATGGGCACTAGCATGGAAATGCATTTCCTAGGGAGGGAAAAAAGAACAGGGTAAGCTTTCATTTGTTGTGGTTTCCCAATTATTGTCATGAAGGAGCAATAATTCTCCTGCCAGTCACTTTTTATAGCCCTTGAAAAGGAAAAATAAAGCAATATAATAAATAGACATTATACTACAATCTTTCATTTAGAAGAGGGAGAGATTTCTGCTGGGAGATATATTTCCAAACAATATATGCCTTCATTACATAAAGCATTAGCTATTAGAGCAAACAAGTTTTGCCCAAACTCATTAGAATGTGCTCGAGATTAAGAGTGAAAAAAAAAAATGATTCTAACAGCAAGAATGTTTTATGTGTTTGGAAGTGTGCATAAGCTTGAACTGCTGAGCATCTTGGCAGCCATTGTTGGACCTCCCTGGTGACTAAAACACTGCAAAATCCTTTCCAAAGCCTTTCGGAAATTGTAGGTTTGATAAAATAACATTGCAAAAAGCTTTTTTAAATGAAATATTAAATATGACACTGACAGAATTTGGATTTTAAGCGCAAACTAAAAAGGATGCATTTTGCAAAAACATATATTATTATCATTGTATTATGTTTAAAATAGCAGACACTATGTAAATCGCATTAAATAAAATAGCTGTGTGAGAAGCTTTCAGTGAAAATGGACAACCAGTAGCATATTAGACCCATGGCAACAAGAGTGAAGCATGGTGGTTGATGGAAACCTTTACTAAGAAACAAAATAGGTAGCCATTGCTGACCTACTTTAGAAAATAGTAGTTGCTGGGCTGGGTCCAGCATCAAGTCCAACTCCCGTAGATTTTTTTTATTTTTTTTAGTTTTAGATAGTGTGGGGGAAAAGTTTAAATTCTTGTCAGGTTTTTGTTTCTGTCTGTGACCCACGTTAGGAAGATTCTACCTCATTTCCTGTATGTCTGACCGCGTACAAGAAATGGAACGACAATAAAAGTCAGAAGTTATAATCCTTTCCCAAAATGTGCTGTTGTTTTTGGTCTGTGTTCCTTTTGGATATATTACCTTTAGTCCTGATAGAAAACAAGGGAAAACTTCTCACTTGGGCCACAGATTATAATAAAATCTATTAGAAGTTCTAACCCTTTGCAAAAAATGAAAAGTTCTGAAGTTGGGGTCTGAGGACTTTCTGAGAGACTGATCTTGATCAAGCATGCATCGAGTGATGTCAAAACTCTTGGTTAGCACATAGATAGACATTACAAAACAATTACATGCATATATATGGTCAGAATGTAAAATCATTATATTAATTAACATATTGAATTTCAGTTATATCTAGCATACTAATATAAGTCTGAATAGTCTTGAAATTTGTAAACTTGCTTTTTAAAAAATCTCACATATTTACTTTCTGTGACATGTACCGTATTTTTCGCCGTATAAGACGCAGTTTTACTACTCAAAAAAACGGAGTAAAATGTCCCTGCGTCTTATATTGTGAATGCTGACCAGTCACTGAACCCCCCCCCCCCCTCCGTCGCCGCCATGTCAGAATCCCTCTCTCATAGGAGAGAGGACAGGACATGTGATGCATTCCTAGCAGGGGCATACCAAGAAAGAGTGGGGGGGGGACGTTTTGCACCCGGGTGTCAAAACATGGGGGATGTCAGTAGCAGTGCTATGGGGGTGCGCTCCGCACCCAGATCGGGTGTCACTTGCCAGAGGTGACACCATCCTGAAGGCAGTGAAAGCCTTTGCTGTTTTTTTTTTTCAGCCAAACCCCCCCCCCTCCCTTTCAGGGCCGTGGTCTAGTCCTGTCTGACTTCCTGCTCCTTCCCCCACAGCTGCTGCTGTGAATATGTCACCACAACTAATTCCTAGCTGCTTCCTGGGTACATCTGAGAGCCAGCCAGCCAGCCAGCCAGAGGGGATTATAATGGCAGTGTCCTCCACTGCCTGAGGTGAGCTGTTGATAAGGGGGTGGGACTAGTGAGCTGGCATGGTATCCATTGCTCATCACCTGAGCTAATGTGATAGAGGCTTAAGGTCTGTTTGTGTCTGCCCTGCCACCCTGAGCTGATCTGGGAAGGGGGGGAGGTTGCTGTGTCCACCACCACCACCAGATATAGTGTAGCTGAGCTGATTTGATAGGTGGGGTGGTATTGCTGTGTGTCCACCACCCACCTATAGTAGTAGTATAACATAAAATATTTTAGTACACCATTTGGTTCAGAATATAATTTTTTCTTGTTTTTCTCCTCTAAAACCTAGGTGAGTCTTATGGTCAGGTGCGTCTTATACGGCGAAAAATACGGTATTTACTAATACAATACTTCAAAGCGCCTGCCTTCTGAACTACAGAGATGCTGAAAAGAGGCGTTTCAGGAGGCGGAGTCAGAATAAGAATCAGAGCTTGCAGACAGCAAGGTACCATGGGATATGTAATCCTTAGATATTGAAAGTAAACAGCAGAAGAAGCTTCACAGCATGCGAGTCCAGGAAGTTGTGGAAAGAGATTTTTTTAGCCATTGTTATTGCCAAGTGTGGAAAACAAGCTGTCTGAAGCTGTCTGGCTTGGACTTACACATGTTGTCATAAACTGACAAGCTATCCTAGATTGGTAAATTTCAAAACCTACTTCATGCAGCTATTTTTCCTTCCTGTGCTGCAAGAACGGGCAAAAACTAGAAACAACTACCGATATATATATATATATATATATATATATATAGTACACCCCTCCCATTTTTGTAAATATTTTACAATATCTTTTCATGTGACAACACTGAAGAAATGACACTTCCTACAATGTAAAGTAGTGAGTGTACAGCTTGTATAACAGTGTAAATTTTCTGTCCCCTCAAACTTATTCAACACACAGCGATTATTGTCCAACTGCTGGCAACAAAAGTGAGTACATCCCTAAGTGAAAATGTCCAAATTGGGCCCAAAGCGTCAATATTTTGTGTGGCCACCTTTATTTTCCAGCACTGCCTTAACACTCTTGGGCATGGAGTTCACCAGAGCTTCACAGGTGGCCACTGGAGTCCACTTAAACTCCTCCATGAGGACATCACTGAGCTGGTGGATGTTAGAGACCTTGCGCTCCTCCTCCTTCCTCTTGAGGATGCCCCAGAGATGCTCGATAGGGTTTAGGTCTGGAGACATGCTCGGCCAGTCCATCACCTTTACCCTCAGATTTTTTAGCAAGGCAATGGTCATCTTGGAGGTGTGTTTGGGGTCGTTATCATGTTGGAATACTGCCCTGCGGCCCAGTCACCTAAGGGAGGGGATCATGCTCTGATTCATTATGTCACAGTACATGTTGTCATTCATGGTTCCCTCAATGAACTGTAGCTCCCCAGTTCTGGCAGCATTCATGCAGCCCCAGACCATGACACTCCCACCACCTGCTTGACTGTAGGCAAGGCACACTTGTCTTCCTTACCTGGTTGCTGCCACACACGCTTGACACCATCTGAACCAAATACGTTTATCTTGGTCTCATCAGACCACAAGATATGGTCCCTATAATCCTTAGTCTGCTTGTCTTCAGCAAACTGTTTACGGGCTTTCTTGTGCATTATCTATAGAAGAGGCTTCCTTCTGGGATGACAGCCATGCAGACCAAATTGATGCAGTGTGAGACGTATGATCTGAGCACTGACAGGCTGACCCACCACCGCTTCAACCTCTGCAGCAGTGCTGGCAGCACTCATACGTCTATTTCTCAAAGACAACTAGGGTTGCCACCTCATCCCTTTAAAAAGGAACACATCTGAATTACACAGGTTCTGTGGCTGATTAAGGTGGTAATTAAACTCACTTGGTGCCTTATCTGCATTAAATTAGCCTCAGAACCTGTGTAATTCAGATGTGTTCCTTTTTAAAGGGATGAGGTGGCAACCCTAAAGACAACCTCTGGATATGATGCTGAGCATGTGCACTCAACACCTTTGGTAGACCATGACGAGGCCTGTTCTGAGTGGAACCTGTCTTGTTAAACCGCTGCATGGTCTTGGCCACCGTGCTGCAGCTCAGTTTCAGGGTCTTGGCAATCTTCTTGTAGCCTAGGCCATCTTTATGTAGAGCAAAAAAATTTTTTTTCAGATCCTCAGAGAGTTCCTTGCCATGAGGTTCCATGTTGAACTCCTAGTGACCAGTATGAGAGAGAGTGATAACACCAAATTGAACACAATTTTGTCATATTACACTGGGAAAGGAAAATTGCTAATTTTCCCAATTTGGTCTTTTTCTCTTAGGTGTGTACTCACTTTTGTTGCCAGCGGTTTAGACATTAATGGCTGTGTGTTGAGTTATTTTGAGGGGACAGCAAACATACACTGTTATACAAGCTGTACACTCACTACTTTACATTGTAGCAAAGTGTCATTTCTTCAGTGTTGTCACATGAAAAGATATAATAAAATATTTACAAAAATGTTAGGGGTGTACTCACTTTTTTGAGATCTCTTGATGACATCCTTCTCTTCTGGCTGATCTCACGGGTTTCCCACCTCATCTACTGAAATAAACTCTGAATGCCATGCTTACTTATACTCTTTGTAATTCCAGGAGCCAGATGTTAATTGTGCTCAGTACTCAATATAAACATTCCCCTGGTCATTTGTGACTCTTCAGTATTCTGCGATTACTTTTGTCTTTCTATTTATGATCACAACCTGTTTCCTGAATTCTCTTGTTTTGCTTCCTATTCTGTTTTTTGTGTGTGCTACTATAACTGCCTGAATGCCACCTGCCCTGACCTGAATTTGTTTACGGACCATCAATAACACCAGCATGGCAATTCATGCATTTTGTTTCATAGCACATACATTTTGTTACTATAAAGTGAATTGTAGGAGCTTAGTCTTATTGTGAGATTCAATGTGCCATACCAAAACAATGTGAGTGGCTTCTTTGTAGAAATGGGACTTTAATGACACCTTTAGCAATAAATGTTACATGATTAATATTAAAAACACATTTTTTTTCTAATTGCAGTGGCAATTAAAAAAAATAACTAAGCTAAGTAAAAAAATAATAATAAAAAAAAAAAAACTAAGAAGGCCCTTCTTTGGATGTCTAGGTGGCTGTTTGGGTGAGGTGAATACTTCTTACTGGCTGTCCAGCAGCATGTCTCTTTTAAGCCAGCCATAGATGATTTGAATCCCGTTAAACCGGCCGAGATTCGAACCATTGGAAGGCTGAATGTATCAATCGATCAACTTGGGTACAACCAGATTTTACAAACGGCATTTATAGCCGCTAGCAATAATCACTGTGTTGTCTCAGTAGGGACCATTTCCCCTGTGCCCCCGCATGGAGAATACACAGGCTCCACGGGAGGGATTCCCCTGTCAACACTGTCTGTGGTCAGCCTTAGGCTCCAGTAGAGTGCATTGGCCTAAGGCCCTATGCCCAGTGAGCTTAAGACATATATTGCAGCGCTGGATCACTGGCCGAAGCAGTAGACCACGTGACAATGAACTGCTTTGGAAGGCTTCCAATGTGTTGAGTTATTTTAAGGGAACAGCAAATTTACACTTTTATACAAGCTGTACACTCACTACTTTCTATTGTAGCAACATGTCAATTATTCAGTATAATAAAATATTAACAAAAATGTGAGGGGTGTACTCACTATGTGTACTTTTTTTTTCTTAGATTGCATCTGTGCTATAAACCAGTAATTCCAAATGCAGAGTTGACAACAGGGTTGAACAGGATTGAGTTGTGTGGCTCTGCACTCTGTACTTAAGTGAAAACTCTGTGGCAGTTCCTAAGTGAGGAATTAATTGCTATACCCCCAAAGGGGTGTGTTTCCTCGGTGGGACTTTAAGTGTGTGAGGCGGGCTGAAGTATAAGACTAAATTAGTCAACACGTAGGTATCAAAAGTATTCAAAATGTATTAAATTTAAATAATGTTGCTCATTAGAACAACGTATCAGAAAAAGTTTGTTAACAGCATAGGATACAAAAAAGGTTTTCCAAAATGACCATTTGAGAACAAGAGAGCACGGCCTGGGGAGGACAATTAACAACAGTACCCCACATTAAGCATGGTAAGACAAGACAATCAAAATTGTATATACGTGTACACGCGACAAAGGAGCAGCAGAAGAAGCCCTCAGGACTGTCACATGAGTGTAGACAGGGATGCCAACGTTTCAAGGCTTTTTTTTTAAATTAAAGTATCGCCTCTTCATCAGGGCGAGGGCGGTGCGTAAGATGTCGCTGTACCGTCTAAAAATAAAAAATAAAGATAAATATAAAAATAAAAAACGCATGAATACAAAATTCAATATAAAGACATAAAAAATGCATGTGTAGTTAAAACATTCATTTGCAAAGTTTTCCTACATACAGAGAGAGGTACATATAAATAACCACCATTTTGATCCTCATCATGACTCACGCCGTGTCTGGAGTGGTACCGAGGCGGTAGGTAGATCAGTCTCAGATGGAGTCTCCATCTGAGACTGATCTACCTACCTTCGAATCCATCGGTTAGTAGTTACTAATATATTTTTCTGGGGCCTGATCTATAAGGATGTTGTGGCAATCAGTATTCAAGCATATGTATATATATACTTTTTCACTTTTGAACTCAGTCCCTCACATATAGGGTCCGCCTCGGTACCACTCCAGACACGGCGTGAGTCATGATGAGGATCAAAATGGTGGTTATTTATATGTACCTCTCTCTGTATGTAGGAAAACTTTGCAAATGAATGTTTTAACTACACATGCATTTTTTATGTCTTTATATTGAATTTTGTATTCATGCGTTTTTTATTTTTATATTTATCTTTATTTTTTATTTTTAGACGGTACAGCGACATCTTACGCACCGCCCTCGCCCTGATGAAGAGGCGATACTTTAATTAAAAAAAAAAGCCTTGAAACGTTGGCATCCCTGTCTACACTCATGTGACAGTCCTGAGGGCTTCTTCTGCTGCTCCATTGTCGCGTGTACACGTATATACAATTTTGATTGTCTTGTCTTACCATGCTTAATGTGGGGTACTGTTGTTAATTGTCCTCCCCAGGCCGTGCTCTCTTGTTCTCAAATGGTCATTTTGGAAAACCTTTTTTGTATCCTATGCTGTTAACAAACTTTTTCTGATACGTTGTTCTAATGAGCAACATTATTTAAATTTAATAAATTTTGAATACTTTTGATACCTACGTGTTGACTAATTTAGTCTTATACTTCAGCCCGCCTCACACACTTAAAGTCCCACCGAGGAAACACACCCCTTTGGGGGTATAGCAATTGGCTTATTTAGGGATGTGTTGAGACGTCGGGCTCTTTTGCAATTTTTTGCATCTACAGGTAGAGAACACCGATACTTATTTTTTCTAAGTGAGGAATTGGTTACTTTTGTCTGGGGTTAAATAAAGTTGTATGTGAATGTGATGTCATTGATATGTGGCCCTTGATCTACTATAGTCACTCTACTAGAAGCAAGGATGGACTTCTTGGCCTGCACCTGACATTGCCATGAAGGACAAAGGGTGTCTAGTGTCTGGAGAGGAGCTCTTGCCTTTGGATCATCTAAATGTGAATACAATAGGCATAATATAATATAAAACTTTAGAACTGTTGCTCTTAATTTAGACTAAGTTTGGTTATAAACGTTGTCCTACTCGGAACTAGTACAACTGATCTGAGCATTGTTTGTAAAAACCTTATATGAGTAAAGGTCTATCTACAGAAGATCAGTTGGATATTTAAAATCTTATGCAGCTTTTAGCAATGATTTGCCCACACTACATACATGCTCCAGAGAGATTTTCTAAATGTACAAAAAGACATCAATCTTAGAAAGAACTAGAGGAAACCTGGAGGAATAACAAGTCCGTGGGTGTCTACCACATCTTCCATTTCTTTCCAGTAAATGATATTTTTTCTGGACAGTTATAAATGATGTTAAGTACTTGGAATGCAAACTCACAAAGTAAGAGTGACTGCGCTGAAGAGCATTCTGTCCAGTGAATCATGCTGCTTGCAGTGATTCACTTGTGCCCACTCTGTTACGTACTGCATTGGGGCTGCAGACTTTTGAGTGTGTCAGTACTTATGCCCTCCCGAATATGCTCACAGCAGAATTAATAATGTTCTGATTCATTGTTCTGTGTTTTTCTAAGACATAATTTATATTTCCATTAAAAACTAATTAGAAGTCATTTTTGAAGAAAAATCATTCATGCAAAAGTTATGTGCACATTAAGATGAAGCAGATGTTTACAAATACAGTACTGCATTGTGACTAATGCCTACAAAGGATTCACATAGGAATCTTTAAAACCATTATCGACATTAGAAAGGCCAGGACTGTAACTTATGAACATATTTGCATTTTTAAATACACTATATTAGGGAAACAGTAATACATTTTTTTTTTAATAATTGAGAATTATGGGCCAGATTCACAGAGCAGATACGACGGCGTATCCCCTGATACGCCGTCGTATCTGTTGTTCTATCTATGCGACTGATTCATAGAATCATTTACGCATAGATAGCTATAAGATCCGACAGGTGTAATTGTTTTACACTGTCGGATCTTAAGATGCAATACCGCGGCCGCCGCTGGGGGGAGTTTGCGTCGTAAACCAGCGCCGGGTATGCAAATTAGGAGTTACGGCGATCCACAACGGTTTTTCGCGTTCGCTACGTCGCCGCTAGTCTAGTTTCCCGTCGCAAAGTTAGTCGTTTTTTTTGGTGCCTTAACCTGCCTGGCGGTAACCCCGAGCGTGACTCGGGGTGGATTTTTTCTGCTGCGATCGGTATCCCCGAGTCACGCTCGGGGTAAGTTAGGCAGAGCCTGCAGCGCGCGCTGGCTTACCTTGTCCTGGATCCAGCGATGTCACCGCGCTGTGTGAGCGAGCGGGACCTCGCTCGATTCACACAGTGTCCTCCTGTGCCGCCGATCTCTGTTCCCTGCGACGTTACGACGCATGGGAGCGGAGATCGGCGCCAAATTCAAAAACGTAAACAAACACCTTACATACAGTATACTGTAATCTTATAGATTACAGTACTGTATGTAAAAAAAACACACCCCCCCCCCCCTTGTCCCTAGTGGTCTGCCCAGTGTCCTACACATTCTTTTATATAATAAAAACATTTCTTTCTCCCTGCAAACTGTAGATTGTCCATAGCAACCAAAAGTGTCCCTTTATGTCAAAAATGGTTTTAGATCAGCTAGAAAACAGCAATAATAAATTATAATCACTTGCAGAATTGTGCGATAGCGATTTGTGGGGAAATTCGTCATAAAAAAATAAAAATAATGACAGCGGCAATTCTGCAACTGAGCAAATTTCAGTGATTTTGATTTGATTACATTATTGAATAATTGTTATTAGAATTATATTATTATTTGTTATAATTATTTATAATTATTTATTATATTATAATTTATCATTTTGTTTTTAAAAAAATGTCTTACCCGGGATGCCTATTAGATTCTTGTTTGGACAGATTTAAGTGAGTTATTCCTAAGAATTACAGGCCTACAGTATAAAACACCAAATTTCCTTGCAAATAATTGTACCGCTTTTGGTACGTAATTCCAGACAGAATCATACCGCCAGGGAGGTTAACTTTACACAGCAATCGTATTGCTGTATAAAGTATGGCCGTCGTTCCCGCGTCGAAATTTAAAAAATAACATCGTTTGCGTAAGCCGTCCGGGAATACGGAATTACGCTACGCGCGTCGCCGTTCGAAAAAATGACGTCACTTCGCGCAAAGCACGGCGGGAGTTCGGAAACGGAGAATGCGCGGCAAGTCCGGCGTGGGAGCGCGCCTAATTTAAATGGCACACGCCCATTTAAATTGGCCCGCCTTGCGCCGGAGGCCGCCGGCGTAGGTTTTCATCGCAAGTGGTTGGTGAATCAGGCACTTGCGATGAAAAATTGCGGCGATACGTTACGCCGCCGCTCATCTACGTGAATCTGGCCCTATATTCTTCCCATATTGTTGCTGCAAATTTCAATTTGCAAAATGGAATTGTGTGCCATATTGCTAGGTGCAGAGTCTGCCCTATCTTATGGTGGCCACACATGTTTTGTATGATCTGATCGATGTGCACTTCAATCAGAACAATCGAAAACCTCAAACAATAAAATACCCATAACTTCACTTCTGACTCAATTTAGACTTCATTTAGATTGGATTCCATCAAACTTAGTTGAATGGTCCGGGTGAAAATTTTTTGGTTCAATTGCATTGTCAACAGCCCTGAGATACTTTGATCATTTGTATGATCATATTCCTATAGATCAGATTATTAGATTAAATAGTGGAAACAGTGATGCAATAACTTATAATCAAAAGTTCAGATCATATCTCCAGTATCACTTGAAAACCTCCTTCATGTGTGTTTCATATCGATTAAATGGGTTGTCCATTATAGATCAATTATTCCTATTGGAAGATATTGTTCCTAAAATAAATAAATAATTTATCCAAGCATGCATGGCCTTTCCAATACATTTCAGCAATTTCCAGGCTAAGGGTCACCTGATGTTGCAATAGTTATGATTAAATAGGTAGATGATTGTGTTGCCTGGCCACATAAGATCTGGGTTTCTGGATCCTGATCAGTCATAATTTTAAGGCACGGTGAGATACACAAAGGCTTCCCATAATCAAAGTGGATTCTGAGGTGTGTTTGGATGAAATGTGTAGGGTGGAGCTTTATGTACCTATGTCTTCAAGCTTTCAGCACAGCTAACAGTGGGTGGTAGCAGTTTTATGTATAGAGATTTTAATACAAGACATACTGGGGTTGATTTACTAAAGGCAAATAGACGTTGCACTTTTCACAGTGCAGTTACACTCTGCAGGCACAGTTGCTCTATTACGTGCAAGGAAAAAAAAAGTTTTTTTGCTTGCACATGATTGGATAATGGAAGTCAGCAGAGCTTCTGCTCATTTACTAAGCTCTGGAGAAATTGCTCTTGCGGAGTGCACAGTGAATTTACCTTTAGTAAATCAATCCTACTGTTCAATTGGAGAACCCCTTCTTTTACCAACATTAATTTCCAAAGGTCCTGGGTCATTTTATTACAATTAAGCAAATTCTGGCATCTGATTATTTAGGTTCCAACTGCCTGGTCAGCAGCCATTCTAGCCTTTTGGTCGTAGTCACATTTTCATGTTAGAGTGCTGCAGTGGTTGGAGATATTTTGGTTATAGCATTGTCCTGTCACCACATTGCTTTCTGTTTAATGGATAATTCCATAGCACAGAATTTTCAGAGCTAAATTACTACTACTTTGAATCATCATTTGATTTAGTAAGTTTCGAAAACTTCAGTGTGAAGACAGAAGACCTTTTCCCCTCCAACCTAGTGTGGGACGGTTGAAGACAGAAGACTCTAATGAGTTTAGGATGTTTTAAAAATTAAAGGAAAGAGCTGTCTCATTAATATTTTTATGAAAGCAGTTTTTAAACACATGCACAACTCTTTTTCCCCCCATTACTTACATAATTGGTGAGGTTCTTTAAAGACACAAGTCTATCCAGTTCAACCTATGTTGGTGTATGTATTTACACCCCTACCATTTTTCATATCCCTGTATATTGCATTTGTTAAGATGCCCATCTTAAATTTTTTCTTAAATTATCGACATTCCCCTTGACACCACCACTTGCTTTATAGTGAACAGGTAATGGGTCCAGAAAACCATGGAGAAGACTGTTGTCAGTTATCACTAGGCTGCTGTTTGGGGATGGAGGTCTAGTGATGAAGGCTTGCAGCTTATTCCTTATGGAGATACTAGCCCAAAAAACTGGTGTGCAGGGGTAGTTCTGTGGAACCAGTGTTCACATTTATTTTAGTAAATAATAATAAAAAGTTAGAAAGAAGAATGTATGGATAATGGTATTGGATCAACATTAGATTGGAACAGCACTGACCCAACACTGGACCAGTCAGTCTACAGTGGATTGGACATTTGTATAAAATTCTACATCAATGATTTCAACAATCACAGCTACACTAGGGTTCCTTTTAAGATGTAGGATATCACATATTTCTAATTACAACTTGGTCCTCTTGTAATGATTAGACAGAATCATTTAGAGATGTCCTGAATACATCCACCAGTTTGCACAGTTCTCCTACAAAAAGCTATGTCAAATAAAATAAAAAACTCAATACAGGAAAATGTGAAAACTGTATAATATGGCTACACATATTGGCTAGTGGTGATTATATTTCTGCCATTTTCTGTGTTTAGTTATTGGATAAAAATATTTGGCAAGTTTAGCAGCCAGCGATAGCGCCCACTAGACACAAGAGAACAAAAATGCAGCAACATTTAATGGGCATTAAATATTATAGGCTACTATTAAATGGACAATATCATGTACATTACTGCTTGCAAGATAACTGGCAATTCTTACTACCATTGTCTGCCGTTTAATTATTTTGTTCTATAACAGCTGTTCTTTGCCACCACATGCTGTCTGGATTGATTTATATTTCATTCTCATTTTTTGTACAATTCAAAAACAAAGAAAGGTTTAATGGCTTCATTGGTGAGTATATGTATCTGTGATCAGAAAATATAACTGAAAACTCAGTCTTCCCATCTTATCTTGCGGTCATATAACAGCTATATCGATTGAAATTTACTTCTTGTATATCTGAGTTAAATATCCAGGCAGAATCAATTTTAATATGAAATTACAGTATAAAACCTCACTATGGATATTTAAGAAAGCATCAACATCAAAACTTTAATCAATCCCCTGTCAACAGGCGTATGACATTTTTATGATCAGAATGCATTTCCCTGCTATGCTTGATGGCGTCTATTATCAACATAAGATAAGTAATTGTTATTTCAGAGGAAAATTGCAGCATAACTATAGACGAATCACGCATTTTAGAAATAAATAGGGTCAGGAGTGGCAAGTCTGGCGGGTTAGTTTCTGCAGGAACTGGCTGTCTAGATTCACAGTCAGTGTTGTAAAAGCTGCATTTTGTCATAAAAAAAAAAAAATTGGAGGACTTTTTTGACAATATGCATTGATGTTTTAGACCTCGTACACACGACCGAGTTTCTCGGCAAAAACCAGCAAGAAACTTGCTTGGAGATATTTTTTTGCCGAGGAAACCGGTCGTGTGTACATTTTCGTTGAGGAAACTGTCGAGAAACTCGACGAGCCAAAAAGAGAGCATGTTCTCTATTCCTTGACGAGAATGGAGAAAATTGGCTTGTTGAATTCCTCGACAGCCTAACAAGGAACTCGACGAGGAAAACTATGTGTTTCGCCCGTCGAGTTCCTCGGTCGTGTGTACGAGGCTTAACAAGGAACTCGACGAGGAAAACAATGTGTTTCGCCCGTCGAGTTCCTCGGTCGTGTGTACGGGGCTTCAGACCCAGAAGTTGACTGTCTATAGTAGGCATACTAAAATCTTTAATTTTTCAGGAGAAAATTGAGGCCTAGATTGAAAAAAATATATTAATATTTTAGACCAGGGGTCTCCAAACTGTGGCCCGGGGGCCGGATGTGGCTCTTTGCTTGCCTTTATCAGGCCCTTGAGACACTATTCCCCACACTGATACAAGGCACTATTCCATCTACACCAACAATAGGGCACTATTCCTTCTATACAAACAATAGGGCACTATTCATCCCACTGACACCCAACTGCAAGGCCCTATTCTTCCCATTGACACCAATGATGAGGCACAATTCTTTGCCCTGATACCAACAACTATTCCTCCCACTGACACTAATGAGGGGACCCTATTCCTCCCAATGATGGGGCCATATTTTTTCCCCTAATACCAACAATGGGCAAATTTTCCTCCCACTAATATCAATGATAGGGCATTCTTTACCCACATTGACGCCAGGACATTTTCTACTCACACTGGTCACACTGCGGCCCTCTCAAAGTCTGAAGGACAGTAAACTGGCCCTTTGCTCAGAAAGTTTGGAGACCCCTGTTTTAGACATAAGAACCGATGAACTAAAATCTACATGTTTGGAGGAAAAAAATGCTTTATCCACAGGATACAATTTTTTTAAATCATCAAGCACAATTCTCCATGCCATCAGAACATAATTTAACTGTGATACAGAAAATTAGTAATGCAGACCTGTGCACTTTTAGGTACTGAAAAAATATTTCAAAGTTCAGTGTTTTGCAAGCTGTAGTATTTTGACTAAAATAAAGAAATGCATATAGGAATATCTTACTTGTGTTATTTCTAGTAACTGATTTTTTCATACTTTTTGTACAGAGCTATATGGGATGAGGGATGAGTCTTTCCTTTGCCTTATTAAGCTCTTTGAGTAATCTGAGCTTGAGCTTTTGAGCTCAGTAAACAACAGTTTTTTTTTCAGAAGTGCGGTAAAGATTAATCTGGTAAATTGAAAAACCGTTGTCTGTTGGCTGACATATAAATATGCAATATTTAAAACTTTTTTGTTTGTTTTACTTTTTTATTACTGAACATAAATGATAAATACAATACAGCCCAAACATTATACTTTATGCGAATTTAAAATACCTTATTTCTAATTGATATTTACCTGTACATTTACTGTACTGTTTTATAATTGTATTTTTTATAATGAAAAATAGAGACGTAAGTTTACAGACTATAATAGAATATATTTGAGCAAAGACTAATTAAGAATACAGTACAAAACTCAATTTCTTGAGTTGAAGTCATCTTAGAACATAGCAAGGCACCCAGCCAACTTTCTTTCAGAACTACATCCTCTGTGCTATGATTGATTAGTAAATTAGTTTTGAAAGCCCTACATTTTTATGTACTTCCTTTGTGTACAATAGCTGTACAAGTACAATGTGTGTTCTTTTTACTTTTGCACGCTTGTCACAGCCTCTAAGAGAATCAGGACTTAAATGTATTTCCTTGTATTGGCAATGAGCAAAGACTCATTCAGAAATCCACAGTAAATACATCTGAAAAAAAAAAAAAAAAGTATAGTGATATAATATCTATGGTTGTTTTTTTTCTTCTTCAAAGTTCAAAATCAACTTTTGGGACATATATTAATAATTCTTAGAACATCAAAGAGATTTACACAGGCAAATGTAACATAAAAACGAATTAAAAGATACTACTAAACTGCTCTTTATTAATGAAATAGAGGCCGTGGCCGATGTCCTTACTGAATGAGGTGAAGCTCACTTAAATCATCCAATCATGTGCAAACAAAAACAAAATTTTGGCCATTACCCTCATACATGATTACATATTCAAAGTGAACACAGCTTTAACTTATTCACTAATCTACGTGAACGGTACATACACTTTCTAAGTTAACAGTTGCCCTTCCCCTGGTTAATCAACCCTTTGTTGTATTTGTAGAAAAACTGAATAGCAGCTGAAAATCCTGCATTTTAATTACAAGTAATTGCTAGAGAATTCATTAAAGTGATTTATTGTTATTATGTTTTTTATTGGTTTTGGCTTGTATATTTTTATTATATTATTTTTTCATTTCCTCCTGCAATGTTATTTATAGCTGACCGTACAGGGACATACCCAGCTACTTAAATTGTTACCAAACCCACGACGGTAAAATCAGTCTGTATATACAGTAAAGAATGTTTGTTATACTCACTGTGGAACCTACTGTAATGGGTCAATCCTTCGCATTGTGTAAAAAATGCTGTTTGATCCTGTCTCCTCTGATCCTCACATCCTTCCACTAACCTTGATAATTTCCCTAATAACACAGAGTCAAGCTGCACATGCTCAGTTTGGTGTGTATTGCTAGAGATGTTTTTTTTTTCTTGAGAGAGTGCATGTGATCAGCACAGGGCCAATCAGCACTGTCAAGACAGAGGGTCAGGGGTCTTGCAGTCTCATAGGAATGACAGTCAGAAAACGTCTCCTACAAGCTTTAACCAGTGCTTGGCTGAACACTGAAAGAAGTCACAAGACTGCTATATATTGCTAATGACAAAAAGTATTTAGCAGTTTATATTTACTAACATAATAGCATTTCCGTGTTCTGTTTACTGTGGGAGACCAGATATAGTGAATGCAGGGTCCTGGGTTTGGTAACACTTTAATACCTGACCAGGTTGATACAAATACCCATTGATCCTGTCAGAATTTCCTATCCTATCCTATGCACTCTTAAAGAGTCTAGTTAGCCCCCCCCCCCATTCTTTGACTGCAAGACAAATAGTCTTTATACTGCAGAGACGAGGGCAGTGGAACAGATTTATCAGTTTATCAAACATATAAATACTAATGTCTGCTAGTGTCTCCGAATGCCATGGTTCCATCCCTTACAGTAGATGCATACAAAAAGAACTAGAACATTTTTCCATGGGACTTTAAATGAAGTACAGCATTTGCATAAAAAGATTTATTAAGCAAATATGAAAATCTTTTTACATGAATAAAACAGCAAGCTGATTTGTAAACACTACCGCGCATCGGCATACAATCAAAATAATATTTAATTTGAATATTATACACGGGTCACTGGTGCTAGACTTCCTTTGCTCTCTTTTTCTTTTCACCTTTTCTTCTCTTTATTTATTACTGGGTAGACACAATACAATTATCTTTATAGACACCATTTTTACTAGGAGTACAACATTCTGGAACTGTTTTTCACTTTTTTTCCTGTGGGTTTCACACAGGTTACTTTGTCTACGTTTAATAGGCTTCTTAACGTGTTCCCGATGGGTAAAAGGACTTTATTATCCGATGAATTACATTTTAGGTACTGCTCCCCAGTTTGCCCATTGGGGTGCCATGTCTTCCCCCCAAAACTCCTGAGCCAGACACCTGGCTGCGTTTCCCATTTGGAGGTGTTATCTTATTTGTAAGTATAGTTCTATTAAAGGAGAACTCCAGCCTGAGCTTGTTTGGCTGGGCTTCTCCTGTGAGTCACAGGAGTGAAATTGCACTCCTGTGACTCGTTTTCAGCAGAAATGGATATCAGTCCAGGCACCGCAACATCACGACAATAGAGCCTGGATCTGACAGGTGCCTGGACTGACACCCATCTCAGCCTCTCAACAAGCCGCAGAGAGCCTGAGGCCCCGTACACATGGCCGAGGAACTCGACGTGCCAAACACATCGAGTTCCTCGGCCAGTTCAGCCCTGAAGCCGCCGAGGAGCTCGGCGGGCCGAGAGCTCCCATAGAACAACGAGGAAATAGAGAACATGTTCTCTATTTCCTCGTCGAGCTCCTCGTCGGCTTCCTCGGCGAAATTGTACACACGGCCGGGTTTCTCGGCAGAATTCAGCCAGAAACTCGGTCGGAAGCTGAATTCTGCCGAGGAAACTGGTCATGTGTACGGGGCCTGAGAGGGCTGCTCCCCACCCCTCCACAGCTCAGCGCTCCAGTAAGCATGGAGGAGCAGAGAGCTGCTGATTGACAGTCAGCAGCTCTCTGCTTGGGGAGCTGTGAGAGCCGATACGTATTCTTCTACCTATTTTTTGTAAAAAAATGTATAGCCTTTACAAAATAGGGGATTTTTTTTTTACTACTAATGGCGGCGATCAGCGATTTTTTTCGTGACTGCGACATTATGGCGGACCCTTCGGACAATTTTGACACATTTTTGGGACCATTGTCATTTTCACAGCAAAAAATGCATTTAAAATGCATTGTTTACTGTGAAAATGACAATTGCAGTTTGGGAGTTAACCACAAGGGGGTGCTGATGGGGTTATGTGTGACCTCATGTGTGTTTACAACTGTAGGGGGTGTGGCTGTAGGTGTGACGTCATCGATTGTGATTGCCACAGTGAAGAACGGGGAAGCTGTGTTTACACACAGCTCTCCCCCCGTTCTTCAGCTCCGGGGACCGATCGCGGGACTCCAGCGGCGATCGGGTCCGTGAGTCCCGTGGCCGCGGAGCATCAGACCGGGACGCCGCGCAACCCCATGGCTGGGCTTGAAGGGCAACCTACATATACGTTGATGTGCCCAGCCGTGCCATTCTGCTGATGTAAATCGGCGTGAAGGGGTCCTTAAGTGGTTAATGTTTTTATTCATACTACTCTATCTACAAAAATGCTGTGTATTGTCATCAGCAAGATATTATAAACTGAGCACTTTTCTGCACAACAACATGTATTTTTTGTGCTTGAAGGATATTTAAGGGATAAACATGCATTTATGCGTACTGCATGGTTTTATGACCTGACATCAGGGCTTTTTTTCAGCTGGAACTTGGTGGAACTCAGTTCCACCACCTCTGACTCAGGCCCTCTGCTCCCTGCTGACCACTATTACTTGAAAACACAAAAGTCCAGCTTTTACAAGTGACAGCTTGATCCACAACGACTTCCACAGATCAGATCTCTTGAGTGGCTCCCACTGATTGAAGGACGGGGACAAGGGAGATGAAGGCACATGGGGTGCAGTGCAAATGCCAACATCACCACTGGATGATCTATCTCCCTGCAAGTGAGAGAGGTGGAGCCAACTACAGTATGCAGGGAGGTACTAGAGATGGCTGGGTGCTTCAGCTCAATACAGCAACAAAAATACAACATGTGGAAGATGGTGGAGCTTTTAAGGAGATCCGGAGAAGGAGATGGGGAGAAGATGGGTTCAGTAGAGGGGGGTTGCATGCAGAGGTCAGAGCTGAAGAGGGGTAAACGTGAGACGTGGATGGGGGATGCAGAGGTAAGCAGGTGTGGGAAAAGGCTTAATTCTTCACTGTGTCTAGCGCACACCTGAACTCTGCACCATGTATGCAGCGCACCCCTGAACTCTGCACTATTTACGTAGCACACCCTGAACTCTGCCATCTGTGTGTAACCCCCTCCCTGAACTCTGCACTCTGTACATAATGCACTCCTGGTATTTAATGACCCTGTTAAGACCCTCCCACTGCTAGTGAAATTTGACCACACCCACTATTTGATGCGGTTTGGAGGGTGTGTGTAAGGAATGGGGTGGGGTGGGGGGAAGCGACGTAATTGAGGTCCTGTACCTATTTTCTGAGAGAAAAAGCCCTGCCTGACATACACTTTAAATTCAAATGTGGTTCAAATATATTACAGTAGAAGGACTATTCACTTGTCTTTCTAGGGAAAACAAAACAATAACTATGATCAAAGATTTAGATGAGGAACATTTTCAAACATAATAAAAACCTCTGGTGCTACATAGTGTGATAGCTAGGAGCTCATGTTGCCTTGTCTATTTGGCCTACACTGCCCTACTATCTCTATTTATACTTTTCTACAGTTAAAATAAAATTGGAACATGTATCAGAAGCCAAAATCGAACATGCATCTCACTAGCACACAGCCATATTTACATTGGCCACATTTAATAGCAGTTGCCTCCACACATGCCATCCCATATAACTGATATATGAGTACTGACTTTTTTTTTATCAATTTAGCCTAATACATGCAGAATTAAAAAAAAAGACTATGCTTAAAATAACTAAATTGGCTATTGGTTGTATTTAGGCTATATTCACAACGTGTTTCAGATTCTAGCTTTATACTGTCACATTTTTATTAAAAATTAAAGACAGAAGGAAAATGCAGAGCAGAACAAGACAGTGTCGAAAATTTAGGTCTCTGTGCATTGACTGATCAATCGTAGACAAACTTCAAAATACCCTAGGAAGCTATATCTTGCTGCACTTTTCCCCAGTTCTTCTGTTTTGTATATTTTTGGCCAACCCTGTGAGTTCAGTCTATACATCAATTAATAGACAACGTTACTTCTTCAGATTATCCTGTTTAGCACTCTCCTTTCTCACAGAAGAAAAGTGGAAGAGATGAAGCAGGAAGCAGATTAGCAAGCTTTTAGGGTGACAATGTATACAGTCTCTTTACAGCCAAATATTTAAATAAGTAATAACCAAAAAGTTTCTGGTTATTTCGGTACCAAACAACCCAAACTAAATGAACAGTTCATTTACTGCCATAAAAGAAGACCATAATTAAGGCAAACCTTGACTCCCTTTCTCTTCTTTAAACAATAGTGCTCCTCCATCCCTCAAAAAATGGCATATCCTGCTGCCCCAAGCTTCTCAGGATACTCACGTCATGCATTTTGGGATGCTTCAGGGCATGTACATTGTGCAGCCACACATCATCAGAGGGCTGGCTACAAGAACCTAGAGGAGACACCTGGCTCCCTGATAAAGTTAGTAAAAAAGATGGCGGTGCTCAATCCAGCATGTGGCAGGCTTTGGCAAATTACATGGATCTGGATCCACTGGATGTGTCAGTACTGTATATATTTGGAGAACAAACTACAGTAGGTAGGAGTGGAATGACACAAGAGGTGAATTTCCTCTTTAAGAGTAAGTAACATATCTTAAATTTGATGTAAGATCAGTGTTGCCAACCTACCAGATTGAAATTTACTGGCACGACACCTGAAATTTACTGGCGCAGCCACGTTTTTACTGGCATTTCACAAAAGTTACTGAATTTAATTTTTAGGTGCAAATTTAGGTATTTAGGCTACAAACAAGTATGCTAGGCAAATAGCAATATAATTTAAGGTAGATTTTAAGGTAAAACAACATATTTTTGTTATTTTCAATATAAGGGCAAATTATTTAGTCACATCACCCCCTGCCTCTATCCCCCTCTGCCACCAACACCCCCTGCCTTCACCCCCTCTGCGGTGCAACAATCTCCCCCTGCCTCCAATCTCCCTCTGCCTCCAATCTCCCTCTGCCTCCAATCTCCCCCTGCCTACAATCTCCCCCAGGCCCCCTGCCTCCAATCACCGCCCTGCTTCCAATCACCCCCTGCCTCCATCGTCCCCTGCCTCTAACCCCCTCTGCGGTGCCACAAACAACCCCTGTCTCCATCCCCCACCCTCGGCGGTGACACCATCCCCCTTTGCGGTGCCTCCAATCACCCCCTGCCTCCAATCACCCCCTGCCACCAATCTCCCCCTGCCTCAATTGCCCCCTGCCTCCACCGCCCTCTGCGGTGCCACCGCAGCCACCATCACCCCCTGCCTCCAATCTCCATGCGCAGTTCCAAGCCGAACCGATCTCGGCTATTTTTACTGGCACATTCCCGCAACCACGGACATTTACGAATGGGGGGAAAAAGTGACAGTTTTTACGAACTGTCCGTAAAAATAAGGACGGTTGCCAATACTGTGTAAGATTCTTGAAATTTGGTTGCAGATTATTTCAGGTTTTACAAGCCTGTGTCAAACTTGGTCCAGAAGCTTGTCCCATTAATACATGAAATTGCATACCAAGGTCAAAGGAGCAGTTCTTGCCATTGAGTCTGTTTTTATCTACCTGAACCTGAGATACAGGGCCAGATTCAGAAAGAGATACGACGGCATATCTCCTGATACGCCGTCGTATCTCTGAGTTCCGACGGTCGTATCTATGCGCCTGATTCATAGAATCAGGTTACGCATAGATATCCCTAAGATCCGACAGGTGTAAGTGACTTACACCGTCGGATCTTAGGCTGCAATCTCACGCTGGCCGCTAGGCGATGCTTCCGTCTGTTTACGCGAGGAATATGCAAATGAGGAGTTACGCCGATTCAGAAACAAACGGCCTCCCGGCGTTTTTTTTTTACGTTGTTTGCGTTCGGCTTTTTCTTTCTTTTTTATTTTTTTTACCCCTGCTATATGAGGGGTAGCTAATGTTAAGTATGGCCGTCGTTCCCGCGCCGAGTTTTGAAATTTGACGTCGTTTGCGTAAGTCGTTCGCGAATACGGCTGGACGTAATTTACGTTCACATCGAAAGCAATGACGTCCTTGCGACATCATTTAGAGCAATGGACACTGGGAGATTTTACGGACGGCGCATGCGCCGTTCAAGTAAAACGTAAGAAACGCAGGGTCAAGGGAAATTTAAATAAAACATCCCCATTTGAATTACGTGGCCTTACGCCGCAACACATACGCTACGCCGCTCTAACTAAGGGCGCAAGTTCTTTCTGAATAAAGAACTCGAGCCCAAAGTTAGAGCGGCGTAACGTATCTCAGATACGTTACGCGGGGCGGACAGATACGCCTATGTATCTGAATCCAGCCCACAGTGTTTAACATCCTTTGCTGGTTGACTGCAATACTTTATAACTGCAACAATTTTTTTTTTTTTTTAATAAATGGTTTACACTTAAAATGATAAAAGCAATACAGGGTTGTGGGGGCGAGGCACTTGTCCTCATCAGCATGTGAACAAGGTGCTTTGCCAAATAAATTCCCCCCTAGAAAGGCACAACCCCATGTTGAGGGGCTTGGAATAGTTCTGGAGGGGGCTGTATGCTTCCTCCCAGCCCTCTTATGGTCAGCCATGGATTTTTAGGGAGACCTCATGCATTTTGTTTTCCATTCTTGCTCCAGGAAGTGCTACTGTAAAAATTATATTTACAACAAAAGATACAGGTATCTTTGTTCTCTTTTTTTTTTTCTCAAGAAGCCAGCAATAAAGTTGACAATTTAAACTGTATCTTGTGTTTCTCCCATAGACTTTTAAAGAGTGTTCCGCGGCTTTTCGAATTTGCTGCGAACACCCCAAATCGTTCACTGTTCGCCAAATGTGCAAACAGCCAATATTCGAGTCAAACTCATGTTCGACCTGGACATAAAGCTCATCCCTAATGCCAACTCTCGCTAAAATCAAACCCAGGGCAGTTTGGATTTTCCTGGAAGATAGGCACTTTCTGACTACTCCCCAGTTACCTGCTCAGTACTAGCACTCTCTGATCTTTCCTCATTTTAATTGCATTGCATACATTTGTGCTGCTGACTTTGCCAGCCCCTATTGAAGGAGGGGCCATATTGTTACCTTAGAGAAAACAACAATGTTCCACTCCCTGTAGGTGCATGGAGCTTGTTGGATGACCTCTCCTACAAAAGGGGCTGACACAGTCAGTGGCACAAATGTTTGCAATGCAGTAAAAAGCAGAGAAGAGAAGACTTGGAAAAACATTCATTGGGAAGCATCTACACGGTGCCTCTCATACAACAAAGTTATGACTGTCCTTAACCTCCCTGGCGGTATGATTATTTCAGAAAAAAGGTGCTGAAAGCGGTACCATTATTTGCAAGGAAATTTGGCGTTTTATACTGTAGGCCTGTAATTCTTAGGAATAACTCACTTAAATCTGACCAAACCAGAGTCTAATAGGCATCCCAGGTATGACATTTTTTTAAAAACAAAATGATAAATTATAATATAATAAATAATTATAAATAATTATAACAAATAATAATATAATTCTAATAAAAATTATTCAATAATGTAATCAACTCAAAATCACTGAAATGAGCTCAGTAGCAGAATTGTTGCTGTCATTATTTTTTTTTTTTATGACGAATTTCCCCACAAATCGCTATCGCACAATTCTGCAAGTGATTATAATTTATTATCGCTGTTTTCTAGCTGATCTAAAACCATTTTTGACATAAAGGGACACTTTTGGTTGCTATGGACAATCTACAGTTTGCAGGGAGAAATAACCGTTTTTATTATATAAAAGTACATGCAGGGCACTGGGCAGACCACTAGGGACAAGGGGGGTGTGTATTTTTTACATACAGTACTGTAATCTATAAGATTACAGTATACTGTATGTATAGTGTTTGTTTACCTTTTTGAATTTGGCGCCGATCTCCGCCCCCGTGCGTCGTAACGTTGTAGGGAACGGAGATCGGCGGCACAGGAGGACACTGTGTGATTCGAGCGAGGTCCCGCTCGCTCACACAGCGCGGTGGCATCGCTGGATCCAGGAACAAGGTAAGCCAGCGCGCGCTGCAGGCTCTGCATAGCTACCCCGAGCGTGACTCGGGGTTACCGATTTTAGCACAAAAAATCCACCCCGAGTCACGCTCGGGAATACCGCCAGGAGGGTTAAAGGAGTTGTAAAGGAAAAAAAAATTTTGTCTAAAATTAATGTCTGCAAGGTAGACAGACAGAGTAGTGTAATGATTCTGTTAAAAAACTAGTAAATAACTATTAAATTCCTTCATCTATATCACCTCCGGCATTCTAGTTTCTGTTCTCCCATTCACTTCCTGGTTTGCATCGCTTGTTCATGTAAGAACTACATTTCCCAGTATGAATTGCGGCACACGCAGTAATTCACACCTCCATGAAGTCTCTAACACGTAGAGAGCGTCCTGCCACACAGATGTAGTTCCCAGGAGGGGGTGAGCACGTTACTGACCACTGCAGTAAAGCCTCCCTTCACGGTGGTCAGTAAAATCAGACAAGCAGGAAGTGAACAGAACAGAGAAGAAATAGAGCAACTTCTGAGCAAAAACGAACAATGAGGAAGTGAAAAGAGGAATGTCTGCAGGTAAAGGATGCTTATTATGAAAAAAAATATTTCCTTTACAACCCCTTTAAATTTTTCTTATGATGTCACAGCCTTGAGCACATAAATAAATGAATACATTTTACCCCTCGAATTTGTGAGATCTCCTATTCATTTTAAAGATAAGTTAATTTAGATTTAAACAAATGCATGTCATATAAACATAGAATCAGCTTCAACTTGCAGAGAAATCTATGATATTTACTTTCATTTTCCCTAATAAACTGGTGGTTGGTACTCGGTACAAAGTTTTACCAGACACCTCTATAAAATCTACCATAGTTATTGGCCTAAACTTCATTTTTTCCCCAGCTCTGGTTTTGATACAGCCGCATGAGGTAGTTTCTAAATCAAGGCAAAGTGGTGACCTTATATGAGAAAGGAAAAACCAGACCTGCGGTGATTTCGCAAACAAACATCATAAATTGCACATTTAGCTAACATTAACATTACTAGATCCTCCAAGATGGCTTCCATAAACATTTAAATATAGATATTACGATAGTTGATTGTACATACAGTAAAAATCTCTCTTTAGAAAGGAAAGCATTCACGTTGCCCAGTGAGCTTTTTCCATTCAAGTCTGAAGACAAGGTACTGCACGTAGAAGCAATGAATAGAGATACAAAGGACTTCAATTCACTAACAGCAATTTTTTTTGTGCTTTCCTGGCATAAGTGCCTACTTAAACTGAATATATATATATAAAATACAAAAAAGTACATAAATAACTACCGTATTTTCCGGCGTATAAGACGACCCCCTAATTTTCCAGGAAAAATGTTGGTTTTGGTATATACTCACTGTATAAGACTACCCCCTTCTTACTAGTCTTTCTGGAAGCTGAGGGGGAGCCAGAACCGCTGACAGAAACAGGCTTTTTCAAATCTCACTGTGCCATTACATTACATTCCTCACTGTGCCATTACATCACTTGCCCCTCACTGTGCCATCACTTGCCCCCTCTCTGTGCCATCACTTGCCCCCTCTCTGTGCCATCACTTGCTCACTGTGCCATCACTTGCCCCCTCTCTGTGCCATCACTTGCCCCCTCTCTGTGCCATCACTTGCCCCCTCTCTGTGCCATCACTGCAAACGGTGCATTTACTCACTTTTTTTCTGAATAGGTGCGGTGCGGTGCGATGACAGTCTCTGTGCTGCGAGCGTCAATGATTTAAAAGACACGCCTTCTCCTCAGACTGTCCTGTGTTAGGCGGAACACAAATCTTCCCAGCAGCGCCTCTGTTCTGTGTTCCGCCTATCACGGACCTCTTCTCATCTCGTCCGAGGATGAGAAGGCATCTGTGATAGGAGGAACACAGAACAGAGGATTTGTGTTCCACCTATCACAGAACACACTGAGGAGAAGGAGCGTCTTTTAAATCATTGACAGCAGCTCTTTTTGAATCATTGCAGCAGCACGGAGACCGTACCCGGCGTATAAGACGACCCCCGACTTTGGATGCATTTTTTTGCATCCAGAAAGTCGTCTTATACGCCGGAAAATACGGTACATAAATGAATGCAATACTCAAAAACGCTATGTAGAAACTATGTTGTGATATTTATTTAAGGCAAAGGGACCTGTTAAATAAGTCAAATACTCCTTGAACTGTAAATTCCAAATGTTCAGAAAACCCCTTTTTCACCCTTTGTGCACCTTCGCTCAATATCTTGTAGGATGCAAGGCTCACTATATATTCAAACATCTCTATGTGAACAGAAGGTTTTTTATAAGCTCTCATTATTCCCTTTATTGCCAAGCCATGCATTTTTCTCCACTCTGCTTGTCACTTTCCCTTCCCTGGTTTGGCCTTTTGTACTCTTTTCCTTTTAACCTCTGTAAAAAGGGAACACTAGAAAATATCTTTATTCAAACAAATAAAAAGATGAAAACAATCACATGATAAAGTCCTTTACACAAACACAAGGTGACAGCAATTTATAAAAAAAAAAACTCTACTATTTATTTTCATGCTCGGCATTTGTCTGCATTGAGTGACACCACTCCCCATCCCAACGCGTTTTATCAGCTATGGGTACAGGAAATAGAATTATACATTTTGTGCATTTTAACATTCAAAGATTTTTGAACTAATTTAATAGGAAGTTTGGGGTTGATTCACTAAAGAAATAGAGACTGTTAACTGAGTAAAGCAAATGTTCACTTTCGGAAGTATATGTTCATTTTGAAAAGTGAATGCTCACTTAGTTTAGAGAATCAAGTGAAGCTATGTTCATTTCAGTCACATGCAAGTCTTAGGCCCTGTACACACGACCGAACATGTCTGCTGAAACTGGTCCGCGGACCAGTTTCAGCAGACATGTTCGGTCGTGTGTACGGCCGATCGGACAGGATTCCAGCGTACATTTGCCCGCCAGACCGTTTTCGAGCGGGCAAATGTTTCTAAACTTGCTTAGAAACATGCCCGCTGGAATCCTGCCCGTCGGACAGACTTACCGTACATGTCCGAGCGGCCGCCATCCCTCGCATGCGTCGAATGACTTCGACGCATGCGTGGAAGCATTGAACTTCCAGCGCCGGCGACGGCGCGGCCTCGTCAACACGTATCGTGTATGCGCGGATTTCTGTATGATGGTGTGTACAGCTATCATACAGAAATCTCCGGGCGGGCATGTACGCTGAAAACGGTCCGGCGGACCATTTTCATTGTACATGTTTGCCCGTGTGTACGAGGCCTAACACACAGATGGATTTTCCACATTTTATTATTATTATTTGGGATTTGTATAGCACCAAAAGTTTGTACAGAGCTTTACAGTACATAGGGAGACAAATACAATACAATAAAATGCAAGAGGGTTGAGAGGGCCCTGCTTACAATTTAATAGGGTGGGTAAAGTGGTACAAAAGATAATAACTATGAGGGATAGGCTGATAAAAGTAAATATAAGTTCAGTTGCTAGGTAGAGGCAGAAAAGGCTTCCCTGAAAAGATGAGTTTTATAGTTGAAAAGATTCAGGCAGAGAGTTCCAGGGGATGGCAAAGTCTCTACAGCAGTGGTCTCCAAACTGTGGCCCGAGGATTTTTTGCCTTGAATTTATCCGGGTCATGAGGCACTATTCTTTCCACTGATACCCACATTGGGGCATAATTCCTGCCACTGATTTAAAAAATGGGGCAATATTTCTCCCACTGACACCAATGAAGGGACACCATTCCTTTCACTGACACCAATGATGGGGCACTATCCCTCCCACTGACACCAATGAAGGAGCACAATTAATTTCACAAATACCAATGAAGGGCCACTATTCCTTTCACGGACACCAATGATGGGGCACTATACCTCCCATTGATACCAATGATAGGGCACTATTCCTCCCATTGATGTCAGGGTTTTTTCTACTCTCACTGGCCACAGTCCGGCCTCCCTTAAAGTCTAAAGGACAGTAAACTGGCCCTTTGTTTAGAAAGTTTGGATACCCCTGCTCTAGAGAAGTTCTAGAGTTGAGGATGGGAGGAGGCAACAAGAGATCTAGACAGCAGGAAGTCTTGGGAGGAGCAGAGAGGTGATATTTCGAGACAAAATTGATGATATAGCTCAGAGCAGAGTTGTGAAAAGCTTTGTATGTTGTTAGTATTGTTAATTTAATTTGCTGGACAATTGGAAGCCAGTGAAGGGATTGATAGGGAGGGTGGCAGACATTGGGTGGTTGGTGAGTCTGGCAGCAGCGTTCATTATAGACTAAAGGGAGGATAGCCTGTGTAGAGGTAGGCCTAAGAGAAGGGAGTTGTAATAGTCATCATTTTGATCATTCCCTTTGCTAAGCAAACAGTCTCTATTCCTTTACTAAATCAACCCCTTTGTATTTATTGATAGTGTTTTAACACATAAATACTGCATATGACACTTGGATAATTAACATCTTTTTATGTTTTATAGATGTTTAAACATTTATATCCACATATACGACAAAACTGTATAAAACGGGTAATGTATAAATGTGTTAATTTTTTAGAGATGTATTTTGTGTCATCCCATGTTGTATTGTTAGACTTTTTCCCTAACTAATTATGCTTTACATATGTCTGGGGGAAAGCAAAAATATGTTAAAAACATTTTAAAGAATTACAGTATATTAGATGACTATGTGAACAGAGCTGGAAAATATAAGCGGTTTTGCAAACACTAATTAAGAGCATTTAAGAGTGTAAAAATGCTCAGTGTTAAGACCTGCTGTTTAACTGCAGAGAGCACAGACTCTTGAACATAACCAGACCATAAACTACAAATTGCTTTGCTCATGAACGCCTCTCTGCCATTAATATAAAAAAATTGCCTAGGCTTAGTTGTTCAACTCTTGTGAAGGGTTTGTTCAGGTGACATTTATGAGAAAGGCAGAGAGGTTCAGGAACATATTGGAACAGGTTGTATGATCTACCTAACAAAGGTGTCATATTATACCTTTTTCATATGGTAGCTAAAGGCTGTTTAAGGAGTGGAGCTACCCTTTCTAACATAATTGAAATATCAATCAGCATTAATGTTCTGAAGTGAGGACCTCTTTTTACTCATACACGCAGTCCAACATGATAAGAACTGGACATAGATGACCAACTTGATCCATCAGATACAAATTCAAACCTTAATCAAGCATGAGGCCCCCATGCCATTTAGGCAACATCTTGGTACTTTAGTGCGCCTACTAAATTCTGTCTCTTGAATCCATTTGATTAAGGTGCTAACTAGATGCAGTAATGTACTAACCCTTGTCAGTGTGGTAGATTAAACTGTGTATTGACAGCTGTCAGCAATTACTAATCTCCTGAGGTGTTGGAAATAATGAATTGCTCCTGTAACCTGTAATTTCAATTGTTAGAATGTAAAACAAATACCACCCGATTCCTCTCATTTCCATGTTTAGGGATGTGGACAGGTGTGTTCAGTATCTCGCCCCTCTGTACAAGCTCAGAGTGGTTGTTCTTTGTTCACAGAATCTTGTTATGTAATATTCTATACTGCAACATAGACATTTTGTAATACTGAAAAATAATCCTGTTAGTATATCTGGAGATGTAATTTCTTGTTATCCAGTGTCGACATTGGAAGTTTGGCATGAAAATAACTTTGGTTAACATATATTTTTTATTGGTTTTCAATAGTTGATGTACATTAACAATGAGAAAAAAAGTTTTGGGACTTTAAATTAGAAATATGTTAACATATAACAAGGGGCGGACTGACAACTCATGGGGCCCCCAGGCAATAGAAGACTATGGGGCCCCTGGGCTTACAGATGGCCACCACGCCAGGAGGCAGTGCAGAGGCGGGGCAGCTAAAATCTCGGGATTTTCACATCAGAAGCATGTTGGTTTCAGACATATCAGGGACAGATGTAAAAAATACATAGATTTTTACATGCTGTCCCTGGTTTTGCTGAGCCTGGAAACCCTGATGGGGCCCCCTAGTGACATGGGGTCCTCGGGCAGTGCCCGAGTGACTCAATGGTCAGTCCGCCCCTGCATATAACTCCATCCCTGTTATTTGTAAAGAAGAGGAGGCGTTTTGGACTTTAAATGAGGTATGCATGAGAGAACTCAAAGATAAGACAGTGTAATATGGATGTGTTTATTTGTCTAAAACACGTAGCAGAGCATGCGATTTCGAATGTATACATAATAGTAAACATACATGACAGTGCATATAAAAAAAGCATGATGCTGTGAATTTATCACAGCACATGTCGATCACCATGTCCCGGCACCTTGTGATAGGTGCTGAGCTTCCCTGAGCACATAGCTTTGTCCAGTGACAGGGGATCTTGTTTTTTCATTCCCTGGGGATCCCCAGTAAAAGCAGTACACAGTACCCACATAAACCCTTGTTAGGCACAATTAACCCACATTTATCTCTTTGATCACCCTAGATTTAACTCCTCCCTGCGCAGTGTCATTAGTACAGTGACAGTGCATATTATTAGCATTGATCACTGTAACAATGTCACTGGTGCTGTCCGTGACAGTTAGTTAGTTCCTCCCAGTGTCAGATTGCCGGCCACACTATCAAAGTCCAATTATAAGTTGCTGATCGCCGCCATTACTAGTATAAACAAATACAAATTTCAGTATATATCCCACAGTTTGTAGACACTATAACTTTCACACAAACCAATCAATATACATGTATTGTGATTTCTTTTTACCAAAGACATGTAGAAGAATACATTTTGGCCATAATTTCTTTGATTTAATTTTTTTTATGCGATATGTTTTATAGCAGAAAATAAAAGATAGTGTGCTCCAATCACAGAACGAGATGTCATGAGGTACACATTTTCCCTAAATATTGCGTGCGATCCTGCAACAATTAATTCATACCACAAAACTATACCGTTTTGTGGTATTTACCAAAACTGTCAGTAAATACTGTATGAACATGGGTTAAAGTCAATTCACAGAAGGAAATAAATAAATCCATACAGTAATTAAGTAGTGATTCAGGCATGCCGTATTTAAGTAATTAAAAAAATATAATAGCCAATTTTGAGTAGTCTCTGCCTTTTTGGATCAGTTCAATCAACAGTAATGCATAGAAACCTAAACATGGAAATATGGAATTAATTTGGTTGATTTACTTAAAAGAGAAGTAAAGGATTTTTTTTTTATTAGCTTTATACTTACCTAGGTGGATGCAGCATGGGTCCGATGCAGCATCTGTCCCCCTGCACCTCTACACTGAGAACCGAGCGATCGGAAACTGCCGATTGCTCAGTTTCCAGAGCTCCGTGAGCAGAGATCTGCAGACTGTCAGTCACAGCTTTCTGCTCATCACCCTCCTCGCTCATTGAAGCGCTGGGCTGTGAAGGGGGCAGAGAGGCCGTCTCAGGCTCTCAGTGATTTGTTGAGAGGCTAAGCAGGGTGTCAATCCTGGGCACTGATAGTCTGCACTGATGGGCACTGATGAGGCCGCACTGGTGGGCATTGATGAGGCTGCAATTAAGAGCGGCTCTGATGGGCACTGAAAGGTGGCACTGATAGGTAACACTGATGAGCACTGATAGACGCATTGATGGACACTGATAGGCATTACTGATGGGGACTGATAGACGACACTGATGGACACTGGTAGGCAGCACTGATAGGTGACACATATGAGGAGGCACCGATGTGCACTGATTAGCAGCACCGATGGGCACTAATTGGCAGCACTGGTGGGCACTGATTGGCAGCACTTGTGAGCACAGTTTGGCAGCACTGGTAAGCACTGTTGGGACTGCACTGATAATCAGTATATGGACAATAAGCCGGTTATCAGCTCTCTTCTCTTCTCCTCATGCTGTCAGCGTGACTAAAGGAGTGCCGATAACCGGCTTCTGTTGACACCTGTGATTGGACACAGCTGATTATGTGGTAAAGAGCCGCTGATTGGCTCTGTACCTCAATATGTGATCAGCAGTGTCCTCGGGACACTGCAATCACAGACTGCACCGCCTGCACCCCACAGCGGGCACACGGCCGGCATGATCGTGGAACGCTGCCATAAATCGGTGTACCACAACTAGCCGGCCCTGCAGTAGCCATCGTTCAGCAAAGTGGTTAAAGATATTTTGTATTTACCGTATTTATCGTGTGTATAACACGCACAGGCGTATAACACGCACCCTAACTTTAAGAGAGAAGTTTCAGAAAAAAATACTTTCCACAGCCCCCTGCATATAACACGCAGGTACAGTCTACCCTCTATTTTCAGGGTAAAAAATTGTTATATGCCAATAAATACAGTACTTAATTGAACTTAATTTTTCTGATATACCATGTGTGTGCTCAGAAAGCAGTTTCCCTTTGACTGATATTCTAGTCACCTTTTTCTTTTCTACCAATACAAATGCTGCAAAGACTGCACTGACTTAGTAAGTTGGCATATTTCTACGGTTAAAACCATTTTACCTCCTTATTAGCAATACAAACTGACAGAGCAAAAATATATAAAAAACAGGGTGCAATCAGCGCAAATATATAGATCAAAAAATGATGATATTAAAAGTGTATTTATGTGATACAGACCCCCAGGCTTCAGATTACTGGTAATGCCAGCTGAACACTAAGGGAAATTCGCAAAAATCCTAAGCAAGTAAAAAATAAAATAGAAAAAGTGCAGCGCAAAACTCAAATATATAAATGATACTGGTATACTCAAACACCAATACCATAAGTGTGAATATGAATATGCAGAAAAAATGGAAAAAAAAAATATTAAAAATTAAATACAATTCAAACAAACAGTCCAAAAGTCCATAAGTGTCAGAAGATGAGTGAATTAAACGAAAATAAATCTCCACCACGTGACAATCCACCAAAATTTTGAAGTGATCCCTCCACCGTTGTAGATGGCTACTCTCACCTTCATATATGGACCACTGAGTAAACAGATGGTCAATAAAGCAAATCAAATAGGCAGGTCATGAACAGGAACCAGGCTGATGTATTAGATCCTCATAAGACAACCAAACCGCAAAGGACAGGTGCATGTAAAGAGATAATCACAGACTAAGTGCTCACTGTTGCAATGTGTAGATTTATTCTTTAAAAGAAGCAAAAGTCAGGCTACTCACATTTGGCCAGACAAAAAACGGCATGAAGTAACAATCTTTAGGAATGAACAGCAGATGAGCGACGTGATGTTTCAGGCTCCTAAACCACCGCACTGGTTCCTGTTCATGACCTGCCTATTTGATTTGCTTTATTGACCATCTGTTAACTCAGTGGTCCATATATGAAGGTGAGAGTAGCCATCTACAACGGTGGAGGGATCACTTCAAAATTTTGGTGGATTGTCACGTGGTGGAGATTTATTTTCGTTTAATTCACTCATCTTCTGACACTTATGGACTTTTGGACTGTTTGTTTGAATTGTATTTAATTTTTAATATATATATATATTTTTTTTTCTGCATATTCATATTCACACTTATGGTATTGGTGTTTGAGTATACCAGTATCATTTATATATTTGAGTTTTGCGCTGCACTTTTTCTATTTTATTTTTTACAAACTGACAGAGGTTCAAATTCTTTTCCACTGTATCCATCCCACTGGATATCACGTCAGTTAAAGTAGAGCAGTGCCGAATAGCAAAAAATGCCCTAGTCAGGAAGGGGGTAAAACCTTCCAAAAATTAAGTGGTAAATTACATACACTTCACAATATAAAGGACTATTAAGAGACCATAGCACAATTTACAACAACACTGTAGCCAGGTTACTATAAGTACCTGGAAGAAAGAATAACAATCAAAAGGCATAAGAATTTGAAATATATGAAAATGTGTCCTGATTGGCTGAATTGTTGGTTAATCAAATTTTTTAGAAATGAGTAGCCTAGCATCATTAACCTAATTAGAAATGGTTTTGGAATGGAAAATGAAGGGTTTGCCAATGATCTGGAATACAACATTCAAAAATGTATTTATTTAATTTAGTTAGTAACAATACACCTGCTTTCCTGTGAGTGACACTCCGGTTATCTCCCACCTAAATGTTGGTCTGATGGTAGTTTTGAAGAGAGGTGTGTGTGCCTGTGTTCCTCATCACTGGCTTTGATTGACATCAGTGGGAGCCAATGGTCTGTTAAACCAGAAAGTGAAAGGAGAGAGCCAGTACAGACAGGCACAGTGCTGGGTCGAGTGAGGATTCAGGTCAGTATTGAGGGGTTGAGGGGGCAATACTTTTCCCTAAACATGTTTTACCCTAATATATTACATTTTTCATATTTATTATAATGTTTTATATTTTTTATGTTTTTTTTTTTTTATTTTGTATTAACTACTTAACCCCCGGACCATATTGCTGCCCAAAGACCAGAGTACTTTTTGCGATTCGGGACTGCGTCGCTTTAACAGACAATTGCGCGGTCATGCGACGTGGCTCCCAAACAAAATTGGCGTCCTTTTTTCCCCACAAATAGAGCTTTCTTTTGGTGGTATTTGATCACCTCTGCGGTTTTTAGTTTTTGCGCTGTAAACAAAAATAGAGAGACAATTTTGAAAAAAATGAATATTTTTTACATTTTGCTATAATAAATATCCCCCAAAAATATATAAAAAAAACATTTTTTTTCCTCAGTTTACGTTTTCTTCTACATATTTTTCGTTAAAAAAAATCGCAATAAGCGTTTATTGATTGGTTTGCGCAAAAGGTATAGCGTTTACAAAATAGGGGGTATTTTTATGTCATTTTTATTGTATTTTTTTTACTAGTAATGGCGGCTATCAGCGATTTTTTTTTCGGTATTGCGACATTATGGCGGACACTTCGGACACTTTTGACACATTTTTGGGACCATTGGCATTTTTATAGCGATCAGTGCTATAAAAATGCATTGGATTACTATAAAAATGCCACTGGCAGTGAAGGGGTTAACACTAGGGGGCGGGGAAGGGGTTAAGTATGTCCCTGGGTGTGTTCTTACTGTGGGGGGGGGTGGCCTCACTAGGGGAAACACTGATCCTCGGTTCATACATTGTATGAACCGAAGATCAGCATTTCCCCTGCTGACAGGACCGGGAGCTGTGTGTTTACACACACAGCTCCCGGTCCCCGCTCTGTAACGAGCGATCGCGTGTGCCCGGTGCCGACGTAGAACGGCGGTGGGCGGTCGGCTAGTGGTTAATTATATTTGATCTTATGGTTCTTTTGATATATGAACACTACACATTTTTGGTTTTATGTGTTTTTGATGTTGGTGAAGCACGGCATGGATCGTCTTTTACATAGTTACATAGTTAGTCAGGTTGAAAAAAGACACAAGTTCATCTAGTTTAACCAAAAAAAAAAAACACAAATCATACAATCCCACATATACAATCCTTCACCCACAAGTGATCCAGAGGAAGGCGAAAAACCCCAGCAAAGCATTCTTAAGTTTCCTACAGCAGGGGAAAAAAATATTTATTATCCCCCGAGAGGCAATCGGATTTTCCCTGGATAAACTATAAATGTTAGTACCCAGTTATATTATGTACATTTAGGAAAGAAACGTATTATAAAAGATTAGTACAGGGCATAAAAAATTCAATTGATGCAATGAAAGTGTAAACAAGTGAAAAAACACAGCAAAACCCAAAACAAAAAAATGTCCAAATGAACGTGAATTAAAGTCCAAAGAATTGTGTGACGAACAAATTCCAAACTCCACATGAGATTCACCAGTGACGTAGGCTCAAACAATAAGTGATCCCTCCACCACTACAGGATTGGCCACTCTCACCTTAGGGCATGGACTCCTGTGTTACCAGGTAGTCATGCAAGCAGATATCTTATATGAAGATACACCCGATAGCAAAATGTCATGTCAGCTCCCTCGGCAATTCGCAGCAGGGTAATGCACCATATATGGAAGAAAAACAGATCTAAGTGCTCTCCATTTCAAAATATTAAAATGTATTGGGTAAGCATAAAAACTACTCACAAAGATCCGAACGATCGACAGCATGTAAAACAAACAAACGACAGGTTTGTTTCATTTAGGAAAGACTCCAGGCCTTTTTTTAAGCAATCTACTGAGCTTGCCAGAACCACCTCTGGAGGGAGTCTACTCCACATTTTCACAGCTATTTCTGGGAAGAAAACCTTTCCATATTTGAAGATGATTTTTTTTCTCTAGACGTAAAGCGTGCCCCTTGTCCTCTGCAATGACTTTAAAGGGGTTGTAAAGGTTATTTTTGTATTTTCTAAATAGGTTCCTTTAAGCTAGTGCATTGTTGGTTCACTTACCTTTCCATTCAATTTCCCTTCTAAATGTTTTTTTTCTTTGTCTGAATTTCTCACTTCCTGTTTCTCCTCAGTAAGCTTGCCCCCATCATCAGAGCCGTTCTGGTTGGGGGTTAGTCAGTGTGCTCGCCCCCTCCCTGTTCACAGCGTCTCCCCGCAGGGATGTAGTGTCTACTGGGAAACTGAGTGTTCCGCCTATCACGGAACAGGACATGGAGGAGCGTGACTTTTTAACACTGGCTGGCCGCCGTCTGCATGTCACGGTACACTGACTCCTGTATAAGCCGAGTGGGACACTTTCAGCCCAAAAAAAGGGCAGAAAAACTCAGCTTATATTCAAGTATATACGGTAGGTAGTCACTAGTAGAAAACAGGTACTTTTTTAAGCTTTTGTAGTGCTGTTAATAAACTTAAAGGGTTGTATAGCCACCAGTTCATGAAGTCGCTTTATTTCCAGGGAGCTGTTAAAAAAAATGTAACGTTATACTACCTTCCACAAGATATAATATTGCTGAATCTCCATTTTTCTTCTGTTTCCTGGAAGACTTTACTTGGTGACTCTGCTCTCATACAAATTATTGCCCTAAGTAACTTTTATCTAGGTACGATAAAAATACTGCAGAATTCCATTCTGCCATGAAACATTGCTTTTGTGCTGGCAGATATTATTTAGTATTGATTTTTTGACATTCTTCTGGCCTATAATTTATACTGTATGAAATGAAGGGCAATAGGGAAATAATACACCAGTTTTAATATATGACATAGGACAGATTATTTAGGTACGCTTATTAAACCTTACCAAAGAAAATGCGAATGCACAAACACACGCACACACTGTATATAATATATGTATATATATATATATATATATATATATATATATATATATATATATATATATATATATATATTTACTTATTATAGCCATTTATATAGTACAAATAAATGTATGCAACACCATATATACAGTAGGCATGTGTGTGTACATGTGTGTATTTATTTGCAGATGTTGATCACTTTTGCCGCGTACACACGATCGGTCAAACCAATGAGAACGGTCTGATGGACCGTTTTCATCGGACCAAACCGATCGTGTGTGGGCCCCATCGGTTAATTATCCATAGGTTAAAAAAAAGCCAACTTGTTTTAAATTTAACCGATGGATTCCTAACCAATAGAAAAAAAAACGATCGTTAGTAGGCACGTCCATCGGTTAAAAATCCGCGCATGCTCAGAATCAAGTCGGCACATGCTTGGAAGCATTGAACTTCGTTTTTTTCAGCACGTCGTTGTGTTTTACGTCACCGCGTTCTGACACGATTGTTTTTTTAGCCAATAGTGTGCAGGCACGACTGATCATCAGTCAGCTTCATCGGTTAACCAATGAAAACGGTCCATCAGACCGTTTTCATCGGATGGACTGATCGTGTGTACAGGGCATAAGAGAAGAAAGAGGATCCCTCCCTCCCTCCCTCGTCGCGGCTGATGTTATGAGGTCTTTGTCCTTTCCTTGGAAAAGGGAATTTATGTTTTTTAAAGTATAATTATCTTGAGCTTTAATAGCTTTAAAGCTATATATATATATATATATATATATATATATATATATATATATATATATATATATATATATATATATATATATATATATATATATATATATATATATATATATATCTATATATATATATATCTATATATATATATATATATATATATATATATATATATATATATATGGTTATTTGATTGTTTGATTCATATCAGTATTTAATAATATACAGTTGATATATAATATATCCAAGATACATATAATAAAGGCCGCGGCCATTAAACTCCACACTTACGAGTATGTTATTATTTTATTAATTATATTTAAGTTTAATTGATAAAGTTCTGCCTAGCATTCCAGTGATCGTGACACCGAAAGTGTTTATCAGCATTAACAAGAAAAAAACATTTATCCGCATTAACAACTGCTCATCACCAGTTACAGAGGTTTTCCAGCAGGTATGTTTGCTTGGAAGTTCTCTTTATCACGCTTACTCTCATTGCATTGCTTGTTAAATTTGCTCAGAGCCCCAGCAAGAAATTGACTCACATGTTTGTCACTGGTATTATTTAAATGATCGTTCAATGTATAATAGTAACATCCTTTTAAATATGACCTTTAACCTTTCGCTGCTAGGCCCTGTGCTCCACTTTTAAACACAGGTGGCCAGACCATTTTTGCAATTTTTCCATTGCTTTTTTATTTTTTCCTTACAGCTTTCATAGTTTATAAAATACCCCCCAAACCATACGTTTGCTGAAAGCATATGCCCAGTAGAATAAAAAAGAAGAAGGTGCTACTGATTTTTAAGGCCCCCGTGATATTTGCCCAAATGTTTATCAAACAATATTTTTCCTAAAAATACAAAAAAATCATTATTAGCAGACACAGCAAATTGTACACAATTCCTGCTATAGTCCTACTAAATATAAAAGCTTAACCTGTTAAGCTAATAAATAACAAATATTTGTCAATTTTAAATCTCACCTTTTTGCAAATAGGTGAAAATCAAACATATGCAAACATTTCTGTAAAAATCTGCAGGAGTTCATTTTTCACTTACATCATTCAGAGTTTGTAAAAGTTTGTAAGAGACCCCCCCCTCAAACCATATATTTTCTGAAGGCACTAGTAGAATAAACAGAAGGTGCTACTAATTTTTAAGGCTCTGGGACATTTGCTCAAATGTTTATCAAATCAATATTTTTGCTAAAAATACACTAAAATCATTATTAGAGGATACAAACTCAGCAAAATTTACAAAATTCCTGCTAAATTCCTACTAAATACAAAAACTTAACCCTGTATTGTATTCCTATGCAACTGCTGTGTCCCAATTGACATCAATGGTCCTGCCTGCATGGGGACGCATCAAACACCTGTGTGTAGCTAAACAAGACCTTGCAGTAGTATGCCCTGCGTGAACGAGGCCTTAGGCTTTATTTAAACTTGCTGTTGGGGGGGGGGGCAAAAATGCATGGTTGAGCTGCATTTCTGCCATCCCCCTTAAGCTGCAATAGGTAGGGGATGTTTATATGATGGGGCCACAATGCTTTGCTCCCATGGCAAAGTTGACCCGACCTGAATGCTACACATCCAAGTCAATCGGGAAGCACCACAAATGCCCTGCAACAGCATGCAATACAAGCAGTTGTGGTGCATTTGTTGTCAAAAATGGGATCCAAAAAGGCAGTAATGAGGCATTGCATCACTTCCTCACTGCCTGCCAGTAGCCTCTGGAGCATAGCCTCAGGCATCATAGGCAAGAGAGATTTAGATACATGCCGGAATCTACTCTTACTATGTTTTTTTTTTTTTTTTTTTACAATTGTATTAATGAATTAATTAATTAATTAATTTGTGATATTGGAAATATATAAAAAAAAAAATTAAAAGCCCCCCCCCCCCCTGCTCTCCATCCCACCGCCCATGCAGCAGCTGGCAGGAGGGATAGGAGGGAATGCACTGTTCTATGGGGTGGGGTCGCCGAGAATCAGTGAGGGAATGGGGAGGGCTGGCTGAAGAGGCGTCGCAGTGGCAGGGGGGGGGAAATTTTTTGGGTATTTTTAGCCTGTGGCTCCGATGCAATTTCTGGCAGGAGAGGCAGAGGAAGGAAGCCAGTAACTGCATGGGAGCCACAGGGGATTGGTGCTGGCGGGAGGGGGGAGGGAAAGTGGTGCTGAGAAAGGGCATTGACAGACACAGGTGCAGCAGGGCAAGGGGGCAATAAAGGGGGGGGGACAGTTTAGCAGCTAGTGCAGGGAAGTGGAGAGGCAAGAAGCAGTGGTTAAGAGACACAACAGCAGTGGCGGAGAATTGGGGGATATTAGGTTAGTAGCTCTGATCAGTGGCTTGTTAGGCACCAATCAGGGCTATTTATGTGTTCAGCAGACTGCTATAAGTTCATGGTCTCTGAAGGGACCATGAGCTTATGGCAGAAGGAGGAATGTCCGGTTTGTATGGCGTATGTGCTGTAGGTCCATACTTCATTAAGGCCTGGCAGCGGAAGGGTTAAAGCATTCCTAAACCCCAAACCAATTTGTTTTATATATTACAGGCTGCTAGTCTTTGGTGTGGTGGCTGCATTCATTTTTTTGCTACTTTTGCATTATTTTCACCTGGCAGTCTTGAAAATAACACACTCCCTGTCCCTGGGTGGCTATGTCACTGCTCCAATAAATATATACTGTATTTATCGGCGTATAACACGCATAACTTTAATAGGGACGTTTCAGGAAAAAAACTTTCCACAGCCCCCTGCGTATAACACGCATGCACAGTTTACACTCTATTTTCAGGGTAAAAAAGTGAGTGTTATGCACCAATAAGGAGGAAGGCATAGTTGTCATCCTAGGCTGCTCTCCTGATATTGACTACAAACATGTCTATATCTCTTCATCTCTATTACATGAGGTCCTGACAGTTGGTAGTTTACAGAAGACAGCTAGGAAGAAATATATTCAGCTCAGCTCACAGGAATTGTCAAGGACATGGCGTTTCTGGAAAAATCAACAAGGATTTGCTATAAATATTCTTAGCTTGAAAAAAAGAAAACATATGCCGACACCACAACTGTAAGAACTGTAAATATATTGGGCCAGATCCACGTACAGCGGGCGCAACTTAAATATTGGGATTTAAGTTACACCGCTGCAAAATCTCTACCTAAGTGCCCGATCCACAAAGCACTTACCTAGAAATTTGCAGCGGTGTAACTTAAATTCATCCGGCGCAAGGCGTGCCCAATCTAATGGGGCGAGTCCCATTTAAATTAGGCGCGCTACCGCGCCGGACGTACTGCGCATGCTCCCGACACGATTTTCCCGACGTGCTTTGCGCTAAGTTACGTTGCGCCGAGTTTTGAGAATCGCAACGGGCGTAAAAGAAAAAAAAAAGAGTTGCGGCAGGATTTTTTTTTTTTTTTTTTTTAAATGTGACAGCGACGCGGGAAAGAAGGGTCTACTTTTACATGGTGTACTAAGTTTACACTTTGTAAAAGTAGCCCTAATTTTGCGACGGCAAACTAACACTTACTGAAAAAAAACGAAGGGAAAAAGCTTTGTGGATCTCCGTAAGTGCTAATTTGCATACCCGATGTGGAATTTCGACGAGAAATGCCCCCAGCGGCGGCCGAGGTACTGCATCCTAAGATCCGACAGTGTAAAACTATTACACCTGCCGGATCTTAGGAATAACTATGCGTAACTGATTCTATGAATCAGCTGCATAGATAGAAACAGGGATACGACGGCGTATCAGTAGATACGCCTGCGTATCCCTTTTGTGGATCTGGCCCATTATATTTTAGTTCTTGGGTATAGTTATTCTTTAATATATATACCCCTAGAAAATTTCTGAAACATATTTATTTTAATAAGAGCTCTGTAGCTGAAACCAAATATTAATAGGTGAGCATTACTGGCCCTTTAATGCGGTTGCGCAAGGTAACCTTTGTGTAGCGGTGAAAGAGCCGTGTTCACAAAGTGGTTAACGGTAGTCCTCAACATCCAAGATCACACCCACATAGCTAGCTTTGTATTTCCTCAACTGGTGCCAAGCACTGACAACTGCAATAGTCTCTAGGACACCAGGATCACTGCTTGAGACAGACAGAGGGAGAGAACACAATCCTGTTATGTTTTCAAGGATGAGTCACTTCCTAGCAATAATCTGGAGATTCAATTTATTGTCGTTTTGCTGATACGAAGCCTAGCCAGTTTCTCAATAGAATCACAGGACAGCATAACTTCCCCTCGCTGTCCATTAATCATTGGGAATTGTTACTAAAAGGGCAAACAGAGTGGGAGCTGCATTTGTGAATGGCCGTGCACTGTCTCCAGTTCTACTAAATTAACCAGTGTGAAGCCTTGTTTTATGAGAGATTGCTTTATTTGTGGCTAAACGACTTCCTCCGGTGTTTGATAAGCTCAAATATTTGCTGATAGTTAAGAGTGTCACATTTGTTATATTGCTCTAGATACTGTTTTGTCCACATCATTCTTGTCTTCTTTTTTTTTTTGCATAATTCAGGTTAACTCTTTATTGAGCTGCACGTGTATTGTACAATTAAAATCCAAATTAATAATATCTATCTATATCAGTGTTTCTCAACTCCAGTCCTCAAGGCGACCCAACAGGTCATGTTTTCAGGCTTTCCATTATTTTGCACAGGTGATTTAATCAGTTTCACTGCCTTAGTAATTACCACAGCCGTTTCATCTGAGGGACATCCTAAAAACATGACCTGTTGGGGCGCCTTGAGGACTGGAGTTGAGAAACACTGATCTATATCTATATCTATCTATCTATCTATCTATCTATCTATAAATATATATATATATATATATATATATATATATATATATATATATATATATATATATATATATATATATATATATATATGTTTTTTTTTTTTTTTTTTGAATACTGATTTTGATTGCACAAATCCATTGTTTTTCTAAATGAACCCCTTCATATCCACGCTATAGCCGAATGACGGCTATAGTGCGGATCTATTTTGCGTGCGCTGTGATCACTGAGTCACTGAGACTCGGGTGATTACAGATCTGAGTAAGGGACCGATCCCAGCCCCTTACCACGTGATCAACCAATGACAGCTGCTCACGTGATGTAAACAAAAGCTTGGTAATCTGTTTTTTTCCTCCTCACGCTCACAGCGTGAGGAGAAAAAAATCACTGCAAGGGACATCGGCCCCAAAGAGGAAGAGACACATCTGCCTCATCTTTTCCCAACAGTACCACCTGCCTGTGTCAAATGCCAGTGCCCAGAGTGACCACCAGTGAAAAATGGTGCCACCTATCAATGCCCTCCAGTGGTGGCAATCAGTGCCTCATCAGTGCCACCTATCAGTGCTGGCTATTTGTGTCACCTACCAGTGCTGATCAGTGTCCATCATTGCCACCCATCAGTGCCCATCTCTGCCACCTATCAGTGTCCATCACTGCCAGCTATTAGTGCCACCTATCGGTGCCACCTATTAGTGCCAATTCTCAGTGCCCGCCAGTGCTACCTATCAATGCCCTTCAGTGCCACCCATCAGTGCCACCTCTGTGTCACCTATCAGTGCCCACCAGTGCCACCTATCAATGTGCACCAGTGCCGCCTTTAAATATCTCTCTTTCACCTATTCAAATTTTTTAGTTTGCCACCTTAGTGTTAAAGAATATGTCAACCCAGAGTTTTATATTCCTGATATGTGCCTATTGTACCATGTATTTGTATAAAAAAAGTACCCTGTTCTCTTTGTATTGCTTCCTTTGTGTGGAATACCTGGTATTCCTGGCAGTCTGTTTTCTTATTATAAAGTGACAACACTAGGCATGATAGTACAGTGTGGTCAGTGCTCTAGCTGTGCTAAGAACCCAGCCTGCTCTCCTCTAATGACCAGATTTGTGCTGACATGCCCTGCACAGCTATTCACTTCTGAAGACTCTATCAAGGAGCTCAACGGCAAGTTGTCTGAACAGACCGACTGATCTTTAGTGTTGGAAAACTGGGATTGGTGTTGGGAATAATATGAGACAATATCACGCTATGGTCTTCTTCTATTATATGTTAATGTACCTGTGTGAGGCTGTGATACAGGATTTACCAAGACTTACAGCACCTTTGTGAATATACCTGGTAAACATTGTTGCCTATTATGCTACTGGCTTTTCCATTAGTTTGGAGGCTAACACTGGTAAGCTGTCATCTTTTTACCTTTGATGGTGTCTCACACGGAGGACTTGGGAATGATGTTTTTTCCTATGTCCACCTAAATTTTCAATTTCCACCCTTCACCTGCTGGATCTGTTTGGGACATTAGATCTCATTGTTTTATCCCTTTTTTTACATTTACTTTTTATATTGGTTCTTTCTCCCTGAATTTTAGTTTTTTTTAAAAGAACTATATATGCCTTGATATAAAAATAGTTATGTGGGGCTGGTGGCGCTGTCTGTACCTGAAGAGTGACCTACAGGACCCTGTATAGGCTAAAAATAATAACAACGCTGTAATAGACCAATAAATTTAGGACTGTCAAATACCACTAACTGGCTACAGTAAGATGTCAAAGTAAAAATCATATGGCACGGTTCAAAGCAAGTCTGGGGAACGCAGCATGCGCTCCAACTGCGCTCTACCCGATGCTTTCCCAGAAGTGATGTAATGTGCGTGGCTCCGGCTTACGCGTTTCGTCATAGACATTGTCAGATGATGTCTATGATGAAATGCGTAAGAGGGTGCCATGCTTGCTTTGAACCTGCCATGTGATTTTCACTTTGACATCTTACTGTAGCCAGTCCGGGATCTGGTGTTTTGTACTATACATTTTTTTAACTGCTGATTTTTAATAAACAAGTTTTTCGGTACTACACCATGGGAGACAATTTTTTCTTTGTTTGAGGACACTGGAATATCTGCTATTGCCTTTAAAAACCTTTGGATATGGAGAGAGTGCTTGGAGTCTGCTGTTCCTAGAAGTGGTGGGATCGATCGTTGGAAACCATTTGGATCTGATTCTACACGCTAACTACCCCTGCAGGGGTGACGGGAGCTGGTGAGTGGGGGAGCACTAAAGTCACCTCAACACTTCTGTTCTGTAACAGAGCACCAACCAATGTGGAACTATCTAAAGACTCTTTTTCACTTATATCTACTGTGAATTGCCTAGAATTGGATAGTGTCTGGAAGCTATCCCTTTGGACATTATTAAATATTATTGTTTTCTATACTTTATTCATATTATGTGATGTGGACTGAGAAACACTTTTTGCACTGATTTTTGATGATTGTTTACTTTATTATATTGTTATGTGCACAGCCAGTATGGTCATGTTGGATTACACTTACGTTTAGGTTATTAACCATTAAGTATAACGGCACTTTATTTCATATTGTGTGTGGAGTACAGGACTTTATGGTCTATGTACCTTACATTATTTATAGTAGTAGGATTTTTGACTAGTGACCATTTAGTACACATTTAATTATTATTGATTACTGCTCACTTACCTGTGTACTTTTAGTGGCATTTGACAGTCCTAAATCTATTGGTCTATTACAGCATTATTATTATTTTTAGCCTATACAAGGTCCTGTAGGTCACTCTTCAGGTACAGGCAGCGCCACCACCCCCACATAACTATTTTTATATCCTCTAGAGCTGCCCAAGGGGAGCTTCTTTAGGGGGGGCTGCAGCCTTCTTTTTTTGCCTAAGCGTGGATTTTTATACTTCTTTCCATATACGCTGTGATGGTTGTGCTTATCATTGTTTATTATGTTAATTTTCCTGTGACAATATAACTGATTTACTAAAGGCAAATAGGGTGGTTACTTTGGAAAGGAATTACACTTTGTAAGGGAATTTTCCCTAAAGCTTGATGAATGTGGTGAAGTTTCCCTTTGCAAAGAATACCCAATCATGCGCAAAGAAAAAAACAAACATTTTTTCTTGCACGTGATTAGATGATGAAAGTCAACAGAGCTTCACGTCATTCACTAAACCCTGGGGGAAAAATTCTCATGCAAAGTGCAACTTTCCTTGCAAAGTGAACAGTCTTTTTGCCTTTAGTAAATCAACTCCTATGTCTTTTAGAGTTCTGTTTTTAGTCAATGCACTTGCTCCAATTCCATACTAAGTACTCATCACCAAAGTGGAAGGCGAATAGAGAAAGCTCTGTTTTCGAATGATATATTACATCTTTATGCAAGTTTTGCTTTTAATGCTTGTTGTTCTGGCATGGATCCATTAATAATACTGGCATATATTCACTGACAAATCAGGATGTCTTTCTGACCCTTGTGAAACTCTAGAACAGAATGTTGATAAACCTCCCCACGGTATGATGGCAGAAAGGCTCACATTACCCTAATCTACATTACTGAAAGAATGTTATTTTATTGTCAGAATCAATCCTCCAACTTGCCCTTGAGCCGTCTGACATGGTTATGCCCTTGATAGCATACACTGAGATAACCGAATCAATAGATACCTTACTGACTGTTTAGGGCCATGATCACCAGCTTTCATTTACAGCTTGCCCCTAAGCTATTCCTTGCTGCAAGGTCAAAGATTAAATCAAAAGGTTCTTTTTTTATTTGAATGATCATAAGTAAATCGACATGCTTAGCATAGTTGTTATCTAAGAATAACATTGGGTATTTCCTGTTTAGACTGTATATTTAGTTTACAAGCGCTTTCACTCCTTGTCATGAAGTAACTTGGCTGAAGAGTTGTGTAAACATCCTGCAATTAACTGTATTGGAGAAAACATGGACTTTATTCAGAGAACTGGAGGTACTTTATAGCTGCCAGCTATTCATCACAGTCTGAATTAAAACTGAATTCCAGGTATGAATATTTTTGCATAGTTACATTGGTCCAGCTTGGATGCAATGTAAGTAATGTAAGTATTCATATTCCATACCTGGCCGCACCCTGTGAATGCTTAGAATCACTGTAGTAGCCGTCACTACTACAATGATCCTTGCTGCCTTCTTAAAATGGATATTGGAAAAAAGAGGGTTATAACCCCTGTTGGGGAGATTTCCCTTCACTTCCTGTCCTATAGCCAAAACAGGAAGTGAGAGGAAATCCCTCCAAAGTGAGGGAATCCCAGGTTGTCCAGAACTAATGTCCCCATTGTAAGATTTCCCCTTTATTATTGTTCTGGTGTCAACCCAAAATATGTGACTTTTACTTTTGAAAGCTAAAAAAAAAGATTTGCCTAAAGCCTTGTACACACGATAGGTTAACCAGAGGACAACGGTCTGAAGGACCATTGTCATAGGTTAACTGATGAAGCTGACTGATGGTCCGTCACGCCTACACACCATAGGTTAAATAACCGATCGTGTCAGAACGCGGTGACGTAAAACACGACGACGTGCTGAAAAAAACAACGTTCAATGCTTCCAAGCATGCGTCGACTTGATTCTGAGCATGTGTGGATTTTTAACCGATGGTCGTGCCTACTATTGATCGGTTTTGACCTATCGGTTAGGAATCCATAGGTTAATTTTAAAGCAAGTTGACTTTTTTTTAACCTATGGTTAAATAACCTATGGGGCCTACATACGATCGGTTTTGACCGATGAAAACGGTCCTTCAGACCGTTGTCCTCTGGTTAACCTATCGTGTGTACGAGGCCTTAAGTTACACGTAATCCCATGCCGGGTCGCTGTCCTACTGTATAGTGGGCACAGGGAGTCACTTGCTCAGCATGGGCACCATTCAGAACATGCCTTTTTACTATTCTCAATGAATTCAGGGTGTTTTCTGATTGGATAAAGTGGATATCCTAATGCCACTACTCCCCTCTCCATCTTGTCCAATCCAAGGTTGCCTGTCTGCACTGTTCCTCTGACCTCAGCATTTTCTGAGTTCTCTCGAAAGCTATGCGGGTTAATAACTCAAAGTACTTAGACCAGAAGGTCAATTTGACAGCCAGAAAACTTAAACTTTCTGAAGAGAGCCACCAATAGAAGCCTAAGACCCCTTCACACTGAGGTGTTTTACAGGCGTTTTTGCGCTAAAAATAACGCCTGTAAAGCTCCTGTAAACTGCCTCTACTGCAGCCCCAGTGTGAAAACCTGAGTGCTTTCACACTGGGGTGGTGCGCTCGCAGGACAGGAAAAAAAGTCCTGTAAGCAGAATCGTTGGGGCGGTGCGGGCACGCTGTATACACCGCTCCTCCACCACCCCTGCCCATTGAAATGAATGGGCGCCACTTTCAAGGCACCTTAAAAACCATTTGAAAGCAGCACTAAGCGGGCACTTCTGGGGGACTAAAAATGCCTCTATAACAGTGGTAAAGCGCTGCTATAACTAGGCGATTCTGGCTTTGTTGGGGTCTCCGGCCAGCTGGAGGTTTTCTCAGGTCCCCTAGTGGGACAGAAGACCCAGGTGGAGCGGCCGAAGATGGCAATAGAAATTATTGAGAACCCCCAAACATGCTATATTTTCTGAAAGCAGAGGCCCTGGCGAATAAAATGGTGGCTGCTGCAATTTTTGATTTTGTGTAATATTAACGACTTACCAAGCACTTAAACCCCCCTCCTACCCAGACCAATTTTCAGCTTTCAGCGCTGTCACTCTTTGAACGACAATTGCGCGGTCACACAACACTTTCCCACAAATAGAGCTTTCTTATGGTAATATTTGATTACCTGTGGGTTTTTTTTTTTTTGTTAAAACAAATGAAAAAAAATGGAAAAAAAATACAAAACGTTTTATATTTTGTTAGAACATTTTGCAAACAGGTCATTTTTCTCCTTCATTGATGTACGCTGATGAGGCTTTACTGATGGGCACCGATATGCTACGTTGATGGGCACTGATAAGGCCTCAGTGATGGGCACTGATAGGCAGCACTGGTGGGCACTGATGAGGTGACACTGATGGGCACTGAGAGGTGGCACGTATGGGTGGCACTGATGGGCGACACTGAAGGGCATTGATAGGGGGCACTGAAGGGCATTGATAGGTGGCACTGGTGGTCACTGAGAAGTGGAACTTATAGGTAGGACTGATAGCTGGCACTCATGGTCACTGATAGATGGCAGTGATGGGCACTGATGGGTGGCAGTGATGGGCACTGATTGGCACCACTGATAGGTGGCATTGATAGGTGGCACTCGTGGGCATTGATAGGTGGCACTGATTGCTGGCACTGTTATGCCCTGGTGGGCACTGACAGGTGGCACTGGTGGGCAAAGATAAGATGGCTGTGCATCTTTCTCTTTAGGACTGATGTCCCTTGCACAGAAGCCGATGATCGGCTCTTTTTTCTCCTCACGCAGTTAGCGTGAGGAAAAGGAGGATAATAAAAAAAGGAGCGTGAGGAGAAAAAAAAACCTGATTACCGATCTTCTGTTTACATCATGCGATCAGCTGTCATTGGCTGACAGCTGATCACGTGGTAAGGGGCTGGGGTCTGTGATCATCTGAGTCTCATTGATCCGGTGATCACAGCGCCACGCAGGGGGCGTGCGGGGAGCGTGCAAAGGGGAGGACTTCTATTGATGGCCTTCAGGCAATGTAGTCCTGCGCTGTAGCTGTCATTCGACTATGACGTGATTCTGAAGGAGTTAAACTACAGTACCTAAAATTGTCTATAGGTGATACTTTAAAATCCTTTACAGGTTATCAGTCTAGAGCAGTGATGGCGAACCTTGGCACCCTTAGATGTTTTGGAACTACATTTCCCATGATGCCCAACTACACTGCAGAGTGCATGAACATCATGGGAAATGTAGTTCCAAAACATCTGGGGTGCCAAGGTTCGCCATCACTGGTCTAGAGTGTCGGCAATCACTGTTTACATAAGCTTTACATTTTTTTTATTATTTTTATTTATTTGACCAAATATTTTTTTTTCATTTATCTTTATTGCTACCACAAGGGGTGAACAAGCATTCTTGTGGTAGCTTTGGGCAGTGACAGGAACTCTTTATGGGGACACCAGGGGTCTCTTAGACCTTTGGTATCTCACCTGCCCTTCGAAGCATCTGAGCAAACACAGAACAGATGATTAGATGCTTCTCTCAGCTCTGAAAAAGGAAGTGACATAATCCTCATTGCTGCTGGCTTTTGGGCTCCCCAGTTTAATGAGAGGGAAAAAACATGAAATACCCCCTCAAGGGTGGGACTTTATAAGTGACACAAACACGTGAATGAGTAGAAAAATATATAGCAAATTTATTTAAACAATTCAAGTCAGGACATCATATAGTGTCCTAGCAAGGATAAAAGACCACATGCAAGTGGTATACAGATCCTATTTGTAAAGCAATAAATTAGACATGAGACAAAAATTGGTCCAACCCGACAGCCGTTTCGGTATCTGTGATCCTTCTTCAAGGGGTATTACAGACGATCATTGTGTCAGAGAAATACATGTCTATTAAAAAAGAGATATATACACATATTACATAGAAAAAATTCAACTTAAACAATATTTACAACTCAAGTGACCGAAATTGTTAAAAACATGGGGAAGGGGAGACAAGAAAAGGACAGCCATACAACTATGTCATTTATCAAAACAGATATGAGCTACTTACAGTCAATAAGATCTGTAGATAGAATCCTGTCTCAGTGTGAAAGTACGCCAAAAACAAGGGGAGAATGCTGTATATGGAGATCAATGTCTCTGTGTTCACGGGGAGGATATACAATCATAGCCTACCAAAAAGGTCCACGCCTAGGGAAGGAGGGGAAAGAGGAAAGAGGGGAAAAAAGAAAAAAAAAATATATATATATATAATATGTATATATCATTATTTGTTGCATTCAAAGAGTTAAATGCAGACACACATTTATAGCAAAGAAGAGTAACCCCATAGAGCTGGTAATCCAAAAATGGAGAGTAACTTACCAGATATGGAAACCATATAGGAGAGGGTATGCATGTGCCAGAGAACAAAAGTTCAGCCACAAGGAGACAAACTACCCAGATTATCCTATGTTTCAGGAAGGGTGGATTGATGGGTGATCGCAGGCAGAGATCACTGGAAAAAGGAATTTAGGAGTATATATAAATAATATGTATGGCTAGTCTGGTGAAGTGTGCATAAAGGCACAGCACCAAAAACAAACAATAAGCCAAACATCAACAACCAGTGGTCCTACCTGCATGTGAGAAGTCTCCATAAGTCCAGCAGACGCCATGACAGTCAGAGACAATAGTGTCTGCAATGGGCTTAAATAGAGTCCATTGGTGGCTATCGCGCATGCGCGCGCGCACGTGCTGCGTAGTGACGCAATTGCGTCTTGGAATTTAAAAAAAAAAAAAAAAACGGGATGGGCTTGAATAGAGTACATTAGTGGCATAGGCGCATGCGCGCGCGTATGCGCTGCGTAATGACGCAATTGCGGAAATGACGCAATTGCGGAAATGACGCTATTGTAATGAAGCTCGCAAGTGGACACCAGCACATTGATATCGATGCGGTGACTACACTCAAACAATTATTGCCTGCACAGTCCAAATACATTTAACAGACGCCATGATAGTCAAAAGTATAGACGTCGCATGTGTCGATCAGCATGGTAACACCATTGCTGCAATGACACAGTTTAATGAGAGAGCCAGGGAATGATGGCAAGGGAAGGGAAGTTATTGGGCAGCCGTACAGCCTCCTGGATCACTTTTACATGAAATCCCATTGATGGTAGTAAAAACAATATCAGGATCATGGCTGCAGCTACCAGATGATCCTGGTATGAACATTTGCTATCTGTAATAGAGACACCTGTTCTACTGACAACTGTCTAAAAGGGGAATTCTCCTCAGGCCCCGTACACACGTCCGAGGAACTCGACGGGCAAAACTCATCATTTTGCTCGTCGAGTTCTGTGTGAAGCCACCGAGGATCTCGGCGAGCCAACTTTCCTCATTGAACAATGAGGAAATAGAGAACATGTTCTCTATTTGGCTGGACGAGGAACTTGTCGGCTTCCTCGGCCGAAAGTGTACACACGGCCGGGTTTCTCGGCAGAATTCAGCTCCGATCGAGTTTCTGGCTGAATTCTGCCGAGAAACTCAGTCGTGTGTACGGGGCCTAACTTTGTTCAGATTTCATCTCACTTCCTGTTGCCTCTATGGAACAGGAAGTGAAAAAAAAAATACTCCCCATCAGGACACAGACATTAAAAAAAATAACTATAAACTGATGAGGGGTTTAACCCTTTCCTACTTTATACAAAACTAAAAAAAAAGTTTTGATCAAGCTTTAAGAAAGAACTATGTTGAGCCAGAATAGACCAAGCACCTCTGATCACTACATTATGCTTGAACTTGCATGGAATTGGTGGGAGGGTTCATATGGAAGAACTCCAATGGGAATTGGGAATGTCTATGTCTGCTTTAGGAAATGCATCATTAAGTTTATAGAAATCTTAGCTTCTATGTGAAAAACATACTTATGTTTGCTATATTGTATTTTGTGTATTTAATACATTTTTGTATTAATTATACCTACGTTCGACCCAGCCTCATCCAAATACTGTAGCAATAAAATGCAGAGGAGCGATCCCTCCCGAAATGATAGCTAATTACAGACTGTGACTTATGAATCGGACAGAGACCTGATTAGAATGCATTGCTGACAGTAAATAAATTCCTTCTAGAAAATGAACTTATTTTCATAGCTGCATTGTCCTGTGACTAAGCTGTGTGGAGCATCCTGATGTTGCCATAAAAGTTCCCTGGCTAATTATTTGCCTCTACAACTTTTCACTTCCTGAGGCGGATTTATGCTAAATCCTGTTATTAGTCTTGCTCTGCAATTGCTTTTGTCTGTGACTGGAAGCAAAGCTCAAAGCTTGCAGTCAGCCTTTTATTATATGGAACTTGAATAGAGGTTTGACCCAACATTCATCTGTTTTCTATTCTGGTGGCTGTAAGCAGCTATCTCTTTGATGGTAAATTGGTGTATTTGCTCTGATTTAAACTGTACAGTAATGTCTAGTTATATTCGTTGCAAATAAATAGATGGGTAAAATAAGCGGGTGTATTGTGGACACAGATTTTTAGGGGTTGATTAAAGGGGTTGTAAAGGTAAATGTTTTTTCACCTTAATGCATTAAGGTGAAAAAACATCCGACGGTACCGCCCCCCCCGAACCCCCGTTTTACTTACCTCACCCCTCGAAAGTCCCGCACGCGTCCTTGTGATCTTCTTCGGTTCCCAGCCTGGTCGTTGATTGGCTAGGCCGGACGGATTGATAGCAGCCATTGGCTGACGCTGCTGTCAATCACATCCGATGACGCAGCGCGCTGGGGGCGGGGCCGAGTGATACAGTCGGCGGCTAGGTTTGTTCGCATGAAGGTGGAAAGCTTTTGCGCGGAGGAGCTGAGACAGCCGCCGAGGGACCCCAGAAGACCGGATTCGGGGACACTCTGTGCAAAACGAGCTGTACAGTGGAGGCAAGTATAACATGTTTGTTATTTAAAAAAAAAATAATAATCTGCCTTTTGTGTTCCTTTAACTAAAGGCAAATAGACTGTGCACTTTGCAACGTGCACTTGCTCTCTGCAGGAGCAGTTGCCCCAGAGTTTAGTAAATGAGCAGAAGCTCTGCTAACTTCCATCAACCAATCACATTCAAGCACAAATGCTGTTTTTTTTTTTCTTTCTTGTATGTGATTGGGTATTCTTTGCAAAGCGTTACCTCATTTACTAAGCTCTTGAGCAACTGCACTTTCAGGGTGCAATTGCACTTTGCAAAGTGCACAGTCTATTGGTCATTAGTAAATCAACCCCTTAAAGCAGAGGTCCACCCACCGCTGCAAAAATGAAAAGCCAGCAGCTGCTGACTTCAAATAATCAGACACTTACCTGTCCTGGAGTCCAGTGATGTCGGCATTGCAGCTGATGTTTCCATCAGCTGTCGGGTGCATGCCGCCTCCATTGCAAGTAAGGGAACCCAGTAGTGTAGCCTTTCGGCTTCACGCCGGAAACCCTACTGCACATGCGCGAGGGTCTGCTCCTCTCTCCTACTGGCCCGGCGACAGGGAAAGGAGGAGGAAGGAGGAGGAAGCCCCAGTCGTGACGTCAATATCCGCGACTGAGGCTCCCGGAAGTGGTTAAAGCATACCTGCGAAAGACAGGTATGCTGCCCCCCCCCGAAAGGTGCCAAATGTACTGAGGGGGGGGGAGAAGTACAATGCGCAGAAGTTCCACTTTTGGGTGGAACTCCGCTTTAATATTCGATTTTTTAATTTTAAAATTCTGCAAATACACAGTTAGCAAATTAGAATGTGTGATGTATCGTTTTTTGTGTTTTTTTGCTGTACAGCACCATGGACATAAATCTTTAATGAAGTCTGTCCCATGTCTGGTTGGCTGCTGCATAGTGTAAACATTGTTTCCCCTCTGAAGCCAGGTTTGTCCTACTGCACTGATCTTCCAGCTCTTCTAGGTTTAACAGCCACAGTGGGCCAGATTCAGATAGGTCAGCGGATCTTTAGATCTGATTTACGTTACGCCGCCGCAAGTTTTTGAGGCAAGTGCTTAATTCAGAAAGCACTTGCCTGTAAAGTTGCGGCGGCGTATCGTAAATCCCCCGGCGGAATTCAAATTCCGCGGCTAGGGGGCGTGTAAAATTTAAATCAGGCGCGTCCCCGCGCCAAACGAACTGCGCATGCACCGTCCGCTAAATTTCCCAGTGTGCATTGCTCCAAATGACGTCGCTAGGACGTCATTGGTTTCGACGTGAACGTAAATTACGTCCATCCGTATTCGCAAACGACTTATGCAAACAAAATTCAAAACTCGGCGCGGGAACGACGGCCATACTTAAAGTGGAGGTTCACCCAAAAAAATCAATTTTTAACATTAGATTGAGGCCTAATTACTGGAGGCAGAATCGGGTGTTTTGTTTAAAATCGAAGCCGTACTTACCGTTTTAGAGATAGATCTTCTCCGCCGCTTCCGGGTATGGGCTGCGGGACTGGGCGTTCCGATTTGATTGACAGCCTTCCGACGGTCGCATACAGCGCGTCGCCAGTTTCCGAAAGTAGCCGCAGGGGCCGTATAGAGCCGCACCGACGTTCGGCTACTTTCGGCAACTCGTGACGCGATGTATGCGACGGTCGGAAGCCTGTCAATCAAATAGGAACGCCCAGTCCCGAAGACCATACCCGGAAGCGGCGGAGAAGATCGCTCTCTAAAACGGTATGTACTGCATTGATTTAAAAAAAAAACACCCGATTCTGCCTCCAGTAATAAGCCTCTATCTAATGTTAAAAAAAAAATTTCGGGTGAACCCCCGCTTTAACATTAGCTACCCTTCATATAGCAGGTGTAACTATACGCCGGAAAAAGCAGAACGCAAACGGCGTAAAAAAAAAGCGCCGGGCGGTCGTTCGTTTCTGAATCGGCGTAACTCCTCATTTGCATATTCCTCACGTATACAAACGGAAGCGCCACCTAGCGGCCAGCGTGAGATTGCAGCCTAAGATCCGATGGTGTAAGTCACTTACACCTGGCGGATCTTAGGGAGATCTATGCGTAACTGATTCTATGAATCAGTCGCATAGATACGACGGACGGAACTCAGAGATACGACGGTGTATCAGGAGATACGCTGTCGTATCTCTTTCTGATTCTGCCCCAGTGAGTGTAAAAGGTTTGAGCTGCTTGACTCCTCTATTCATAGAGCTCATACTATTCTTTCCCAGAATGGAAAGTGTTCAGTGAACATAGGATGGGCAGATTGACGACAGGATCCACCTCCTTCAATCACAGAATGCTTTGCTACCAATTCTATGAATACAGGATGTGGTGGAAGGGGCAAATAGTCGGCGCAACGCTTCCACACTTGCAACGGCTGATGTTAACCCAGGGAGAACCAAAAGATCAGCACTGGAGAGGACTTGACAGCAGTAGAGGAAATATTTTGACATTATGCAGCAGCAACTCTGACATGGGACACACTTCATTAGAGGTAAGTTATGCCCCCTGATGCTGCATAGTAAAAAAAAAAAAAAAAATTCAGCTCTAAATTAAAGTGGAGTCATCTTTACCCGTTGACCTCTGGGGCAATCAAGGAGTTAACTGTGTGCCTAACAATATGTAATGTTTGCTGCTTTTTACTTTACTATCTGGCTGTTTTTTCTCCCTGCTTTTCAGGGAGAAGAAACAGACAGATTTATGTTCCTATGCACATAGAGTTCTGTGTGTTTGTAAGCACACAGAACTCTGTGTGAGATTGGACACTGCCTATCAGTTGATTTTAGCCTAAATCATTGGCTGAAAGTAGGTGCCAAACTCATCCAATCACAGCAGAGGTCGGCAGGGGGCGTGTAAATGCATGCCCAGAACTTGGATGAAAAGCCTAACATACAGGTATGTGATTGTGCCTGCACATGTCGCTCGCTTGCAGTACAGTATATTTACTGTGAGCGGTCAGCAGGTGGTTAAATATCATCACAATGTTGCTACATTGCATTCATAAAACAAAATAGAAAGCTTAGAGATTATTGTTCAGGCTGAGCAGGAAATCTAATTTTCCTGGTTATATTTAGCAATTTCACCAGCTACTTATTTTACAGCCTACGTTTATAAATAAAAATCAGCACATGGGATATTACTTACTTTCATTGTGAATTGTCCCTTGTGTTGCTGTGTCCTTGTATAGCAGAAATCTTCCTCTCCCAATGCCTCCCCCAAACCGCACTGCCATAATCTGCTGGTATGGCAGGGTTAATAGAATTAAAGGAGTTGTAAAGGAAAAATAAAAATTCACCTTAATGCATTCTATGCATTAAGGCCCCTTTCACACGGGGCGTATCAGTAATGAGGTCAGCCTTTGATTGGCTGCAGTGGATGGATGGAAAGCAGTGCAGCCATTGGCTGGCGCTGCTGTCAATCACATCCAATGACGCGGCGGCGTATCACGGGAGCGTCCCCGCAAAATCTAGAAAACATGCAAGCTCGCATGTCTGTGTGTAGTTGCTGCGGGGAGGAGCCACGACAGCCGCAGAGGGACCCTAGAAAACCAGGATCGGGGCCACTCTGTGCAAAACGAACTTCACAGTGGAGGTAAGTATAACATGTTTGTTATTTAAAAAAATAATAATAATTTCTTTACAACTCCTTTAAGGGGCTTTGACAGGCACTCATCAAGAGTTTCCGACTATAGTTGCCATTTCTACCCAGCATCTCCATTCATAGAAGCAGTACTACAACTTTACTTTTGTGAATGAAAAGCTATCTATAAATGGAGGAGAGGCAGATGAGTGAAAGAGGGTGAAGAGTACATGTGACATCACCAGGTGAGAGAAAAAATATGTGTAGCGAGGACTCGAGTCAGGAATTGTTCTTTAGCCTAGGTTCACACTGCTGCGAATTCAAAATCGCGGTAAAATGTGCGATTTTACCGCGATTTCGCGGCCGCGATTTTGCCGCGATTTCGGCCGCAATTTAATGTAAATCGCGGCCCGAAATCGCAAAAAGTAGTACAGTAACTACTTTTTGAAATCGCAGATGCGGCGTCGCACTGATTAGGACAGTGCCATTGCCGACAATTGCCGGCAAATGCCGCCGATTTGAGATGCGATTTGACATGTCAAATCGCATCTCAAATCGTTCCAAATCGTACCCAGTGTGAACCAGGGCTTAAAGAAAATGTATGCTGAGTAAAATTTGACCTGTCCTGAGCTAAAGATGTTTTTATTCTAAAAATGCTGGTTGCCTTCCTGTTATGCTGATCCAGTTGCTTTAGTACTTCAGGAGTGAGTAATCCAAAACAAGTTTTTTTATTGGGGCTGATCTGGGGTCTGACTTTTATGTATTGGGGCTGTTCTGAGGTCTAAAGTTCATGCACTGGGCTGATCTGATGTCTGAAGTTTATGCATTGGGGCTGATCTGAGGTCAATTGATGCATTGGGGCTGATCTGAGGTCAATTTATGCAATGGGGCTGATCTGAGGTCAATTTGTGCATTGGGGCTGATGTGAGGTCAATTTGTGCATTGGGGCTGATCTGAGGTCAGTTTATGCATTGGGGCTGATCTGAGGTCAATTGATGCATTGGGGCTGATCTGAGGTCAATTTATGCATTGGGGCTGATCTGAGGTCAATTTATGCATTGGGGCTGATCTGAGGTCAGTTTATGCATTGGGGCTGATCTGAGGCCAGTTTTCTGCATCAGGGCTGATCTGAGGTTTGAAGTTTACGTATTGGGGCTGATCTGAGGTCTGATGCTTATGTATTGGGGCTGATCTGAGGTCAGTTTATGCATTGGTGTTGATCTGAGGTTAGTTTATGCATTAGGGCTGATCTGAGGTCTGAAGTTTATGTATTGGGGCTGATCTGATGTCAGTTTATGTATTGGGGCTGATCTGAGATCTGGAGTTTATGTACTGGGGCTGATCTGAGGTCAGTTCATGTATTGGGGCTGTTCTGATGTTTGAAGTTTATGCATCGGGGCTCATCTGAGGTCAGTTTATGCATTGGGGCTGATCTGAGGTTTGAAGTTTATGTACTGGGGCTGATCTGAGGTCTGATGTTTATGCATTGGGGCTGATCCTAGGTCAGTGTATGCATTGGGGCTGATCTTAGGTCAGTTTATGCACTGGGGCTGATCTGAGGTTTGACGTTTATGTACTGGGGCTGATCTGAGGGCTGAGGTTTATGCATTTGGCTGATCTGAGGCCAGTTTTCTGCACTAGGACTGATCTGAAGTTTGAGGTTTATGTACTGAGGCTGATCTGAGGTCTGATGTTTATGCATTGGGCTGATCTGAGGTCAGTTTATGCATTGGGGCTGATTTGAGGTCTGAAGTTTATGCATTGGGGCTGATCTGAGGTCTGACGTTTATGCATTGGGGCTGATCTGAGGTCTGGAGTTTATGTAGTGGGGCTGATCTGAGGTTTGAAGTTTATGCATTGGGGCTGATCTGAGGTCTTATGTTTATGCATTGGGGCTGAACTTATGTCAGTTTATGCATTGGGGCTGATCTGAGGCCAGTTTTCTGCATAAGGGCTGATCTGAGGTTTGAAGTTTATGTATTGGGGCTGATCTGAGGTTTGAAGTTTATGTATTGGGGCTGATCTGAGGTCAGTTCATGCACTGGGGCTGATCTGATGTTTGAAGTTTATGCATTGGGGCTGATCCTAGGTCAGTGTATGCATTGGGGCTGATCTGAGGTCAGTTTATGCATTGGGGCTGATCTGAGGTTTGAAGTTTATGTACTGGGGCTGATCTGAGGTCTGAGGTTTATGCATTTGGCTGATCTGAGGCCAGTTTTCTGCACTAGGACTGATCTGAGGTTTGAGGTTTATGTACTGAGGCTGATCTGAGGTCTGAGGTTTATGCATTGGGGCTGATCTGCCCTCTGACGTTTATATATTGGGGCTGAGCTGAACTGATGTCTTAAATTCATGCATCAGGGCTTATCTGAGGCCTGAAGTTTATGCACTGGGGCTGATAGGAGGTCTCAAAAGTTTATGTATTGGGGTGATCTGAGGTCTGGGTTGCATGCATTGGGGCTGATCTGACCTCTGAATTGTATGTATTGGGACTGATCTAAGGTCTGAAGTGCATTCATTGGAGCTGAACATGGTTTATGTGTGCACCAGTTAATCCATTTCTGCACTTATAATATTGCTCATGGCAAGCTAACCACATTAATTATTATATAATAATTCAAGAGTTTAACTTTCCATTAGCAGTACAACTATGAGTGCAAACTTGAAATCAAATTAAGACTACAATGTGCCATTGTCCACAGGCAACCTGGTTGTCTAATCCTTGTGAACAATAAAATGAAAGCTGTAATAAACCCAAAAATAAAAATGTAATGCATTGCAGCTTATCAATTCTTAGGAGTGGTGGCTGCATTATTATTATATACTGTAACTACTTAAAAAATGTTTGCTATAGTTAGACTTTCATTTTTTAGTTAGGTCCAGGGGTCAAGTCCTGGGGAAAAAAGTGTGGGAACTCCCACCCAAGATCCACTCCCCCACCAAAAAAATAAAAAATGATACGCTCATATGCTTAATTACTAAACCGCAAGTTCTTTCTAAATCCCGCGATAACTCACGGCAGACCTCCGCAATGTCTCCTGGGAACAATGACAAAAGCTCCCAGGAGACATTGCGGCATTGAGGAAGTGACGGAATACCCGCACACCACCTGATGAATCCTTATACAGGAAGCGGCCAGTAACATAAAGGATTACTAAGGTTCGCCTGCCCCTGACAGTGACTCGAGCTGGGCATTGCTGCTTAGTGAAGGATTGGCTCGGGCGGCTCGGCTGCTCTAGTCCTGGAAAGGGAACTGCGTTCCTGCTGTGAAAAAAGTAAAGGAACTCCGTTCCCACGCGTTCCCGCAGGACTTGAGCCCTGGTTAGGTCCATAATCTGCTAGTGATCTAACACTACCCTCGCCCCAGATTGCCAATCTTGCTGTCCAAAGGTCTCCATTGCTCCATCAGAATGGAGACACCCTGCAGCCACGCAGCCACAACATTTAAAGTTGGTGTTTACCCCAAAAAAAATTTTTAACATTACATTTAGCCGAGTTGTCCTAATGACAATCGGCTGTTTTTTTTTTTTTTTTGTTTTCCCGTACATACCTTATTTTACCGCCGCTTCCGGGTATGTCGTCTCTGGGACTGGGCATTCCTATCTGATTGACAGGCTTCCGACCGTCGCAAACAGCGCATCACGAGTTGCCGAAAGAAGCCGAACGTCGGTGCGGCTCTATACGGCGCCTTTTGGCAACTTGTGACGTGTAGTATGCGACGGAAGCCTGTCAATCAGATAGGAACGCCAAGTCCCGCAGAAGACATACCCGGAAGCGGCGATGAAAATAAGGTATGTACAAAAAATAAAAACAGCCGATTGTCATTAGGACAACTCGGCTGAATGTAATGTTAAAATTTTATTTTTTGGGTGAACCTCCACTTTAAGGATTAGTACCGTAAGTGACAATATATTAGATTTTTATTTTTGGGTTTATTATCATTTTAATAATAAAGACAGCTTTGCAAATCCTTACAATATATAGGGCAGACTTCTGGTTAATATACAAGTACATAGTTTATGTAAATGCTTTCTTTGGAGTTTGTAAATTACTTGCATGTATTTTATTATTACAGAGCTTCATAATATGTTGGTGATTTATAATTACAGGATAATAACAATAACCCTGCAGACTGGCTCACAGCGAGCTACTGAAGTTTAATTTCACATGTGTTGTCTTTTAATCATTTTTGTAGCCTTGCACAACTATTAAAGCACAGGTTTGTTTATTAAGAGCTTCAAGCGGAACTTTCCCCGTAACAGTTTGATAACAATTAATGTTCTTTAATAAAAGAACATACATTCCACATGAAAAAATGTGCTACCGAAATCAGTGTGTGTTATGAATAGTGTTGAGCAGAATATGCCATATTCGATTTCGCGATATATCTCGAATATATATTCGAATATTCGAGATATATTCGCTAAATTCGAATATTCGTGATATTTTATCGAAATTAATTGATTGCGATTTTTCGCTATTGCGAATGCGAAAATAATTGCGATTTTTTTAATAACTGCGGTAGGAGCGCTCTGATTGGCTCAGAATATTCGTGATATTTTATCGAAATATCGCAACATGCGAATGCGATATTTATTGCGCAATTTCGAGATATGCTGGAGGAGCGCTCTGATTGGCTCAGAATATTCGTGATATTTTATCGAAATATCGCAACATGCGAATGCGATATTTATTGCGCAATTTCGAGATATGCTGGAGGAGCGCTCTGATTGGCTCAGAATATTCATGATATTTTATCGAAATATCGCAACATGCGAATGCGATATTTATTGCGCAATTTCGAGATATGCTGGAGGAGCGCTCTGATTGGCTCAGAATATTCCTGATATTTTATCGAAATATCGCAACATGCGAATGCGATATTTATTGCGCAATTTCGAGAAATGCTGGAGGAGCGCTCTGATTGGCTCACTCTGAAATCGAATATTCGAGATATTTTAACGCAATTTCACAAAATGCGAATGCGAAATTGATTGCAGATATTTCGAAAACTGCTGTAGCAGCACTCTGAAATCGAATATGTATGATATTTTAACCAAAAAACATATTGCGATTGCGATTTTTCGATCGCGCATGCGCAATTGCGCGAACAACACGCGACCATTTCCTGGAGCCTTGCCAGTTTTCAACTTATGATCGCAGCGCAATCACACAGCAACATGGTTGGAAGCAATTTCACTAAGTCTGAGGAAAAGTTGCTGATTTGTGTAAGTATTTTGACCACTGTTATTTCATCATCTTCAACTGCATTTTAGTCTAGTTTAAAAGTTAGTATATATGATCAGATATTAGTATTTCACAAAAAATGTGTCTCCTGCTTTTACAAAACTACAAGTCCCAGCATGCCTGGACAGCTGCAGACACCCTGGTTGGCAAATGTGTATTTAGGCACTTTTCCTTGTTATTTAGCATAATGAATTTAACATTTTTTTGGACATAGGACGTATGCGAACGTCCTGACTTCAGTGTCCTCAAGGCCCAAGGACGTTCGAATACATATTGCCCTTTAGATGTTGCAGAACTACAACTTCCAGCATGCCTGGGAATGCTGTCACTTCTAGTATTGTAAGTTCTGCAGGCCCCCATTTTTCAGGCCTTTATGCACTGGTCTCTAAACTGTGGCACCCTAGATGCAGCAAAAGTAAAATTCTTAGCATGCACTGACAGACCGTGGCTGATGGGAGTAGTAGTTTTGCAACAGCTGGAGGTGGACTGGTCTTGAAACCCAGAGTTAGGTAACAAACCCGTAGTGTTTTGCAACCATTCTGCCTCCAGCTGTTTTTTTCCTGTTGAAAAGCCTGTGGCGTGCAAAACACAACCCAAAAACTCCACCCGGTGCAAGGAAAAATTTGCACACACCTAAAGAGTGACATCACAAAAAACTGCGACGGTTGCATACGTCAGTGGTCCTCCGAAAAGGTCCCGTCTCTGACCCCCCGGGGCGTTAGGCTCCTGACAGGGAAAAGAGTTACTGTGGTCCATACAGCCGAAGCCATATGGACCCATCTCGGTCCAAGCAGCGCAATCAACACGCGAACAACACGCGACCATTTCCTGGACCCTTGCCAGTTTCCAACTTTATGATCGCAACGCAATCGCAGAGCAAGATGGTTGGAAGTAATTTCACTGTATCTGAGGAAAATTTGCTGATTTGTGTAAGTATTTCGACCACTGTTATTTCATTATCTTCAACTGCATTTTAGTCTAGTTTAAAAGTTAGTATATATGATCAGATATTAGTATTTCACAAAAAATGTGTCTCCTGCTTTTACAAAACTACAAGTCCCAGCATGCCTGGACAGCTGCAGACACCCTGGTTGGCAAATGTGTATTTAGGCACTTTTCCTTGTTATTTAGCATAATGAATTTAACATTTTTTTGGACATAGGACGTATGCGAACGTCCTGACTTCAGTGTCCTCAAGGCCCAAGGACGTTCGAATACATATTGCCCTTTAGATGTTGCAGAACTACAACTTCCAGCATGCCTGGGAATGCTGGCACTTCTAGTATTGTAAGTTCTGCAGGCCCCCGTTTTTCAGGCCTTTATGCACGGGTCTCTAAACTGTGGCACCCTAGATGCAGCAAAAGTAAAATTCTTAACATGCACTGACAGACCGTGGCTGATGGGAGTAGTAGTTTTGCAACAGCTGTAGGTGGACTGGTCTTGAAACCCAGAGTTAGGTAACAAACCCGTAGTGTTTTGCAACCATTCTGCCTCCAGCTGGTTTTTTTCTGTTGAAAAGCCTGTAGCGTGCAAAACACAACCCAAAAACTCCACCCGGATGCAGTGAAAAATGTGCACACACCTAAAGAGTGACATCACAAAAAACTGCGACGGGTACATACGTCAGTGGTCCTCCGAAAAGGTCCCGTCTCTGACCCCCCGGGGCGTTAGGCTCCTGACAGGGAAAAGAGTTAGCAACGCATATCTCCCCTATACGTGTATCCTGTGTTGTTAATAATATATTCATAATTATGCAAATGATGATGGCTGCTATATTTATGCAAAAAAGGTGGCGACCGAAATGGCAGGATATAAAATCTGTCATGTTACCCCTGTCATTGATTAATAAGGCGAGAATGCTTCCAATTGTTGAATAGCATACATTTACGTCATATATCCATAAGGCTGTCAACAGAAGTATTACAATATACTTTGTTCTTCATCTTGCAGAAGTTCCTGGAAACAGGATACGATAAGCTGCGGAGGCAGCCAGAGAAAAGGGCTGTGGTCAGCGCCCTAATCGCTGACTTTGGCGGCCAACACGACCACAAGGCGATTGTGAAGAAGTGGTCTGACCTGAAGAGGCGCCAAATGGATCAGGTCAGACGTCTTCGGGCTAAATATCATCCAGGTAAGTTATTGTTGACAGTTATGTTTTTTTTTTAAAAAGTGTATTTTGTGCGTGAACTCGAAAGAGAGAGGAGCCGGCCTGCAGGAGTTGGGAGGCCTCCTCCAGAGGCAATCTGCCACCTTTCTCCATGCCCCGGTTGGCAATGGCGGGTGTGAGGGGGTCCTCCCAACCCAACCTCGCATAGCACACCCACCAGGGGCGGGGGGCTGAGACCACCAAACTCAATTCACAGGTAGCCGAGAGCGGGATCCGAACCCCTAGCTGCAGAGGTGAATCACTTGTCAGTGCAGTGGCAATCGCGTGGAGCCACCGCAGCTCCTTTGGTGACAGTTATGTAAGGTCATATGTAATTCATGTAAGGTCAGATGTTGTTAACCAAGATGCCATGTTGTGCTAACATATATCACCACCAGCCAAGGTATTCATAGTACTGTTGAAAAAAGACATGGGACAGCAGACAGGAACACAGAAGTTATGTGGGAACATACTTTTCCCATTGCTTTGCATGGGACTTTAAAGAAAAACCCCGACCATGGCAAATGGGGGTGGGTAAGGTTTAAACCACCTATCCTATGTTAGTGGCTGACATATAAGTAACCTGTGTGCCAAGTTTCATATAAATATCTTTAGCCGTTTGTACGTGATGCTGGAACATACATACATACATACATACATACATTTATGCACACACACGTTGAGTTTTATATATATAGATTACCACTAAATTCCTGTGTTAGGAGTGGGGTTGTTATAGTAATCCCGTGTGCTCCATCAGGCCCTTTTTTTAACATGAGATCGTCTGAACAAAACAAAGGAGACAAAAACAGCTCATTTTAACATGGTGGCATCCCAGCTCACGCTCAGTCCCCTGTAGTGCCCACAAGACCCTTTAATATAACATTGTCCCATTGGTTAACTGTCTATATAAATCAATTTGTATTCATATACAATACAGCAGAGTACACAGAATTTGCATACGTCATTAGAAAACATTTTTATAATATATGAACATTGTGTTATTATAGGAGCTCCAATGCCAGTTGTGCGCGCCAAGCGCAGAAGGCGCCAGGCCGATGAGGAGGAGGAGGAGGATGCGGCAGAGGAGGATGCGGCAGAGGAGGAGATGGATGAGGAGGAGCAGCCAGGGCCCTCCCACTCCCCAACCCCAGCTCCTGTTGAGGAGCAAGCTGAGGAGCTTCCCCCCCCCACCACCCCAACTTCTCAAGCAGAAGAGCAGGAGGAAGACAGCGGTCCTGTGAGCCTCGTTCAGGAAGGTAAATATGTGCACAATGATTAATAACATTTCAACGATAAAATGTAGATATAAAAATGGACAACATATAAAGCGCACCTGTCAGATTGTAGAACCATAATATGGTATTGATGCTAGAAGTATACAGGTAGTGCATAATTATTAGGCAAGTTGTATTTTTGAGGATTCATTTTATTATTGAACAACAACCATGTTCTCAATGAACCCCAAAAACTCATTAATATCAAAGCTGAATTTTTTTGGAAGTAGTTTTTAGTTTGTTTTTAGTGTTAGTTATTTTCGGGGGATATCTGTGTGTGCAGGTGACTACTATTACTGTGCAGAATTATTAGGCAACTTAACCAAAAAATAAATAGATACCCATTTCAATGATTTATTTTTAACAGTGAAACCAATATAACATCTCAACATTCACAAATACACATTTCTGACATTTAAAACAAAACAAAAACAAATCAGTGACCAATATAGCCACCTTTCTTTGCAAGGACACTCAAAAGCCTGACATCCATGGATTCTGTCAGTGTTTTGATCTGTTCACCATCAACATTGCGTGCAGCAGCAACCACAGCCTCCCAGACACTGTTCAGAGAGGTGTACTGTTTTCCCTCCTTGTAAATCCCACATTTGATGATGGACCACAGGTTCTCAATGGGGTTCAGATCAGGTGAACAAGGAGGCCATGTCATTACTTTTTTTTATTTAATACCCTTTCTTGCCAGCCACGCTGTGGAGTACTTTGACACGTGTGATGGAGCATTGTCCTGCATGAAAATCATGTTTTTCTTGAAGGATGGTGACTTTTTCCTGTACCACTGCTTGAAGAAGGTCTCTTCCATAATCTGGCAGTAGGACTGGGAGTTGAGCTTGACTCCATCCTCAATCCGAAAAGGCCCCACAAGCTCATCTTTGATGATACCAGCCCAAACCAGTACTCCACCACCACCTTGCTGGCGTCTGAGTCGGACTGGAGCTCCCTGCCCTTTACCAATCCAGCCACGGGCTCTTCCATCTGGCCCATCAAGACTCACTCTCATTTCAGCAGGCCATAAAACCTTAGAAAAATCTTTCTTGAGATATTTATTGGCACAGTCTTGACGTTGCAGCTTGTGTGTCTTGTTCAGTGGTCATCGTCTTTCAGCCTTTCTTACCTTGGCCATGTCTCTGGGTATTGCACACCTTGTGCTTTTGGGCACCCCAGTGATGTTGCAGCTCTGAAATATGGCCAATCTTGTGGCAAGTGGCATCTTGGCAGCTGCACGCTTAACTTTTCTCAGTTCATGGGCAGTTATTTTGCACCTTTGTTTTTCCACACGCTTCTTTTGTTTGATGATCACGCTTCAGAAGCTTTGCAACTTTAAGAGTGCTGCATCCCTCTGCTAGATATCTCTCTATTTTGGACTTTTCAGAGTCTGTCAAATCCTTCTTTTGGCCCATTTTGCCAAAGAAAAGGAAATTGACTAATAATTATGCACACCTGATATAGAGTGTTGATGTCATTAGACCACACACCTTCTCATTACAGAGATGTACATTACCTAATATGCCTAATCTGTAGTAGGCTTTCGAGCCTATACAGCTTGGAGTAAGACAACATGCATAAAGAGGATGATGTGGTCCAAATACTCATTTGCCTAATAATTCTGCACTCCCGGGATGTGTTAGACACATAACAAGTGTATACACATGATAATGATTGATTAATAAGCAAAAAAATATTTTATTTATTTGGTAACGTTATTTGAAATCCAAATGTTTTTTTATTATATCCTAAAAGCATCAAGAGATCTGAGGAGGCAGAACAGACTCATCGAAAAGACCCACCAGAGGATCCTGCAAAACCAGCGGAAGATGAGCTACCTCACCCAACAAAATGCTCTGCTAGAGCAGCAGCTATCGGGTCATATTGCGGAACTGCACCGCATTCAGAAACGCATTGATAGCTATATTTAAATTTATTTTTGTATTAAAAAATCTTATTTTTTGGAAATGTTTCATTTCTTTTTGAGATAGAGTTGTAGGTTTTTCAACACATCTAACTTCACATCAAACAAATCAACATCAACACATTTAACTTCATAATAAGCAAAAACATTTTATACTATTATTTTATTTAACATTAACCTAGGACAAACTAAAGCACACGACACAGACACGACGAACACAAAATAAACTGTTGAAAAATGAACATAACAAAAGCAACAATATATATATATATACAAAGAGAGAGAGAGGGAGAGCAAGAAAGAGAGAGAATGCAGATGAGCTCTTGCAGACAGCCCAATGGTTGCAGTATAAATGCCGCAAAACAGGGTTTAACATAAGGTTCATTGTTATAGTTACACTTGCTGTTTAGATACGGTCTGGTAGCTTGTAGCGGAGGCTGTTGGTGGATCCGCTGTGCCAGAGAGGTCATGAAGCTTTACTCAGCATGGAGGCAGCAGCAGGAGTATTAAAATATAATATAACTAGACAATGCATTTCCTGAGGAAAATGCGAGTGGGAATGCTGAATAGCTTAATTGGTGAGCCCCTTGCCAAAGACATTCACCATAACCACTACACTATCTTTAGGACACACAGCTTCTTTCTCTATCTGCAAAGTATAGAGTATGCTGACTTCCTGGTCGCCCCTCCCCCCTCAATAGGTTTCCCCTCCCCCCAGGTCAGTGAGGAGGAATATTGCACTGAGGTCAGGAAAGTTATTTATGGAAAGAAATAACATTACAAACGCTTTTAATTCACAGATCTAATACATGATTTAAGCCTCCAAACAAAGCTTAATAAATCCTCAAACGTACATGCAATTGATACAACGACTACACCGTTTGAAATACACGGCCCTTGTAAACGCATCGATATGAAATTTATGTAGATAAACTTAAAAATGTGGCCATGTCTGCGATTTAGAAAAGAGCGTCTTTGTGAGTTCTGCAGCAACATTTTTTAGATAATTTCACATGAGAGTCTATGAGACATAATTTCTGGCTGTTGCTCCAATAACTAAAACTAAAATACGTATCGCAGAATTGGTCACATTGCCATAAACCAGACAAGCATAGCTACGTTTTGATATAAAAATTGTGTATGAAAAGTAGATCTTGTGGGCGTGAGACCAATTTGTTTCCCCTTTTTGTAAAGATATTTTTAATTACAAAGATCTCCAATGTTAAGGTCACATGACAGACTCTAAATCCCCTCCATAGGATTACATTATAACCTATTGCATTTTTGTGAAAAATTCGCAAAACGTAAATTGCGTTTTCACCAAAAAATTGTAAACGATAACGATCTGAAAAGTCATAGCCGGATAGCTAAATATTTTGTGACCGCTTTAAAGTTTTTTCAGTGTCTGTAAGTGAAAGTATGAAGTAGCTGAAACTTTTGGCAGGGCATGTGAATTCAAAGGGGAAAAGGATGTTCTCATTGACTTCAATGTTAAAAAAAAGGGTCTAAAAGCTTAAAATTTATAAAAGTGTAAAAAGTAGAAAAAAACTTGAAGAAGTCCCATCATTAGCTGAACGAGACGAACATTTTTACAGTTGAATGGTCTCAATAGCTGAAAGTATGCCGAAGTTACGCAGAACCAAAAAACGTAAGGAATAATAAGATTACTAAATTTACGTATATCAATACTGGAAATGTTTATTAAAGCATTCACACTAATTAAGATTAATACATTTACGGGTATCCATACTGGGAATGCTTATTAAAGCATTCCCACTAAGTATCACACAGGCATGATTTACAAGCAGTAGTGGTAATAGTAATACATAGCATAAAAACACTTGGGGAATACTTTAAAGCATCAGTAGTGGTCATAGTAGTCAATAGTGTACCAAAAAATTGGGACACAGGTGTCTTGACTGAGCTGTAATAGTAGTAGTAGACATTGACAATACAGTGTCAAATCACTCGGGCAAGAGGTGCCATGATGAACAGCAGTCTTAATAAGAGTATATAGGGTGTGAAATAATTGCTGACATAGGTGTCTTGACTGGGCAGCAGAAGCAGCAGTAGTAGTATTAGCAGTAGTAGTTGATACAGAGTCATATCACTTGGGCAGGAGGTGCCATGATGAACAGCAGTATTAATAAGAGTATATAGGGTGTGAAATAACTGCTGACATAGGTGTCTTGACTGGGCAGCAGAAGCAGCAGTAGTAGTATTAACAGTAGTAGTTGATACAGAGTCATATCACATGGGCAGGAGGTGCCATGATGAACAGCAGTAGGAATAGGAGTATATAGAGTGTCAAATAACTGCTGACATAGGTGTCTTGACTGGGCGGCAGCAGCAGCAGAAGCAGCAGTAGTAGTATTAACAGTAGTAGTTGATACAGAGTCATATCACATGGGCAGGAGGTGCCATGATGAACAGCAGTAGGAATAGGAGTATATAGAGTGTCAAATAACTGCTGACATAGGTGTCTTGACTGGGCAGCAGCAGCAGCAGAAGCAGCAGTAGTAGTATTAACAGTAGTAGTTGATACAGAGTCATATCACATGGGCAGGAGGTGCCATGATGAACAGCAGTAGGAATAGGAGTATATAGAGTGTCAAATAACTGCTGACATAGGTTTATTGACTGGGCGGCAGCAGCAGCAGAAGCAGCAGTAGTAGTATTAACAGTAGTAGTTGATACAGAGTCATATCACTTGGGCAGGAGGTGCCATGATGAACAGCAGTATTAATAAGAGTATATAGGGTGTGAAATAACTGCTGACATAGGTGTCTTGACTGGGCAGCAGAAGCAGCAGTAGTAGTATTAACAGTAGTAGTTGATACAGAGTCATATCACATGGGCAGGAGGTGCCATGATGAACAGCAGTAGGAATAGGAGTATATAGAGTGTCAAATAACTGCTGACATAGGTGTCTGGACTGGGCAGCAGCAGCAGCAGAAGCAGCAGTAGTAGTATTAACAGTAGTAGTTGATACAGAGTCATATCACATGGGCAGGAGGTGCCATGATGAACAGCAGTAGGAATAGGAGTATATAGAGTGTCAAATAACTGCTGACATAGGTGTATTGACTGGGCGGCAGCAGCAGCAGAAGCAGCAGTAGTAGTATTAACAGTAGTAGTTGATACAGAGTCATATCACTTGGGCAGGAGGTGCCATGATGAACAGCAGTATTAATAAGAGTATATAGGGTGTGAAATAACTGCTGACATAGGTGTCTTGACTGGGCATCAGAAGCAGCAGTAGTAGTATTAACAGTAGTAGTTGATACAGAGTCATATCACATGGGCAGGAGGTGCCATGATGAACAGCAGTAGGAATAGGAGTATATAGAGTGTCAAATAACTGCTGACATAGGTGTCTGGACTGGGCAGCAGCAGCAGCAGAAGCAGCAGTAGTAGTATTAACAGTAGTAGTTGATACAGAGTCATATCACATGGGCAGGAGGTGCCATGATGAACAGCAGTAGGAATAGGAGTATATAGAGTGTCAAATAACTGCTGACATAGGTGTCTTGACTGGGCAGCAGCAGCAGCAGAAGCAGCAGTAGTAGTATTAACAGTAGTAGTTGATACAGAGTCATATCACATGGGCAGGAGGCGCCATGATGAACAGCAGTAGGAATAGGAGTATATAGAGTGTCAAATAACTGCTGACATAGGTGTCTTGACTGGGCGGCAGCAGCAGCAGAAGCAGCAGTAGTAGTATTAACAGTAGTAGTTGATACAGAGTCATATCACATGGGCAGGAGGTGCCATGATGAACAGCAGTAGGAATAGGAGTATATAGAGTGTCAAATAACTGCTGACATAGGTGTCTTGACTGGGCAGCAGCAGCAGCAGAAGCAGCAGTAGTAGTATTAACAGTAGTAGTTGATACAGAGTCATATCACATGGGCAGGAGGTGCCATGATGAACAGCAGTAGGAATAGGAGTATATAGAGTGTCAAATAACTGCTGACATAGGTGTATTGACTGGGCGGCAGCAGCAGCAGAAGCAGCAGTAGTAGTATTAACAGTAGTAGTTGATACAGAGTCATATCACTTGGGCAGGAGATGAACAGCAGTATTAATAAGAGTATATAGGGTGTGAAATAACTGCTGACATAGGTGTCTTGACTGGGCAGCAGAAGCAGCAGTAGTAGTATTAACAGTAGTAGTTGATACAGAGTCATATCACATGGGCAGGAGGTGCCATGATGAACAGCAGTAGGAATAGGAGTATATAGAGTGTCAAATAACTGCTGACATAGGTGTCTTGACTGGGCAGCAGCAGAAGCAGCAGTAGTAGTATTAACAGTAGTAGTTGATACAGAGTCATATCACATGGGCAGGAGGTGCCATGATGAACAGCAGTAGGAATAGGAGTATATAGAGTGTCAAATAACTGCTGACATAGGTGTATTGACTGGGCGGCAGCAGCAGCAGAAGCAGCAGTAGTAGTATTAACAGTAGTAGTTGATACAGAGTCATATCACTTGGGCAGGAGGTGCCATGATGAACAGCAGTATTAATAAGAGTATATAGGGTGTGAAATAACTGCTGACATAGGTGTCTTGACTGGGCAGCAGAAGCAGCAGTAGTAGTATTAACAGTAGTAGTTGATACAGAGTCATATCACATGGGCAGGAGGTGCCATGATGAACAGCAGTAGGAATAGGAGTATATAGAGTGTCAAATAACTGCTGACATAGGTGTCTGGACTGGGCAGCAGCAGCAGCAGAAGCAGCAGTAGTAGTATTAACAGTAGTAGTTGATACAGAGTCATATCACATGGGCAGAAGGTGCCATGATGAACAGCAGTAGGAATAGGAGTATATAGAGTGTCAAATAACTGCTAACATAGGTGTCTTGACTGGGCAGCAGCAGCAGCAGAAGCAGCAGTAGTAGTATTAACAGTAGTAGTTGATACAGAGTCATATCACATGGGCAGGAGGTGCCATGATGAACAGCAGTAGGAATAGGAGTATATAGAGTGTCAAATAACTGCTGACATAGGTGTCTTGACTGGGCGGCAGCAGCAGCAGAAGCAGCAGTAGTAGTATTAACAGTAGTAGTTGACACAGAGTCATATCACTTGGGCAGGAGGTGCCATGATGAACAGCAGTATTAATAAGAGTATATAGGGTGTGAAATAACTGCTGACATAGGTGTCTTGACTGATCCAGAGGAGTCATGGGAGAAAATCATGTGGTCAGATGAGACCATAATATAACTTTTTGATCATAATTTCACTAACCGTGTTCGGAGGAAGAATAATGATGAGTACCATGCCAAGAACGCCATCCCTAATGTGAAGCATGGGGGTGGTAGCATCATGCTTTGGTGGTGTTTTTCTGCACATGGGACAGGGTGACTGCACTGTATTAAGGAGAGGATGACCGTGGCCATGTATTGCGAGATTTTGGGCAACAACCTCCTTCCCTGAGTTAGAGCTTTGAAGATGGGTCGAGGCTGGGTCTTCCAACATGACAATGACCCAAAGCACACAGCCAGGATAACCAAGGATTGGCTCTGTAAGGAGCATATCAAGGTTCTGGCGTGGCCTAGCCAGTCTCCAGACCTAAACCCAATAGAGAATCTTTGGAGGGAGCTCAAACTCCGTGTTTCTCAGCGAGAGCCCAGAAACATGACTGATGTAGAGAAGATCTGTGTGGAGGAGTGGGCCAAAATCCCTCCTCCAGTGTGTGCAAAGCTGGTGTAAAACTACAAGAAAGGTTTGACAGCTGTAATTGCAAAGAAAGCCTACTGTACCAAATATTAACATTGATTTTCTCTGATGTTAAAATAGTTATATTCAGCACTGTAAATACATCAGGTCCGGGGCTTTATCAGGGAATGCATGACAAGGGACCCTTCAGCACCCTGAACCGACGACGGGTGCCAGAAAGTCACCGCCGATCCAGGACTCATTCATCTTTATGAATGTGAGTCTGTCCACGGAGTCTGTGGACAGACGGGTCCTCTTGTCCGTGACCACCCCACCTGCCGCGCTGAATGTCCGCTCAGATAGTACGCTGGAGGGGGGGCAAGACAATAACTCCAGCGCATACTGAGCGAGCTCGCGGCAGGTGTCCAATCTGGCAACCCAGTACTCCATGGGGTCGTCGGTGCTCATACTGTCAGAAGCACCGACGGACGCCATGTAGTCTGCCACCATGTGGGCCAGCCGCTGGTGGTGACTGCTGCTGCTGCTGGTGCTGGTACTGGGTCGCTCGGTTTGGAAGAACATCCTCATCTCTTCCATTAGGTCCCCTGCTCGGCTGCTGCTGGGTGCAGCCACCTGCTGGGTGAGATGAGGGGGGACAACTGGAGGCCGGGGAGTTGCCTGCTCCAACCGTCTGACAATGCCTGCCTGCAGTTCCTCCATCCGGTGCTGCCTCCGGCTGGCTGGGATGAACTGCTCCAGTTTCCCCTTGCACCTGGGATCCAAAAGGGTGGCCATCCAGAAATCATCCCTCGTCTTGATGGTCTTAACCCGGGGGTCCCTCCTGAGGCATCTCAGCATGTGGGCAGCCATGGGGAAGAGCACAGCCCGCTGTGACTCCTCAATGCTGGCCAGGTGAATGAGGTGCGACTCTTCATCCCTGAGGCGCTGCTGGTCAAACTCAGAGATGCCCAACCCCCGGACTATCGGTGCCCCCAACACCGGCTCTCCCTCCTGACCAGGCCCTGACTCCGGGACGACACCAGCAACCACCTCCTCCTCCTCTTCATTATCATCCTCCTCCTCCTCCTCCTCGTCCTGGCCCTGGTCTCGGTGGAGCATTGCTGACTCCTCCTGCTCCACCAAGGCACTCTCCCCAGCTTCGAGCAGGCGATCTAGTGTCCTCTCCAGCATGAACACTATTGGCAGCACGCTATTGAGGCCGATTTGCTCACTGCTGACCATCTTGGTCGCCTGCTCGAAGGAGGACAACACTTGGCAGACCTGGTTTATCTGCCCCCACTCCGCACAGGCGATGAAAGGGAGTTGTGGTGAAGCCCTCTCAGTGCCTAGTTCCATCAGGTACTCCCTCACCGCCCTTTGCTGCTCCCACAACCTCTTCAGCATGTGGAGGGTGGAGTTCCACCGCGTCACACTGTCCACAATCAGCCTGTGAAGGGGCAGATTGTACTTCCGCTGCAACTTGGACAGGGACGCGGTAGCGGTTGGGGAGCGCCTGAAGTGGCTGGCAATCCTACGCGCCTTTGCCACAATGTCACTCAACCCTGGATAAGTGCGCAGGAACTTCTGCACCACCAGGTTGAGGACATGTGCCAGACAGGGCACGTGGGTCAGACTGCCAGCACTAAGGGCGGCGAGTAGGTTGCTGCCGTTATCGCAGACAACCATACCTGCCTGGAGCCTTTGGGGTGTCAGCCACTTCTGGACCTGAGCCTGAAGTGCTTTCAGCACTTCTTCTCCAGTGTGTCTCCGGTCCCCTAAACTAACAAGCTGGAGCACGGCCTGACAGCGCACGTGCCCCACACTTGAGTAGCTACGGGGGCGCTTGCTGGGAGGCTCAGCAGCTGCGGAGACAGTGGCTTGAGGGAGACCAGCAGTTCTCCCCTGGACACCCCGGGGCGGCACCACAAGATCGGTTGCCGCCGATCCCTCACCGATGCCTCGGAGGGAAACCCAATGGGCCGTGAAGCTGATGTAGCGTCCCTGCCAATGCCTGCTGGTCCAGCCATCCATTGTCAGATGAACCCTGTCGCTGACAGCGTGATCCAGCGACAGGGTTACATTCTGCACAATGTGCTGGTGTAGGGCAGGGACACCAGTCCTGGCAAAGAAATGGCGGCTGGGGACACGCCATTGGGGTTGGGCCTGCTCCAACATCTGCCTGAAGGGGTTGCTGTCAACTATGTTGAAGGGCAGCAGATGTTGGGCAATAACCCTTGCCAGGAGCCCATTGAGGGAACGCATACGTCGGTCTCCAGGGGGGAAGGGAGTGGTGCGGTCAAAGGCGTCTGAAATCGACGCCTGGCGCCGGACGGCAGTGCGGGACACAGACGTGGAGGGTGCTGTGGAAGTAGAGGTCTGGCTGCCGGTACCAGTACCTCTACTAGAGGGAGCGGGGGGGCATGACCTGCTGGAAAGAGATGAAGATGTGGCAGGGGCTGCTGTACCCTGCTCACTTGTGGTGGTGGCGCTGCTACCACCACCACGCTTCATCTCGTCAAACACCGCCCAGTGGTTTATCCTCAGGTGCTGGTTCAGGGCTGTGGTACCCACCCGAGCCAAACACTTCCCTCTCTTCACCCTCACTTTACAAATCCGGCAGATGGCCACGGTAGGGTTGTCTGCCACCAGGGTAAAGTAATTCCAGACAGGTGACTTCAGCACCGCCCTCCTGTCAGATGGGGTGACGCTTACTTGCACCTGCTGGGACTCGGTGCGCACAGGTGGAGCTGCCTGCTGCTGCTGCTGCTGCTGCTCCTCCTCCTGACACCTCCTGCTGCCATCACCAGTGGAGACCCTGACGATGGTCTCCCTGGTGGTGACCTGGCGCACCGTTTCACCAGGGTGCCTACCTTCCCCGTCGTCACTGACGTAGTGAGCCGACGCGTCAGATGGCAACCATGATGGGTCACCCTCTTCGCCCCCAGAGATGTCAGACCAAGGGCTGAAATGTGTTGGTCTGAGGGAACCAACTGACATGGAGCCTCTAGCCTGGCTCCGCTGTCCCCTCACCCACGCCTGGGTCTGACTAGGTGCTGCTGTTTCCTGCACCAAAACAGCAGCACCAGTTTGAAGGGATGTCTCTGGGATACTGCCAGCAGGTATCCCATCCTCCTCATCCATCCCTTCAAAAAGGTCCTGACCATCAGGACAGAGCTGGAGGTCTGCCTGATGCATGGCCTCCCCCAAGAGATCCCTCTCACTGTCGCTGTCGAACAGTAAGATGCTGGACTCTTGGGGGCTGGGGGGGCGTACTACAGGCACCGGTGTAATGGTGGTACTACTGTGAGTCGGGACCGACGACTCAGTGGCACTGCTGTGCCCCATGTAGTCCACCACTACTTCAGCCTGAGATGGCAATATCGGGCGGCTGCCCGATGGGAAGAACTCCCGGATCAGGCGTACTCCCCTTGCACCCGATCCTCTAACACTAGTAGGGGCACGAGAGGTACCCCGTGCTGGCAGCGATCCAGCACTGGGAGTAACTCCCCTACCCCTGCTGCCACGGCCACGGATGCCGCTCATTATTGCTGATATGTGTGTGGGGGGGGTAAACTTTATTGGGGGGGGAAATGTGAACAAAATGTGTTTTTGTGTATTTTTTACAAGACAGGCACGCAGACAAAGACGTACACAGACAGCTACTAAACTATAAGAAAAGTAGTACACCAAAGACAAGGACTACAAAATTAAAGAAAAAAAAAAAGCACTAAACAAACACTAACTTTTTTTTTTTTTTTTTTTAAACACAAAACACAGACACTAAACACACACTAAGCTAAGCTAGATGAAATAAATGTACACTAACAGTGTGTACACTTACTACACAAAATTTAACTAAACTGAACACAAAACTTAGCTTTTAGAAAAGCTCTTTAGGAAAAACTAAACAAAATGTGAACTGAGATGCCTAGCAAATATCACTGAACAGCGAACCTGCAAGATCTAACAGTAACACAAGATGAACAAAACTTAGCTTTTAGAAAAGCTCTTTTAGAAAGCTCAGCAAAATGTGTACTGAAATCTCTAGCAAATATCACTGAACAGCGAGGATGCAGGATCAAACAGTAACACAAATGAAAAAAACAGCACAAAACAGCACAAAACGTAGCTTTGAAAAAAGCTCTTGGGTCTATTGCTTTGAAAAAAGCAGTTGATATTCTGGAAAAGATCCACTGGAATCACTAAATAGCAATGCTGGTGATGATCTAAATCAATCAGGAACAAAGACACAGGAACACAGAAACAGCCTCCACACTCTATAGCCAGCTTCTGAATCTGCAATGAAATGGTGCTGGGAGTGAGCTTATATAATGTCCATGCAGGCAGGTTCCTATTGGTTGCTAACCTCTGACGAGTGTGGAAGGAGAACTCTGATTGGCTCTGATGCAAAAGGGCGGAGCAAATAATCGCGCAATATTCCTATTGCCGAATATTCGCATTGCGATTATTCGGCAATATAAAATGATCGCTTCAGCTACTCGGCCCAAGGTCTCTAATCATACCAGCAATGCTTTTAGACGTCTATGGAGATCACTAGGATGTGATCTGTTTTAAAAATGAAACTGTAAAAATCGCTCTGATGCGGAAGATCGGGGCGAGGAAAGTAATCGCGCGATATTGCGTTTGCCGAATAATCGCATTGCGATCTTTCTGGAAAATTCAATGAACGCTTCAGCTACTCGGCCCAGGGTCTCTAATGATACCAGCAATGCTTTTAGACGTCGATGGAGATATCTAGGATGTGATCTGTTTTAAAAAAAAAATTGTAAAAAATCGAATATTCGGAATTGCGAATATTCACCGCGAATTTCGAAATATAGCGCGATTTCTCGAATATGCTATATTCGAGTCGAATATTCGCAATGCGAATATTCGTGAGCAACACTAGTTATGAATTGCTTCCAGCCTTGCTCCTGTTTCTTCTTGCTGGAGGCTACCATTTCTTAAAGCCCATAGCAGTAATTTCCTTACTGGAAACTCTCCCCTTCTCATTGGTCTCAAAAACTATAGATCATTTTCTTCAATTGAAATATGTACTGTACCGTGTTTCCCCGAAAATAAGACTACAACTTTTGTCTACAAAAAACACACTAGGGCTTATTTTCTAGGTAGGGCTTATTTATTTACGTTATGTACAATGACAATCTTAAAGTAGTTGTAACTATAAAAAAAATCCTGTTCCTTTAAAGCACAATGCTCTTGCTGTGTCATTTACCTCTCTCTACAGTATGTTCTAAAAATCCTGGAATAAAACAATACATTTTTTTTTAAAGTTCCTGTGTCTTCTGTGTTCTCTCTCTCCCCACCTCCCCAGTCCTTTTATAAAAACGGATTACATACACTGGTGTAAGGTGCAGTGTGTCTCCCATTGTCTCATGGAGAATACCTTTTTTACAGCTCCCCTGGTCGCACACTTGATCTGCTCTTCTCCATGCTGAGATCCCTGCTGACATCAGCCCGCTCTGTGCACTGAAGAGGGACGGGCCACAGATATCAGCTGGGAGGAGAAGAGAAAGGGGAAGACACGAGATCCCCAGTGATGTCAGCCCACTCCATGCACTGAAGAGGGAGGGGCTGCAGATGTCAGCGAGGAGGAAAGAAGAAAACCTCCTGCGGGTCAGCAGCGGCTGCTAATAAAGTATTTTATACCGTAATACAGTCACAAGGGGAGACACACTGCACTCCATACAGTACGATCGTCCTACAAAACAGACCACAGTTTTTTCATTTACTTTACTAGGGCTTATTTTCGGGATACGGCTTATATTGCAGCCCTCCCCAATAATCATGGTAGGTTTTATATTCGGGTAGGGCTTATTTTCGGGGAAACACGGTATGTAGCCAGATGTTGGGCTACAACAACAGGGAGAAGGAGACATGGGGGCTGATTTACTTAAGGCAAGTATAATGTGCACTTTGCAAAGTTTTCAGTTGCTCCAGAGCTTCTTAAATTAGGTTAAGCTTCAATTTGCAAGGAACAGCCAATCACGTTCAAGGAAAAAATGCATCTTTACTTGCACATGATTGGATGATGGAAGTCAGCAGAGTTTCTGCTCATTTATTAAGCTCTGGAGCAACTGCACTTTGCAAAATGCACAGTCTATTTGCCTTTAGTAAATCAATACCACTGCCTTTTATTCTTCTCTCCTGCTACTGAGATGTTAATCTGCATCATTCTCCTCTGACCAGCATTGGGAAAGCTAAAGTCAAGCAAGCCCATAGACTTCCTGGGAGTTGTAGTTTGAGACGGCAGTCATACAATGGGACAGACAGACTCCTTACACTACAGAAAATGCCCCCTGCGGTGGACAAGGGGGATAATGCGGAAATCTCTGAATAGAGGTAGAAAATAGGTAGAAAATCAGGTTGAGAACAGCGTAAAAGAGAAATGGGACACTCGTGGAGCAAGGAAAGGGAGGTGGGAGGCAGGAAGGGATGGAAGGGGAAGGGGAGGGAGGGGGAATTAGGAGGGGAGGGGAACCAGGCTGAGGAAAAGAAAAATGGGAAAAAAAGGGGGGGAGAGGGAAAAAGGAAGGAAAGGGAAGGCTAGAAGGAAAGGAGAAGGGAAAGGGGGGGGGGCAAGGGGAGAAAGGAAAAGCAGAGAGGATACCCAGAACCATAATTAAATAAGCTGTTCTCAACCTGATTTTCTACCTATTTTCTACCTCTATTCAGAGATTTCCGCGTTATCCCCCTTGTCCGCCACAGGGGGGTATTTTTACCTGGGTGGCCTGATGCCGCACATGACCACCCAAATAGTGGGTAAGCTATTTTTCTCTGCATTATCTTCTTTTATTTCTTAATACGGCTATTGTTGAATTATTATGTATGTATATTATTAATTGTATTGTTTGCTTTATAGATTGGTCCTCTTGAGGAAGCTAGTCGAGGCATAGACCAGTCTATACGTTTGTAATAACAGATATTGCTTGGGCGCACCCTGAGTCTCTGTTTTTTCAATTTTAATCATGTAGTTTATGTACAATTACATTTTATGTAATAAAAATGTATTTTTTACTTTAATATGTATGTCACTCCTTACCAAGTACCGAGTTAGTCCATTAATCCCCGAGGAGGGAATGTCGTGGGGTCAGCATCAGCCACTGCCCCTTGTCCCCACCCCTTTTTTGAGACTATACCATACCTATAATATACCTATACTGCATGCAGGTTAACTGAGCCTGTCATTAAGTGAATCGATGCTCATAAAGGGCCCCAACGACGGCCAGCAGAATATCTCAAAGGACTACTCCTCCCATAATAATTATTCTGCAGGCCCCCTCTGTTCTTCTGTACCCTCTGCTAATATCAAGCTTTTCCTTTAAACAGTGCATACCCAGTCAGTCTAGGACCAGAATCGCTGCCAAAAATGTGCTCTGGCAGTATAGTTTCTGCACTCAGTAGATTAAACTTCTCTACTGCATACTGCTGCACTTGAGATGGCCTTGCTATTGTATAAGCTGATCTAGATGCCAAATGTCATCTTATACCTAGTTCCTACTGTGAGGCCTCGTACACACAACCAAGAAACTCGACAGAATCCATCAAGAAACTTGGTGGGAGAGCTTTTTTGCCGAGGAAACCGGTCGTGTGTACGTTTTTTATCGAGGAAACTGTCAAGGAACTCGATGAGGAAAAAAGAGAACAAGTTCTCTTTTTCCTCGACGGGAGTCTCAATTTCCTCGTCGTGTTCCCCGTCGGACTGGTTTTCGTAGAGAAACGCGAGCGTGTGTAGGCTAAGAAACCCACGCATGCTCAGAATAAAGTATGAAGCCTCGTACACACGACCGAGGAACTCGACGGGCGAAACACATCGTTTTCCTCGTCGAGTTCCTTGTTAGGCTGTCGAGAAACTCGACAAGGCAAGTTTCTCCATTCCCATCGAGGTAAAAGAAGACATGCCCTCTTTTTGGCTCGACGGGATCCTCGACAGTTTCCTCGTGTGTACGAGGCCTGAGACGGGAGTAAAAGTAGCATTTGTAATGGAGATAATACATTTTTCACGCTGTAACAGACTGAAAAGTGCAAATCATCTCTTACCAAACTTTTACTTAACACGCAGTAACATGAGATTAGCAAAAGCAGCCCCAAGGGTTGTGCCAGTGGAATCGAACTTCCCCTGCCATTGTATGTGTTGTACGTCACCGCGTTTGAGAACGAGGAGATTTTGTCTTGACCGTGTGTACGCAAAGCAAGCTTGTCGCGTTCCTCGACAAGCCTAACAAGGAACTCGTCGAGGAAAACGATGTGTCTTTTCCGACGAGTTCCTCGGTCGTGTGTACGAGGCCTTAATCACTTTGTATGCTAAATTGTGTTATTACCATTGGTAATCCATGTTATGCTTGCCTAGTTACCAACTATATTGTGTGACAATATATTAAAGAGGAAGTAAACCCTCTCATCCAAAAAAAAAAGACAACCTGAAAAACAAAGGCATAATGAGCTAGTATGCATAGCTCAATAACCTGAGATCAAAGCCCCCGCATCGGCCCTTGTTCGCCTCCTCCAACGCCGCCATGATACCCTGGAGTGACTTTCGGGTATCGCTGCTCCGGCACTGTGACTGGCCGGAGCAGCGATGACGTCACTCCCGCGCATGTGTGTGGGAGCCACCACTAACTGCATGATGACGTTAGTATCGGCATGCTCATTGCACCTGTATTGCGTAGGCGCGTCACGAGAGTCACGGAGTTTCCAAAAGTAGCCGAACATGTAGAGCTGCGAGTCAGCTCTATACGGCGCATGCGCAGTCAGCTCTATACGGCGCCTGCGCAGTCAGCTCTACACGGCTCCTAGTCGGTGCGCAGGCACCGTGTAGAGCTAACTCGTGGCTCTACATGTTCGGCCACTTTCGGAAACTCTGTGACTCTCGTGACACGCCTACGCAATACGGGGGGGGCCTTATCCGCCGGGGGGAACTTTTTCTGAAGGACATCACTCATCTGGGCGAACTCCCAGATTACATTGCGGCTCAGGATAGAAACGCCTACTCCCGCGGGAGTGAGTACCCGGAAGCCAGATTGAAAATAGCGATAATAAGATATGTACAGCCTAAAAAAAAAAAAAAAGTGCCTACTGTACATGTTAGAAGTATAAAGAATTTGGTCTTATATAGATGTTATTTGGGTGAACCACCACTTTAAGGCAAAAATCCTATGTACTCTGCAAATGCAGTTGCTCCGGAGCTTAGTAAATGAGGTTCACTTTGCAAAAAATACCCAATCATGTGCAAGAAAAATAAATGTTTGCTTGCACGTGATTGGATGGTGGAAGTCAGCAAAGCTTCTGCTCATTTACTAAGCTCGGGAGCAACTGCTCTTGCAGTGTGCAACTGCACTTTACAAAGTTCAGTCTATGTGCCTTTAGTAAATCAACCTTATAATGTTGTAGCATTTTTTCTGGCACAGTGCAGCACAATGCACCGTAGTGAGGTTAGAATGTTGAGGTGAATGGCACGTTAGGGTGCATTTAAAAATGAATGGCACTGCTATGCGCTCATGCTCATGCATTGCAGTAATGTTTATGGGAACACGTGTTAACACAAATTACCAAAATTAATACGTTTACTGAGTTCATAAGGTTTAATTACTATGTGAGAATGTCTATATTTCACAGCATCCTAAACAGATTGTTAATCAGTCACATGTTTTTAGATTATGAGAGGAAAGCCATGAAAATTTGAATAATTTACATATTCTATAGAGATGTGCACAGAGATTTCAGCAGTGGGAAGTGAATCTTTTACTTTAGATTAAAGCTACTTTGCTACTAACCACCAAAGCAATTTATATTGTTAACCTGTCTGGATAGGGCCCTTCCTCTGTTTCCAGTTATCATCTTTAGAAAATGCCAGGAGGATTCCATTAATGACTATAATGCAATAGATTTGCACTTATATAAAAAAATTACAAGAAAGAATACACTGGGTCAGATTCTCGTACAGCGGCGTATCTTTGCGGCGGCGTAACGTATCCGATTTACGTTACGCCTCCGCAACTTAGATGGGCAAGTGCTGTATTCTCAAAGCACTTGCTCCATAAGTTGCGGCGGCGTATCGTAAATCGGCCGGCGTAAGCCTGCCTAATTCAAATGTGGGACAGGGGGGCGTGTTTTATGTAAATGTTCTGTTACTCGACGTGATTGACGTTTTTCACGAACAGCGCATGCGCCGTCCGTGGAAATCTCCCAGTGTGCATTGCTCCTAATACGCCGCAAGGACGTATTGGTTTTGACGTGAACGTAAATTACGTCCAGCCCCATTCATGGACGAGTTACGCAAACGACGTAAAATGTACAAATTTCATCGCGGGAACGACGGCCATACTTAACATTTGTACGCCGTACTTACACCACCATATAGCAGGGGTAACTTTACGCCGGAAAAAGCCTAACGTAAACGGCGTAACTGTACTGCGTCGGCCAGGCGTACGTTCGTGAATTCGCGTATCTAGCTGATTTACATGTTTCGAGGCAAAAATCAACGTACATGCCCCTAGCGGCCAGCGTAAATATGCAGTTACGATCCGATGGCGTAAGAGACTTACGCCTGTCGGATCTAAGGGAAATCTATGCGTAACTGATTATAAGAATCAGGCGCATAGATACGCTGGCGCAACTCAGAGATACGACGACGTATCTGGAGATACGCCGTCGTATCTCTTTTGAGAATTTGGCCCACTATGTTTAGCAGGACTAATAGCTAGGTTTTCCAGAATTGGCAAGGACAGGCACAAAAGCGTAAAAGTTTAGGAAAACTCAATCGCTATAGTCTCATTAAAGCTTTAACATGTAAATGTCCTTTTAAAAGTAATTTTCAATATTTTTAAATCTGAAGTTTTCATTACATAGTTACTTGGTTGATACGGTTCAATAAAGTCACCGGTCCATCCAGTTCAACCTTAGAGTGTGTGTGACTACTGTTTTTCATGGGGTGCCCATTTCTTGGTTCGAGTCCTCTGTGGCTTCCAGTCCGGTCCTTTGGGTCTTCTCCTCCGGGGCCTGCCCCCTCGCCTTCGCTTCTACACGCGGGGTACCAGTGCGGCCTCTCGTAGGCCCAGAGTTTTTTGTTCTTTCCACCCAGCCAAGCCTTTTTCCATCTGGCTCTGCCCACCTCCACGTGGACCTCACTTTGCATTGGCTGCAACTACATGGTACACGGTTAGCTCACAGACCCAGCACATGGGAAAGCTGCTTTTTTTCTCTTTTCCTAGCCGTTTAAGGGTAAATCATTTTCAAAATATTTTCATTATTGTCAATACGGTTTATGTCTCTTTGCTGAGAGTGTTTTTGTTCTTTAACAACCTCACCTATACAACATATTTCGTTTTAGAGCATCTCTACCTTACCCCCTGAAGATGACCGCCCTCTACAAGGTCGAAACGCGTTGGGGTTTTATCATTAATCATGCTCATCATGTTTGTATTTTTATAAGATTATGCCATGTTCTTGTTGGTTTGCCCTTACGGTCTAATGAATATGCTGTTATTTCATGTATACATGTTTTTACTGTGATTACTTGTATATATTGTTTGGTTTAAATACAATAGATATGTTCTCTATGAGACGTACTATAACACCAATTAAACCTTGTTTCAATTAAAACAATTTTCATTACTATTATTATTTTTTGCTGCAACACAAATCCCCACGGGTAAATTTCCTACTGTTTTTCATATCCCTGTACATTGTGTTTGCTAAAAAGCACATCTAAAAGATTTTTTAACGTTTCTATACTATCTGTTGATAACACCAACTGTGGAAGAGAGTTCCACATCCTCACAGCTCTAACACTAAAGAACCCTGATATTTTAAAATCTTTCCATGTGTGTCAAGATGCTTATCTAAAAATGTTTTTAACTTATCTATGCTCTCTGCTGACACCACCAACTACTCTAACTGTAAAGAACCTCTTAGACCGCGTACACACGGTCGGACAAAACCGATGAGAATGGACCGAGGTTTAGTTTCATCGGTCCAAACCGACCGTGTGTATGGCCCATCGGTCTGTTTTCCTTCGGTCCAAAATGTTAAAACATGCTTTAAAATCGAACCGATGGCCTGCTGCCCGATCGGTCCAAACCAATGGTTAGTACAGAAAGCATCGGTTCAAAACCCGTGCATGCTCAGAATCAAGTTGACGCATGCTTGGAAGCATTGAACTTTGTTTTATTCAGCACGTCGTGTGTTTGATGTCACCGCGTTCTGACCCGATCGGTTTTTGGAACGATGGTGTGTACGCACATCAGACCATCAGGCCACTTCAGCGGTGAACCAATGGAAATGGCCCGTCGGACCATTCTCATCGGTTTGGAATGACTGTGTGTACGCGGCCTCACACAGTTTAAGACTCAGCTATTTCTCATCCAACTACATTATATGCCTGTGTGTCTTCTTTTGAGACATAGGGCTAAAAAGGTTTCCTCCCAATGCTAGAATTACCTTTCAAGGATTTGTATATCACCACCTTTTTTTTATATAGAGTTTCTCGGTCGTGTGTACGAGGCCTATGTCTGTCATCTACTAGAACCCCCAGATCCTTTTCCATCCTTGATTCCCCTATATGTTCTCCCCCTAGTGTGTACCTTGCCTGCATATTTGTAGCTCCTATGTACAGTTCTTTACATTTTCCTACATTGAAACTCATCTGCCATACAGTTGCCCATCCCTCTATTTTAACTAGGTCTTTTTGTAAAGTTGCCATATTCTGTTGTGAAGTTTTCGCCTTGCTTAATTGTGTATCCTCAGTAAACATTTAGATTAAACTATTTTTTGGATCTTCTATATCGTTTATTAACATGTTAAACAGAACTGGTCCCAGGACAGAGCCCTGGGGCACCCTACTCACAACTCCAGACTCCACTTTGGCTTTTGGTTTCAATCTCCTGTAGCACACAATTACTTCTTGCTTTTTCTAGGAGTATGTTTAATGGGAATGTTATACACATGTCATATAACCACTTCTCCCCTCTTCTCCACTATTCATGGAACTCCTTGTATTTTGTAAAATGTAGAAGACATTTTTCAATGTGTGAAGAGAGAGGAGGGGCAGGGACATGTCTGTAGCCTTCATTGCCGCATCTCCCATCCCCTGCAAAAAAATTCAGGGTTGTGTGTAGGAGCCAGCAGAAAGGTATGGTTTTTATTATCTATTATTTAATTGCTTTGCGAGCTGTCACTGTGTCACCTTGAAGAAGGGACGAAGGGACTCTGCGTACATTGGCTTTTTTGACTTTATGTGACATTGCATTAATAAATAGTGTATATGTTTGCAACGGAGGGCTGGTGACATCTCATCGTTTAACTGTGATTTACGCAGCCCCATCCGCTGCAGTCACTATGAACACATCTATTACCGAGGTCAGACACTGAAAGGAATGTAGTCCTAATTCTTTGATTTCATATATATTATATTCCGCCTAACAACTGTACTTTTTTTTTCTCCATCAGCTCATTCCCCATGGTTATTACCTTTTGTATCACTTTGTATCACTACATATAGAGGCCACTTGGGAACCTTGGGCAGTTTACATGCACATACCCCTGACAACCTCGTAAGAATTGGATAAAACGATCTTGGTAGAACATTCCGAAAGGACATCATATTCTTCTTTTCATATATCTTCTTCCTTTTCTACCCCCTTCTTCCTTTCTCTCTCTCGTTATTCTTCCTCCTTTATACCACCTTTGCTAAAAATTACCTGGTTAGGTGGGTAGCAGAATATAAAAGGTCACATCTCCGCCAGTTTAAGTCGATTTTAATCTGTAGGTTGGGTGTGTCGATCCCTTCTCCATGACACAGCTTGTACCCATTTGGGGTGTACGGAGATTGGTGGCACGTCCCATCATATTGTTTGATTGTTGATCTTGTGCCCACTAACCACAGGTGTGTATATATATATATATATATATACACACCTGTATATATATATAGGCCCTGGATTCACAAAGCACTTGCACCGATGTATATCCAGATACGCCGCGTAAGTGGAAATACGCGTTGTCGTATCTATGCGCCGGGCCCACAAACTAAGATACGCCTAAAAACAGGCTTCATCCGACTGACGTAACTTGCCTACGCCGGCGTAGAGTGGGCGCATCTTTACGCTGGACGCATTTGGCGCTCCCATTGATTTTCTATTCACATATGCAAATGAGGGAGATACGGCGATTCACGAATGTACGTGCGCTTGACGCAGTGCGTGTAAAGTCATACGTCCGGCGTAAAGTTTTGCCCCATAAAGGAGGTGTAACTCAGCAGCATCCATGCAAAGGGCTGGACCAGGGAACACAAGCCAATGTAATTTACGTAGTTTACGTAGGACGTGAATATGACTAGGCGTAGGTTACGTTCACGCCGTAGGCAGTGATCCTGCGTATCTTAGGGAGTAGTTCCGACGTGATTCTGAGCATTCATTATACGTATCTGTCTGGCGCTCGACCCATCATTTGCATGGGGTCACGCCTCATTTGTATGGCCCACTTCCACCTAAGCCGGCTTACGCCTAGGAAACCCAGCACAGTTTTGGCAGCACTGGCTTTGTGAATTCAGTGCTTGCCTCTCTGCGCTGCGTCAGTTTCTGCCTGGAAACTGTAGATTGTCCAAAACAACCAAAAAGTGTCCCTTTACACCAAAGTGGTTTTAGACCAGCTAGAAAACAGCGATAATAAATTAGAATTACTTGCAGAATTGACCGACAGCGATTTGTGGGGAAATTTGTCATCAAACACTGAAAGTAATGATAGCGACAATTCCTCAACAGAGCAAATTTCTGTGTTTTTGATTTAATTACATTATTGAATAATAATTATTATTATTATTATTATTATTATTATTATTATTATTATTATTATTATTATCATATTATTATTATTTGTTATAATTATTTATAGTTATTTATTATATTATAATTTATGATTTTGTGTTTCAAACTTTTTCATACCCGGGATGTCTACTAGACTCTTGTTTGGACAGATTTAAGTGATTTATTCCTAAGAATTACAGGCCTACAATATAAAATGCCAAATTTCCATGCAAAATAATGGTACCACTTTCAGTGTCAAAAATCTGACATAATCATACCACCAAGGTAAAAATTAATTTCCATAAATAGCTTCCTTTACCGTAGTGCAGTCCTCCTTCCCTTACCTCATCCTTCCATTTTGCTTTTAAATGTCCTTATTTCTTCTGAGAAATCCTCACTTCCTGTTCTTCTGTCTGTAACTAAACACAGTAATGCAACATTTTCTCCCTGGTGTGGAGAAAGCCTCTTCAGGAGGGAGGGGCAAGCAGGAGGGTCAGGAGAAAAGAGCTGTGTGTTACTGGGCACCCTGACACTCCTGCTCGTCCCCTCCCATCTCAAGAGGCTTTCTCCACACCAGGAAGAAAGTGTCGCATTACTGTGTTTAGTTACAGACAGAAGAACAGGAAGTGAGGATTTCTCAGAAGAAATAAGGACATTTAAAAGCAAAATGGAAGGATGAGGTAAGTGAAAGAGGGCTGCACTAAGGTAAAGGAAGCTATTTATGGAAATATTTTTTTACCTTTACAACCCCTTTAATGTTCCACTGTGTAAAAGAATGTACCAATGACACTTTATTATCTCTAAAAAAAAGTCAATAAAAAGCTATTGAAAGAAAAGATATAATAAAATATTTGTGAGATACTGTAGATCACCCAGGGGGGGATTATTTTTTCTCAACAAAAGTGGAGTTACGCTTTAAGGGATGTGAAGATACCCATGATAGAAAATAAAAACAATGAAAAAAGTCAAGAAAAACCATGAAACTGGATATGGTTGGAAGTGGTTTGTTTTAAAAACAGTGCAATTATAAAAGAAAAAAAAGACAGGAAAAAAAAAAAAAGATTTGAAAGAGAGATTAGAGGCTTACTTAGGGTAAAGAAAGAATTACTGGTGGAAAGAGACAATTTATAGTCCTTTAATGAAGACAAATACCAGGTACCAATATACTGTTTCCTCTTCTGTCAGCATCTGGCTCGAGGGATATGCAAGAGATAAGAAGAGATACTAAACACAACTGCCTGGGGCTCTCACTGATTGCTGCAGTCAAATGGGACTTTTAAATTGCAGTCCCACGAGAAAAGCAAAGCAAACCAATGGCATTAACATGTTTGATATAGGATTTACCAAGCTAAGCTTCACAGAGCAACCAGCAAGGAGGAATCCGGAATACCTGGACGGTCAGCAATAGTGAATCATGGAGGGCCGCCACTTAATATGTTTATAATACAGATCAAGTTTTATACATACATTTATGTTTAATTAATGTTGTTTGTCTTTGTATGTTGCAGCCTTCTGTTCGCTCAGTCGCTGCACATTCTTTCACCGTGAAAACCGAAGATGTAAATGAAGCAGTGCACTCTCTGTCTGCTTTTAGTTACAATGTCTGTTTGTTGACATCTCAGATGAAAGCCTGCTGTGTCCCTGGCTCTGTCTCCTTCATTTCCCCTCTAATAAGGCTTTGCTCTCAATTAAGTTAATGATGCAACTTTTCCTATGGATCATTTGGACTTTCAATCAATTAGTAAAATATGAAGGGAACATCTTTTTTAGACTCGCTTTTAGATTTTACATAGAAGATTACAGACAAATATTTTCCCCTGCGCTCAGCGCCGTATTACTCAATTACTCAGACTTTTTCCTTTTAAAGGAGCTGTGTGTGAACTCTTCCAGTTAGTGATTCTGTTTTATGCTTTTTTTTTCTTTTTAAATTGTACAGCTATGCATGGTAAACATTGATTCAGTTAAAAGTATTGTCAAAGTTTGATAGCTAACATGGCACAACCTTTTATTCTTCATTTATTTTTTATTTTAGGTACCGGTACTTATACAGCACCATCAATTTAGGCAGCACTTTACATATTTATTATACATTCACATCAGTCCCCATCCTCAAGGCGCTTACAATCTAAGGTCCCTAAAGCCTGGTACACACGATCGGATTTTCATCGGACAAAACGTAGGGCTTTTGTCCGAAGGGCGTTGGCCAGGAACTTATATTGCATACAAACGGCAAAGAATTGTCAGCCGATAAACACAAACTACAACAACTAGGGCTGTGGAAATAAGATTAATTCCTTGATTAATCGTAAATTTTTTTCATCGATCAAAATTCTTTTGATCGGTACTAGTGGTGCAACGGATCGTAAATGATCCGTGATCTGAACGGGTCACCATATGCGGATTGGCACACCACGTGATCCGCGGAGCTCTGCTGCTGCCTCGGCCATAGGAAAGGCCGCGGCTTCGGCCTAGCTCCCGGAGTGGTGGCCATCTTGGTCCACCCAGCGGTGGCCTAGGTGAGCCTAGAGCGGCACGCTAACGTCATCACCCGGCCTCAACTGCTCGTGTTTGGCCGGCTTCTCTGGGAAGACTAAGCAAGCACTAATCTTCCTATACAGTGCTTGTTGAGATTGTGGAGATTACAGTGGGGGAGATGTGGACCATATTACAGTGGGGGAGATGTCTGTGGATTACAGTGGGGAGATGTCTGTGGACATTACAGTGGTGAGATGTCTGTGGATATTACAGTGGGGAGATGTCTGTGGATATTACAGTGGGGGAGATTGTGGATATTACAGTGGGGGTGATTGTGGATATTACAGGGGGGAGATGTCTGTGGATATTACAGTGGGGGAGATGTCTGTGGATATTACAGTGGGGGAGATGTCTGTTGATATTACAGTGGGAAAATGTCTGTTGATTACAGTGGGGGAGATGTCTGTGGATATTACAGTGGGGAGATGTCGGTGGATATTACAGTGGGGGAGATGTCTGTGGATATTACAGTGGGGAGATGTCTGTGGATATTACAGTGGGGGAGATGTCTGTGGATATTACAGTGGGGGAGATGTCTGTGGATATTACAGTGGGGGAGATGTCTGTGGACATTACAGTGGGGGAGATGTCTGTTGATTACAGTGGGGGAGATGTCTGTGGATATTACAGTGGGGAGATGTCGGTGTATATTACAGTGGGGGAGATGTCTGTGGATATTACAGTGGGGAGATGTCTGTGGATATTACAGTGGGGGAGATGTCTGTGGATATTACAGTGGGGGAGATGTCTGTGGATATTACAGTGGGGGAGATGTCTGTGGATATTACAGTGGGGGAGATGTCTGTGGATATTACAGTGGGGGAGATGTCTGTGGATTACAGTGGGGAGATGTCTGTGGATATTACAGTGGGGGTAAAGAAAAAACTGCGCTAACCAGAAAAATTAATAGTCAGGTGTAAAAACCAGAAGGCTGCAATCACATGATACACACACAAATATAAATGGAAAAAATAAAAATTGCGCCAACTAATATATATACTCAGCAAACAAGGCAGGTATAAATATAACAAAAATTAACAAAAGTCCAAATAATGGTTATATAACGGACCAACACCTCAGACATTGGAGATCAGGACAAACAACACCCAAGTGCACTTGACATCCGTGGAAACCACCACCACATGGAGAGCAGCTTACCAGATTGCAGATAAACAACAGCAGTGTATAATGATCCAACAGCAAGATGAAACCAGGGTGAACAGAACCACAGTGGGATTATCCTCAGAGTATGGAGACTCAGATGCGTGTCAGACGACCAATCCGTGGGTCATACATCACAAAAATTCCCAGAATCCTTCTGTGAAGCAGGTTCTTGATAAGATCTGTCACCTTCTATCAAAGCGATCGGTAGACTCTGATAAATGTCTTCAGCTGCCACATTTATCAGAGTCTACCGATTCTCTTAGATACCAACATATATCCATTTGTATTCAGCTGCAGGCAGTCTGCTTTTAAAATCAACAACTTTCACTAGAAAGTAAGCAATTTTTTTTTTATATGGTATATATCAAATTACAGGTTTTAGTTGTGTCGACTCCAGCATGGGTGAATGGGGAACGCCAGCAGACATCTAGCACCAACTGAATTCTATATACCCATTTTCCGAATTCACCAGCAACTCCAGGGCACTACATTGCTTATTTCTTTGTTTTTAATACGTTGTATGGAAGGTTATATATGGAGAACATGTACCAAGTTGTGAGTATTGCAATGATTAAATTTGTTGTACTTACCAACCTTACTTACTTTGCATTATATCTGCATATGTTAATGTTTTATGTACATTTTGTAGATCACAGGCTGATCCGTCCGTTTTTCCCTGAGGAAAGAGAGACAATTTTCCGAAACGTCTGGTTTATAATCGGACAATCATCTCCCGTATACTTCTTTGCTTCATTATATCATTGTTCTCATGTGGTTTTATAACTGTTCCATATACGATTCTATTTTAATGTATAAACAAACTTTTTGATATACGCACAATAAATTATATTTATACCTTACTTTTTGAGTTCATATATTTTGGTGCCTTTAAAGTCCACTAGGGGATCTCCCTTTTGTTTCTCAATCCTCTTTTATTGTTCAGTGAAATAAAACAGACTTACAAAGAAAAACCTTAGTCACCCCCTTGCTGTGAGTGACAGGTTATTTACATATCTCATGTACTAGTCTGGAGACAGGCATTATTTATTAATTCCCACCCCCACTCCTTTTCTGAAGTCATGTGGTTAATTTTCTAGATTTTGACTGGATGTTAGTGATCATAGCAGAATTCAGTGTAAGGAATACACAGGAAAAAATGCATGTTGACAAGGGGAGTGTAAAGGAGGGCGGGGAGTCTACTGACATCACGACTCCACCCACAGAGCTCCAGACAACAGACCCACCCACAGAATCTGCAGTTTTTCAGTTCTTATAACAGACAGAGGGGAAACGTTTGACAGGTAAGGATACATGCAGGAGGCATATATATTATTATTATTATTATTATTATACAGGATTTATATAGCGCCAACAGTTTGCGCAGCGCTTTACATCAGGGAAGACAGTACAGTCACAATACAATCAATACAGGAGGGATCAGAGGGCCCTGCTCGTTAGAGCTTACAATCTAGAAGGGAGGGTCAATCCTTATAGATCAACACTATGGCAGTAGTTTAGAAAGGATGAGAGTGGGTTTACATCCACTTGAATGCAGCATTGTTAACCTCAATGTGCATGAGGCCAAATAGAGGTAAAGAACTAGCAGGGACATATTAATAAAAGCAAGTAAAGGCAGAGAAATGGGTATGAAGACAAATAGTTTTCTCGATGTCCAGTTGCACATTGCACTGCACAGTAAAGAGCAGGTCCGTATTTAAGGAATATAGAGAAAATGTAATACTTATTTAGCTTCCGAGGGATAAAAAACGCACAAGAAATGTGTATGCCAAGGTATATTTTACTAAACCCAGGACTATGTATTCACTATATCTGGTCCCCCACAGTACACAGAACATGGAAATGTCATTATTTTAGTATATAAAAACCTATAAATACCTTTTCTCATCAGCTGTATATAGCAGTCTTGTGACTTCTATCAGTGTCTGATTAAAGCTTGTAGGAAGAGTTTCCATTCTTCCCTGATTGTCCTATGAGGATGCATGACCCCTGACCCTCTGACCAGTGTTTATTGGCCCTGTGCTGATCACATGCCCCCTCCCAAAAAACGCTCTAGCAAGACACACCAATCTGAACATGTGCAGAGTGCCCCCAAGGCTCTGTACTATCGGAAGATGGATTAAGGACTGTGGAAAAGGGGGAGAATCAGAGAGGACGGGATCAAATAGCCTTTTTACACAATGCGCAGGATTGACACCTTTGGTTCCACAGTGAGTATAACAAACATGAAGAGAGGCTTTAATACCGCTCCAGGTGATATAATAGCGGTACTGAAGAGCTGGTGCTGGTCCAGTCTGTGAACTAAAAGACTGTCAAAGTATATGCAAAAGAGGTGACCACACTTCAATCTTCAAAAGTATAAATGCTTTAATCGTTAAAAATCCATGCATAGCATCGGTAGGCCAGGATACAACAGGACTATAGCAGCAATGTTAACATATTTCACAAACCAAATTGCTTAATCATAACCTGTATAACAAGTGTGCTTTACTGCATATACAGAATGATTTTAATGTTGTGGGTTTAGTAACACTTTAACAACAAATAATTTCTGTTACTGGATAGTTGAGTGCCATTATATGCTAATTGCTTTATGTTCATAATGCCACTATAAGCTGCAGGTCATTACTACTCACTAATGCCGAATGGCAATAACTGTGTAGTTTGCTCATTAAAGGATGTATTACTGAGGATTTTTTACACACTGAGCTGGTAAAACTCTCCCCCCATAATAGAGAGCATATACAGTTAATGCTATGACACAGTCACACAGCAAATAAAAAAACATACGCACAGCCCCTCCTTCATTACTTGCTTGCCTTAGGGCCATTCACAATATCATGTTGAAGTAGTGCACACGTTACGTTTGCTTTACTGTAATGATTGGCAACTCACATTAGTGTTGCTATGATATGGTGTCATTCATTCTGAATACGCAAACGCATGATCTCAATGGGACCCCAAAGCACCTTGCCAATGGATGTGCGTTGCTATGGAGTGCATTGCACGGCAAAGCACTAATATGAATTGTGGTGCAACCATTTTTTGGCAGCGAAGCGCACCACACTGCAAACGCCCATTAGTGCCTTGGCATGTGTTACGCTATGCTGTAACACACATCTGTCACAAAGTACGCCTGATTGCCTTTCAGAATGATTGGCACCGCATCACATCAACACATTTAACATGCATTGCTGTACATTGCTGTAAAGTTCTAGTAACTCTCACGCTACCACAAAGTGATGCTCATGTGATCTAGGCCTTATTATACTGGCTGGGGATATTTGGTGTGACATACAGTATCTACACGAGCATGCACTCACCCTCCCAAAATGTATTCTGCCCAAAAACAGGTGGGTGGTATAAATGCTGAGCCAGCAGTGCAACTAAGACAAGACAAAGTGTACCAGCAATAAGAGTCAATGTGATGCCCCTAGGAATGCCTCTTTAATACCCTGTTTCCCAGAAAATAAGCCCTACCCCGAAAATAAAACTTAGCGTGATTTTCAGGGATGGCTTCAATATAAACCCTACCCCCAAAAAAAGCCCTAGTTAAAGCCCTTGTAAAAACATGTAATCAATTTTGTAAAAAGATTATATAATGTGCAGTGTGTCTCCTTTTGTAACCTTATTGTGAAAAATACCTTATTTAGAGTGGCGCTGGGCGCTCACGTCACCCACTGGAGATCTTCACCTCTTCTCCCGGGTGATATCAGCAGGGATCTCTGTCCTTCCCTCCACAGTATTTGGAGCGGGGAAGAAGACCCCCACCGGGTCACGTGAGTGCCCTGCAGCGATGTAAAGGTATTTTCCCCAATAAAGTTACACAAGTGTATTTGGTTAACAATATAATTTGTTTACAAAACTGATTACATGATTTTACAAGGACTTTAACCAAGGTTTTGGGATTACAGAATTTCATAATGCTGACTCCTGAGCTGATGGGGAAGAGGGGGAGAGAAGACAGGGAGCACAGGAACTTTAAAAAAAAAAAACATTTTATTGTTTCATTCCAGGTTTTTTAGAACACAAGGGTAAATGACACAGCACAAGCACTGTGCTGTCTATTGTGCTTTAAAGGATCAGGATAGAAAAAAAAAAATTCAGAAGAAAATTACATGACTGTATTGGAATAAATGCAGATTATTGTACATACCGCAAATAAATAAGACATCCCCTGAGAATAAGCCCTAGTGTTTTTTTTTCCCAAAATGTATACAGGTATAAGACCCGGTCTTATTTTCAGGGAAATACGGTAAGGCCCCGTACACACGACCGGATCTGTCCGGTGGGATTTATCCGCGGATCAGTTCCAGCGGACAGATCCGGTCGTGTGTAGGCCCGAGCGGACATTTCCCAGCGCATAAAAATCCAGCCGACGGATTTCCAGAGGATAAAAATTTCTTAGCATGCTAAGAAATCTATCCGCTGGAATCCAGTCCCTCGGACTTATCCGGTCGTCTCTACAGACTCACCGGATAAGTCTGTCCGATCCCCATCCCTAGCATGCGTCGAAGTGATTTGACGCATGCGTGGAAGTATTTACCTTCCAGGGTCGCGCACGTCGCCGTGTCGACGGCGCGGCACGTCACCGCGAATGTCTTCCACGTGGATTTTGATCTGATGGTGTGTACAGCCCATCAGATCAAAATCGGGAGCAGAAATGTCCGCTGGAAACGGTCCGGCGGACCGTTTCCAACGGATATCCTCTCGTCTGTACGAGGCCTTAGAGTGCACATTCAAATACCATAAAATCTTTTCCCACTGGTTATTTAGGTACAGAACCATAACGTCACCATATTTAGGTAAATACCCAAACTTAACTTATTTCTTAATCTTTGAACGTTGTTTATCCTTCTTCAGATTTTTTCCTTTCTTTCATTTTTTTCAAATTCATCTTAGTTCATATAGCTGTGCCTATTTATTACTGTTATTGTGTTTGTTTCTGAAGGTAACTGAAAAGTGCCCTAAAATATCTACAGAACTATATCAAAAGCGTGTGATCATTGTTTCTCAACTGCTGCTTTATTAAAACTGTAAGAAAGATAAATGGAGACATTGCCTATAGCTTCCATCACGCGCTTTCATTTTTTACAGTGCACTAAAATTGATTGTTTGGGATAGCCAATACCTATACTTTTTCTTTCTCCCCTTTATTAAGTCAGGCTGCTCATTTCTATGATAGCAATTGCCAAATGCAATCACATTTTTATTGTGGTACAGAAGATTAATTTCTAAAAGGGAAACTATAATGGTTTTGGCTCAGTTTTATTTTATTTTATTTATGTTTCTAGGTTTTTAAACTGTTGGTGTATATCTGTCTTTTTGACAGCATCCCAACAAGTGGTAATGCACTAACATGTCCAAAATCTGGGCCACTGAGATGCGTACCAGCATATTTACTTTGAATAAGCTGTCTGACACAGCACACATAAACATGTGAAAGAACATGTATGTTTTAACCCACTGCACCTCAGCTGTTGGCTGTTAATATAGCCCTAATGCAAGACAAATGGTTTCCAGAGCACTAAGGGTTATCCAAAGGGACAGCACAGCAGAACAGCTTGCTTTGCAGTTAACTGTGTCAGTGTTAGGAAAAACACGCAAGCTTCCCAGCTGCCAAGTAACAGGTTAATTCACAGGGTGCTCCTCTAATTAGCTCAACTGCTGCCATCTTTAAAAATATGTTTCCACCCAACTTCCTTGTCCCATAGGGTTCAATTATATTCCAGTATGCCTCTTTGTGGGACTGAGGTATACTGAAATAAGTTTGTGCTATTCAAAGGGATGATGGCAACTCTGATCCAACACTGATAAAATCACTGCTCTTGTTCCATAGTGTTAGCAATATTCCCTGTGTTGTTTTGACTCTGACCCAGCTTGTTAACTTTGGGTTTTGTTTACATGCTTGTGTACCAACCTCAGCCACCTTGGCCACTAATTGTCTCCTCTATTTTATTATTATCTCTCTGTGCACAATCCAGTTGTATTTTGACCCTTCTCTGTGTACTGACCTTGTGCTACTTACCCAACTGGTTACTACCCCAGGTTGGCATGAGTCTTCATTTGCCAGCTTCTAGTGCATGCTTGTTTCTCCGTGGCTAGTGCCTGCATGCCCTCTTTCATGCTGTCTGCTGTCACCGTCATGTGCACTATCCAATGTCTGAACCCACACCAGTAATATCACCTCTGTTTTGGTCATCAGTTGACATATTATGAACTGCCACTCTACGAGGCTTCCAGCTTATGGCATGTGCTCATCTGCATTAAATTGGTTATAAACCCCAGAAATTTAAAATAAACAAAGCATACCCTTCTATAGTGTGTACTTGCCTCAATCTAAAACCTAATGTAGTTCTTGTCTGCTCTCTAAATCCTCAGCTATTTGCATTAGTCCCTTTGGACAGTTTTTTTCAACACCAGGTAATCCTTGGAGATGGCCCCAACTCTCAGCACACAACGGGTGATTGACAATTTTAGCTTTGTGTGTTTCCCTATAGGACTGTGTGGAGACGGTGTGTCCTTTCCCTCCACTCAGGTCTCAAATTACACTCAGCTCTGTGCTGTGCAAATTGTGATGTCATATCTCAGCTCTTAGCTTCCTGGAGGCTGAAAAATACAATTTAATATGTGTAATTTTATGGGCTGTAGTGGAGAAAGAGCTGCAGATAAACCGGTACTGCTTATGTGGGAGGATTTAAATCATCACCTGAGGATAGTGACTTTAGTGGGTATATGTAAGAGTTTACTCTCATTCTAGCTATTTACTGAGCACAATGACTGTATGTGATAATTGTAGTGGTTTATGCTGTCCTTACAACCTACAAAGCCATCCACAACTCTGCCCCAAGCTACATCACCAATCTTGTCTCTAAACATATCCCAAACCGTCCTCTCCGCTCTTCTCAAGACCTCCTACTGTCAAGCTCTCTTGTCTCTTCCTCCCATGCTCGTCTCCAGGATTTCTCCAGAGCCTCTCCCATCCTCTGGAACTCACTACCTCAACCTGTCCAGCTATCCCCTACTCTTGCTACCTTCAGGAGATCCCTGAAAACTCACCTCTTCAGGGAAGCCTATCACGTCTCCAACTAATCTTTTACCACTTCCATCAGCTCATTCCCCACAGTTACAACCTTTTGTACCACCTGCCCCACCCTATTAGATTGTAAGCTCTTCTGAGCAGGGCCCTCTTAATCCTCTTGTATTTTATTGTATTGTAACTGTATTGTCTCCCTTTATATTGTAAAGCGCTGCGTAAACTGTTGGCGCTATATAAATCCTGTATAATAATAATAATAATAAAAATCTCCTACTAGGGTATATAGTGGATTGATTGCTCTGATGACATATTTTGAGTTTAGCATGGGTAAAAGCTGAAAGAGTTGAATATGTAAAAAGCAGACTAGAGCTCTATTTGCTTGATTGAAGACTTCATAATAATAAAATACAATATTTTATTTTACATGGAAATACAATATGTACAACACCACTTTACTCCCTAGTCTCCCACTAGATATATATTTGTAGTTGGAATGGGTTTTAAACTTTACATAAATTATAACCAACAAACAAATCCGTATATATGTTCAAGAAAAAGACAAATATAGTTGTAATAGCTGGCTGGGAGAATGGAACAGGTGTGCAGACAAAATGAGCACATTTGTATCCAGACCTCAAGTCAAAAGTCTCCAAATCCCTCACTTCTTTACAGTAATTTGTAGCCATCACCATGTGTCATTCTCCTATTTTCTACATCTGTGCAACCTCCTCTGCAGATTAGTATCCAAAGTATGTTAGCGGATTAGCTCCCAAATGAATTTAAGTGACCCATGGACACCGACTTATCATCTCCTGCAACACTGTACTAAGAAGAGTTGAAAGTATCTGCAATTTAGTACTTAACATGTTCTAAAGATGGGGATTTATCAAAACTGGAGGAACCAGAATCTGGAGCAGCTGTGCATGGCAACCAATCAGCTTTTATTTTTCATTTTATAGGCTTAACTGAATATTCTGAAGATAAAAGCTCATTGGTTGCCATGAACAGTGGCTCAGTAATTAATATTTACTGATTTGTTAAAGTTTACCAGTAATTATCTTCAAGTGGAATTCCATCCTAACACTAAAGCCGGCCATAAACAGTTTGAATCTCGACCTGTTTAGCAGGGTCTGGCCGATGTTCGAACCATGTATGAGCAGGCTAAATGTTACGCAAGTTAACCCATCGATCAACTTGGGTACAACCAGCCTGTCAGACATTACATGTGATTACTGCCAGTGGCTATTACTGTATAGCCACTAGCAGTAATCACGGGTTCTCCCAGCGGGGATGGTTTCCCTTGCCCCCTACGCGGAGAACACAATTTCTCTGCAGGAGGAATTTCCCTATCAACACTAACACAACACTATCAATCTAGTGATTTTCTTTCCTGAAACCCATGTTCTGTCCATGGCTGGCTTAGCTGTGCTTAAAAATGTTCTCCCCCCTCCTCCTGCTATCTATGCTGCCTAACCTGTGAACAGATTGGTATACTTACTTATTCTTAGGCCCCTTACACACGACCAGTTTCCTCGGCAGAATTCAGCTTCCGACCGAGTTTCTGGCTGAATTCTGCCGAGAAACCCGGCCGTGTGTACAATTTCGCCGAGGAAGCCGACGAGGAGCTCGACGAGGAAATAGAGAACATGTTCTCTTTTTCCTCGTTGTTCTATGGGAGCTCTCGGCCCGCCGAGCTCCTCGGCGGCTTCAGGTCTGAACTGGCCGAGGAACTCGATGTGTTTGGCACGTCGAGTTCCTCGTCCGTGTGTACGGGGCGTCAGTCCACTCTGATCTGGTAACATGATTCCCTGTGTAAGACACCGGCAGCTGCAAGGGAGAGGAGGGAGTGCTTGACAATGGCTGGAATCTCCAGGAGCCGTGATGTCACGCATAGACTCTCAAGTCTTAAGCCTTGTACACACGACCGAGTTTCTCGGCAAAAACCAGCAAGAAACTTGCTGGGAGATATTTTTTTGCAGAGGAAACCGGTCGTGTGTACATTTTCGTCGAGGAAACTGTCGAGAAACTCGACGAGCCAAAAAGAGAGCATGTTCTCTATTTCCTTGACGGGAATGGAGAAAATTGGCTTATCGAGTTCCTCGACAGCCTAACAAGGAACTCGACGAGGAAAACAATGTGTTTCGCCCGTCGAGTTCCTCGGTCATGTGTACGAGGCTTCAGCCATTGTCGGCACTCCCTCTTCTCCCCTGCAGCTGCCACTCACTGACACAGGGCAGCTGGATCTGCAGGGTTACATGACCAAAGTGGATTAAAAATAGGTAAATATACAGATCTTTTAGAAAGAGAAGATAACATTTTAAGCATTAGTGTTAGGCTGGAATTCCACTTTAAAGTTAAACTGTAAAGTTAATAAATGAATAAAACATCAATTAGAGCAATTTCATAGTTATAAAAAATCATTATGTCTATTTGTAAATGCAACTAGAATCTTGGTTTACTTTATTTTAGATTTGCATAATCCTTTGTACGGCGGGAATGAGACTGAGATTTACAGAAAAATAACATTCCAACAGATCATTGTCCTGATGCTCCTTTAATGTCCAATCCCATACTGGAAAGCAGTGAAAATACAGATATCCCCAAAGGGTGAGACTTTAAAGGCACAGAATGTAACAAGAATTTTTTAAAAATTTAATTTTAATGGTATAAAAAAAGGATTTTTTAGCAGGACTGTGACATTGCAGTGGACAAATCTGACACTAAGTGACACTTTTTGGGGACCAGTGACACCAATACAGTGATCAGTGCTAAAAAATGCACTGTCACTGTATTAATGACACTGGCAGGGAAGGGGTTAACATCAGGGACGTTCAAAGGGTTAAATTTGCTCCTAGGGAGTGCTTGCTAACTGTTCAGGGGGTGGGTTGACTGGGGGAAGAGAGAGATCTGTGTTCCTGCTTAGTAGAAACACAAGATCTCCATCTTCCCCTCTGACATAACGGTGATCTGCCTTCTTTACACTGTCTGTTACTCTGCCTCTCTCGGGAGAGATCGTTGGGTGCCAGCGAACATCAGGTCTCCCGGACCCACTGAGTGTCCAATCACAGCGGGAGCGGGTCGCTGGCATGCATCCCAAACCCGGAAGAAGCTGCGACGTACAGGTACGTGGTTTCACGCTAACGGACTGCCCTGCCGCAGTAAAAGTACGTGGGGGGCAGTCCAGAAATGGTTAAGGGAATCCCTTGGGGCCCCCAACATTACCAGAACTAGTCCCCATTGTAAGATTTCCCTCAACTACTGTTCTGGGCACAACCCAAAATGTGGAATTTACTTTCATGTTCAATGATAACGGTAAACAGGACAAATAGTGACGGTGCTTCTCCCTAATGGGGCAAGGGTGGTGATAAAAACAGGTATTCTAATCCATCTCCAAACTATCCAAAACAAAAAAAAAGGTTTTGTCTTTAATTATATTTTAACTATTCTTTGCCACCTCCATTTTCCCTGCTCTCAGTTCAGCTACTAAGAGCTAACACAATACCCGGTACATGCAGATACGAAAGAGCATGTGATTCCTACCATGTGAGAGCTCTAGTTGGCATGTGTGACAACGTGCACTTTCACTAGAGACTGTGGCAGAAATTAATTAAAGCTGGTGCGCCACTTTTCTGCCATTAATCCCTCATGTTAATGTATTGCCCCAAATTCATGAAACATTTGTGACACTTTTGGTTCTGTCAGCGCCAATATATGGCATCAAATTCAGGTAGTTCTAAAATGCGCCACGTTTACATTTTGTCACATTGAATGTACTGTACCACTTTCACATTGAATCTGCCACAATGGATGGCCCAATGTAAAAGTGGTGCTAATTAAGGTGGTTGTACACCCTGTACAACCACTTTTAACCTACAGGTAAGCCTAGATTAAGGCTTACCTGTAGGTGCTAGAAATATCTCCTAAACCTACACGATTTAGGAGATATTTACAATAGAGACATGCGCCAATTTCGACGGTGCATGCGCACTTTAGAAACAACGATCGTGCCAAGCCATTTCTAAAGGAGGTCATGCCGTGACTGGCGGCTCCCCTGCGCATGCGCAGGAGTGATGTCACGTGACTCTGGCCAGTCACAGAGCCGGAGTTTGCGGCCCCCGGAAGGAAGAGGGGTGAAGATGAATGCTCACTGCTAGTGGGGACAGCAGTGACATCACAGGCTTCGGTTTCAGGTAAGTGACACATAATGGGCTACTATGCGATGCACGATAGCCCATTATGCTTTACCTTTGCAGGGAAATAAAGAGGAAGTAACACCCATCAGGGTTTACTTCCTCTTTAAGTCTCTTTCACCGTACAGTGAAAAAAACTGGCTCAGACAGCTCTCTCTCATGCATTTTAAAAGTGGCGCAGCATGAGCCAAATTCAAGTACAAGCTCTAGACAGGTATAATGCCGCGTACACACGATCATTTTTCGGCTTGTAAAAAACTATGCATTTTTCGGGTTCTGAAAGACGGCAAAAAAAAAAATTTGAACATGCTCTGATTTTTTAAAGACGTTTTAAACTATGTTGTTTTTCGGGTTGTAAAAAATTATCGTGTGTGGGCTTTAACGAAATAAAAAACCTGCGCATTCTCAGAAGCAAGTTATGAGACGGGAGCGCTCGTTCTGGTAAAACTACCATTCGTAATGGAGTAAGCACATTCATCACGCTGTAACAGACAGAAAAGGGCAAACGTCTTTTACAAACACAAAATCAGCAAAAGCAGCCCCAAGGGTGGCGTCATCCGCATGGAACTTCCCCTATATAGTGCCGTTGTACGTGTGTTACGTCACCACGCTTTGCTAGAGCTTTTTTTTTTCACTATCGTGTGTAGGCAACATCATTTTAATGATGAAGTTGAAAAAAACTTTGTTTTTTGTAGAGGCTGAAAATGCCGTTTAGTTTGTATTTGCATAACTCAGCACGCTCTGGAAAACTATTAAAGGAAATTGCAGGCACCTCCAGGTGTCCGAATTTAACTTTGCTCTTACATTATCATGTTTAATTTCAAGACAAATCTGCTTAAAAGGTTGAAAGACTGTAAGGTATATCTGACTATTATTGACAGAATAATATTTTCACTTAAAATGATTTATTACTCAAAAAATTCAATATAATTCAATACACAGACTGATGAAAAGGATTGAGTTTTTTTTTTTTTTTTGCTTTAACAATATAAAAGCTCACTGCATGGATTTGAATATTTTTACATAATGGAAGCTAATACACATTATCAGTGTTGCCAAACTGCTACTCTGTACCCTTGAGTGGGGCCTTTACTTCCATTTAAATATATCTAACTGGTAGCTTAAGAAAACAGACTTTAAAAAGGAACATTATTCCTTCTGAACTATAATATAATCAAATGAAAAGCAATTCATACTTGAAATTACACGAAAAAAGAAAGAATTGTCTATGAGCCAAAAAGACTAAATAAATCTATATGCAAGCCTATTAGTCTTATCGTGTTTGTTCCTGTTGGGCTTTTTATGAATCACTGCAGGAACAAATAGACAAGGAGGAGAGATAATTTACAGCTAATCACAGTTGTAAAACTGCCATCAGTTCATAGATATAAACTACAAGGACAAAATAAATATGTGGAAATGTACCAGGACAAAACATTTCAGTTAACTGTTTGCTTAAATGTTTGTGTTTCCTTGACCAAAGAGTGGAATATGGCTTATGATTTTGTTTTCTATTAGAATGAAAAATAAGGAGAAAAGACCACACACTGGTTAGGTAACCTATTGGAGTCTCATGACTTGGTATATTGAATGTAGTTGCTATATATCTATAGGGCTTGTTAGTGATGAATAAAACATACAATAGACCCTGTCTTTGAGAAATAATGACACTGTACTGACTGACAATGTTTTTTCTCATATGGGACCTTCTGCATACTAATGTGTCGGAATTGTATATTCTGGTGTTGGGTTCTCACTACTGGTATCTTTTGGTGCAGGATGATTAGCCTTTAACACATAGGATTCCAGGGCAGAAGAGGTGAGTATGCAAACAAGTAGTTAATTGAACATTAGGGTTTTTTCGTGTTAGGATTAGATTACAAGAAGAGTTATGCCACGTACACACGATCGGAATTTCCGAGAAAAAAAGTCAGATGGACTTTTTTCAATGGAAATTCCGATCGTGTGTGGGCCCCATCAGACTTTTTTCGGTGTTTAGAAATAGAACATGTTTTGGTTTTTTTCGATGGAAAAAAGAAAAACGATAGGAAATTCCTATCGTCTGTGTGCAACTCCGACAGAGAAAAAATACATGCATGCTCAGAATCAAGTCGACACATTCTCAGAAGCATTGAACTTAATTTTTCTCGGATCGTCGTAGTCTGACAGTGTGTATGCAAGACAGCTTGAACGGAATTCCGACAAAAAATTTCATCGGATTTTAGGCCATTAGAAATTCCGATCGTGGGTACGGGACATTAGTGTGAGGGGAGTCACATGCTGGCAAAATTACAAATGCCAATGCCCCAGTGCTAAGGCATATCATAACGACCCCAAATTACCGCCCTAGCAAAGCTTGAGGGCATTTAAGTAAGCACAGTAAGCACAGTAAGCACAGTTCCCAAATTGTTAAAGGATATTTTCTACCCCCACTGGCCACAGTCCTGCCCCCTAAAGTCTAAAGGACAGTAAACTGGCCCTATGTTTAGAAAGTTTGGAGACCCCTGTACTAGGGTATGGATCCAAGGGGCTCCACGGGGACACAATGTTTGATTTTTAGGCATGTACTTACTTATTTTGAGTTTTTAGAGGTAAGCTCCTATGAATGTAAAAATACAAGCATAACCAGACCAACAATTGATATCTAAAGAAAAATCATATATATTTCATGCTTCTTTATCCAGGCAAGTAGAACAATTTGCAATTTAATGTGATTTGTTCGTTTGTAGTTGATCACAATTCATCTTGATGGTTTCAGATTGCATAAAACTAACATGATCCATTCATGATGTATTACAGTTATAAGATTATTCATAAATCTTTTCCTGTTTACAAGTAACACAGTATGAAAGTGATTGAAATCAATATATATAAATTATTTTTTCCTTCTAAACTAAAGAAAAAAAATGAAAAGTTCTCTGTGTTCTTTGCTGAATTCTTGGAAAATGAAGATTAGTTCCAAAGTATCATTGTCAGGAGGGAATGTTTGAAATAACAGTACAACACAATGTAAAATATGGTATTTTAACAATGTAGAGCTTCAAAGAATATACATTATTTATATAGATTTGATGGCTTGTTCAGATTGTACCACACCTTTGATGAAAACTAACATATTTTTGCCTTTATAAAGACACCCTTAGAAAAAAAAATCCTCACCAGTGCTAAGTCTATAGAGATATTCCTAACAAGTAGTAAAAAAAAAATTTTTAAAACAAGCCATACTTGGAATATGTAGCTGCTTATAATGTGAAGTACGGTAATTTATTCCCCTTTGTATGGTGTAAGGAGGGATTGGGGTATCTGGGAATAAAACTGACTGCATCCGTAGGTTCTATGCTCAAGGCCAATAATATACCAGTGTTTAATAAGATTAAAGAACACTTGGAGAACCTGATACATAAGCCCCTTTCATGGACAGGAATAATTAATGCTTTAAAAATGAATATTCTACAAAGGTTGACCTACATTTTCCAAATGATTCCAAAAAACAGTACCCCAGGACTACTTTAAGAAACTAAGATCAATGATATTAAAATATATCTGGGGCTAGATTCAGGTATGAGATGCGACGGCGTATCTCCAGATACACCGTCGTATCTCTGAGTTGCGGCGTCATATCTATGCGCCTGATTCTTAGAATCAGTTACGCATAGATTTGACTAAGATCTGACCGGCATAAGTCTCTTACGCCATCGTATCTTAGTTGCAATTTTACGCTGGCCGCTAGGTGGCGCTTCCGTCGATTTACGTGAGGAATATGCTAATTAGGTAGATACGTCGATTCACAAACGTACATACGCCCGTCGCATTTTTTTACGTCGTTTACGTTAGGCTTTTTCCGGCGTAAGGTTACTCCTGCTATATGAGGCGTACGCAATGTTAAGTATGGACGTCGTTCCCGCGTTGAATTTTGAAACTTTTACGTTGTTTGCGTAAGTCGTTCGCGAATAGGGCTGTACGTAAGTTACGTTCACGTCTAAAGCATTGACGATTTGCGGCGGAATTTCGAGCATGCGCTCTGGGATTCTTTTACGAACGGCGCATTCGCCGTTCGCAAAAAACGTCAAATGCGTGGGGTCACACTAAATTTGAATAAAACACGCCCACATCATCCAAATTTGAATTAGGCGGGCTTACGCCGGAGCACATACGTTATGCCGCCGTAACTTAGGGCACAAGTTCTTTCTGAATACGGAACTTGCGCCCTAATTTACGGCGGCGTAACGTATCTGAGATACGTTACGCCCACACAACATTACGCAGGGCTATCTGAATCTAGCCCCTGGGCATATAAACGGCATATAAACGGCTCAGAATAGCATATGCAATATTGGTGAAGGCTAAAAGGTCAGGAGGATTAGCAGCCCCAGATCAGGCAATTTGTATTTGTCGGAAAGTAGAATGGATCAATAATAAAGAGGGGAGAAGCTGGGTGAATATGAAGATTTCACAAAGTAAGGTAGATTTAGGGAAGATGGTTTGGGTACCATGACAGCACTGAGAGTTAGATAATAGTACAAACACACTAACTAGAAACACCTTCAAAATTTGGGAAGATTTAGGAAGAATGCACCACTGGAATTATAATTCACCATTACTATCGAAACTGGGCACAAACTATTTCAAGCCAGGGAAAGAGGAACATATATATTTCACTAGATGAGCAAAAAAAGAAGAAATACTATTACAAGATGTAATGAAAGGAATCAAGATTTGCACTTATGCGAAAATCACACAAAAATGGGGAAATATGTCACTAGATAAATGGAGGTACACACAACTATAGCATTTTTCACAATCACTGCCACAACCGATGTGGGGAAAAGGACACATGAGAATAATAGAGAAACTTTTCTGCTCTCCCCTCAGTTTAAATCAAAGTATATCAAAAATGTATAGAATATTAATTAAAGAACCAGAACAGGAATTCCCTCCATATCTAGGAAAATAGAAAGAGGAGATAGGCCTGCTCAGAGACGAGGAACATAGAAGGAAAATCTTGAGAATGGCTTGTTATTCCTCAGGAGATACAAAGACAGTTGAAGTGTGCTACATACTCCTGGCGATATGGTATGTGACTCCCCAGAGGGTGTACAGGATCGGGGCAGATGGACCTCCAACTTGTTGGAGGGGATGTGATGCCCCGGGGACCTTTGCTCACCTCTGGTGGGAATGCACAAAGATCCAACCATATCAGGATGGAATTTTGGCAGCAATCTATCAAATTACAGGAGAACAGATTCAGAAGAATCCGTGGGACTGTCTATTCCACGATACAAGAAAAACGCCCCCCCCCCCCAATACAAGAATACCTTAGTCCGATTTCTTTTAAATGCGGCCAAAAGCTTGATCCCGAGTCTCTGGAGGTCCCAGGAAATTCTGAGCATAAAGAACTGGGCTGCAAGGGTTGAAATGATAAGAGTCATAGAAGAAACTATTCATATAGAAGAGGACTCATTAGAGAGATTCCAGAATATATGGGGGAAATGGCAGGAGTTTAGGGAGTCGGGAACTTGGAGGAATTGTGAAGGAGTAGGAAAATAAGGAGAGGAGGGGGTATGGGTTGGGGTTTTTCAGGGGGAGGGTCTTTTGAGTAGGATGAATAACTGTCAGCATAGATAAATTAATATGATGGGCCAAATCTTCAAAGGAGATACGCAGGCGGAACTGCTGTTCAGCCTGCGTATCCCTGTGCCTAACTTTGGAAACGATCCTCAAAAGGATTTTTCCAAAGTTAGGCAGAAGATCTGACATCTGTAAGACACTTACACTGTCAGATCTTAGGATGCAGTACCGCATCCGCCGCTGGGGGCATTTCTCATTGAAATGCCGCTTTGCGTATGCAAATGAGGACTTAAGCAGATCCACAAAGCTTTTAAGCATTGCGGTTTCTGCGTAAGTTACGATTTGCTTGCGCAAAACTAGGTCTGGTTTTACAATGTGTAAATTTAGTACACCATGTAAAATCAGACCTTTTTTTTGATCGCCGCGATTTTTTTTTAAATTTGAATTTTTTTTCCCGGCGCGTATTTTTTTTTTTCCCGACGCAACTTTATTGTCCCGTCGCGATCCACAAAGCCTGGCGTAAATTACGTTCGCGCGCTGCCCGTCGGGAAAAATGACATCACACGCATGCGCAGTACGTCCGGCGCGGGAGCGCGCCTAATTTAAACGGGAATCGCCCATTTAAACTAGGAACACCTTGCGACGGACGGAGTTAAGTTGCGCTGCCGCAATTTTCCGGGTAAGTGCTTTGAGAATCGGTACTTAATTTCGGAAAATTGCGGCAGTGTAACTTAACTCCCTAAAGTTAAGTTACGCACGATTTTTGAGAATTTGGCCCAATGTTTTTAACATGTGAATGTGTTTACACATGCCTATACAATAAAAATGAGAATATCAAAAAAAAAATTACTCTTCCTTGAAAAAAAAACAAAAGGGTCACTAAAGTCAAGCTTCTGTCAATTTCTAACAGCTTAACCACTACAGGCCGGCAGGGCGTAAATGAACCATCTCTTCAGTCGGTGATTCCCTATCTGGCAGAAGTGATCTCAGTGGCTAATTAGCCACTTGATCACTTCTGCATCTATGTTGTTCATCCCTTGTGATAGCAATAAAGTTAGTACAAACAAAAGTGTAAAAAAATATATAAGTGCCCTGTCCCACTGTGCTTACGTGCATGATTAACTTATATAGCGCTTCAAATGCGAACTAAATCGCCTCAAGGCGCTTGGCATCCATTTTTCGTTCTGTTTATCCTTCAGAATAGGTGGGTCTTGAGTTTTTTTCTGAATTGGGGTTTTGGTGTTTTATTTTCTCACTTAAATATTGGGGGCAGTTCCATGTATACATTTGTGCATCAGGCAAAGGGCCTTGAATGTGACTCGGTCCTTTACGGCCAGCCAATGGAGGGATCTCAGGGACGGGCTGATTGGTTCCCAGGGTTTTTACCCTGTTACCAGCCGTGCCGCCGTGTTTTGGACGACTTGGAGACGGGCAATCTGGTATTTTGTGAGTCCGAGGTAGAGGGAATTTGCATAATCTAACCTGGAGTTAATAATTGTTCCTACCACTACTGCTATGTCTTCTTTCGGGATGAAGGGAACAACTCTTCATAGGAGAGGAGAAAGAAACTGCTGCTCCAGGTGAGTGCACTGAGCAATCAGAAGCGTGGGTGCAGGCAATGCGCAGAGCAAAACTTGAAGAAAAGATTGGACAGCCGCACTTCCACAAATTCCTTAAAAAGGTTGCCTTTAATGGTAAAAATTAAAACAGCACTATAAATCACAGCAGACAGTGGGGTATATAGCTGACGCGTTTTGCACTGTAATGTCAGCGGTTAGTCATAGCTCTTCGTAGGAGACGTAGACGATGGTGAGATCCGCTAACTACTGATCCTATTTGTGCATCCATTGTCATGTCAGAATCGAAAATGACTTTGAGGCTTTTGATTTTGGTGGTAACGGTGATGGTTTGTCCCAGAATGGGTGGTGGTGTCCAGGTAGTCCTGGCCAGTCCCTTTTGGTTTGCATGGAGTTGAAGGAGTTCTGTTTTTGCTCCATTGAGTTTGAGGTGACTCTCCGTCATCCAGTTGTCTATCTGACTAAGGCATTGTTCTAATACGGGGTATTGGTTATTTTTTTCGCTGATACGAATATAGAGTTGTGTGTCGTCCAGGAGTGATAGAGAAGGCCTTGGTTACTAATAATTTTTAAGAGTGGGCGGAGGTAAATGTTGAAAAGTACAGGTGATAGGGGTGATCCCTGGGGGACTCCGCAAGACACGCTACGAGATTCAGACGTGAAAGGTCCTAGTTTCACTGTCTGGAACAGTTTTTCCAGGAATGAGGAAAACCAGGATAGATCCGAGTCTGCAACTCCAGCTACCTCTGTGAGGTGGGTTAGCAACAGTTTGTGGTCTACTGTGTCAAAGGCAGCACTAAGGTCCAGCAGTATCAGGAGACAAGGTTCTCCGTCGTCTGCTGCTTCGAGAGCGCCATCCCATATTTTGAGAATCGTTGTTTCCGTCCCGTGACCTGGGCGGAAACCCGATTGTAGTGGGTCCAGAAGTTTGTGGGTGTCTAAATGGTGTTGTAGTTGTTGTACTACTGCTTTTTCCATAACCTTGGAAAAGATGTTGAGGGAGGTTATCGGTCTGCGTTTTTTGGGTCTAGGTTGTTTTTTTTTTTTTGGAAGGGGTTTTATTATGCCTTGCTTTAAGGAGGTCGGAAACCTTGCCTTCTTTAAATGATTCGTTTAAAAGGTGAGTGATCGCGGGTGCCAAGATATCGGCACATTCTTTCACCAATTTTGTAGGAATGATGTCATTGGGGGATGTACTGTCTCGGAGGCTTCCGATGATGTTTTTTGTGGTGTCGATGGAGATTGGCTCTAATGTAAATTTTGTTGGTTGAAGAGCGTAAATGTGAACACATACATTACTCCTACAAACATATATAAAAGGTGAACCATACATGTGAGGTAATGTTGCGAATGACAGAGCAAGAGCAATAATTCTAGCACCAGACCTCCTGTGCAACTCTAAAATGGTAACCTGTAAAGATGTTTAAAGTGTCACCTATAGAGAATTTTAACCATCGTAGTTTGCCGCCATTCCACCGGCATATGCAATTTTAAAGCGTGACATGTTTGGTATCTATTTACTTGGCGTAACATCATCTTTCACAACTTTAGTGTTTTTTGTTTTTAATTCATGAAAGTGTTTGATTTCCCAAAAAATTGGGTTTGAAAAACCGCTGCGCAAATACCGCGTGACATAAAAAATTGCAACACCACCATTTTTTTCTATAGGGTCTCTGATAAAAAAAAAAAATATATATATATATATATATATATATATATATATATATATATATATATATATAATGTTTGGGGGTTCTGAGTAATTTTCCAAGAGGAAAAAGAGTGTCAGAAATGGTCCGGATGGCAAGTGGTTAAAGCACCTGATTTAGATTTCAGAGCCTCTGTTATGAACTTTAAAGATTAATTTCTTCAGAGTGGCCATAGCTACAGAGGTGAAAGACATCTTATTTTAGAAGAACTTTACTACAGTATCAGAATTAAGGTCAGACCCAGGTTCACTTTATTTACTGTTTGTTTATTTTAAAATTATTGGTACCCTGTTCCAAGCTATTCATACATTGTAATTCACTTGGGAAATATCCTTATTAAGGTATGAAGTCAACCTTCATTTTGTGTTGGAAAATTTGTTTTCAAATGTATGGCGTGCAAATTAGATGCTATATAAATCCTGTATAATAATATTAATTATTATTAATAATATTATTATTATTATTATTATTATTATTATACATGAATAATAATAACCTCACAGTATACTTGTTGGATGCACTATAAATCAGACAGGTATACATTTTTGGAACATGTGCAGAGCAAACATGGCATATTAACCACATGCAGTATTCATATTATAATATCACCTGGATAGCAATCCAAGAGTAAAAACAAGAGTCAAAATGCAAGGAAAATCTTTACTGATCATATTTAGATTCTGATTATTACAGAGTAATATGTCATCTGTGATATGAAGAATATATACCTTTATTTATTTTTTACTTTTTTGTAGGCTAGTGCATCACTTTCTGTCCAATTCAAAAATAATATTCTTATAGCATTTATGAGAAAGTAGGAGGAAGTGAACTATGTTGTTAGTAAATCTCTATTTTCCTAAAGGGCTACGAATAATTGGTCAGACATTTTTTACTGACCCGGTACACTTTCCATCTGTTATTTATGCCCAATAGATATGCAATCTAGCATACCTCATAAATCATCCATATGATATGACAGTTGGGTTCTATATATGGGTGTCTGAACACATATCAACCTGCACAATTTCTCTGATTCTTGAAATATTTTAACTTGTTTATGAACTGCTGAAATTTCAGCAATCTTCTTTCCCATTAGGTGATTTTAAATACCTCTTCAAAACTTTAAATTTACTACTCAGCCCAATTGTAAAAAATCCTTTTACTGACCTCAGTGTCCAGGACTCTACACAGGTGGAATAATCAGACAATTTATAGCAGACAACTGTGAATATCTGCAGATTTTCTGAAGGTTGCCTTCTATTGTTTTTTTATAAAGGTGCAGAATGTTTCCTACCCCCTCTCTGTAGATACATTAGACTAGGGAACCAGCCTGGTGTACCTTTAATAAGAGGGTTGGTAAGGGTGCAGTTTCATGCTATACTGACTGTAGTTTGTATGTCTGCACTGTTTTTTTGTCTTTTGAAACAATCAACACACTAGTTGGGTGTTTCAAAAGAAAACAAACAGTGCAGGTCACTATCTTCAAACACTGCTCTGATGCCAAAAAAACAATGTGCTTTTCCACAATTCTAGTACTGGGGAAGGTAGGGGATTGTATACAACTTGGAAGAAAGTTAGTTAATCACCCTCTACCCTTGTGAACTTGTACAGAATTCCATTAAAGGGGATAGGAGTGGATGGCTCAGACTCTCAGTGACACGCTGAAAGGCTGAGCCAGCTGCCAGTCAGGCACCTGGGTGGATCCCAACAGTATTGTTGGGATCCCTGCAGAGCCTCAACTGACTCTGTGACTGAATCAGAGTCACAGGAGTGAATAACTAATTGGACTCCTGTGACCTACAGAAGAAGTGTGGCCAAAAGTGCTGTGACAAATTATCCATATGTGGGTACTAGACAATTTCTCTGTGTACTTGTCTTATATCAGAGCTCCTTTGGTATAAAAGACATGTTCTTAGCGTGGTTCACATTTAACCTACCCAACAGTACCTTTAGAAATGTTTTTTTATTTTTTAATTTCATTGTGCTAAGTGGCAACATAAACTGTCCAAATGACCCTGATCAAATTGTGATTTTGGCCTGATAACATGCACACAAGTTGACACAAAGGGTTTTGAATGGCTATTAAAGGTAACCATCCTCACCTGTTTGCTTGCAATTAGTGTGTATGTATAAAAGGTCAGGGAGTTTCTGGACTCCTGACAGACCCTTGCATCTTTCATCCAGTGCTGCACTGATGTTTCTGGCTTCTGAGTCATGGGGAAAGCAAAAGAATTGTCAAAGGATTTGCGGGAAAAGGTAGTTGAACTGTATAAAACAGGAAAGGGATATACAAAGATATCCAAGCAATAGAGAATGCCAATCAGCAATGTTCAAACTCTAATCAAGAAGTGGGAAATTAGGGGTTCTGTTGAAACCGAACCACATTCAGGTAGACCAACTAAAATTTTAGCCACAACTGCCAGGAAAATTGTTTGGATGCAAATAAAAACACACAAATAGCGTCAGGTGAAATACAGGACTCTGAAAACATGTGGTGTGGCTGTTTCAAGATGCACAATAAGGAGACACTTGAAGAAAGATGGGCTGCATGGTCGAATCACCAGAAGAAAGCCATTACTACACAAATGCCACAAAGTATCCCACTTACAATATGCCAAACAGCACAGAGACAAGCCTCAAACCTTCTGGCATAAAGTCATTTGGAGTTATGAGACCAAAATTTAGCTTTTTGACCACAACCATAAACGCTACATTTGGAGAGGAGTCAACAAGGCCTATGATGAAAGGTTTCTACTGTGAAACACGGAGGTGGATTGCTGATATTGGGGATGTGTGAGCTACAAAGGCACAGGGAATTTGGTCAAAATTGATGGCAAGATGAATGCAGTATATTATCACAAACTACTGGAGAAACATTTGCATTCATAAGCCAGGAAGCTGCGCATGGGATGTACTTTGACATACCAACATGACAATGATCCAAAACACAATGTCAAGTCGACCTGTCATTGGCTACAGCAGAATAAAGTGAAGATTCTGGAGTGACCATCTCAGTCTTCTGACCTCAATATCATTGAGCCACTCTGGGGAGATCTCAAATGTTTAGTTCATGCAAGACAGCCCAAGAATTTACAGGAACTGGAGGCTTTTTGCCAAAAGGAATGGGCAGATTTACCATCTGAGAAGATAAAGAGCTTCATCCACAAATACCACAACAAAACTTCAAGCTGTCACTGATGTTAAAGGGGGCAATACACGGTATTAAGAACTGGGGTATGTAACATTTTGATCAGGGTCATTTGGGTAGTTTCTGTTGGCATTATGATTTAAAATGAGAAAACACAGTTGATTGATAATAAATGGCTTTAGCCAAACACTCACTATGAGTGAAAGAAAAGTTTTTGTGTTATCATTCATAGTCTCTGAAAAATGGCCAAGAAATTATATATTCTGCCAGGGTATGTAAACTTATGAGCACAACTGAATCTGAATGTGAACTAGGGACCTTAGATTGGACCAATGTGAACGTACAATATTATGTAAAGTGCTGCGTAAACATTGTTGGTGCTATATAAATACATGTAATAAATAATATTTTAAGGTTTTACAATAATGGGTTTGTTACATCATACAAAATGTAGTAATGTCCTTCATTACATATAAAAGCAGTGCGTGATCATAAGATTCACATCGAAGGGTCTTCTAATCGCCCATGTGAATGGAGCTCAAGAACAACAATATTGTTAAATGTGTATCAATGTGCTTGCAAATGTTGCAACCTAAAAAAGTGGGGAAAAGAAAGAAAGAGGGGTTGAGGTAGGAACACCTCAACAGACAACCCGATGGTTCACCTGTGATAGGATATCAAGGGATGTCTTGAGGAATGATGTTCTGGACTGTAAATGGAGGGAAAATATGGATTTAGTTCATAACATATATACAGTAAAACCTTGGATTGCGAGCATAAATCGTTCCGGAAGCATGCTTGTAATCCAAAGCACTTGTATATCGAGGCAAATTTCCCCATAAAAAAGAATGGAAACTCAAATGATTTGTTCCCCAACTATTTATTCATAAGTCCTTCAGTTTATAATCCATATAAAAAAATGATAGCAATGTGATAGGTTGTGTAACCATAAAATGACAATCCACAAATTGAAGCCTCCCCAAGGGTATTCGAAGCAAAATCCAGCAGGAGCTACAGAGTATACAAGAGAAGAGAGGCGCCTCTAAGCGTAGCAATATGGTTACATTTAATGAAGGTACAACATTTAGCAACTCGCATGGTTGATGATAAAAGAGGCACATCTAAGTATGCAGGCATCCGGGGTAAAGTGATCCACATAGACTGTCCTCCTCACTGCCTGCTCTCACTGCTGTCAGTCTGCAATCGTGAGCAGGGAAGACTACCCTGCAGTAGAGCGATCTGAAAGCAATGTTTATCGCGCGTACACACCATCACTTTATGTGATGAAAAAAAACGACGTTTTTAAAAACGTCACTTTAAATGACCGTGTGTGGGGGGAAACGTTGTTTTATGTCTTCTGAAAAACGACAAAAAAAAATTGAAGCATGCTTCAATTTTATGTGTCGTTTTTACACCCGCGCATGCCCAGAAGCTAGTTATGAAGCGAGCTTCAATGGAAAAACGTGGTGAACGTAACCTCACTTTGCTAGAACATTCTAGAACATTGTGAGAAAAACGATGGTGTGTAGGCAACTTCGTCTTTGAAAATTGAAGTTTCAAAAACGTCGTTTTTTACTTCACAGAAAATGTCGTTTTTTTTTTCATCACATAAAGTGATGGTGTGTATGCGGCATTAAACCGCTCATGAAAGGGACGACATCAATGGTGGTGCGGAGGATTGCCTTTGTGGACAGCTTTACCCCGAATGCCTGCATACTTAGATGTGCCTCTTTTAATCATCAACCATGTGAGTTTCTAAATGTTGTACCTTCATTAAATGTAACCATATTGCTACACTTAGAGGCACCTCTCTTCTATTTTATACTCCGTTGTGACAAGACGCTACTCTTATATCAAGACATCGCTTGTATATCAAGCCCAAGTTTATTAAAAAATGTAGCTTGTCTTGCAAAACGTTCTTTGTTTATCCATTTTTCATCCATCCGTTGATGGATAAAAAAATGGATATCAATGCATCTCTATGGAAAAAACTGATGTAAATGAATGATCATCTATTTACATATATTTACATGCGCTTCCATCAACATCCATTTTTTTTTAAACAGATCAAAGCCCTATTTTTCTTCCGTTAAAAAAACGGATTGGAAAATAAACGGATGTAAACGAACAAATGTTCCATTTTTGCATGAAAGAATGGCTCTGGGACTCAAGTGTTTAAAGTGTAGCTCCATTTTTGTTGAGAAAAAATTTTCCCTCTGGGTGATCTATGTACATTGCAAGGATTTTAACAAGCTTTGTTGCATTTTCCTACCTTGTGTTATTCTGAAGAAATCCCTGTGTGTTTCTCTCTATCCATGTGGAAAGTGAGTCTAATGGGAGTGGCTTCATAATTATCAATCAGTTGTGAACCTAATGAGGAAAGCTGCTGGGTCTGAATCCCTTTAGCTGTGATTTCCTATTGAAAGTATCTCACCAAAAATGTTTTTTTTTGTTGCAGGGAATGCTTGAAATCAAGAATAAAAAAGGAAAAAATTGCCCAACTAAGAAGGATCAATCAAGTCCATATGTGTATAAATGAATCAAATATAAAGTCCAATAAAAACGATGAGATGTTCAGATTAGACAGCACCCACAGTGCACTTGAGACTAGTGAACCACCACCACATGGACTGGGGCTTACCAGAAAAAAGCTTAAAATAAGCGTTATTCGAAATCCAGAGCAGGATGACCCAGAGGTTGATGTCACAGCATAAAGGTATATCCTAATATCACACAGAGCACAGCTGATCTCAAGGTCCACAACAAATTACAGCCAGGACACAGCGTGGGGTGCTTAGTAGCGGTTGTATCAAGCAGCACAGCGAAGGGCCATATGCAAGGAAGGAGACCGCACAATAGTGAAATACCGTATGGAACAGTTTAATAAAAAATATTTAAAACTACTTACACAGGAACGTGCAAATAAGGCAGTTTAAAAACGATGCCGGCCGGCATAAACAGGAGCCCTTCCTTCCGCGGTGACGTCACTGCACGCCGTGATTTCAATGCTTGAAATCAGACTTGTATTTTAGTGCAGACTTCTGGGAAAATCAGTGAGCCAATCACACAAGCAGGAAATTATGTTTCTGGGGAGTCGTTCGATACAAATTCTGTGTACAGAACAACACCAGGTAGCCATATTGCATTTTACAGAAAACTACAGAGCTGCAGATTAAAAAGGAAAGGTAATTGCTAATAACATTCAACTACAATATGACTTAAAGGGGTTGTAAAGGAAAAAATATTTTTTCATAATAAGCATCCTTTACCTGCAGACATTCCTATTTTTACTTCCTCATTGTTCGTTTTTGCTCAGAAGTTGCTCTATTTCTTCTCTGCTCTGTTCACTTCCTGCTTGTCTGATTGTTACTGACCACCGTGAAGGGAGGCTTTACTGCGGTGGTCAGTGACGTGCTCGCCCCCTTCTGGGAATTACATCTGTGCGGCAGGACGCTCTCTACGTGTTATGCCGCGTACACACGATCTGTGAAACCGATGAGAACGGTCTGATGGACCGTTTTCATCGGTTAACCGATGAAGCTGACTGATGGTCAGTAGTGCCTACACACCATCGGTTAAAAAAACAATCGTGTCAGAACGCGGTGACGTAAAACACAACGACGTGCTGAAAAGAATGAAGTTCAATGCTTCCAAGCATGCGTCGACTTGATTCAGAGCATGCCTGGATTTTTAACCGATGGACGTGCCTACAAACAATCGGTTTTGTTCTATCGGTTAGGTATCCATCGGTTAAATTTAAAACAAGATTGCTTTTTTTTAACCTATGGATAAATAACCGATGGGACCTACACACGATCGGTTTGGTTCGATGAAAACGGTCCATCAGACCGTTCTCATCGGTTTCACCGATCGTGTGTACGCGGCATTAGGGACTTCAAGGAGGTGTGAATTACTGGGCGTGCTGCAATGCATGAATGAATGAATGACTTGTATAGCGCTGCACATGCACACTGAATCGCCTCTGGGCGCTTTTTCCAGTCAGAGTCTGCTTGGCTGGTGCGGTCATTTTACCCCGTAGGATCTCGACACGCTTCGGACACACAGTCATACACACAGATATACATATATATACTGGGCCAATTTTTTGGACAGGATCCAATTTACCTACCAGCATTTCTTTGGAAATGCAGTTCTTACATGAATGACCACCGTAAACCAGGAAGTGAATGAGAGAACAGAAACTAGAATGCCGGAGGTGATATAGATGAAGGAATTTCATAGGTATTTACTATTTTTTTAATAGAATCATTACACTATTCTGTCTGTCTACCTTGCAGACATTAATTTTAGCCAAAAAATGTTTTTCCTTTACAACTCCTTTAAGTCACAATTATATACGCTATATTATTTTTTCTTTATTTGTTATTTTTTTCCCCACAAAAGTGGAGTTACCCTTTAGAGACTCTAGCTGGCAGATGTAAAAAAACTGATGCAACATCTGATCAAAACGGATGAAAAACTGATGAAAATTCGATGCCAAACTGATGTAAACTTCATCCGTTTTTTTTTCTTAAAAAAAAATAAAAACGACTGAACTGATGAAATGAATGGTCCTCAGGTGTGAAAGGGTCCTAACAGTTGGCGTGTCTCATGGGTAAGTACTCGCCCTTCCCTATTTTCAATGTAATTGCACACCTGGGAAAAACAATAAGTAGTTACTGAGCACACATAAACTGCTAGCATATGTTGCTTTGGGTATTTGGTTTCTGTTATATTCTGTGCTGTAAACAATGAATAGTCGGGGGAAAACCGTTCTGTAAAGTTAATTAAAAAGTGTGGCACCCTATTCAGGAAATAATAATAATAATAATAATAATAATGCAAAATGAATGATCTATCATACTCAATAATCAGTAATATGTTGCAGTACATTAGAAAACACAAAATATTTTACACGTCAAACTGACCCATATGACCATGTCATTAATTAAGTGATTAAAAAGATGGGTTCTATATTTTCCAACTGAAGGCCTTAATTCTATCAAAAATTGTATCATTAATAAACCATGTGAAATCACATTTTAATTTGCATACAGGGCCTGAAATTAAAAACACATTACAAATGTGATCTATTCAAAATGACCTGTCAATCTTCAATGGAAATCCTGTGACGATAATTACATGAAAAAGCCAAGTCTCTGTTTAATAAGATGTTAAATTCCAAATGTGTGGCTTGACCACAGGCAGGTAATTACAGATTAGTTTGGTAACCTCACATCTGCTTCAGGTAAAGTACTGGAAAAAATCACAGTGAAGAGACAAAGCACATTGAAGTATAAACTATAATTAGCAGTATAATCTTCATACGAAGTCTATAATTATAAGAGATATTCCAAAATAGCAATTTATCTTAAAAAATAAACTATCAGCTATGCTTTTATTCCTGCTTCATTACATCTGAGCCTGCCTGTAAAAAGTGTCATGCAGGAAAATGATCAGGCATGATTCACTACAGTTAACTTTAACTATCCATGTTCATGAATCCTTTAAATGGGACTTGGAATTAATTGGATTTCAGACTTTTTTAGATTCTTGAATATCATTTGTGAAAGAAAATAGAAATTATTCATGTGGAAGAATATTTGACAGACAGCAGAATTTATTTTTTATGTATTTTCTTAACAATTTTAAAAGCAAATGTTGAGTTTAATATAAAGGATGACAATTGCCAGCTTAAGGCCGGGTTCACACCTATGCAAATTGAATGCTCGTTTCCCCGCATAGCAGGAGAATGTGACTGGCTCTCTATGGAGCTGGTTCACATATCCCTGCAGCGGGTCCGGTGTGGTGTGCCGGAAAAACGTGTGCCTTTTTTGGTGCGTTTCAGGTTCTATTTCAGTCCAAAATATGGCTGAAATCGGACCTGAACCGGTGAACCAGCACGCACCGGACCCCTGCTGTGAGCCACATGTGGGGACGGTGTGAACCCGGCCTTAAATTTTTTACCTAGTATTGGTGGCTACACCTGACTGAATTGGTTCTAAAACCAGATTTTTTTTTACCTTAATGCAGGTAATACATTAAGGTAAAAATTCTTTTGACTTTATAACCACTTTAAACACAGGAAAATAAGTGTGAGTATAGTTTTATATATTGGGGAAATCGATATTTTTTAAGAAATTTGACTTCACAGTGTCTTGGATATACAGTATTTTTGTAGACATTGCCAAAAAAAATGCTTATATTTAGAGAATAACAAATCTTTCAAGGATTGGGATAAACAATTTGCACATTTTAGGTGATACAGGCTTAATATTTTTTCCTTCACTAGTCCATTTATTCTTAGGCCTCGTACACAAGACCAAGTTCCTCAGCAAAAACCAGCAAGAAACTTGCTGGGAGATATTTTTTTGCCGAGGAAACCGGTCGTGTGTACACTTTCGTCTAGGAAACTGTCGAGAAACTGGACGAGCCAAAAAGAGAGCATGTTATCTATTTCCTTGACGGGAATGGAGAAAATTGGCTTGTCGAGTTTCTCGACGGCTTCACAAGGAACTCGACGAGCAAAATGATGTGTTTCACCCGTCGAGTTTCTCGGTCGTGTGTACGAGGCCATACGGCCTCCTTTTTTTCTCTACATACCTATACATGTAGGATCCCCAGTTGGTGACTCCTTTAGGCTCCATGCACACTGGGCTTAAAAAAAGTCTGTTCTCTTGGGAGTAAAAAATGCTTATATACAACATTTTTTGTAAAGATCCAAACAGAAACACAAACAAAAACGTTTTTTTTTTCTTTTTTCCTGCCTCTAAGGCTGCATTCACACCTGAGCGTTTTGTCGCCTGAAGCATGAAGCTCCAAAACGCTAGAGGGGAAAAAATACATTATTCTCAATGGAGATGGTTCACATCTCCACTCCTAAACGCCTGACGCCGAACGCCTGAAGCTCAAACAAGTTCTGGACCCTTTTTTGTCGCTCGAATTGAGCGTATTTGGGCGTTTTTCTGTTTTTAACATTGGTGACCCTAGACCTGTCCAAAATCACGGTAAAAAACACCACAACAAAACGCGGTAAAAACGCCGCAAAATCTCAGCAAAACGCTACGCTCAGGTGTGAATGCAGCCTAAATGTTAAGCTCAAAATATGCCTGTAGTCGTCCTAATGTGCATGTACACATCAGGGGCGGATCCAGGGGGAAGAATGGGGCAATTGCCTCCCCCCTCCCCTGAGAAAATAATGAGCGGGTGAGCTGGCGGGTGACTGCGCAGGCTGGTCGGTAAGCGAGTGGACTGGCAGGCTGGTGAGCAGGCCTGTGAGGGAGCAATCATGCTGGCGGGTGGTCAGGCTGATGAGCGGGCTGGCATGTGACTCAGCAAGCAGGCGGATGTTCTGTCAGGAAGCCGCTACCCATCAGAATATGGAACCAAAGTGATGTTGCATTGCGGCCATCTTGGTACACCCGCACTTGTCCACAGTAAGCCTAGAGTTAGAAGTTAGCAAGCGGACATCTTTATTAGGGGTGCAATGGATCAAAAAACTCATGGTTCGGATCGTTCCTCGGATCAGGAGACACGGATCGGATCATTTTTCGGATCGGCAAATAAAAAAAAAATTCTCACCCACTGTAATATACACATATCCCCCCCACTGTAATATACACATCTCCCCCCCACTGTTCACCTCCCCCCCACCAACTATAGTACCCCCTCGGTGCAAACACCCCCCCTCCTCTCAGTACAAGAGACCCCCCTCCTCTCAGTACAAGAGACCCCCCCTCCTCTCAGGGCAAGAGACCCCCCTCCTCTCGGGGCAAGAGACCCCCCCTCCTCTCGGGGCAAGAGACCCCCCTCCTCTAGGGGCAAGAGACCCCCCTCCTCTAGGGGCAAGAGACCCCCTCCTCTCAGGGCAAGAGACCCCCCCTCCTCTAGGGGCAAGAGACCCCCCTCCTCTCGGGGCCGGAGACCCCCCTCGGGCAGTACAGACACTCCCAGCGTGTGCTTCTTCCCCACGAGTGCGTGCTCCTCCTCTGTGGGTGTAAACAGAGGGGGGCCGCCGCCGGGTGTAACAAGATGGCCGCGGCTCCGGAGCTAGGCCGAAGGCGCGGCCTTTCCTAATGGTATTCCTGCGGCGCCGGAGCTAGGCCTAAGCCGCGGCCTTTCCTAGCGTTATGGCCGCGGCTCCGGAGGTAGGCCGAAGCCGCGGCCATAACGTTAGGAAAGACCGCGGCTTCGGCCTAGCTCCGGAGCCGCGGACATAACATTAGGAAAGGCCGCGGCTTCGGCCTAGCTCCAGAGCCGCGGCAATCCGCGGATCACAGTGTGTTCTGATCCGCGGATTTCCACTGTTATTCACTGTGTAATAAGCGTATCAATGATTATATTCCTCCCTGTTTGAGTAATTTCAAATGAGATCCGGAGATAATATAACCTCCCCTGAGAAAATAATGAGCGGGTGAGCTGGCGGGTGACTGCGCAGGCTGGTCGGTAAGCGAGTGGACTGGCAGGCTGGTGAGCAGGCCTGTGAGTGAGCAATCATGCTGGCGGGTGGTCAGGCTGATGAGCGGGCTGGCATGTGACTCAGCAAGCAGGCGGGTGTTCTGTCAGGAAGCCGCTACCCATCAGAATATGGAACCAAAGTGATGTTGCATTGCGGCCATCTTGGTACACCCGCACTTGTCCACAGTAAGCCTAGAGTTAGAAGTTAGCAAGCGGACATCTTTATTAGGGGTGCAATGGATCAAAAAACTCATGGTTCGGATCGTTCCTCGGATCAGGAGTCATGGATCGGATCATTTTTCGGATCGGCAAATAAAAAAAAAATTCTCACCCACTGTAATATACACATATCCCCCCCCACTGTAATATACACATCTCCCCCCCACTGTTCACCTCCCCCCCACCAACTATAGTACCCCCTCGGTGCAAACACCCCCCCTCCTCTCAGTACAAGAGACCCCCCCTCCTCTCGGGGGAAAGAGACCCCCCTCCTCTCGGGGCAAGAGACCCCCCTCCTCTTGGGGCAAGAGACCCCCCCTCCTCTAGGGGCAAGAGACCCCCTCCTCTCGGGGCAAGAGACCCCCCCTCCTTTAGGGGCAAGAGACCCCCCTCCTCTCGGGGCAGGAGACCCCCCTCGGGCAGTACAGACACTCCCAGCGTGTGCTTCTTCCCCACGAGTGCGTGCTCCTCCTCTGTGGGTGTAAACAGAGGGGGGCCGCCGCCGGGTGTAACAAGATGGCCGCGGCTCCGGAGCTAGGCCAAAGGTGCGGCCTTTCCTAATGTTATTCCTGCGGCGCCGGAGCTAGGCCTAAGCCGCGGCCTTTCCTAGCGTTATGGCCGCGGCTCCGGAGGTAGGCCGAAGCCGCGGCCATAACGTTAGGAAAGACCGCGGCTTCGGCCTAGCTCCGGAGCCGCGGACATAACATTAGGAAAGGCCGCGGCTTCGGCCTAGCTCTGGAGCCGCGGCAATCCGCGGATCACAGTGTGTTCTGATCCGCGGATTTCCACTGTTATTCACTGTGTAATAAGCGTATCAATGATTATATTCCTCCCTGCTTGAGTAATTTCCAATGAGATCCGGAGATAATATAACCAATATTTTGGTATTGTAGATGCCAAAGAATTTAATGGTCAAGAAGAGATGATTACTTAGTAGCTGCGGGAATACAAACAAATTCTACTATGGTATACACAGTACTTTAACGAACTAAATGTCGTCTCCTTAAGTCAATGATACATAAATCAAAATGTTGGCCTGTTCAGCAGGCAGGCAGCACTGAGGTTGTAATGAGTTTGTCAATTTACCAATTTATTACCAATTTATTTCTGTACAACAACCCTGTTGGGCTTTTCCCACTCAATCTATGTCACAGGATATAGCTGATGATCAGTGTATTCTGAGGGCTACAATAGCGCTTGGGAGAGCATTATCCCATCCACCTTGAGTGTGTGGATGAAGATATTGGGTCAGTTTTTTCCATTCAACCCATTGACTTGTGCATTGGCTCTGGGGCCATAAAGTACAAACAGCCACTGTGAAAATGTATTTCTCCATTAAAAGGGCCAACCCGAATGCAAATCCTAACCAAAGATTCTTTGTGTCTAAAAACATTACGGTATTCAGTAGAGACTGTTTCTAGTTTCCTACAGTCTTCAAAATGTTATTGATTGGATGATAGGAAAAATACTTCATATATGACCTCTGATTCTGTCTGTTTGCCCTTCTCTGTTCTCCTGAATATGATCTGATTATAATTGACATAGAACAGTTTAAAAGAAAGGCAATATGCCTACTGTCTTCAATCATGTACCTAATAACAGGTTTTAGACTGTTTAATAAATAACGCCACATACTTCCTTCCATCTGGAAGACCAGCTGGCCTAATATTAAGATACACCTGGCATATAACTCACTTGCATAATATTACTGAGCAGGATTATAGAAGTTTGTCTTTCATTGTAACAATAATTATGTAAAATATTTCATGAAAATATGTTTTATATGAATGATGTTCCAACACATCCCTACAGATTGAGTTATTTTTGCTTTGTTGATATTGTAGCTCTGTATTATTTAAAATAACTATCTTTGAGCAAGCTATTGAATTTGGAGACGTTTTTACTATTACAAATTAATTGCAATAATTATTAAAAATATTTTTCTGCAATGTATTATCTAATCAGTAAACATGAGCACAGAATTTCAATTCTTCATCGTTGTGTCGATAATTCACTATTTTTTGGTTTTCTTAAAAGGGTTGTAAAGGTTCGTTTTTTATTTTCTAAATCCTTTACGCTAGTGCATTGTTTACTTACTTTACCTTTTCCTTTGATTTCCCTTCTAAATGTTTTTTTCTTTGTTTTCTTTGTCTGAATTTCTTACTTCCTGTTCCTCCTCAGTAAGCTGTTTTGGCTGACTAACCCCCAGCCAGAACAGCTTGGATGATGGTGGCAAGCTTACTAAGGAGAAACAGGAAGTGAGAAATTCAGACAAAGAAAAAAACATTTAGAAGGGAATTTAAAGAAAAGGGTAAGTGAACCAACAATGCACTAGGTAAAATGAAATACTAACCTTTACAACCTCTTTAAAGCAACTCTTCAAAATGATGAGATGAGCACTCCCTTTTCCAGTGGCATGTTAAATCTTTACTGTTTTGCAAACAAAGTCAGAGATCATGGTGGGAGCTGTAGTTCCTCTCATTGCCCCCTATATCACTATAAGATTTAGTAGAAATGTTGGAGTTTGAGAGAGGAACCACAATACCCAGCAAGGGAAGCTGGAGAGCAAAGATTGAGCATACCACTTAGAAAAAAAATTGTGTATGTACAGTACAGACCAAAAGTTTGGACACACCTTCTCATTCAAAGAGTTTTCTTTATTTTCATGTCTATGAAAATTGTAGATTCACACTGAAGGCATCAAAACTATGAATTAACACGTGGAATTATACATAACAAAAAAGTGTGAAACAACTGAAAATATATTTCATATTCTAGGTTCTTCAAAGTAGCCACCTTTTGCTTTGATTACTGCTTGGCACACTCTTGGCATTCTCTTGATGAGCTTCAAGAGGTAGTCACCTGGCACAGCACCCCATCACTCTCCTTCTTGGTCAAATAGCCCTTACACAGCCTGGAGGTGTGTTTGGGGTCATTGTCCTGTTGAAAAATAAATGATGGTCCAACTAAACGCAAACCGGATGGAATAGCATGCCGCTGCAAGATGCTGTGGTAGCCATGCTGGTTCAGTATGCCTTCAATTTTGATTAAATCCCCAACAGTGTCACCAGCAAAGCACCCCCACACCATCACACCTCCTCCTCCATGCTTCACGGTGGGAACCAGGCATGTAGAGTCCATCCGTTCACCTTTTCTGCGTCGCACAAAGACACGGGGGTTGGAACCAAAGATCTCAAGTTTGGACTCATCAGACCAAAGCACAGATTTCCACTGGTCTAATGTCCATTCCTTGTGTTCTTTAGCCCAAACAAGTCTCTTCTGCTTGTTGCCTTTCTTTAGCAGTGGTTTCTTAGCAGATAATCTACCATGAAGGCCTGATTCACACAGTCTCCTCTTAACAGTTCTAGAGATGTGTCTGCTGCAAAAGGTGGCTACTTTGAAGAACCTAGAATATGAAATATATTTTAAGTTGTTTCACACTTTTTTGTTATGTATAATTCCACATGTGTTAATTCAGTGTGAATCTACAATTTTCATAGTCATGAAAATAAAGAAAACTCTTTGAATGAGAAGGTGTGTCCAAACTTTTGGTCTGTACTGCATAATATTCATCTTCTTTTTCAGGCTGCTTCCAGTTTTACTTGGTTGTGTAAGCAACAAGGTCTCTTTAAAGTAGAACTTAAAAAAAGCAGAAAAAAAAATAAGTCCAGTGTATAATAGTCCCAGTCATATGAAAAAAGTCCATCCGTGGGTAGAGTGATTAAGAACAAGTGTGCATCCACTAAGGGCAAGCCTCTTGTAGGGAGCAGAAGCAACCTTCAATGCATGTAGAAAAGAAGGGGAAACACAGAATCGCCTCTAAGGGGGTTATTTACGAAAAGGCAAATCCACTTTGCAATACATGTGCAAACTCCAAGTGCAAAGTGCACTTGAAATTGCACTGAAAGTGCACTTGGAAGTGCAGTTACTGTAAATCTGAGGGGTAGATCCTAAAAGAGGGGAAGCTCTGCTGATTTTATAATCCAATCATGTGCAAGCTAAAATGCTGTATTTTATTTTCCTTGCATGTCCCCCTTAGATCTACAGCGACTGCACTTCCAAGTGCACTTTCAGTGCAATTTCAAGTGTACTTTGCACTTATAGTTTGCACTTTTAGTGCACAGTGGATTTGATTTTCGTAAATAACCCCCTATGTGTACATGTTAAAAATAGGTTTATTGTTAAAAGCAGTAAAATTAGCAACTCCCATTTGAATGGGTAAAGATAGGCATATCCTAATCTGTCACCAGCAGGGAGTCCTACCACTGTCACTCGTCTGGACTCCATGTGTCTGGAAGCCATGTGTGGAAGGTGGAAGGCCGAGACTGAGGGCTGGAGCGCTCTGGGACCACAGTGCTAGGCGTAGCATCACCCGGTGACATCAAACAAGTGGTGCTCGGGGTAACTGCCCGCTGGTGATGGATTATGATATACCTATCTTTACCCAGTTACAGTTACAGTAAATTGTTAATTTATACTTCTTTTAACAATACATTATTTTTTCATGTCTACACTGATGTACATGTCTACATTATTTTTTCATGTCTACACACCATCACTTTATGTAATGAAAAAAAACTACGTTTTTAAAAACGTCACTTTAAATGACCGTGTGTGGGGGAAAACGTTGTTTTATGTCTTCTGAAAAACGACAAAAAAAAATTGAAGCATGCTTCAATTTTATGTGTCGTTTTTCAAAACGTTGTTTTTTACTTCACAGAAATTGACCGTGTGTAGCAAAAAACGTTGTTTAAAACAACGTTTTTACACCCGCGCATGCCCAGAAGCTAGTTATGAAGCGAGCTTCAATGGAAAAACGTGGTGAATGTAACCTCGCTTTGCTAGAACATTGTGAGAAAAACGATGGTGTGTAGGCAACTTCGTCTTTGAAAATTGAAGTTTCAAAAACGTAGTTTTTTACTTCACCGAAAATGTCGTTTTTTTTCATCACATAAAGTGATGGTGTGTATGCGGCATTAGAGCCGCTTCTGTGTTTCCCCTCTGTTTTTGAAGCAGAACTTAACTGTATCTGAGCACCACAAACTGAAAAAAACACTCTTTAATTCCTTTTTAATATTCAAAGCAAATTCACCCATTCATCCCGGTCTCTGTGCTATATTTTGTTGATAAATCATTTTGAAAAAAAACCCTAGCATTTCTAGCTGTGGCCATCTTGAGTAAGGGCAGATGGTTCGTGTAGCATTTACTTCCTGGAATGCATCAGCCCAGGGTTGTCTTAATGAGAGGGCACACCTGGGCACTGCCCAGGGGCCCCAGCTGCATGGGAGGCCCCTGCACTTTCCCCAAAGCAGCTGGTCCTTGAGCCCATGCTGCCCCGAAATTGGGGGCTCCATGATGGCACTGAGAGTGATAGATACACAGGGGAGGCAGTCTGCCTCCTACCTACTTGATGTCTGTTTACCTGCACTGTCATCATTGTAGGGGCCTCAGAGCATTACTTTGCCCAGGGGCCCATGATGCTATTAAGACAGCCCTGCATAAGCCCTTAGTTCAAGTGTGCAGGCAGAAGGGTGTGCTTAGGTACAGTAAGAAAGCCCTTTCTCCCCTCCTCCAGATGAAAAAAGAAAAAAACAACGAAGACTCCTGGGATGTATGACATAATTTTGTTCTAGGCATGAAACTAGGAAGCATCTCAAGAAATGTAAAAAAAAGGCTAAAGCAAGTTTATATATATATATATATATATATATATATATATATATATATATATATATATATATATATATATATATATATATATATATATATATATATATATATATATATACCTTCCTATCTATATACTAATGCTAGCAGCATAAGGATTACAAATTGTTGATGTTAATTTTTATCACTATGTGATTAGTGATAAAATATCACTGAATATTAGTACAGGATGTCAAAATATTTTTAGTACTATGCTTTTATTAATTATGTTCTTACATGCCCAGCTTCATTACATTAGTGAATCTATTTTTTGATCATTTTAATTGTAGTATTTCTTTCTTTAGAAGAATCACTTTCATGCATTAATTTATGATGCCTATTGCAAAAAACATTTTAGAAACCCATAGTAAAGAACATTTAGAAATGGAAACAGGAAAGGAAAACCACAGGTACAGTAGCTGAGCTTTTAGTACTTGGGTCTATCTGTAATTAGTAGTTACTCTGTGGTGACTGCTCAGAACTCTGTAAGTGAATGGTCTGTGTGTCAACCTAAGGAAACATTTCTATTTGTAATGTTCACGTATGAGTAACATCATTCAGATTTATATTTATAGATTGTGACTTTTATTTAGAGTTCCCCCTTAATGACTTCTGTACCATTTTTAAGGAAAACAGACACTGCACATTTATATTTCTGATTCTTTTTCAGTGCAAGAAATGTATTCCAGAAGATTCAATTTTAGGTTACAAATTATTATATAAGGAGAAAATGAATGTCACAGCAGAGTAAGGAATCATTTTTTCCCAGCTATTCATTTTAGAAGAAGATATAAAAGGTACACAGTAACATTAAATTTTGCAGTATCGTCGACAAAATAAATATGCAATTTAAAAAAAGAATTAACAAAAAGATGGATAAAAATTATATATTTTTTTTTTTGTGCGTGTACTCGAGAGAGATGCCGGACTGCAGGAGTTGGGAGTAGGCAGGCCTCCCCCAGAGGCAATCTGCCACCTTTCTCCATGCCCCTGGTGGCAATGACGGGTGTGTGAGGGGGTCCTCCCACACAGTCCGCCCTACCTGCTCCGCTTTGAAGCCCAACGGGGCAGAGGGACTCCCTATAAGGGAGTGAGAGGATTTGCCCGCTCAACCAGCCCCGTTAGTCCTTCGCCTCTCTTTTTAGAGACCGCGTGGTCAAAGTGCGTGCATGTTAACCCAATTTCGAGTGCGTGTGTAAGTGTGGTGGTTTTTGTGGGAGGGGGGTGGGCGTACTAAGCGCAGGCTTACCTCACATAGCACACCCACCGGGAGCCGGGCTGAGACCACCAAACTCAATTCACATGTAGCTGAGACCGGGATCCGAACCCCTAGCTGCAGAGGTGAATGGCTTGTCAGCGCAGTGCCAATCGCGTTGAGCCACCACAGCTCCCGTTAAAAATTATATTTAATATGAATATATTATTTTCGGAAAGCTTAAGACTGGGTTTTCAGGGCAAAAAAGCTTCAGAAACAATTGGAAGTATCACCGATAAAATATTCTATCCTGCATAGAAAACTGCCTATCTATTCTGCTAGCATGTTAGCACCCATGTTGTAGTTTAACTACTACAGATGTCACAGATGGCAAAACTTCATCTGAGTCTAAAGTATTCTCATGACCAGAATTTGAACTTGCCACTGTAACTCCACCACCACTCTTTTCAACCCTGCTCATCATCTCAGTCCTTCCAGAAATTGTCTCATTTTTTAATTTATTGCTGATCATAAATGAAGGTTGGATTATGCAGGAAACCTCTGGCCTAATAAAAATGCTTTAAATTTTAAGCATGCACATTTGAATTTCTGGAGTGTGCATATTTACTTTGGAGGTTCAGAGAGATATAGTGAAGTATTATCTATTTACAGTCACAGGCTAAATGTGCTGGGGTACATGGCTTTGCACTACTTGTGATGGCATGGTTCCATTTCTACCAACCCTTACTCCATCTCTGGTTCTAAGATAAAGTACACTCCCCAGTGCAGAGATTATTATTATTATTATTATTATTACAGGTACTTATATAGCACCATCAATTTACACAGCGTTTTACATTTACATTGTACATTCACATCAGTCCCTACCATAGGCGTGCACACAGGGTGTGTCAGGTGTGCCAGATTCCCCCTGTTTATACCCCTGATATTTCACCAAAGCCCCCTAATGAGGCTCATAAAAATATTGTAAAAAAAATAATAATTAAAAAAATAAAATTGGGACACTGTCAGTATATATACACATGCACACACACATAGGTGTTTGAGCTTTCAGGTGCACACCCTAATGCAATAGGCTGTGCACACCTATGGTCCCTACCCTCAAGGAGCTTACAATCTAAGGTCCCTGATGCCACGTACACACGATTGGAATTTCCGATGAAAAAAGTCCCATGGAAATTCCAATCGTGTGTGGGCCCCATCTGACTTTTTTCTGTCAGTGTTTAGAAATAAAACATGTTTTGTTTTTTTCCGATGGAAAAAAAACAATAGGAAATTCCTATGGTCTGTGTGCAACTCCAACAAAGAAAAAACCCACGCATGCTCAGAATCAAGTCGACGCATGCTCGGAAGCATTGAAATTCATTTTTCTCGGTTCGTCGTAATGTTTTCTGTCACCTCGAATTTAGTCTGACAGTGTGTATGCAAGACTGATGAAAGTCAGCTTCATCGGAATTCCGACGGAAAATTCCATCAGATTTTATTTCATTGGAAATTTCTAGGGCCTAGTTGTAGACCAAAGCCAAGTAACCTACCAGCATGTCTTTGGTGTGTGGGAGGAAACCCATGCAGGCACAGGCAGAACATGCAAACTCCAGGCAGACAGTGCCATGGTTGGGATTTGAACCAGCGACCCTTTTTACGGCTAGGTAAAAGTGCTACCCACTACACCACTATGCTGACATACCTTTTTATTTTATTTTGTGGTCCTGAGTGTTAGGAGTGAGGCAGTGGGCTGCTCTGTAATTCATAAAGGTTATGCATATACTGTAACATTTTATACAAAAACTTAATACATTTTTTATATAACCCCATCCTTAGGGATGCAATATTGTTAGTTATTACTGCATATTAGCTTTTTTCTTTTTCTGGAATTACATGGGTGTGGCCTTCAGTAGACATTGCGACTCTTTGCAGGTTTAATTAACTTGACAAGTCTGGTCTAGTTCTAACCTTCACCACTTTTCCTGATAACTGCTGAACAGTGAGAACCCACAAATGTCATGCCCCCTTATATCGGACATTTCTGAAGCCTGCAGAACAAAACCTACTGATCTTACCCCTCAGAGAAGTCACATGTGCTCACTCACTTTTGAGGACTTCTCACTTGGGCAAAGGTTCCATCCATTTAGCATAAATCTGCCAGTCACATAGGGGCTCATTTATTAAGCTTTGTTATGGCCTACGTTCAGACATACTACTGCTTTAATGTGTACCTGTGCCCAGAGTATGGGCATTACACTAGTTATATGTTTCTAACAAGCAGTAAAAAAGCTTAAAAAAAAAGCCATCTCTGTCCTCTGATGCTGTTTTACTATGAAATTTTCCCACAAAGATCACAACAAAAATGGTTGAATTTTAGTCAGTTTCTAACAACTAAGCTGCTTAGATTAGTGAGCTGAAAGCCTGACAAGATCTGCTCCCAGTAGAATTAAGGTAAAGCAGAGCTCCACCCAAAAGGGGACGCTTTGCTTATCTGCCTCCCCCCCTCCGTTGCCACATTTGGCACCTTCTGGGGCTCCCACGTTCGGCTCAGTTCGCTGCGGTGAAGTGAGCGAGAAGTTTGCCCCCCCCCCCGCAGCTGGTCCATTGAGAAAGCACAGCGTGATTCGTGCATGTGCAGTAGAAAACCGGCTATGAAGCTTCAAGGTTTCACTGCTTGTTTCCCTTAGCCAAGATGGTGGTGGCAGCATGTGAGAGACAATTCAAGAATTGGTACATGTGAGAACCCCGCTGGGTGCCTTGACAGGTACAGTAACTACCCTAATAGTAAAAGTCAGCAGTAATGCTTTAAAGTGGTTGTAAACCCTTACAAACTACTTTTTGCTACAGGTAAGCCTATAATATGGCTTACCTGTTGCTACCCTGGATATCTATGCATACTAGCTCATTATACCTTTGTCTTGCAGGTGTTTTTATATTTTTGTCAATATGGGTTTACAACCACTTTAATATGCATCTGCACACAGGTTCACTTTAGGCCACATTCACACCTGAGCGTAGCGTTTTCGGTAATTTTTTCTGGCGTTTCACACGTATTCGCGCGTTTGCATACAGCGTTGTCCGATGTTTTTGAACTTTGTTGTTTTTTATTTTAGCCAATAGGAAAAATGATCATCTCTTTCATCACTTGTTGCTATGTTTGTAGATTTTTTTGATCTTCTTCCTGAATGAATGTTCTATTTCACAGAACAGATTAAAGCGACAAAACGCCCGTAGAAACGCTCGTTGTCGTGTTAGCCGCTTGAATTGAGCGTTTCCATTAGTTTCTATTGGAATACAAACGTTCAAAAACGCCCAAATCAGCCCGATTCGCATGACAAAAAAGGGTCCAGAACTTGTTTGAGCTTCAGGCGTTTTGAAGTGGAGATGTGAACCATCTCCATTGAGAATAATGTATTTTTTTCCCCTCTAGCGTTTTATAGCTTCAGGCTTCAGGCTACAAAACGCTCAGGTGTGAATGCGGCCTTAAGAATAAAAATAACAACCGTGTGCTTTACAATATGCTTTGTGCTTTGCTTACTTAGGGGATTTTAGTGCAAGCAAAGCCCAAATAATTTTAATAAATAGGGAAAAAAGTGTGGAGAGGAATGGGAACTCTCCTCTGTCTATTTTCTTATGTAGGAGTGTTCATTCACACTGTACTCTGCATTTTATGAATTCAATGTTAAGTGCAGATACAGTTAGGAGTAATCATTGCAATACCCTGTGGTGTATGGAGACTGGTATCAGCTTTCCACTTTAAATGGTCCCCTAAGTGACAGATTTCCACAGTTGCAGGGAAGCCCTCCCATCATGCTGTCACCTGTCTGCTAATAAAGAGTTTCTGTCACAGAGAGATCAGAAGGAGGACGTTGACAAGAGTCAAGCATGATGCCAAGGATGTGATCGTTTTTAATTGCCCAGAGGACAGACTGGAGGTGATGCAGGGATGGGGGGATGCTGCAGGGCTGAAGTACTGGATGGTGGTGCCACTCACTTTACCATAACGGCAAGAATGTGTCAGTCACAAACCAATAATTTAGCCACTTACATATATTTTCTTCCCCGATGATGGATACTAATGTGTATATACGTGTGTATATTCCTTTGCTGTAGAAAATCAATACACTGTTTAGCTGTAAAAACAGATAAGAACATACAAAATAAATAAACAGTACAACAACCTTTTAATTCCGAACTGTAGCAATTGGACTGCTGGCCACTCAATCATAAAGAGTGTACTTGGTTTCATCTATAACAGTTTGACAGCACAAGCTCTGCTTCTCTTTATCTCTAGTCATTCTTCGCAGTTCATTGAGCCAGAAGACACCCTGAATGATGTATGTGATATTTCTCATTCCTCTCTCAGAGCACCTGTGCAGGGCGCTGTGAGGTAAAAGGTGACTAAAAGCCCGCCGCTGTGCATAATATATTAAAATCGCCCTAAGTACATTTTCACAGATTCACATTCAGTATGACGCCAGTGCCTCCACATAGACAAGCTGAAAGTTTTATGTTATGAGATGTAAAAACTATTTTAACATAAATCTATTCTCCTTGTGAGTTAAAAAGACATACTAGTCAGTTTTTTCTTCATATACTTCTGTAGCTGCTCTCTTAAAGAATGTTGGCCCAGATTCACATAGAATCGCGGCAGCGTAACGTATCGTAGATACGTTACACCGCCGCAAGTTTTCATCGCAAGTGCCTGATTCACAAAGCACTTGCGAGAAAACTTCCGCCGGCGGACTCCGGCATAAGCCCGCGTAATTCAAAGGGGCGTGTGCCATTTAAATTAGGCGCGCTCCCGCGCCGGACCTACTGCGCATGCTCCCTTTTGAAATTCCCACTGTGCTTTGCGCGAAGTGACGTCATTTTTTCGAACGGCGACGTGCGTAGCGTACTTCCGTATTCCCGGACGTCTTACGCAAGAAGCAAACATTTTCAAATTTTGGCACGGGAACGACGGCCATACTTTATACAGCACATACGTGTGCTGTGTAAAGTTAGGGCACCAAAAACGACAACTAACTTTGCGACGGGAAACTAGACTAGCAGCGACGTAGTGAAAGCGAAAAACCGTTGTGGATCGCCGTAACTACTAATTTGCATACCCGACGCTGGTTTACGACGCAAACTCCCCCCAGTGGCGGCCGCGGTATTGCATCCTAAGATCCGACAGTGTAAAACAATTACACATTATCTCGGCTGTGAATCTGGGCCGTTGTGTGTAAATTTCCTGGAAATAAAATTTTGTCATTTTCATTATTGCACCCATAGTTCCATGGTGCAGAATGCTATTTCTCTTCTGTATGTAGTAATGCAAGACTTGAAAATGATTTTATGAACACAGTTAGGTCATATATATTTAAATCAGTCAGGTTAAAGATCTGACTTGGAATAAACTGACTTAACTTATACCCTAGAATTCATAAAGACTGGTGCAGACAGATTTTGCAAATCTCGTGTGTGTTCTAAAAGTGGCACAGCGTGCACCAAACTCTCAGCCCAGACCCCCACCAGGCATCAACTCTGACGCATTTCACTCCACCCACCGATGCTTACCCAAGAGTAAGCTCCGGTAGGTATAGTGAAATGTGTTTGAAGCATAGCCTGGTGGGGGTCCAGGCTGAGACTGCCATTCAATATCATTCAGCAAGTCTTGATTTGATGTGTGGCTCCCGGGACAACTATCACTCCCTACAAATTCTAGACATATACATTAGATGAGTCATAGACAAGCTCCCTTCCTTGCCAGCACTCACAGCGGTGGGCACAGGACTCAATTTCACATACATATCCTTTGTTCACTGTCTAGAACTTGTACTTGAATTTGGCATATGCTGTGCCACTTTCAGAAAGCATGCAAGACACTTTTGCAAAATCTGTCTGCACCAGGGTCTCTCTCTGTACACCAAAAGAGAGTTGATCCCAATTAGTTCCAATTTCGTAAGATATAAACTGTATTTTATTTTGCATTTGGTTCATTCTTTGTGCCACGATTTAAAAGTGACACATTTTAAAACTACCTGAATTTGGTGCTCAAGCTGCTGTCAGAAACCAAAGTGTTGCAAATGCTTTGCGAATTTGTCGCAATGCATTAACAGGAGGGATTAACACTAGAAAAGTGGTTCAGCAGCTTTACTGAATTTTTCCCATAGACTGTAAACTTCTAGGAGTGGGTGCCATTTTCCTCGAAAACTTGCACATCATTTTAATATGATGTCTGATAGGCTTCCCAGTGGTAATTCACACCCTCCCAGTCTCTTTGGTCTCCTTTAAATTCCATCCCACAGTCAATCAGAAGGGTTATATCATAAGACACAATCAATCACATTAAAGTATTGCCACAAATCGTTTGTCAGTACCTGTCTCCATACTGTTCTAGGATCACTGTGTTGAGGTAGTTACCTTGGGGCAGATCCACAGAGATCTGCACCGGCGCAGCGTATGGGAGAGTTACAGCGGCGTAGTGTATCTTTTGCGGCGTAAGGGCGCCTAATTCAAATCGGCGAGTAGGGGGGCGTGTTTCATTTAAATGAAACGCGTCCCCGTGCCGAACGAACTGCGCATGCGCTGTCCCTAAATTTCCCGCCGTGCATTGCGCTAAATGACGTCGCAAGGACGTCATTGGTTTTGACCTGGACGTAAATTACGTCCATCCCGATTCACGAACGACTTACGCAAAAAAAAAGAAAAAAATTCAAATTTTGCCGCTGGAACGACGGCCATACTTAACATGGCAAGTCTAACTATACGCCGCAAAATAGCAGCTTTAACTATACGCCGGAAAAAGCCGACTAGAGACGACGTAAGAGAATGCGACGGTCGCGCGTACGTACGTGGATCGTCGGAAATAGCTAATTTGCATAATCGACGCAGAAAACTACGAGAACTCCACCCAGCGGACGCCGAAGTATTGCATCTAAGATCCGAAGGCGTACAAATCCATACGGCTGTCGGATCTAACCCAGATGCCGTTGTATCTTGGTTTGAGGATTCAAACCAAAGATACGACGCAGGAAATTTGAAAGTACGCCGGCGTATCAGTAGATACGCCAGCGTACTCTCTCTGTGGATCTGCCCCCTTGTCTGTACAGTCTAGTTACTCCTCATATGTATCAGCATTAAATCATCCGTGCTGAGAGCCATTCTCATTACTTTTGAAGTTTTTTTTAAAACAAATCATCACCATCCCTAGGCCAGTCATCTTCTTGTGGCGGTGGGTAGGGGAAACCACCCCCAACCCCCCCCACCCCCTTGGGAGAAGACAGTGATTATTGCTTTTGGCTATCGTAAATTAATCCCAGCAGGCTGGTTGTACCTAAGTTGATCAATCAACTTGGTACATTCAGCCTGCCCATACACAGTTCAAATCTCGGCTGGTTCCTGCTGAACTAGCCGAGATTTTAACCGTGTATGGCCATCCTTAGTGAGTCTATTATAGCAATTCTGGGCTATCATTAGCCTGCCTAAATCTCAGCACATCATCAGTGGCATTCCATTTTTTATAACCTTTTTTGACACTTTCGTCACTGACAACAGCAATTATTATTGCCAGTTATTTTTGTGGTTAGCCTTCGCTAGGCCATTATATATTCTGTATAAATTAGCAGCTCAGGCTGGTCACGCATCAAAGTAGCCGGCTTGAGTAGGATCAGATTTACATTTCGTTAATTGTCAAGGTTTAAGGTAGGGGCAGGAAGTATATTGTAAGTTATGGGCACACAAATTTGAGATTCTGTGTGGTTTCCTGGCTGTCATGTGTGTCTCAAAATCTCTTTGCTCTGGAAACCACCCACTTTCTTTTCTTTCTCTTTTAAATTGCTGACAAGCCACAATGCACTATAAAATATACATTGATTTTGGTATCTCTCAGTCATATAATGTTGTATTAATGTAAATTCCAAGTGCAGATTTCTCCATTGTGCCTTGCACAGTATTTACAGACCTGTCTGTAAACCGCACACATTAAAGTTGTTTTCTTGTAGTGCGTCAGACAAACGTCTTAATCATCAGTAAATGTAAGAAAGAATAATTATATAACCTTTTGGTGCAAAACTGTGTTTGGAAAAAGTATTACTTATGCTAATAAAAGGTTTGGATTTAACAACCGGTCTGTAGACCACATAGAAAGCATACATTTAAACTTGTGCCAGAAAGAAAAAGAATGATATTAAAACCTTGTCAGGTAAAAAAAATCTACTGTGCTTTTGTTAATTACCTTTTTTTTGTAAAGTACATGTAAACTCTAACAATAAATGGCTCTTATTTGCCGCCTTTTGGTATGTTAAAAATAGCATTGCAAGTATTTTATTATTTCTGTTTTGACGAGTGCAAAAAGATATTTGTTCATCCATTCAGAAATCTTGTGAGCTGCTATCTGTATTCTCTGCCTCTGGACTATAATGAGTAAACAATGTCCCCAGCTATCTCAGTGGACAACAAATCAGCTCTTCTTCTTATGAAGAAGAGAGTGAGGTGGTATGTAGTTCTAACATGGTGTAATGTACTGTAATGCTGCATACACAGGATCGATCCATCCAATGAGAACGGACCGATGGACCATTTTCATCGGTTAACCGATGAAGCTGACTGATGGTTCGTCTTGCCTATACACCATCAGTTAAAAAAACGATCGTGTCAGAACACGGTGACGAAAAACACAACGACGTGCTGAAAAAAACGAAGTTCAATGCTTCCAAGCATGCGTCGACTTGATTCTGAGCATGCGTGGATTTTTAACCGATGGTCGTGCCTACTAACGATCGATTTTGTCCTATCGGTTAGGAATCCATCGGTTAAATTTAAAACAAGATGGCTTTTTTTTTTTAATTTTAAATAACCTATGGGGCCCACACACGATCGGTTTTGACTGATGAAAACGGTCTATCAAACCGTTGTCCTCTGTTTAACCTATCGTGTGTACAAGGCCTTAGCCTAACATACTTCCTGTCCTAGGGTGACAACACTGCGAAGTATGGTTGTCACCCTAGGACAAGAAATTAATTTATAGCAGGATTACCAGGTTAAAATATAGGAAAAAAGTGTAAAAATAAAAACGAAACAAATGAAGCCACCACATGTACCGGTGCAGCAGTTCCCACATCACATCTCTCCCGCAGGCAGTTCACACTGCCCTCTGCAAACCATTGCGGGTGTCAACACAATGTTAATGACACCCCCAGATCGGTATCGCAGTGCAAACTGTGAATTCGGACAGGAATCAGATTGCATGGGTGCAAACAGCAATGCGATCTGATTCCAGTGCAGGAAAAGAAAGTCCCTGTACCTTTTTTATGCAAATCCAATGTGAGTTCAGCCACACAACTATATGGCTGAACTCACATTGTGCAGACATTGCATGTGATCGGCACAGCAGTGCGGGTGCGAATCACATGCAATAGTGTGTTCACAATAGTGTGAACCCGGGCTGAAGCTGCAATAATATTAATTCTTGTTCTTGGGCTTATATATGCTTTAAGCAAACTGCTCTCATCTAATGTGCTGCTACTTCTATGGTTAATCCTTGAAAGCTATAACAAAGAAAAATTGCAGTGCTCAGCAGAATATAAAAAAAAAAAAAAAACACCAAAAAGTGTTATAATAGTGAGTCCAACACAATATTCAAAAGAATCCAACATAGAATAGTTCTTATGAAGACATATCAAGTAATATGATTTAGGTGATCCCCCTCTTCTATTGCTTCAATCATCCAGTGCGGCCTCCATCAATGTCAGAAAAACACACTTACCAGATATAGTTGCTGTCTAATGAATAGAAAATCAAAAATCGCATATGATAAGATCTAGGTCATTAGAGGTATGTAGTCATCATTAGCTTGCACTTATCCCCTCTATCCGAATCACAGGACCCTCTTCAGAATGTATCCAAGTGTATGGATCATAACCAGGAAGTTTTGTTTACTCATGGTAAAAACAGTTCAGCATATCCCATCCGTAGTGATAAGTCACCAATGATAAATAAGAAAAAATCTCATGGTGCAGTATTTATTGGTAAACCAGCATAAAAACAGACATATAAAACAATTGTGCCTATAGCACTTACATAAAAAAACGCCAATCCAACCAGGGATAATGGCGGCAGGACCTCAAATGCAAAACATCACGTGTGAAATAGTAAGCTTGCACTTAAATTAATCGCCGCCAATCTGAAACAAAGTGACGGCCATGACCTCAGACGTTATATAGTAATAAACTTCTACAGCTGTTTTGTGCAAACACGCTTCATCAGGAGTGTAAAACGTTTAGAGGATAGAGGGGATAAGTGCAAGCTAATGATGACTACATACCTCTGATGACCTGGATCTTATCATTTGTGATTCTTGCTGTTCTATTCATTAGGCAGCAACTATATCTGGTGAGTGTGTTTTTCAGACATTGGTGGAGGTCACAATGGGTGATTAAAGCACTAGAGGAGGGGGATCACCTGAATTATATCACTTGATATGTCTTCACAAGAACTATTCTATGTTGGATTCTTTTGAATATTTTCAATGTTTTTATTGTGCTGAGCGCAGTAATTTTGCTTTGTTATTTTAATCACAGTATTTTGTAGATCTACACTAATTGCTAGCAGCTTTATACCATTAAGCGCTGACACCATATTTTCTTAATCATTAAAAGCTGATTGGATCCATTTAAATGTTATTATGGATGTAAGTCCACTGAATATACTGTATATAAAAATGTCCCTTTGGCTACCCCTTTTTTCTCTACGGTTAAGCCTGTTTTGGGGTAAAATGCATTCATGTTTCATGTTTTGACAGCTAGCAAGATCTTGAAATAAAGTTTTTACTGTGGTGACATCCTGTTAAATCTTGGAGTGTTTGATACAATTCAAGGAAATTTAAATGCAAAGAAATCATACTTCTTAGCAAAAAACAAATATAAGAAAGAAAGAGAAATTATACTACATTATCTGGTCATGGAGGGTCAAAAATATGTGTGCTTTTTGTGCATTACAATGTCTTGTTGAACATATTTGAACATAATTAAAGCCTTTTGCACATAATAACCAGCATTTAGTCCAAACAAAAAGAAAACACGTTGTTGTGCATAATTTCACACAATTTTAAGTCACAATAGAAAATAAAGAGCAGTTATTCTTTAGTACCAGCTTTCTGCTATTAGCTATCATCCATCATATGAGACATTAGTAGTACCCAACAATACCAAGACCTCTTTCTTACTTCTTCTCATCATAAGTGCAATACAGAGTCCAAACCCAAGAGAACTTCATCATTCCCTGTTGATACCTAAAAGAAGAGAGAGGGGGCAAGAAAATAAAGTTGTTACACTACAGCTACTTATAGTCAGCCCAACTCACAACCAAAAAAGTGTATTTTTTCTTGTATCTATTACCTACCGGTAATAGTCATCTATCATTGAGTGCCTGGGCAGTAAACAGAAAAAAGTAGTCAGTCTTCCACTTGCCTGCTTACTAAGTGTTTGTCTGAACAAGTAGTGCAGACACTGAGAAAATCAGGGTCTAACCCAGGTCCACGTTTACAAAATGCTTTATATATAAGTGGTAAAATGTATAGAAAATACACACAACATTGTTAGCAATGGTCAGTTGAGGAAAGGTAAGTAATTGAACATACAGTATATATTTTTCCATATTTGAACTGAAGTCATACTTAAACTAGAACATTGATGCTTGCTTCCTAGCCAAAAGAAACATTTTATAATAAATGGATAGAATTAGCAACTTACGTAAAAACCTTGAAAGGAAAATATAAACACAAGATGGTTAATTTTTTCACTCAGTTAAAACATAAAAAATGTCCAGTCTCATTTAAAAAATGTTAAAGTATAAAGATTCATCACTGCACATACTTGCTGTACTACATACATTGCAAGCAGGAAACTAGTCCCTAGTCATCTATGGCCTTGAAACCTACCGGTTCACTTCCTAACTTTGACTCTTATTTACTAGCAGATGTTCAAAATGGCCCCTTTAAACTTTCATAGAGCAATTTAACCACTAGAACAGTTTAATCACTGCCGTAACCTGCGTTCACTTAGAAAACACAGAATAAGAAAAAGAACAATTACTGACATCTAATAGTAAATATTGGCAATTGGATAATGCATTGTCTGTAGGGGAGAGTTAAAAAACTTGTTAACACAGAATTTGGTGCAGTTGTGCATAGTAATAAATCAGCTTCTAGGTTTTATTGTCAAAGCTTAGTTGAACTTAGAAATTGATTGGTTACTAGGTACAGCTGCACCATATTCTGTGTGCACCAGTTTAAGTAAATCTGCCCCTGTGACTATAATGAGCATTGATGGTGTCATAGTACCGAACAACTGTAGTCCTAGTTTGATGTGAGTATTGATTTTTTTGCATTAAATAATTTGAGATATCTATAAAAGAGATCAGCAGTATTCTTGGTAGCAAAAATTTGATTTGGCTATCTTTCTTTTTGAATACACGCACTGAATGATACTTTTTTTTAAATTATTTTAGATATATTTTCTATTAATAAGGAATAATGTCAAAAATGCATAATTAATTTAGTGTAAAGGAAGTGCACAGTAGAAGAATATTTCTGTCTTATCCGTTATGTAACCTATTTAACTCCTAAAGACTTCTTCGGTGCACATTTGGGGATAGTATTTTGTGATGGTATATCAGCATATAAGGGGTCAAAGTTTCTAAGCGGTTGAATTCCAAAGTGATGACACCGCCACTCATCGTAGTAATTACTGTACAATTACTGAAAAGGCAATGACCTTTAGGTTGGAATTCTGTAATCATTTTTATGTTCTAATGTGGAGGGGTGTAATTTAACCTTTAAATACTTTGTATCAATTACGGCAGAGTATCTATTTCATGTCAGGGTTTAAAAGCAGGGGAAATAAATAATATTATAGTATTCAGTAAATTCAAAAGAAGGAAACATTCCTGGTAATTAAACTGCTACTGTTCAAGTCCGTTGAGCTTGACCTTGGATACAAATGCTCCTTATCTCATTATGTAAGTTACAAATACAATCTACATTTTTAAAAGACAATGTTTCATTTTCATTTGACTTTACTTGTAATTAGCATGTGTCAGTTTTATGCTACAAGTATCTATTTCCATAATCGGAAACTTGAATATCTTAATGGGGATTAAACCACCATGAGCTGCCCCATCAACTTTTATTTGCTGCACTCCCCTTTTTACTGTCAAGTCTTAATTATTCAAATGCTTCATTATTTTGCCAGCTTTTTGGTAGCATAAAAAGGTCACTTAAAAAGTTTTCTTAAGAATAAGTATGGTTGAATCCTTACTTCCTATATCCTTGAATGACCTTCCAGGACCTCTGCTTTGACATTCATCCTTCAACAGAAATGCAAACATACATTAGTATAGCTGGTCCTCATAACAGTAACTCATCGAGGACATGCAGAGCACAAAAGTTGGCCCGTGCATGAGTATTGTTGTGGAATGTACACCTGAATTCCAAAGGGCACATCTTGGGCAGCACCAAATGGGTGCAGTGTCCTTAGGTTTGGGGACACTGCATAACAAAACTATGAACCATACAATAAAATGTAGCATATAGTTCCCTAGTTATAGATTTGTCTTAGGCCAGACACTAAGTTGAATCATAGAAAACAATAAGTGCAACAATTGGGACATAGTATCCCAACAGAAAATTTGTAGGTGAATCAACTTGATTTATTCACCTACAAATTTTCTGTTGGGATACTATGTCCCAATTGTTGCACTTATTGTTTTCTATGAGTTATATTGTTTAATAGGAGGATCCTATTAATTATTAGGACGAATCAACTCAACAGCACACTTGATATTATTCCCAGACAGATTCAGGCATTTTTACATCAATTTTTTTCACTAAGTTGAATCAGTCTGATGCCGCGTACACACCATCACTTTATGTGATGAAAAAAAATGACGTTTTTAAAAACGTCACTTTAATTGACTGTGTGTGGGGGAAAACGTCGTTTTATGTCTTCTAAAAAACGACCAAAAAAAATTGAAGCATGCACTTTTTACTTCACAGAAATTGACCGTGTGTAGCAAAAAACGTCGTTTTCTAAGACGTTTTTTCATCCACGCATGCCCAGAAGCTACTTATGAAGCAAGCTTCAATGGTAAAACGTGGTGGAACGTAACCTCACTTTGCAAGAACATTGTGAGAAAAACGATGGTGTGTAGGCAACTTCGTCTTTGAAAATTGAAGTTTCAAAAACGTCATTTTTTACTTCACAGAAAGTGTCGTTTTTTTTTCATCACATAAAGTGATGGTGTGTATGCGGCATCACACATGTAGGTAAAAACTGCCTGAGCCCCTTCTGTACAGTACTTTACTCTTTTGGTTCTTGCACATGATGTCACCAGCAGTAAAGGACTGGGAGCAGCTGCTATGCTATTGGGTATGCTATTGGCACTGCAATAAACAAGGCTGGTCACATGGATTTTACCATTATTATCTTTGTGTCCAGCACTATAGTCCACTATTGCCAGAACTCTATGCAGTACCAGAGACAGATCTGACATGCTAGCAGCTTTTTATAGTCTCCAAAAACATATTGCAAAGTGACAGTTGCATTTCTAATTAGACTCTATGCATTAGCACTAAAAACCTAGCTGTCACTTTTATACCCAATGGAAAAAGCAGTGCAGTTAGCAGTTGCAGCCAGTAAAGCTCCATCGACATGCATCACAAAGCTGCAAGCACTGGATGCTACCCTGTAAAATAAGGTTTCTTACCCAGGGTTTTATAACACTGTTGTTCAAATTAATACAATTTCCAGTGAGTATCATGCTCTGTTAGTCTATCCTGTGAGCATCTCTTCTGAGCACCAATGCACTGTAATGCCTTGTACACACGGTCGGACTTTTGACTGTGCAAAAGTCCACCATGAGTCCATCGGAAATCCGATGGAAAGAAACAGGTTCTCTATCTAAGGTCCGTCGGACTTCCGAAAAAAAAAAGTCTGATGGAGGCTATACATGGCTGGACTCTCCTAGAAAAAAAGCCCGTCTGACTTTTTTTTCTCTGAAAATCCGGCCGTGTGTATGAGGAATTAGGGCTTGTTTACACATGCTTCAAAACATGGCATTGGACACCCTTTTTTTAAAGTATTCTGAATGCCAATGAAAGCATTTGTCACTAAATAAAATAGTTAGCTTACAGTCCTGAGTTAGTGAGTGAGTGAATAACTTGTATAGCGCTACAAATGCGAACTGAATTGCCTCAAGGCGCTTGGCATCCATTCCTTCTATTTAGCCTTCAGAATAGGTGGGTCTTGAGTTTTTTCCTGAAGGCCTGGTGATTCCCTTCCGTTCGGATATTTACTGGTAGTGCGTTCCACAGTCGCGGTCCTTGGACTGCAAATCTTCGTTCTCCTTTAGTCTTGTATCGGGCCTTGGGGATTTGTAGTAGATTTTGGTTAGTTGATTGAAGAACGTGATTGGGGTTGTGATATATTTTTTTCTGTGTGTCAGGCAGAGGGCCTTGAATGTGACTTGATCCTTTACGGCCAGCCAGTGGAGTAAACTCAGGGAGGGAGTAATTGATTCCCAGTGTTTTTTCCCTGTTACCAGTTGTGCCGCCGTGTTCTGAACGACTTGTAGATGGGCAATCTGGTATTTTGGGAGTCCGAGGCAGAGGGAGTTTGCATAATCGAGCCTGGAGTTGATTATTGTTCCCACCACTACTGTGGTGTCTTCTTTCGGGATGAAGGGAACAAGTCTTCGTAGCAGATGCAGAAGATGGTGAGATCCGCTGACTACTGACCCAATTTGTGCATCCATTGTCATGTCGCAGTCAAAAATGACTCAGAGGCTTTTGACTTTGGTGCTAGGGGTAATGGTTTCTCCCAAGATGGGCGGGGGCGTCCATGGCATCCTTGCAAGTCTCTTTTGGCTTGCGTGGAGCAGAAGGAGTTCTGTTTTTAAACCATTCAGTTTAAGGTGACTCTCCGTCATCCAGTTGTATCAAAGTGAGGCATTTTTCTAGACCGAGGTATTGGTCCTTTTTGTTGTTTATACAAAAGTAGAGTTGAGTGTCATCAGCGTAGGAATGGTAGAATAGATCCTGGTTACTGATAATTTTGAGGAGTGGGCAAAGGTAAATATTGAATAGCATTGGTGACAGGGGTGACCCTTGAGGGACTCCACATGTCACGGTACATGCTTCAGAAGTGAAGGGTCCTAGTTTCACTATCTGTGATCAATTTTCCAGAAATGATGAGAACCAGGGTAGGTCCTGTTTACATATTGATTTAAAGACCAAATAATATACACCAATTAGGGTTATTGTTTAGCAAAAATATGTAGCAGTATAAATTTTGGCTAAAATGTATGAAGAAAAATTACTAACTTGCAAAATGTTATAACAGAAACCAAGAAAAATTCATTTATATAGCGCTAAAAAAAAAAACAACGGTAATTAAATACCACCAAAAGAAAGCTCTATTTGTTTGAAAAAAAGGACAAAAAAATCATATGGGTACAGTATTGTATGTCTCAGTAATTGTCATTCAAAATGTGAGAGCACCGAAAGCTGAAAATTGGTCTGGTTGGGAAGGGGGTTTAAGTTCCCAGTGGTCAAGTGGTTAATGAGCCCTTAAGCCTCTTACACACGACCGAGAAACTCATCGTAAAAGAAAAATAATTTTCCTTGACGAGTTCCTTGTCAGGCTTGACGAGAATCTTGTCAAGCTTTCTTTGCGTACACACTGTCAAGACAAAATCTCTTAGTTCTCAAACGCGGTGACGTACAACACGTACAACGGCACTATAAAGGGGAAGTTAAATTCCACTGGCATAACCCTTGGGGCTGCTTTTGCTAATCTCATGTTACTAGGTGTTAAGTAAAAGTTTGGTAAGAGACGATTCGCGCTTTTCAGTCTGTTACAGCGTCGAATGTGCTATCTCCATTACAAACGCTACTCTTACCGAAGGTGCGATCCTGGCTCATACTTTATTCTGAGCATGCGTGGATTTCTAAGCATACACACGAACGTGTTTCTCGTCGTAAACCAGCCTGACAAGAAACACGACGAGGAAATTGAGACTCCCGACGAGGAAAAAGAGAACTTGTTCTCTTTTTTGCTCGTCAAGATCCACGACAGTTTTCTCGGCGAAAAACATACACACGACCTTTTTCCTCTGCAAAAAAGCTCTGCCACCAAGTTTCTTGATAGATTCTGTCGAGGAAAACGGTTGTGTGTGGCTTTATAAGTGTTTTTGCTGAGCAGTTATATGGTGCTACAATTTTCACTGATCACCAATGTATTTGCCAGAGTTAGCATAAATGTCATTATTAATGCTTTCATTTATTATTATTTCTACAACTCACGGATAACAATGTGCTATGATATTCAGATCAGAAAAAAAAATCTAGGGGTTTCCTAAGAACTGAAAGTTTTTTTGAAGGTTCCTTGAGAATAAAAAGTTTGAGAAAGGCTGATCCAAAATTGTGCATTCAACCAGTTGTTATCCATCAGGTAAATGTGACAAATGTTTGGAAAGTGGGTAAAATTTGTGGATTTTCATTTTTATTTTACAGGGTTACAGGCAGGACCAAGAAAGGAAGGAAGGAAAGGGAAGGGAGATGCAGGAGGGGCAGCTGACCCTAGTGTAGTGTTTTCACTCTTTTCCTCACATGCATGTATTGTCATTTATTTTGCCTCCTTGTTTTTTTTGAGAACCTGTAGCGCATTTGTAGATTCAATATTCCATTGCTTTGATTTGCCAGTGGAGCGGGCAGAGCTCAAGGGTATGTGGAAATAATGGTTCTCTTTTGGGCCCATTTTTTAGCTCTAGCTGAAAACCGCCTTTATCTAGATAGAATGGATAGAGCCAGAGGGGGTGTGTATACATGGTTCCCCATTGGGGGCCCATTGAGGCCTTCTGTTATCTATGTGTTATGGAAAATGGGTGATTGTACAAATTTTTACTACTACTGGCTACAATGAAGGGGGCATTCTTCCTTACACTGACCACCAACATAAGTGGGAATTCTTCCCCACAATTACCATGAACATAAAGGGGGATTCTGTTTTATACTGTTAAAATGTGTAAGTGAATTCTACTTTAAACGAATTCAACCTATTTTAATAAAAAGGTTTAATATTCTCTTGTCTTGAAAAAACACTGATTCATGTGTAATAAACTAGGGGAGGCACATTTTGGCATTTTTGCTTTGGGCACCGGATGACCTTGTTCTGGCAATAGTTACAGGATATGTAAACCCTAACAATGAACTTCTCTGTTAAATACACCATTGAAAGCATATTGTTATATCTGTTTGATAAGTGAAAAAAAAAAATACCTACTGATTATGCCAGAATTCCTGTGGACGTATCATTTCCTGTGTTCTCTGCCTGTTCTGCACTCTTTATTAATTATATTGTTCCCAGCTATTTCTGTTAGCTGTTAAACCCAGTGTTGGGACAAGGTCATCAAGCACCCACAGCGAATATGCACCACCTCCTCTTTCTTGGTTTAATACTTATGAGTCAGTGCATTTTCAAGAAAATATTTAAAACATTTTAAAACAAAATAGGTTTAACTGAGTCAAACCAGAATTCACTCACATATTTTAATAGTGTTGAGAAGAATACCCCCTTATATTGGTGATTAGTTAGGAAGAATGCTCCCTTTTGTTGGTGGTCGATGTAAAGGAAAATCCAAAGTCTCTGCAAATACATTATGCTTCAGGACCTACAGAGTCCAACAGCCAAGCAGTCATTACTGCGGTTCTGTGGGTCAACTCAGGTTCATATTTTACTAGATTTTGTCTTTTTGTACACTAAAAAAAAGAACATGGATTAAATCACTTGGGAAAAAACTTCTTGTAACCAGATGCTAATGAAAAAATGGATCACTTCTGGCATTCTTTTGATTTACACTGGATATAGAGAATAAAAACTTCCCATGGAGCTGTGATGTGGCAGAACGATGGTTTTCTTTATCCCATATATCCAATTTCTAGCAGCCCAACAACACCACGGGTTGCATGGGTTGATTACCCTGACACCAATAGTGATCTCAGCTATACCATTGAATGAATGCAAAGAAAATGAAAGAGTGAACTGGGCTAAAGTACAGAAGGGCCAGCCGGAGGTTTGGCAAACCCAATGGGAAGTCTGTGAACCCCAAACATAGAGCTAAACCCTATTGAAGTCTATTGGAGCCTTGTTATTTTTCTGGCCTTTTACAAGGCTCAATTGCAAATAAATGTTTATCTGCCTTTGAAGATGTACCAATGCAAACAACATTTAAAAAATATATTGTTCAGCAGGGTCTTTTCATGGTGCTTGAGGGCAACATTTAAAATACACAATTCATTTAAAAAACATGCTTGGGGGATGCCTTAAAGCTGCACGGAAAGTTATGGAACTATGTAGTTCTTTAACAATGACATTTACTGAAAAAAATGCTGTGAGGTTCCCCTTAAATTCATATCAGACCCTTATTCAGGTTATTTGGCTGGGCTCTGGGGAAGAAGGTAATCGTTCGAAATGTGTCAGGCGGCAGTAGCCCTTGTCTTTTCCTCTATGATCATCTGGGGTGTATTTGGTTCTGCCATTTTGCTACTACTTGTGGAAACTATTTACATTGTGAGCCATTCACCTATGTTTGTGAGTAGTTTTCTTTTTATCCATTTTTATTAAAAATCTATCCAAAGGATAATGCACTCAGCTGATGCGCCCTTTTCTTCCTTTTCCTTATTCAGGTATGCAGCCCAGGTGGTGAGAAAATGGAAGGCAAAAATGCCGCGTACAGAGGATCGGACATTCCGACAACAAAACCGTGGATTTTTTTTCTGACTGATGTTGGCTCAAACTTGCATACACACGGTCACACAAATGTTGTCGGAAATTGCAACAAATGTTGTCGGTGACGTACAACACGTACGTACAGACAAACTGAGAAAAATAATTCAATAGTTCAATAGCCAGTGCGGCTCTTCTGCTTGATTCTGAGCATGCGTGGAATTGTATGCGTCGGAATTGTGTACACATGCTCGGAATTCTCGACAAGTTTTGTTGTTGGAAAATTTGAGAACCAGCTCTCAAATTTTTTATGTTGTAAATTACGATAGCAAATGTCTGATGGTGCCTACACACGGTCGGAATTTCCAACAAAAAGCTCACATTGAACATATGAAATTCCGACCATGTATACACGGCATATGAGTGCATCATCCTATGAACCATACTAGGCAACATGACTTTCAACAAGGGGGTAAATTGCAAGATTTACTAAAGACAAATACACTGTGCACTTTGCAAGTGCAGTTGCTCCAAAGCATGCTGAGCTCTGATAAAGAGGCCCTTGACGCCTTGAAACGCGTAAGCCGGCAGTGACACACCTCTACACACCCCCCTATTTTGGAGTGTGGTTCGAGGGGTATCCATCACAACGTTGCTAATAAGCCTACCATGTCAGTTCTCTTGTAAGTAGTTTTCTCCTATCATTTTATTTGATTAAACCCGTCAACGGTAACACACTAGGCTGGTTCGCCTTTCTTTCTTTGCTTTTGTCGCTGTAATGTGCTATGTCCGGGTTTAATGAAGTTGTATGTGACCAGACATCATTATTGTGTGACTTTCTGCTTTCCTGCTGAGTTGGTTGAGCATGGTAGGATTCCTTTGGTCAGCATCCAGAGTTCCAGAAGTTAGGGCCCATTTGTGCAGTTCATCAGTGCCATCTATCAATGTTAGTGCTGCCTCATCAGCACTGCTTTATCAGTGCCCATAAATGCCACAAATCAGTGCCAATCAGTGCCACCTATCAATGTTAGTGCTGCCTCATCAGTGCTGCCTTATCAGTGCCCATAAATGCCAAAAATCAGTGCTGCCTATCAGTGCCAATCAGTGCTGCCTATCAGTGCAGCTCATCAGTGCTGCCTATCAGTGCCCATTAGTGCAGCTCATCAGTGTCAATCTATAATTAGCTGTTTTTTGTTAAGGTTATCTAAAAGATGGGTTTCAAATGTTTTGACACAGGTGCAGTTTCAGTGCTTGCCATAAGCACCATTTTCACTAGATACGCCTCTGCATTACTATGCCACTTGATAGAGAGGAATCTGAACTATACACATGTACCTGCTTCTGCCTCATTCAATCTGTGTACCTGTCCTCCTGAGTATTCCCCCACCAGTTATGTCATTAGATCTAACATTAAATCATTAAGTCTAACATGAATAGCAAAGTATTTTTCCTCTACCAAGATGGTCACCCCAACATAGAGACAAAGACAAGACATAATAAGTCAGTAATGGGGAGAACTTGGAGGCTACAGGCAATACTGGCGACTAGTTCTTATTTATTTTTTCAGGACCATCTTCCAGAGTTCAAGTACTCCTTAAATGAGATTGGGGATATAGCTACAGAGCTACAAAGCCTAGTGCTAAAGCCTTACCCGGGCGGTGGGCATCCATGGGTACAGAGAAAGCTATCATGCACAAATTTGCAGTCAAAATAGTTAGGTATGGTAAGTTAAATTCATCTGCTTGAACACAGAAATAGAAGATATTAGCATTTTCCTTTTTTTTTTTTTTTTATTGCTGCCTTTACAATGAAAGGTTTTGTTACGGGTTATATTTTAAAAAAAATCTACAAGTTGAGCGCATTCTAATGGGTACTTTGCTAGCATGCATGTCTCTGTGGCCAATACTATCTGCATTTATTACTAGTGCCCGGTGTTACTTGTTTGCTTACACTAAGCATGGCAATTGATGCTGCATGGAGACCAGCATTAAAAAACATGGATTCTTCTTTTTCATGTTTTGCTTCTAAACTGAGATTCAATAAATATATAAAAGAAGAAAGGTATAATAAGGAACTAGCTGATCCTTGTCTCTGTAATCTGCCACCTGGTCAGTCTCGGACAGGAAGATGAAAAAGGGATTAAACAAAGATCTGCTTTTCAGGGTTTGACTTATCCTATTTCCTACACCTTGGATTGTTAGATCTCTATCAGCTTATCCTTTAGATCTTAGGGATTATTAATAGGAGGGGCACTTCACAGATTGTAATTAATTAACCATATCCCTATGTGTGCTGTATATGTATCTAAACCCATGTATAGCAAGATGAACTTTCATGTCGGAGTATCCTGATACAGTCTGGATGATCACATTGAAATACAAGATTAAAGAGTATTCATGATTATTTAACATATTTCTACATCAAAGGCTCGCATTTGTTATTGCATGCATCATTTTATTTTACATTGCCTACAAGTGTGTTATTAATAGATAAAAAAAATGTGTTTGTATATATGTATTTATATTAAGTACACGACCATGTGAATTATTTATTACGCAGTAGATGCATGAATGTTTGAAGCGACAGTTTCATGACTATCAGCAATAATAGTTTGGAACATATGCTAACACACATTGCATGTATTAACATATGCCAGGACATGCACTTCAAATAAAAGGCCGTGCGCAGGCTCTCAGTATGTTGATGGGCTTTCCATTGAAGTGATCAGAGATCACAAAGCACATACGTGGGTAGTGCTATACAGAACTGAAGAAATTTCAGCTACAAATCAACAAAAAAAGTATAAAAGAAAAATATGATTTTTTTCATATGGCCAACTGTTCACACGATTCTTGACTATAGCTATCAAGTTCACATTATTCCTAACTATAGCTATCTAGCTATCAAGCTATACTAAGAAGTAATTTCACAAATTGTTTATGTAACAGCAGGCTTGTATTGTCCTATCACAGATGTGGCAAGAAGCTGAAGGGATTTGTGCCAGTCTAAAGAGCATTTATGTCTTTAAATGGCAATTCAAGTTAAAAAGAAAAACATTTTTTCTTCTGTATAATGAATGGAGACGAGGTACAGAATATGTGTCCAGAAGAAGAAAAAAAGTTTTCATACAAGAGATGTCCCCGCCATTTTCCTGTGATTTCAGTAGGATCAAACAATTGGCCATCTGTAAGAAATTACAGGCTTAGATAAAAATCTTGGCCCACCACCGATTGGGAGGTCCAGGACAACAATCTTTTACAAAAACAACCTGATATTCCCTTGTATTATTACACAGATGGCAAAAGTGGCACTGGAGGTAGCTGGTTGTCACATGTACATAAATGTTTTTAGAACATGTGCTTGAAGTGTGATAGAAATTGCTGAAAATGATTGCAACGTTTTTTTTTTTAATAACAAACTTGTCATACTTGCTTTGTGCAATGGTTTTGCACAGAGTGGCCCCGACCCTCCCTCTTCTGGGGTTCCCTTCTGGTGCTCCCTGGCTCCTCCCCCATTCCAAGTGCCCGCATAGCAAGCCATTTGCTATGGGGACACTCATGGGGGCTCAATCCTGAGCCAGGCTCTGTGTGTCTATTGACACACAGAGCACAGCTTGGCCCTACCCCCTCGCTCTCCTCACAGTCTGTGATTGACAGCAGCAGGAACCAATGGCTCCTGCTGCTTCCATGTCCAGTGAGATAACAGAGAAAGAGCAGCGCTGTTGCTCTAGGACGCAGCACTGGATCGAGTTCAGGCTCACATAAGTGGGGGTAAGTGGAACTAAACACAGAAGTTTTTTTTTTTACCTTAATGCATAGAATGTATTAAGGTAAAAAACTCTGCCTTAACAACCACAACCACTTTAAAGCATATGTGCAATTTTAGTGCATTTTTTTCTATTTTTTGGTTACATCTTCCCCTCCACCAGAAATGTTGTAATAAATTACACTCAACAGTAACCATAAACATCTCTTACTCCTAACTAGTGATGAGTGAACCGGGAAAATTTCAGTTTGCAGGAGGTTTAGCAAAAACAGAGGGAAGTCTGCAAATTCCAAACCCTTTTAAAGTCAATGAGAGCAGATTCATACTATTTTTCTCAAGCCGCATACACACGACCATTTTTCATGTCATGGGAAAAACAACGTTTTTCTCAATGTGATTTTTGTCAAGCCTGACTTGCATACAGCCATGGCCAAAAGTTTTGAGAATGAAACAAATACAAATTTTCACAAAGTCTGCTGCCCCCTTGTTTTTGAGATGGGAAATTGCATATACTCCAGAATGCATTCCACTGCAAATCCACTGCATTTGTGAAGAAGGCTTCAGGGTGCCCAAGAAAGTCCAGCAAGCGCCAGGACCGTCTCCTAAAGAGGATTCAGCTGCGGGATCGGAGTGCCACCAGTGCAGAGCTTGCTCGGGAATGGCAGCAGGCAGGTGTGAGCGCATCTGCATGCACAGTGAGGCGAAGACTTTTGGAAGATGGCCTGTTGTCAAGAAGGGCAGCAAAGAAGCCACTTCTCTCCAAAAAAAACATCAGGGACAGATTGATCTTCTGCAGAAAATATGGTGAATGGCCTGCTGAGGACTGGGGCAAAGTCATATTCTCCGATGAAGCCTCTTTCCGATTGTTTGGGGCATCAGGAAAAAGGCTTGTCCGGAGAAGAAAAGGTGAGCGCTACCATCAGTCCTGTGTCATGCCAACAGTAAAGCATCCTGAGACCATTCATGTGTGGGGTTGGTTCTCATCCAAGGGAGTGGGCTCACTCACAATTTTGCCCAAAAACACAGCCATGAATAAAGAATGGTACCAAAACACCCTCCAACAGCAACTTCTTCCAACAATCCAACAACAGTTTGGTGAAGAACAATGCATTTTCCAGCACGATGGAGCACCGTGCCATAAGGCAAAAGTGATAACTACTGTAAGTGGCTCGGGGATCAAAACGTTGACATTTTGGGTCCATGGCCTGAAAACTCCCCAGATCTTAATCCAATTGAGAACTTGTGGTCAATCCTCAAGAGGTCCTGAAAAAGAAGGGCCAACACTGAAAATACTGACTCTTTGCATAAATGTCATGTAATTGTCGATAAAAGCCTTTGAAACGTATGAAGTGCATGTAATTATATTTCACTACATCACAGAAACAACTGAAACAAAGATCTAAAAGCAGTTTAGCAGCAAACTTTGTGAAAACAAATATTTGTGTCATTCTCAAAACTTTTGGCCACAACTGTACACGCGATTGTGAAAAAAAATGCTCGAGCAAAGCGCGGTGACGTACAACACATACAACGGCACTATAAAGGGGAAGTTCCATTCGGATGGCGCTACCCTTTGGGCTGCTTTTGCTGATTTCGTGTTAGTAAAAGTTTGGTGAGAGACGATTCACGCTTTTCAGTCTTAGTGCTTTTCTGTCTGTTACAGCGTGACGAATGTGCTATCTCCGTTACAAACGATAGTTTTACCAGAACAAGTGCTCCCGTCTCATAACTTGCTTCTGAGCATGCGTGTTTTTTTCCTGTCGTTAAAGCCTACACACGACCGTTATTCACGACGTGAAAAACAACGAGAAAATTAGAGCATGTTCTAAATTTTTAATGGTCATTTTTCACGACGAGAAAAATACAAGGGAGCCTACATACGGTCGTTTTTTAATGACCAATTTTTCTCATCATGAAAAACGGTCGTGTGTACGCGGCATCAGTCCTTTTTTCAAGGCTAATTTCCCAGATATCAAATGGGTATCAATAAATGTGTGGCTGGCCACCTCCATGGAGGACATATACTAATGCAAATAATAAAAAAAAACATTATGTGGGAGAGGGCCTTTTCATGCGGCTCAAAGGGCAACATTGAAATAGCACAAATCCTTTAGCTAACATGCTTGGGGGTTTCCCTGAAGCTGCATGCGAAGTTACGGAACAGTATGATGCAGTCCAGTTGTACTGAATTAAAATTCCTAGAGGGCCTTTTTTGGTAACATTTTCTTTCTGCAGAGGTTCAAATATAATTTTTCTTCCGTGAGGTCATTCACATCACAGCCCCCTTTACATTAGTGTCCTCTGTCCCCCCTTTACCCATCACAGCCCCATTTCCCATCCCAGTCCCCCATCTCACAGCTTTCTCTCTCAAATCACAGCACCCCATCTCACAGCTCCTTCTCTCAAATCACAGCCCATCCATATAACTGCCCCCCTTTTCACATCACTGCCCCGCACATCACAGCTACCCCCTTCTCACATCACAGCTCCCCCTTCTCACATCACAGCCCTCCCATATCACAGCATCCCCTCTTCACATCACAGCCCCCCATATGAAGCTTCTCCCTCTCACATCACAGCCCCCCATATCACAGCCTCTTCCTCTCACAGCACAGCCCCCCATATCACAGCCCCCCTCTCTCACACCACAGCCCCTCCTTCTCACATAACAGCCCCCTATTCTCACATCACAGCCCCCCTCCTCACATCACAGCCCCCATATCACAGCTTCTTCCTCGTACATCACAGCCCCCCTGTATTACAGCTCCCCTGTCTGACATCACAGCTCTCCATCTCACAGCCCCCTCATTTCACACCTCCTCCTCTCACTTCACAGCCTTTCCCATATCACAGTCCCTTTCTCTCACATCACAGCCCCCCCACAAAGACTTCCCTATACCTTAACCCAGCATTGTGGAGGGTGAGTGGGGGTTGGCAGCGTGGACTCCTTTTATGTATGTACTCGCCTGCCCTCATAGCAGAAAAAAGGGCAGGCGGAAAGGCAGGGTGGAATCGTATTCCTGCCACTGAACTGAGGGAGGAGGGCGGAAGTCACGTAAGGTCTGCACCAAAGGAAGGAGCTGCCCAACTTTCTTGTTAAAAGGCGAGTAACCCGCTTGTTAATATGAAAGGTTGGGCAGTTGCCTCTCCCCCTGTAGACCTTCTGTGTATCCCACCCTTCTCCCTGCTGTGAGTTCAACTGCAGCAGGAGACTACATTCAAAAGAGGAGTCCATCATGCCATTTGTCCCACCCTCTTTCCTGCTGTGATTTTAACAGCAGTAGTGGCAGTGACTGGCAAGTGCATACAGAAGAGCAGTCCACCCTGCCATTCCTCCCGCCCTCTACAATGCTGTGATTTTTAACAGCTGCAGCAACAGGAGGAGAGGGGTATACTCAGGCTGCTAAGTGGTAGGGACAGGACTGTCATTCGGTCCATGTATGGACTGCGGTCCGCCATTTAGTGATTCCTGATGTAGTCTTTTAAAAGTGACTGGAGTTGGCCTTAAAATTCCAACATGACCCTTATCCAGGCATTGTGTCTGGGTGGACAGAAATGTGAGGGCAGAGAGCATGCTTTCCCCCTTCCTGAATCACACCAAGCCACATGCCTTTCAACATTGGGCAGATTGCTTTGACAGCCTCCTTCCTTGCAAGATGCCCTGTTCCAAGGATGGGGGGCATGGACATCTGGGGCTTTCCCACATCTGGTCCCCAAGAGGATGTGAGGGATTTATGGTGGGGGGAATCTGGAAGCCCCCTTTAAAATAAGGGTGCCCTCTGGGGAATGAGTATGGGGTACATTAGTCCAAACAAAGTAAATATTAAAATGCCACTAAATGACAGTTAAGTGGCTGGTGTTCCTGGGTGATGTCAATGACCATATTTTTGGCATGGCATACATTTCTATTGAGAGTTAAAAGTAAAAAAGACTTCAACACTTTTGATTACAATACATGTCCTTCAATTAGAATATAAATCCATTGTTTTGAAATGTAGATAATGTCGCTCCACCTCACTACCACTGCTAAATGAGAAATCCCCAGTCTTTGGCCCCGTACACACGACCGAGTTTCTCGGCAGAATTCAGCCAGAAACTCGGTCGGAAGCTGAATTCCGCCGAGAAACCCGGCCATGTGTACACTTTCGGCCGAGGAAGCCGACGAGGATCTCGGCGAGGAAATAGAGAACATGTTCTCTATTTCCTCATTGTTCAATGGGGAAATTGCGGCTCGCCGAGATCCTCGGCGGCTTCACAAGGAACTCGACGAGCAAAACGGTGTGTTTTGCCCGTCGAGCTCCTCGGCCGTGTGTACGCGGCCTTAGATGCTGGTATTGTCATTGACCAAATATGATGTCACCCATGATGCCTCAATGGTTTGTTTACAAACAGCAGCTGTCCAGGCTTCTGTAATTTAGCAGCGATGGTGCTACCCTTGCTAAATGACATATCCCTGGCTGTATTGTTTTGAAACAAAAGCCAGGGATTCATGTGGGCAAACTGACCAAACATGTCCAGTTTGTTTGGTGGTTCACTAAATTGCAAAGAGACTGGGTTCAAATCAAACTCACATTCAACCTGAACGATTCCTACGCAAAACCACTTGCATAGTTCTAACCCCTGAACTAAGAGTGTTTCACTGTATAGGCTGTTGCAAAGTACTTAGGGCCAGATTCACATAGAATTACGTTGCTCCTCGGCAGCGTAACCTATGTGATATACGTTACACCGCTGCAGGTTTACAGCGTAAGTGCCTGATTCTCAGAACTCTTACCTGTAAACTTGCAGCGGTGTAACGTAAATGCGCTTGGCACAAGCCCGCCCAATTCAAACGGGGCGGGCACCATTTAAACGAGGCGCGTTCCCGCACCGAACGTACTGCGCATGCTCCGTCGGGTAAATTACCAGACGTGCATTGCGCTAAATGACGTCGCACGGACGTCATTTGTTTAGACGTTAATGTAAATGGCGTCCAGCGCCATTCACGGACGACTTACACCAACGACGTTGTTTTTTAAATTTCCACGGCGGGAACGACGGCCATACTTAACATGGCTTAGGACAACTAGGGCTCAGCCCTAATTTTACGCGCCGTAACTCGACGGAAACGACATAAAGTTAGATCGACGGGCAGCGCGGACGTTCGGGAATTGCCGTAACTATTCATTTGCATATTCTACGCTGACCGCAATGGCCTCGCTACCTAGCGGCAGGCCTAGAATTACATCCTTAAGATCCGACAGTGTAATTCAATTACACCTGTCGGATCTTAGGGCTAGCTATGCGTAACTGATTCTATGAATCAGTCGCATAGTTAGGACGGCCCTAACACAGAGATACGACGGCGTATCAGGAGATACGCCGTCGTATCTCTTTCGTGAATCTGGCCCTTAGTGATGACAGCTGCACTCTATACAATGTGTAGTACATTAACATTACATATTGCTGACCACTGTACTCTATAGGCTCTGTTGTACATTACATACTCTAAACACCTGCATTCTATATGCAATATTTTTAGATATATAGGGCTGACCCCTGCATTGTGTATGATGTGTTGTACATTACATAGCCCTGACCCCTGTACTGTATATGCTAAGTTGTATATTATCTCAATTTTTTTTTTCTAAATAGTCCCAAACTGTTTTAACAAAGTTCTTCTTCTGTAAGGTACACTTAATCAAGTATTTCTCACAGAAATGTACTGCAGTAACACATGTTTTGCTATACACATGTTTATTCCCTTTGTGTGTATTGGAACAAAACAAAAAAATAAAATTGGACATTATGTCAAACAAAACTCCAAAAATGGGCTGGTCAAAATTCTTGGCACCCTTAACTTAATATTTGGTTGCACACCCTTTGGAAAAAATAACAGAAATCAGTCACTTCCTTTAACCATTAATAAGCTTCTTACACCTCTCACCCAGAATTTTGGACCACTCTTCCTTTGCAAACTGCTCCAGGTCTCTCTTATTGGAAGGGCGCCTTTTCCCAACAGCAATTTTAAAATCTCTTCACAGGTGTTCAATGGGATTTACATCTGGACTCATTGCTGGCCACTTTAGAACTCTCCAGCGCTTTGTTGCCATCGATTTCTGGGTGCTTTTTGACGTATGTTTGGGGTCATTGTCCTTCTGGAAGACCCAAGATCTCATGATGCCTTGCACACATTCAAAGGACCCAGTGCCAAAGGCAGCAAAACAACCCCAAAACATCATTGAACCTCCACCATATTTCACTGTAGGTACTGTGTTCTTTTCTTTCTAGGCCTCATTCCGTTTTCGGTAAACAGTAGAATGATGTGCTTTACCAAAAAGCTCTATCTTGGTCTCATCTGTCCACAAGAAATTTCCCCAGAAGGATTTTGGCTTACTAAAGTACATTTTGGCAAACTGTAGTCTTGCTTTTTTATGTCCCTGTGTCAGCAGTGGGGTCCCCCCGGGTCTCCTGCCATAGCGTTTCATTTCATTTAAATGTCTACGGATAGTTCGCCCTGACACTGATGCTCCCTGAGCCTGCAGGACAGCTTGAATTTCTTTGGAACTTGTTTGGGGCTGCTTATCCACCATCCGGACTATCCTGCGTTGCAACCTTTCATCAATTTTTCTCTTCCGTCCACGCCCAGAGAGATTAGCTACAGTGCCATGGGTTGCAAACTTCTTGATAATGTTGCGCACTGTGGACAAAGGCAAATCTAGATTGCTGGAGATGGACTTGTAACCTTGTTGATATTTTTCCACAATTTTGGTTCTCAAGTCCTTAGACAGTTCTGTCCATGCTTAGTGTGGCACACACAGACACACAATGCAAAGACTAAGTGAACTTCTCTCCTTTTTATCTGCTTTCAGGTGTGATTTTTATATTGCCCATACCTGTTACTTGCCCCAGGTGAGTTTAAAGGAGTATCACATGCTTATCTTATTTATTCACAATTTTGAAAGGGTGCGAAGAATTTTGACCAGCCCATTTTTGGAGTTTTGTGTGACATTAGGTCCAATTTGCTTTTTTTCCTCCTTTTTTGGTTTTGTTCCAATACACACAAAGGGAATTAACATGCGTATAGCAAAACATGTGTTTCTGCAATACTTTTCTGTGAGAAATACTTGATTTTCTGGAAACATTTCTGAGGTGCCAACAATTTCGGCCATGACTGTACATAAAGTGTTGATTTTGTGTCAATATTCTGTGTGCAGAACCAAATTTTTTTTAATATATAATTTTTCCTTAATGATATGAACATCTGTGAGACTGCCATTTATGGTATGTTTTGTCAGTAAAAAGACTGTATCATATGCAGATGTTTTCACATATTTTAGTGTGGCATATGTACTAAACATTCAAAACATTTCTCCCACCAAAAATCACTCTCATTTGCAGAAACGACATTACTGAGTCCTTAAAGGCCTTTTATATGAAAATTATGTTTAAATGAAATGATAAGAAAGAGGGGGCCCAATCATCTCCCCTTCTGTTCATCCTGCCCACCTATTAGCAGACTTGTTCAAAATCGAACACAATTTTGCTGTCCTACTGGGAATTGTCAGCTAAAAAATAACATATAATGAAATCTGGTACTTAGAACCTGGAAATAAATTGCATCTTTGAAAGGCAAGTTTCATCACTATTTTGTTACCTTTGGGATTTCACTCCCCCCTAAACATCACAGTACAATACACAGTAGGATTCTCATGTTTGGGCACTGAAAATCCTCTGAAAGATTTTTTTTTTTAAGCACTTAACATCCAAATTTCTTATACTGTTAAAAATAGCTGAATAACTATGGCAAAAGAACATGTCCTTTATAATTTTTTTCTGTTTGTGCTTAGCCAATTTCAAGAACGTAAAGTGTATTTCCAGTTTTGCAGCCAAATCGGAGTAACACCTACCAATTTGTAACAAAAGGGAAAAGAAGTGTGACCTGGCATAGCCACAGCAACATGCCTCCATCCCTAACTATATGTAGAAAAAGGAAAGAAATATTGGGGCTTTCAATGAGGCGTGTTGCTGCAAAAGGAATATATGGGGTATATGGCAAAATTTGAGTATAGCCTCAGGTAAAATTAGTTAATAATAAAAGTAAAAACGTACCATCATCCAAATAACATATAAAGAAATTGGACCAGGTAATGGTATAGTGGCGGCTGCTAGTGCCGCCTATACCAATAACAATCACCTAGAAAGAGGTATTTTGATGGACTTTCTGGGGACTGCTGGTATCAATGCCCCTTTCGGGGATAAGGGATCCCCCTCCTCTATTTTTATTACAGAATTCCATAGGTGGTGATCACTTAGATTTGTTTTCTAATGCCCTGTACACACGATCGGTTCATCCGATGAAAACGGACTGATGGATTTTTTCATCAGATATCCGATGAAGCTGACTTTCATCAGTCGTGCCTGCACACCATCGGTTAAAAAACCGATCATGTCAGAACGCGGTGACGTAAAACACAGCGACGTGCTGAGAAAAATTAAGTTCAATGCTTCCAAGCATGCGTCGACTTGATTCTGAGCATGCATGGATTTTTAACCGATGGACGTGCCCACAGACGATCGTTTTTTTTCTATTGTTTTTTTTAACCATCAGATATTTTTAAAACAAGTTCCTAGTTTTTAAACCGATGGATAAAAAAACAATGGGGCACACACACACGATTGGTTTGTCTGATGAAAACGGTCCATCAGACCATTTTCATCAGACAAACCGATCGTGTGTACGCGGCATAAGTATTATTTTATGTAATTGTGTTCAATACCTATTACATTGTCTCTAAAAATCTTTTTCAGTATGATTGTCTCTGGTCATTGTCTGTGTTCACATATGTCTCTTTTCCTTGGGGGCCATGTCACTTTCTTAGGGCTTCACGCTTTGCTCCCGTCAGTGGACGTGTGCACATCCTGGCCGGGATACCTAAGGGTTAATCCTGACTTGCATTGACAAACCAGGCCTCACGGCCAATGGGTGTAGTCGATGCGCACATGCGCAGTTGCCGTGCGGCACTCTGCATTGTGTGGATGTGCTGACCCCGTGACGTCAGACGCCACTCGTCAGACCATGACCTGATGGCGGGGTCGGGGAGCTCACTTAAGGGCTCCTACAGAGCCGTTGTTGTGAGCCATGTACAACTCTCCCTCGGCATATTTTACTGGACGGAGCACTTCTAGGTAAGCCTGGACCAATACTTGACATACTGCTGGCTTCTTGTTTTAGTCATTCATTGAATTTTCCTTTAGTTTCTTGTATTCTCGGTCCTTTGCTTTTCCTTGGCTCCAGTCCTCTTTTGGGTGTAGTGCTGTGCTTGCTAGCTTTGTGTATCCCTGGCCCTGTGCAATTTATTACCCTTCATTGCCTATTGCCTGGTGCACATCTTGTAAACCGTCCGATTGTTACGTTCTTGTTACCCCAGTAAGCCTAGCTCTTTACATACCACTGGTAAGATTTATTATTTACCAAAATAGGAGATTACCTCAAAAAAGGGTGGAATTTTAAGGGCAATGAAAAATGAACTGAAAAAATATATAGGATATAATATAGAAAAATATATAATTTATTACAAATTCATAAAAAAACATAGAAATCACAGAGTGGTAAACAGTTAAAAGCAAATGTACATTGAAAATGCATAAACATGTGAAACACAATAAGAAAACCCCAGAGATGGAATCCCGGAGGAAGCTAAGTTGCTAGATCCAACTTTTTTCGAATATGTGAGATTACAATATATTCTTCTTCAGGGATAGCAGCATTTCTGGAATTGCAAGATACATCATGAGTAAAATGAATATTGCATAATTACAGACCATAAAACAACTTTTTGCGAAAAATATTATCGCTTAATCTTGACATACAATGTAACTTACATGTGCACTCATTTTCAAAAAGCAAAGAAAGACCCGCACTCCAGACTCTTATCAGAGATCCACCAATCCTATTGCAGCATGAGGGAGTCCAAGAATCAAAAAGATTCAACTTAGATTGCCAAAAATATAGTATCCACAACAATCTCCTCAAACAACAAAGTAAGGGAGAAAAGGACAAAACCTATGGTGGAAACAAAAATAATAATGAATGCCCAAAACCTGGCATAAACCCCCCAGAGAAAAAACCCAAATTGGGGGAGAATAAAGTGAGTTAAAGCGGGGGTTCACCCGAAAAAAAAAATGTAACATTAGATTGAGGCTAATTGTGGGAAGCACAATCGGGTGTTTTTCTAAAATCAATGCAGTACTTACCGTTTTAGAGATCGATGTTCTCCCGCGGCTTCCGGGTATGGTCTGCGGGACTGGCCGTTCCTATTTGATTGACAGCCTTCCGACCGTCGCATACAGCGCGTTACGAGTTGCCGAAAGAAGCCGAACGTCGGTGCGGCTCTATACGGCGCCTGCGCACCGACGTTCGGCTACTTTCGGCAACTCGTGACGCGCTGTAGGCGACGGTCGGAAAACTGTCAATCAAATAGGAAAATATGCAGAGCTATAATAAAACCCTAACAAAGTACACTCATTCAGAACAAAAATAGCCCCTGACACAGAAATAAATTATATGAAAAGTACCAGCGATATCGCAGGGCAAAGATCATATAGAGCCCCTCCATGGAGGCGCTTCCTGTGCCAGGCATGCCGCAATTGTGGTGGACACCCAGAGAGTCAATACAGAGAGGGAAAAAGGCCACCCCAGAGAGAAAAGCGTGCACATAGCAATTATCTCAATGTCCAAGTTATATTCCCGTGCGGCGAGAGACTTCCCCTAACCCCATAGGAGAAAGAGTTATTCCTTCCCCGCCACACCAGAAGCCACAAGGACAATATTAAACAAAAATACAACAAAACATATAAACAATAAATAAATACCCCCCCCCATACATGTTCTTAGTCAAATGTCCCTATATACACAAACCTAGCACACAGAGCAAGAAAAAAAATATTATTTACGTCTCCCCTTGGTGGATGGGATTCCCAGTCTTTGTACTGCATGGTCTCTGGTTTCACCTTCCCCTGCACCCTTCCTTCTGCCCCCCTCCCCCTTTTCCATCCTTCCTCTCCCCCCCTTCCCACCCTCCTCCCTCCCCCCTTAAATATTATTATTTTATCAGAGAGTGGTCGTTATCGCCCTCGTCCACCGCGGGGGGTTTTCTTGTGAGCCTTCGGATTGTCCATTGCCTGAAATTGGAGAGCAGACTTATGTTGCTGACAGTGAATGTATACAATCTGTTTATATACTATGTATTTTTTTGCATTGATTGTAATTCATGTTCTGCTAGTCATTGTATTGTACACAGATACTCCTCCTGAAGAAGCGGCTTTCCCGCGAAACCGGTCAAGGTTTCTTGGCCATTCTCCACCACAACAGACACCTTACAGGGTTACCCATTAGTAACAACTGCTGTAATTATTGTGGGGTCTGGCTCATGTGTTTTTAATTCTGCATTTATTTGTTTAGGTGTAATAAATATTTTTTTTACTAAATCAATTGTTTGTCATCAGTACCGAGAAAGTCCATCAAAATACCTCTCTCTAGGTGATTGTTATTGGTATAAGCAGTACTAGCAGCCGCCACCATACCATTACCTGGACCAATTTCTTTATTTGGGGTATATATATAATTTAAAATCAAAACTTTATTTGTCAAACATGATTTCATAGTGTAGAAATACATGATAAGGCTTTGAATATAAAAATAGACACAACCATATAGAGAAGGCTGGCATAAAGATATAAATAAACCACATGGACATATAAAATTCATACAAAAATTGTACATGATTATATATATACAATTTTAAAACATGATGAATCTAGATAATGAAGAGCTGGACTGTCTTTGCATATTATAAAACCAAACTCTACACGTTTCATGGGTCACGCCAAATCATCAGGAGTATAAATGTAAAAAATCACTGTAAGTACAGAAAATACAATTTTTATATATTTGTTGGATAAAGAGTGCAATTCAAAAGGGGAAAATTATAAAAAATTTAGGATCTAGTAATCACAAGGCAGCTTGAGTATACATTATTATTACTATACACAATTTATATAGTGCCAACAGTTTATGCAGTGCTTTACAATGTAGAGGGGGGACAGCACAATTATAGTACAGTTCAGTACAGAAAGGACAGGAGGGCCCTGCTCGTAGAGCTTACATTCTAAAGGGAGGGGGTGGTGGTACAATTGGTAATAGATGCGGGGAATGATTTGATGATATGAAACGGCGCATGGAGGGAAAAGAGGAGGGGTCCCCAATCATCACATCGGTCTGGAGCTGAGGCAGGAAAACCCAGGCTAGATTAAGAGAATTTGTATGGCAAAGCAGGGATTGGTCGAATTTTGATCCATGTATGGGCAGGCTGGTTGCACACAAGTAGATCTATTGATCAACTTATGTACAACCAGCCTGTCGGTTTCTCCTGAATGATCAGTGTCTCCAGATATAGCCAGCAACACTGATCATTGTATTCTATCGGTGGGGAAGGCAGCTCATTGACAGAATATAATAGCTCAGCGGGAGGGATTCCATTTTTTTCGGCGGGAGAGATTCCCCCCACCAGAACACTCCTGATTGGGAGCCGGACAGCTGGCTTCTGTTGGACCTGCTGCCATACACCCAGGCTGAATGTCAGACGTTTTTTATTGAACTGGCCAATGTCGCCCGACATTCGGTTCGTGTGTACTAGGCTTTAGGACAGACGTATTCCAACATTGTTCAAAAATCCTTGCAGTCATCCATGAAACCTCCATAAAACCTCTTGAGAAACATCTAAAAGGTAGGAAATATAATAAAAGAAAGAAAAAAATAGGCATGCAATGTGAATGAGAACACATGACAAACATACTGTATAGTTGGGTTTTCTCAAATTTGACTGCAAGAGTGGAAATACACTTTAAACTAAGGAATGAGGTGCTGTTGCTAGTCCAAAAGGGACAATCATTACTGTGTGATTGGAAGCCTGTGGGTAGAAATACTGCAGAAAAAGAGAGGTATTGTGACAGAAAGGACTAAAGGAAAGGAAAGAGTAATGCCGCGTACACACGATCAGTCCATCAGATGAGAACGGACCGATGGACCGCTTTCATCGGTTAACCGATGGACCGCTTTCATCGGTTAACCGATGAAGCTGACTGATGATTCGTTTTTTTCCCATCGGTTAGGAATCCATCGGTTAAATTTAAAACAAGTTTTTTTTTTTTTAACCGATGGTTAAATAACCGATGGCGCCCACGCACGATCAGTTTGTACCGATGAAAACGGTCCATCAGACCATTCTCATCGGTTTAACCGATCGTGTGTACGCGGCATCAGCCTGGCCATGCAAGTATAGATTTTTTTTTTGTTCAGCCTAAACGAAAGAAATCTAACAGATTTCTTCATCTATGCTAACAGCGTGGATGGATTAATCTCTCGCCATAGGCTATTGTATTCTGACAATTGGCACTGTCAGTTGTCAAAATACCTGTACCGTGTCTACACTTGATTGTATGCAGACACTATTCAGCCAACAATTTTCAACCCTGCTTCTTTATGAAAAATCGATCCTGGGTGTTGCTGACAGGGCCACCCACAGAGCTAATTTCGATAGATTTACCATAAATCATCAAAAATTCTAAATGTATACTGCCAGCTTAAGAAGCAAGCCGAAGAGAGATGAAAAAGACAAAACAGAAGAAAGTAGAAATAAAAGCTGTGGCCAAGGCAGTGAGAGGATGAGCAAACAATCTGCAAAGTTACAGATCCAAAGGATTATCAGAGACTTGCAAGCTCAGTTTGGGGAATCCAATCTGGGGCACATTGTTGCCAGAATGAATTGAGATTATTATCAATGCAGAGCTGGTACGTGAGACTAACTGAAGGGGTGGCTTTGTAAGTTTAACAAGTGGGCATCTTTACCATGGAAGATATTACAGGAAATGCTATATATAGGGCATAGCATACACAGCAGGTATCATTGGTTTGTCACTTGCACATTTCACGATGCAGCCCATCTCACAGGCTGCACAGTGTATAACTTATGAGCAAATAATACGTAATATAAACAATGTTTGTGACTTTACTCATGTAGCATAGAATGAACAGTGTACAGATTTGCAAAAGTGAAATACAAGTAAATATAATACTGAATAACATAATATCTAAGAATCTTGATGTGCAAAGCTGTATATTATACACACTGTGTAACACATGCATAGGTGATGGGTACTTCGATTGGTTGCCTGCAGTTTGTTAGTAAAAAAGACAAAAACAGAACATTCCATAGCTCAACTCACAAACCAGTCTGCCAACCGACCAAATGTACCCGTCCAATAGTCTGTGTTAAAAACAGGGGTTTAGTTAGCACGCATTTGCAAACGCATGTGTAAGCTGCAAGGCCTCTTCACGGCACCCTGTGTATAGCTTGTTTATAGCTTGAAAAAGTTTTCCATGGTACAACCAAAACATTTTTTGGGGGGGATTTTATGTGATAGACCAACACAAAATGGCACATAATTGTGAAGTGGAAAGATAATGATAAATGGTTTTCAAAATGTTTTTACAAATAAATATGTGAAAAGTGTGGCATACATTTGCATTCTGCCCCCTAAGTCAATACTTTGTAGAACCGCCTACCCCAAGTCTTTTGAGTATGTCTCGACCAGCTTTGCCCATCTAGAGGGTGACATGTTTGCCCATTCTCCTTTGCAAAATAGATCAAGCTCTGTCAGATTGGATAGAGAGCATCTGTGAACAGCAATTTTCAAGTCTTGCCACAGATTGTTAATTGGATTTAGGTCTGGACTTTGACTGGGCCATTCTAACACATAAATATGCTTTGATCTAAACCATTCCATTGTAGCTCTGGCTGTATGTTTAGGATCATTGTCCTGCTGGATGGTAATATTCAGCCCCATTCTCAAGTCTTTTGCAGACTTTTCTTCTAAGATTGCCCTGTATTTGGCTCCATCCATCTTCCCATCAACTCTGACCAGTTTCCCTGTCACTGCTGAAGAAAAGCATCCCCACAACATGATGCTGCCACCACCATGTTCTAACCAGAGCTCCTTTTTCCGCATGTTTGCTTTGTCCCTCACATGGATTCTCGCAAACTGAAAACGGGACTTTTTATGGCATTCTTTTAACAATGGCTTTCTTCTTGACACTCTTCCATAAAGGCCAGATTTGTGGAGCTCCTCCAAAGTTCCATGGGCCTCTTGGCTGCTTCTCTGATTTATCCTTGCCCGGCCTGTCAATTTAGGTGGACAGCCATGTCTTGGTAGGTTTGCAGTTGTGCCATACTCTTTCCATTTTCGAATGATGGATTGAACAGTGTTTTGTGAGATGTTCAAATCTGGGGATATTTTTTTAAAACCTAACCCTGCTTTAAACTTCTCCAACTTTATCCCTGACCTGTCTGGTGTGTTTCTTGACCTTCGTCATCCTGTTTGTTCACTAACGTTCTCTAACAAACTTCTGAGGGCTTCACAGAACAGCTGTATTTATACTGAGATCAAATTATACACACTATTTACTAGTTAGGTGACGTCTGAAGGCAATTGGTTCCACTAGATTTTAGTTAGGGGTATCAGAGTAAAGGGGGCGGAATACAAATGCACACCACACTTTTCAGATATTTATTTGTAAAAAAAGTTTGAAAATCATTTATCATTTCCTTCCTTTTTACAATGGTGTGCCACTTTGTGTTGGTCTATCACATAAAATCCCAATAAAATGCATTGATGTTTTTGGTTGTATGTACATGACAATATTTGGAAAATTTTAAGGGGTATGAATACTTTTTCGGGGCACTGTATTTGTACATATACTGAACTATACCTGGGACAACACTGGGGAGCTACAGTTCATTGAGGGAACCATGAATGCCAACATGTACTGTGACATACTGAAGCAGAGCATGATCCCCTCCCTTCGGAGACTGAGCCGCAGGGCAGTATTCCAACATGATAATGACCCCAAACACACCTTCAAGAAGTCCACTGCCTTGGCTAAATAAGCTGAGGGTAAAGGTGATGGACTGGCCAAGCATGTCTTCAGATCTAAACCCTATTGAGCAACTGTGGGCATCCTCAAAAGGAAGGTGGAGGAGCGCAAAGTCTCTAACATCCACCAGCTCCATGCTGTCATCATGGAGGAGTGGTAGAGGACTCCAGTGTCAACCTGTGAAGCATTGGTGAACTCAATTCCCAAGAGGGTTAAGGCCACACAAAATATTTACACTTTGGGCCAAATTTGGACATTTTCATTTAGGGGTGTACTCACGTTTGTTGCCAGTGTTTTAGATATTAATGGCTATGTGTTGAGTTATTTTGGGGGGACAGCAAATTTACACTGTTATAAAAGCTGTACACTCACTACTTTACATTGTAGCAAAGTGTCATTTCTTTAGTGTTGACAGCAATTTTTTTAGGAGAAATAACAACCCCAATGTTAGCAATACTCTGATATACAGTGTTCTGAGGGGATCAGGAAAAGCCATTTTTTTCCCATTGTGGGGCCAGCACCCAGTATCAAATTTGTACCAACCATCTTGAGTTTTATTAGGAAGGGGAATGTTTTTTGTATTCTGATATCAGCAACACAGTGGCTAAGTGGTTGGCACTTCTGCCTGGCAGCATTAGGGTCATGAATTAAAATTCCAAGCATGGCACCAACTTGTCTGGCGTTTGCTCTCCCTGTGCCTGCATGAGTTTCCTCCCACACCCCAAAGACAGGCTAATAGAATAATTGGCTCCTATCTAGATTTGCCCTAGTATGAATGTAATTTGGGGACCCTAAATAAATATTGTGTCAGGTTATGGGGTTCAGTATTTATTATCAAGCTGATCATGTCTAAAAAAACTGCCTAAGGCCTTGTGGTGCTGGCAAGTACTTATGTTAAGGCTTTTATACACTGGCATTTGTTTGCATTAGCACCTCTATGTTCTACTTAGAAGCCATTTGGAATGAAAAAGGAGCTTTAGGCAAATCAGTTAGGGGTTGAATGCAGGTTTAAAGCAGCTCAGATGGAATACAGAAGCATTTCAAAAGTATCTCAAACACAAGCTGGGCACACCTGAAATCATATTGCATTTGCCCATCTCCATCTCCAGCCGTTAATCCTCACATCAATCCCTTTATCCCCATGGGGCAGCCTGTATCCTAGTTGTAGGATGTACAGAGGTCCATTCCAAGTTAAGATAAGGCTCTGCCTCTTTGTATGCTGACCAATTTTCTCTGCATTTCAAATATGAAATTCTAGATTCTCTGAAAGTAGTAGAAGCTCTGGCTTATGACAGATAAATGACAGACGATGGGGCTTTGTGTCAGCTGGTCTAGGGCTTAATCTCTATTTGAAGAGTTGGGCCCTGTGTACAACATGGACATTGAATCCAAGGGACTCCACAGGGACTCGGGGATTGATTTAAAGCCAAACATATGTACTTTCGGATACCCTGCGGTGCTTGCAGTTTAGTCCTGTTGTTACTTTAGGTATGTTTTAGGCCAGGTCATGTTCAGTTTAATTTGCTTGGGGCATGATAGTCACACAATGTAATTAATTTGATTAGAGAAAAAGTTTAATGGACTGATTTGTTTTAGGACTAGTCATATGTTATATGCATGATTTTTTTCTAATGTTAATACAAACAAATGTGGCACAGCCTAAAACACATGTAACTGAAATCAAATTTATCAAGTAAATACCCCAGTTGTGTAGAGGCATACAATTTTAAATGATGTGATTTATTCCTAAAAAAAAGTGTTAAATGAAAGATTTATCTTTGCCCCTTATGCCTGATGTTCCTGCCAATGGCCATAGTTCTCCAAAAGAGCCAAGAACTGATGTACAGGTGATGGGACAAGTATTAATGCAATTTTCTTGCAGCATGTTATTTATTTATTTTTCAATTCAAAGGGCTAAGTGCCAGTTCACAGTACAACGACTTGGGATCCGACTTGTGTCGCCCCAAGTCGCGCGACATGAGGAATTCCATTGAAGTGAATGAGAGCCGTGTTAATGTACACTACTGAAGTCGCTCCGACTTCAGAAAAGGTTCCTGTACTACTTCAAGGCGACTTCTAGGCAACTTGTAGGCAACTTGTACTCATGGATTTCATCAGACGTTGCCTCCAAAGTCAGATCTCTGTCTTAACTGAACCAACTTTACAGGAAAAGAAAATAGTTTACTCAGGCAAATCCCTCCCTCCCACAGAGCTGATTATTCTATGATTGGCCACAGCCAAAGTTGCCTGTTCTGGAGGCAACTTTAAGTTGCGTTGTAAGTTGCTCCAAGTCGCCTTGCAAAGTCGCGCTGTAAGTCGGGTTGCCCCTGTGTGAAACGGCACTTACGTAAAGCAGAGTTTTTCCAATAAAATTAAACTCTCCAGTACATTCAATGATTTGACAAATGAAATGTCATTTAAAAGTAATTAAAAAAAAAAGTTTGCTTTTAACATTAAATTTTGGAGAAAATGGACCTTCCTGAATAAAAACCACATTCACTGTTAGAAATTCATTTGTTTGAGAAAATTTTGCACTTCGAATTTTCTCGAAAACGAATGTCAATATGATTTGAAAATCTGACAATCATTCTTACAATTGTAATTTTCAAATGAATGCCCATACACTAGTAGAATTTCATTTGAAAATTAAAATTTTAAGACTGATTGTCAGATTTTCAAATCATATCGACATTCGTTTTCGAGAAAATTCGAAGTGCAAAATTTTCTCAAACAAATGAATCTTGCAGCATACTTCCAACTGATTTCAGACTTCCGATAATCTCGGTGGGTCAGATCCACATACATGTAGATCGGAGCAGCGTATCAGAGATACACTACGCCGCCGTACCTTACCTGGCGCATTTTCAAATCCTCAGCGAGTTTGCGCCGCAAGTTACGGCGGCGTAGTGTATTTCTGGCGGCGGATTTGAAATTGGGCGGGTTGGGGGCGGGTTTCATTTAAATTAAGCGCGTCCCCGCGCCGAATGAACTGCGCATGCGTCATCCCGAAAGTTCCCGCCGTGCATTGCGCTAAATGACTTCGCTAGGACATCATTTTTTTAACTTAGACGTGAGTTACGTCCATCCCTATTCACGGACGACTTACGCAAAAAAAAATAAAAAAATTTGGCGTGGGAACGACGGCCATACTTAACATGGCAAGTCTATGTATACGCCGAAAAATACCCGCTTTAACTATACGCCGGAAAAAGCCGACTACAGACGACGTTAGAAAATGCGACGGCCGCACGTACGTTTGTGGATCATCGTAAATCGCTAATTTGCATACCCAACACGGAAAACGTACACCTGTCGGATCTAACCCAGAAGCCATCATATCTTGGTTTGAGGATTCAAACTAAAGATACGACGCAGGAAATTTGAAAGTACACCGGCGTATCAGTAGATACGCCGGCGTACATCGTCTGTGGATCTGGCCCGTAGTGTATAGTAGGTACAACCATTTCAAGGTCAGTAAAGTTATATAAACAGCCTGCTTGAAACTGTATTGTCATCAATGTTAAATTTTTCATATTTCGTATGGTCACCACTCACCGACATACGCTGCATGAAACTTGCGTATGAGGCTTGTGACATTTCTTAGTTCATTATTAATATACAGGATTTACATAGCGCTAACAGTTTGCGCAGCACTGTATAAAATGAAGGCAGACAGTACAGTTACAATACATTTTCATACAAAAGCAATCAGAGGGCCTTGCTCATTAGAGCTTACTTTCTAAAATGCTTACAGCTCCTGAACGGCCTCATAGCTATCTGCAACAACGATATACTGCAACCCTTCACTACTTTCTAGGACTGCAAACATGTTTGAAGGATAAAATTAATGTAAAGCTTTCAGCTAAGGCTGTGCATTTAGTGGAAATACAATAGTCCAGAGTTGTTTTGTGTTTCCCGTCTTAACAATGCTTCCAGTGTCAATCACCTGACTGCATTCTGCTGAACGCCGCATAGCAAAGTGGTTCTTCCACTTTTCATCTCAGGAATGAATTCAGGAATGAAAAGTGCCAGCATGTTGCTACCTGAGGCTCTGAGCCGTGAATAGATTTATCCTGTGGTATATCAATAACAAAAGCCATGAGGAGCCAGATCCCCTCCCCATTCCACGCCCACCATAACAGACTGGAGTGCAAGCACCACAGTTCAGTCCACAGAGCTGTTTGATTACTTAAGCCTGGTGGTCAGACAATGGAATCAGAAAGAATGGCTGTTTCCTTCCTTCCTGTTAAGTGTTCTGCCTGAGTGAACAAATTCAATGGCAGTGTGCTTCACAGCAACACTGGGCTGTAGCACAGGCGAAAATCAACAAAGAGCCATTATAGGGCATTTCCAACTGCACTTAAGCCAAGCCACTGAGCTGTAGAATCATCCAGGGAGAAGGGGGTGGGAGATGCTATCAAAATTCAGACATTGCTGGGGACAAGAGATCGAGAAATGTGTTAGCAAAACACCATCAACATCATTTATAGTGTTTGCCTGCGTTATTAGTATTTGTCATCTGCGGCTCGGGAGGATGAAATGTTTTCACACTCTGAAAACTGCATTTTCAAGTGTTGATTTGGTAAATAAGGTTTGAGTGGAACGAGGATGGGTGAGATGATGTTCTGTAAGTATCACCATAATAAAAGCCAACGTTGAGTAATGAGTTATTTAGATGACGGCTCTCGGGATGTTGTTCCAGCTGGCTTAGCATCTTGTGAGTTGTAGTTCAGCAACAGCTGTAGACCCATAAATGTACAATGTATGTGTAGAAGGATGTTTGTGTACCATGCATAAAAAGTGAATGAAAACAATAATAACATCCAAGCAGATGGTAGAAGCATCTACTGTGTTCTTATGATGATCATTTATTTACAAGCTGACAATTAAATTGAGTAAAGAAGCACCTACACATTAAACATTATGCAGCAGCAGCATACATTTTTAGCATATACCTACTCATTAATGCCAAGAACCATACAGCAAATCATGTTGTTGCAACCCAAAATATTAACCATACAGACAAATCAAGAGATTTTGCTGTTGTTTGGCCAAGCGTTGGAATTGAAAAGGATGTTGTCTAAAAGTAGAACAAAAGGCTAAACTTTTTTTTTTTATCTGATGGATGGACTTTTTCCATCGGATATTCCGATCGTGTGTAGCCCCATCAGAGTTTTTTCATTGGAAATTCTGATGAATTCCATCTGAGTTTAGATATAGAACATGTTCTATTTTTCTCCGATGGAATTCCGTCGGAATTCCGATGTTATTTGGCCGGGCAAAAAACCCGATCGTGTGTATGCGGCATACAACTCAACCTTTTTTCACCATCTTTGTCCCATTGACAATAATACCACTCACTTCCTCTCCTATAACCAAAACAACAAGTGAAAGGAAATCCCTCCAAAGTGAAGGAGTCCCAGAGTGTCACCAGGGTAACCCGAACTACTGTTACCATTGTAAGCTTTCCACTCCATAACTGTACTGGGGACAACCCAGAATTTGGTATTTTGGGGGTTAATTTCAATAACAAGGGCACAGACAGCCATAAAAACTTGACAGGCGTTCTAATCCCTCCCCAAAAAATGACTTTAATTATGTTTTAATGGCTTTGACCCCAGAATGAATATTAGGGTACACATGATCATTTTCTGGCATGAAAAAAACGTTGTTTTAAAAAATGTCATTTAAAATGATTGTGTGTGGGCTTCACATCATTTTTCGGGTTCTGAAAAACAAAAATTTTTTTTTCAAACATGCTGCATTTTTTAACGACATTTTAAACGATATAGTTTTTCGGGTTGTAAAAAATGATTGTGTGTGGGCTAAAATGACGTTAAAAACCTGCGCATGCTCAGAAGCAGGTTATGAGACGGGAGCGCTCGTTCTGGTAAAACTACCGTTCATAATGGAGAAAGGACATTCATCACGCTGTAACAGACAGAAAAGCGCAAATCGTCTTTTACTAACACGGAATCAGCTAAAGCAGCCCCAAGGGTGGCGTCATCCGCATGGAACTTCCCCTTTATAGTGCCGTCATACACATTTTTTAAAAACGATGGTGTGTGGGCAATGTCGTTTTAAGGATGAAGTTGGAAAAACGTTTTTTCTACATGCCGAAAATCATATTTTTATTTCATGCCGAAAAATGATCGTGTGTACGCGGCATAAGACACTGTGGATGCATCATTTCAGGTTTGTTTTTAAAAAATCTTGCCTGCCCCCCATATATATATATAAATAAAAATTGCCAAACACTAATAACCCTCCTCACGCTCCTTTGGGTTAAATTATGCCTGGCATATACTCCATGGGTCTATCATCACAGAGAAGCATGAGAGCAATTATATGACGAATTTATGATCACTCACATCCTGAGCAAGGAGATAGAAGATAATTAGGTGGGGGTACCCTATAGTCAAAAACCTGGCACTATCCCCTATAAAAAAATAAAAAAATAAAGGGTAAGTCTCCACATCTCCTCAGACAGAAAAGATAATGGTAAAAAGGGATTTTTTAGGTGCCCAAAAAACTGTAACACATAAATACAGTATATCTAAAAAACAGATTTAATTTATACAAAAATATTTTCATTTAAAAAAAAATATGTATCATCGAAACATATTAGATCAATATTGTCAGCATGAAATATGACCATTCTTTGCAACCAATGTGTGGTCTGATGCATATGGATCTGATGTATATGGATCAATGTGTTTCGCCCAAATGAGGGGCTTCTACAGGAGCCACATTTCAATATTGGTAAGTCTAATAACTCAGTTGTTGACCACAAGAATGTCATCAATTCATCATGCCTCTTATAACCGCATCCAAACAGGAAGATACATATCCACAAACATGATAATACTCATTAAAACCATGCGGTACTGCCATTTTAGGCCACATACTGGTCTGACCACCACACTGGGGGATTGCTCCTTCTCTAGCTATACCAGAACCTGGGGTGTTTTTTACTTAATGATGAGGTGGCGCCAATGAGGTGACACTGATGATGGGCACTAATATGGGCACTGATGGGCACTGATAGGTGGCACTGGTATGCATCACTGAAGGGCACACATAGATGGCACTGATTGGCACTGAAAGGTGGCAGTGATGGACACTGATGGGCACGCATATGTGACACAGATGAGCATGGATGGGCACTGATAGGTGGCACTAATGGACACTGATGGGTGACACTGAAGTACACTCATGGATGTACTGATGGGCATCACTGATTGGCAGGCATTAGTGTTTGGGACTGATTGCCATCAACTATGGGCACTGATTGGCATCCCTGGTGGCCATGGGTGGCATACCAGGTGGTCACAAGTGGTGGGCATCCCTGGTGGTGTCCCTGGTGGTCCAGCGTGGGCATCCTCAGGGGGGCTCACAGAAAAGCCGATAAAAGGCTTTTCCTGCTTACACTGTGATCAGCCATGATTGGACATGGCTGACCATGTGGTAAAGAGTCTCCATCAGAGACTCTTTACCTAGATCAGAGTTGCGGTGTGTCAGACTGACACAACCCACCACCAATCGCTGTGTGGCACACCCCCGGTGGGCACCACGCCAGCAAGTTATCTTGATGACGTCATATGACGTCCGATCAGGATAACGGAACCACTTTGCCGACTTCATTTTGCTATATAGCAGGCGGCAAGTGGTTAAGCAGCTACAGAAATCGTTTTTTTTCTTTGTGGAAAAAAAGTTTTAAATAAATGACTAAAAGCTGACAGTTTTAAGCACTCCTTTTTGAGGTAAATGGTTTATCTCCACATTCTAACTGCAGCTTTTGCTGGACAGCTTGGTCTGTAAAAAAGTTGACAATTAACAGACTTACTGGCCCGATCACCAGATGAAAATTTGAGAGAGATTAGTAAATTGCAATAAAAAAAATGTTTGCTTTTGGGTTTAGATAGGCTTTAAGCCAACCGTACATAGGTTGATACATGGGAAGATTCTTTGAAGATATAAAGAAAAATTACAAATATTATATATCAAAATTCTAAGTGAATGAAGGTCAAAAACGCAGTTTGGGATCATTTTTAGGACTCATTATTTTGTCTGTTGTTCCTGTTTCCGTTGTAAAGAAGTAGCAGATATCTTAAGATCTACCCTGTATAGTAAATAGTTATTTGTATTGATTGATGCTTCCAAGTGAAGAGGATCAGGTTGTGGTGAAGACAGGGAAGGATACTTTGGCTGTCTCTCACAAAGTGGATAAACTTCTTTTTTTTTTTTTTTTTGCTTTGATCCAGGCTGGTGTCAGGGAGAATGTTTAAACCATATTTACACAGCACTTTTATCAGTCTACTTTACATTTTTAGCACTTTTAACTATATTCTATTAGTTTTGGTCATAAAGTTTTTGCACAGATCTATTAACCCATCAGCTGTAAATTGGTACGATAAAAATCATGCAAGGGGCATATTTATAAAAGATTTGCCAGTACATTAGCCGCACATTTGCCACCATATTCACTGGGTTAAATGTGTAATTTCTTAACTGCAGAAGTTGCATTACTGGAGGATAGCAAGGTGAATCTACCATGATGGGCCAGTGTGCTGTTCATGCTTGTACATTATGGCTAAAGCAAACCCATCGCCATGATGTAGACATTATACCCACTTATATCCACATTCTAAATCTCCTGTATTTTTGTTATTATTGCTATATGTCTCTCTGTTGCGCATTTCCTTTATTTAATTAATCACAGTGACAGGGAGTGATGGAAATTGCTCTAATGAAGCCCCAGATACCAGAAAAAATCTGACAGGGGTTTTTATCTTTCATACTGTATGCAAACTAAAAACAAAAAAGTTTTAGCTTGGCAGATTTACTTTAAATTTCTATTATTAAAGGGGTTGCAAAGGTACAATTTTTTCCCTAAATAGCTTCCTTTACCTTAGTGCAGTCCTCCTTCACTTAACTCATCCTTCCATTTTGCTTTTAAATGTCCTTATTTCTTCTGAGAAATCCTCACTTTCTGTTCTTCTGTCTGTAACTCCACACAGTAATGCAAGGCTTTCTCCCTGGTGTGGAGTGTCGTGCTCAACCCCTCCCTTGGACTACCGGAGAGTCAGGACACTCTCTACATTGCAGATAGAGAAAGGAGCTGTGTGTTAGTGGGCGTCCTGACTCTCCTGTAGTCCAAGGGAGGGGGCGAGCACGACACTCCACACCAGGGAGAAAGCCTTGCATTACTGTGTGGAGTTACAGACAGAAGAACAGGAAGTGTGGATTTCTCAGAAGAAATAAGGACATTTAAAAGCAAACTGGAAGGATGAGGAAAGTGAAGGAGGACTGCACTAAGGTAAAGGAAGCTATTTAGGAAAAAAAAATTGTACCTTTACAACCCCTTTAAACTACATGGGTATTGGCAGAATGTAATTACCAGATAACTATTGTAGAAAAAAAGATAAATTCTAACCCAGCGATGTAGCGTAGATTATACTATTTGTAATTGTATAAAAAGACCTCTTTAGAGTTTGTAATCAGTATAAAGGGGGCTGAAAAAAAAGAAATCAAACTAGGTATTAATAATAGAGGTATTTAATAGTATGTGGAGTTAGACCTGACCTTGACATTTGCAGTCCTTTGCTATACAAAGTAAAGACTCAGATTTACAGCCCAAGAAATTAGCATGACTGTGAAGGCTTCCTGTCCCAGTAGTAACCTAATGTAATCCAATTTGAGCTAGGTGGAAATGAGACTGTGCCAGCAGTTATTCTGACGATCAATCATTCATAGCGTTTAATCAACTTTCATTTTGGGAAACTGAAAAAGGATATGAGATTAAATTTAGAAAATATAGTTTTTGCTGTTACAGGATTGTATGGAATAAAACATATACATTATTCAAGATTGTAAACCCTTTTATTTAATAGTTTTGCCGCACTCAGATAGTATACAACTCAACCAAGTGTATAGCTGTATTTATTATTTCTGTATAAGGCATGAATTAACAATTTTCCGACTTTTTAAAGAGCAAATTGAATTTTTAGTTGCAAAACAAAATAGATTTTGGCCTTAAACCAGACCTTTCTTTAAAGCGGAAGTAAACCCATCTATTTGATAGTTTAAAAAAACAGTTAACATTCCCGGCATGCCGGAAATGCTAGATGTCACATTTGCTTGTGCTCTCAACCAAACTGTCAAACCATCCAATGGCTGGTTTCATAACTGATCACATGTGCAGCATTGTGGCAGTTGCAGATTAAACAGAGGCCAAGATGGCCGCTTCCTTGGCTGAAAACAATAGGAGGGTTTACTTCCACTTTAAAGACTAACACCACCTTTTTCAACATTCATTCACAGTGACCTGCCTATGCGGCAGATGGAATTTTAGTTCTCAATGGAAACCAAGTGCGATGATTAGCACTCTCTACAGCTCCACAACTGAAGATCCTACAGAAGTACGGACAGGTAGCTGGAGGAAGAGTCTGCAGGAGCCTGACATTGCACCTGCCATCTACACTTTGCAGGCTCCTATGCAAAACAAAATACATGTGTTAACAGATTACGGTCTGCCTAACATGTAACCACTGAGAGGAGCCGGAGCATGCCTAACATAGGCTAAACAATCCAGGCCACATGGCTCCTGATGCGTGAGTGGCAACTGGAAACCGGACACCCTCTCCACCCTCCTGGCTACTCGGCTTTACCTGCTCACTCCCAGGGGAATCCAGATGTGGGCCCTCATCGTCCTTTGGGTCAACAGCCAGGTGACATTAATAAAAGCGTATGTTCTCTCTCCAGATCTACTACAATACCTCAATAAATGCACATGAAGGCCGCATGTAGATTAACTTCTTTACTGAAGAATCTGGATTGGTGACACCACCATTTTGGGTATCAGACCCCCAACACACTGAAACATAGTATCCTTTATCTGGACAAATGTCACAAGTTTCTATAAGGCTGGCGGTGTATCTTATGTACACAACTCCAGGGGAGCCCCCTCCAAAGGGAGAAAATATTAGGTCTATCTCTCTTAGATGATGCTCTCCCTCACTGCTCCTCTTACCATGGCCACCAGAACTCTCTCTAAGCTCCTCCCCGCATATTTTAGCGATCCTGCCAGGAAGAAAATAGATCCATCCTTCTTCCTGGAAGGCTTTAAAATAGTAACACTTTTACATGGGCCAAACAGTAGACCCCACTTCAACCTGCCTACAAATGCACATTTGTGCATTTATTTATTTTTTAAATGTGGCCTTTAAAGGTTTTCATAAATCAGATGATGCAAAATGTGTTTACTTTTATGAAAAAAAGTCATACATGAATCTAATTATTGCATAACTACCTCAGTTTGTAGTTAAGCAAACTGTACTATGTTCTTTTCTATGAGTAACCAAGTCCTAGTTTAAGACACCAAGAAACCAGTCATTAGATGTTGTACCTCGTATGGTCACAGGTCCTCTGGTAGAGAAGGTGTCGATTTGCTGGCTCTCTCCCTAGAGGACAGTATCTATTAGCAACTGGAACAGAACCCACTTTACGGAGATCATGAGGTACTGGAAGGACAGAGTTAATGAGCATGCATGAAGTACATGCTATGTTCTTGACGGGACCCCATTCTGGTACTGGGAGTGAGATAACAGAGGTAAGTTGGACTGATGGAGTGGGCACAGGCTCAGCACATCCCTCCTAATGTACACTTACATCAAGTTAGTACAGTATGTAGTGACAGCACTTTTCAAAGAAACTCTTAATTACTGCACATATTGAAGGCTCATCTCTAATTTGGGAAATTGCCTTAATGCTAGATTTTTCACATGACCGCAGTCTCTACCTGGTTCCGGGCATTAAAGTGCTCACTCTGCACAAAAGGTAGCCTCACGCAGTGGCGTTTCCAGGGTATGGCATCTATGGCAAGTGCCCATATGAAGGGGGCGCTCATGAGTGGCTGGACAGCAAGACATTGACTTACCAGTGTCTCTTCTTCCCAAGGATTAATGTAGGGGCTATTGGAGCTGCAGGTCCAGGCCCCTACCATAATATCGGCCCAATGCAGAGATTCTACACACAATTACCAGCCAGCTGCTACATTGCCTTACAGTCTCGCCAGACAGCTGAATTATAGGCCCAAAACTGTGAGCCGGCCTGCAGCTGCAACCGATACATACATTGCCTTTCAGAGAATGCTGCGCTGCATAGCCTCTGTACTAGTGCGCTGAGGCTGAGCGCCTAAAAACAGGCTTCATCCCACCAACATAACTTGCCTACGCCGGCGTAGAGTGGGCGCATATTTACGCTGGACGCATGTGGCGATCCCATTGATTTTCCATTCAAATATGCAAATGAGGGAGATACGGTGATTCACGAACGTACGTGCGCCCGACGCAAGTGCGCGTAAGTTATACGTACGTCGTAAAGTTATGCCCCATAAAGGAGGTGTAACGCAGCAGCATCCATGCAAAGGGCTGCACCAGGGAACACAAGCTGGCGTATTTCATGTAGTTTACATTGGACGTGAATATGGCTGAGCATAGGTTACGTTCACGCCATAGGCAGTGATCCGACGTATCTTAGGGAGTAGTTCCGATGTGATTCTGAGCATGCGCACTGGAATGCGTCCACGGGACGGCGCATGCGCCGTTCATTATACGTATCTGTCTGGCACTCGGCCCATCATTTGCATGGGGTCACGCCTCATTTGCATGGTTCGCGCCCACTTCCACCTACGCCGGCTTACGCCTAGGAAACCCAGCGCAGTTTTGGGAGCACTGGCTTTGTGAATTCAGTTCTTGCCTCTCTGCGCTGCGTCGGCGTAGCGTACAGGAGATACGCTACGGTGGCTTAAATGTGCGCCGCTGTCTGTGAATCCGTGCCCATATATATATATTTATTATTAACCCACTGCACACTCCACAGTTTTTCTCTTTTTATCAGTATTTAAAACGTTACTGTTGCTTTAAAGCTGACAATGTAAGGATAGATCTTTTATTCAATTTATAGTACAGATTTCTCTGCTCTCATACCAATTTCTGAGCACCTCAAGTCACCACAGTGTTTCTTTCCTTCTCAATCAATTTTTACACACATTCAGTTAAAGTAATGTTCTCTTCCCTGGGGTAAGAGGGAATGATTCTTAACCAGCAGCGGAGATTTTCCAGCATGTTGAAAAGCCTCAGAGACTAACACGGTTGATTTTCATCACTTCATAAAATGTATAACTCGCTTTTCACTTCTAGAATACTCCTCTTGCTTGGATCAGTTACATCTGTACTTAAAAATCAGGTTTATAGTGAGTTCTTATGAAGCACTGTAATATGTGTGTTTGTCTACATTATTTTATACAGCAAGGAAATTTAACAATATATAAAAAACTTAAAGTCATCGTCTTTTAATTTTGACGATTATGGATAACAGCTAATGAAAACCCAAAAATCATTATCTTCCGAAAATATGAATATTGTGAAAAAGTTTAATATTGTAGACACATGGTTACATAGTCACATAGTTACATAGTAGGTGAGGTTGAAAAAAGTCCATCAAGTCCAACCTATGTGTGATTATATGTCAATATTACCTTATATATCCCTGTATGTTGTATGTTTTTGAAACTTGCTGCTCTTACACAGTAAAGAACCCTCTACGTAGTTTAAGGTTAAACCTCTTTTCTTCTAAATTTAATGAGTGGCCACATGTCTGAAATTCCCTTCTGTGAAAAAGTTTTATCCCTATTGTGGGGTCACCGGTACGGTATATGTAAATTGAAATCATATCCCATCTCAAGCGTCTCTTCTCCAGAGAGAATAAGTTCAGTGCTCGCAACCTTTCCTCATAACTAATATCCTCCAGACCCTTTATTAGCTTTGTTGCCCTTCTTTTCCCTGCTCCATTTCCAGTACGTTCTTCCTGAAGACTCGTGCCCAGAATTGGACATCATATTCTAGGTGCGGCTGAACCGGAGTCTTGTAGAGCGGGAGAATTATCGTTTTATCTCTGGAGTTTATCCCTTTTTTAATGCACGCCAATATTCTGTTTGCTTTTTGAGCAGCAGCGTGGCATTGCATGCCATTGCTGAGCCTATCATATACTAGGACACCCAGTTCCTTTTCCAACCTAGATTCCCCCAGAGGTTCTCCCCCAGTGTATAGATCGCATTTAGATTTTTTGCCACCCAAATGCATTATTTTAAATTTTTCTACTTTAAAACTCATTTGCCATGTAGTTGCCCACCCCATTAATTTGTTCCGATCTTTTTGCAAGGTTTCCACATCCTGCAGAGAAGTTATTGCCCTGCGTAGCTTAGTATTGTCCACAAATACAGGGATTGAACTGTTTATCCCATCCTCCAGGTTGTTTATGAACAAATTAAACAAATTAAATAAGATTGGTCCCAGAACCTAATGCTGATCGCCTCCATGCCACACTGCATTTTTTGCAGTAATTCATGCAAAAGGAGCCCTGACCAAGAGATGAGTGCATACTATTTTGTACATGGACATGCTTTTAAGTAAGCTAACATTTCTGTATTAAAAATCCTCTTTTTTATTAGTCTTATGTAATATTCTAATCTTTTGAGATTTTGGATTTTCAATAAGCTGTAAGCCATAATCAAATAAAAAAAAAGAAATGCTTAAAATATATCACTCTGTGTGTAATTATTCTATGTAATATACGAGTTTGATGATATTCCCATTTTTTTTAGATGCACCTGTATATATACAGTATATATATATATATATATATATATATATATATATATATATATATATATATATATATATATATATATATATATATATATATATATATATATATATACATATATATATATATATATATATATATAGGTACACACTCTTTTAAATTAATGTAAGCAAACATTTTAAAATGTATTACAACATAGATGGTGTCAGTAGAGTAGTGGACACATCAGTAGGATAAAGGTTGGTGTCAGAAGAGCAGTGGACAGCGTCAGTAGGGCAGAGACTGGAGTCATCAAGGGCAAATGAGGTCAGTATTTTTTTATTTGTATTAATACATTTTTTATATTTTTTAACCATTTTTATTTTTTTAGGATTATTTACAATATTATTTGTTTTTGTTTTTTTACTTTGTCTTTATTCAATTTTAAAATGTATAATACAAAACAATGGCTCAATATAATACAATCTTAAATCAATCTTAAATCAAACAGTGTATCTTAAATAACAATTAAAAAGTTTACTTCTTTACCTAATAAACGTTGTATACAGTTGTGCTCATAAGTTTACATACCCTGGCAGAATTCATGATTTCTTGGCCATTTTTCAGAGAATATGAATAATAACACAAAAACATTTCTTTCACTCATGGTTAGTGTTTGGCTGAAGCCATTTATTACCAATCAACTTTTTACTCTTTATAAATCATAATGACAGCAGAAACTACCCAAATGACCCTGATCAAAAATGTACATACCCTGGTGATTGTGGCCTGATAACATGCACACAAGTTGACGCAAAGGGTTTTGAATGGCTATTAAAGGTAACCATCCTCACCTGTAATTTGTTTTCTTGTAATTAGTGTATAAAATGTCAATGAGTTTCTGGACTCCTGACAAACTCTTGCACCTTTCATCCAGTGCTGCACTGTGGTTTCTGGATTCTGAGTCATGGGGAAAGCAAAAGAATTGTCAAAGGATATGCAGGAAAGGGTAGTTGAACTGTATAAAACAGGAAAGCGATATAAAAAGATATCCAAGGAATAGAGAATGCCAATCAGCAATGTTCAAACTCTAAACAAGAAGTGGAAAATGAAGGGTTCTGTTGAAACCAAACCACGGTCAGGTAGACCAACTAAAATTTCAGCCACAACTGCCAGGAAAATTGTTTGGGATGCAAAGAAAAACCCACAAATAATTTCAGGTGAAATACAGGACTCTCTGAAAACATGTGGTGTGGCTGTTTCAAGATGCACAATAAGGAGGCACTTGAAGAAAGATGGGCTACATGGTTGAGTCGCCAGAAGAAAGCCATTACTACGCAAATGCTACAAAGTATCCCGCTTATAATACGCCAAACAGCACAGAGACAAGTCTCAAACCTTCTGGTACAAAGTCATTTGGAGTGATAAGACCAAAATGTAGCTTTTTGGCCACAACCATAAACGCTACATTTGGAGAGGAGTCAACAAGGCCTATGATGAAAGGTACACCATTCATACTGTGAAATACGGAGGTGGATCGCTGATGTTTTGGGGAAGTGTGAGCTACAAAGGCACAGGAAATTTGGTCAAAATTGATGGCAAGATGAATGCAGTATATTATCATAAAATACTGGAGGAACATTTGCATTCATTAGCCAGAAAGCTGAGCATGGGACGTGCTTGGACATTTAAACATGACAATAATCCAAAACACAAGGCCAAGTCCAACTGTCCTTGGCTACAGCAGAAGAAAAGTGAAGGTTCTGGAGTGGCCATATCAGTCTCCTGACCTCAATACCATTGAGCCACTCTGGGGAGATCTCAAAAAATGCAGGTCATGCAAGACAGCCCAAGAATTTACAGGAACTGGAGGCTTTTTGCCAAAAGGAATGGGCAGCTTTGCCATCTGAGAAGATACAGAGCCTCATCCACAAATACAACAAAATACTTAATTCTGTCATTGGTGTTAAAGGGGGCAATACACGTTATTAAGAATCAGGGTTTGGTCATTTGGCTAGTTTCTGTTGTCATTATGATTTAAAATGAGAAAACACAGTTGATTGATAATAAATGGCTTCAGCCAAACACCAACCATAAGTGAAAGAAAAAGTTTTAGTTTTATCATAACATATGCTCTGAAAAATGACCAAGAAATCATAAATTCTGCCAGGGTATGTAAACTTATGAGCACAACTGTAATTAGTTGCCTTTCCATGTATGTGGAAAGTTCCACAATTGCCTCAGCTCATTCCTGATATTAGCGAGCAATTGGGGAAAGTTATACTGAAAATATGTTGTTTATAGAGCGTGTGAGGTATATTCCCAGATAATTAAGTCTTTACCCATTTAAATGGAAAATGTAGTTCTAAGACAGGAATTCAAGCTTCTGGAATTGTTAAATTTATCGACTCAGATTTTATTAAGTTCATTTTATAGTTTGACAATTGTGAATAGCAATAAAATTCTCTGATTAGTTTAGGTAGGGATATTTCTGGGTTGGTAATAAAAAACAGTAGGTCGTCTTCAAATGCAGCTACTTTATGGGATATCTTCCCAACCTGTACACCCAATATGTCTGGGTTACATCTGATATGTCTCAATCGGGTTTCCAAGGTAAGTAAAAAAAGAAGCAGTGATAATGAACAACCCTGGTGCGTACCATTTGCCAATGTAAAATTGGCGGATAACACCAGGTTAACTTTAACCGCTGCCATTGTATAGTCATATAGGCCTTCTATCCATTTCATTATACATTAACCGGCAGGTTGTATAAAACCAAATAAAAATCTTTAAAGCAGTTCGCTACAGTGACAAAATATTCATACCCCTTGAAATTTTTCACATTTTGTCATGTTACAACCAAAAACGTAAATGTGGAAAATTTCAAGGGGTATAAATACTTTTTCAAGGCACTGTATATCTCCAGATTTAGTAACTTTTTGATTCTCTGTAGGCGCAATAACCTGAATATGGGTCTGTGTGAATGGGACCTGTATGGATCATGCAAGAAGTCTACCTGCTTTGTTACCAAATTCATGCTGTATAACATCTTAATTTTGGCTCTAGATATCATGAGAGAGTTAGCCTGTTACCTAAGACTTGCCAGTTCTACCATTGATTGCTTTTCTTGTAATTTCTTATACTGAGTTTCAGTATGATGTATACATAGTTACATAGTAGGTGAGGTTAAAAAAAGACACAAGTCCATCAAGTCAAACCTATGTGTGACTATATGTCAGTATTACATTATAAATCCCTGTATGTTGTGGTCGTTCAGGTACTTATCTAATAGTCTTTGAAACCATCGATGCCCCCTGCTGAGACCACCACCTGTGGAAGGGAATTCCACATCCTTGCTCTTACAATAAAGAACCCTTTATGCGTTTTAACTAATTACAGTTTTTAAGGTGTTCCATTTTTTACCAATTTTTTTACGAGGCCCATTGAGGGACTTTGGTGAAATATCAGGGTTCTAAATAGACCCTTCATGTCTCACTTTAGAGACAGAGAAAGGAACTAAGGACAGAGTTTTCCCAGTCCCTTTCTCTGCAGCCTCAGTTGCACTGAATAGTAAATAAATGGGAAGTGATCTATGCTCAGTGGCATCCTGTTCATTTAACAAATGGAAGCATAGTAAACAAAGCTTACTATGCTTCCATTTTGAATGAACACAGTTAGTGTTCTGCAAGTTTCTCTGGTCTGGTCCTGCCACCGCTATTAATCTGAAACACAGGTCGCAAAATGTAGTGTATTTGCCAGCGCCGGATTGCCATTACCGTAGTAAATAGTACAGAAGTACCATGCCATCTGGTTGCTCTGCATTTTTTAAAGAAGTGCAGGAGCAATAAATTGCATTGCACCCTGATTGCATGTGAATCACACAGGAATGCACAGTCTCACACAGCCCTGCCTCCTCCTGATCCAGCACTTGGTCCAATGCTGAGATGTATTCTGTCTCACAGCCGCGGGGTCAGGAGGAGGCAGGGCTGTGTGAGAGTGAGCAGAGCAGAGACAATGTCAGCTGTTACACCGTGTTTCATCGCTCTGCGATCCCGCGGCTTTCCTCTTCCCATATGCTCTCTTCCACGGGGTGATCGTACTGGGAGAACGTCTCTCGTGGATCTAATCTTCCTCCAGTCATGTCCTGGCCACCCTCTCACTTCCTCCACCCTGACGAGGCTGCAATTTGGGGCACATTGAGGCTGGATTTTGGGGCTGTGAGACAGAATACATCCCAGCATTGGACCAAGTGCGGGGTCAGGAGGAGGCGGGGCTGTGTGAGAGTGAGCAGAGCGGAGACAATGTCAGCTGTTACAGCGTGTTTCACCCCTCTGCGATCCCGCTGCTTTCCTCTTCCTACATGCTCTCTTCCACATTGCGCTGGGAGAACGCCGGCGGTGCTCGCCCCCTCTCCCAGGCAGCCCAGCTCCTCGCCAGCCCTCATTCACCACTCGCAAAATGCGACTAGGCGAATGAAAAATTTGAGAGCTGGCATAGTTCGTTGTCATTTTACAGGCGCATACATGGACTTGACATGCTTGGTATCTACTTACTTGACACATCCCATCTTTTATATTTGTGTGTATTTTATCCTGAAATTTGCATTTGATAAATGGCGAGCAACGTAAAAAATTACAACCATTTGATTCCCCATGACCTTTGCTTTCAGAAAATATATAACGTGTGGATTTTCTAGCAAAAAAAAGTGTTAGAAATATGTGTGTGAAAAATTAACAAATTGGACGCAAGTGGTTCTTGACCCTAGTCTAAGCACAGGTGCTCTTTAGGTTGCTAGCTTTGCCTTTTGCATCACAGATCACAAACTCATGATGAAGCAGGAGGATATTAAGACATTATTTGTATTGACCGTGCTGCCCTATACTTTGTTGCATTTTTCTAGCACAACACATGAATAATGGAAACTTCATAATTGTTAATTATGCCTATTTCCACTAAAGTACTAGGTTTCAGTGCATCAAAAAATTCTGACAAAATGCATCTTCTTGTATTTTTAAAGCTAATTTAAATGGAAGTGTTAAGCCATAACACATTCCAGTAAATTCAATTTGCGTTGCAGTACATTTTACCGGAGCCTGCTATAAGAATATTTATTTTGCTATATAAAAATACTCACAAACCATATTTTACCAAATGCACTGTAACAGTTAAATGAATTGCAAAAATTCAGCACAGTACAAAAATGGACGCTAACACACCAGAATTAACATGCATTATCACATCACTGCAGTTTTGCCGCAAAAGTACTTCTGCAATCTTCAAATACCCAACAAGTAAAGTGAGACAACTTACAATGACAGTGGAGGAGAGCTGAGAAATAGCGCTGTCAGATTACCTGGAAGAAAAAATCTCTGAAATTAAAAAATGAGTGAGTCAACCTGCCAGCATGTTCTGAAAAGTGAGACATCAGTTTTGGGTTTACTAACCTTGTAAAGTAATATACTTAAAGTGTAAGCCAACATCATGTCTTAAAAGGAAAAATAATGCAAAAATTTACTAATATTTTTATCTCACTAAATTTAAAATTGATACATTGAAGTCTTTACAAGAAATCATATGTGTAATGTATTCCATAATTAGCAGACAACACTATGTAAATGCCAGATTCAGATCATTTATTCTGTACATCCATGTCGATCCAAATTAGGCCAAAGCTGGCCATATACGGTTGGATTTTTTTTTTCGTTCAGCCAGTGGTGGAACAGAGTTCTTCATCCACCTAAAGAAGGCAGATGGAGAAATAAATGGAGGAACAGTGGCACCCACCACCGTCAGAAGCTGATTGGCTGCAGCCACTGATTTATGAAAAATGATCCAACATGTCCCTTCATCAATAGTCGATTAAACAATTGAATTCAGTTGAGCAGGGGAGCCCACACACGAATCTAAATTTCAATCAGTTTATGGTCAGCTTAAGTTAACAGCTGGCCACTGTTTCCACATTGCTGTTTCCAATAACTATGCAACTAACTACCCACAGTTATTGACTTTGGAATGCTAAAGGTTGCCATAAAACCAAAGACTCATGTCTAACAAAGGATTATGCAATTTTTAAAACACAAAGGCCCAGATTCAAGAAGCACTTGCGCCCGCGCAACCATAGGTTACGCAGCGCAAGTGCTTACTTGCTCCGGTGTAACGAGTGCTCCTGATTCAGGAACCTCGTTACACCGACTGCAGGCTAAAATCTGCGCGGCATAAGGCTCTTATGCCTCGCAGATTTTAGGCTGCATTCTTGCGTGTGCCGCTAGGGGGCGCTCCCATTGTGTATCAGCGTGTAGTATGCAAATTGCATACTACCACTGGCCCAGATTAAAGTAGAATTGCGCGATATTTGCGGGGGAGCAGGGCAACGATTTTGCCCTGCGCCCCCGCAAATATTTTGCGCTGCCCTCGATTCACGGAGCAGTAGCTCCGTGAATTGCGAGGGCGAGCCGGCAAATTTGCCCGGCGTAAGCGCGCGCAAGTTAAATGATCCCGCCGGGGGCGGGAATCATTTAAATTAGGCACGCTCCCGCGCCGAGCGTACAGCGCATGCTCCGTCGGGAAACTTTCCCGACGTGCATTGCGGCAAATGACGTCGCAAGGACGTCATTTGCTTCTAAGTGAACGTGAATGGCGTCCAGCGCCATTCACGTTTCACTTATGCAAACGCCGTGAAATTCAAATTTCACGGCGCGGGAAGGCCGGCTATACATTAGCATTGGCTGCCCCTACTATTAGAAGGGGCAGCCTTGCGCTAAAAGTAGCCGTACGGAAACTCCGTACCTGGCTTGCGCGGCGCCCGCGCAAGCTTGTGAATCAGTGGTAGTATGCAATTTGCATACTACACGCTGATACACAATGGGAGCGCCCCCCTAGCGGCCCCCGCAAGAATGCAGCCTAAAATCTGAGAGGCATAAGAGCCTTATGCCGCGCAGATTTTAGCCTGCAGTCGGTGTAACGAGGTTCCTGAATCAGGAGCACTCGTTACACCGGAGCAAGTAAGCACTTGCGCTGCGTAACCTATGGTTGCGCGGGCGCAAGTGCTTCTTGAATCTGGGCCACTGATTCACAAGCTTGCGCGGGCCCCGCGCAAGCCAGGTACGGAGTTTCCCGGAGTTTCACGGAGCTACTGCTCCGTGAATCGAGGGCAGCGCAAAATATTTGCGGGGGCGCAGGGCAAAATCGTTGCCCTGCTCCCCCGCAAATATCGCGCAATTCTACTTGAATCTGGGCCAAAGTTTATAGAGGTTTTTGGAGATTGTATTAAAAAGCCATTACATGCAAAATTGATATTTAGGTTTTTGATAGATGCTGGAAAACTAAACCACTTGAGGATTTATTATGCCTTTAGAGGACCCTGCTCTTGAATTACTGGGTTTGCTCACCTGCTACAGTCATTGTAAGGTCATTGTGATGGATTCCCATTCCCCTTTGGATTCATTTATTATATGTTATGGAGAAGTGCTACCAGGGCCATCTTTAATATCGATTGGACCCTGGACACGATGTGAACTGTCTATGGCCGGCTTTATCTAAAAAAAAGTCGGCCACAACTAATACAACTAATGAACTGTTCCACACTCACTGATTGGTCCAGACTCACTGATTAGTTGCACATCTCTACCACTCACCAATTGGTTGCTAGAGGTTACTCCACATCATTGCCACTTACTGATTGGTTACTAGAGGTTACTTCACATCATTACTGCTCACCCATTGGTTGCTAGAGGTTACTGTACATTAGTACCATTTACTGATTGGTTGCTAGAGAGGTTGCTGCACATTATTACCATCACCTGATTGGTTACTAGAGCTTACTGCACATTAATACAATTTTCTGATTGGTTGTTAGAGGTTACTGCACATTATTACCATTCACTATTTGGTCGCTAAAGAGGTTACTGCACATTAATACCATTCCCTGATTGGTTGCTAGTGGTTATTGCACATTAATACCATTCCCTGATTGGTTGCTAGAGGTTACTGCACATTATTACCATTCACTATGTGTTTGCTAGAGGTTACTGCACATTAATACCATTTACTGTTTGGTTGCTAGAGAGGTTACTGTGCATTATTACCATTCACTATTTGGTTGCTAGAGGTTACTGCACATTAATACCATTTACTGATTGGTTGCTAGAGAGGTTACTGTGCATTATTACCATTCCCTGATTGGTTGCTAGAGGTTACTGCACATTAATACCATATACCAATTGGTTGCTAGAGAGGTTACTGCACATTATTAACATTCATCATTTGGTTGCTAGAGAGGTTACTGCACATTAATACCATTTAGTGATTAGTTGCTACTGCACGTTATTACCATTCCCTGATTGGTTGCTAGAGAGGTTACTGCATGCTATTACCATTCCCTGAAAACCAAGGATATGGCACATTGTGTCCCAAATTCCAATATACTGTACATGTCATAAGTCCATCAATAAAGTTCATATGGTGTCTAAATCCAACTAAATACTGTCACCACACCGTGTATGAGAAATTCCCTAAGGTAATGAACTTACCAGATAGATCTAAATAATTTGCTTGTCAGTTCCTTTAGACAGGCACTGCATCCTTCCATCTAGGTATTGCACTCTGCTGATATCTCAAAGAGGGATTGATACCCTGTTACAGAGAGTACCGGGTAAAGGGTTACTTTCAGAAGCAAAAAATAGATCAAACTGGAAATTATCCCCAAAAATTTGAATTTATTCAATTTACAAAATGTATATTTAACATAGCAAAGAGTTCAAACTAGAAATAGTGCAGTGTTCTTAAAAAACGGATTTAATTCAATCAGGCTATGAATCAATTACCATAAAGATATCAACAAACAAAACAAACATATAACAGTACAAAACAACACTGAACACGGTCTGGACGCATTACATTAGCCCACAGTCAGTCATAAAATCGAATCATTAAAGCCTCGTACACACGATCAGTCCATCCGATGAGAACGGTCTGAAGGACCGTTGTCATAGGTTAACCGATAAGGCTGACTGATGGTCCGTCGCGCCCACACACCATCGGTTAAATAACCTATTGTGTCAGAACGTGGTGACGTAAAACACAACGACGTGCTGAAAAATATGAAGTTCAATGCATGCGTCGACTTGATTCTGAGCATGCGTGGAATTTTTAACCGATGGTCATGCCTACTAACGATCGGTTTTGACGTATCGGTTAGGAATCCATCGGTTAAATTTAAAGCAAGTTGGATTTTTTTTAACCGATGGTTAAATAACCTATGGGACTCACACGCGATCGGTTTGGATCGATGAAAACGGTCCATCAGATCGTTGTCCTCTGGTTAACCTATAGTGTGTACGAGGCCTAAGATATAACTTGATGGAGTGGGGTCTTGTATGGTCCCCTAAGTTCACTAATTATTATTGGCTGGCTGCGGGCTAGTCCAAGTGTGGAAAGGGGTGGGATACGAGGGATAAGGAACTAGCCTATTGATGGGTATTGGCTAAGTCTATCTGGCAGAAAACTAGGGTATAATTCAGTAAGGTAGAAACAGTAATACTAAAATGCTATATTGGTCCCAATGTTTGGAAAACTGTACTGTTTATAGTGAAAGTGATTTGAAAACTGACAGTCCTTGAAGTGTGCACTTATTGTAGCGGAAGGATCCAATAATTGAAAATACTAATGTGGTACTGTAGTTTCAAAGTTCAGTTTCTTTCCATCATGTTTCAAGAAGGAGCATTTAGCATACCAAAGTTTTCATGACATTCAGAGCACAATTCCCAAAGGCTTTAGGAAAATTTTGAATATCCCCCGCCGTATAGATATTTCTCTATCAAGAGTGCTACAGGTGCATAGCGAGAGTAGGACCGGAGACAGTTAGATTAGAAGTGAAAGCTTCAGGAGGTGTTTGTCTAATGCATATCATGTGGATATTATCCATATGTTACCGTCCAGCTGACAGGAAGCTTGAATTGATTGTTTCCGTCAATTCGGATGGCGGCAGGTTTAAATCACAAATCACTCCTTGATATAGACAGGGTGAAGGGTGTTCACCAACTTGTGCATCCATAGATAGTCCATCTAGCTCGTAACTGTGCCACTTCTCACGTTCGTGTCCCACTATCGTTACTGCAGCCACGTTCACAGAGGCTAGTATCCCTCCACTCTCAGCACATCCCACACTGGAAGCGTCATTGGACGAGGCAGCGTTGTGAGTGACATCAACGCATTTCGCTGGGTCTAATGGGGTAGCTTCATCTTGGACGATGATTGGACTGGCAACCATACTCCTTTTTATCGTGATATTACCACCAACTATGGTTTTAAATTTAAGGGGACCAATGTCTCATTTGGAGAAAAAGTTTATATTGGCAATTCTTCAAGAGTAATCATTTTAACAAGTACACATCTTAAATAGATAAGGGGAAACTTAAACTACGCCATTAGACCCAATGAAACACGTGGATGACACTCACAACGCTGCCTCGTCCAAAGATGCCGCCAGTGTGGAATGTGCTGAGAGTGGAGGGATACTAGCCACTGTGAGCCACTGGTGCAGTAATGATAGCGGGACATGAACACGAGAAGCGGCACAGCTACGAGCTAGATGGACTAGCTACCATTTTCAGTCTGCCAAAGTCTTCAGACTGGGATGGGGGTTTACCTTCCGACAAGAAACTGACCTTAAACACTAAACATATTGCTGAGAGCCGGTTCACACTCCCGCGGCACGACTTTGGAGGCGACTCTGCAAGTCGTCCTGAGGACGACTTCAGAGGCGACCAGCAAAACAAATTCTGTATAGAAGTCAATGCAGGTCGCCCCGAGCCGCCCCCGAAGTCGTGCAGGAACCTTTTTCTAAGTCGGAGCGACTTGCATCGCTCCTATTAGAACGGTTCCATTGCATTGAATGGGACGCGACTCGTCAGGCGCCCCAGTGTGAACCGGCTCTGAAGCTACACTGGAGTGGTTTGAAAGGAAACATTTTTAGTAAATGTTTGAGTAACAATAACAATAGTTTGCACTAAGTGGTAGGCCGGGTAATAACGAGCAAACATGTACAATGAAACCGGTCCGTCGGACCGTTTTCACCGTACATGTCTGCCAGAGGGCTTCTGTACGATGGCTGTACTAACCATCGTACAGAAGTCCGCGCATAAACAATACGCGGGGCGTGTCCGCGTCGTCGCCGCGACGATGACACGGCGATGACGCGGCGACGTGGGCGGGCCTGCCATTAAAGGCTTCCACGCATGCGTCAAAGTCATTCGACGCATGCGAGGGACGGCGGGCGCTCGGACATGTACGGTAGGTCTGTACTGACGACCGTACATGTCCGAGCGGGCAGGATTCCAGTGGACGGTTTTAAAACACGTCCAGGAATATTTGTCTGCTGGGAAAAGGCCCGGCGGGCAAATGTTTGCTGGAATTCGGCCCGCTCGCGCCTACACACGACCGAACATGTATGCTGAAACTGGTCCGCGGACCAGTTTCAGCATACATGTTTGGTCGTGTGTACGGGGCCGTAGGCATGTTGTGAGCATCACATGGTACAAAGTCTCAAAAATATCTATTTTAATTCCAGGTTGTAGGAAAAACACCAAGTGGGTCAAAATTTCCACAAGGCACTGAAAATAAACTTTTTATCAATTTGGTGTCCTTAGGTTATCTCTAACCATTTAGATATTCATAGCATGTCCATAGTCAGCTGTCGAGTACAGGCAATAATATATTTTGTATTGTTCAATTGTATGAACTATTTTATCCATCAGTCTTAGTTGATAGTTCCATTTTCTGTACCATTCTGAACAAATATACTCTTAATCTTTTTCATTAAACATAAAAAGAAGATTTGTTTGATAGAACAAGGTTGGAATCCTGTAAATGGCGTGATTCTTTGTTCTGTATGTAGTGGCAGTTTGCTGTTCAAGTGCCAATGAAATTTGTTCTGCCTTGCTGTTGAATTAAGTTTGTGAGAATGCTTGACAGCTGTTATAAACAGAGGATGCCAATTACATGCTAGTATTTTGAGACATGCTTTGGGAAAAGTAGGCTTGTTAAAAAAGATTCTGTCTTTACTGGCCAACGGGTCTTGCATTTACCATTGATTTTTTTTTCATCTTTTTAAAACACTTCTTATATTTGTACCAAATGTGAATTTTATTTTTTCATTTTGGCCATTGTAATTACTAGTATTTACACACTAGACATTTATTTATACTGAGATGGTTATAGATGCTCAGAAAAGTAGTAGTAGCTCCATAAACCACTGCCCTCACCTTTTGATTTTGACCCATTCTGTTGTTAGTAAACCTAAAGATGATGTACAATTATATTGTAAATGTCTGGTAGACACAAATTCTAACATTATGTAAAGAAAAATAAAAAAATAGCACCATATATTTAGGCTTTAAGCCCTGTACACACGGCCGGGATTCTCGTCAGGACAAAAAAACATTGTTTTTCCTGATGAGATTCCTGGCAAGATATTCTTGCCTGCCGAGTGTACAGACATATGATTAAAAAAAACGCTGTTCTTTTGAATGGCATGAACGCGGTGACGTCACATTCGATGCTGTCAACGCCATCTTGCTTCACCCTACCTATGCTTTGGAAGCTACCGCACATGCGTCTAAGTCATTTCGAGCATGCACGGGTTTCCACCGCGACAGGTAAGTATACAGACGCTCATGTTTCTCGGCAGGAAAACACTGCCGAGAATAATGACGAGAAAAGCAGGTTCTCTATTTTTCTTGTCTAGATTCTGGGCAGTTTTCTCGATGAGAAACCTAAAAAGCCTCGTACACACACTCGTTTTTTTCTCGGCAAGAAAGCTCTGCCAGCTGTTTTCTTGCCGAGAAAACCGTGCGTGTGTACGAGGCTTAAGTCCAGAAACAGGCCCTACAAAATATTCACTTTGTTGCACATTTTAAATATCCTTTAAACCATCTATAAGAAAAAAGCTGTTAGTCTAAATGTATTTATTCCACAAAAGGATCAATATACATAAAACAAATGTAGAAGAGAAAGCACTGACTAAACTGGACTGGTGAGACATTTTTCTTCATAGCCTACTTTATGGCCATGATATTCACACAATGGCCTTGAGTCACAAATGGCTTGCATCTATCTTTGAAGTTGCTCACACAGGTGCTCTATATATGTCTGTCATTTGATTTTTGGACAATGTCACCATCATTCTAATGGCTACTGCTTCTTTGATGTTTTGCTTTAATTTTAGTCTTGGTTTCCCTTTTGCTCAGGTTCCCTCACATCTTGATGACCAAGTTAGACTGAACAGTCTGTCTTGAGTCATCTTATTTTACATATGCCCAAACCATTGTAACTGTGGAACCTGTATTATGCTTTCTAAAGGATGCACATTCAAGATCCACCTGATGGTCTGGTTCCTGATTATGGCTTATTTAGTCTTTTGTCCCACTTACCTGAGACCGTGTATCTTAATTCACTGAAATCTACATTTGTGTTTACTGGAAAGTTTCTATAATTAACAGATGCAGGTAGGAGTAGTGGAAAAAATAGAATTACAGTAAAACCTTAGTTTGAGAGTAACTTGGTTTGAGAGCGTTTTGCAAGACAAGCAAAATGTTTTAATAAATTTTGCCTTGATATACAAGCGATATCTTCATATAAGAGTAGCGTCATGTCACAACTGAGTATAAAAAAGAAGAGAGGAGCCTCTAAGTGAAGCAATATGATTACATTTAATGAATGCACAACATTTAGCAACTTATTGCTACACTTTGAGGTGCTTCCCTTCTCTTTCATACCCTGTAAAAAAATGCTTTGATATACAAGTGCTTTGTATTACATGTTTCTGGAACGAATTACACTCGCAAACCAAGGTTTTACTGTGCAATAAAACTTACCAAATTCTTTCTTATAAAACCTTTATTTGAAGTATACTATCATTTAGTCTTGAATCTAGTTATTTTTATTTATTTTTATAACTTATTTCAGAGGTTATAGGATATCAACCTAAATAATGTTGTAACTATTTAGACACAATAAGGAGGTGTTGCAGGTAATAAGTGTAATGGTGTGTTCCCTTGCCATTGAGTACTGGCTTTTGGGTCCATATTCTACCATAGACTCTATCTACTGTACATAGAGTTTTCATGTTTTCCCCATATTTTTGTGGGTATTCCACACATCCTGCTAGTGATAGTACAGTCATGGCCGAAATTGTTGGCACCCCAGAAATTTTTCCAGAAAGTCAAGTATTTCTCACAGAAAAGTATTGCAGTAACACATGTTTTACTAGACACATGTTTATTCCCTTTGTATGTATTGGAACAAAACAAAAAAAGGGAGGAAAAAAAGCAAATTGGACATAATGTCACACAAAACTCCAAAAATGGGCTGGTCAAAATTCTAGCCACCCTTAACTTAATATTTGGTTGCACACCCCTTCGAAAAAAATAACTGAAATCAGCGCTTCCTATAACCATCAATAAGCTTTTTACACCTCTCACCCGGAATTTTGGACCACTCTTCCTTTGCAAACTGCTCTCTTATCGGAAGGGCGCCTTTTCCCAACAGCAATTTTAAGATCTCTCCACAGGTGTTCAATGGGATTTAGATTTTGACTCGTTGCTGGCCACTTTAGAACTCTCCAGAGCTTTATTGCCATCCATTTATGTGTGCTTTTTGACGAATGTTTGGGGTCATTGTCCTGCTGGAAGACCCAAGATCTCAGACGCAAACACAGCTTTCTGACACTGGGCTCTACAGTGCGACCCAAAATCCTTTGGTAATCCTCAGATTTCATGATGCCTTGCACACATTCAAGGCACCCAGTGCCAGAGGCAGCAAAACAACCCCAAAACGTCATTGAACCTCCACAATATTTCACTGTAGGTACTGTGTTCTCTTCTTTGCAGGCCTCATTCCATTTTCAGCAAACAGTAGAATGATGTGCTTTACCAAAAAGCTCTATCTTGGTCTCATCTGTCCACAAGACATTTTCCCAGAAGGATTTTGGCTTACTCAAGTACATTTTGGCAAACTGTAGTCTTGCTTTTTTATGTCTCTGTGTCAGCAGTGGGGTCCTCCTGGGTCTCCTGCCATAGCTTTTCATTTTATTTAAATTTTGATGGATAGTTGAGCTGACACTGATGCTTCCTGAGCCTGCAGGACAGCTTGAATTTCTTTGGATCTTGTTTGGGGCTGCTTATCCACCATCCGGACTATCATGCGTTGCAACCTTTCATCAATTTTTCTCTTCCGTCCAGAGAGATTAGCTACAGTGCCATGGGTTGCAAACTTCTTGATAATGTTGCGCACTGTGGACAAAGGCAAATCTAGATCTCTGGAGATGGACTTGTAACCTTGAGATTGTTGATATTTTTCCACAATTTTGGTTCTTAAGTCCTCAGACAGTTCTCTTCACCTCTTTCTGTTGTCCATGCTTTGTGTGGCACACACAAACACACAATGCAAAGACTTATGCCGCGTACACACGATAATTTTTCGGCATGAAAAAAAACGTTGTTTTAAAAAAAAATCATTTAAAATGATCGTGTTTCGGGTTCTGAAAAACGACAATAAAAATATTTCGAGCATGCTGCATTTTTTAACGACGTTTTTCGGGTTGTAAAAAATGATCGTGTGTGGGCTAAAACGACGTTAAAAACCTGCGCATGCTCAGAAGCAAGTTATGAGACGGGAGCGCTCGTTCTGGTAAAACTACCGTTCATAATGGAGTTAGCACATTCATCATGCTGTAACAGACAGAAAAGCGCAAATCGTCTTTTACTTACACAAAATCAGCTAAAGCAGCCCAAAGGATGGCGTCATCCGCATGGAACTTCCCCTTTATAGTGCCGTCGTACGTGTTGTACGCCACTGCGCTTTGCTAGAGCATTTTTTTAAAACAATGGTGTGTGGGCAACGTCATTTTAATGATGAAGTTGGAAAAACTTATTTTTTTCTACATGCCGAAAACGTCGTTTTTTTTCATGCCGAAAAATGATCGTGTGTACGCGGCATAAGTGAACTTCTCTCCCTTTTATCTGCTTTCAGGTGTGATTTTTATATTGCTCCCACCTGTTACGTGCCCCAGGTGAGTTTAAAGGAGCATCACATGCTTGAAACAGTCTTATTTATTCACAATTTTGAAATAATTTTTACCAGCCCATTTTTGGAGTTTTGTGTGGCATTATGTCCAATTTGCTTTTTTTCCTCCTTTTTTGGTTTTGTACAATACATACAAAGGGAATAAACATGTGTATAGCAAAACATGTGTTGCTGCAATACTTTTCTGTGAGAAATACTTGATTTTCTGGAAAAATTTCTGGGGTGCCAGCAATTTCTGTCATGACTGTACATGGGAGACCATATAGGGTGGTAGAGATTATGGATTATGACCTCCTTCAAGGCACAGAGCTTGATGTAAAAGGTAAATGTAAAACTCCATAGCACAGTGCTATACTGCACACTTTATATATGTAAACATATAGGCCCGGATTCAGAAAGGAGTTATGTCGGCGTATCTCCAGATACACCGTGGTAACCCCGAATGCGGGCCATCGCATCTCGGCACCTGATTCATAGAATCCGTTACGCCTCAATGTTGCCTAGATACGAGCTGCATAAGTCTCCTACGCCGTCGTATCTTAGGGTGCAATATTTACGCTGACCGCTAGGGGCGCTTCCCAAGACTTCCTTGTCGAATATGCAAATTAGGTTATACGCCGATTCAGAAACGTACGTCCGCCTGGCGCATTTTTTTACATCGTTTACGTAAGGCTTTTTCCGGCGTAAAGTTACCCCTGCTATATGAGGCGTACGCAATATTAAGTATGGACGTCGGCCAGCGTCCAATTTTCCGTCGATTACGTCATTTGCGTAAGTCGTTCGGGAATAGGGCTGTACGTAAGTTACGTTCACGTCGAAAGCATTGACTATTTGCGGCATAATTTGGAGCATGCGCACTGGGATACTTTCACGGAAGGCGCATGCGCCGTAAGTCAAAAACTTAATTTCCGTGGGGTCAGCCTTGATTAACATACAACACGCCCACTGCCTGGATAATTTGTAATACGCGGGCTTACACCGGACAACATACGATACGCCGCCGTAACTTAGAGCGTAGAACCTGCCTCACTAGGTTACGGCGGCGTAGCGTATATGAGATACGCTACGCCCGCACAAAGTAACGCCAGGCTTTCTGAATCCGGCCCATATACTATAAAAGTAAACACAAATATATTATAATTAAATTAACAGATGTACTTTATATACATTTACATACATCCAGGGCCAGCCCAAATTATATTTAAGCCCAAGAACAAAAAATTATATTTACTAGTACCTGAATATGCTTAACAGAGATGAGGAAATAGGGAGGTGTTTGTAGTTCAAAACAGGAGAGCAGCCCAGGGTGACAGCACTGCTTCTCCATTCATACAGTCCAGTGAGTGAATATTTTCACCCTGAGACAAGAAGTATGTTATTTGCAGAATCACCTGTTGAAAAAGAGTCTGAACAAATTAAAATAAGTAGCCACCACATAGGATTGGTTAGCTGATACATACAGTTTCTCACAAAAGTGAGTACACCGCTAACATTTTTGTAAATATTTTTTTTTTTTTTTCATGTGACAACACTAAAGAAATTACACTTTGCTACAATGTAAAGTAGTGAGTGTACAGCTTGTATAACAGTGTACATTTTCTGTCCCCTCAAAATAACGCAACACACAGCCATTAATGTCTAAACCACTGGCATCAAAAGTGAGTACACACCTAAGTGAAAATGTCCAAATTGGGCCCAATTAGCCATTTTTCCTCCCGCAGCCACTGTACCAATAAATTGCCACCAATGTGCCCATTAAACACTACCACTGTGCCATGAAGCGCAGCCACTGTGCCCATCAAACGCAGCCACTGTACCCATAAATTACCACCACTGTGCCATCAAACACAGCTACTGTAACCATCAATTGCTGTCAGTGTGCCCCATGAATTACCGCCAGTGTGCCCCATCAATTGTTGCCAGTGTGCCCCATCAATTGCTGCCAGTTTTCCCCATCAATTGGCGTCAGTTTGCCCCATCAATTGCCGCCAGTGTGCACCATCAATTGCCTCCAGTGTGCCCATCAATTGCCGCCAGTTTGCCCCATCAATTGCCACCAGTGTGCCCCATCAAATGCTGGCAGTGTGCCCCTCTGCCTGGCACTTACCTGTCTCAGGTCACGGCACTGTCCTCCATGCTCCCTCTGAGTCCTCAATGTCTTCTTCTGTCCTCTTCTGCTATGACTGGACCCCTAATAGGGGTCCAATCATAGTGCCTGTCGCTTCAGTCAATCAGGTGACAGGTAACAAGACCCAGTGCACCTGATTGGCTGAGAGGTGGGTCAGTGTTAGGGAAGCAATTTATTCACTTCTCTAACACACAACACGCATTGCGCCTGCTGTTTACCAATTTGGGAGCCTATTAGAGCCCATGGCTCTATTCAGGATGCCTGTTAGAGCAGACGGCTCTAACCAGGCACTTCCAAAAACACCCCCCGCTGCTGTAATTCAGATGCCTGGAGCCTGACAAGGGGCAGGACACTTGAATGGGGGGGGCGGCAGTGGCGACAATAGATAGATTCATGCAATGCATGGCTCTATTTATTGGTGATTAACGGGTGCAGAAGAAGAGGGGGTGGCGCTCCTGCGCCCTCTATGGACACACCTTCACTGTTAGGTTCTTATCTTAGGCACCCATTTAGAAAGGCACCATCAGGATATGCAGTTGCAATATCAATAATGTATCATGATAAACAATAATTATCTCCGTCCTGCTACACCATACTTCTCCTTCTGCTTGACAAGCATCTGTGTGTCTCCGTTTGCGATTATGATAATTATTGACAATTTTGGCTTCTTTTAATTGAATACAGTCAAGAACAATGCAGTTGTGCAAAGTGTATATATGCTTAATATATCAAGACTATTGGAAGCATATTGGAAATTTCCTGTGCGTCTCCCCCACAAGGATGTAATCCCAAGGGAGGGGGCGAGCATGCTGACTAACCCCCAGCCAGAACGGCTTGGATGATGGGGGCAAGCTTACTGAGGAGGAACATGAAGTGAGAAATTCAGACAAAGAAAAAACACATTTAGAAGGGAAATTGAAGGAAAAGGTAAGTGAACCAACAATACACTAGCCTAAAGGAACCTATTTAGAGAATAAAAAACAAACCTTTACAACCCCTTTAATCCTTGCACCTTCTAAAACATACAACGGAAACAGCTGAATTTGTTTTGTGCATATTTCGACATTACCAAAAAGGTTTCTCTAACTTAGATGCAGAGGTACAGTTCTGGTTGCACTAAAAATAACCTTTTCCAATAATCTGTCTCCAGATTTCTAAACATATCCTCATCCAATGCTTTCATAAATGTCATTCTTTTTTCTGTAATGATGTTAATAATATGGGAGTAAAGGAAGGAGATACATGTTGGTCCCAGTGGAGCTTCTTTGCTTTGGATTTCATTGACAGTGCCTAGGAGATTAGAGATGCCAGTTGGGGCTGTAATGAAGCACTGTCTAATTTGCTGATATCTGATATGTTTAGGTTAGGCATATCCCTCCTTGCTATAGCATAGGGAGGATAGTGGGATAAATTTACCTCCAAGGTAAAGAGAATGTGCCGTGGAGACTGTTGCTGTATCCACTAGTTAATTACAGTTTATTGTAGGAAGGGGTTGGGTGATTTCTAATATACGTCTGCAATGGTGAATAACGTAGTATTAGCATATACCTATTCTTACAGCCAACAATGTACATTGATGTCATATTTATTGCATTTGTAACAATGGGACGATTTGCAAGGCCAACCAAAAGGTACTTTTCACATTACAGACTGCCAGTTGAGTCAATCTAAAAGTCTTATGTAATGCATCTTTCAAAAATGTATTCTAGTCTCTTGTAACATGTTAGTGGTCACTGTCACTTTTAACACTTTGATGGTATCATTTATATGATGCCACCCATCCTGGGCAGTCACTGTAAACATGTTCTCCTTAGGGTATACGTGTAGAAGAGATGATCAATAAAAGACAAAAAAAGCCGCGCCACAAATTTAAAACATTATTGATGACAAACTCTAAGAGTATGATAAGGATAATAAAAATGATGATCAAGGAAGTCCATATATAACATGTGACAACGCTATGTAGCAGTCCGTGCTGGAGTGACTTTTTCCTTAAGCAGCAGGGTATAGCTTCATAGAGGTTGATAGACTGGAATAACAGATCTAGCTTTCCACATCACCAGGTGACATATATGCAATTAGTGTGAACCCTCCACCGTAATGATAAGCCGCTTACCAGATGGCAAGCAATGCGATCGGTTGGCTATAACCCAGCCACTGCCTTTGGCTCCCCAGGGATCACAGACGGAGCAAAAACGTCCCAAATATGCGATACCAGCCAATCCGACAGGATCATTAAAGATGCAATTGGAAAGAAAGGCGCATATAGCGTAATTCCGTAAAATATAAATTTAATTAAAAAACGAAATGTACTTACAAGCGAAAGAGCTTAAAACAGCATGTACAATAAAACAACGAATGCCGGCTGGCATGAAGGAGCCCTCCTCCTTAGCGTGGTGACGTCACTGACGTAGCATTCCAGACGCGTTTCGTCACTACCAGTCCTGGTAATTAAAATTGTAGATTCACAATGAAGGCATCAAAACTATGAATTAACACATGTGGAATTATACATAACAAAAAAGTGTGAAACAACTGAAAATATATTTCATATTCTAGGTTCTTCAAAGTAGCCACCTTTTGCAGCAGACACATCTCTAGAACTGTTAAGAGGAGACTGTGTGAATCAGGCCTTCATTGTAGAATATCTGCTAAGAAACCACTGCTAAAGAAAGGCAACAAGCAGAAGAGACTTGTTTGGGCTAAAGAACACAAGGAATGGACATTAGACCAGTGGAAATCTGTGCTTTGGTCTGATGAGTCCAAACTTGAGATCTTTGGTTCCAACCACCGTGTCTTTGTGCGATGCAGAAAAGGTGAACGGATGGACTCTACATGCCTGATTCCCACCGTGAAGCATGGAGGAGGAGGTGTGATGGTATGGGGGTGCTTTGCTGGTGACACTGTTGGGAATTTATTCAAAATTGAAGGCATACTGAACCAGCATGGCTACCACAGCATCTTGCAGCGGCATGCTATTCCATCCAGTTTGCGTTTAGTTGGACCATCATTTATTTTTCAACAGGACAATGACCCCAAACACACCTCCAGGCTGTGTAAGGGCTATTTGACCAAGAAGAAGAGTGATGGGGTACTACCTCTTGAAGCTCATCAAGAGAATGTCAAGAGTGTGCAAAGAAGTAATCAAAGCAAAAGGTGGCTACTTTTATATATATATATATATATATACACACACACTGCTCAACATTTTTTAAAGGAACACTTTTGAATCAGAACTCCTTGGATATTGATCTGGTCAGTTAAGTAGCTGAGGGGGAGGGGTGTATACAGAGGGGGTTGTTAATCAGTTTCAGCTGCTTTGCTGTTAATTGGAATTAACAACAGGTGCACTAGATGGGCAACAATGAGACGACCTCCAAAACAGGAATGGTTTTTCAGGTGGAGGTGTCTGACATTTTTTTCCCTACTCATCTTTTCTGACTGTTTTTCACTAGATTTACATTTGGCTAGAGTCAGTGTCACTACAGGTAGCACGAGGCGATACTTGGACCCTATAAAGCTTGCATAGACAGTCCAACTCCTCCAGGATGGCACATCAATATGTGTCATTGCCAGAAGGTTTGTAGTGTCTCCCAGCACAGTCTCAAGAGCATGGAGGAGATTCCAGGGGACAGGCAGTTACTCTTGGAGAGCTGGACAGAGCCATAGAAGGTCCTTAACCCATCAGCAGTATCTGCTCCTTTGTGCAAGGAGGAACAGGATGAGCACTGCCAGAGCCCTACAAAATTACCTCCAGCAGGCCACTGCTGTGAATGTTTCTGACCAAACAATCAGAAACAGACTTCATGAGGGTGGCCTGAGGGCCCAACGTTCTCTAGTGTGCTCTGTGCTCACTGCCGGACACTGTGGAGCTTGATTGGCATTTCCATTGAACACCAGAATTTGGCAGATCCGCCACTGGTGCCCCATGCTTTTCACAGATGAGCGCGGGTTCACCCTGAGCATATGTGACAGATGTGAAAGAGTCTGGAGAAGCCACAGAGAACTTTATGCTGTAACATCATTCAGCATGACCGGTTTGGTGGAGGGTCAGTGATGGTCTGGGGAGGCATATCAATGGAGGGACGCACAGACCTCTACAGGCTACACAATGGCACCCTGACTGCCATTAGGTATCGGGATGAAATCCTTGGACCCATTGTCAGACCCTATGCTGGTGCAGTGGGTTCCTGGGTTCCTCCTGGTGCACAACAATGCCCGGCCTCATGTGGCGAGAGCATGCAGCCAGTTCCTGGAGAATGAAGAAATTGATACCATTGAATGGCCCCCACGCTCCCCTGACCTAAATCCAAAAGAACACCTCTGGCACACTATGTTTCGATCTATCTGGTGCCGCCAGGTTGCACCTCAGTCTGTTCAGGAGCTCAGTGATGCTCTGGTCCAGATCTGGGAGGAAATACCCCAGGACACCATTCGTCGTCTCATTAGGAGCATGCCCTGATGTTGTCAGGAATGCATACAAGCACTTGAGGGCCATACAACCTACTGAGGACCATTTTGAGTTGTTGCAATGAAATTTCAGCAAAATGGACTAGCTTGCTGCATAATTTTCTCACTTTGATTTTTGGGGTGTCTTTGAATTTAGCCCTCTGTAGGTGGATAATTTTCATTTCCATCAAATGATGTGCCATCCTTTCTTTTCTTACACATTAACCAGTCCATATCAGTATAGATATCCAGCATGAGATTTTTGCCCGTTGAGATCTGATATGTTTTCAAAGTGTTCCTTTAATTTTTTTGAGCAGTGTATATATATATATATATATATATATATATATAAAAACAGCTTTTGAAATACTGACATTTATAGCAACACATAGATCGTGTGAAGGAGAAAAAAAACAAAGTAAAAGAAAAGTGGAAGTTGGAGTTTTGTGTTGAATGTGTCAGATTTCGTTTCTTATTTCCCCATTTTTTTGTGTTTTACCAATACAGAGAAAATAAATAGACATGAGAATGCCTAAACATTTGTAATTGCAACAATTTTCTGGCCGAAGTGGTGCATTATCTGACAGAGACGCAGGGGTGCCGATATTTTTGGTCATGACTGTAAGTACTGTATATGGTACTAGAAGTAGTGTTCCACAGTGTGTCAGGGACTCACGAATGGCACTCCCCATTCACTTTGTATGTAGAGCTGAACCTCACACAATGACAATACAATGTACAGGCATACCCTACGTTTAAGTACACAATGGGGTTTATTTACTAAAGTTGGAAAGTGCAAAATCAGGCTCACTTCTGCATAGAAACCAATGAGCTTTCCATTGTGTCCTTAAAAGTGGGGTATGCCTGTACTCTCCATGTCAATAGTATCTTACCTTATCTTGCCGCTGTTGTGTGCCTTTTGGGGGGCTTTACGTTTATTGGCCACTAAAAAGAAAGTAATGTGAACTCCAAAATTCTAGCTTGTCCCCAGAACAAGAGGTCCATCTTCCATTAGAGATACCTCTTTTGACAACAACTGTTTATGGAAGGAATCCAATTCCCTTTGTATCTCTGTGACAGGAAGTGAAGGTAAGTTTTTACAATGGTGCACAGATAGCAAAAATAAAACAAAACTGGAAGGAGTTTTTCCCTTCCCTACTCTCTAAAGCCCTGTACACACGCTCGGTTTCTTCGGCGGTAAAAAGTCAGCCGAGGAAACCGAGAACCCGGCAGGAAAACTGCCATGGAGCTTTGACTGGGAATACCGGCTGTGTGTATGCTCCATCGGCATTCCGGCTGTTTTCCTGACGGGAAAACTGCGAGGAAGCATACACACGTCCGGTTTTCCCGGCCAAAAGCTCTCCTGGCAGTTTTCCGGCCGGGAAAACTGGTAATGTGTAGAAGGCTGAAGACTACAAAAAAAAAAAAAAAATTTGGCTGCACATACACTTTAAGCAGAGGGGTAGAGTTATTGCAGTGATTTAAAATTTTCAGTATTAATTACAACAACAAAAATATGGATGAGCCAGCATGCACACATCTCCTTTACGCCACATTTTATATTCACCAAAGGTACTGCATTCCATTCATTTACTGCTTCCAATGCAGAGAATTACTTGACAAGCTGTTCTTTTATAGGGCACCCAAAGTTGAGGAACACTAGTGTAGGTCTTTAATAAACTGATTATATGCAGGTGAAAATCACTAATGATTAACCGTACTCTGCAACACAATGATAAAAATGATGCCCGAAGTACACATGACTTAGAAACACTAATTGGCGCGTTTTCAAATTTTTAATAAAGTGTTTATCAGTCTTCAGCACCATGGAGTATGTGATAAAACTGTTGGCACTTCTATGTTTTGCAAACCTCTCTTGCCTTGACATGTTTAATATCTCTATTGTTGGGTGTTATAGAGTTATCTGCCTGAGTATTTATTAACCAGTGTTGTTGGAGGGACTGTTTGCATCAGCTCATCAGTAAACAATATACACAGTTCTATCAAATCATCTCACATTGGTTAATTCACACACAGGCACACCAGTTAAGTTGGTTTACGCTCTTTACTCTTCACCATTCACATCCAATGCAAACATGATCAAGCTAGTAGTTGTGGTAGCTTGCTGGGTTATCACCTAGAACTAGAAGCAGCCAGTTTATGGAGAATTCGGGCAAATAAGTCAATATGTTTTTGAAGATTAATTTTCTTTTTGGTCCCTGAGCAAGTGTTTATGTGCTAGATTAAAGTATGCAAACAGGAATACAGTGGATGTGACCAATGTGGATGCAGTTTAAAGAGTAAAGAGCAAGAGTTAGGCCTCGTACACACGATAGGATCGCCAGAGGACAAAAAAATGAGAACTTGCTTTAAAATTGAACCGATGGACGCCTAACCGATAGGTCAAAACCGATCATTAGTATGCAAAAGCATCGGTTAAAAATCCACGCATGCTCAGAATCAAGTCGACGCATGCTTGGAAGCATTGAACTTCGTTTTTTTCAGCACGCCGTTGTGTTTTACGTCACCGCGTTCTGACACGATCGGTTTTTGAACTGATGGTGTGTACGCATGATGGACTATCAGTCAGCTTCATCGGTTAACCGATGACAACGGTCCTTCAGACCGTTCTCGCCGGATGGACTGATCGTGTGTACGAGGCTTTAGAAGGTGCTTGAGATTGTAAACCTACCTACTGCAGCCACTGTACTTATATGTTGTATGCACATAAATGTATTAACCTCTGTGCCACAGACTAGATTTAAATATACTACAATCATACACATTTCAGGAAAAAATATGTTTAAAAAAAGATTTTAGTCACTGAATTTATTAATTTTTTTCTCTTTTTGTCTTATTTCACTTTCATCTTTCTCAAAGGTAAATCAACTAAAAGGTTATGTAAGGTAAATGGGAACCTAAAAACATTATCAACGAGTTTCAGATTCCAAACGTAAATTGCCTAATCACAGCCCTTATCTACTTTTCCCTGATATCGCTAACCTTTTCATTTTTAGATATGTATTACAAATCAGTTATAATGTATTCCTTATTCTTAAAGCAAAACCCAAATCTGTGCTTAGGACACCAAATGTTCTTTCTCCCTTAATATGTCACTGACTGTAGAAAAAACTCAAACTTGCACTAACAAAATTGTAGTGTTGGTATTTGGGAGTTTGATGGCACCAAATGTAGTCCAAAGACATTACATTTATGCAAAGATCATTTATTACATCTTGTTTTCAACAAATAAAACCATAAGTAAAATATCAAATGTAGGCTTAAAACATAGAGAAACCAGAAGTTAAGTTAAGATTCAACAATCTTAGTCATATCATAAGTTGATTCTGTCCATCGCATTTTGAGTCCTACTCTCTATCAGGGGAATAGTTTAAGACTATTTTGCCAAAAATAAACATAAAAATGGAATAGCTTTACAATAGAAAGATATTACATAACTAAACCGAATGATACCCTCCCTTCTAGATTGTAATCTCTAACAAGCAGGGCCCTCTGATCCCTCCTGTACTGATTTGTATTGTGACTGTACTGTCTTCCCTGATGTAAAGCACTGCGCAAACTGTTGGCGCTATATAAATCCAGTATAATAATAATAATAATAATAATGATAACCAAAAACACTTACAAACTCATAGAGAGATTTATAACTTAATACCTACAGAAGATAGTTCAAAATATTGGTGGTGAAGGCCCATGATAGCAGGGTCCCAACTGGGAAAGGGATAGCTATAAATGCAGAGATCCCAATGGCAGCTTAAATATCTGTGAAAAAAAACTATTTATGGCCTAAACACAAGAAATTGGGGGTGGGCAGCAATGAAAAAAATAATAAAGAATGCAGAAAAAGGTGCTAGAGTGTCTCCTATAAACCTCTAATGGATACCTCACTCTGGGTGTGTAGGAACTATGTCATCGGAAACCACATCACCACGGTGGTGGCATGGGGTGGCCATCTTGGAACACCCAATTGTGCTCCAGACGGTTGAAAAACCGGCAGACCAAAGCAGAGGACAGGTCTTTAGTCCAGGGTCCTTCTCACCCTTATATTTCACATGTGGCAAGAGGATCCTAAAGTCCAAGACAGAAAGTGCCCCTTGATGCCCTGGGCTTAACAACAGTCTCCACCTCTTCAATTTTCTTCAACTTTTTGGATAGTCATACATTTTATCCACTCAAATCATGATTAATGCCAATTGGATACACTTTGATCTGTTCTCCCATTTTTATTGTTTCTCATGTGTCTTTCTAGCAATTTTGGTGCTGACACTGCTGAGTCTGAGCCATGCATTGGGGCCCAAACCTACACTAAGGCTCCATTCACATCTATGCGACAAAACGCCCGACGCCGGACGCTTGTGCCGCTAGAGGGGGGAATTCCCATTGCTGTCTATGGAGATGGTTCATATCTCATAGACGCCGTACGCCTGTCGCCTGAAAAAAAGTCCCGGACCCTTTTTTTCAGGCAACATTGGCATTCTCCCATTGACAGCAATGGGAAGAATTTGAAAATAAAAAAATAAAAAATAAAGTTTCACACTCGCGCCAAAATACGCCACGTACGCCGTACGCCGTTGTCACGGAGGTGTGAATGAAGCCTTAAGGAGGTATTGTTGTTACATGGTAGAAAATCTCTAATTTCAAATGCTCATTAAAGCGGAGTTCCGGCCACAATCTCACTTTTTAAATATAAATACCCCTGTAATACACAAGCTTAATGTATTCTAGTAAAGTTAGTCTGTAAACTAAGGTCCGTTTTGTTAGGTTGTTACAGCATTTAGACACTTTATAAAATAGAAATTGACTGGGGCCATCTTAAGTGTGGGCATCATGAAGCCAGACTGTATGACTTCCTGGATTTCAGCCTTGCAGATCTCGCACATGCTCAGTGCTGCACAAGCAGTGTCAGATCAGGTTTCAGCACCTGTGCTGTCCAAGTCACATGATTCTTTGAGACTGGGGAGTGCACAGACTCCTGGAAAGTTACACCCACTACATTCCCAGGAGTCTGTGTGGTTTCGGTTAGGAAGCTTAAGCACATAGGTGGGAAGATTAACTATTCTGCCTAGCAACAACACTTTGAAGGCATCTAAAAAAAAAAAAAAAATTCGTAAAGGACTAATGACATTTTTTTAAAACTACTGATGTAATGTTATATTTATGGGTGGAACTCCACTTTAAGTTGTGTTTGATTGGAACTTCTAAATATTGTTTCTATTATTTCTATCTCTCTTTCCTTTTTTCACTTTCTCTTCACTTTCTCTTCCCAGTAAGGAAGGAAAGTAGGGGAGTTTTCATTTCTGCACATGACATTTAACCAAAATATTCCCCCAGATGGAAGCCCTTTGTCATGAATATGCATCAAGTCTGTCTGCTTACCTGATCTCCATGTCTTCATTAGAGGCTGACCCTGTTCTGGTTTCCCTTTTTATCACTTCCTCTTCCTGTATGGCTCCACCCTAGTCCATCCCAGGAAGCCTATATTAACCGTTGCTCTACAGGTCTGCAGTGCTGTTCAACAGTGTTCCAATGCTCAGTTCCTGTCTGCAGTGTATTGCTAGTTCCTGGTTGCAGAGTGCTACGATCATCTTCCGTGTACCGTTTTGGCTTGTCCCCGACTTCCCTGTCTGCCTGTGCCCCTGACTATTTGCATGTTCCACGGTTATCCTTGTCTGCCTGTTGCCCTGACCTCGGCCTGTCCATCACCACTGTTTGCTGGCTGCTTCCCCCTTCTCCCTGCGGAGTGTGACCTGAGGAATCCCGGGAACGCGACCTGGACCCAGTTGCGGCCAAGACCATCCCTACCACCAAGGGCTCTGGTGAATACAAAACTGGGTCTTAGACTCCGCGCCCTGGGTGATCTTGGGTCACGCTTCCTCCCTGCCAGCAGTAGTCGGCTATAGGGTTCACTTCCCTGCGGTGCATCCCTGACCCCTACAGGGTGCACTTGTCACCTGGCCTCAGGTGACCTGACAGTTTGAACAGCCATGAACCCGGCCGACGTGCCGCTTCCTGCAGATGATCCATTACAGTGCATTGTTCGCAGACTCGAGACGCATGAAGCTAATCAGGATCAGGTGATGCGTTTCCTTCAGGATCTGGCTTCCCGCTTCGATCAGCTTCAGACCTCGCTGGGAACCCCGAATCCGCAACCCCAAGTACAACCAGCAGCTGCACCTGTTGCACCAGTCGCAGAGTCGCATTCACTGAAGTTATCACCTCCAATCCGCTTTTCTGGAGACTCCAAAGCCTGCAGGGGATTCCTTAGCCAATGCACTATTCATTTTGAGCTCCTGCCCCAGTACTTCTTGTCTGATCGGGCCAAGATAGCCTATATCATTTCTCTCCTCTCCGGGGAAGCCTTAGCCTGGGCTGCCCCTCTTTGGGAATTGAATGATCCAGTGGTTTCTAGCCTGCCTGTTTTCTTGAAACTTTTTCGGAATATCTTTGAAGAACCGGCTCGTGTCTCTTCAGCAGCCAGCGCCCTTTTACGTCTCCGACAAGAATCCCGTTCAGTGGGACAATATTCTCTTCAGTTCCGTATCCACTCAGCTGAACTGAGTTGGAACAATGAGGCCTTAGTCGCAACCTTTTTGCATGGCCTATCTGATAGAGTGAAGGATGAACTAGCAGGAAGAACCATCCCCACTGATCTGGACGGAGTGATCTCCTTGTGTAATCAGATCGATATTCGCTTTCAGGAAAGGACCCTAGAAAAGCGACGCCAACATCCCTTGGCCCTTAGTCAGCCTGAGCTCCCCTCTCTTCGACCCGTGGAGCATCCCTTGCCAACTGAGGAACCCATGCAGCTGGGTCGGACCAGACTATCCCCTGAGGAACGTGCCAGGCGCAGAACTCTAGGCCTGTGTCTATACTGTGGGGGCAAAAGTCATTTTCGTGACACTTGCCCTCTTCGCCCCGAGAAACGCTCGGGTTCAATACACCTGGAAGGTGGAGTATTGGATCCAGAAATATCTCCTTCACCTTCTCGTCTTTTTCTTCCTGTGTCCCTTCATTTTGGTGCTTCTTCTCATTCGGTCTCGGCATATCTGGATTCCGGAGCCGCTGGCAATTTCATAGACTGGGAAATCGCATCGTCCATGAGACTTACCCTGTTGCCCCTCACCACACCATTGGTGGTCTCGGCGATTGATGGCACTGTTCTCCCGGGGGGTCCTATTCGCTTCCAGACAGTCCCTGTTAAGATGTCAGTAGGCACACTTCACCAGGAGTGGATATCCTTCCTTGTTCTACCTAAGACCTCAGCTCCTATCGTTTTGGGTCTTCCTTGGTTAAGACTCCATTCTCCTCACATTGACTGGACTGCCGGACAGATCCTGGCTTGGGGTCCCTCCTGTTCCACGTCTTGCCTACCCAAGGTTGCCCCAAAAGAGAAACTTCCTGTTGCCACCATTCCAGAATCTTTTGCTCGTCCTACCACATGTAGCGGTGTCCGGAATGTGTCCTGCAATAGTCAGGCTGATGCACTTTCTAGCCAATGTAGCACTCTGGATGAGGAGCCCGTCTGTGAACCTGAGCTGATCATTCACTCCAGTTTACCGTTGACTGTCCCTAAAACGCACAGCCAGGCTAACTTGTCTGCGAGTTCTGCAGTCACTACGCCTTGTGTTGCGATTCGGGTAATCACTACACCTGACTATGCTATTCGATCGGCCTCTGCATCAGCTATGCCAGGTCAGCCCATGCCCAGTGAGCCTCCTACCTTTTCTTGTTCAGGTCCTCCTGCAACCTGTCTAAGGGGCTCAATCCATCCTTTGGATAGATTGCCTCATTCGGCCAAATGGGGTTTCCTACCTTGTTTTCAGGGCTCTCTGCATTCTGCTGGTTTCCCTACTATCCAGCTTGACTCCTGTGCCCTGTCACCTTCTAACCAACCTGACTTCAGGGTTCCTCTGACCTCTGCCCAGTCTGATGGTCCTGTGCTTAATCCCCAGTTCATCTTTAAGGGTCTGCTTGATCCTCCTCGGATTCCTGTTGACCCTCTCATGCCCTTACTTATTCCTAAAAGGCCTTTGGTCCTCAATAAATCCTCTCCTCCTATCCCTACTTCGGTTCTGGTCAATGAGGATACTCAAGTTCTGGATTCCCATCTCCGCAGAGGCGTTCTTCAGTACCTTGTGCTTTGGAGAGGATTTGGTCCTGAGGAGGCGTCTTGGATTTCTGCATCTGAGATCTTTGCGCCCCATTTGTCGAGGAGGTTTCTTCTGGGATTCCCCTTTAGCCCTGGCTCCTGGCTGGGGAGGGGGAGGGGCCTTAAGAGGGAGGGTACTGTCATGAATATGCATCAAGTCTGTCTGCTTACCTGATCTCCATGTCTTCATTAGAGGCTGACCCTGTTCTGGTTTCCCTTTTTATCACTTCCTCTTCCTGTATGGCTCCACCCTAGTCCATCCCAGGAAGCCTATATTAACCGTTGCTCTACAGGTCTGCAGTGCTGTTCAACAGTGTTCCAATGCTCAGTTCCTGTCTGCAGTGTATTGCTAGTTCCTGGTTGCAGAGTGCTACGATCATCTTCCGTGTACCGTTTTGGCTTGTCCCCGACTTCCCTGTCTGCCTGTGCCCCTGACTATTTGCATGTTCCACGGTTATCCTTGTCTGCCTGTTGCCCTGACCTCGGCCTGTCCATCACCACTGTTTGCTGGCTGCTTCCCCCTTCTCCCTGCGGAGTGTGACCTGAGGAATCCCGGGAACGCGACCTGGACCCAGTTGCGGCCAAGACCATCCCTACCACCAAGGGCTCTGGTGAATACAAAACTGGGTCTTAGACTCCGCGCCCTGGGTGATCTTGGGTCACGCTTCCTCCCTGCCAGCAGTAGTCGGCTATAGGGTTCACTTCCCTGCGGTGCATCCCTGACCCCTACAGGGTGCACTTGTCACCTGGCCTCAGGTGACCTGACACCCTTTCCTGGGTACCAGGGGTAAGATTTCCTTTAAACAAGTGTCTTTCCTGACTATAGGCCAGTATTTTCTAATGTTCCTAATGACCTTCCTTTTGTCACTAACTTTAGTGTAGAATATACAATGGGACCTCCTTCTGCTTTCTTTTCCTTCCTTTCTCTTCCAGTAGGTCACATCTTTATCCTAAGGCCTGGGCAAAGGCTTCCACCACTATCTTTTGACGTTATGTCTTCTCCAAAAAATTTCAGGCACCCTAACACAAGATAGAATTTATCCGCGAATACGGTCCAGCGGACCGTTTCCGCGGATAAATCCTCTCGAGGATTTCAGCAGATTTTAATGCGATGGAGTGTACTCATCGCATTGAAATCCGCGCCGAAATCCTCTGGCGATGACGTGTCGCGCCGTCGCCCCGATTATGACGCGGCGACGTGCGCGACGCTGTCATATAAGGAATTCCACGCATGCGTCGAATCATTACAATGCATGCGGGGGATCCCTTCGGACGGATGGATCCGGTGAGTCTGTACAGACCAGCGGATCCATCTGTTGGGATGGACTCCAGCAGATGGATATGTTCTGCATGTCAGCAAATATCCGATCTGCTGGAATCCATCCCAGGGGAGATATATCCGCGGAAAAAGATCCGCTGGCGTGTACACACCATAGGATCTATCCGCTGAAACCCATTTGCTGGGATTTATCTGCAGATGGATTCTATGGTGTGTACGGGGCCTTAGTCCTTTCAATTGCTATATAAATCAGTTCCCTCTATGAATTAAAAATTTGCTTTTTGGGATGCATTTGGTCCATGGCCTTTGATGGCAACTATCTACAGGCATAAAGCTATTGCAGCATTGCAGGTCTTCTCCGTCCTCAGCAGTGGCGGCTGGTGCTGAACATTTTTTGGTGGGGCGCAAACTGAAAAATTCTGAAAAAAACATCAATTGCAGCCTCACCGTGCTCATCAAACACAGCCACTGTGCCATCAAATGCAGCCACTGTGCCCATCAAGCGCAGCCACTGTGCCATCAAATGCAGCCACTGTGCCCATCAATTGCAGCCACTGTGCCATCAAACACAACCATTGTGCCCATCAAATGCAGCCAGTGTGCCCATCAATTACAGCCACTGTGTCCATCAAACACAGCTACTGTGCCAATCAAACGTAGCCACTGTGCCCAAACGCAGCCACTGTGCCCATCAAACGCAGCTACTGTGCCCATCAAACACAGCCACTGTGCCCATCAAACGCAGCCACTGTGCCCATCAATTGCAGTCACAGTGCCCATCAATTGCACCCACTGTGCCATCAAATCCAGCCACTGTGCCCATCAAATGCTGCCACTGTGATCATCAAATAGTGCCACTGTGCCCATAAAATAGTGCCTCAAGCTGTGGGACCTTGCAGCAGGTCAGACAGTGGCTCCTGTGTTCTCCATGCATCTTCTCCTCTCTTCCTGATTATCCAATCGCAGGGCCTGTCCTTTCAGCCAATCAGGTGATGGGTAACAGACCTGCACACCTGATTGGAGGAGAGGCAGTTTAGTTTTAGGATAGCGAATATTCATTTGCTTTTCTAACACACCTGGGTGGACTCCGAACGCAATGCTTTGCGCCACAAGTCCACATTGTTTTGAAGGTCAAATGCTTAAAAAATTTCAAGTGCTTCAAAAATACACCCCTGCCGCTAGAATTCAGGCGCCCGGCGTCCGCAAAGGGTCCGGATGCCTGAATAGGGTATGGTGGAGGCGTCCATTCAAAGATTCATGCAATGCATGAATCTATCCATTAAGCATAGAGGGGGTGGCTCCCATGCTCCCTTAATGGACACACCACCACTGATCCTTAGCCTTAATAACTAAATCAATGAAACTTTACAGGGCAGTATGTTAACACTCCCATGCAGCTTAAGAAGGGTGGTTGGGGGGTGGTAAAATGCATCTCAGACACATTTAGGGTCTCTTATTGTGTCAGTGCTTACAGGGTAGCATTCAACCCAAAAAAGGGGTGGTGTAGCAGCACAAATTAAAAAAATATACTGTATATACTATGTACAGTCTCAACAATTAGTTTAAAGTAAACAGTATGTGACCTACTAAAACTGGACGGGTCAACTTTTTAATTGTCTTTGCCTGAAGAAATGGCTCTTACGGCCAATACAAAGTTCCGTTTAAAGTTGGGAAAAGCAACTTCTACATACAATGTCAAGGTCCTTCAAGGATTCAATAAACAGGGATAAGACCCTACTGAGAACATTCCATATACCTCTGTTTAGCCACTATTATTATTATATTATTATTTCTACTGCTGCTAACACTACTAATACTGTTTCTAATAAATTTTTCCACAGAGAGTAATAGTGCAGCAATTCTCATCTCAGTTGTAGCTACTACTATTATTATTTGTATTATTATTATATAGGATTTATATAGCACCAACAGTTTGTGCATAGCTTTACAAAATGCTATTATATAAATGTCTTAACATGTTGCAAAAAGAAAATCATTCATACATGTCTGCAATTCATCAGCTCAATTCAACTTCCAAAACAAAGGGGTTAAAGTGTATTTATTTTCCACTTACAAAATGAAGTGTTGCTTCCGCTTAAACGTTAAGCTTTGGGAAATGATGACACGCAAAGTCATTTTTGGTTCAGCGTAGAGCTGTTAACAAAAGTAACAAGCCTGGACTAGAAACAACTAACAAAGTGCGGATATCACCTAATATTTCTAAATAATGTAGCACCAACAAGGAAGTGGTGATATACATAATTAGCTCAAGTATGTGGGTCAATTCAAAGCTTAACCATGTGAATGCTTTGGTTGGCTGCAGTGCTTGGCCTCCAGATGCCTTTAAAGCAGTTATCAGAACAGAAGGTGTTAAAACACAGCAAGGAATGTTGGACTACAATTTAGTTCTCACCCTTTTCGTGTTTCCCAGGGGGCTTTTTTGTCTATTTTTCAGCATGACATCCAGCATCCTGCTACATGGCCTGGCAGCTGCTTTCTGTTTGATGTGTGCTTTTCACCTTAAGGCAATTAACTCAATACTGCAAACTACATCTGCAAGTTCTGAAGACATCCTGTAACACTGAAATAGTTTAAATTTAAATGGGGGGGGGGGGGAATAAATAGAGCTAGAACAATATTCATCGAAATCCAAGAACAGAGCTGTTAGAAATAAAATACACCAATTTGCGGAATGCAGGTGCATCCAGATCTTCTTTCAGAAGATGCAAAATTAGGAAATAAATCATAGACAATAGTTTTTAATTGAATTAAATAATGGCAGGTTATATTTTGTACAGAACTGTCATTTGGCTCTGGAGTTCTGAGATAAATCAGGGCACTAGTCGCATGTAGTTTGTACATTTTTTGCCATTAAAGGCTGGAATTTTGGCCAATGTTTTTGGTTTTCTCCCAAATGCAACAAAGACTGGCAGGTTACGTGTCTTCTGCCTGATTTAGCCCTAAGGACAGCTGAAAGGGACACTAAATATTATATATTGCAAATCTGTCATTACCTATCATAAATATAGAGCACTCTATCTAACTTGCATACATCAGTTCAAAATATAAACTCGTCCATATGAAAATTACAATAAAATGGTACACAGTTATATTAGTACTAATGTAGTACTCATGTGAAATGTACCCCTTTTCTTCACTCCTAAGAACCCAACAAATAGAATGTGAACCTTATCCCCGCTGATATTTTCTAATATAACATTGACTCTTAAAAGATTACATTTTACATATTGTAGGTAGTCATGAGCACTGTTTTAAACTAAATTGTATAGCAATATGCGGAAAAAGAAAAAAAATATGTTTGCACAATTTGTGGTGCCCAAAGCAGCATCCCTATTTCAGGATTGTATTACACTGAAAATCAGTTTTTATAATCCTAGCATGACTTAGCATATTGAGAACATGGGTAAAATTATTCAAGATTACTGCATTTCTACTGATGATGGGAAAAACTGTAGTTAATGGCTATTTAGAGAATGCCATATTTTTGACTCTGCTGCATGTATGTTTAGATCTATACTAAAACGTAAATTGGGCCCTTAATGTCATTGCACTGTAAGCCCTGTACAATATTTGTTGTCATGAAAATGCTCCTGAAGACATTTCTTCATTGTGAGCATCACCAAAATTCCCTGGAAATAAAACAACGTATCATTGTGTGTATACTTCCTAATCCTCATAGGAGTTGCATCTTGGGCCCAATTAGTGTTACTGCATACCCTGCAGCCCCCAACATACCCTATAACAGTGGTCTTAAAACTGTGGCCCTTTGCTTGCCTTTATTTGGACTTGGGGAACCATTCCTCCAACTGACACCGATAATCAGCACTGTTCCACCCACTGACACCATTGATAGGGCACCTTTCGTCCACTGACAATAATGATTGTAAGTTCTAATGAGCATGGCCCACTGATTCTTACCATATTGAATTATATTGTAACTGTACTGCCTGCCCTTATGTTGTAAAGCACTGTGCAAACTGTTGGCGCTATATAAATCCTGTATAATAGTAATGCTTGGACACCATTCCTCCTGCTGACACCATCAAAGGGACACTGCCACTCCCGCTAAAACCAATGATGGGACAAAGTTTACTGCCACTGACACTGGGTAATTTTCTACTCCCACTGGGCACAGCCTGGCCCACCAAAGCCTGAAGGACAGCAAACTGGCGCTTTGTTTAGAAAGTTTGGAGACCCCTGGTCTATAAGTATTTTAATCTGCAGCCTCATTTAAATAGGTAACTAAGCAAATAGTGAATTTACTTGCTAAAAACTCTTTCTAAACACAATGGCCCAGATTCACAGAGAGCAAGGCGCACATTACGCCGCCGTAGAGAAAAACACTGTACGCTACGCCAACGCAGCGCAGAGAGGCAAGCATTGCATTCAGCAAGCCAGTGAGTGGTGTGGGTGTCGAAGGCGTACGCCGGCGTAGGTGGAAATGGGCATGACCCCATGCAAATGATGGGCCGAGCGCCAGACAGGTACGTATCACGAACTGCCCATGCGCCGTGACGTGGACGCACCCCCCCTGCGCCTGCTCATAACCATGCCGTCACAACTGCCTAAGCTATGCCGGATCACAGCGTACGCCGTGAACATAACGTACGCCCAGCCAGACACACGTCCAACTCATAATATGCCGGCTTGTGTTCCCTGGTGCAGACCTGAGCATTTCTGTTGCTGGGTTGCACCTCCATTATGGGGAATAACTTTACGCCGGACGTACAGCTTACGCGCATCTCGCGTAGCATGCACCGGGCACACGCACGTTCGTGAATCACCGTATTTCCCTCATTTGCATGTTTAAATGGCTAATCAATGGGAGCAGCACCATGCTCCCAGCCTAAATGTACGCTCACCCTACGCCGGCGTAAGCAAGATACGTCGGCGGGGTGTAGCCTGTTTTTAGGCGCATATTAGTTTGTGGGTCTGGCGCACAGATACGACGGCGTACATTTGCACTTACGTCGGCGTAACTTGTTATACGTCGGCGTAAGTGCTTTGTGAATCTGGGCCATAGTATTTTTGGAAGAATAAGCACTGCTTTGGACTATCCATGATACTGTGTCTCCAAGTGTCTAGAGCATAATATACCCCCATCATATTTAAGAAGCTTTGTAAAACAGGTAAATAGGAAAATAGTGATTTTGCTTGCTAGAAATTATTTGAAAATTCATAAGTATTTTCTGAATAGTAAGCACTCCTCTGAACTATGCATGCAACTGAATTTTCAAGTGTTCTGGGAAATATAGATCCTTTCCAGTACCTGCATATTTCACCAATTAGTTACAATTCCTATAAGATGCACACAAAATATTTCTTAGTCTGTTTACACATTTATGCTTTTCCCAGGAGTAGACAAAAGTCAGATACGTCATTGATACCACTGCAAACAAAGAATTGTCAGTAGCATTCATTTCTCTGTGCTTCTTTTTATTAAAGAATATTTAAAATACATGCAGTGAAACAGAAAAATGTTGGCTGCATTAAGAACATATTTTGGCACACGAATGTGCATGAAAAGAATGCTATAACAGACATTAAAAATGCATGTAATGCATGGTATAACTCCAGCTTTCCTCATTACAAGGCCTGTGCTATATAATAGAATTTGATTTATCTAATGCACAGTAATTTGGACATTTACATATTCACATCAGACATATGGCCTAATCTAATTGTGAAGAAATGCTGTGATACTTGATGATGTTTTAATAGAATCAGAACATCATGATTTTTATCAGTTTTAGTGAAATAAATTTAGCAAAAATGTTGCTACTGATTTTCTTCTAACTTCGGGAACAGGCAGGATTTCTAATGCAGAAAAGACATAGGCCCGGATTCACAAAGCACTTACGTCAACGTATCTCGAGATACGCCGCGTAAGTGTAAGTATGCGCCAACGTATCTATGCGCCGTGCCCATAAACTGAGATATGCCTGAAAATAGGCTTCATCCGACCAACGTAACTTGCCTATGCCGTCGTATCGTATATTTACGCTGAGCGCATTTGCCGCTCCCATTGATTTTCTATGCACATATGCAAATGAGGGAGATACGCCGATTCACGAAAGTAGTTGCGCCCGGCACATAATATACGCGGTTTGCGTAAGTCGTACGTCCGGCGTAAAGTTATTCTCCATATAGGAGGCGCAACTCATGCAAAGGTATGGACCAGGGAACACAAGCCGTCGTATCTTTTGTCGTTTACGTTGTACGTGAATAGGGCTGGGCGTAGGTTACGTTCACGTCGTAGGCAGTGATCCGTCGTATCTTAGGGCAGTGGTCATCAACCCTGTCCTGCAGGGCCCACTAACAGGCCAGGTTTTATGTATTACCTTGGGGAGATGCAGTCTAGAATACTGCAATCACTGAGGAGCAAATGATATCAGCCGTGATGTATTTCAGTTATCTTGCAAACCTGGCCTGTTAGTGGGCCCTGCAGGACAGGGTTGATGACCACTGTCTTAGGGAGTAGTTCCGATGTGATTCTGAGCATGCGCACAGGGATGCGGCCACGGGGCGGTGCATGCGCCGTTCAGTTTAAGTACTTCTATGGCGCTTGCCCCATCATTTGCATGGGGTCACGCCTCATTAGCATGGCTCACGCCCACCTCCACCTATGCTGGCTTACGCGGAGGAAACCCAACGTATCTTTAAGAGCGAGTGGGAGCAACTGCTTGGTGAATCCAGTGCTTGCCCCTGTGCGCTGCGTCGGCGTAGCGTATATTATCTACACTACTCCCGCATAAATATGCGCCGATGTATGTGAATCCGGGCCATACTATGTTTATTCTGCAATAAAGTTTTTTACCTGCTTTTACACTAAGCAGTGCACATGCAGCTCAGTGTACAATTTTGGCAATGTTGAGATAAATGAACATCCCCACATACACGGGAGTCACGTCATATGGGCTCGACGAATAAACACAGCCGAAGATGGGAACCCAGAAGCAGACTGGTCAAAAGATGTCAGTGGCCAGCAGGGATCGTCAGGACACCACAGTGCCAAAGTGATACTTTAAAGGGGTTGTAAGGGTTAAAAAAAATAATAACAAACATACCATACTTATCTCCACTGTGCAGTTAGTTTTGCACAGAGTGGCCCCAAACCTCGTCTTCTGGGGTCCCTTGGTGGCTGTCTCATCTCCTCCCCGCAAGAGCTAACCCCCTTCTGGAAAGCGTTCTGCCAAGGGGGTTAGCTTGCGGGCGTGCTCCTGTGTGATACAGTGGATGCCACAGCCGCCAAGTGTATCACTCGGCCCCGCCCCCGGCACGCTGCGTCATTGATTTGAGCCAATGTCTGCGCTACTATCAATCTCCAATGAAGAGCCGTCTCAAGCTGGGGGAAAGCATCGCGGGATAGAGCCCACGGAGTTTCGTGGCTCAGGTAAGTAAAACATGGTGGGGGGCTGGAGGGCCCGAGAGTGCAAGTATTTTTTCACCTTAATGCAAAGCTTTACAAACAAACAAACGTTAAAGTTCAGTTATTTATTTACTTATTATTTTTTTGCTATGCAGCATCATAGACATAATTTACCTCTAAAGAAGTGTGTTCCATGTCTAGTTGGCCGCTACATAGTTTAGAAATCTTCTCACCACTGCAACTTGTTCCGCCCCGCATCGTTAATTCTTGGTGCTGCGGGATTAACAAATAAGTTCACCTTTGAGAACAAGTTACATGTTCCACCCTGTTTTTAGGGTGGAATACCTAACATGTTCCCAATTCTGCAGCCGCTTAGCCCCCCCCCCCCCCCCCAGTAACAGCAGTATGCCTGCAAAAAAATGTGCATTTATTATTTTATTTTCCGTGTCAATATATCTTTATTTTGTAATAGTAACAACAAGTATACAGAATTTTCAGATAGTATCAACATATACATAGGAAAATACTTAAATACTATATAATGAAGCATAACATCTATATCACATATGAACTCCATTCTTGAAAATTTGATCAAAGTAAACTCGAAAGATAAACTAATGCCGCGTACACACCATCGTTTTCTGCGATGGAAAAATGCGACGCTTTATGTGCTTTAAAAAAACGTCATTTTTCAAACTTCAATTTGAACAACGACGTAGCATACACACCATCGCTTTTTCACAACGCTCTAGCACAGCGCAGTTCCGTCAATCACGCACGACGTCACTATAAAGGGTCGTTTCCATGCGGAAGACGGCCTCTTTTGCTGATATCGTGTTGCTGCGTGTTAGTAAAAGTTTGGTGAGATACGATTCGTGATTTTCAGTGACTGTGCTTTAAATTTCGTTTTCTGTCGTACAGTTTGTCTATTTGTTGTCGGATCTGTGATACAGTGCTTGTACTAAGGACGTATTTGTTTAGGCATTACGTTTGGTGTGCACGGTGCTGTTTAGCAGGTCGTTCTTCAAAGGCCATTCTTTACTTCAGGGCGTAATTTTTAGTCTGATCTGATTTGACGACCGTTTTCTAGCCATGTTGCGGGTACGAACTCGTCGCCGAGATCGTGCTGTGCTTGTTGTTAGGATGTGTGCTGCATCCCAGCGACGGTCCATGAACAGGGTGAGGAGGAGGTTGTGGACCAAGAACTGGTTGCTACGCAGGGACCAGTTCTCTCATATGCCTCTGCTGCGGGAGATCCGAGAAAATAACCCTGATGATTTCAGGAATTTTCTTAGGATGTCTGACCCCGTATTTCAGCAGCTTTTGGCTTTGGTGTCGCCATATATCACCAGGCAGGACACCGTTATGCGGGAAGCCATCACTGCTGAGCAGAGGCTAGTTGCTACGTTGCGCTACCTTGCAACAGGGAGAAGTCTGCAGGACTTGAAGTTCTCGACGGGCATCTCCCCCCAGGCTCTGGGCCTCATAATCCCTGAGACCTGTTCGGCCATCATTCAGGTTCTTCAGGAGGACTATGTTAAGGTAAGTGGTGTTCTTTCAATGGTCAAACTAATTCCCAAAAAAAAAAAAAAAAAAAAAACTTTTCTAATATGCTCAGAATGCTCACTTTGTCTCTATGTATGCTGTTCTACACAATTAGTAAAGCCCTACATGTTTATTTAATTTAGCCAACCTGTCCATCATTCTATGTTGTGGGCAAACCCACCTAGCATAGTCCCTATATTCCCGTTTATTTGTGGCCTCCATTGTAGTGCTGCATTTTGTGTGTCCCTATATCCCCGTTTATTTGTGGCCTCCATTGTAGTGCTGCATTTTGTGTGTCCCTATATCCCCGTTTATTTGTGGCCTCCATTGTAGTGCTGCATTTTGTGTGTCCCTATATCCCCGTTTATTTGTGGCCTCCATTGTAGTGCTGCATTTTGTGTGTCCCTATATCCCCGTTTATTTGTGGCCTCCATTGTCCAAACCCCCCCCCCCTAGATTTTTGAAATACATACTAATAATTATTTTTCTTATTTAGATATTTTTTGGGGGGTTGTTTCTCATCTCATCTTGAGCCCCACTCCCCCTAAATATATTTTTTCAACATCAGAGGGGGGGTGATTAATATGCTTAATTGTTCACATTTTTTTTTTTAATACTAACCTTTTTTGTTGAATTGTTGGTGGGATCCCTTGTAATTTTAGCTATATTCTGTTTAAAATCTTTGTTCTAATGTTTTTTATTTTTTCTTTCTATCCAGTTCCCCACCACGCCACAGGAATGGCAGACTGTGGCAGCGGACTTCTCCCAGCGTTGGAACTTTCCGAACTGTGGAGGAGCCATTGATGGCAAGCACATCCGCATTGTGCCCCCACCCCATAGTGGATCCCATTTCTTCAATTACAAGGGGTTCCACAGCGTTGTTTTGATGGCGGTGGTCTCTGCAAATTACGAGTTTTTGTACGTGGATGTTGGGAAAAATGGCCGGATGTCGGACGGCGGTGTCTTTGCGGAGACGGAGTTCGCACAACGGCTTCGGTTGGAGGACCTAGGATTGCCACCTGCGGAGGAGAACGAAGAGGGTCTGCCCTTCGTGTTTGTAGCAGATGAGGCTTTTGGTTTGGGTCCCCACCTCATGAGGCCATTTCCCGTACGCACCCTCACCCATGAGAGGAGGGTTTTTAATTATCGGCTGGCCAGAGCAAGACGTGTGGTAGAGAATGCCTTTGGAATCATGGCCAGCCGATTCAGATTGTTTTTAACAGCAATAAACATGGCGGAATACAAGTGGAATTATATTATACTATCTTGTTGCATTTTGCACAATTTTTTGAAAAGAAATTCTCAAACTTACCTGACGGTATTGCCTGATGAGGCTGATCTTGTGGCTCCGGAGCCGGGACATCAGGCTAGCCATAGAGGCTTGGCCCCCCAAACCGCACGTGCAGTGCGTCAATCCTATGTGGACTATTTTATGGGGAGGGGGGCCATTGCAATGCCTGATCTTGATTAAAAAAATAAATTTTCTTTTTGTTTGATGAAACAGTGTTTATTTGTTTGATTTTAGTTATTTTTAAGTTTTGGGGGGTAATGTTTATTTTTCGTAGGTTCTCATCCAGCCATGTGTTTGGGATGTAATAAATTCCCATGAGTGTTAAATCTTAATAACTCTACAAATATGCCTGAGTAATTGAATGAGTCTGCATTGATACCAATAACTACACACAAATTGTTTGGAGTCCAAAATGTAATTTATTTGTTACTTTTTTACTTTTGATTAGTACAACAAATCAATATTTTTATTTTTTTGGTCTTTTTTGATTATTACAAAATATAAAATTTTTTTTTCTTTTTTTGGTCTTTTTTGATTATTACAAAATATAATTTTTTTTTTTCTTTTTTTGGTCTTTTTTGATTATTACAAAATATAATTTTTTATTTTTTTTTTGGTCTTTTTTGATTATTACAAAATATAATTTTTTTTTTTCTTTTTTTGGTCTTTTTTGATTATTACAAAATATAATTATTTATTTTTTTTTTGGTCTTTTTTGATTATTACAAAATATAATTTTTTATTTTTTTTTTTAATTCAAGGAAAAAAGAAAATACACCAAAAATTAAACCCTCCCCAAAACATTAATAAAATTTTTAAGCTGCCGTTCCAGCGTCTTTGCTTTATGACGTATTTCACGGCAGGCCAGACGTATGTCCTCAACTTGGGCCCTGCAGGTGAGAACCTCGCCGATGAGGAGCTGGGCACTATACGTGTCCAGTCCCTGACCAGCCCGATTTCCTCCTGAAATGTGGAACCAAAACATGTGTTAAAAGATTGTATGCCTATATCTATATTCACAGAAAATGTGGTAGATGTTACTTTACCGGATGTTGAGGCAGGTTCCTCTTCCTCTACATCCCTCGGGGGTGTGGCTTGATTGGCTTGTGCCTCCTGCCTTTGTGCTTCATTGTGCCCTACAAGATTGAAGAAAGGGAAAACATGAGGTTCAACCATTACGAGCGGCCTGAAATGACACCCAAAAAATAAGAAATGCTAAACAAAAGGTCACTATTGTTGATTTTTAAACAATTATCAATAAAATAGACCAATATTTAATCCATTCACAAAGTAATCTCAAATCAGTTAACACAATTTTTACGTTTAGATATGTAAGCTAAACAAGTCTCCCCTGGATCTGCTCACCCCTGTGTGTGACCCAACATAGGTTGTGATTGTGACAAACAATTGTGCTACTGAGTACACATGTTCAATAAAAAAAGGAGTAGCAAACGCTCCTTTTTGTGAATCTCAAGGTATTTACGTTTCTTCTAAAATAAGCTGAAACACATTTCCATCTATTCCAGAATTGAATACACCTTTTTTTTAAGCCCCAAAAATGTCACAACTTTCATATTTGTGTCGACTAATTGGTCATAGGAGTCGTCGTTCATTCGCCCACAATTCCTCAATTTACGATTTTTGTTCAGATACAGTGCTTCAACTCCCCTTTGCACATGCCAACTAGGCATGATGCCATTTCTCGTTAATATGGTATTGGATTATTGAAAGTCACCGAATGAACGACGACTACGACGACTGCATCATGCGTCCACATTCATAATATTCATTTTATGGTCAACCTGGCACAAAAAAAAAAATGGCACAAAGAACACACAAAAATAATTAAATACACATGGAAAAAACTTACTTCTTCTTCGAATCACCTTATTAATTCGGTAAAGTTGGTGGGGTTCCCTTTTTTTCAAATCCGACCACCTTTTGCGCAGGTGCTCTCTGCTCCTGGTTTTCCCAAACTTCCGCTGGAGCCTACGGATGACCTTCTCCATAATTTGTGCTTTTACTTTATTGGGATGCATGTAGGGGCCATGCTTGGCATCATAGTCCTCCCTCCTCAATATGGTGACCATCTCCACCATTTCATTAAATGACATGTTGGAGGCTCTGCAGCGGAATCTGCGGCGTGGTTGGGCCTGGCCTGCCTCCTGGCTTGAGCTGGAATACACCTCCATGTTGTCCATCTTTTCTCCCTCACCAAACGACAGAGAAGGGGCGTGGAAAGGACGATACCGAACGTCAGGGGCGGGGTGTCGTGCGGAGCGTCATGCGTGCGTAGTGTAAAAGGGATGGGACGTGTTTGGAAACGGCCTGCATAGTCTGTGGAAGAAGTCGTAATTCCCGATCTTTCCTAATAACGACGAGACGTAAGTTTTTTATTCCGACTTTATTATAGTGAATAGGGAATGAGTTTGTGGGCTAGTTAGGGGAAGTAAGCTAGTGCCTTTAATTACATTATGTTTTGGCTTCTGTTTCATGTGCAGAAAGAATGGATGCCTTCAAGGATGCCGACTTCCTCACAGACTTCATCCAAAAATGGAAGGAACATCCAGTTCTGTGGCAAACCAAAAGCACACTAAATAAAAACAAAGATGCCAGGGAGAAAGCTAGACAGAGCATGCTTGTTTTTGTGAAAACAAGGGTCCCCAACGCCACAACAGCCACTGTGAAAAATAAAATCAATTCCATCAGGGGCACCTACAGGGCCCAACGGGTCCAAGTCCTGGCCTCAATGAGGTCTGGGGCTGCAGCTGACTCCATATACAAACCAACCCTGTGGTACTATAGTCAGCTGCAGTTCCTGGACGACCACATTGAGACCAGGACATCCATGTCTACCCTTCCCCCAAGAGGTAGCTCCCAGCTTCCCAGCAGCCAATCCTCCAGTCTTCCCTGCAGACAAGAGCAGACAAGCTCGGAGGAAGAGGAAGAGTTCCTGGAGGACCCCAATTGTGAGCCGTGGAGAATGGTATGTGTTTTTTGTTTGAATTTAGTTAGTATATGACAAGTATAGTAATAATGGTAAATGTATGTTACTATTGTTCTAAATTCTATGTGAATCTCGTAAGTTTAGGGATAGGATCAATAGTCAGTAGTGGGAAAACATGATGGGGTCAAAATGGGCAAATTAATAATGTTGATGAAGGAGTGGGTGGCATTTTCAGATAGGCCAGTAGGGGGGGAGTAACGCAATACACCTGCAAGGGGTCCCAGATGGAAGACACCCTTTTTTAGTACTATCTAGTTGACACTAAATTGATTAAATTAATTTTTGGGGAAAAGGCCACTTATTTACTAAATTAGGCATGCAACAACCCACATAATTCCAGGGGGACCATGTCTGAAGGTGTTTAAGGGGCCACATAATTAAGGATGGCGACCCTGTGTGTAATATATATTGACATTCAATTTGCATCACTCATGATTGTAAAAATGTGTGTGATTAATGACAAACACAAATAACATATGTTCCTTTTTTTCATACACAGGCAGACCCAAGCCAGGAACAGCCAGGGCCAACAGGGAGCCAGGAAGAGACAGGGCCCACAGGGAGCCAGGAGGAGCCAGGGCCAACTGCAAGGCAGGAGGTGGCAGAGCCCACTGGGAGCCAGGAGGTGGCAGGCCCCAGTGGGACCCAGGAGGCACGCCGGCGGGATACCATCTCCCGGATCCCTCCATTCCGCAATCCCAATAAACGGCTCAGGAGTATGCGACAGATGGAGGAGGAGACCCAGGGCCTGCTTCGCCAAGCTACTGCAGCCATCCGAGAGCCACCCAGTGAAGTTGAGGGGTTCGCAGCGCTCATTGCAGCAAAGCTGTACAATCTGGAGCAGAGCCAGCGTGTGCGCTGCGAACTCCTCATGTTCGAAGCCATAACCATGGCATCCCTGGGGCAGCTCGATGACGACACCCACATTGTGCGGATTGCTCCTCCTGTCCTTGCTGCTCCTCCTGCTCCTGCTCCTGCTCCTGCACCTGCTCCTGCTCCTCCACCTGCTCCTGCTTCTCCACCTCATGAGGCTGCTATGGCTCCTGCCACCTCATCTCCTCCAGGAACCCAGCCCCCAAGGACTCGGGCTACCGGGAAGGCTGCAGGGAAGACTGCAGGGAAGGCTGCTGGGAAGAAAAGGGCGAAGAAATAATACGGTGCCCCTGATGGAATTTTTATGTGGACTCACAGGCTGTATTTGTGGCTTCGGGGACCCTTGTTTTCAGAAAAAAACAAGCATGCTCTAAAGTGCTGCCTACCCTGGCATCTTTGTTTTTATTATGTTGTGTTTTTGGGTTGCCACTTTTTTTTTTTCTAAATTTTTATGAAGACTAAAATAAAAATTAATTTTTCAGCCAAATTTCAACATGTTTCTTTATTGTAGATTTGAGAGATCAGTATTGAGTGGGCAGACCCATTAAAAAAAAAATTATGCAAACATTAACAAGGTAAAAAAACATGCTTGTGGGTGAGTAAACTAAAAAATTAGGTTGTTGCAGACACTTCACACACTCCTAAATAAAAACCAAATAGAGATTACTAATCAAATTGGTGACCAAAATTTTAACAATAAATAAAAGGTGGACCAATATATATTTTTAAAATGTTTAAGATGGAAGATACAACTAAATAACAGAACACAAACATAAACATTATCAAACAAGAAAGAAACTAATTAAAAGCTTGTCATAACTATGCAACAAGATCAGCCGCAACAAACGTCCATTTCTGGGTAGCAGTTAAAAGCAGGGGTTAAAGAAGCGCTTTCTTTTCTTGTCTATAAGCTGAAAAACACCTTAACGAATGTGCTGATTCCATTCTGAACAGTCGTTTTACATGAATGAGCGCTGCCGTCTCCTAACTTGCTTCTGAGCATGCGCGGGCTTAAATCGACGTTTTTACGTACACACGGTCAATGTTTAGAACACAGAAAACGACGTCGGCCAAAAACGACACATAAAATTGAAGCATGCTTCAATTTTTTTCTGTCGTTTTTTAGAAGACAGAAAACGACGTTTTTGCCCACACACGGTCAATTAAATTGACGTTTTTGAAAATGACGTTTTTTTCCATCGCAGAAAACGATGGTGTGTACGCGGCATAAGAAGTCCATCAACACATATTCCTGGATATCTGAGGTCTTGCGGCGTAACTTATGAACTTCGCTCCAGGCGTTGTACTGCTTCCAAGTCGGTAGAAGCATCTAGTTAGTGTTGTATTTTCCTAATAACTTAGGTAAATAGAAGTCGCAAATGCGAGATAATAAGGAAAAATAAAAAGGAAAATTATAAAGCATTAAATTAAAAGAGGGAAGGTAAGGGAAGGAGGAAGGGGTAGAGGGCTCTGCAGGACTAGACCGGGGGTCCATCTGTATTTTGGTAATATAAATCAGGCTGCCTATACAATGGCTGGACTACCATGGCATCATTACCGCATTAACAAATGTGTTCTGCATTGTGAGATTAATCCAGGGTTCCCATATACATTCAAATCTGGCGATCGTATCCGATTCAATGGCCGACATTTTGGCATACTTCATTGCTGTGTTCATTCTATTGACAGCTTCGCTCATTAATAAATTAGGAGATCTCCATGCTTTCGCTATTGTTTGTTTTGCTGCCGTAAGGAGCTGTCTAATCAGGTTGAAATGCATATGTGACATATTGTGTGGTTTTAAATTAAGTAATGCCATTTTAGGATCCATAGGGAAGGAAGTTTTAGTGAGGGCTTCTATCGTTTGGAAAACTTCTGACCAAAATACCTGTGCCTTTGGGCACGACCACCATATATGAATATATGTTCCCGTACCAGAACAATCCCTGAAGCATCGATCAGAATAATTACTAGAGAATTTAGCTACTCTAGTCGGCACCAAGTACCACCTAGATAGTACTTTGTAGTTCGTTTCCGCTGCTAGCACATTAGAAGAAGCTGTTTTAGTATTGGTCCATATTTGCTCCCACTCCCTCTCATTCAATTCTGTGCCCAAGTCCTCCTCCCATTTACGGACATATGATAGCTTCCCTTTGTCTGGTTGCGAAAGTAGCTGCGAGTATAGGGCTGAAATCACTTTTCTAGCGTGGGGATTCTTATCACATACATTTTCAAAAACTGTGAATTTGTTCGGCAAGTATGCTGAGTTAGTAGGGGGTTGGAAAAAATTTTTAATCTGTAAATATCTAAAGATTTCCTTCGGTGGTATCCCATGTGCTGTACACATAGATGGGAAGGGGGTCATTGACATTGAATCAAAAAATTTGTATTTGAGTGTACAGTCCCTATCCACCCATTCTTTAAAGGAACTGGGAAAGACCCAAGCTGGGTAGAATGCCGGGTTTTTATTAAAGGACAGTAACGGGGTTAATGGAGACAATAGGTGATGTTTGGATTTAAGTGCATCCCATAAGGAAAGCGAGTGCTTTGTGACTGGGTTGGTAATATGCTTACGTAACTTTGGAGAGATCCACAACAAGTTAGATATAGAAATAGGGTCGCTTTCCACTGCTTCTATTGATACCCAAAGTGGCACCTCATTTTTGGCATGATATTTTGTTAACATTGCCAGTTGCGCTGCTTGGTAATAACGGGCAAAGTTGGGATAACCGAGTCCACCTGCCGTCTTGGGGAGATGTAAGACTTGTGGTTTGATTCTTGGCCTGGAGGAACCCCAGACGAAGGTGGAAACCCGTTTTTGTATAATTCTAAGAAAATGCGCTGGAATGGGTATAGGGAGTACCCTAAAGAGGTATAGGAGCTTGGGCAGTATGGTCATTTTTGTTGCATTAATTCTACCGAACCAGGATAAGGGGAGTAGGGTCCACGAGTTTAAAAGACTTGTTATATGTTTCAAAAGTGCAGGATAATTGTATGAGTATAGATCTAATATGTCAGCTGTGAGGTGTATTCCTAAATAAGGGATGCTTTTGGCTGGCCATTCGAAGGGAAGACCCACTTTCGCCGCATTCAATTCTGTGCTGGAAAGTGAAACGTTGAGGGCCAGGCATTTCTTAGGGTTTATCGCTAATCCCGAAAAAGACGCAAATTGGTGTAAAATTGGGGTTAAGTTGGGACCAGAAACTTGGGGAGACGAGAGGAACAATAAGATGTCGTCCGCATATAGACATAATTTGTGTTTTACACCGCCCAATTCAATACCCATTACCTTGGGGTCTGCTCTTATTTTTTGGGCCAGAGGTTCTATAAGGAGGGCAAACAATAAAGGGGATAATGGACAGCCTTGTCTAGTGCCTCTCTGTATGGAGAATGCATCTGATTTATATCCTGCGTATTTGACATACGCTTTCGGGTTTTTGTATAACTGTAGAACCCATCGTATGAAGTTGGGACCAAAGCCCCATTTCAGCAATGAGTACTCTAGGTATGACCAAGAGACAGAGTCGAAGGCTTGTCTAATATCTAGTGATAAGAAGCATGCTGGAATTTTCCTCTTTCTTGCAATGTGTGCTAATAGACTTGCCCTCCGAATGTTATCCCCTGCTTGTCTATTGGGCATGAATCCCACTTGATCCCGATGAATCAGTGATCCAATAATCTTGTTCAGTCTGCTGGCTAGGATTTTGCCAAGTATTTTAATGTCTGTGTTAAGCATGGATATCGGGCGGTAGTTTTCGCTAAGGGTAGCGTCTGAATGCGGTTTGGGTATCATACAAATCGTGGCCGTGAGGGATTCTTGTCTAAAGGATTTATGGTTCAATAGATCATTAAAGGCGTCAGCCATTGTGGAGGAGATCTGCTCCTTGAGCGTTGTATAGTAACGCGCAGTAAACCCGTCTGGACCTGGTCTTTTATTTATTTTAAGGTCTTTGATGGCCGCCAGAATGTCTGTTGGTGTTATAGGTTCGTCTAAAAGTGCGTTTTGGGAATCACTCAATCGCGGTAACTGTAAATCGGAAAAGAAGGTATCAGCTTCCTGTGAGTTGAATACTTTATTTTCGGAGTACAATTTTTTAAGGTGCGTACTGAATTTTTGCACTATTTTGATCGGATTACTAGAAATGTTATTATTTGCAATTTTTAAATGAATGGGTTTGTATGTTTTATTGATTGAATTAAGTGATCTTGCAAGGAGTGAGCCTGATTTGTTGGCATATTTGTAGAAAAAGTGTTTCGTCCTATATAAAGATTTATTGGCAGATTCCGTGAGGAATAAGTCATATTCCGTTCGCGCCTTGTCGAGACGGGCTTTTGTTTTGGGCGAATGACTATGTTGAAAGGCCATGAATGCCAGATTGTGCTCTAGTTCAAGTTTATTTGCTAGTTGCTTGCGTTCCCTTTTAAGGATACCGTATTGTTTTTGTATTATTCCCCTCAGCACTGGTTTGTGCGCTTCCCACAGAGTTAGCGGTGAGATTTCCGGGGTTGCATTTAGTGTCAGGTATTCCTTTAGGCTTTGCTCTATTACCATTTTATAAGATGGGTGTTTGAGAATTATATCTGGCAGGTACCATGTGGAATCATGCTTTTTGGGTATAGTCGAGGCTAGAGTGGTAAGGACTGCGTTGTGATCCGACCAAGGAATAGGAACGATGCCGGAGTCAAGTACCTCCGGCAGCATACCTATTGTCAAAAAAACGTGATCAATACGGCTAGACGATTGATGTGGATTTGAGAAGTACGTGTAAGAGCGCCTGGTGGGGTTCATTTCCCTCCAGGAGTCCACTAGATTGTACTTAGATAGTAAGTTGGAGAGGGACCATTTGACCTGTTTTTTCTTATTATTTTATTTTCAAAGTGAACTTATCCTTTAAAAACAGCTGCCGTGAGAGTCAAAGAGTTGAGCTGCTTGACCACCCTGTAATATTCATTCCCAGAATGTAAAGTGTTATGTGAATGGAAGGCAGGCAGATAAATGGCAGGCTCTGCCTCCTCCAATCACAGAACACTTTGCATTTTGGGAAACAATACCATAAGCTCTAGAAATGGAGGAGGCTGATGCAAGGGGTGAGTGAGCAGAGCAACTTTTTCACAATTCCAGCAGGTGATGTTAATCTCAGCAGATCTGCACTCTGAGGGGGTGGCAAGTGGGACCCAGAGGCAATGGAGCAGCCAGACAGACAAGGGAATCATTTCTTTACAGGTAAATTATGTCTCCAAAGTCTCATAGCAAAAATGTACTTAAACTTCAGCTTTAAATTAGTTGTAAACACTAACTAAAGGAGAAGTTTGGGGTTAACAAAAAACAATCATACATACTCATCTCTATGCTGCGGCATTAGTGGGAAGCTGCACCTGTTCCATGCCGCATCTATATCAGTGCAATGCTGCAGCTGTTCCATGTCCGCTCTAAGCCTGAGAACTGAACAATCACATGACCACTGATCACTCTGTTCTCAGTCTGCTCTGAGCTGAGAGCAGGGACAGTCACCACTCTCTGCTCTGCCCCTTCAGCGTTCACTGGAGCTCTGGGCTGGGGGTGGCTGGCTCCAAATCTCAGCCATGTGCTGAGAGGCAAAGCCAGCTGCCAACCATGAAGCTGGATGGATCCCGAAATTATTGGTCCTGGAGTGGTCCTTTTTCACATCAGCTGATAGTGGGCACTAGTCTGCTATCCGGTGATTCTGGGACACAGTAGAGAAAAAGTAAGTGACATAAGAAGTATGGCCAAAAAAGCTTTGACCAGGTTTCTCTTGTAAATAACATTTAGTTTTATTAAACACTATGGGATTTTTGAAAAAGGCAAGTAGACTATTCACTATGCAAGGTAAGTAGCACTTTGCAAGAGAAGTTTCCCCAGAGCTTAGCGAATGTGACAAAGCTTTACTGACTTCCATCATCCAATCATGTACAATCAAAAATGCTGTTTTTTATTTTTCTTACACATGACTGGGTATTCTTTGCAAAGTTTAATTTCACCACATTCACTACGCTCTAGGGAAAAAATTCCCTTTGCAAAATGAACAGCCTATTTTCTAAGTAAATCAGCCCCTATGTATCATAAAAAAATATGCTATTTTTTGTTGTGTCTCAATTCTGCTGATCTCTCATGCCCTGTACACACGATCGGTCCATCCGATGAGAACGGTCTGATGGACCGTTTTCATTGGTTAACCACTTAAAGACCTCAGGTGTTTTTCAGATTTGGTGTTTGCAAGACTAAAACATTTTTTTCTGCTAGAAAATTACTTAAAACCCCCAAACATTATATATTTTTTTTTTCTAACACCCTAGAGAATAAAATGGCGGTCATTGCAATACTTTTTGTCACACCGTATTTGCGCAGCAGTCTTACAAGCGCACTTTTTTTGGAAAAAATTCACTTTTTTGAATTAAAAAATAAGACAACAATAAATTTGGCCCAATTTTTTTATATATTGTGAAAGATAATGTTACGCCGAGTAAAATGATACCCAACATGTCACGCTTTAAAATTGCGCCCGCTCGTGGCATGGCGTCAAACTTTTACCCTTAAAAATCTAGATAGGCGACGTTTAAAAAATTCTATAAGTTGCATTTTTTGAGCTACAGAGTAGCTCTAGGGCTATAATTATTGTTCTCGCTCTAACGATCGCGGCGATACCACACTTGTGTGATTTGAACACCGTTTTCATATGCGGGCGCTACTCACGTATGCGTTCGCTTCTGCGCGCGAGCTCGTCAGGACGGGTCGCTTTAAAAAAATTTTTTTTTTGTTTTCTTATTTAATTTTATTGATTTTATTATTTTTTACACTAAAATATAAAAAAAAAAAAAAATTATCACTTTTATTCCTATTACAAGGAATGTAAACATCCCTTGTAATAGAAAAAAGCATGACAGGTCCTCTTAAATATGAGATCTGGGGTCAAAAAGACCTCAGATCTCATATTTAGGCTTAAATGCAAAAAAAAAAAAAAAAAAGGAAAATTTGTCATTTAAAAAAATGACAGAAAAAAAATTGTCTCTTTAAGAGGCTGGGCGGGACTGACGTTTTGACGTCACTTCCGTCCAGCAGAGCTATGAGGACGGGTGGGGGCCATCTTGCCCTCACTCAAGTCCTCACTCTCCTGGCGGCAGCATCGGATCTCCTCCGCCGCTACCGACGGCTCCGGTAAGCGGCGGAGGGCGCGGAAAAGCGGCGGGAGGGGGGGGGCCCCTCTCCCGCCACCGATAACGGCGATCTCGCGGCGAATCCGCCGCGGAGACCGCCGTTATCGTTTACACGGCCGCCAGCTGAAAACATGGATATCTCAGTTGTGGCAGCAGCTGCTGCCGTTACTGAGATATCCATGTTTAAAAAGAGGACGTATATATACAGTGGGGGGTCCGTAAGTGGTTAACCGATGACCGATGAAGCTGACTGATGGACAGTCGTGCCTACACACCATCGGTTAAAAAAACGATCGTGTCAGAACGCGGTGACGTAAAACACAACGACGTGCTGAAAAAAACGAAGTTCAATGCTTCCAAGCATGCGTCGACTTGATTCTGAGCATGCGTGGATTTTTAAAACAAGATTGCTTTTTTTTGACCTATGGATAAATAACCGATGGGACCCACACACGATCGGTTTGGTCCGATCGTGTGTACGCGGCATTAGAGAATCTTTACAGCCACTTCCACGTTTCACGGATGCACTCCAGTGGATGCAGGATGGGTTTGCTAATGGTCACACCAATGGCCATACCTGTGTAATGTATTTTGAAAGAGCAAGTTGTAGTCTCCATTGGAAACCAATGTAAGAAGGTGATAGGAAAGGAGCACAACTGGAAGATATTGACAGCATGTTTTCACTCTATAAAAAGATGTAACTAAGCAAGACCATTCATCACAGGATCATCAGGTTTTATTTAGGCTTGGTCCACATATATGCGAAGTAGATGCATTTTTAACCGCATCCAATTTGCATAACATCTGAATCAGAACAGCTTTCAATGGAGCCAGGTCGCACGTGTGTGGCGGCCGCGGTGGTGGTTTTAACCTCCCTGGCGGTATGATTCTGTCTGGAATTACGTACCAAAAGCGGTACAATTATTTTGCAAGGAAATTTTTGATTTTTATACTGTAGGCCTATAATTTTTAGAAATAACTCACTTAAATCTGACCAAGCAAGAGTCTTATAGGCATCCCGGGTATGATTTTTTTTTTAAAACAAAATTATAAATTATAATATAATCAATAATTATAAATAATTATAACAAATAATAATATAATTATAATAAAAATTATTCAATAATGTAATCAACTCAAAATCACTGAAATTTGCTCAGTTGCAGAATTGTCGCTGTCATTATTTATTTTTTTTATGACGAATTTCCCCACAAATCGCTATCGCACAATTCTGCAAGTGATTATAATTTATTATCGCTGTTTTCTAGCTGATCTAAAACCATTTTTGACATAAAGGGACACTTTTGGACAATCTACAGTTTTTAGGCAGAAAGAACAGTTTTTATTATATAAAAGAACATGTAGGACACTGGGCAGACCACTAGGGACAAGGAGGGTGTGTATTTTTTACATACAGTACTGTAATCTATAAGATTACAGTATACTGTATGTAATGTGTTTGTTTACTTTTTTGAATTTGGCGCCGTTCTCCGCCCCCGTGCGTCGTAACGTCGCAGGGAACGGAGATCGGCGGCACACGGGGACACTGTGAATCGAGCGAGGAGGTCCCGCTCGCTCACACAGCGGGGTGGCATCGCTGGATCCAGGGACAAGGTGAGTAACTTGCCTGTGGATCCAGCGAGAAGGTAAGCCGCGCCGCTGCACACTCTGCACGTCCACCCCAAGCGTGACTCGGGGATACCGATCCTAACATGAAAAACCAACCCCGAGTCACGCTCGGGTTTACAGCCAAGGGGGTTAAAATAAGGGTCATGTGTGATTTTGGGTCTGGTTTAGGTGCTTTTTGTGGTAAAAAAAATTGCACATGAGTCGCCCCCCAAATGGTGAACAGAACCATATCGGACTCCTGCACTGAAACTGCGGCCGCATATGCATGAACCCAGTCTTAAATAAAAGCTACAGAAAAAAATATTGAAAAATATTTTTAAATGTTAAAGATTCAGTGACAATTTAGTGGCTGGATTTACATATAGTTTAAATATTATTGTGGTTCTCAGGTTCAGTATTTACATCCTTAAATGTTTCTATAGTTTACCTTTTTTTAATTTAGGGAGATGCAAATACATGCTATGGCCAGGATTCACGTAGGAGAGCGCATCTTTGTGCAGGCGTAACGTATCCTATTTACGTTACACCTCCGCAACTTTGACAGGCAAGTGCAGTATTCTCAAAGCAAAGTTGCGGCGGCATAGCGTAAATAGGCCGGCGTAAGCCCGCTTAATTCAAATGTGGAAGATGTGGGAGTGTATTATGTAAATGTATGGTGAACCCACGTAAATGACGCTTTCTACGAACGGCGCATTCGCCGTCCGTGAAAGTATCCCAGTGCGCATGCTCCAAATAACCCGCAAAAAGCCAATGCTTTCGCCGTGAACGTAAATTACGCACAGCCCTATTTGCGAACGGCTTACGCAAACAACATAATCCATGGAAAATTCAACGCTGGCCCGACGTCCATACTTAACATTGGTACGCCTCATCTACGCCTCATATAGCAGGGGTAACTTTACGCCGGAAAAAGCCTAACGTAAACGGCGTATCTGTAATGCGACGGCCGGGTGTATGTTCGTGAATTAGCGTATTTAGCTGATTTACATATTTCTAGGCGTAAATCAGCGTACACGCCCCTAGCGGCCAGCGTAAATATGCAGTTAAGATACGACGGCGTAGGAGACTTACGCTGGTCGTATCTTATACAAATTCTGGCGTATCTGATTTTTTGAATCAGGCGCCAAGATACGACGCCTCAGGCTCAGAGATACGCCGTCGTATCTCCTACGTGAATCTGGGCCTATAACTTTAACTTTTTTGATTCACTGGAATATCAAACCAGTTTATATCCAATATACAATTCTATTACTTCCCCTGCATCTCTTTTGCTAGAGTGTGCTTGGATATTTTGTTAGACCAACATCAGTTGAGATTTCTTTTACAAGAATAAAATACAGATATCAGTCTGCATTGTTAACCTACAGAATCAAAGATCTGTTTTAATATTGGTCTATGGCTTTTAGAATGTTAAGAAGCCAGGCCCATGAGTTACTTTTTTTGTAAAGAATCCTTTGAACTTCACATAATAGCATGTAGCATTTTGGTCTTCAAATACTGGATTAAAGAATATTGGTGGCCACTCTAGAGATATTGAAAAGTAGGCTCAGAACTCACCGGGTGAATACAAGTGCATACATTTTTTTCCCCTACTTTATTGTAAAGTATAAAATCTAAAACTTCAAAATGTACAGTGCCAAAAGTTTCTAAGTGATGTACTGTATAAATAGCAACATTATAGTTACTGGCTGTCTTTTTATTTGCAGGAATATACTTAGATTTGGCTCAGCGTACCAAAGACAACCTGAGCTGTGGAAGATTTGCCCAAAGAAAAGGCATGCAGACATGGGCATCCGCTGAACTTTTTCAGGGGGGGGGGGCATAATTTTAAGGTCATTCATGGTCAGTCAGTCCCTTTTTGACTCAGGGACACTGTGCCAGTTAAGAGGAGAATATTATATATTGCAATTTGCTACTTGTAAAGTTGGACAGCTAAGCTATTGTTGCAAAAATATGTGTGTGTGTGTAACAGTGTATGTGGCACTGCTGCTGTTACCTGTGGTTCTTCAGCGATTGATCATAAGCCCAGGGCAGGCACTGGCAGCGTATTCTCTCTCATCTTGGCCACTGCACGCCATGCACCTGTGGGAGGCCCGAGCGGCAGAGCCAATCCGATGCTCATGCCGGGGATGAGGAGGGAGGGACAAATGTGTCTGTAAGTATCACGGTGAATATGTCGGAAACCAGGCCCGGATTTACTTCCTTTGCCGCCCCAAGGCTGGGTCCTTCAATGCTGCCCCCCCCATCAGCACATGGGGGGGGGCGATGCAAGGGGGGTGAGCAATTTTTCGCAGACAATGACTGGTGTTAGTGCTTCAATCATTCCGGCACCATGGTTATTATGGTGTCAGGATGATTTAAATGCATTATTTCTATCATTACATTGTAATATAAAATGAAATAGCTCATCTCACCATAAAGCAGAATGAGTGGGAGCCCTGAGCGTGTCACTTTTCACCGTCGCTTGTCACCAGATGGGAATTTCACTTGCCACACTGCCTGCCACCAGATGGGAATGTCACTTGCCATACTGCCTGCCACCAGATGGGGATGTCACTAACCACGCTGCCTGCCATCAGATGGGGATGTCACTTGCCATGCTGCCTGCCACCAGATGGGAATGTCACTTGCCATGCTGCCTGCCACCAGATGGGAATGTCACTTGCCACACTGCCTGCCACCAGATGGGGATGTCACTTGTCACACTGCCTGCTAGCAGAATGGGGATTGCCACAGTTACCTGGCTGCCACCCAAAAAGTACCAGTTTGTCACTAATTGCATGTAAAATTAAGCCCCCCCCCCCCCCCCCCCCCAGCATTGCAGAGTACTTGCAGCCAGGTACAACACTGTCAGCCTCTCCTCTCCCACGCAAAGAAACTAGCTGCAGGTGAATCGTAAAACAGAGGCACATGAGATGAGAGTGAGTTGTCTCCTCTGCCGCGCGGCGCCGCCCCTGCACACAGTGCCGCCCCGAGGCCTGGCCTTGTTGGCCTTGTGGGAAATCCGGCCCTGGTCTGAACAGACTGAGAGCAGCTCCAGCCCCCAGGCCAGCAGCAGACGTAGAGAAAAAAGTCCACGGCAGAGGGCAAGTCAAGTGTCTTCTCTTACGATTTCATGGGGGGGGGATTGCCCCCCCTTGCCTTATGGAGCGGACACCCATGCATGCAGAGGAAAGTCACTAATATTGCTGTTGGTTTCTCTGCAGCCAAACTTTTACCCATTACTGACATACCATGCCTAGGATTATACTGTAAAGGTAGCCATCTTGGTAAAGGCAGGGCCTTGGATCCTCATATGAGTGCTGACCCCTGATGACTGGTGATTTGATAACTGTAAAGGCCCATACACATGATCAGGCTTTTCGACAACAACGGTCCAACAGATGTGTTTTATCGGACAATCAGACCGTCTGTATGCTCCATCGGCTTTCGGTTTTTCAACAGACAAATGTTCGCTGTGCATGCTCTCAAACTTTCCGACAACAAATGTCCGATAAAGGATCATCCGATCGTGTGTACCATCGGACTAAAGTCCAAAGTACAAACACGCATGCTACGAACCAATGTTAAACATCAGACAACAATAGCAGAAGTTGCCCAAAGGGTGGCGGTAAAGAGCTGAAAAACCACGTGATTTGATGAATGTTGGCTGAAAAAGTTCTGCCGTGTGTATGCATACCAAGTTCACAGCCAACGCACCTTCGGACAAAAATCCACGGATCAAGAAGAAGCAGAAAAGCACAGATCCAGAAAATTACTCACGCAGAATCAGGGTGGTCCTTCCACTGTAGGTCCTCATGTATAGCTTTCTTTTCAGAAAGGAGAAAACAGTGAAGAAATCTAAGCCTACAGACTAGAAGCCACAGCCAACAGTGCCTTAGATCTCTCACTGCATATTTACAGCTTTGCGTTTAGGAATAGGAAGCACACTGTTATTTTCAAGAGAAATTAAAAAAAAAAGTAAAATGTTAAGGGTACCTCTTATGCCGCGTACACATGACCGTTTTTTCTTGTCAAGGAAAAAAAAAATAAGTTTTTCTCGACGTGATTCCTCTCAAGTCTGCATTAAATACATGCGATCATGATAAAAAATGCTTGAGCAAAGCGCAGTGGCGTACAACACGTATGACGGCACTATAAAGGGGAAGTTCCATTCAAAATGCGCCACCACATACGCTACGCCGCCAAAACTTAGGGCGCAGGTTCTTTCTGAATACAGAACCTGCCTCACTAAGTTACGGCGGCGTAGCGTATCTGAGATACGCTACGCCGGCACAAAGTTACGCCGGGCTTTCTGAATCCGGGCCATTGTGTTCCAATGTATGCTGGAAACTTCAAAAAGATCTCAAGGCTAAAATTTCCATATGTAATGTTTGTATTTTAAATATATATGAGAGCAGCCACATATGTATATTACTATATACTCTCTAGTTTCTAAATAATGTGAAATACCCAGCTTAGAGACAGATATTATTATTATTATTATAATGCAGGATTTATATAGCACCAACAACAGCATACAACATAAGGGCATACATAAGGGCAGACAGCAAAGTAACAATACAATTCGATACATATTTTATGCATTTTTTTTGCTGAAAAAAAAAAAAAAAAAGATCCCGTTCAACAAAATTCATGGTAGCTGTTTTCTTTTTTTATTCTATCTTGCAATAAACTGTATCAAAGCAGTGAATTTATTCCCCAGTTTTACCTTCACAAGCAGCTGAATTCCAGTGGTGAACTGAACTTATGGGTGGTAACAGTGGCAGTCGGTGGTATATTTTCTTGGGGGGGGGTGGCAAACAGTGCACAGCCACAGGTCAGGGTCAGTCGGTCGGTCACCCGCAACACTTACCCTGGGCAGCGCTACCTATAGGGTGGCTGCATCCCCTATGTTTCCTTCTCAGCATCATGGCGGTGTCCTCGCCATGCGTCTCCTCCTCTGCACCACGATGGTGTCCTCGCTGTGCGTCTCCTCCCTCTTCCTCCCTCAGCCAATAGGGTAGCTTCTCCTGTCGCCAATCGGCAAACGGGTCTCAAGACCTGCTTTCTGATTGGCTGGGAGGCAGAATCAGTGTTACATGAGCGAATATTAATTTGTTATTGTCACACAACTGGGTGGGCCTCGGTTGCTGTGCTCTGAGCCTCGAGCTTCTGGCTCTAATTACATGCTTCAAACCCCCCCAATTGAAATCAATGCATCAAGCAACCTGCATGTAGATTAGGAGGCCAGACGCATGACGGGGGGGCGGCACCCATGCGCCCCTTATGGACGGGTGGTAGACCACTTTGTTCCATTATTTTGGTCTTATTTGTTAATCCCAGTAGATCAATTTTTTTTTTAATTGACTGAAACTGCTGCGTGTATTATGAATTTTACATTTTTTCTAAGAAACCTACAGGGTGGTGAGGATGCACTGCTTCTTATTTAAGCACTGAGATCAATCATGACTATAGTAAAGGCACAACCTCCCACCTGGCACACATTTTGAAACAATTTATCAAGTGCTCTAGAATTGCTTATTTCACGTGCTTATTGCGCAAGAACAGAAATGATTCTATCATAAAAGTTAAGAAAATCCTTGCAAACAAATAGTATAGGGTTACTATGTTTTATGATCTGTTGTACACACTACCACTGTCTTAACTGAAGCAACAATACAGGAAGATAACATACATTTCTCAGGCAAACCCCTCCCTCCCTCCCACAGAGCTGATTATTCTGTGATTGGCCACAGCCAAAGTCGCCTGTCCTGGAGGCAACTTTAAGTCTAGTTGTAAGTTGCTCCAAGTCGCGCTGAAGTCGCCTTGCAAAGTCGCGCTGTAAGTCGGGTTGCCCCTGTGTGAACCGGCACTAATACCATAGGGAAACCTACCAAAACTGGAGCACTCAGAATCTGGTATAGCTGTCTATGGTAGCCAATCAGCTTCCAAATTTATCTTGTGACAATGAAACCTAGAATTTGTTGTTTTTTGTAGAGCTGCATCAGTTTTAGTAAATCCCCCTTGTGCCCCATTCTTGCTCTGACCTGTATGTATAAGAATGTCTTCCAATTAGCCTGGCACTGCATCTAGTGTATCACTCGCTTGATATTTAGTATGTCTCTCTACCTTTATTATTATTATACAGGATTTATATAGCGCCAACAGTTTGTGCAGTGCTTGTTACATTGTATCTCGTAAATCTTGTGTTAGTGTCTCTCTACACTGACACCTTGTATGTCTCACAACTTTGATACTTTGCATCTAGTACAGGGAGTGCAGAATTATTAGGCAAATGAGTATTTTGACCACATCATCCTCTTTATGCATGTTGTCTTACTCCAAGCAGTATAGGCTCGAAAGCCTACTACCAATTAAGCATATTAGGTGATGTGCATCTCTGTAATGAGAAGGTGTGTGGTCTAATGACATCAACACCCTATATCAGGTGTGCATAATTATTAGGCAACTTCCTTTCCTTTGGCAAAATGGGTCAAAAGAAGGACTTGACAGGCTCAGAAAAGTCAAAAATAGTGAGATATCTTGCAGAGGGATGCAGCACTCTTAAAATTGCAAAGCTTCTGAAGCGTGATCATCGAACAATCAAGGGTTTCATTCAAAATAGTCAACAGGGTCGCAAGAAGCGTGTGGAAAAACCAAGGCGCAAAATAACTGCCCATGAACTGAGAAAAGTCAAGCGTGCAGCTGTCAAGATGCCACTTGCCGTCAGTTTGGCCATATTTCAGAGCTGCAACATCACTGGAGTGCCCAAAAGCACAAGGTGTGCAATACTCAGAGACATGGCCAAGGTAAGAAAGGCTGAAAGACGACCACCACTGAACAAGACACACAAGCTGAAACGTCAAGACTGGGCCAAGAAATATCTCAAGACTGATTTTTCTAAGGTTTTATGGACTGATGAAATGAGAGTGAGTCTTGATCGGCCAGATGGATGGGCCCGTGGCTGGATTGGTAAAGGGCAGAGAGCTCCAGTCCGACTCAGACGCCAGCAAGGTTTGGGCTGGTATCATCAAAGATGAGCTTGTGGGGCCTTTTCGGGTTGAGGATGGAGTCAAGCTCAACTCCCAGTCCTACTGCCAGTTTCTGGAAGACACCTTCTTCAAGCAGTGGTACAGGAAGAAGTCTGCATCCTTCAAGAAAAACATGATTTTCATGCAGGACAATGCTCCATCACACGCGTCCAAGTACTCCACAGCGTGGCTGGCAAGAAAGGGTATAAAAGAAGAAAAACTAATGACATGGCCTCCTTGTTTACCTGATCTGAACCCCATTGAGAACCTGTGGTCCATCATCAAATGTGAGATTTACAAGGAGGGAAAACAGTACACCTCTCTGAACAGTGTCTGGGAGGCTGTGGTTGCTGTTGCACGCAATGTTGATGGTGAACAGATCAAAACACTGACAGAATCCATGGATGGCAGGCTTTTGAGTGTCCTTGCAAAGAAAGGTGGCTATATTGGTCACTGATTTGTTTTTGTTTTGTTTTTGAATGTCAGAAATGTATATTTGTGAATGTTGAGATGTTATATTGGTTTCACTGGTAAAAATAAATAATTGAAATGGGTATATATTTTTTTTTTTGTTAAGTTGCCTAATAATTATGCACAGTAATAGTCACCTGCACACACAGATATCCCCCTAAAATAGCTCAAACTAAAAACAAACTAAAAACTACTTCCAAAAATATTCAGCTTTGATATTAATGAGTTTTTTGGGTTCATTGAGAACATGGTTGTTGTCCAATAATAAAATTAATCCTCAAAAATACAACTTGCCTAATAATTCTGCACTCCCTGTATATCACTACCATGATACCTTTCAGGTCTCACTAACATCTGTGTCGTAACTTGGTATGTTGCTTGGCTACCTTGCCTTGAGCATCTCCTTTATATGTTACCTTCAGGACTTTGCTGCCACGTCACCTTGCATCTCTCCACATCTACTTATATAGTGCCGTCAATTTATGCTGCACTTTACTTATATATCATACATTTACATCAGTCCCTGTCCTCAAGGAGCTTACAGTCTAAGGCCCTTAACTCACATTCATACATACTCATAGTAGGGCCAATTTAGACAGGATCCAATTAGCCTAGCACCAGTGTGAGAGGAAACCGGAGTACCTAGAGGAAACCCACACAAGCACAAGGCACAAGGAGAACATGCAGACTCTAGGCAAGTAGTGTCATGGTTGGGATTCAAACCAATGACCCTAGTGCTACTAGGCAGACATGCTAACCCCTTAGCCACTGTGCTGCCCAATCACACTTGGGCACAAGCACTGTCAAAAAAAAATTAAGCATTTTTGTACACATTTTCAGGCTTGAGCTTTTTCATTTTGGCCAATTGAAAGCTAATTACTAAGAGAAGAGGAAGGTTGTTAGGAATTATACAAAATTTTCAGGTGTTTTTAACCACTTCCCGCCCAAGGAAGTCATATGACGTCCTAGACTTTCAGTGAAGATATCTGAATGATGCTTGCAGCTACAGGCATCATTCAGATATCAATGTTTTCAGTTGGCGATCCAGTGCACCATAAAGAATGATCATAGTGGCAGTTTCACTGCTTGATTGTTCTTATAGGTGACGGGAGGGGACATCCCCCCTCCCGCCGCCATCAGGTGCCGACGCCAGATGGGAAGCATAGAGATGACTGGTGACCATCTCTATGACTGTCAGAGGCCTGGGCGCGACGTTATGACTTCACGCCCAGGTACACAGAGTTAAAGCCGCAATCGCAGCTGTCAGCATGAGATCGGTGAATTTTTTTTTACAATCTCAAGCTTTCCAGCCTGGAGGAGAGATGTGGGGTCTCTCCATAAAGAGGACCTGTCACAATAGATTCCTATTACAAGGAATGTTTACATTCCTTGTAATAGGAATAAAAGTGATTAAAAAAAAATGTAGAAAAAAGTGTAAAATGAAAAAAAAAAAAAACATGTTTTTTAAAACGCCCCTGTCCCCTCACGCTCAGAAGCGAACACACATGTAAGTCCCGCCCTCATATGTAAATGCCATTCAAACCACACATGTGAGGTATCGCTGTGTGCGTTAGCGCGCAAGCAACAATTCTAGCACTTGACCTCCTCTGTAATGCTAAACTGATAACCTGTAAAGAAATATTAAACGTTGCCTATGGAGATTGAAGTACTGAAGTTTGGCGCCATTCCATGAGTGTGCACAATTTTAAAGTGTGATATGTTAGGTATCTATTTACTCGGCGTAACATAATCTTTCACATTATACAAAAAAATTGGGCTAACTTTACTGTTTTGTCATTTTTTAATTCATGAAATGTTTTTTTCCAAAAAAAAAGGTGTTTGAAAAATTATTTAGCAAATACCGTTGGGAAAACTGCCATGACAGCTTTTGGCCGGGAAAACTGGCCATGTGTATGGTCCATGGCAGTTTTCCCAACAGGAAAACCGTTGGGAATCCTGGCAGAAAAAATTAGAACATGTTCTCTTTTTTCCTGCCGCGATTCTCGGCGGTCTTTTTCCTGGCAGTTTCCCTATGGGAAACACTGCGGTGGAGCAAACTAAATTAAAATTCTAAATTAAACACAGGATTTGTCCTGCAGTTTGATTGGATTGGATGGGGTTAAGTTGACCCTGGAGATGATCACGTCCAGCCCACCTTTTTCTGCTGGTACACATGTGAGCTGCAGTGTGAGAGCAACAGGGAGGTAAGTTCTGTGGCAGCAGGATCTTATCTGGATCAGTTTCAGGATGCGACTGACTGCAGATCATTAGCCATGATTACCATAACTCACTGCTGTAGAAGTAAAAATATTCCGCAAAAATATTCCGCAAATGCCGTTATCTCTTTTTGCATGAAGCACAGCAGTGAACTGATTTTGAAAAATTGATTTAAAAACTGTACAATTTTTCAGGACAGTGCTACTGTATAGAGTTATAAAAATGCTGTTAGATGACAAAGATGGTATTCCCTATTTTCATGTAGCACTGACCTGACTGTGACAAATTGGGCTTATCAAAGAATCTTCCTTCACATGTGTAAATAGCAGCAGTGTGCAACCCATTGAACAGGTCTTCCCTGCCCTGCCCTGACATACCAATCACCAACTGCCCTGACATACCACTCACCGACTGCCCTAACATGCCACTCACCGACTGCCCTAACATGCCACTCACCGGCATACCGCTCATGGACTGTCCTGCCTTGACATACTGCTCACTGACTGCCCTGATTTACTGCTCACAGACTGTCCTGCCCTGACATACTACTCACCCACTGTCATGTCATGACATACCTCTCGCTGACTGCCCTGTCATACTGTTCATTGACTGCCCTGCCCTGACATACCACTCATCAGGGGCGTAAATAGAGGGTTTGCAATTTTAGCCCAGCTCCATGGGGCCTCTGTGGCCCCCTGTACACCTGGATGGGGGGGGGGGTGGTGTGGACAGTATGTAGAGAAATTGATATCCTCCATTTTTCTCCTGCAACCGCTGAAAGTCTGCTTCTCCTCCTCTTTCTCCAGCAGGCATTCAGCAGCTGCAGGAGGTAAATGGAGGGAATCGATTTCTCTGCATGCTGCTCCTGCCGCCCCTCCTATCCTGTGTTCTTTGCTGTGCTGCTGGCTTCCCCCTCCCCTCTCCTGCAGGCTGTTGTGGGGGATGTGTCAGGATGGTATGTCATTTACCAGCCCCTTCCTTTTCTACATTCTGTGTAGCTGAGGCTGCAGAGATAGAGATTGAGGGCTGTGTCCTCAATCTCCTTTCTCTCTCAAAAAGGTGAAATATCAGAGGTCTGTTTAGACCCCTGATGTTTCAACAAAAGCTCCTAAAAAATTGTAATAATTTTTTTAGGAAAAAAAACTTCCACTGGTAGTGGAACTACCAGGGTCGCAAAGGTCGCACTTGCTACTGGGCCCTTGGGGTTCTGCCACCATGCTTGGAGGGAAGGACCCTGGCCAGGGGTCATGAGGGCCCTTTGTGGTTTCTTGCATCGGGTCCTTGGAGGTTCAAGTTACCCCTCTGTCCACAGTCTTTCCACCAGGGCTTCACAAGGCTAATAACATTCTATGCAAGCACAGAAAATACTTGTTGACCTTGCCAGAAATGTCTGTCACTTTCTGTGACCTGTAAACCTCTGGCTGCATCAATCCACCATGTAATTGAAATGACCAAAGGCAGACATGTTTGAATCCTCTAGAAGGAACCTGTGTGACAACCACGACAACAGGAAAATTAGTGTATACGCAAAGAGATGTGAAGTGTGTTAATTGAAAGATTATCAGGTGCACATAAAGGAAAAAAAGTTAGAAAAAAAAGAAAACTTCTACAGCCACCTATGCTAAGCATTGGGAAGCTACAAAGTATTACATTTGCAGTTTGGGGTTGAGATTTGCTTAAAATAAACTTGTACAAACCGTCAAATCAATCTAATATTCATAGATAAAAAAGGATGTGTCCTTGTCAAGAATGCAGAGAATAAATATATTAAATGTTGAATAATATCATCATGAATAATATCAAGTATGGTATAGATGCTGCCATAGTGCTTCCCCGTATATTTAGTCATGAGTCAAAGTGTGGGAAGCCTATGGGAAATGTTGCAGCAGCTTACTTTTGTGTCGCTTGCCAGCTGATTGCTTGTAGAAAAGGTGTGAGGCTTTCTACTTGGCATTTTGTCAAATGGGGAGTCAGCCAGAGGTGGCAAAGCTTACAACTGACAATTTGCTAAGAACCTTTCCTCTAGCTTGTATATAAACTGCCACATTAAATAACAAATACAGATAGTAATGTATATTGCAGACTATAAAAATTCTCTTCAGTAGTTCCATGCATAAAAATGATTTAATCTGTGGTTTCGCATGGAATGTCAAAAACTGAGCGGAAAGCTGGGTAGGGATATGAAATTCATCCCTCATGCCTAGACTATTTCTTAGTAAAGAGACTATCACTATGTTCTGTAACTTTATAGCTGAATCTGCACTATATACTATATTTTGAAAATATGTTCCCGCAAAGTGCTTTCAAAGCATTAGGCCCCGTACACACGAGAGGATCTATCCGCTGGAATTGATCTGCGGATCAGTTCCAGCGGATAGATCCGCTGGTGTGTACAACCCAGCGGATCTGTTTCCGCGGATTTTTATCCCCTGGGATGGATTTCAAGCGGATACAAATTTGAAGACATGCTTTCAAATCTATCCGCTTGAATCCACCCCAACGGATTTATCCGCTGGTCTGTACAGACTCACCGGATCAATCCGTCCGAATGGATCCCCCGCATGCGTCGTAATGATTCGACGCATGCGTGGAATTCATTATATGACCGCGTCGCACACGTCGCCGCGTCATCATCGCGGCGACGGCGCGACACGTCATCGCGATGGGATTTCGGCGCGGATTTCGATCCTATGGTGAGTACACTCCATCGGATCCAAATCCGCGGAAATCCTCGAGAGGATTTATCCGCGGAAACGGTCCGTTGGACCGTATCCGCGGATAAATCCTCTCGTGTGTACTAGGCCTTAGAGCAGGGGTCCTCAAACTAAGGCCCGCGGGCCGGATCCGGCCCGCCAGTGTGATTTACCCGGCCCCTGGACTGCCCTATTAATATCTGCTACTTTTTATCACACAAGATGAGAAACATGACAGGTCCGGACAAAAGGCTGGTCTTTTGAGTTAAGCAGCGGGGCGGTTTTAGCAATCAAACACCTGCCTTTCACTAGCAAAGCCCCGCTCCTTTGTCCGGATTCGCCATGCTTTGCGTCTTGTGTGATTGAGGTAGCAGAGAGGCGGAGTGCTGGGATGTTATAGAAGGGGCAGCAGTGTAATATCGATGGGGGGGATCTGTGATAGGGTGGGAGATTTGTGATGGGGAGGCCTGTTATGGGGGGCTATGTGAGGAGAGGAGTTTGTGTTGGGTGGGCTTTGTGATGGGGAGGATCTGATATGGGGGGGACCTGATATGGGGGCTTTTTGATGGGGGAAATCTGTGATGGAGAGGAGTCTGTGATGGGGGATCTGTTATGGGGGGGGGGGTCTATGATGGGGTGGTCTGTTATTGAGGGCTTTGTGATGGAGAGGAGTTTTTGTTGGGGGGGCTTTATGATGGGGAGGATCTGTTATGGTTTTTTTTTGATGGAGAGGAGTTTGTGGTGGGGGGTAGGTTATTGGGGGCTTTGCGATATAGAGGAGTTTGTGTTGGGGGGCTTTGTGATGGAGAGAAATTTGTGTTGGGAGGGCTTGTGATGGGGGGCCTAATATGGGGGAATCTGATGGGGGAGGAATCTGTAATGGGGTGGTTCCGTGATGAGGGGGGTCTGTGTTGTGGAGGGGTTCTGTGATGAGGGGAGTCTGTGAAATACTAATATGTTTATTAAAATTGTTCTTTATTTTAAATATTGTATTGTTTTTTTTTTCCTGTTTTTTTTAAACTATAGTCCGGCCCCCCAACAGTCTGAGGGACCGTGAACTGGCCCCCTGTTTAAAAAGTTTGAGGACCCCTGCCTTAGAGTATGTAGAACTGATGTGGATATTATTTTTATTATTATTATTATTGTTATTATTAATATTAATTTTATTATTAATAATAGTCAGCCAGTGCTCTTTATATAACCCATGTATAAAAAAAATAAAAGCTGGACTTTTATGTCTGCCCTCTGTTCCAGCTACAGATATAGCAATTATTTTGGCAGAATTATTCATTGGTCATTTCAAATCAAAGCATAATATATGTTCGCAAAAAATGCACCAGAACACACATTAAATTAAAGCAAAACTAAATTATTGGGAGGGTCTTTGAGTGCCTTGTGTATGAGAACAGAAGGACCTCAATGTATTCACACTACACAGTGGGGGCTAGGAGCACTATTATCTGTATAACAATAGATGATGCAGAAAATTCAGTTACCAGAAATTTAGATTAAGTTTACTGAAATACTGTAGATGGTACAATGTCATCCATTGCAGTGGAAAGAAAATGATATTAGTTTGCGATGCAGTTCTTTACTGTGAGATCTTGTGTGAAATTCTGTTCCAAAAGAACTGGTACTAGGTGACAGTTTATTTAAAAAAAAAAATAGAATTTTCACATTTTCTAGAATGTGAGAATAGGACTATCAAACTAATTTAGGGCAGGTTGTTTTTGTTAGTAAAAGATTATAATGAATCACTGACCAAAAACACCAGATATGGTTTCTGCATTCGGTTTATTTTTTTTCGGGCTAATGGACTTTTTTCATCGGAAAACCCGATCCTGTGTGGACCCCATCTGACTTTTTTTCCATCGGTGTTTAGAAATAGAACATGTTTTATTTTCTACGATGGAAATTCCTATCGTCTGTGTGCAACTTCAACGGAGAAAAAAACCCATGCATGCTCAGAATCAAGTCGACGCATGCTCGGAAACATTGAAATTTGTTTTTCTCAGCTCATCGTAGTGTTTTACGTCACCGCGTTTTGGACGGTCGGAATTTGGTCTGACAGTGTGTATTCAAGACAGCTTGAATGGAATTCCGACGAAAAACTCCATTGGATTTTAGGCCATCGGAAATTCCGATAATGTGTAAGAGCAATTTCAACAGATAGATATGGTGAAAGGGTGAGCACAGCACGTTTTTCACAGGTAGAAAAAAAGGAAAAAAGGCAGAAAAAGAAAACAACTGCTTTCCTTTAGTTAGACCGGTATGTTGAGGGCTTATTTTGAAATGCCTAAAACTTTGGAAAACATGACCTATTAGTGCCCCTGTAGTGTAATTGGGTTTTTGAAGATGTTACATTAACCTGGTACCTAGACAGCAATAAGCAAACTTTGAATGTTGTATTAATGGTATCCAAAAACATAGGGTATGATTTACTAAAGGCAAATACAATGTGCAAGAGCAGTTGCTTCACAGATTGGTGAATGAGCAGAAGCTATGCTGACTTTCATCATCTGACCATGTGCAAGCAAAAATGCTGGGGGTTTTTCCCTTGCATGTGATTGGGTACTCTGTGCAAAATGAAGCTTTACCTAATTTACTAAGCTGTTGGCAAACTGCACTTTGAAAAGGGAACAGTCTATTTGACTTTAGTAAATCCACCCCATAGAATCAAATGTAGACACTAGGTAACAATCTAACTATGTATTTCCCCATATGAGTACACACAGCCTATTAACCTTGCTACAATACTATATTTTACATTGACAACAGAACAAAATAGAATATAGTAATTTTCCATATCCTTCCTCTTCATTCTAGTTGGTTCTATTACATGTAGTTCCTAATTGTAATCTGAACCTGATAAAATTGTAATTAAACATTGGAAGAATACTAAACCTAATGTGCCCATGGATATTAGAAGGCCTGCTGTTTTTCATTGTGTAGGGCAACAATCTAATGAAGGCCTGTTGAACCACCTAGGGAAAGAGAGCCTTGACTGATGGGGGCATGGCCAGGTGCTGGACAAGTTAGGTGTATGGTTGTGATTGGTCAAAATATGGGGGATGGGCTGGGCCAGAGCTCAGTAAAGTGTTGCCCCAGTAAATTATGGGCCTTTTGGAAGAAGAACATGGCTGGAAGAGCTGCCCACCCTCCCGCCCCTTTTTTTCTTTTTGGTATGTCACAGCTTGCTGCAGTTTCTTGACCTTGCCACAGTAAAGTTGCTGTAATGGGCTAAGCCCTTGATGGAAAATTGGAAGTAGGCTGTCTGTCCACCACTTATGGTAAGGACAGGCCTCCCCTTTTGGAATTGTGTGCTCACAGTGCAACTGTGACTGGCACTGGTTTAAAGTGTTAATATGGTCATGTGTTGGAATTTTAAATAAAGCTGTGGCCTTGCCCTTTCCAACCTAATGGAAGTAAGTGTGTTTTATTAAATGGGTAAGGGGGCAAGGATGTGGGGGGATTTTATCCCATTATGTACAATTGATTCGTACCTAGGCCCATTGCGCCTCAGCAGTTATGTCAATGAGCTAGCTATCTTCAGACTCTGCTATCTGAGTCTTCTTTAGTCCAATATTAAACATATAGGTTAGATGAATTGATAAGCTGATGCTAGAGGTATCTGCAATGTGCCTCAATCATGGGCTAAACACAAATGATCACATCAAGATTAGCAATAGTAATTGAAAAATAGGGTAGATAAAATAAACAGCGCTTTATCATACAATACACATTTTGCTATATGTCAATAAAATAATAACAGAAAGTATGCTGATAAAAGTCCCAACATCAAAAAATGTAAAGATAAATACATATTTTATACATTCTTCCAATCATTCCTTGTGTATACAACCAGTGAAAACATCAGTCCACCACCTGATGGTAAATCAAACTCACCAGAGTTGGTGGACTGTTTTATTATAAAAGGTTAGAAGATAAAAAAAAGAGGTTTCCAAAATTAAATGAGATGATAAAATTCCAGGATTCATCTCAAATGCCAGAGGGTTTCACAATGCATGATTTACAGAAAGGTAAAAAGCACAAGCCCATGGCATGATACATTTTTTTTTTAATTAGTTGTTAAAAAACAGACAAATTCACTTACAGTCATCGTGTGCACATCTCAAGGTAAAATGTCCTATGACCGAAATTCAGCACAGCTGTGTGGTGGCAGAACAACACCCCTAATGTAATCTATTAAAAAAAATGTTTGTTCCATCATAATGTATCTGTTATGTTTACTCATTAGTATTTTCATGCTGCAAATATAATAGTTGAGTGAGGAAGGCTTAAGCCTCTTACACACGACCGAGGAACTCGACAGGCGAAACACATTGTTTTCCTCGTCGAGTTCCTTGTTAGGCTGTCGAGGAACTCGACAAGGCAAGTTTCTCCATTCCAGTCGAGGAAAAAGAAGACATGCTCTCTTTTTGGCTTGACGGGATCCTCGACAGTTTTCTCGTCGAAAAATGTACACACGACCGGTTTCCTCGGCAAAAAAAATCATTTTTTTGCCGAGAAACTCTGTCGTGTGTACGAGGCCTTAAAGTTTATGACCATGATTTTATTGCTGTCTGTTGTGATGTTGTTGGTGTGATGGAAGTTAATAAAATTAATATTTTGTGTTATGCTATTTTTTTATTAGAACCACTGAAGTGTTGCCTTTCTTTCCTTATATTCTTCTATTTCTTTTATATTCTTATATTGTTTTATAAAGAAGTAGTCTCTTATTTCTTGCTCTTGTAATTCGGACCAGCAGGCCGAATAGCTGTACTCTAGTCTTATGCTAGGGGCCCATCTCTATCATTGGCAAAAGCACCCCTGATTTCATGTATGGGCATCACAGGGACTAGAATAATGTTAAAAAAATCTTGCCAATGCATTAACAGATTTTTTTACTTTTCTGCACTCTATCCAAAAAATAAATAAATAATTGCTGGAGTTGGGCCTTAATAGAGTTAAAACCTTTCCCATGCTGACCCTGTACAGTACTCCTAAATTATGTAAAGCTTCTATCAAGATCTAGATGCAGATTGGGTTTTCTTGCGGTTGATAGTACCCCATCTTAACCTCTTACCTATCTATCCTGATATGGAGTAAATCAATGTAGTGTGCATAGTGGTGAAGTATTTTGTTGAACTACTACATATTAGGCTTTGCTTGGATCTACTGATGTAGGTATTGTAATGGTGCACTGCCTTATAATGTATGTACTGTTTTGTACTGATGTAGGTACTGCTATAGATAGTATGATATGTAAGAAGATACTAGATACTGACATGAAGACATGCTTCCAGAAACTTACCATACCACTTAACTTACCATTACTGCACTCTAAGCAAGGCTCCCGTTAAACCTATAACTCAAACTCTGGATCACTTTTGGTGGCTGTGGGCAATATCCTCATAAGCTTTGAGGGGTTGTAAAGGCTTGTGTTTTTTCACCTTAATGCATCCTATGCATTAAGGTGAAAAAACACCTGGCAATCACCGGCTCCCAGCCACCCCGGTTTACTTACCTGAGTTCGTTCACCTGCTGTGCGCGTTCCCGGCATCCTCTTCTCCACGGAGTCTCAGCATTGATTGGATAGATTGATAGCAGCGCAGCCATTGGCTTTTGCTGCTGTCAATCAAATCCAATGACGTGGCCGTTGGGGGGAGGGACCAAGTCATACACTCGGCGGCTATGTACGCTGAGTGTATGACACAGGAGTGTGCCCGCAAGGTAACCCCCTCGGGAGAGAGCTTCCCAAAGGGGGTTAGCTAGTGTTGCAAGAGCTGCCGTGGGACCCCAGAACAGGAGGATCGGGCCACTCTGTGCAAAACAAACTGCACAGTGGATGTTTGTTATTTAAAAAAAAAATAAGCTTTAGAACCCCTTTCACTGAATATTTGATTACTAAAAAGATAAGGGTAACGAGATCAGAATGGACACCGCGTCAGAATTTTAGGAGGAATACATAACAAGAGGAAAACTGCGGGACTTTTTAGGTTTCAAGAATGAATGAATAGTTAAATTTTATAGAAAAATATAGAAATGTTATTAATATTAAAATTCATAAAAATTCCATGTTGTACTGTTATGCCCTGTACACACGATAGGTTAGTCTGATGAAAACGGTGTTAAAGATTTTTCCATCAGTTATCCGATGAAGCTGACTGATGATCAGTTGTGCCTACACACCATCAGTTAAAAAAAACGATCGTGTCAGAATGCGGTGACGTAAAACACAACGACGTGCTGAAAAAAACAAAGTTCAATGCTTCCAAGCATGCGTCGACTTGATTCTGAGCATGCGTGGATTTTTAACCGATGGACGTACCCACAGACGATCGTTTTTTTCTATAGGTTTTTTATCCATCAGATAATTTTAAAACAAGTTCCTATTTTTTTAACCTATGGATAAATAACCGATGGGGCCCACACACGATCGGTTTGGTCTGATGAAATGGTCCATCAGACCGTTTTCATCAGACTAACCTATCGTGTGTACGCAGCATTAGATCAATTCATATACAAATACAGACAATACCCCTCTACATGTTTCACTTTGAATGAGCTTCTTCAGGAAACGTTAAAGTGCTGTATAAATTGAGTGCTAAAATATAACAAAGGAACAATTACAAAGAGTTTTTTTGAACAATAAATTCATTTGTCATATCATGGGTGTTACAAAAGTACACCTTTCATAAGTTCAAAATATTGTTGAATGGTAGAATATTTAAATATTGTTATGTATTCTTCACTGAATATTTGAGTTGATTTACTAAAGGCAAATAGGCTGATCACTTTGCAATGGAGATTTCACTTTGTAAGGGAATTTCTCTGTAACCTAAAGGTTTTAGTGGGAATTCCCTTTGCTAAAGAATAAATACTCAATTATGTACAAGGAAAAGAGAAAAAAAACAGCATTTTATGCTTGCACATGATTGTGTGATGGATGTCAAGAGAGCTTCACCTCATTCACTAAGTTAAGGGTAAATTATCCTCCAAAGTCTGTGCCCAATATGCACTCAGAAACGCAGACTTCTTGGGTTCAAGGTGCATTCGTTCCTGGGTGCATACTGCCCTAGAGATTGACAGGCTGTCTACTGTGGGGCTGGATGGTGCACCTGTGCACTCTGCCCATAGCTAATTGGCAGAGCCCAGTGCACCATGGCTAAACACACAGGGGCAGATCCTCAAAGAAATTACACCGGCGTATCTCTTGATACGCCGCATAATTTCAAATTTTGCACGTCATATCTTTGTTTTGTATCTACAAAACAAGATACGACGGCATCTGTGTTAGATCCGACAGGCATACGCCTTAATACGCCGTTGGATCTTAGATGCAATTTTCCGGCGGCCGCTAGGTGGTGTTTCCGTCGTATTCTGCGTCGAGTATGCCAATTAGCTATTTCCGACGATCCACAAACGTACGAGCGGCCGTCGCAGTTTGTTACGTCGTTTCCGTTCGGCTTTTTCCGGCGTATAGTTAAAGCTGCTATATGGTGGCATACTCAATGTTAAGTATGGCCGTCATTCCCGCGTAGAATATTGAATTTTTTATGTCGTTTGCGTAAGTCGTTCGCGAATAGGAATTTGCATAGAATGACGTCACCGTCGTAAGCATTGGCTGGTTCCGGTTTAATTTCGAGCATGCGCACTGGGATACCCCAGGGACGGCGCATGCGCAGTTAAAAAAAACGTTGTTTACGTCGGGTCACAACGTATTGACATAAAACACGCCCCCATCACAGCCATTTGAATTCCGCACCCTTACGCCGCGAGAGATACACTACGCCGCTGTAACTTACGGTGCGAATTCGTTGAGGATTCAAACAAAAAAAAGTAAGTTACAGCGGCGTAGCGTATCTTAGATACGCTGCGCCCGGCGCAGATGTATGTGGATCTGCCCCACAATGTGCATGGGGTCTAGAGCTTACATTATGGTACATGTTTTGCTTTCTAAATTTGAGTTTTGCAAATCCCTTTTTGCCAGTGTCATAGAAGGAACACTGAGGTGGCTCTTTGATACATTAGTAAGCATCTTGGCTCCTGCTTGTAGGCATAGCTACTATTTCAACCGTTATGCCAATCAGTCAAGAGAAAGGAGAAATGGTTCCATGCTATCTGAGTTACAGGCAGTCATTTGACTTTTCTTAGCAGACCCTGTATCCCCAACAGTTCTGTCACTGGATTTACCCAAAGACGTCCATAGGTGACAAGGCAAGAAGAAAATATAAAAAATATATATATCAATTAAAATGACAATGGTAACACATAGACTAGTGCTGCAAATACATTTCTGAAATTAAATATGTTGTGCATGAAACGTGAAGCCTATTTAAACTATGAATACAAAAAAAAAAAATTCAGGTGCAAAAAAAAAAGGGAATTAAATATACAGATCAATATCTACCCATCCCCATATGTTTGCATAATTACACATTTAAATATAACCTTGTGATATGCATAATAAAAAGCACTGTTTAAAACAATGTGACTGGGCAACTGGAATGTGAACAGGTTGCTGAGGTAACACATTAATCTCCCAGAGTGGAATAATTCAATCAATCTGTCCACACATATCACCTGAAGGCGCCCACCTGTCCTCTTTTGCTGCCAAAAAAAACTGGAAAGGAGTTATCACAGTGCATTTGTAGAAAAGTGCTGAAACTTGCAGTCTCCTGTTAATATCTGTTCTTTTCTACATGTTTACGGCAAATGCTTACATCTCCTTGGGCATTGTTAACATTTAGTTTAGCACTGACACATGGCTAAAACTTGCTCTTTGTTATCAGAACAGCTCACTAATATTCTGTTTGTATTGGCAATGTTTATGTATAAGAGTCAAGCCTAGTACACGCTAGTCGGTTTTTTTCCCGGTCAACACAGCAGGGATGAACAAAAAAAACTGACATCTTAAAGCGGGAGTTCACCCATTTATAAAATGTTTCCCCTTTTCCCCTTAGATTCCTGCTCGTTCGGTCTAGGGGAATCGGCTATTTGTATTATAATATGAGCAGTACTTACCCGTTTTCGAGCTGCATCTTCTTCCGTCGCTTCCGGGTATGGGTCTTCGGGAGCGGGCGTTCCTTCTTGATTGACAGTCTTCCGAGAGGCTTCCGACGGTCGCATCCATCGCGTCACTCGTAGCCGAAAGAAGCCGAACGTCGGTGCGGCTCTATACTGCGCCTGCGCACCGACGTTCGGCTTCTTTCGGAAAATCGTGACGCGATGGATGCGACCGTCGGAAGCCTCTCGGAAGCCTGTCAATCAAGAAGGAACGCCCATTCCCGCAGCCCATACCAGGAAGCGACGGAGAGGATGCATCTCGTAAACGGGTAAGTACTGCACATATTTTAAAACAAATAGCCGATTCCCCTAGAGAAAACGAGCAGGAATCTAAGGGGAAAAAGTGCCCTCTAAGGGTGAACCCCCGCTTTAAGAGGAGCCGCTGTACTAACTACCCGATGTTAGTACATCGATATCCCCTGCTGTGCTATTGTGTTTTGACAGGAGTATGCCCCCCTGAACAGTCTGGTCAGTGTCGGGAGCCAATCAGCAGACCTTTTTTGGTCATGACCCATCGGCAGAGGCCAGCCGAATGGCGACTGCAGTATAAATGGGCAGAATGTCGGCTGTTTTCTATTGAACAGGCCGATGCCTCCTGACATCCGGCCCATGTGTTCTAGGCTTAAAGTGTAAGTAAACCCACCTATCATTTTCAGCCAAGGAAGCTGCCATCTTGGCCTATATTTAATCATCAACTGCCATGGTGCTGCACATGTGATCAGTTATGACACCAGCCATTGGATGGTTTGACCGTTTGGTTGAGAGCACAACCAATGGGACAGTTAGCAATCCCGGCATGCCGGAAATGTAACTGCTTTTTGAAACTGTTAAATCAATGGGTTTTAATTCCGCTTTAACTAAATGTGGACATGTGGATTTTGTGCTGAGAAGGCTCATTTGTAGGTACATACAGTATATTGAGGTACCTCTTTCATCGTGATCGTTATCCACACAAATCATTTTTTTGTGCACATGTATACTTGCCCCAATGGCCCCTTTGTAATATGAGGGTCAATTCTTGTTATTTTATTCTGCCATTTTTGCTTTTGCTAAAACAGGGCATGGGTCCCTAGGTACTGCCGCGGGGGGGGGGGGGGGGGGGCGGTTGGGAGGATCTACATTGCTGAATGACAATTTCACAATGGATTTAAATCAGGATTTTTTAACAGGGTGTGTGTTTATTTACATTTTTATAGCTAATGTTTCCCATACTCATTCCCCTAGGAGTGGCAGATAACCAGGGTTCCCTTTTTAAAAAGGTCTCCCCTTAAACCCTCTTTATTTTTGTGGGGGACAGGATGTGGGTCTGCACAACATGGGTAGTGGCCTGGTACGGTATAGGAAGATAGGGGGGTCACACGCTTGCTGCCTTACCTGGCCACCCAGTATGCATGCCTGGATAAGAGTCTGGTATGAATTTTAAGGGGGGGCCTCATGCCATTTTTTTTTTAAATAAGAAAGTAAACATTTTTAAAAACAAATGTAAAGGTGCTCTTTAAAATTCAAACCAGACCATTGCAGCCTGGATAAGGGAGGGACCTCCCTCCTGAACCATACCAGGCTACGTGTCTGGTACCTTGCAAGGGGGTAGCAAGGCTCGCCCCGCTTTGTGAATGGGCGGTGCTTTCTGGGATACACACAGTTCCCATATGGCAGTGTGCCACATTCCCCAGAAGACACCGTGAGGAGGACGAGGAAGAAGACCTGCCGAGGTGGAGGAAGAGGCAGATTAGCAAGTTCTGCATAGCAACGGCCCTTTTTGGTGAGTACAATTTTTTAAGGGATTTTGGTGTATTTTTTATTTTTAGGGTGGAACACCACTTAAATATAAATGCTATTAAAAAAAGTAAATATTGTCCCAATGTGTAATTCCATCATCAATTACATCATCCAGTGAATGTTTCCCTGTCGTCCTGCAGCCCACCGCTCAATAATGTTGCCTTTCCAGATTACCATTCATTACAAAATGACAGATGAATGGCCTGCTTGATTGGTCTGTCGCTGGACTACAGTAGCTCATCCCTACTACCCATGTATAGGCTCTGCAACCAACGCCTTTACCAGTAGTCATGTTTTATACAGTATATATTATAAGTAGCTTGTTGGTGTATTAAAAAGTATTTTCTGGTTGTCCTGTGGGATTAAGTTATTATTACAGGATAACCTAGCCATCCTGCAACATAAAAATCAACGATGCCACCAAATTCATGAAGCATCTGTGACACTTTTGGTTCTGACAGCGACACGTACACCAAATTCAGATAGTTCTGAAATGCACCACTTTTACATTGTGGCACAACGAACATGGCAAATTCAAAATAAAATACCTACAGTTTCTATCTAACAAAAGCAGAGCTAATTAAGACAATTTGTTTTTGTTTGTACAGAGAGAAACTGGTGCAAACAGATTTTCTCTCGTGCATTCTAATGGCGTGTACACGCAATCGAAAACTGTGGATTTTTTTCTGACGGAATGTTGGCTCAAACTTGTGTTGCATACACACGGTGACACAAAATTCTGACCGCCAAGAACGCGGTGACGTACAACACTATACTGAGCCGATAAAAATGAAGTTCAATGATTCCAGCATGCGTCTAATTGATTCCTAGCATGCATGTTTTTTTCAAATTTCCGACAGAAAAAGTCAGATGGAGCCTACACACGGTCGGAATTTCTGACCAAAAGCTTGCATAGAACTTTTCTTGTCGGAATTTCCGATCGTGTGTACGCGGCATTAAGGTGGTGCAGAATACACCAAATTCAATTACGTGGTAAAGGTACGTGAATTTGGCATATGCTGCATCAATTTAAGAACCCATGAAAGACACTTGTGCAAAATCTATCTGCACCAGTCTTTATGAATTCCCATGTGTTTTATATGAGAGCAATAGTTTAAAAATAAGTGCGATATAATCCTTGTCAATGGATTTCTACTAGACATTCTGCTGCTTAGATGCATCAACTGCAGTATTTGTTTAGTTTCCATAGCTTGCATTATGTGTGAGTTTGGTTGAGTACTTTTATTACAATTAGATCTGTTGTAAGAATCTAATCTTGTGACTAATTTAACTGTGCTTGTGCGATTGCATTTACAAAACATCTCCTGTTGACCAGTACAAAGTGTAGGAACAACTGCCAAGAGGGATGGGTGAGAACATCATTCTAAAGCAATCAACCATATCAAGTATGTACCCAGCCATCTGTTCATTGCATTGCTGAATCGATGACTGAGGCATTTAGGTTTAATGTATGGGATAGTAAATGCAACAATAACATAATAAACATACATTTTTCTGTGCTTGTAATTAGTCTGATGTATAGTACTGTATAGACATCCATATGTGACCTGATTATAATAGCAGTTAGCTCTCTTTAAAATTTATGATACCAACACCTTAGCAACATTCTCCTTCTTCTTCATCCTTTCTGTGTCCCACACCTTTCCCCACCTGTAGACCCTCTAAGTCCTTCCCTTCTCATCTTTGATTCCTGTCCACTTTCCCTTTCTATCTTCACCTCTATTTCCATTCACCCTAAGGCCCCATACACACGTCCGAGAAACTCGACGAGCAAAACACATCGTTTTGCTCGTCGAGTTCCTTGCGAAGCCGCCGAGGATCTCGGCGAGCCAAGTTTCCCCATTGATTAACGAGGAAATAGAGAACATGTTTTGTAGATATGGGGATCAAATGTTCTCTAAGGCCCCGTACACACAAGGTCGTCTTCCTCGGCCAAAAGTGTACACACGACCGGGTTTCTCGGCAGAATACGGCTCCGATCGAGTTTCTGGGTGAATCCTGCCGAGAAACTCGGTCGTGTGTACGGGGCCTTAGAGAACATTTGATCCCCATATCTACACTCTTGTGGAACATCATCTGTTTATTTGGCTAGGCCAGTAGTGGCAGTTTGGCCACCTCTGGGATTACTCACTTTTAGACCATATTGTGTTGCACCATGACCTAGGTCAGGGGTGTCAAACTCAATTTCATTGCAGGCCGCATCACCATTTTAGTCACCCTCAAATGGCCAGTTGTATTTGTAAAGCTGGGCACACCCTATTAGAAAATCGGAACAAAAATTCTGTACGAGGCACGATCGTTTGATTTTCTTATAGTGTGTAAACAACTTTCGGCATTCAATTCAGACTTTCCAAACGAAAATTTCTGAAAGGACAACTTCCAAATTTTTATCTCGTACGTGAACAGAATGAACGATTTTCGTTTCATGTGTACTGTTTTCGTACAAGAAAAATCAGATCCGAAAGACTGCGCATGATAAGAGACAAAAAATTAGAAAAAAAAAACCTTGTTGTATGAGAATTTTCGTACATTGTATCCATCCTCAGTTCTGACTTGCTGGAAAACAACGAGGAAACCTGTATGATAATTTTCCCAATTTTCTTATAATTGTTTTATATATTTCTCCCTCACCATCAGAAGTCAAGAGTTCCCCACCCTCAGGGGCGGCCTGACAACTCATGGGGCCCCCGGGCAATAGAAGATTATGGGCCCCCCAGGCTTACAGGTGGCTGCCATGCCAGGAGTAAGTAACAAACAAAACATATAGGGCCAGATCCACGTAGATAGGCGTAAATATAAGCGGGCGTAGCGTTTCGTAGTTACGCTACGCCGCCGCAACTTTGAGAGGCAAGTGCTGTATTCACAAAGCACTTGCGTCTAAAGTTACGGCGGCGTAGCGTAAATGTGCCGGCGTAAGCGCGCCTAAATCAAATGAGGAACAGGGGGGCGTGTTTTATGTACACTAAGCATGACCTCACGTAAATGACGCTTTTTTCGAACGGCGCATGCGCGCGCATGCTCAGTTTCAAATTAAATTACACCTGCTCAATGCCTAGACGACGTGAACGTAATTTACGCAAAGCCCTATTCGCGAACGTTTTACGCAAACGACGTAAAACGTAAAAAATTGGACGCTGGCCCAACGTCCATACTTAACATTGCGTACGCCTCATAGAGCAGGGGTAACTATACGCCAGGAAAAAGCCTTACGCAAACAACGTAAAAAAATGCGCCGGGCGGACGTACGTTTGAGAATCAGCGTATCTAGGTAATTTGCATACTCTACACGGAAATCAACGGAAGCGCCACCTAGCTGCCAGCGTAAATATGCACCTAAGATCCGACGGCGTACTAAATCGTACGTCAGTCGGATCTAGCCTACATTCTGGCGTATCTTGTTTTGTGAATACAAAACAAAGATACGCCAGCGCATTGTAGAACTTACGCGGCGTATCAATAGATACGCCGCCGTAAGTTCTTCGTGGATCTGGGCCATAGAGTACAGCAGTCAGAATGAGCGCCACGCTCACATCAGCGTCCTCCTTTACATCAAAGTCCCAACATTCACCCTATGGCAGAGCCCCCCCAGTGTGCCACCCTATGTCAGAGCCCCCCCAGTGTGCCACCCTATGGCAGAGCCCCCCCAGTGTGGCACCCTATGGCAGAGCCCCCCCAGTGTGCCACCTTATGGCAGAGCCCCCCCAGTGTGTCACCTTCTATCAGTGTCCCCTTACACACACCTTTGCACCTTAGGCCGGGTACTAACGAGCAAACATGTACGATGAAACCGGTCCGTCGGACCGTTTTCACCGTACATGTCTGCCAGAGGGCTTCTGTACAATGGCTGTACTAACCATCGTACAGAAGTCCGCGCGTAAACAATACGCGGGGCGGGCCTGCCATTTAAAGGCTTCCACGCATGCGTCGAAGTCATTCGACGCATGCGAGGGGCGGCGGGCGCTCGGACATGTACGGTAGGTCTGTACTGACGACCGTACATGTCCGAGCGGGCAGGATTCCAGCGGACGGTTTTAAAACACGTCCAGGAATATTTGTCTGCTGGGAAAAGGCCCGGCGGGCAAATGTTTGCTGGAATTCGGCCCGCTCGTGCCTACACACGACCGAACATGTATGCTGAAACTGGTCCGCGGGCCAGTTTCAGCATACATGTTTGGTCGTGTGTACGGGGCCTTAGAGCTTGGCGTGGCAGGCACCTGGCAGCAAAAGGCCTTTAAATTCGAAAAAAAAATCCACTTGTTGCAGGCTCTGAACTGCGCAAGTGAGTCGTAGAGCCAGTGGAATAGTGAACTGCTGTTGTTGGCCTCAGATCTGGCAGTGGGGCATGTGAATAAAAGCCATGCATGATGTGTGCCATGATATCACTGCACAGGTGTGTGCCCAGACCTACCCTGCTGCCTGATCCGAGGCCGAGCTCAGCAATTTACCATTCAGCTGCCTCCAAATGGCAACAGGTGGATTTTTCACGGGCATGGGATTGTTAGATCGACTTCTGTTTAGCAGAAGTAGGCACACATTAAACATACAGTATACATACACATAGACACACAGTATACATATATACACAGACATAGACACACAGGGCCAGATTCAGAAAGAGATACGAAGGTGTATCTCCTGATACGCCGTCGTATCTCTGAGTGCGCTCGGTCGTATCTTTGCGCCTGATTCAGAGAATCAGTTACGCATAGATATCCCTAAGATCCGACATCTTAGGCTGCAATTTCACGCTGGCCGCTAGGTGGCGCTTCCGTTTGTTTACGCGAGGAATATGCAAATTACTATTTACGTAGATTCAGAAACGAATGACCGGCTGGCGTTTTTTTTTTACGTCGTTTGCGTTCGGCTTTTTCCGGTGTAAAGTTACCCCTGCTATATGAGGGGTATGTGTGGCGTATCCTTTGTTAAGTATGGCCGTCGTTCCCGCGCCAAGTTTTGAAATTTTTACGTCGTTTGCGTAAGTCGTTCGCGAATACGGCTGGACGTAATTTACGTTCACGTCGAAAGCAATGACGTTTTGCGGCGGATTTTCGGGCATGCGCACTGGGATGTTTTCACGAACGGCGCATGCGCCGTTCAAAAAAAACGTCAAATACACATGGTCAAGACAAATTTAGATAGAAAAAACCCCCCTACATCCGCATTTGAATTACGCGTCCTTACGCCGCAACACATACGTTACGCCGCCGTAACTAAGGGCGCAAGTTCTTTCTGAATACAGAACTTGCGCCCAAAGTTAGAGCGGCGTAACGTATCGGAGATACGTTACGCCGGCCGGACAGATACGCTCAGGTATCTGAATCCGGCCCACAGTATGCATATATACACATAGACACACAGTATACCTATACACACATACACATAGACACAAAGTATACATATATACACATAGACACACAGGGCCAGATTCACGTATAATCGTGTAAATCTGCGGCGGCGTAAGGTATCACATTTGCGTTACACCGCCGCAAGTTTTACGGGCAAGTGCTTGATTCACAAAGCACTTGCCTGTAAAGTTGCGGCGGCGTAGCGTAAATCTGCCCGGCGCAAGCCGGCCTAATTCAAATGATCCGGGTAGGGGGCGTGGATCATTTAAATTAGGCGTGTTCCCGCGCCGATTGGACTGCGCATGCGCCGTCCCTAAAATTTCCCGACGTGCATTGCGCTAAATGACGTCGCAAGGACGTCATTGGTTTCGACGTTAACGTAAATGGCGTCCAGCGCCATTCACGGACGACTTACGCAAACTACGTAAATTTTCACATTTCGACGGGGGAACGACGGCCATACTTAACATTGGCTACGCCACCTAGGGGGCAGCTTTATCTTTACGCCGCATATCTCTTACTGAAACAAGCGTACGTTCGTGAATCGGCGTAACGACTCATTTGCATATTCTACGCCGACCGCGATGGAATCGCCACCTAGCGGCCGGCCTAGAATTGCAGCCTAAGATCCGACGGTGTAAGCAGAAAGTGCAGTGTCTGGAGGAGGACGAGAGGAGGGCTGGAATCAGCTGCCAGAATCTGCTGAATTCCAAAATCAGAGGCAGAGACGAGGGGGTGCTGCAGCTGCACAGAGAAGAGCAGGGTCTGTAGGAAGTGTTCTGTCCTCCTTCTGCTGCTGACTGCTGAGATAAGGAGGGGTGAAGACAAGGGGGGGTGCTGCACCTGCAGGTGAGGTGCAAGGGCCACATAAAAAGGCCGGGAGGGCCAGATTTGGCCCGTGGGCCTTGTGTTTGACACATGTGACCTAGGCTATACACACCTACGTGTCTCATTTATGGTTCACAAGTCTTGTGATCTATAGTTCTGGAATTTGCCCCTGTTCTATACAAAAAAATGTAAATAAATATTTTTTAACATTTTTTTTTTTTTTACAGTACTAATACATAAAAAGACGAAAAGAGCAATGATTATTTTCACAGTGTAAAGAAGCAATAAAAAAAATAATAATAATAAACGTGGGAAATACTCAAATTAATCTTTCACTGACCTAAGTAAACTGAAATCTGATTGGTTCTTATAGGTGTTGCACTTACCATGTCATCACTTTGCACTCTTGGATTCCCCAGGACTGGCAATTGAAAACATCAATCTCTGATCAGTAAGGAGGACACACTGAATGACTGAGATTAATATTTTGTCTCTGATGACTCCATCTGTCAAAGTATGCAATTATTATATGAATGCTTCCAGGCTTTTATTTCATATGCCAAGTAGACTAAGTTTTGTTAATGGCCACCACTGATTAGGATCCAGGCACCTGATGGTCAGGATGCACAGCCAGATCTCGTAGTGACAGAGAAGCCAACAACAGTGTCAGGGGATACCAAGAACATACCCTTTCCCAATCCCACGTTTCAAAATGATTGATGCAGGACATATGGAGAGCAGGATTTGATCATACGTTTTTTTAACTGGACTGTATAAATGCATGTGTTTCTGAAAACTGTAGCCTGAGCAATATGATGCAAATAAACACAGGTGGCTAGAAAACATCTGTACTCCATAAACCCTGGTACATGTCACAGGCAGACCTAAGGCATCATTATCTCAGTTCACTAGAATTCAGACTAGACTAAGGAACTGCTTGATGTGGTTAATATTACAAAGTACATTCATTGAAAGAGGCCTATATTTTAAATAAAAGGATGGGGTCAATATGCAATAGAGCAACAGTTCAGTGGCGGCTGGTGCTCAAATTTTTTTGGGGGGCGCAAACAAACGAAAAAAATAAAAAAACATCAATTGCAGCCTCACTGTGCCCATCAATTGCTGCCACTGTGCCCATCAAACGCAGTCACTGTGCTATAAAATTGTCTCCACTGTGCCATAAAATTGTCGCCACTGTGCCATGCCATCAAACGCAGTCACTGTGCCATGCCATCAAACGCAGCCACTGTGCCCATCAATTGTCGCCGCTGTGCCATACCATCAAACGCAGACACTGTGCCATCAATTGTTGCCACTGTGCCCATCAATTGTCGCCACTGTGCCATGCCATTAATTTTCGCCACTGTGCCATGCCATTGTCGCCACTGTGCCCATCAATTGTCACCACTGTGCCATGCCAAATGCAGCCACTGTGCCATCAATTGTTTCCACTGTGCCATGCCAAACACAGTCACTGTGCCATGCCATTGTTGCCACTGTGCCCATCAATTGTCACCACTGTGCCATGCCATTGTCGCCACTGTGCCCATCAATTGTCGCCACTGCGTCTTGCCAAACGCAGCCACTGTGCCATCAATTGTCACCACTGCGCCATGTCAAACGCAGCCACTGTGCCATGTCATTGTCGCCACTGTGCCATGCCATTGTCGCCACTGTGCCCATCAATCACTGTGCCATCAATTGTTTCCACTGTGCCATGCCAAACGCAGTCACTGTGCCATGCCATTGTCGCCACTGTGCCCATCAATTGTCGCCACTGCGTCATGCCAAACGCAGCCACTGTGCCATCAATTGTCGCCACTGTGCCCATCAATTGTCACCACTGTGCCATGCCTTTTTTTGCCACTGTGCCATGCCATTGTCGCAACTGTGCCCATCAATCACTGTGCCCATCAATTGTCGCCACTGTGCCATGCCATTGTCGCCACTGTGCCCATCAATTGCCGCCAGTTTGCCCCTAAAATGCTGCCAGATTGCCCCCCCCCCCGCCTGGCAGTTACCTTTCTCGGTCAGCCATCCTCATATCCTCCTTCACGATCCCTCGAAGTAGTCCCGCCCTCTATGTCGCTTCAGCCAATCAAGTTACCGGTAACCACGCACCCTGTGCGTCCCTTTGGTTAACTATTTGGAAGATGATTACAGCCCTCAGGCTGTAATCGGAAACCCTATCAGAGCCACTGGTCCTGATAGACACTTCCAAAGCCAACTAGCTGCCGTTATTCAGATGGCCGGCGCTCACCAGGGGGCCGGCCATCTGAATAGTGGGCAGCGGAGACAATACATAGATTCATGCAACGCATGAATCTATGTATTGTTTTTCGGTGGCGGTGCAGGAGTGAGAGGGGGCGGCGCTCCTGCGCCTCTATGGACGCTCCGCCACTGATACAGTTCTATACAGTGAAATCTGTATGATGCTGGATACTGATTATTTCAGTAGCCAAGAATTAGAATTTATAGATTGAAAAGACTGGGAGTTCTGCATGATTTTTCCTATAAACACTAATAGATGCTCTATCACATAAAGTTGGATTTGAAGAGCGACTGAAAGCAGGTTCATGATGTTTGTGCATACAAGTACCCCTTTGTATGGTCTGATACATTTACCCAGCAATGGCCAACACTGGCTTTACAAATTATCTCTTTAAAAAAGAACATACATATTACTACGGGGGGTCCCCAAGTTACGAACATCCGAGTTGCGAACTACTCTTACTTACGAACGGGTTGTTAGTGAGGAGCTCCAGGAATCCTGCACTCCATCCTTAGCCATCCTTGCACGTAAACACTGAAAAACAACCTAATTACCTGCCTGCCTGTTCCTCTCCATACCCTGCTGTGTCCTGTGCCTGTATTGCGGCGATCCTGCAAACTCGCGGCGGCCGCCGCCATCTTCCTGGCCTGTGCCTTGCTGGTGTGAGCTGTTCCTGGCCTGGCTGCGAGTTAAGGGGCCTGCCTGCCCATCCACAGGCCTGGTACGGTCCGGTGGCCTGCCGGCCCGCTAAAACCGCTCGTCGCGGCAGCGGCCTGGTCCGGGCTAGTGCGGCCTAGTGAAGCCTGCAGATCACCGCTCTTTCCTGTGCCACTGTTCTGACTTACAAACAAATTGGACTTAAGAACAAACCTACAGTCCCTATCTTGTTCGTAACCCGGGGACCCCCTGTGCAGAACAAAATCTATATATTTTGGGAGCTGACAAAAAAGAAGTCACCTAACACTGGCTTCAAATAAAATTAGTGGGTAATATTTTTGCTTGTGGTCTATTTTGTGTGTTCTACACAAAGATCTCAAGAAACAGTACGTTCTAATACAAGATATGATTTTGTTGCCTGATAAGATAAATGTTAACGGTTTTGTTTAAAAATAAAATGTTAAAGAGGAAGTTGTCATTAGCCAAAGTCTTTGATGTGGCAGGTGTCATATAAATAAGTAACATATGCAATGATAAAGCTTCTGTTTGTTCTTCGTGTTCCTGCACTGTATGGAGGTTTATAATAGTGTTCAGCAAAAAAAGAAATATGAAATGTACTTTTTACTTTTATGTAAAATAGTGAAACCAATCAAACTTGTAGGTAAACATAATAGTCAGATAGTAACTATAATAGATGTGTCCATGCACAATAAATCCCATGTGCTAGGGGATAATACCTGCAGTACAAAAGAAGGATAGTGCAGTTAAAGAACCCCTAGTTTCACCCATAAGTCTCTTCCTGTCTCTATGGCTGAGAATACAGATGGGACTACTGCATCTGCAAGGTTCCTCTCCAATGTCCAGGACTCCAATTTTCTTGCTATGTTTTATAATATAAGCAATATGCATTCCACTGTTCTTGGATCAACAAGCACCCCTGGTGATCTGTCCCAACTTTACACACTGTAATGCCGCCTACACACGATCGGACATTCTGACAACAAAACCGTGGATTTTTTTCAGATGGAATGTTGGCTCAAGCTTGTCTTGCATACCGCCAAGAATGCAGTGACGTACAACACTACGACGAGCCGAGAAAAATGAAGTTCAATGATTCCGAGCATGCATGTCGGAACTGCATACAGACAATCGGAATTTCCGACAAGAACTTTTGTCGGAAAAATTGAGAACCAACTCTCAAACATTTGATGTTGGAAATTCCGACAGCAAATGTCCGATGAAGCCTACACACGGTCGGAATATCCGATAAAAAAACTCACATCGAACATTTTTTGTCGGAAATTCCGATCATGTGTACCCGACATTATAGTCCCGTAGGTATTGTTGGGAGAAGCATTTCAGAGAGGGGGGTCAGGCCCCAACCAACCAACTGCGTGATTTGCACTGCACCTCTATGTGAAAGCAGCCATCTTGCTGGAAGCAGTCATTTGCTTCCTTCATGTCAGAGCCTCGAGCCAGAAGAACAGGAAGCAACATATTAGTAGCATCACCAAATCTCATGCTAAGGGCACATTTTCACTTCCACCTTGCAACAATGTGCGTGTCACTGCAATGCACCACATATGCATTACAATGCCATTCATTATAAATGGCACCCCAATGCATAACGACAATACATCTGTGTTGCCTCACACAGCAATGCATGGTAGTGTGATGCATTATAAAAAAATAGGCCATGTCTGATATCCAGGATGTTAGGCGCATTGGCAGCTTATTCAATTCAATAGTCTGCCTTAACGCAACGCAACATAATGCTAATGTGTTATGCCTAGCAAAAATGTAAATGGGTCCCACATCTCCTGAGACTAGCAATCAGAGGCAGCCGTGCCTAATGCCACGTACACACGATCGGTTCGTCTGATGAAAACGGTCTGATGGACCGTTTTCATCAGACGAACCGATCGTGTGTGGGCCCCATCATTTTTTTTCCCCATCAGTGAAAAAACTTAGAACCTGTTTTAAAATTATATGATGGTTAACAAAAACGATCGTCTGTGGGGAAATCCATAGGTTAAAAATCAACGCATTCTCAGAATTAAGTCGACGCATGCTTAGAAGCATTGAACTTCATTTTTCTCAGCACGTCGTTGTGTTTTACATCACCGCGTTCTGACACAATCGTTTTTTTTAACTGATGGTGTGTAGGCAAGACTGATGAAAGTCAGCTTCATCGGATATCTGATGAAAAAATCCATCAGACCGTTTTCATCGGATGAACCGATCGTGTGTACAGGGCATAAGATATCACACTGCAGATATACAGCTATGGGGATGTTGGTACAGGAGTGTCTAGGCACCTTCACATAGCAGGAAATGCACTGATATTTTTCAGAAGGGATTGAAGACAAAAAAGTACATTTTCAGGGTCCTGTCTAGGCACAATTAACATTTCTAGATGTTCCCTATAACATTGCAAACCTTTATATAACAATTTTTTAGATGCTAAGGGCCTGATCCACAAAAACCGTCCGTAACTTAACTTTTGCCATTTAAGTTACATTTACGTTACACCGCCGCAAAATCTCTACCTAAGTGCCTGATCCACAAAGCACTTACCTAGAAATTTTCAGAGGTGTAACTTAAATCCGTCCGGCGCAAGGCGTGCCTAATCTAATGGGGCGAGTCCCATTTAAATTAGGCGCGCTCCCGCGCTGGACGTACTGCGCATGCTCCCGACGTTATTTTCCCGACGTGCTTTGCGCGGATTTACGTTGCGCCGGGTTTTGAGAATCGCGACGGGCGTAAAAAAAAAAAAAGAGTTGCGGCGGGAAAAAATTAAATAAAAATTACAGCGACGCGGGATAGAAGGGTATACTTTTACAAGGTGTAAACAGTTTACACTTTGTAAAAGCAGCCCTAATTTTGCGACAGCAAACTAATACTTACAGAGAAAAAAAACGAAGCGTAAAAGCTTTGTGGATCTCCGTAAGTGCTAATTTGCATACCCGACGCTGGATTTCAGCGAGAAATGCCCCCAGCGGCAGCTGCGGTACTGCATCCTATCTATGAGAAACTGATTCTGTGGATCAGTTCCATAGATAGAAACAGGGATACGACGGCGTATCAGTAGATACGCCGGCGTATCCCTTTTGTGGATCAGGCCCTATGTTTTTGTTGGGTAACTGTAATCTAAAAGCACATGATTCTTTTTTCAAGAACTTTGGAAAATTACTTTTCACCTATGAAAGTCTACAGTACAGTATAAGAGGGGTAATATTAGACATGTGCATTAGTTTTCTTCCGAATGCATTTTCCTCCGAACTTCAGGTATTTTCGTTATCGTTTTAACAAACAAAAACTAACGCGCAGAAACCGAAATCCGAAAGATCCAACATAAAAAAAATGCTTTATTTTCGTTTTCGTTGCTACAGCAGTTTGATATAGATAGATGATTCGACATGACTCTGACAATAGCAATATGTTTCTATCGAACCTGTGGTCGAATGTGCCTAACCTAACGCTATTAGTCCAAGATTTTTCTACATAGAGAGGAAAGATTCGACATTATAGAGACAGTGTTGGGGTAGACTATTCGATAGGAACGATGAAGATTTGACAAAGCAGCGAAAAACATACAAACGTTGAATCTGTCATTGAAAGCTTATGGTGTCTGTCGAAAGTTCTAAGAAGATTCGACAAGCAGCTAAACTGTACGATGCCGCAATCGTACATTTCCGGTCAAATGCTGGGCCCATAGGCTATAGAAGAATTTGAATGTTGGTTGACTAGTAATAATAATTTATAAATATAATTATTACTAGTGTCGTACAACATTAGAATTCTTCTATAGCTTGTAGGCAGAACATTCAACCGGAAATGTACGATTGCGGCGTCGTACAGTTTAGCTGCTCTGTCGAATCTTCTTAGAACTTTCGACAGACACCATAAGCCTTCAATTGACAGATTCAACCTTAAATAATTCAGATTTACGGATGAATGCATTTTTATAACGAAACAAAATAAATAAAAACTAATTTCGGGAGTAACTAAATTAATTAATTCTTCGGACGAAAACTAAATTCCGAAACAAAATATTTCAGTGTGCGCATGTCTAGGTAATATACCACAGACTAGGTTATATAAGGTGCTGATTTATGACTGTTTGTGAAGGCAAGATCCAAATAAATCACCAGTTGGCCAATCAGTGTACTAGAAATTGACACACATCTACTGAAATCCATAGGTGTGCTCACAGGGTGTGTCGGGTGTGCCCGGGCACACCCCAATCACCCCATGTACATTAGTGTTATCACTCTGTATAGCAGCAGGAACAGGGGGAAGATCTCCCTCTTACCGGCTCTGCCATAAGAGAAGTGTTTACGCTCTTCTCTTTCACTGTGTCGGCAGGGAGATCAATGTGCCGAGATCATATATATGTAGATACACACATGTGTGTTTGAGCTTAAGGGTGCACACCCTAATGCAATAGGCTGTGCACACCTATGCTGCAATCATTTTTATTTCCTCCATACACAGATCAATTGTTTCACAGCAGCTTAATATTATTTGGATTGTGACAGTATACCTTCAGTTTTCTTCAGATTAGCCACATTTAACAAAACTGTGATTAGTCATGATTCTATAGTGACTAAGATTACATAATAATATTAATAATAAATAGACCTGCGATTACAGATATAGGGCCAGATTCACGTAGAATTGCGGCGGCGTAACGTATCGTAGATACGTTACACCGCCTTAAGTTTTCTTCGCAAGTGCCTGTTTCACAAAGCACTTGCGAGAAAACTTACACCGGCGGCCTCCGGCGTAAACCCGCGTAATTCAAAGGGGCGTGTGCCATTTAAATTAGGCACGCTCCCGCGCCGGACCTACTGCGCATGCTCCGTTTTGAAATTCCCGCCGTGCTTTGCGCGAAGTGACGTCATTTTTTCGAACGGCGACGTGCGTAGCGTACTTTCGTATTCCCGGACGTCTTACGCAAGAATAAAAAATTTTGAAATTCGACGCGGGAACGACGGCCATACTTTATACAGCACATACGTGGGCTGTGTAAAGTTAAGGCAGCTAAAACGACGACTAACTTTGCAAAGGGAAACTAGACTAGCGAACGCGAAAAACCGGCGTGGATCGCCGTAACTACTAATTTGCATACCCGACGCTGGTTTACGACGCAAACTCCCCCCAGCGGCGGCCGAAGTATTGCATCCTAAGATCCGACAGTGTAAAACAATTACACCTGTCGGATCTAAGGGCTCTCTATGCGTAACTGATTCTATGAATCAGTCGCATAGATACTCTGAGAGATACGACAGAGTATCTGAGATACTCCGTCGTATCTCTGCTGTGAATCTGGCCCAGAGTTCTTGCTTTTGTCTAAATGTCCAAAAATGAAAACACAATTCCAATGCCATTGTCATTTACTAAAAAGAAATCAAATGCATTTAAACATTTGGACAATCTATATAGAAAAAATAGTTGTCTAATAAAGACTAATCCCTGGCAGGAAACCAATCAGTGATCTATTTAGCAAACACTGTACTAAAGTGAGAAATTTCATCGACTTTTCTCTAATCCACTCCAGAGGTGGATTAAGACAGAATGAGGCTCTAGGCAAGGTATCAGCTTTGGCCAACCCTATTATAGCTCTGATCAATATTGATAAGGATTGCAATAGGCACAGGCAAGCTTCCCCACTTGCATTGTATGTACTGGCATGGCCCCATAAAACACCAACAAACAGGACAAAGATGTGCACAACTCTGCCCCGAGCTACATCACCAACCTTGTCTTAAAATATTTCCAAACTATCAACCCTACTCCTCCCAAAGGCCTCCTGCTTTCTAAGCTCTCTCATCACCTCCTCCCATGCTCGCCTCCAGGACTTCTGCAGAGCCCCTCTAATCCTTTGGGACTAGCTACCTCACTCTTTAAGGCTATCTCCTACTTTGTTTGTCTTTAGAAAATCCCTAAAAACTCATCTCTTCAGGGAAGCCTATCCCGCCTTTAACTAACAACTTAACTTTCTCCATCAACTCATTCACACTCAGTTATTACCTGTTGTATCACTTGACCCTCCCTGTTAAATTATAAGCTCCCAAAAAGGATCTTCCTAGCCCTTATTTTGAATTGTATGATAACTGTAATGTCTCCATTTACATTTTAAATAAATAAATAATTACACTTGCTTCCTACGTTATGGTGTCAGGTTTGCATATTTTACAAACTGTGCTATTCTCTGGTTATAGAAGGAGAAGAAAAGTTGTAACTGGGACCCCTAAATGTCCACTGGGCCCTTAAACCCTCCTTTCACACAAACTTATTTTTTAATTGTTTTTCCTATATAAGCCTATGCCTAGCTACACCGGACTAGGCTCAATCCATCTAATTCTATGTTATCCCATTCTTTTATAAAGTGGTTCTAAAGGCCCAAGTTTTATTTTTTTATTTTTTTACCTTAATGCATTTTATGCCATTAAAGCGGGAGTTCACCCAAAAAATTTTTTTTTTCAAACAATCCCCTTAGATGGATGCTCATTTTGTCTAGGGGAATGGGCTAGTTGTTTTAAAATATGAGCTGTACTTACCGTTTTCGAGATGCATCTTCTCCGTCGCTTCCGGGTATGGGTCTTCGGGAGCGGGCGTTCCTTCTTGATTGACAGTCTTCCGAGAGGCTTCCGACGGTCGCATCCATTGCGTCACTAGTAGCCGAAAGAAGCCGAACGTCGGTGCGGCTCTATACTGCGCCTGCGCACCGACGTTCGGCTTATTTCGGAAAATCGTGACGCGATGGATGCGACCGTCGGAAGACTGTCAATCAAAATAGGAACGCCCAGTCCCGCAGCCCATACCCGGAAGCGGCGGAGAAGATGCATCTCGTAAACGGTAAGTACAGCTCATATTTTAAAACAACTAGCCGATTCCCCTAGACAAAATGAGCATGAAGCTAAGGCTAAAAAGTGTTATGTACGGGTGAACCCCCGCTTTAAGGTAAAAAAACTTTTGGATGCAGTTCAACCCCCAGCCCCCCTTATACTTACCTGAGCCCCATCTCAATCCAGTGATGTGTATGAGAGCAGTGGCTCTCTTGGGTTTCTCTGAGGCTTGCTATTGGGGGCACTTGGAATGGGAGATGAGTCAGGACCGCCAGCGGGGGACTTAAATAGAAGAGTATCGGGAATACTCTGTGCAAAACCATTACACAAAACAAGGTGTCAGTAAGGCACTAGCCTTTGGATGAAGGCAGACGAAGCCTCAAGATGTACACAGGTGCAGTGGTGCTGATGTGTGGCTGCTCATTTTACTGTGGATAGCCATGCACATATGAGCGTGCATGTGCGCATGCGCTGGGTGAGCACCTGCCACTAATCTTAGTGCAAATGGGACTATTTAAACTACAGTAGTTCTATTAGCCATTGCTGCCTGATCTACAGGTGTTGCCTGTGTTCCTGAGTTTACTTCTGAGTGAGTGAGTGAGTAACTTATATAGCGCTACAAATGCGAACTAAATCGCCTCAAGGCGCTGTATCCAATGTCGTCGTCCAGCCACGCTTCAGAATAGATGTGTCTTAAGTTTTATTCTGAAGGCCCGATGGTTCACTTCCATCCGAATGTCTGCAGGTAGAGCGTTCCATAGCCGCGGTCCTTGGACTGCGAAACCTACGTTCTCCTTTAGATTTGTAGTGGGACTGGGGTATGCGGAGGAGGTTCTGATTAGTTGATCGTAGGGCCCACTTTGGGGTGCAGTGTTTTATTTTCTTGCATAAGTATTGCGGCGCGATTCCTTGTGTGCATTTGTGGGTGAGGCAGAGGGTCTTGAATGTCACCCGATCCTTTATGGCTAGCCAGTGGAGGGACCTCAAGACCGGGGAGATTGGTTCCCACGTTTTTTTACCTGTTACCAGTCTGGCTGCAGTGTTCTGGACAACTTGCAGACGAGACATCTGGTATTTGGGTAATCCTAGGTAGAGGGAATTTGCTTAGTTGAGTCTGGAGTTGATGAGTGTTCCCACTACTACTGCTGTGATTGACCTGGCTTATCCTGACCCTGCTTTAATGCTACCTGGCCTTGGCTTGCTCCTTCACTCTGCCTTGCTTTCTGTTCATCCATATGATTCTATGTTGCTGACCTCTGTTGGTATCCTGACCATTCACTGCCTGCTGTCAAAGCCTAAATCTGACCGTCTGTTGCTGACCTGGCTTATCTTACTACGCATTCAGTCATCCACCTTACCAGCCCCGCTCGCTACCTGGTTCCTGTTGGTCCTACACCTGCTGAAGCACTTCCAGTTCTCCTGCACCTGCAACCTGCCAGCTACCTGTCAAACAACTGTCGCTTGCTGTCTGCCCAGTCTGGGGTCTGCTGCTTCTGCTGCCATCTGCTGTTTTAGCTATCTTGCCTGTCTCTAGTGACACACCTGCCATTCACCGCTGCGGCTGACGGAACATCTTTCAGGCATTCATATCTTGCCACGCTCTTGTGTCCACTGTCGCATCAGTGGTCCTTAAGAGAGGCTTCCCTCTACACATCAGGCTCTGCCACAAGGTACATGACAGCAGGTATGTATAACATGTTTGTTATTTAAAAAAAAAATATTTCATTCAAAATCGAGTTAATGTCCCCGTTCATACTTGTATGCTCAGTCAAACTATGCTCTTCGCCCCAAACACTCAGAAAAGTACATGATCTTTTTTTTTTAGCATACTCAGTCATTTTTAGTCCCATAGAATTCAATAGGAGTTCCTGTAAATGTGCAATATGCACATTTTGTGTGAGTCTTTACACCTGAATACGTTTTACCCTATAGAACTGCTCTCCCCTCTTGCCCAGCCCAGGAAATGCTTAGTGACAGTGACACTGACAGCAGTGTGCAACACCACAGATAATGACACCTCACCAACACGACATGCCCCTCCTGAGTCATAGTGACAGTCTCTCTCCATGCCAGGTGGTCCCTTCAGTCCACTTCAGTTCAAACAGCACTAACAGTCCCACACCCAGCTTGCCTTGCTCACATGAGGCTCCAGCCACTCTGCTAGGCTCCCTTACACCATGGTATCACATGACATGCTCAGGCACCGCATCCAGCAGACCCGCCCCCAATGGTGCCTCCCAAACACACTGTAGCAGACACTCGGGTGGTCTCGGCCAGCTCCGGACCGGAACTGCTAATGCTGAGCTGACCGTCACAGCCATATTTTTTATTGGCAACCTTTTCCTGTCACTGGCATTTACTGGCAGGAAAAAAGTGCCCTTTTCTTTAGTTGCCTGTAAAAATACTGATGGTTGGCAACACCGATCTGCTCAGGTGTGAATATAGGCTAAGCTCCTGTCCAGGTTGTTCCAGCTCTTATCCATAGTTCTGTCCTTGATTTTGAGGGACTATCCCTGATTTAAACCAATGTCCCTCTGACACTCTTTTCTCCTCATTTTGGTCTGATCTATATAGTTGTATATAAAATGCACTTTTTATCTTTCAAAAAGTGTTTCTCAGTGCTAAAACTTTCATACAATTTCTAAATTGCTACATTTGTAAATATCAAAAGCCAATATAAAGGAATAGTAGTAATAAAAAGAGCATGTGTGGGTTTAACTAATCATTTCTTTGGTATAATTCTCCTTTAAGGGGGCACGACATGGGGTGTGTCCTATGCCAACGTACTTTGCTAATGGGTGTCCCTCATTCCCTTCTCAAAAAGTTAAGAGGTTTGTCTTATCCACTCTTGCTACAATACAAAGAAGTGCATCACTGGGTCACTGGTAGTATATTTCCTGAAGTCTGTATTCTGTGATGCAGCTTTTCTCAACCTTTTTATCCCAAAGGAACCCCTAAAATAATTGTCAGGTCTCAAGGAACCCTTAATTAATTCATCTGGTGGTAATGGGAAAATGCCCTATACATTGGTAGACAGTAAAAAGAAATGTAGCGGTACCCCCCTTTGGGGGTGCTGATAGACTCTATACCCCACTGGCCACTCCAACTCTGCAAATCCTCTCTTACCTCTGACACCTTGGGTTCCATTCTGAAATATTGCATTAATAATGAGAGACTCACACAGTATCACTGAACCCCTCAGATATGTTTACTGAGATAAAGAATGAACACAAGAAAAGATATACCGTAAGCGAACACAACTTATGTTTGACAGAACATATCACTTGACACTGATATACAAAGGTGTGTACCTTAGAACCTGCAAAAGATCTATGTGAACAGGTACACAGAGAGACAAATATCCAACACCTTTAACACATGTATTGGATACCTTTCCTCTGAGGCCTTAACCTGCAAACAGTGCACATCATATACATACAGTAAACACAGGGGCCCAGATTCAAGAAGCAATTGCGCCCGTATAACCATAAGTTACACAGCGCAATTGCTTACTTGCTCCGGTGTAACGAGTGCTCCTGATTCAGGAACCTCGTTACACTGACTGCAGCCTAAAATCTCCGCGGCATAAGGCACTTATGCCTCGCAGATTTTAGGCTGCATTCTTGTGCTTGCCGCTAGGGGGCGCTCCCATTGTGATCAGCGTGTAGTTTGCAAATTGCATACTACCACTGATTCACAAGCTTGCGCGGGCCCCGCGCAAGCCAGGTACGGAGTTTCCGTACGGCAACTTTAGCGCAAGGTTGCCCCTTCTAATAGTAGGGGCAGCCAATGCTAAAGTATAGCCGGCCTTCCCGCGCGGTGAAATTAGAATTTAACGGCGTTTGCGTAAGTGATTCGTGAATGTCGCTGGACGCCATTCACGTTCACTTTGAAGCAAATGACGTCCTTGCGACGTCATTTGCCGCAATGTACGTCGGGAAAGTTTCCCGACGGAGCATGCGCTGTACGCTCGGCGCGGGAGCGCGCCTAATTTAAATGATTCCCGCCCCCGGCGGGATCATTTAACTTGCGCGCGCTTACGCCGGGCAAATCTGCCGGCGCGCCCTCGCATTTCACCGAGCTACTGCAGGGGCGCAGGGCAAAATCGTTGCCCTGCTCCCCCGCAAATATAGCGCAAGCTATGCTGAATCTGGGCCAGTGTGTATTAGATAACGTCTCACAAAATGGCTTCCCCTAGGTCGTAATTCAATGAATAAACATTAAATGCAGAGCAGTAAAGCATAACAAAGAGGAGAATGATGAATGTTCTTTCAATTCCGGATATCTTCAGCTAGCCTGTTGTTTATACTGCAGTGTAATTTGTAATTGGTAATCCAGGTAGGTAAAAGACAAAAGAACTGAAGAGCAAAGATGAACTGATGAATATTTAAACAGAAGAAATATCACCACTTGTATGTTCCTCTTTAATTATGTAAATGAGTTGAATACAGTACTGACTTTACAGCACAGTGGGGCAGAATAGGCCCCAAGTGCCCGCTGTATAAGGCCTGTGAAGAAGTAGATTCACCTCCATGGAACTACAAGTCTCACCAGCCAGTCTGTAGAAAAATCACTCAGCAATACTGTAATCTCTATCTGGATGGGCAGATGCCCACTCACCACAATGGACCCCAATAGATGAAGGGCTCCAGCCGGAATCCCTCCTGGTGTCTCCATCTGGTGAAATGGCGCTGCCACGCTGCAACTCCTGGTGGACTGGAGTGCAGGTGTTCCCAGATGCTCTAGAGCACAGGCCGGTCCGCTGCTGGAATAGCGGTGCTGTCCTCTGAGGTCCCTCTGAGGCTGGCGATCCGGCTCTCCACTGTGTAGGCCGCAGACTCTTAATCCCTGTCACACAGACTTCCTGATGGCAGGTTCAGAATGGCGTCCAGAGAGGCTGAAAACAGGTCGCGCCTGCCCTTTTATCTCTCTTCCCAGCAGGCTGTTCTTTGCGCTTTGCATTGTGTGTCCTGTAGTTCAGAGCTGGCCTGGCCAACAGTGTCACTTCCTCATCCAGACTACATGTCTCATAGTGCATTGCTCTGTTCACTCTCAAGGAGGAAAGAAATACCTGACAAGAGATCACCCGGCACTAGGGGAGCCAAATCAATACATGAAAAACAATGAACCATTCAACTATAATAACTATAGTAGCGACCCCTGGCTACAGAATAAAACCCTTACAGTGGTGATCAGCATGCCACCCTTAGGCCTCGTACACACGACCGAACATGTCTGCTGAAACTGTTCGGTCGTCTGTACGGCCTATCGGACCAGATTCCAGGCCGAGCGGACAGGTTTCCAGCGGACAAATGTTTCTTAGCATGCTAAGAAACATGTCCGCTGGAACCATGTCCGTCGGACATGTCCGATGGTTAGTACAACTCATCGGACATGTCCGCTGGGCCGAAATCCCTCGCATGCGTCGAAGTGATTCGACGCATGCGTGGAAGCATTGAACTTCCAGGGTCGCGCACGTCGCCGCGTCATCGTTGCGGCCACGTCGCGGCCACGTCACCGCGTTCGCTGTCCGCGGGGATTTGGGTCTGATGGTGTGTACACACATCAGACCAAAATCAGGCAGCGGACATGTCACAGGACCGTTTTCATCGGACCGGTCCGACCGTGTGTACAAGGCCTTACAGATAATTCAAAGATCATCAGTGTCTTGCATTTGGCTTTGCCAAGTAGCACTGATCCTGGTTAATGGGAGGTCAATCAACCACAGCTCAAGGGACCCATAGCAACCTACCCTGGCTGACAATGGCTGCTGTAATGCCTTATGTTTCTCTTCCTCCTGCATTACCAATCACATTAAAACTTCCCATTTAAATATTATACCTGAATGGCGGCTGTGAGAGACTTCCACTTACTGACATTTTTGTGTTACTGACATTAAGGTTCCCGCAGCTGGCATGATTGCGAATAGCTTTTTTGCATCACAAGCAGGGCTTCTCAAATCACCAGATTACCAACAAAGAGGGCAGGGATGGATTAGTGCACTATAGCAATGTGAAACCTGAAATACTAGGCAGGTAGGCTGTTCCCCTTGTGTGCAATTCAAGGTTTGCCTTTAAATTGCCAGTATTATGTCATTCTGTAATTAGAGCTTGGTGAGGACATTCCCTACTTTATAATCCTACTGTTTGGCAAGGTGTTTTTCCTACACTGTTTCTTCATGCAAGCTTCTGAAAATGATGATTGAAGTCAAAGGAAGTTCTGGACGCAGCGTTTGATGTTAAAAAACATCTTGATTTTTGCACTCCCTCTATCTGATCCTTCTAATTATATAGTGCTGCACTTCCTCTGACATCTGGACATATTTCTCCTTGAACTACAGATCTGTCAGAATTCTGATAGGGCAAACAGCACTTCAGTAAAAATAACATGTGGAGCTGAAAGGTCATGTGTACTGTACCTGGCAGGAGGAAGGTAGAAACATCAATCAAGTTTCACTCCGTGTCTCTTGCTTATCATCTCCCTATAGTTCGCATAAAATTTTAATCAAGATATAAATTTGTCAACTAGTGTCCGTAAGGGATCATTTATATGGAGCTTCAATGGCTTGTGTGTGAATTGCAGTTTCAGAGCGCTCACAATTTACAGGAAAATAGAGCAGATGCTAGGATCTGTAACCTTGGTGTTAAAGCCTGTCCTTTCTCTGTAAAGTAAAGATCAGTAAGTCTTTATGTTTTACTTTTTTTTTTTAGGTTTTTATTGTGTTTTTACATACCATAAATCAAAAACATAACAAAAGGAAGCGTTGCATGTAGAAAGTTCCAGTATTGCTCTCACTATAAAAGAATATAAAGGAAATAACACAAAGAAATAATGTAAAAAATATATATAACAGGTTCCACCCTTATGTTCATCCATAAAAATAAATGTTTTACTCTTTTTATGTGGACATTAACACATATGTTTATAATCAAAAATATATGCATAATGCCCTATTTTCAGTTGATTTAACCTAATTTGGGTGCAGGGTTTTGGGAAGAAACAGCTTACTTAGGCCAGCTATACACAGAGGCCCGGATTCTTAGAGGAGATACGACGGCGTATCTCCAGATACGCCTGATTCTTAGAATCAGTTACGCATAGATATCTGTTAGATCCGACAGGCGTAAGTCTCTTACGTCGTTGGATCGTAACTGCATTTTTAAGCTGACCGCTAGGGGCGTGTATGCTGATTTATGCGGCGAAATATGTAAATCAGCAAGACACGCGAATTCCCGAATGTACGCGCGGCCGACGCAGTCAATTTACACCGTTTACGTTAGGCTTTTCCCGGCGTATAGTTGCCCCTGCTATATGAGGCATAACTGCGGAGTACCAATGTTAAGTATGGCCGTCGTTCCCTCGTCGAAATTTGAATATTTTACGTCGTTTGCATAAGTCGTCCGTGAATGGGGCTGGACGTAATTTACGTCCACGTCAAAACCAATACGTCCTTGCGGCGTATTAGGAGCAATGCACACTGGGAGATTTCCACGGACGGCGTATGCGCCGTTCGTGAAAAACCTCAATCACGTCGGGTCACAGAAGATTAACATAAAACACGCCACCCTGTCCCACATTTGAATTAGGCGGGCATAGGCCGGCCGATTTACGCCGCCACAACTTATGGAGCAAGTGCTTTGAGAATACAGTTGCTAAGTTGCGGAGGCATAACGTAAATCAGATACGTTACGCCCGCACGAAGATACGCGGATGTACGTGAATCTGGGGCTGAGTGAATTTCTTTCTTGCAACCATGGGTTGCAGGAAAGAAATGTGCTTGATTCCCCATCAACATGTAGCACTACCCCTGTAGGAGCTGCTGGTTAGATTTGGGTTTTTGCACGTTACCTCTAAGTTTGTTGTCCAGGGAAGAAAGTCTGTAGAAATTGCAATGTTCACACAAGATGTAAAACCTTCAACTGTTAGGTTTTATTTTTGCTGCATACAACTTGTGAAGAAAGTGGAGAGTATATAGAGAAGGGGAAGGTTCAGGTACATGGCACAGAATGCACAAATTTGTCACATTATTTATGCACTCTATTTGTGCACAGAATGCACAAATAGAGTTCCAGTATTCACCACTCTCTCTTGAGTGGGTATTGCTCACCCGGATAGACCCCTCTCACATGGCCTAGCAGCCGGGATGATGCACGAACAGTATGAGAACAGTCTCTGCTACAGACCGTCTGAGAACGAAATATGGATAGTCAGGAATCCTCTGCCACAGGATTTGAGTCCCGAACTTCCAGCCTTACAGCAAAAGAGCCTTTAAGAGTAATGACTGTAAGACCAATAGAGTAATGGATCCTTTTTTTAACTAAGTCACCAGGCCTACCCCGAGACATTATCTTGCTTTGCTTGGTCTCCTCCAGGGCAGGTTATCCCCCGGTTTCCTTTGTTAAGCAGCTTCCCCCTCTTGGATGGACAGCTTGGGATCCCCTTTTAAACTATAGGCCCCAGCCAGCATAATTGGGTCTACTCCACGCAGATGTGACCTCGGGCCAACGTAGTCCTGAGGTCGAGATCACACACACGTGCCTCGCGCCAGGAGGGCCACAAGGTGAAGGGCCGAAAAAACGGAGTCTGCCCCTTAAGTATCCCTTCCCAGCATGCACAGTGGGGCACCACACCCACTGGGCTGCTGCCAAGAAGGGTCATTTAACACACCATGGTTCACTTGTATTCCAACATGGGCCTGAGATGGTAACGCCACCTACAGGCAACAGGGGAAAATTCTCTCAAGCACAACCATAGCCAGAACAGAGGCTAATTTGAATGAAATTCTACAAAGTCTGAGCCCATTATTGGCTCAGACTCCCTCTAAATTTAGAATAGCACCCCACTAATTGGGGGCAGGGCACTACAAACACATTGTTGATATGGGACTCCCTCCTGCCGAGCAATTGTCTGCTCCCGAAGATCCGAAGACAGTGATTAATTCTGGCATGATGGTTGTACCCAAGTTGATCAATCAACTTGGTACATTCAGCCTTGGTCAAATCTTGCCTGGTTCATCAGGAACCAGCCAAGATTCAAACCCTGTATGGTTTGCCTTATTCTGTGCATTGGGAACACATCAGTGGTAAGCCATTCATAGAAGGCGCACGGGCGCCACCCCCACCCCCTTTTCCATGCTTCCAGCCCCCTGATCTACATACAGGGATGCCGGACCATGGATTCCAATGGGGGGTTAATCACATGATTAGAGCCAGAGGCTCTGCGCTCTGAGCCCACCCAGTTTTATTAATATTCACTATTCTCACACTAATCCTCCTCCCGGCCAATCAGCAAGTGGTTTAGGAGACCCGTTTCCCAATAGGCCAAAATGCCAGGTGATCTTATTGGATGCCTAGGAGGAGGGAGGAGGAGGAGAGAGGGGAGTAGAGAGCACAGCCGGAGGAAAAGACCCACTGACCCATCAGCCGACACTGAATTGGCTCACCCGCAGCGGCGCTACCCAGCTTGGACAGGGGAGGGAGTGGAGATCGGAGTGAGGAGGTAAGGAGGCTGTCCGTCTTGTGTGTGTGTGTGGGGGGGGTGCATTCCCTGCATTAATTTCCCCAGGGAGGGGGGTGGACGACTCATTTCCTACCATGGGGTGTGGCTTTTGGTGGTTGGAGCCCCCCCCCCCCCGAATTATCGAGCACCAGCCACTACTAGAATATGTCATACATGCATGTGTATGTTTATGTCGATGCACTGGCAGGGGTGTCAAACTGGCGGCCCTTCAGCTTTTTTGGAACTACAAGTCCCATCATGCCTTTGCCTGAAAGAGTCATGCTTGTAACTGTCAGCTTTGAAATGCCTCTTGGGACTTGTAGTTTTGCAACAGCTTGGGGGCCGCCAGTTTGACACCTGTGCACTAGAGCAGTGTTTCCCAACTCCACTCCTCAAGGCACACCAACAGGTCATGTTTTCAGGCTTTCTATTATTTTGCACAGGTGATTTGATCAGTTTCACTGCCTTAGTAATTACCACAGACGTTTCATCTGAGGGAAATCCTGAAAACATGACCTGTTGGTGTGCCCCGAGGACTGGAGTTGAAAAACACTGCACTAGAGCATCAGTTTATATCCGATTATGGCTGTACAGCCATTTTCTTTTATGACCATATGTAGGCAACACCTAAGATTCCCAGGGAAAATTGCTAGGATTTTACACTAGAGCATATTTTAAACCCCATACCCCGTGCATCTCATAAGAGGTAACATTTGTTAGAAAAAGCAAAGAAGAAATAACTTATTCTCTCAGTTCAGGGTATGTGCAGCACAGTGATGATGTCACTACTACTTTTACAAGGTAACACAAGTGGATTTGGTGCACACAAGTGGATTTATATTTGTTGTAGCTATTATGGAACATATTTTAATTAATGTTTTTGTGGCAGGAGATCAGCTTAATGCCTAGTACACACAAGTCGATGCACTAATTCAGACAGTTAGTACAGCTGCTCCAACTTGAGCTGTCAGGTTTTTTACATTCAACCAACTGGGCTAAAAAAAAAAAAAAACTTTAGTGTATACCAGGCTAAAGGATGAGAAGGTGACTGAGCCACACATAAAAGGTATGATGTCTACAGAGACATTAATGTTGGATTGTGGGTAAAAATTTAGCAAATTACCAAATGCCGATCTTTTTTGACCAGTCTGATATTCACCATATACACCAAATGTACTCTCTTCATGTCTTCATAACATTTGTAGGTTAAGCCACTGTAAATATTATTTCTTATATCTGGTGAATATTTCCATACATGCCAACTGTCCCGATATTCCTGGGATATACACAGTATTCAGACCCTTGTCCCGTTCTTACCGTGTCCTGGGAAAAATCACGGAAAATTGTCTTTGTCCCGACTCCCGATGTATCACCAGAGCCGCTGCTAGAGGTCCAGGGCCAGCACTGGTGATTTGAGCTACGCCGCCATTTTACAGAGGAAATTATTATTTATGGAGCTGCTGCCAACCCTGACCCGGGGGCTGCTGCCAGCCTGTCACCTGTTGTGGGAAAGGCCGCGATAGTGGGGAGATGGCGGCAGCTCCATTTCTATTGCCAGCAGATTTCATTGCTAGCCGGGCTACACCTCTTGTTTCTTCCCCCCAGTCTCCAAGGAGCTGGTCTTGTCTTTAAAATGGCAGCAGAGATCAAATCATCAGTACTGGCCACCGGTGACATGCTGCAGATCTGGTGACATGCTGCAGATCTGGTGACATTCTGCAGATCTAGTGACAAGCTGCATCTGGTGACAAGCTGCAGATCTGGTAACATGCTGCATCTGGTGACATGCTGCATATCTAGTGACATTCTGCAGATCTAGTGACAAGCTGCATCTGGTGACAAGCTGCAGGTCTGGTAACATGCTGCATCTGGTGACATGCTGCATCTGCTTGCAAGTGTTGTGGCAGGTGACAAGCTGCATCTGGTTACAAGCTGCAGATCTGGTAACATGCTGCATCTGGTGACATGCTGCATATCGGGTGACATTCTGCAGATCTAGTGACAAGCTGCATCTGGTGACAAGCTGCAGACTCTGTAACATGCTGCATCTGGTGACATGTTGCATATCTGAGGACATTCTGCAGATCTAGTGACAATCTGCATCTGGTGACAAGCTGCAGGTCTGGTAACATGCTGCATCTGGTAACATGCTGCATTTGCTTGCAAGTGTTGTGGCAGGTGACAAGCTGCAGATCTGGTAACATGCTGCATCTGGTGACATGCTGCATATCTGGTGACATTCTGCAGATCTGGTGACAAGCTGCATCTGGTGACAAGCTGCAGGTCTGGTAACATGCTGCATCTGGTGACATGCTGCATTTGCTTGCAAGTGTTGTGGCAGGTGACAAGCTGCAGATCTGGTAACATGCTGCATCTGGTGACATGCTGCATATCTGGTGACATTCTGCAGATCTGGTGACAAGCTGCATCTGGTGACAAGCTGCATCTGGTGACAAGCTGCAGATCTGGTAACATGCTGCATCTGGTGACATGCTGCATATCTGATGACATTCTGCAGATCTAGTGACAAGCTGCAGGTCTGGTAACATGCTGCATCTGGTGACATGCTGCATCTGTTTGCAAGTTTTGGGGCAGGTGACAAGCTGCATCTGGTGACAAGCTGCAGATCAGGTAACATGCTGCATCTAGTGACATGCTGCATATCTGGTGACATTCTGCAGATCTAGTGACAATCTGCATCTGGTGACAAGCTGCAGGTCTGGTAACATGCTGCATCTGGTAACATGCTGCATCTGCTTGCAAGTGTTGTGGCAGGTGACAAGCTGCATCTGATGACAATCTGCAGATCTGGTAACATGCTGCATCTGGTGACATGCTGCATATCTGGTGACATTCTGCAGATCTAGTGACAAGCTGGATCTGGTGACAAGCTGCAGGTCTGGTAACATGCTGCATCTGGTAACATGCTGCATCTGCTTGCAAGTGTTGTGGCAGGTGACAAGCTGCATCTGATGAAAATCTGCAGATCTGGTAACATGCTGCATCTGGTGACATGCTGCATATCTGGTGACATTCTGCAGATCTAGTGACAAGCTGCATTTGGTGACAAGCTGCAGATCTGGTAACATGCTGCATCTAGTGACATGCTGCATATCTGGTGACATGCTGCAGATCTAGTTACAAGCTGCATCTGGTGACAAGCTGCAGGTCTGGTAACATGCTGCATCTGGTGACATGCTGAATCTGTTTGCAAGTGATGTGGCAGGTGACAAGCTGCATCTGGTGGGAGGCAACGTGGCAAGTGACAAGTAAAAAAACATAAACCAACATTATGTCCACATTCCCATTGGAAAATCTTTCAGATGAAGGCCCGCTAAGTGTATGATTCAAAATAAAATATATGTTTGGGTAGGCTTAAAAAGATTACAAGTGATCTTGTCTTTATAGGGTCACCTTGTAAAAAAAAAAAAAAAAGAAGAAGCTGCAGATCACGTCTTTAATACTGTATACACTGGATGTTGATCTTCAGTTGCTGCAGGTATCTGACACTTCCTGGAGTGTCAAATATCTGCTCCTCTACTGCACACTATGGTTCCTCCCATCAGCTCGTACATACTATACTGGCAATTATAAATACCCATATATACTAGGGTTTTCCCGATACCGATACCAGTATTTGCGGGAGTACTTTTACTCCCGCAAATACCCCCGATACCTAAATAGAATACTTGCCCCACCCACCGCCGCTGACGACCCCGTCGCATACTGCAACAACGCCGCCCCGCATGGGTTAAACAGCGTGCGGGGACAGCTTTCATTTGAATAGCTGTAGTATTTCCCGCCGCGCCGCATATAGACACTCCCCCTTGCTCAGGATCTGTCCAATTCCGAGCAAGGGGGAGTGTCTATACGCGGCGCAGCGGGGAATACTACAGCTATTCAAATGAAAGCTCTGATATTCCCCGCACGCTGTTTAGGGGGGACATGGCTGGATTTATGGGGGGACATGGCTGCATATAGGGGGGACATGGCTGGATATAGGGGGGACATGGCTGCATATGTGGGGGGACATGGCTGCATATGTGGGGGGACATGGCTGCATTTGTGGGGGGACATGGCTGCATTTGTGGGAGGACATGGCTGCATATGTGGGGGGACATGGCTGCATATGTGGGGGGACATGGCTGCATATGTGGGGGGACATGGCTGCATATGTGGGGGGACATGGCTGCATTTGTGGGGGGACATGGCTGCATTTGTGGGAGGACATGGCTGCATATGTGGGGGGACATGGCTGCATATGTGGGGGGACATGGCTGCATTTGTGGGGGGACATGGCTGCATTTGTGGGAGGACATGGCTGCATATGTGGGGGGACATGGCTGCATATCTGGGGGACATGGCTGCATTTGTGGGAGGACATGGCTGCATATGTGGGGGGACATGGCTGCATATGTGGGGGGACATGGCTGCATTTGTGGGGGGACATGGCTGCATTTGTGGGAGGACATGGCTGCATATGTGGGAGGACATGGCTGCATATGTGGGGGGACATGGCTGCATATGTGGGGGGACATGGCTGCATATGTGGGGGGACATAGCTGCATTTGGGGACACATTTAAAACAAAGTATCAATATTCGGTATTGGCGAGTACTTGAAAAAAAGTATCGGTACTTGTACTCGGTCCTAAAAAAGTGGTATCGGAACAACCCTAATATATGCTTATGTTTTTCTATTTCAGTAGGAAAGGACCTGGTGCTTTGGTTGGCACATGTTGACAAATACATTCCTTGGTGTATTTTATCAGAACAGCAGGCACAAAATCAGTATTTTTTGAGTGTTTAATGTGAATGTCAAACTAGGACCGCAAATTCCAATTGAACATCAGTGTACAATCAGCTAGATAAGTTCAGGGATCACACAGTTTATTTGTTATGGCCTTGTGATGCAGGAATACATTTATCTCTGCTTTTGTTTCTTTGCTTTAAGTGAATAATGCCTATATGAAACAATTTATACAAAATGACTGTGTTTTAGGGCTATTCTATGGTTTTGTAAGAAAGAAAACGAAAGCTGCACACAGAAAACATTATTTTTTCAGCTGTAATAGTTTCAGTGGAGATTTGGAAATGAAAGCAATAATGTAACTTTTTGCTAGAGGTAACATATTTACACAACGGCCATGCTTGACTCTGCCTTGAAAATTCCAAGAAGAAAAATAATAGCTCAACTTGTCGTAAAGCTGAATTGTTCTTTATTAAAACAACAGTCTACCCAAAACCAATATTTCAGTTGTTGGTAAATGTTAGGGAGTTAAAGTAGATCTTTACCCTTCCCGTCCACTTCCTGTCATTCTACTCCTACCCCTCTCCAACAATTCGATTTTTTTTTATATTAAATACCTTTTTTTGGGAAAGCCTCCTGAATTTTCACCCAGGTGAGAATGATATATTCATTGCCCACAGCCTCATGGGTAACCTGCGTCACACTTTCTAGGAGGACTCTGTGACAGATGCGCCGCATCAAGGGAGGCAGCGAGAATCTGGATGAGAGAGAGGATCCCTGATAACGTCAAAGAAAAATAGGGTAAAGTGTGGAGCAGCAGATCCCTACAGAACACAAATGGATCGCTAGGTGTATGAGTATGTTTTCTGTGCATAATCCAGGGAAAAACATAACAGGAGAGTGAAGCTCCTCTTTAACCACTTCAATACCAGGCACATACACCGCCTATCCTGCCCAAGCCAATTTTCAGCTTTCTGCGCTGTCGCTGACTGACAATTGCGCGGTCCTGCTACACTGTACCCAAACAGAATGTTTATCATTTTGTTCCCACCAATAGTGCTTTCTTTTGGTGGTATTAGATCACCTCTGCTCTTTTTATTTTTTGATAAACAAAAAAAAACGTTTTCTTTTGTTTCTGCTATAAAATTTTGTAAATAGGTACGTTTTCTCCTTCACTGATGGGCACTGATAAGGCGGCACTGATGAGGTGGCACTGATGGGCATTGACTATGGAAACTGGTAGGAGGCACTGATGGGTGGCACTGATATGCAGCACTGATGGCCGATGATAGGCGGCACTGATGGGCACTCATAGGCAACACTGATGGGCACTGAAAGGCTGTACTGATGGGTACTTATGAGTGGCACCGATAGGCGGCACTGCTGGGCACTGATAGGCAGCACTGCTGGGCACTGATACGTGGCACTGATGGGCACTGGTATGCGACACTGATAGATAGCACTGATAGACATCCCTGTGGCACTGGCAGGCATTGGGTATGTGCGCTGATTGGCAGCTGCTGGGGGCACTGATTGGCATTTCCCTGGTGGTCCTGAGTGATGGCCATCTCTGGTGGTCCTGGTGGCATCCTGGTGGTCCTGGGCAGGCATCCAAGGGGGAATTGCGCTGATTTAATCAGCACAGACCCCCCTGTCCGGAGAGCAGCCGATCGGCTCTCCTCTACTCGCGTCTGTCAGATGCGTGTGAGAAAAAGCCGATCAACGGTTCTTCCTGTTCACATCATGATCAGCCATGATTGGACATGGTTGATCACATGGCCGATCGAGGCTCTTTACCGAGATCAGTGTAGCGGTGTGTCAGACTGACACGCTGCACCACCGATCACCGCGATGTGCGCCCCAACAGGTGCGCGGCGGCTGTTATCCTGCTGGACGTCATATGATGTCCAGTCAGGGTAACTGAACCACTGCCATTATTCTGCTATAGGCCGGGCGGGAAGTTGTTAAACTGACAATTTTGTAAATCTCATGTGAGTGAGTGAATAACTTATATAGTGCTACAAATGCAAACTGAATCTCCTCAAGGCGCTTGGTATCCATTTTCCTTCTGTTTATCCTTCAGAATAGGTGGGTCTTGAGTTTTTTTCTGAAGGCCAGGTTATCAATTTCTGTTCGGATGGTAGTCGGTAATGCGTTCCACAGTCGAGGTCCTTGGACTGCAAATCCTCGTTATACAAACTTCTTTCCTTTTTTTACTTTAATTTAAAGTGATACTAAACATGTTATACTTAACTGCTCTGTTCAGTGGTTTTGCACACGTTAGCCCAGTTCCTTCTCTTTTCGGGTCCCTCTTCGGTGCTCCTGGCCCCTCCCTTCTGTTGAGTGCCCCCACAGCAAGCAGCTTGCTATGGGGGCACCCGAGCCGAGCCACAGCTCTGTCTGTCCATTCAGACATGGAGCTGTGGTTCAGCCCTGCCCCTCTCTCTACTGATTGGGTAATTGACTTTGATTGACAGCCGCGGGAGCCAATGGCGCCCCTGCTGTGTCTCAGTTAGTCAGGAGGGAGAGTACATCGTTGGATAGAGAGGGGGCACAGGTAAGTATTAGGGGAGCTGAGGAGGGCTACTACACACAGAAGTTTTTTTTTTTTTTATCTTAATGCATAGAATGCATTAAAGCGGATCTCCACCCTAAAGTGAAGTCGCGCTGATCGGCACCCTCCCCCCTCCGGTGTCACATTTGACATCTTTCAGGGGGGAGGGGGGTGCAGATACCTGTCTACAGACAGGTATTTGCACCCATTTCCGGCCACACGACACGGGCAAAAGACAGGTTTTTTCCTGGCATCCCGTCCATCCCCCGTTGTATGCTGGGAACACTTGGCTCCCAGCACACAGCGGGAGCCAATCGGCGGGCGCAGCGCGACTCGCGCATGCGCCGTAGGGAACCGGGCAGTGAAGCCGGAGCGCTTTACCTCCTGGTTCCCTCACCTTGGATGAAGGGGGGAGCAGCAGGGTGACGAGCGATCGCTCGTCCTCTGCTGCGGACGCCGCTGGACTCCAGGACAGGTAAGTGTCCTAATATTAAAAGTCAGCAGCTGCAGTATTTGTAGCTGCTGGCTTTTAATATTTTTTTTTTTGAGCGCACATCCGCTTTAAGATAAAAAAAAAACCTTCTGCCTTTACAACCACTTTAATAGATCATAAACCTTTGCATACAATATTTATTATTAAAGCAGCACAAGAAGCACTGATAGTGTATGAGATGTTTTAAACCATAGCAACTATATCTAATTTTCCTGTTTTGAGACTAGTGAAAGGGGAAATCTGATCTGGTTACAATGACATACTGCACATTTTTCTTTGCTCTTATAAAGAAGTCAAAGCTCATGTGAGAAGTATTTCAACACTGCACAGCTCCATTTAAACATTTGCAAGGCTTGATCCTTTGGAAGCCTAAAAATGAACTTCATGCCGAACATTTTTAATTTATTGATCTTATTTTGTTTTTGCTGGCCAGAATCCTGGAAAGGTGTAATACATGGCCCTCGGTTTGTTCAGAGATTTAGGAGTGTGCAAGTATACTTCCTGACCTTTCTTTTTCGTATGTCTGCTTTAAGACTTGAGACAAATGTTCAGAACAGGAAACGATGGTTTGTTAATAAGCCAGGTAAATAATTTCCTAGACTTTCAGTGGGAAACTTGGCAGTGGCAAGATTTTGACCTCAGTGGAAGGTAACCTTCCAGAACAGACATATCCTGAAAGCAGACTATTTGTTTCAAGTGAGGCACATCAACACTTTAACTTTGGCTTCACCGCATTCCTGTGTGTCATTCGCAGAGGTCTGCTATTCTTTTTGCTAACAACTCAAGTAGTTTAAAGGCTTCCAATAAGAGCAGGAACTGCAAAAGCTGAGAATCTGGAAAGTTATACTACTGAAAAATGTAATTCATAACCCGTTCCATAAAGCGTTATTTAAAGCATCTTTTAGTTGTGATCAGTAAATATATGTTTTTAATGGAGAAATAAAATGGACCTGTCATTAAAAAAAAAATCACAGGATACATAGTCCAGTTGAAAAAGTTAGCATTAACAAACATGGTGGGCCTAGATTTAGGTACATATGCGCCCTCTTACGGAGGCGCAGTGTACCTTTTTTACACCACGCCTCCGTAAATTGCGTGCGCTACGCTTCATTCACGAAGCAGTAGCTCCGTAATTTGCGTGTGCGCTCCGTAAAACTGCCCGGCGTAAGCACGCGTAATTTAAATGATCCCGTAGGGGGCGTGGATCATTTAAATTAGGTGCGTTCCCGCGCCGAACGTAGTGCGCATGCTCCGCCGGGAAACTTTCCCGACGTGCATTGCGGTAAATGACGTCGCAAGGACGTCATTTGCTTCAATGTGAACTTAAATGGCGTCCAGCGCCATTCACGATTCACTTACGCAAACAACGTAATTTTTAAAAATCGCGACGCGGGAACGACAGGTATACTTAGCATTGGCTGCCCCTGCTAATAGCATGGGCAGCCTTACGCAGAAACCGACGAACGCAAACGACGTAAAATGCGAACGCAGGGCGCGCGTACGGTTGTGAATCGGGGTGAGTATGCAATTTGCATACTCTACGCTGACCAGTACGGGAACGCCACCTAGCGACCATCGTAAGAATGCAGCCTGCGATATGACGGCATAAGAGCCTTATGCCAGTCATATCTTAGGCTGCAGTCGGCGTATCGAGCTTTCTGAATACAGAAAAGTCGATACGCCGGCGCAACTAAGCAATTGCGCTGCGTATATCTATGGATATCTATGGAATCTACCCCGGTGGTATTTTGCAAAAAATGGGACTAGATGAACATAGGGTGAAGGCTGCTAATACTGTCTAACGCGTAAATGAACACCAGTCAAAAGGGAGTTGACTAGGACTTTTCTGGGCACTGATAACATGACAAAAAAATTAACATAAAAAATATTTATTGACATAAAAGTTGTACAAAGTTAAAAACATTTGAACAAACCCCAACCATGGGAAACATGGGTTTTGCTCAAATGTTTTTAACTTTGTACAACTTTTATGTCAATAAATATTTTTTATGTTAATTTTTTTGTCATATTGCCATGTTCATCTAGTCCCATTTTTTGCATCAATTATTCTGGATGATGGCACCAGTGGTAATCTATTTCATTTGTTTTAACTGAGGCTATACTAAAAAAAATTGGCACGGTGGTATTTTGAGTAAATAAAAAAAAAGTAACCGCTTGCTTAACCGGGCCAAAGACAAAAGATGTCCTCGGTTGGAAGTTTACGAATGCAGCAATATGCCATAGTCCCAGTATTGTTTTTTTTTTTTTAGCCCATGATTCTTTAAGCAATAAAAGTAGTCTGGGTGGCAGATTTGCCCTCCCACCGCTTCCCGGTAGTTCTCGGGCTTACCTGGATGATCGGTAGGCCCGAGAACCAAACCAGCGGGTTGCGGCAGCTGGTAACAGAGATGACCTGAGAAAAGATGACCTCTGTTTATCCTTATGATCTAGGACAGGGTTTCTCAACCAGGGTTCCTCCAGAGGTTGCTAGGGGTTTCTTGAGCAATGAGCAATTTCTGCCTCTCAGGTCCTTCTTCCCAGTGATCACAAGTGTAAGGAGCATTCTTCCCACTGACCATCACGCTAAAGTATCATGAGGGGTTCCGTAAGACCAGAAAGTTACACCAAGGGTTCCTCCATGTTGAAAAGGTTGAGAAAGGCTGGTCTAGGAGGTGCAGAGTGACACCATTACGTCAACTGTTTTAAAGCTCCCCGTCCCTCTGTACTCGCGCGCAGTGGTGAACACATACGTAGGTCACGCTCACATATAAAAACAGTGTTCAAACCACACATGTGAGGTATCGCCAGGAACATCAGAGCAAGAGTAATAATTCTAGAACTAGACCTCTTCTGAAAAGCTAAACTGGTAACCTGTAGACATTTCTAAAGCTTTGCCTATGGAGATTTTAATGTACCGTAGTTTGCCACCATTCCACGAGCATGCACAATTTTAAAGCATGACATGTTGGGTATCTATTTACTCAGCGTGACATAATTTTTCATATTTTACAAAGAATTTTGTTATATATATTGTACTTTGTTTTTGTTATACTTCACTGAAGTGTATATTTAAGGGGGCGTGGCTTGCAGCTGATGGAGTAGGACGCTCAGAGCTCTAGCTCCGCCGTATATCCTGCAGATTATCCTGTACTAACCACTCTAAACCTACCGCAAGGTATACTTACCAGCCGCCCGGGATCCCGATAGCCTGGTCTACCCGCGGAAGATCGGTGGAAGCCCGCAAACATGTCCCGACGGAGGAAAGACTCTTTGTCCATGGCGGACCATGCTGGGCAAGATGGCGCCCGCTCCATGCGCTCGGCGAATGAGGCGGCTATACAGCTTTTCACTGGTGCTAAGGACATTCCGCCCAGGATTGATGCAATGTCCTCGGATCGTACTGAGCATGGGGAGGTGGAGGCTTCGGGGCTGACCTGGACGGATGACACCTCGGATGCCGCCATGTGGGACACAGTGAGTACCCAGGCCCCCCTCCCTGCAGCTACGGAGGTAGCGGGCGCCTCGGCGCCTACAGAGGAGCCCACTCTGAGGGATGTGCTGTCGGCGGTCACCTCTTGCAAAGTAGCCATTACTGCCCTGACCACGAAAATCAAGGGGGTTAAAATAGAGGTTAATCTGCTCCGGCACGATATGCAGAAGCTCCGTGATCGCACCGCTGATTTGGAGGGGAGGATGAGCAATGTGGAGGATGATGTGGCGCCATTACTGAGAGAAGTGTATATTTTAAAAAAAATAATTGCATTTGAGAAACCACTGCACAAATACCATGTGACGTAAACATTGCTACAATGGCCATTTTATTCTCTATGGTCTCTGCTAAAAAATAAATATATATAATGTTTGGGGTTCTAAGTAATTTCCTAGCAAAAAAAAGACTAACTTTTGCATATATGAGAGAAGTGTCAATATTGGCCTAGTTGGCAAGTGGTTAAATGTAAAATATGACATTTGCAAAGATAGGCAAAGTTCATAATACTTTTGTTTACCCTCTGTATTGTTGCCATTTCACTTCATTAGAGAATCATTTGTCTCAGCCAGACAGACCTTATTCATAACATGAAATTTAAGAATATAAATTGCTAATTATTCAAATATACAGCATGCACGTATTATTTGTATGCTTATAAGCTATTCATTGAGCTAAAGGCAGTCATTGCTGACCTACTTGTGAGGCAGTGTTTTTTATGCTCTAAGGACCTAGAACAAGTTTGCAGACAAAGTCAGAACTCCTGATGCTTAAGGTTCAGTCTGTAAAAAAAATAAAAAATAAAAGTCAGCAGCTACAAAATCCTATAGCGCTCAGGTGTCAAACTGGCGGCCCTCCAGCTGTTCCAGAACTACAAGTCCCACGAGGAATTGCGATGCTGGCAGTTACAAGCATGACTCCCACAGGCAGAGGCATGGTGGGACTTGTAGTTCCACAACAGCTTAAAGGGGTTGTAAAGGTTTTATTTTTATTTTCTAAATAGGTTCCTTTAAGCTAGTGCATTGTTGGTTCACTAACCTTTTCCTTCAATTTCCCTTCTAAATGTTTTTTTTTTCCTTTGTTTTCTTTGTCTGAATTTCTCACTTCCTGTTCCTGCTCAGTAAGCTGTACAGTAAGCTGTTCTGACTGACTTTCCACCGCTCGGATGATGGGGGCAAGCTTACTAAGGAGAAACAGGAAGTGAGAAATTCAGACAAAGAAAAAAAAATTAGAAGGGGAATTGAAGGAAAAGGTAAGTGAACCAACAATGCACTAGCTTAAAGGAACCTATTTAGAGAATAAAAAACAAACCTTTACAACCCCTTTAAGGGCTGCCAGTTTGACACCCCTGTATAGCTGCTGACTTTAAATAAAAGGACACTTACCTTTCAAAGGATCTAGCACCGTCCTCACCCAGGCTAGTTCTTCACTAGCCTCTGGATTCCCATCGCTGGCATCCTAACTGTGTATGTGCAAGCTGCGCTGTGCTTTGTAAATGGTCCCGCTGTTATCTGGGACCTGTAAAGTGCCCCAGAAGACTGGGAGGGAGAGGAGAAGGAGCACTTCTGTTTGGATCGACTAGGTGATTCAAGCAGAAGTGGGAGCGTGTACCTGTCAAAACAAGCTACCCGCTCCACCTCCAAAATGACATGCAGTGTTAGGCAGAGGACTGGTGAAGAATGTCTTAACGCTGAACTTTCCCTTTTGAGTGGAGCTCAGCTTTAAATATAGAAGCTACTAGATCAGCATTGAGTGGTAGGCAACTAACAGTTTCATATGGAGAGGTTAGTAATGACAGCCAGCCTATTTCTCCCGATGAGTGTGAGGCCCCGTACACACGTCCGAGGAACTCGACGTGCCAAACACATCGAGTTCCTCGTCAAGTTCAGTGTGGAAGCCGCCGAGGATCTCGGCGGGCCGACTTTCCTCATTGAACAACGAGGAAATAGAGAACATGTTCTCTTTTCGGCCCGACGAGTTCCTCGTCGGCTTCCTCGCTGAAAAGTGTACACACGACCGAGTTTCTCGGCAGAATCCAGCTCCGACCGAGTTTCTGGCTGAATTCTGCCGAGAAACTCGGTCGTGTGTACGGGGCCTCAGAGCTTGTCAAGCTACATTCACCCCCATAGACTCCAAATGGGTCATCACCATGATAGTCTTCTTTACCATCAATTGGAGTGTGCAGAAGGCTAGAAGGATCAGACAAGCTTTAGTACTCTCAGGAAATGCTGAGTGATTAATGGTCAAAACAGCCTAGTATAGCCACTCAAGGACCCCTTCACGCCGATATACGTCGGCAGAAGGGCACGGCTGGGAACAAGCACGTACAGGTACGTCGCCTTTAAGAGCCCAAGCACTTTAGCGATTTGAGCACCGGGGAGTGCATGGGGCTGTTGAATTTGCCCCTCTAAATAAAGCCCTATAACGGGCCAAATCAATACACCCCTTTTTGGGGGCCTGTTCTTTTTCCCCCTTTTTTTTTTTCATATATTTTTTTTCTCTCTCCTCTCTTATCCGTCCCTCTTACCTCCCTAGGGACAATCCTCTCCATCTTCGCATACTAAGTCAATGTAGAGGCCAGGATGGGCGGGGGTAGGAATAGAACTTATAAAACTTTAGGCCAAGAAAAGAGGTCAGTGGGACAAAGGCACAACTTAGAAGGACAGGAGCTTGGGACCATGGGGCCTCTTAAACACTTTAAACTATAGGTCAATAAGGACAATACGTTGAGACTGGTTTTTAGATGGGGTAGGGAACGATGTGTATGTATTTTAAGGGGTACAATATATGTATGTTAGAAGACTGTTTTGTAATGAACCTAAATGAAAACCAATAAAGAGATTTATAAAAAAAAAAAAAAAAAAAAGAGCCCAGCCGTGAGCCGTCCTAGTCCTGAGCTCCGTGACTGCGTCCGCGGGACCCGATCGCCACCGGTGTCCCGTGATCGGGTCCATAGGAGCTGAAGAACAGGGAGAGGCGAGTGTGAACAAAGCTTCCCTGTTCTTCTCGGTGGCTTGTCACTGATCGTGTTCCCTGTCATAGGGAACGATGATCAGTGACGTCACACGTCCAGCCACGCCCCCCTACAGTAAAACAATAGGACACACTTAACCCCTTTAGCGCCCCCTAGTGGTTAACCCCTTTACTGCCAGTGTAATTTTCACAGTAATCGGTGCATTTTTATAGCACTTTTCGCTGTGAATATGACAATGGTCCCAAAAATGTGTCAAAAGTGTCTGCCATAATGTCGCAGTCACGAAAAAAATCACTGCTCGCCGCCATTACTAGTAAAAAAAAATATTATTAATTATTAATAAAAATGCCATAAAACTATCTCCTATTTTGTAAACGCTATAACTTTTGCGCAAACCAATCAATAAACGCTCATTGCGATTTTTTTTTTACCAAAAATATGTAGACGAATACGTATCGGCCTAAACGGAGGGAAAAAAAATGTTTTTTTTAAATATTTTTTGGGGGATATTTATTATAGCAAAAAGTAAAAAATATTGCATTTTTTTTTTAAATTGTCGCTCTATTTTTGTTTATAGCGCAAAAAATAAAAAACGCAGAGGTGATCAAATACTTCCAAAAGAAAGCTCTATTTGTGGGGGAAAACAAGGACGCACGACCATGCAATTGTCAATTAAAGCGACGCAGTGCCGAAATGCAAAAACAGGGCCAGGTCCTTTACCTGCATAATGGTCCGGGGCTTAAGCGGATAGTAATGCTGTATATCATGCATGCCATACCTTCACCTTTATCGCTAGTTCCGGGGTACATGGCTAACAGGGACACAGCACAAACCCATAGGCAACAATGGCCAGCACAGCACAAAGAGAATGTCAAAAGCGCTGGTACATACCTGTCAACAGCATTTGGTTTTCTTAAAATGACAGTGTCTTTGAGGGAATAGTATAAAGGCATCAAATACACAGGCATTGTTTAAGCCTTGGTCATTGGCTTGTAAAACCAGCTTGAAAAGCATCAGATTCAAAAAGTATTTACAGGCTCCAAGAAGCTTTTTTTTGAAGCCCAACTCCAGCCTATTTGTTTTTGCTTTGAGAATAGAAGGAAAGAGTTGGAGCCTCTGTAGTATTTTTATTGCTGTCTGTAACCTAATTGGGGGATCTGCCCTTAGTTCCTGCCAGGAGAGGAAGTGAAGGAAAATTTCTCAGGTGATGTTAACTAAAACATCTTTTAAAGAGAAGAGGAAGGTTAAGTGGGGTACACACTATAAGAAAAACGATCGTCTGATTTTCCTCGTTTCACAGGCTATCGGAACCGAGGAAAGAAAATTTGTACAAAAATTTTTGCATGACAGAGGCTTTTTTTTTTGTTTACACGCAGTCTTTCTTTTTTCAGATTTTTCTTGTGCGAACATCGTAACAAAATGGTACACATTAAATGAAAAATCATTCGTTCATTTTTGGAGTTTGTCCCGTCAGGAATTTTTGTATAAAAATTCTGAATCGGCTGTCGGAAATTGTCTACACACTATACGAAAATTGGACCAAAATTCTTTGGATGAAAATGTTTGCCCAATTTTCTTATAGTGTGTACGAGCCTTTAAAGTACTGAAGGATACACGCAGGGGCGGACTGACCATTGAGTCACTCGGGCACTGCCCGAGGGCCCCATGCCACTAGGGGGCCCCATCCGGGTTGCCAGGCTCAGTAAAACCAGGGACAGTATGTAAAAATCTGTGTTTTTTTTAGATCTGTCCCTGATATGTGCGAAAATTACATGCTTTTAATGTGAATATCCCAAGATTTTAGCTGCCCGCCTCTGCACTACCTCCTGGCGTGGTGGCCATCTGTAAGCCAGAGGGGCCCCATGAGTTGTCAGTCCGCCCCTGGATACACGTTTTTATTTATTTATTTTTGCCGAGGGGCCAGAACACTTTTAGGTATTCTAACCAGGGACTGACCAATCGTAAGAACTGTCCTGGAGGACCTGCAGAATGTAGAGGGAGAAGAGTGGAGATTTTAAATCGCCAGATTGCTTCACCAGCTGCACGCATCAACAATAGAAGAGAACTACACTGGGGACCAGGAGGATGGGAAGGCTGTTAACTCTCCTTTTCATTATTTCCTGAAGAGGTAAACGAACACTTTAAATAATCCTTCAGCTCCAGTGCATGACCCTGAAACAGATTGATGAAAGTCATGTTGAAGCTTGCTAAAAGCTTTTTAAAAAAAAACTTTAACCTACATGCCCACTCTCTTGGATCTATGTCCAACATTCCCAAGGTAAAGGACACTTTGAAGGCTTGATGAAAGATATTTTTTAAATCTTTACTGAAGCGATTACAATTTTTTCCTACTTCCTATTCCATTTCTTTATTTGACAGAAAAATACACTGCAAGAACTACACAACTTGGGCACATGAAGCATTTTACTTGCATACAGCATATTAGATTAACCTTCTGAGCAGCTATTGTGACCCGTATACAAAAACTTCCCCCTGCAGTCCAAAGCACAGTTCGGGTGATGGCAGTCTCAGGCCCCGTACACACGACTGAGTTTCTCGGCAGAACTTTAAACATATTGGAAAACAGAAGTGGAAATGTCACACACCGGAACCCAGCCACTATACAGGAGGGATAAAGATATGGCTTCAACCTAAACTTCTGGTCAGCGAGCGGTGGCTAATGGCAATTTTTTTTTATTGGGGGGGGGTGTCGATTGGGTAACTCCCTCCCCTTCCCCCCGGTCAGTCAGTTAGGAGCCCGGCACTTACCGACAGGCAAAGGCTTCCCCTTCCCTGCTCTCCTCCTTGGCATCACTGCAGCTTCTCCTTCCCCTCTATGGTAGACAACGCTTCCTGAGTTGCAGCGTCTTCCCCTTCCCCTGCTCTCCTTCTCAGTATCACATCCACTTCCACCGTGCATCTCCTCCCTCCTCCTCCTAGACCAATTGGAATGCTTCTCCCTTCGCCCAATTTGGAAACGTGTCCGAGACCCGTGCTTCCTGATTGGCAGAGAGGCGCGATTCAGTGTGAGAATAGCGAATATTCATTTGCTATTCTAGCACACCTGGGTAATCTCTGAGTGCAATGCTCTACACCTGGATTTCACCCTATATTGAAGCCTATCGGAGACTGGCTCTAATCGGTGCTTAAAAAAAAAAAAAAACACCCCGCCACTGTAGTTCATGCACCTGGCATCCTTAAAGGGGACAGACACATGGATAAGGGGGTGGCGGTGGCAAGGATGAGAGGTGGTGCCCGTGCGCCCTTAATGGCCCCTGCGTCCAATTATGCTCCTCTGACATGATTCGCCCACCTACGAGGTTTATCCATCGAGAATCTCCATAATCAAGCCCTGTAAGTGGGGTAAAATACTTCTGAGCAGTTAAAGCATTTTGTTTGTCAACAATTTCCTTTAACTCAAATCTCCAAATCTTTCCTATCAAAATAAACCTGTCAGGTTCAGGTTGCTTATGCCGACTTCTTCAGGAAATGCCAATTCTTTGGATTGAATACTTAAAATATGTAGCAGCATACCAATTTTTAGATGTGTTGGCTGCCTTAGCTTTCATTTTCCAGGCCAAGAACATACTGTATAAGCAAAACAATGGGGTTGATTTACTAAAGCTGGCTAGTGCATAATCTGGTGCAGCTCTGCATAGAAACCAATCAACTTCCATTTTTTTTGTCAAAGCTTAATTGAATAAGCCGATTGGCTACCATGCACAACTGCACCAGATTTTGCACTCTCCAGTTTCAGTAAATTAACCCCTCTGTTATATTTATTGTAAAACTACCAATCCAATCATCCTCAATGTAATGAAGAAAAAACAGACACGACCCAGCCTGGGTCACTTCTTCACTATATCGGTGGAGGGAGTCATTGTTGTCACTTAGGCTGGACTTCAAATAGATCCTTTCTTTAACTCTGAAATGGAGAAGGAAGGTATTTATAGTTTACCCAAGAAAAACCTGTTTTTTGCTTTGTCCATCGCACAGGAAGTGACAAGATCAAAGGGAGAGGAAGTATGCAATTAGCTGGATTACAAGGTAAAGGGAAAGGAACATTCATGTACCATCTCATCTAAGGACTGGTAAGCTAATATATACAGTATATTTTTGCTTTTGGCTTATACAAGTGTTAAGTCACTAACCTCAAACATGTACAGTATGTATAATCAGAAGAACCTAGCAGACAGCAATTTTAAGGGCCATTTCCCCATTGACACAATTACATTAATATTAAGGCCAAGTTACTAAAAAGTAAAAAATATTCACACAAACTGAATAGTCATTATCCAATCATGTGACAAATTCTTGTTTACTTTTTTCATGTGCACATAATTGGATAATTAAAGTGATTATATAGATCGGGGATAAGCAATTAGCGGACCTCCAGCTGTTGCCAAACTACAAGTCCCATCATGCCTCTGCCTCTGGGTGTCATGCTTGATGCTGTCAGAGTCTCGCTATGCCTCATGGGACTTGTAGTTTGCCAACATCTGGAGGTCCGCTAATTGCTTATCCCTGATATAGATTTTATATATATATATATATATATATATATATATATATATATATATATATATATATATATATATATATATATATATATAAATAATAAATTGCAAAGTGGTCGGAGGGAAGCTTCAGAATGGTAAAGATGTTTTTAATACAATTTATGTGAGCATACTGCAGTTCCTCCAAGGTTCAACTGACGTCTAATGTCAGAGGAGCAGCTAGGAACCAGTCTGAATACTTACAAAGCATTCCCGCATGTGCCAGTGACACAGTGACATTGCATACTGTACATGATCACAAATCAGGAACGTTTTAGCTTGGATGTGTACTGTACTGGTCACGTGGTTACATATTTTGCCTGCCAGAGCTTCAACAAGTAGACAGCGCATTAAGCGTTGTATAACTTGATTTATCGTTTCCAGTTCCTGGAGTACCGGCTACCAGGGAGGAGAGACACTTGTCCCTTTCATAGCCTATGGATATCAAAGTGTGCTAAGCTACCAGTTGAGATACAGCATATATCCTTTTTTTTATATTAGTAGTATTGGTATTGATAAAAAGCAAAAAACTGGGGTGCAGTGTTCAATGCATTATAGCACTGTGATCATTTAAAAGACGGTTCCGAATAAAATTGTTAACCTATTTTTAATAACTGCCCATTTTTTGGGTTGACCGCTTGGGGATATCAAGGCTTAAGCAATTATGCTTAGTGCAAAGTAATACTAAAAGACAACTGACCTAGAAGACTTGAAGCAGGGAGCAGTTTCGGCTTTTCGCCTACAGAACTGGCTCTCGGGCTTTCCCTGTAGGCATGCTGAACATATCTACTCTCCAGTCTAAGAGCCTTTTGGGGGGAACCAGGGAACACAAACAAGGGCCTGTACACTGGAGCACTGGATGCCACCAAGCTGCCAACCCTTGTGCACAGAGCAGCAACTATACGACAATAGCTCTTGCAAAATACTTTTGGCACTCAAGAGGATAGAGCCATAGATCTTAGCATACATTAGAATTAATCCATTTTACTCAACTGTGAATTTCTTTAAAAAAGAAAACAAAATAAATCAGTATAAAAAGGGAAGGGATTGCAGCTAAAGTTTTTCTCTCTTTAATCAACACTGCACAGGATCACAGTAAATTCTTTATTTAATAGTAAAGAGCAATACTGTCGAACCACATAAATCAGCTTTTTTTTAGCCTTGGTAACACCAATTAGAACATGGAATAATATTGTTTTCTTTGACAGAGCGCACCATTAATTTGCACCATATATATTGAAAAATGAATATGGCAGCAGCCATTCCTTACTTGCTTTTTGAAGGTGTAAGATCTAGGGCGGACACACTTCCTTGACTATTTGGTGACAAACAAGAAAATTCATATCAGATGTCATGACCCCAAACATGCAGGTGCATGTTGCAGGCCTTTCTTGCCCAATAACTTGCACCGTTAAAAACAAGAAATGTCAGCTTGCATATTTCTTCCTGAGGTATATTTAGAAAAGCAGTGCACAAAACAAAAAGTTGTAGCAAAACGTTTAAGTTTAGAGTTAGGCTTCATGTACACAGGACGTTGTTCAACCTCTCCTGAACGATTTCACTTGACAGCTAGAAACCGGCATCTAAAAATGGCCATTTAGCTACGTTTGCATCTAGAAAAAAAATATATAAAATTTTTGGGGTTAAAATGAAAAATGTGTGTAAACAAAACCCTTCCAAACGCGAGTTACAGCGTTTAGCTGCATTTGGCGCTTGAAATGCCTCTAAACACAGCGTCTGAATGCTTTTTTTTTTGTTTCCAAAAAAAGCCTCTAAACTCAATTGCCTATGAACGACACCACTGTGTACATGTACTGATAAGATAACAGAGGAGAGTTCAGAACAGCTGAAAAAAATGCCCAACTGCTCCTAAACATCCGTTTACCAGCAGCAGTGTACATGAGGCCTTAAGATTGCTGTACTGGTCTAAAGAATACCTTTTTGTTGGCAACGTCATTGAATATCAGTGGTATTTTTACCCCTTTAATAAAAAAAAAAAACTCTTGAAAATAAATGGAGTCAACTTTCATAAATGCTATTCTGTTTTGTAAAGTGCCCATTGTGTATTTTCTAGAGAGTCAGTTAAAGCAACGTGCTTGGCCCAGGCTGGGCAACGCAACAGGTTTGCTTCATACTCTTCAACTTCACGGCACATACTCTCCGCATCTAAAGAGAACAGTTGGGGGGGGGGTGAAGCAATGGCGAGTAAGAAAAAAAGTTTTGTGTAAGCTCCAAGTCCAACTAGTAGCATGCAGGCATACGTTTGGCTTCACTACCAACCCCCAGATGCCTTGGCTCAGAGGGGCCCAGCCTAACCCCAAAGACACAAGTCAGTAATCTCATCACCACCAAACCCCTTTTACTCTTCAATAAACTTTCATCTATAGTGAACAATGCATTACATGTAACCCATGCACTAGACCGCTTATTGGAGGACTAAGCACCAACTGGTGTGAAACATGGAGGAAGAACAGGCACTGCTAAGACAGTTGGGTTTATACACTAAAGCTGGATAGTGCAAAATCGGGCCCAATTCTGCATAGAAACCAATCAGTTTTCCGTTTTTTTTGCCAAAGCTTACTTGAACAAGCTGAGGCTAGAAGTCGATTGTTTTTTTTATGCAGAAGTGAGCCTGATTTTGCACTCTCCAGCCTTAGTAAATAAACACTAGTGTTACACAATTCATATTGTTAAAGTTCATCAAAAAAAATAAAAAAAGCATTTGGCAAGGATGAGGCTTTCATGTCAAACCACTTAAAGCGGGGGTTCTCCCTAAAAAAATGTTTTTTTTCTAGCATGTCATTCAGCATAGTAGCGCGAGCTACAGTATGCTTTTATATATTTGTTTGGTGCCGTACTCACTGTTTAATCGCGTAGTAAAATTTCAGACTCCCCGTGGGGAATGGGCGTTCCTATGCAGAGGGCTCGTGATTGACGGCCGGCTATGGCGCGTCACGCTTCACGAAAATAGCCGAAATAGGAGTTTGCTCTTCACAGCGCCTGCGCAGTCAGCTCCGATGTCTGTGCGCAGGTGCCTTATAGCGCCGTGAAGAGCCGAGACCTACTCCGGCTATTTTCGTGAAGCGTGACGCGCCATAGTCGGCCGTCAATCACGAGCCCTCTGCATAGGACCGCCCATTCCCCGTGGGGAGTCTGAAACTTTACTACGTGATTAAACAGTGAGTACGGCGCCAAAAAAATATATAATGGCATACTGTAGCTCGCGCTACTATGCTGAATGACATGCTAGAAAGTTGTTTTTTAGGGTGAAACACCGCTTTAAGAGTCTACATGGGGCTAAAGACCCCAATTGCCACATTACAGCACTCTGCCAATCACCAAATATAAGCATTGTCACATGAGGAAGGCCATATATTCCTCCATACGCAGAAATACCAGATAATTACTCCTTGCAACCAAATTCAGTAGCAAAGAAAAGGACAGTATTTGCTGCCGGGAGGGGCATAAATCAACGTGTTGCTTCCAAAACACACAAATGTTGGGGAACAGCAAGCATACACATTCATATACAATGCATCCACTCAATTCATAGCAGCATATGGTATATTCATTAGAAAAAAATAAAACACTTACAAAGTTTAATTTCAAACGTTAATATATTTTCTATTTTGTTGTGAACATATGCATCGGTCACCCCTAATCGCAGAAACTGACATCATAAAAAAGGGGGAACATTTGTAAAATGCCTCTTAAAATAAATATTTCTCTTTTATAAAATAATAAAACTTCAAATAAATATACTTTACACTAAACAATATGTTGAAAAAATTAGAAAATAAAGGCTGACTCTTAATGTAACTGTACAATATACAGAAAGTCCAAAGAGTAGAAATATTAAGGTTCAATAAGGTGAAGCACAATCTAACCATACGGATAGATTCACATTCCACTGAATGTATATTAGTACATTTTTGTGATTGTGCCAAATCGTGTGGCACTATATTTCACAGTTGTAAATAATATATACAAAAATATAGCACATTATCTCTGGCAGAAAAAAAAAAAAGTAATTTGCTAAATTACAAAAATGTTGCAAGTATTATTCACAAACAATGCACAGTTATGTAGGAGTGTCTGTGTTGCTTTAGCTTATACAAAGTGTGTCACAGAACACTGTGCCCTAGGCAGAGCTTGATTAAAGGATCTCTAACAAGCCTATCAGTTAAGATAGCACATAAAGAAAAAGCATTTCACTGCAAACAGGAAACACAGCTATCTACCAATTGTGCCAAGATGACCATTTTAATGATTGCATATGTGTGTTAAAAGTCCATTACTTTTACGCTTTAACTCCATCTGCTATGTTGGCTTCCCCAAGTTCCTGGGCTGTAACTGTGGCACTTTACAACATACTGTATTTGACCTTTTGCATCGGCATCCAGGTCTTTTTGCTCGGTCGTGACAGCCCTGGCACAATTTAAGGCAACCCTTGGCTGGAAGGTAACACCACAAACAAGGCAAGAACATGGACATAACACCAATGACAGACCATCGAGTGCAGCAATGTGCCTGACTGCAGGAGCAGGGGTTGTCAGCACAATTGTCCTCATCATCATTTGAGCAATGATAGAACAGGCACTTAACACAGCAAACACAAGTTCCATAGTCCACAACCTCCTGTGCTGAGCAAAGGCACTGCTTGTCACAAACCCAACAAGAGGGAAGAGTCCTTGGATAAGTGCATTCTTGGCACTTACATTTCCCACAGCTCTCACATCTGTATGCATGTAAGCCCAAGTCTTCTTTGCTGGAGGGTTTTAACTCCTCTGGTTTCAGCTCAACCTTGGGTTGCACCCGAATGATTCGGTCAGCACCCAGCCCAGATGATGTGTGGGATGGACCTAAGAGTCTCTGCTCTGATGAACTGCTACTTGTGCTTGTCCTTGTACTACTCCGAGATCCCATACTCGCAGTACTGGTGGATCGTGAAAAAGATGCCGGAGATGAGGAATGCATTGGAGCAAGAGAACTCCTGCAAAATTGCCTCTGGTCCGTTACCGTGTGTACTCTTTCATTTTTGTGCTGGGTAGTTTGATGAGGAGTAGGCTTAATCCAAGGCCGGGGAGCCACTGTAGGTCCTTCTGTATACTCATTAGTATTTCGTATGGCTCTAATCTGTTCCAATGATAACACATGAACTTGCTGTGTTAGTATTTCCCTAGAGTCAATGTCACCACGGGGTCTCCCATTGTCACGCCGAGCCTGGAGTAAAGGCTGGGTACCGCTGCCATTTTGTACTCTTGTCTCCATCAGTACTCTGAAGAGTTTTCACTCCAGTAGACCGAGAACACATCTGAAATTCTGTGGAGAGAAACAAAACATAAGTCATCCATTTTGCAAATGATCCATAAAAATATATATATATATTAAGATTTTAGTCACAAATGAGAAAAAATGCTAACAAACGAATCAGTTTTTGAAGGTGGAACAGGTAAATGGGTCAAATATACACAACCGATTTCATTTTTGGCAGTCAAATTTGAAGGACGCAACAACATATACCCAAGTCTTGAGATAGCCTTAAGTGGCGCTTTATATATATATATATATATATATATATACATACACATACACACATACACACACAAAGCCATTCTGCTGGGCCCAAAACCCCCAATTATTTCATTATTTATGTTATAGTTAAGTCCAGCACTGCTATTCACCAGCCCCAGAGTCTCTATAGGACAGAGTATCTGTAGGCGCCTGAGCTACCTTCACTTATGTCCACTGGAGCACAAGTGAAGACGTTTTCTATTTTATGAACATGGAAAAGCCCTTAAAGTAACTCAAATGTTGAAAAATGCTACAAGTGTTTGCAAAACAATCTGTTTTAGGTACGCCATTACATACATCAGATCTGCCCTTGAGATTTTTGACAAATCCTAATCCAGCTCATTCTTCTATAGTTACAGGCTTAGCAGGAACTTAATCCAGGAAAAGATGTACAATTTTAAAAATATGAAATTTATCATTAGCAAAAATCAATGTAAGATGACCTGTTGCTTTTGAATGTATAAATAGATATTCTAATACTTCTGCTACACAAAGTAACCTATTTCTTGCATACAAAAGTGAAGCTATGTATACAATGAGCTTTGGAATCTAGGTGTCAACTTGTCATTTAGAAGTCAGAGAGTGAACTCAGCCTTGAGTATTTAAAGCCCCTTTAAAACCTGGGCAGGGCCATAAATTATTAGGTGATCTATTCAACTGGGATTTGCTTTAAGTCATCAGCATTAAAACTAATACATCCTGTTCTCAAATATTTCCTGTAAGCAGCAATAAAAAGAATCCTTTAAGAGTTTGTAGGGGATGGGGGAGGGGATCACGTGAGAATTCCTTACACATCATAAAGCCCAAAGAGAAATAATATACTACAACTGTCTCAGTGCAAGTTCTGCTACAGAAAGCTATACTGTATACAATGGAAATGTTTCTAGGTAACAGATAAAAAGTGAAATCAATATTAAATACAAGTTATCTAATGTACATAATGGAGATATAACTATATAACCATGGATTACCCTGCACCAAGACAACTCAATTTTTATTCATGTCATAAATAGAGCACTACTAGGAGTAGTCATGGAGTGGATGAGTATGTTGTGACTGTTTCTTCAAAGAAAAGACTTTCGGGAAAATCTCAGTGACAATCTTCAACTGTTGCATCGTCTAGACCAGTGGCCTCCCAACTATGGCCCTGAAGCCAAAAGCAGCCCTTTGCTTGCCTCTATCCAGCCCTTGAGGCACCATTCCTGACACCGATACAGGGCACTATTGCCCCCACTGACACAAACATGGCACCCCTTCTCCCACTGACGGGGCACCCCTTCTCCCACTGATACCAATGACGGGGGCACCCCTTCTCCCACTGATACCAATGACGAGGGCACCCCTTCTCCCACTGATACCAATAACGGGGGCACCCCTTTTTCCACTGATACCAATGACGGGGGCACCCCTTCTCCGACTGATATCAATGACGAGGGCACCCCTTCTCCCACTGATACCAATGACGAGGGCACCCCTTCTCCCACTGATACCAATGACGGGGGCACCCCTTTTTCCACTGATAACAATGACGAGGGCACCCCTTTTCCCACTGATACCAATGACAGGGTACCGTTTACTCCTATGACATTTTCTACTCACACTGGCCACAGCCCACTCCCCCCCCCCCCCCCCGCCCCAAAGTCTGAAGGACAGTAAACTGTCTTTTTTTTTTTAGGAAAGTTTGGAGATCCCTGGTCTAGACTCTGCTTTGCAGCGGTTAACATGGCGGCTCTTGGCAATTATAGCCAAGATCTGGCAACCAAAGACAGGATTATGTTAAAGGCAACTGTAGGCCTAACAATATACCAAAACAGAAATAGCTTTTGGGACAGATTGCTCCCCAAGCTGCCATCCCTTTAACATTATTGGACTTTGTGTTATAAAAAAAAATAAAAACACAAGACAAGGCAAACATCTACAAAGCAAGCAGAAAAATCTCAGACTTGCAAGAACTAAAAGTCTTTCTGCCCATCGGACAAACACCAATTACACTGCTAACAAATATTACCACATATGACCAGCCAGGTCACAGCCAAGTAACAGGAGAGCAACAATAAAACGAGGTGAACACTACACAAATTGCATCAACCACGACAAAGGAAGCTTATGCCTTCCTCTCGTATGTGAACATGTCTCAACAGGTGTATGGAAACCAGGTTCCTCTTCAATTGTATTCAAGTAACAGGAAACCAGCTGCCATAATCCGACTCTCTCCCCTCTTTCACTCAGGTCACTGCGATGTGAATGACAATAGCCAGAACACTTGACTATTCGCATATCAAACACTACCTGCATTTTACAACACAAGTCCTTTACGGTTTCATGGCTTTGATACACAAGGCCAAAGGACCTGTTCACTAAAACAGATGAGGATGGGTTGAATAATGCACATTATTCATGGAATTTACTGCATGTCGGGCAAACAGGATGCTATTACCCTTACGTTTTTGTTTTTTTTTTTCTGGATGAAGAGCCCTTTTAATTGCAGAGATCTATAGATCCGGGCCTGTTTCACTGAGCAGCCATTCTGCACACAGCACATTCTCTGTTAAGTTAGTTGACAATGAAGGGATTGTGATCATTGCTGTGCAAACACTATCCAGGGCCTATGCGAAGCGAAAGGTGAATGTACATTTCCTATTAGTTCAATACATTATGTCGTGCACAAATGCACTATAGGTATATCTGGATTTAGGCAAATAGCTTATGTGCTAGTAGTTGGATTATTTTTATCCACACTTCAACTAACTTAAGAAATAAAGCACATTGATTAGATCACGTATTATATAGAATTATATTAATTAGCCAGGTTATTAAATAGAATTATATTGATTAGAAGGGTTAATAAATAGAATTATTGACCGGATAGTTAGCGCTATAAGCCATCTGGCCATTTTAAGGGGCAACTGAAAACATATAAAAGTTTAAAAGAGGCAGTCATTTATAGGTATAGTAGCTACCTAGTCTGGCATATTCCTGCATACAATGTATAGGAGACTATGGGGTTGCTTTACTAAAACTGGAGGGTGCAAAATCTGGTGAAGCTCTGCATAGAAACCAATCAGCATCCAGTTTTTTTTTGTCAAAGCTTAAACAAGCCAAAGTTACAAACGGATTGGCCACCATGTGAACCAGGATTTACACTCTCCAGTTATAGTAAATCAAACCCTATACATCTCTCATTTCTCCCTGCAGTGCATGCATTCAGCTTTATACTGTATATGTTAACACATACTCGTTTGCATACGTATACATGTGAATGTGTATTCAACGCAAATTGACTTTTTTTGTCCCAGTGAATTTCATTGGTTACACAACACTCCTTTTCTAATGCTTTGTTAAGCCACTTCCATGTACACGACACTTTTTACTAGACGTGTATGCAGCAAACAAACTTATGGATGTTTCCATTACTATAACAGGAGCGATCTGGCGTGCCTGAAGCCTGTACTATTTTCACACCCAAGTTGTGTAATCGAAGTACATAGAATTTGTAAACTGAAGATGTCACTCTACTTTCTAAGTAAATATTGCTCAGGCATTTAATATGGAAAACTACAAATACACCAACAACAAATACGCAATGCGCTGTACGTGCTAAAAAGAAAAAAAAAAAAGGCTGAAAGTGCGCCGTTTGAAACTTTTTCCTTCCTTCTGTTAAACCCTCCCTAGTATACAGTTGCATAAGGAATGTAGAACATTAAATAAAAAAGGAAGCAGTTTAAAAAAAATCTGACAAGTGACGTTTGATTTACATTACAAAATGGTTCTCAAAAAAAAAAAAAAAACACTGCTCAGAAACACATCCTGAAAATACGTTCAATTAGAAGGAAGTGAAAGGAACCAAGAGTAACAATTCCTCAATATGCTATAGAACTTCTCTTCTTTCCAGGTCTAGCCTAGTCAAGCGAATCTTTAGTCAAAGCGTGGAACTGAAAAGTAAGTTGATATCCCTCAACATAAAAATAAAAATACATAACGTTGATGTTCGATGTCTGCTCTTTTACACTGGAATTTAGTTTATAAATATGCTGATGATTGTTTGCAAAAATTTTACTTTAAAAATAATTTGTTTAAAAATCAGCAAAATTAACATTTCAGAAACTCAATTACATTTCTATATATTATTTTTAGGTGAGTTTAAATTAAAAAAAAATTATATAAAAGAGGCGATTCAGTTCGAATGCGCCGCGCTATATACGTTTTTCATTATATATATTTTTTATTTAAACTCGCCTAAAAATAATATATAGAAATGTAATTGAATATATATATATATATATATATATATATATATATATATATATATATATATATATATATATATATATATATATATATATATATATAATTTTTACACTCGCCTAATAAAAATAGGGGCCATCTATACAAATCTTTCTAGATAGCAGGAAGCCATTCATCATGCTTTCAGCAGGTTATCTCCACATAAAAGATATTTGTTCATTAATGGCAGGAAGTAATCTATATAGAGGATATGTCATGTTTTCCTGCAGGTCTTCCCCCACATAGACACACAGGCCTCCAACGTAAATCACCACCAAACAGCAGCCATCCAGGGTAAGCACAACTAAGACAACACCAAACAATACTCTTATGAGTTCTGAAAATGTCAAGATAAACAGCTCAGCGAGGAGTAATAATAAAAGTACAACGGCGCTGATCCTTGTCAATTTTTCCAGTAATAAAAAAAAAATTCTCATAACAGGAAAAAAAAAATGGGGAGATCCATCTAAACCCCCCCCCCCCCTAAAAAAAAAGGCTTACCCAGTTATGAGAAGTGTTTTCTGCACCGATACAACTTTTTGCACGATTGCAAAAGAAGATTTTACACTTTTTAACATTGCTAGTCTTAAATATTTTTTATTTTGCATCTGCAATCAAATAAACAAACACTAAAAAGGCAAAGCTGATGCGAGAAAGGAAAAAAAGATCAGCAAACAAACACTATTTTGTTTTCCTGATGCTGGATGGCCTATGTGAATTGTAGAGCTGTCTCTAGGTTTCCTCTGCCAACCCCCCCTCCTTTCAATCCCCTCCTCTGAAAAGCCCATTAGGAGCAGAGTGTGTGATCAGACTGAGGATTAGAGAGGGGAGAGGGGGGGGGGGAGCAAGGAGTTTACTGCGGGGACAGGGTGAAAAGACAGAAATAGCTCTTTAAACTAGACCACAACATTTCCGAAGCTGCTCAACGCCACAAGATATATCCTCTGCGAAAGTCAAAATAGAACTCAATGCAAACCACAGAGTGGAAACTTTGAGTAAAGATAGCAAGAGGCTGATCAACACACTAAAAACAACAGAAAAACAAACTAAAAAAAGTAATTTTTCACCCCCCCAAGCCATCCAAAGTGACCCCTACAAGTGCAGGTAGTAGGGAAGAACTTTGTTGATGAGCCCTACACAAGTTATGTTCCTTACAAGTAGACCGCATCAACTTGTCATACGCTTTTCCAAAACAAGCCACGTTTCCGCTCCTGGCGGAGGATACATAATAACAGAATGTGGGATCTGCACGAGGGGGGGGGGGGGGCGGCTTGTCCCTGGATCACCAGAGTGGGAAAGGGTCTCCACCACTGCTTGGGGTCACCTACATGACCATGATCTAGGCTTTAGCCACAACTAATAAAACTATTATATGGGTGCAATATGCTACATATTATCAAGTACCTAAAACGTCCCATAGGGTTGGTCTTCTAGTTTGTACATGATACCTGGATTAACAAACTTTTTATATGGGCAGAATATGCTATGAGTTATTAAGTAATGTCCCATAGAGCTTCTATTTTGAACATGATCTGGGCTTTATAGAAAATTAGGAAACTTATTACATGGGTGGAATATGCTAAATTGTATCATGTAAGTGCAACAACAACAAAAAAGTCCCATAGAGCTTCTATTTTGCACATAATCTGGGCTTTATAGAGCATTAAGATATGTTTATGGGTGGAATATGTTCTATTTTATTAAGTTATGTCCTATAGAGCATGCCATCATCTACTTTGTACATGATCTGGGCTTTATAGAGCATTAAGATATGTTTATGGGTGGAATATGTTCTATTTTATCAAGTTATGTCCTATAGAGCTTGCCATCATCTACTTTGTACATGATCTGGGCTTTATACAGCATTAAGTCATTTTTTATGTGTGGAATATGTTCTATGTTATTAAGTTATGTCCTATAGAGCTGTGCCATCATCTACTTTGTACATGATCTGAGCTTGTTAGAAAATTAGGAAATGTATTAAATGGGTAGAATATGCTAAATTGTATCATGTAAGTAAATAAAAAAAAAATAATAAAAATAAAAAATAATAATAATAATAATAAATAATAAAAAATAAAAGATACCACAGAGCTTGCTATCTTCTACTATGCACATGGTCTGGGCTTTACTGAAAATGAATACAACTATTACATGGGTGTAATATGCAACATTTTATCAAGTGCCTATAAAGCCCTAGAAGTATCGATACACTTCCATAGAGTTTTCTATATTCTCTTTTTTACATGATCTGGGCTATACACAAAGTTAGGAAACTCATTAGAGGGGTAGAATATGCTAAATTAGATCAAGCAGGTCCCAAAAGTACCTAAAAAGCCCCACAGCGGGCTATAAACAAAGTTAGGAAACTCATTAGAGGTGCAGAATATGCAAAATTACATCAAGTAGGTCCCTATAAAGTCACAAAAATACCTAAAAAGTTGTATAGTGTTTGCAATCTCCTATTTTGTACACGATCTGAACTATAAACAAAATTAGGAAACTTATTATAAGAGGTAGAATATTCTAAAATTAGAGCAAGTAGGTCCTTATAAAGTAACTATAAAGTCTCAGTGTTTGCCATGTCCTGTTCTGCACATGATCTAGGCTTTCTAGAAAATAATGCAACTCTCATAGGGGTGCAATAGGCTCAATCCAATAAAGTAGGTCCCAGAAGTGCCTACAAGACCCATAGTATCCGTAAACCTATTTGGCAGAGGATCTGGGCTTTCTATAAAACAAATACAACTTGTATAGGGGTGCAATAGGCACAATCTAATGAAGTAGGTCCCTATGAGGTCCCAGAAGTATCTATAAGGTCCTACAAGTATCTATAAGGTCCTACAAGTATCTATAAGGTCCTACAAGTATCTATAAGGTCCTACAAGTATCTATAAGGTCCTACAAGTATCTATAAGGTCCTACAAGTATCTATAAGGTCCTACAAGTATCTATAAGGTCCTACAAGTATCTATAAGGTCCTACAAGTATCTATAAGGTCCTACAAGTATCTATAAGGTCCTAGAAGTATTTGCAATATTATATTTTGCGCATAATCTGGGCTTTAAAGAAAGTTAAGAAGCTTCTTAGAGGAGTGCAATCTTATGAAGCAGGTCCATCTAATGCCCCAGAAGTACCTCTAAAGTCCCATAGTGCCTGTAAACCTATTTTGCACATGATCTGGGCTTTCGATAAAAATAAGGCAACTCTTATAGGGGTGCAATAGGCACAATCTAATGAAGTAGGTCCCTATAAGGTCCTAGAAGTATCTATACGGTCCTAGAAGTATCTATAAGGTCCCACAGTTGTTGCAATCTTCTTTTTTTGCACATAATTTGGGCTTTCAACAAAGTTAAGAAGCTTCTAAGGGGAGTGCAATCGTATTAAGCAGGTCCATCTAAAGTCCCAGAAATACCTCCAACGTCCCAGGGTGTCTGTAAACCTGGGCTTCCTATAAAAATAATGCAACTCTTCTAGGGGTACAATAGGCACAATCTTATGAAGTAGGTCCCTCTGAAGTCCCATAAGTCCCGCTAAGTCCCAGAAGTCTCTCTAAAGTCCCAGAAGTCCCTCTAAAGTCCCACAGTGTTTGCAATCTTGTGTTTTTCACATGATCTGGGCTTCCTATAAAAATAATGCAACTCTTCTAGGGGTGCAATAGGCACAATCTAATGAAGTAGGTCCCTCTAAAGTCCCAGAAGTCCCTCAGAAGTCCCACAGTGTTTGCACTTTTGTGTTTTGCACATGATGTGGGCTTTAAACAAAGTTAAGAAGGGGTGCAATCTGATGAAGTAGGTTCCTAACAAAGTCCCATGGTGTTTGCAACCTTGTATTTTGCACATGATGAGGACTTGCTAACAATTGAATAGGGGTGCGATATGGAGGATGAAGTAAGTCCCATGGTGTATTGCGATCGTCCCATCCGGCTTTCAGGAGGATTCCCCATGTGTACACATACATGACCCCGATGGAGGGCCTCCTAGTCCGCACTCACCGTAAGGACTCGTGTCTCCGGAAAGTTTGCAGATCCCGTCCTGGTCCAGTCCGGTCCAGATCCGGCGATGGAATCGTACATCCAATGCGAGGCAAAGTTAGCCGCAGTAGTAAGTAGTAGGTTATGAGGAGTAGTAGTGTGAGCGGAGCGAGGCCGGGGTGACAGGGCTGCGGGTGCAGTGTGATGATCGGGGCTGTACGGCAGTAAATGGCGTCATGTGGAAGTGAGGAGGAACAGAGCAGTTGTTGTCCCAGAGGATATATCGCATCCGGTCCGTGCTCATTGGCTCTGCGGGGCTACATTCACTTCACTCCCAGCTCTGAGCCACAGGAGGGATCTCACAGGGCAATGGCCTCTGATCACTGCGAGTGCGAGAGCCTCTACTCTTCCTCTACTCTGCCTCTACTGCACAATCAGTGGGTGGGGAGGAGAGACACAGGGGAGAGAGGGAGAGGGAGGAGAGACATACAGACACAGGACAGATCACTGTGTACTCACATCATTGTCCCCCCCCCTCCACCCAACATGACATATGTCATCACAACTCACCATTCATTCACAAAACTTTACTCATCCCATAACAATCTAATACTGCCCATACACACAACTATGTCTATACAATCCCATGATCGATTTCCAATCGTACACACAATCATTTTATATCCCATCAGAAGATCAAAAACATTGTCCGATGTGTCATAAATAGTGCTCATATACAGAATGATTTTATATATGTTTATTTATATATATATATATATATATATATATATATATATATATATATATATATATATATATATATATATATATATATATATATATATATATATTTTTTAATTTATATTTATTTATTTATTTATTAGCCCATCAGAGGTTTAAAAACATTGTTCAATGTGTCATAAATATATATATATATATATATATATATATATATATATATATATATATATATATATATTTTTTTATATTTATTTATTTATTTATTAGCCCATCAGAGGTTTAAAAACATTGTTCAATGTGTCATAAATAGTGCTCATATACAGAATGATATTATATATGTTTATTTATTTATATATATATATATATATATATATATATATATATATATATATAAATACTTATTTATTTATTAGCCCATCAGAAGATCAAAAAGATTATCCGATGTGTCATATCATAAATAGTGCTCATATACATGATTTATGATTTTATATATGTTTATTTTTATATATATATATATATATATATATATATATATATATATATATATATACATATATATATATATATATATATATATATATATTTTTTTTTAATTTATATTTATTTATTTATTTATTAGCCCATCAGAGGTTTAAAAACATTGTTCAATGTGTCATGAATAGTGCGCATATACAGAATGATTTTATATATGTTTATTTTTATATATATATATATATATATATATATATATATATATATATATATATATATATACTTATTTATTTATTAGCCCATCAGAAGATCAAAAAGATTATCCGATGTGTCATAAATAGTGCTCATATACATGATTTATGATTTTATATATGTTTATTTTTATATATATATATATATATATATATATATATATATATATATATATATATATATATATATATTTTTTTTTTTTTTTAATTTATATTTATTTATTTATTTATTAGCCCATCAGAGGTTTAAAAACATTGTTCAATGTGTCATAAATAGTGCTCATATACAGAATGATTTTATATATGTTTATTTTTATATATATATATATATATATATATATATATATATATATTTTAATTTATATTTATTTATTTATTTATAGCCCATCAGAGGTTTAAAAACATTGTTCAATGTGTCATAAATAGTGCTCATATACAGAATGATTTTATATATGTTTATTTTTATATATATATATATATATATATATATATATATATATATATTTTTTTTTTAATTTATATTTATTTATTTATTTATTAGCCCATCAGAGGTTTAAAAACATTGTTCAATGTGTCATAAATAGTGCTCATATACAGAATGATTTTATATATGTTCATTTATTTTTATATATATATACTTATTTATTTATTTATTAGCCCATCAGAGGTTTAAAAACATTGTTCAATGTGTCATAAATAGTGCTCATATACAGAATGATTTTATATATGTTTATTTATTAGTTCATCAGAAGATGAAAAACATTGTCCAATGTGTCATAAATAGTGCTCATATACAGAATGATTATATAAATATGATCATTTTATCATTTAATATCCCATCAGAAGATCAAAAAGATTATCCGATGTGTCATAAATAGTGTTCATATACAGAATGATTTTATATATGTTTATTTATTTATATGCCAATCAGAAGATCAAAACGATTGTTTGAGGCGTCATACATGGTGGTCATATTCTTATTATACAGGATTTATACAGCGCATGGTGGTCGTTTAACGGAATGATTTGTATATATACGATCAGAGCTTTTTTTCCGCAGAAAATAGGTGCAGGAACTCAACCAGGACCCCGTTCAGATTTAAAAAACAGTAGAAGGGTATTAAAGGGGCATTAAATACCAGGATTGCATAACATACAGAGTGTAGAGTTCAGGGGGGTTACACACAGAGTGCAGAGCTGTCACTTGTAAACACAGAAACCAGGCTTCTGTGTTTACAAGTGATCGTGGGGTGCAGGCACCAAAGGGTCTGAGCCAGAGGTGGTGGAACTGAGTTCCCCCAAGTTCCCCCTGGAAAAAAGCCCTGTATAATACGATCATTTTATCATTTAGTTATCCCATCAGAAGATTAAAAAGATAGGATCAACATGTACAAATATATAAAGCCCTGTAAACACGATCGGATATCTGATGGAATCTGATCCGATGGATTTTTTCGTCGGATATCGGATTAAGCTGACTTTCATCAGTCTTGCCTACACACCATCAGTCAAAAATCCGTCCGTGTCCAAACGCAGTGATGTACAACACTACGACGAGCCTAAAAAAATGAAGTTCAATGCTTCCAAGCATGCGTCCACTTGATTCTGAGCATGCATGGATTTTTGACCGATGGAGTTCTATACAGACGATCGGATTTTTCTATCGTTTTTTTATCCATAGGAAAAATTTAAAACATGTTCTATTTTTTCACACCGATGGAAATAAAACCGATGGGGCCCACACACGATCGGTTTGTCCAATGAAAACAGTCCATCTGTTGGTTTTCAGCGGACAAACCGATCGTGTGTACAGGGCTTAAAGCGGGGGTTCACCCTAAAAAAACATTTTTTTTTCTAACATGCCATTTAGCATACTAGCGCGAGCTACAGTATGCCTTTATTTTATTTTTTGCGCCGTACTCACTGTTTAATCCCGTAGTAAAGTTTTAGTCTAGTAGGCGTTCCTATGCATAGGGGAACATGATTGATGGCCGGCTATGGCGCGTCACGCTTCACGGAAATAGCCGAAATAGGACTTGGCTCTTCACGGCGCCTGCACAGTCAGCTCCTAGTCTGTGCGCAGGCGCCGTGAAGAGCCGAGTCCTACTCGGGAAGCGTGACGCGCCATAGCTGGCCGTCAATCATTGTCCCCTCTGCATTCCCCGCGGGGAGTCTGAAACTTATCTCCGGGATTAAACAGTGAGTACGGCGCAAAAAAAATAAAATAAAGGCATACTGTAGCTCACGCTACTATGCTGTATTTCATGGTAGAAACTTGCATTTTAGGGTGAACCACCGCTTTAAGGGGTCCCTATAGTGAACTTGGTGTTGAGTTATTCACTTTACGGTCAACACAAAAGACAAGGGGGGCACTGTTTACGTCTAGAAGAAAAGAGATTTCATCTCCAAATATAGAAAGGTTTCTTCACAGGAGGGGCCGGTTTACACAGCGGCGGCACGACTTCGGGGGCGACTCGGCAAGGCGTCCTGAAGATGTTTTTAGAGGTGACTTGCAAAATGACTTCTGTATAGAAGTCAATGCAAGTCGCCCCCGAAGTCGTACAAGAACCTTTTTCTAAGTCGGAGCGATTTGCGTTGCTCCTATTAGAACGGTTCTGGTGAATAGAATGGGACGCGACATGTCCAGTCGGCTGAGTCGCCTGACGAGTCGCCCTAGTGTGAACCGGCTCTAAGAGCTATGAAAATGTGGAATAGACTCCCTCCAGAGGTGGTTCTGGCCAGCTCAGTAGATTGCTTTAAGAAAGGTCTGGATACTTTCCTAAATGTTATACGTCATACATGGTGGTCATATTATTATACAGGATTTATAAAGGGCAAACACATCACTTTGGCGGCACAGTGGTGTAGTGGGTAGCACTCTCGCCTAGCAGTAAAAAGGGTCGCTGGTTTGAATCCCAACTACAACACTACCTGCCTGGAGTTTGCTTGTTGTCCCTGTGCCTGTGTGGGTTTGCTCCGGGTACTTTGGTTTCCTTCCACACTCCAAAGACATGCTGGTAGGTTAATTGGCTTCTGTCTATATTGGCCCTAGTATATGAATGTGAGTTTGGGACCTTAGATTGTAAGCTCCTTGAGGGTCGGGACCGATGTGAGTGTACAATGTATATGTAAAGCGCTGCTCAAATTGATGGCGCTATATAAGTACCTAAATAACAATAAAAGGGAGACAATACAAGAGGATTAAAGGGGTTGTAAAGGTTAATTTTTTATTTTCTAAATAGGTTCCTTTAAGCTAGAGCATTCGTTGGTTCACTTACCTTTTCCTTCAATTTCCCTTCTAAATGTTTTTTTTTTCTTTTTCTGAATTTTTCACTTCCTGTTCCACTTCAGTAAGCTGTTCAGTAAGCTGTTCTGACTGACTAACCCCCAGCCAGATGATGGGGGCAAGCTTACCGAGGAGAAACAGGAAGCGAGAAATTCAGACAAAGAAAAAAAACATTTAGAAGGGAAATTTAAGGAAAAGGTAAGTGAACCAACAATGCACTAGCTTAAAGGAACCTATTTAGAAAATAAAAAACAAACCTTTACAACCCATTTAAGAGGGCCCTACTCGGAAGAGCTTACAATCTAACAGAATGGTTTTATATATGATAATTTTATCATTTAATACCCCATCAGAAGATCAAAAAGATGTGTCATACATGTAATAAGTTCATATACAATTAAATTATTGATAGGTTTAGGGGGCAGATCCACAGAGCGAGTACGCCGGCGTATCTACTGATACGCCGGCGTACTTTCAAATTTCCCGCGTCGTATCGTTGTTTTGAATCCTCAAAACAAGATACAACGGCATCTGGATTAGATCCGACAGGCTTACGTCTTTGTACGCCTTCGGATCTAAGATGCAATTCTTTGGCGTCCGCTGGGTGGCGTTCACGTCGTTTTCCGCGTCGACTATTTCCGACGATCCACGAACGTACGAGCGGCTGGCGCATTCCTTTACGTCGCCTCTAGTCGGCTTTTTCCGGTGTATAGTTAAAGCTGGTATTTTGTGGCGTATAGTCAGACCTGCCATGTTAAGTATGGCCGTCGTTCCCGCGTTTATTTTGAATTTTGTTTTTTGTTTGCGTAAGTCGTCCGTGAATCGGGATGGATGTAATTCACATCTATGTTAAAAAAAATGACGTCCTTGCGACGTCATTTAGCGCAATGCATGGGAAAATTTAGGGACGGCGCACGCGCAGTTCATTCGGCGCGGGGACGCGCTTCATTTAAATGAAACACGCCCCCTAATCGCCGATTTGAATTCTGCGCCGTTACGCCGCTTGAGATACACTACGCCGCAGTAACTTACGGCACAAATTCTTTATGGATTTGATTTAAAGCCAGGTTAGGTACGGCGGCGTAGCGTATCTCGGATACGATGCGCCTGGGGAAAGCTTTGTGGATCTGCCCCTTAATGTCCAATCAGAAGATCAATAAAAATATATAAGTTTATCATTTACTTTACCATCAGAAGATCAAAAAGATTGTTCCATGTGTCATAAATAGGGTTCATATACAGAATGATTTTATATACGATTATTGTTTCATTTATCATCCCATCAGAAGATCAAAAAGATTGTTCGATGCGTCATACATGGTGGTCATATTATTATTATTATTATTATTATTATTATTATTATACAGGAGTTATATAGCGCTTTACAATATAAAAGGGAGACAATATAATACAATACAAGAGGGCCCTGCTCAGAAGAGCTTACAATCTAACAGAATGATTTTCTATACAATCATTGTATCATTTATTATCCCGACAGAAGAACAAAAAGATTGTTCAATGTGTCATAAATAGTGCTCATATACAGAATAAGTTTATATATGATCATTTTATCATTTATTATCCAATAAGAAGATCGAAAAAGAAGTGTTATACATGTAAATATTTTATATACAATCAAATTATCGATAAGTTTAATGCCCAATCAGGCAATCAATAATAGTTGTTTAATAGTGGTCATATACAGAATGATTTTATATACGATCATTTTATAATTTATATCCCATCGGAAGATCACAAAGATGTGTCATACATGTAGTTATTTTACATACAATCAAATTATTGATAGGGCCAATCAGGAGATCAATAATAATTGTTTAATAGTGGCTATACACAGAATGATTTTTTTTAATATATACAATTAATTTTACAATTTAATTCCTCATCAAAAGATCAAAAAGATTGTTCGATACGTGGTGGAAATGTACAGAATGATTTTAAAAACAATCATGTTACCATTTATTATCCAATCATCCATAATACAATCATTTTATCAATTGGAAGATCAAAAACATGCGTCATACATGGTGGTCATACATGTAACCATTTATATACAATTAATCATATTATCAATAGGTTTATTGTTCAATCAGGGGATCAAAAAGAATCCTTTCATGGTGGCCATACACACAACTATGAATGTACAACCGTAGGATCGATAGCTTTAATGTCCAATCAGGGGATCCAAAAAAAATGTTTAATGGTGGCCATACGCAGAATGATTATATATACACGATCGTTTTATCATTTTAGATCCATCAGCAGATCAAAAAGATTGTTTGATGCGGCATACATGGTAGCCATAAATGTAACGTATTTATCGGGGTATTGCGCGCCCCGGCGTATAGTGCGCACCCCTAATTTTGACCCGTTTTTCCTGTAAAAAAAACATTTAATTACATTTTACTACTTACAGTTTTGGTGTCTTGAACGGCGTCCATCGGCGGCCTCGTCCGGTCTGGCGTCCGTCTGCGGCCTCGGTGGTGTCCTCCCGGCTTCTCCCGCGCTGTCTTCATGTCGAATCCCCACTTCCCGCGCTCAGTTTGAAGCCTCCGCCGACGTATACCGAGCGCATTACACTCGGGTATATTCGGCCAGGCTCGGCTTCTCACGCATAAACGTCACAGAGCGTGACTACGAGTGAAACCGAGCCTGGCCGAATGTACCCGAGTGTACTGCGCTCGGTATATGTCAGCGCAGGCATTCAAACACGGGGCGGGAATCGGGTATCGGCGTATATCGCGCACCCACGATTTTGCCCTGATTTGCCGATAAATGCGGTAATTACTTTATATACAATCATAGTATCGATAGGTTTAATGTCTAGTTAGGAGATAAATAAAATAAAAAATCGTTAGAAGAGGCACGCATGGTGACCATACCAGAATGAATTTATATACAATTATTTTATTGATAGGAAGATCAAAATGATTAGTCAATGCGTCATACATGGTGGCCATACATGTAACGATTTTATATATATATATATATATATATATATATATATATATATATATATATATAATATTATCGATAGGTTTAATGACCAATCAGGAGATGAAAAAAAAATCCTTAGAAGCGTCACACATGGTGGCCATACGCAGAATGATTTTATATACAATCATTTTATCGTTAGGAAGATGCATGGGGCAATACATGTAACGTTTTTCATTTCCATATTATTTTCTTAGAAGTATTCATAGATACAAGAATAGCTACACAAAAGTTACATGGGCCCATCGGCCTGAACAAGCATTTCAGTTCCATCGTCATAACAGTGTTTAAATGTTTTAGAATGGGGAGAATGCAGAACAGATAATATTCGGAAGTTTCATACATTATAGAATATACATGAGTTTGGGTCATACAGGCCTATGACATACAATCATATTATCGATGGGTTTGTTGTCCAATCAAGAGATTCAGAAGATTAAACAATGCATCATTCATGATGGGGGAATCACTCCCGCTGAGCTATTGTGTTCTGACAATGGGGAGACCTTCCTCCAATCAGAACACACTGATCAGCACTGCAGGCTATAGCCGGCTGCACTGATTGAGTGGCATTTACCCGACAATGTGTATGTACAGTAGTCAGTCGATAGATCGGTTTCTGTATTGGGTGCCCATACATGGATCAAATTTCAGCCAGCCCCTGCAGAAGCAGATACATTTCCATCCATGCATGGCTGGCCTGGCCCGTGCATTAACCACTTAAGGACCGGACCAATATGCTGCTAAATGACCCAAGGAGTTTTTACAATTCGGCACTGCGTCGCTTTAACAGACAATTGCGACGTGGCTCCCAAACAAAATTGGCGTCCTTTTTTCCCCACAAATAGAGCTTTCTTTTGGTGGTGTTTGATCACCTATGCGGTTTTTATTTTTTGCGCTATAAACAAAAATAGAGCGACAATTTTGAAAAAAATTCAATATTTTTTACTTTTTGCTATAATAAATATCCCCCAAAAACATATATAATTTTTTTTTCCCCTCAGTTTAGGCCGATACGTATTCTTCTACCTATTTTTGGTAAAAAAAATCGCAATAAGCGTTTATCGATTGGTTTGCGCTAAATTTATAGCGTTTACAAAATAGGGGATAGTTTTATTATTATTTTTTTTTACTACTAATGGCGGCGATCAGCGATTTTTTTCGTGACTGCGACATTATGGCGGACACTTTGGACATTTTTGACACATTTTTGGGACCATTGTCATTTTCACAGCAAAAAATGCATTTAAATTGCATTCTTTATTGTGAAAATGACAGTTGCAGTTTGGGAGTTAACCACAGGGGGCGCTGTAGGAGTTAGGGTTCACCTAGTGTGTGTTTACAACTGTAGGGGGGTGTGGCTGTAGGTCTGACGTCATCGATCAAGTCTCCCTATAAAAGGGATCACACGATGGATGCAGCCGCCACAGTGAAGCACGGGGAAGCCGTGTTTACATACGGCTCTCCCCGTTCTTCAGCTCCGGGGAGCGATCGCGAGGGGGCGGCTAGAAACGAATAGCCGGATCGCTCCTGAAGCCACGGGAACCACCGCATGTACCGGGGGGGTCCCGATCGGACCCCCGACCCATGTCTAGGCAGGGACGTACAGGTACGCCAATGTGCCTGTCCGTGCCATTCTGCCGACGTATATGTACATGCGGCGGTCCGGAAGTGGTTAAAGCGCACTGAAAGGGCCACCAGGAGGCAGCGTGGCTTCCGTATCGCGTGACCGATATGCTTGGCTCTCACAGTGATCACATGATCAGGAGCCTATCTGGGAGCACACAAACCTCATGCCGCCGTGGGCACCTATGTGTGCGTCCGCTGGACGGTGAAGCCCACCTTTCTCGCTACCACGGTCGGGAAGATGCGAAATGATATTTTTCTGTTGTATCTGTCTCCGGAGGAAAACACATTCCTGAATACGTTCTATATCATTCATCAGCAGATGACTTTATTTGTGGCCTCCTATTCAGGGGAATACACAGGAAGCAAAGTGTTTGTCACATTTACATATGGACTGATGAAAATAATCGCACATGGCGTCATGTTGGCTTTTAGCTATTCTGCTACATGGGATCCCAGAATGAGACTCAGGGGAGGAAGTCGGGAGGGATGCAGGGTGACAGTTTGTTGTTTGTTTATTTATTTATTCCAGGTACTTCCAGTTTATGAATGCAGACACCCAAAGGAAAACAAAACAACGCCTGATTTCATAGCAATTGTGACATCTTTGGGAAGCTGTACTGTCAGATCTTTCTAATGGATACATTGTATTTGTTTTCTATTTACTGTGTAACTGCTAAATGTATTATGTAAGATTGTAGTGAAAAGTCCCACTGAAATGAATGGGAGGCGGTTTTCAGGTGCAATTTATAGCGCTAAAACGCCTGAAAACCACCACAATGTAAAAGGGGTCTTAGGGGAAAAAAAAATAAAAAAAACATAAACCAATCATGACAGTCCATTTCAGAATATCTTTCTGGAAGGCCTCATTCACACTATGTGCGGTGACCTGCGTCTTTCCGCGCTGGATAAATGCAGATCAATTGTTTTTACTGTGCCCTGTTCACAGCACAACTCTGGCGTGAAATAAATGCAGCCTGTCTGCTTTTTCCCTCAGCGCATCGGATGGCTCTGCATGTTACCATGCTGCTGCTGCAGCGCAAAGCACCATGCTGCTGAGGGAAAAGGTGAAGTGGCATTTTGTGGCACTTTAAATAAAGTTACAAGAAAAAAAAGGAATAAAAAGAAAACGCAAGCAGAGCGACATGCCGAAAACAGAGGTCACGCTGACAGCTGTGTTTTACCTTGTGCCTAGGCCAGGGTGAACGTAGCCTAAGACCCCTTTCACACTAAGGCAGTTTTCAGGCTTTTTCACGCTAGAAATAGCACCTGAAAACCGCCTCCCATTCATTTCAGTGTGACTTTTCACACTGGGACGGTGCGCTTGCACGGCGTTAGGAAAAGTTGCATCTTTGGAGCAGTTTGGGAGCGCTGTGTTTATCCCTTCCAAAACGCCCTGCCCATTAAAATGAATGGGCAGCGCTTCCAAAAGTGAAAAGCATCAGAAGCACTGCAAGGCATGCAACAGGGGCGCTTTTAACCCCTTCTTTGGGGTTAAAAGCACCACGCTAGTGGCCAAAAAGCCCCGCTATAACAAGCAGTGCTTTCACTAATGCGGCCCCAGTGTTAAAGGGGTCAAAAAGGGGTTAAAGCCACACCATTTTTCATTTATATGATTGCTTATCTCTGTTCATAACATAATAGCTGTTGGTTTATTCACATGTTTTCCTTGTAGTGAGCAGTGACTGATCTCTGGCAGACACCAATGTGGTGAGCAGTGCTGGCAGAGCTGTGTGTATGATTTCAGTCAGCTCCTCAGCACACACAGTGAAAACAAAGGACACACCACACAGGAAATGGGGTGAAGTTTAATCTGCTCCCCTCCCCCCCCCCCCCCCACACCGCCAAGTGTCAATAGAAGCAGCCCGGATGCAGTGTATCCAGTCTGGCTCCGTCCAGCCGAGCTTCCCCGCTCTCACCGCTAGAGGGAGCCGAGCCTTGTGGCTTCCCCCACTCCATGATGTGGGCATGTGGGGAATGCTCTGCTAAACAAGAGCCCTCAGCATGGAGGAACACAGTCCCTCCCCTCCCTCCCCATTCGGAAATGCTGCCACAGATACTTCCTTCATGTTTGCTAACTCTTTCAGCGCCGGGGGGAAGCTTGTGGATTGAACTCTGCCCTTTTTGCATATGAATAGAATGCAGTACTTTGATAATGCTGCAAAGCCAGGCTTGTCCACCTGTGACACATTTGTTTCCTGAGCAATCTGCCAGGCTTTAACCAGATCAGCAAATACACTTCCCTTCTCACGAATAATAATCACCACATGAACTTTCATCGCTTGGTTACATAATGATCTGTGCTCACGCTATCTGCGCTAACATCAAAGCAGACTCAGCGCAAGAGCTGGCCATACACACATATTGTTTTCTAGGCCTTATTCACACCGCCGTAAAAATCTTACATGTCTTTCCTAGGAAAAAAAGTTCCTGCGTAAGGATTTACAGGCGCATATATATGTAAATAATGATAGTTTATTCGTCTAGACTTCATTTATGTGCTTTCAAATGCATATACACGTGTTTTATATGTGTGAGCACGTAAAGTGCATGCCCCAATTCCCCATACGCACAATCCGAAAATCCGAACGACAGGTCGTCCAACTTTTTTGCTTAGAAATTGAATAGGTTACTAAAGTGACAACTAAGGATGAGCTCCGGCGTGTTCGCATAGAACACATGCAGAGCCCGCCAGGAAGTGAGCCTGGCGCTGTGCTAATCACAGCCAGGGAGACATTGCATGATCCCTGCAGCCGAGCATCGGGACAATGTCTCCCTGGCTGTGATTAGCACAGCGCCATGCTCACTTCCTGGCGGGCTCTGCACGTGTTCTATGCAAACACGCCGGAGCTCATCCTTAGTGACAACAATTCTTGTACGATAAAAATCGGAAATTGTGTCATGTGTTGTATTTCTATTGTATTTTCAGATGACAACTGTACTGATTAAACGAGAATCGCACAATCTGGTATCGTACGAGGAAAATTCTCATGCTTGCATCATCGAATAATATCGGATGAACTGTCGTGATTGGCTATCGTAAGCTCTGTAATAACGATCCGATTATTGGACGATCGCTTTGAAATCTGTATTATTCGTATGTCATTCGAATCGTGCGTACGGCCCTTTAGGCTAAGGTGACCAGATTTTTTAAATGAAATCCGGGGACCTATGTATATATATATATTTTTTTTTTTGCTAGTAATGGCTGCAATCAGCGACTTTCTGCCCGTCGCCACCCGCCTCAAAGCCTGTCAAGTCTTAAGCCTCGTACACACTATCAGATTTCCATCAGACTTTTTCAGGCAACATTCTCAAAACTACATGTTTTTTTTCTGCTCTTTAGCGCCACCCTTTGGGCAACTTCTGCTAATGTTGTGCTATGGTTAGCATTGGTTCGGAGCATGCGTGTTTGTACTTTGGATTTTAGTTCCGACAGACTTGTGTACACACGATTGGATAATCCGAAAGAACACATTTGTTGTCAGAAAATTCGAGAGCATGCTATCCTACATTTGTTGTCGGAAATTCCGACAACAATTGTCCGATGGAGCGTACAAATAGTCGGATTATCCGACAAAACACGTCTATCACACAATTGTTGTCCAATCGTGTGTACAAGGCTTTACTCTTCGGGCCCCGGCTACTCCTGGTTTAGGAGCGGAGGAAGATCACTCCGCCAGAAAAGGCAAGGAGATTAGCAGGCAGGCGGCTGGCCGGAAGAAGAACATGTAAGCGGAGCTGAATGGGCATGCGCCCGGAACTAAAGAAATATTCCCTCCGCTCCGACCAGCACATGTTTATCAGAAAGGTATAATGGATAAAAATACACTCCCCTAAGCTAGTAGGAGTGGCAGAGCAGGGGGTGTAATTCAAATTATTATTTTTTTTTTATTCTGCACTGACTGTCTTTGAAATTGCCCCAGCCCTTGTTCAAATCCATTCCAGGGACACAACCGGGGACAGACTTGGTCCGGGGACAGTGTCTTCAATCTGGGGACTGTCCCCTGAAACCGGGGATGTCTGGTCACCCTACTTTAGGCTGGGTTCACACTTATGCGAATTGGATGCAAGTTTCCCCGCATCCAAGTCGCATGACAGGAGATTGTGAACAGCTCTCTATGGAGTCTGTTCACACACCTCCGGGGCGGCCACAGTCCGGATTTGGAAAGGGTTTTGTGCGTTTTTAGCTCTGAATCAGGTGCGAATTCAGGCAGAAATGGCCTTAGGCCGGGTTAACGCTAGCTGTGGCTGCAAATCACAGCAGGGGGTCCGGTGAGTCCCTGTTCTCTGATTCAGGTGCGAATCAGGCCCGAAATTCGGACCTGAAACAGAGCCAAAGACGCACAGGACCCTTTTCCAGTGAGGACCTTGGCTGCCACAGAGATGTGTGAACCAGCTCCTTTGAAAACTGGTCACAGTCTCCTGTCATGCGTATTGGATGTGGGAAAGCCCTAGGCTGAGTTCACACTCGTGGGATGCGGGAAACCCTGCATCGCACCAGAATTGCCGGCAGTTCATACAGACATCTGCAAACCGCTGCAGGTGTCAATATAAAGTTAATGACACCCCCAGATCGTTTCACAATGCAAACTGTAAAATGGTGCAGGAATTCGGATCGCATAGGTGTGAACACCCATGCGATCCGATTCCAGTGCGGACCAAAAAAAAGGGTCCTGCACCATTTTGGTGCGAATGCGATGCAATATCAGCCATACAGTTTATGTGGCTGAATTCACATCGCACAGCAATCATGCGCTGCGAATCACATGCGATGTCTGTGATCGCACAAGTGTAAACCCATCCTTAAGCTGGCCATACACTATACAATTTTCTTTTTAAATTTCCTTTAGACCTCTTTCACACTGAGCCGCGGCAGCGTTAGTGCTAAAGGGACGCTAGTTTTAGCGGCCAAAGAAGGGGTTAAAAAGGCCCGTGTTGCGGCGCTTCTGAATTGCTTTTCAGGTGCTTTGGAAGTGCTATCCATTCATTTTAATAGGCAGGGCGTTTTAGGAGCTGTGTATACAGCACTCCCAAACTGCCCCAAAGACGGTGCTTGCAGGACTTTTCCTAACACATACCTCCCAACTTTTTGAGATGGGAATGAGGGACACCTATCAGCAAAAGTATGCAGGCATAGGACACGCCCCTTGCCACACCCCCTTAAAGGAGAATTGTACAAAAAAAACAAGATTTGTTAAACCCACAGGTGCTTTTTTTACCACTACTATTCCTTTATATTGGCTTTTAGAATTTACAAAGGCAGAAATTTAGAGATCGGATGAAAGGATTAGCACTGGGAAAACACTTTTTGAAAGATAAAAAGTACATTTTATATACAACTATATAGATCAGATCAAAATGAGGGACAAATGGGGAGGAATGAGGGACAGAGGGACATTGCTCCAAATCAGGGACAGTCCCTCCAAATCAGGGACATTTGGGGGCTATGCTAATGTCCCACAATTGCACCGCCCCAGTGTGAAAACACACTGCATTGAATGAGAGGGAGTTTTCAGCCGATATTTACAGGCTATTTCTAGCGCTAGAGTGCCTAAAAACCGCCTCAGTGTGAAAGGGGTCTTAGATTTACCTTCAACTGCACATACAGGGGCAGATCCACATACATACGCTGCGCCCGGAGCAGATGTCAAATATGCTACGCCGCTGTAACTTACTTTGAGTTGGTTTGAATCCTCAACGAATTTGCGCCGTAAGTTACAGTGGCGTAGTGTCTCTCGCGGCATAATTCAAATTCAGCGGGTAGGGGGCGTGTTTCATTTAAATGAAGCGCGTCCCCGCGGCGAACGAACTGCACATGCGCCGTCCCTAAAATTTCCTGGCGTGCATTGCTCTAAATGACGTCGCAAGGACGTCATTGGTTTTGACGTGGACGTAAATTACGTCTAGCCCCATTCAAGGACAACTTACGCAAACAACGTAAAACTTTCAAAATTAGACGCGGGAACGACGGCCATACTTAACATTGAGTACGCCACCATATAGCAGCTTTAACTATACGCCGGAAAAAGCCGAACGGAAACGACGTAAAAAAAATGCAACGGCTGGTCGTACGTTCGTGGATCGTCGGAAATAGCTAATTTGCATACTCGACGCGGATTACGACGGGTACGCCACCTAGCGGAAGCCGAAAAATTGCATCTAAGACCCGACGACGTACGAAGACGTACACCTGTCGGATCTAACACAGATGCCGTCGTAACTTGTTTTGTGGATACCAAAACAAAGATACGACGCGCAAAATTTGAAATTACGCGGCGTATCAAGAGATACGCCGGCGTAATTTCTTTGAGGATCTGCCCCACAGTGGTTGTCGTCCGAAAACTCGTAATCGGCTGTTGAAACTACTGTAGTAACGATCGTTCGTCAGATGAAATTCTACTTCCGATTTTCTTATCATGTGTACGGGCCTGTAGCCTGAGTTCACACTATAGCGACGCGGGAACCAGCGACGGTTCCTGCATTGCATCTCTCCCGCAGGCAGTTCACACTGCCCTCTGCGAACCGCTGCGGGTGTCTATACAATGTAAATGACACCCTCAGATTGGTTCACAGATCGCAGTGTGAACTGTGAATTCGGACAGGAATCAGATCACATGGGTGAGAAGACGATCGGGCGCGAATCACATGCAATGTCTGCATTCACAATAGTGACTTCATTCTCACAGCCAAGCATTTTTTAATTACAGATCTGAACCTAGCTGCATTGTTTTCAATGAAGCCGATCACACAGGTGATCTGCTTTCAGATCTGTTACACAGAATCCAAGAATCTGCATCTAAGAACATGCGTTTTATGTGCTTACATGGATAAACACCTGTATACGTGTTTGTCTAAACAAAGGGGAGGAATAAATAATTATAAAAAAATACACGGTCTGGTATGCTCTTGGAGGGGGAACCCCATGCCGTTTTTTTCCAGATCTTCAGAGCACAAGTCATATGACAAAGTTGGATCAGTTAAGGCCCCTTTCACACTTATACGACATGTCCCACGATTTGTGATGGCAACGTAGCGTGACAAGTCGTTTCCCATGATTTCCAATGACAACCATTCATATTAGTACGACATCAAGTCGTTCCGACTTCAAAGTAGTCTCTGCACTTTGGTCCGATTTTGACTTACACAGGCATCCCCTGAAATCGCAGTCGCAAATCCCATCCCCAAAATTGCGGTAAAATCGCGCCACTTTGAAGTCGCACAAGTGTGAAAGGGGCCTCAGACAGCGATCTGATTTTAGTGATATTCAACGAGCTGAAGTAGGATCAAAGTCAGACCAAATTAGAGCAGGAAGCATTTTCAAAGTCGGACCGACTGTTGGACCAGTTAAGACGTCTCTCATAGGGAAACATTGTTTTGCACAGGTCATGCGACATGAGCTCCCAAAGTCAGAGCGTTTGCCGTACCAGTGTGCACTGAGTCGCGCACCACACTGCCCCCTAGCACAGCCAGTAATGTAGAGCAGCCAGGGTGAATCGCTCCTGCCGCTCGGCGTTGCAGTGTGAATTGATTCCTCTGTTCATAGGAAACAAAACAATATGGATGAATCGCTTGCTGCAACTGTTGTATTCTGAAAGCCAGTGCCACCGGCTATCAAAATACCTGAACGGCGGCTGCATATGATTCAGGCATTATGTGGCTGACAATCTTCCAACTGGCTCCTTCAGCTTTACAAAAAAAAAAAAGGTGCCCACAGGGCCACCCACAGAGCGTTTCTCCTGAAGAAACAGATGGAATTTGCTCAGTATATGGCCAGCTAAAGGCACATAGAAAACAGTGGGCCGGATTCAGGTATAATTGCGTTTTTTTACGGAGGCGCAGGGCAACGTTTTTGCCCTGCGCCCCCGCAATTTTTTTGCGCTGCCCTCGATTCACGGAGCAGAAGCTCCGTAAATTGCGCGGGCGCGCCGGCAAAATGCCCGGCGCAAGAGCGCGCAATTTAAATGATCCCCATTCAAACAGATCCCCATTCTAACAGGGAAATACGGACTGATCGTCTGTAACTAGTGATCAGGAACAGCGATCTCACTCTACTCTCAGTCAGTCCCATCCCCCCACAGTTAGAAACACCTCCCAGGGAACACATTTAACCCATTGATCTCCCCCTAGTGTTAACCCCTTCTCTGCCAGTGACATTTATACAGTAATCAGTGCATAGCGCCGCCCGCTGTAGCTGTTAAAGGGACCTCCGTACAGCTATGGCGAGCTGACCTGCTGCCGTATAATGACGGTGGCTGGTCGGCAAATGGTTAAAGTGGAACTGCACAGCATCTGAGAACAACAAACCAAAAATGCTATTTATTTGTTTTTAATATTCAAACTCCCCTATCCATCCATGTCTCCACGCTTTATTTTGCTAAGAAATCACTTTGAAAAACACCATTTAGCGTTTCCAGGTGCGGTCTACTTGAATAAGGGCAAATGATGCCTGTAATAGTTACTTTCTGGTATCCCACTGTCCTTAACTCAGGCATGAAGGCAGGAGTATGTTCTTAGCTGAGAAAGCCCAATTTCCCCTCCTTAAGACTCCAGGGATGTATGACATAAATTTCCTAGGCATGAAACCAGGAAGTAACTGAATTTAACCACTTAAGACCCGGACCTTTAGGCAGCTAAAGGACCCGGCCAGTTTTTGCGATTCGGCCCTGCATCGCTTTAACTGACAATTGCGCGGTCGTGAGACGTGGCTCCCAAACAAAATTGGTGTCCTTTTTTTCCCACAAATAGAGATTTCTTTTGAGGTTATTTGATCACCTCTGCGGTTTTTATTTTTTGCGCTATAAGCAATAATAGAGCGACAATTTTGAAAAAAATTTAATATTTGTTACTTTTTTATATAATAAATATCCCCCAAAAATATATAAAACATTATTTTTTTTCCTCAGTTTAGGTCGATACGTATTCTTCTACCTATTTTTGGTAAAAAAATCGCAATAAGCGTTTATCGATTGGTTTGCGCAAAATTTATAGCGTTTACAAAAAAGGGGATAATTTTATTGCTTTTTTATAATTATTTTTTTTTTTTACTACTAATGGCGGCGATCAGCGTTTTTTTTCGTGACTGCGACATTATGGCGGACACTTCAGACAATTTTTACACATTTTTGGGACCATTGTCATTTTCACAGCAAAACGTGCATTTAAAATGCATTGTTTACTGTGAAAATGACAGTTGCACTTTGGGAGTTAACCACAAGGGGGCGCTGAAGGGGTTATGTGTGACCTCATGTGTGTTTACAACTGTAGGGGGGTGTGGCTGTAGGTGTGACATCATCGATTGTGATTCCCTATAAAAGGGAACACACGATCGATGACGCCGCGCTCGACCCCACGGCTGGGCTTAAAGAGCCACGTACATGTACGTGGAGGTGCCTAGCCGTGCCATTCTGCCGACGTATATCGTCGGTAGGGGGTCCTTAAGTGGTTAAAAAAAAAAAAAGGTTAAAACAAGTAAATATGATATACAGTACTGTCCTGTCTATTTACTAATGCTAACAGCATAAGGATTAAAAATAGTCAAGGTTGACTGAAAGTGTGAAGTTCAAGCCAGAACATGGTTCTGTCATTGAAAACAAACAGATCCCCGTTTTGACAGGGGAGTTCAGAGCGATCGATTGTTCCTAATGATTAGGTACATCAATCTTTCTGTAATCCCAGTCAGTCCACCCCCCGTACAGTTAGAAACACCTCCAAGGGAATACATTTAACCCCTTGATCGCCCCCTAGTGTTAACCCCTTCCCTGACAGTGACATTTATACAGTAATCAGTGCATTTTTATAGCTCTGATCGCCGTATGAGTGTCAATGGTCCCAAAAAAGTGTCAAAAGTGTTTGATCTGTCCGCTGCAATGTCGCAGTCCCACAAAAATTGCTGTTCACCACCATTACTAGTAAAAAAAATTATAACAATGGCTACTTTAGGTACTGGAGTATACCTTTGTATAGCTGTACACAACCGTTCATGTTTATGCTATATGCAGCACCTGGGCTTAAAAGGGCTGGACGTAAAAAACACAAAAAATAAATACATTTTACTTTGTACATCATCTATGAATAAAGGTCTTCTACTTATTTAATAACATTATCAAGCTTCAGTGATTTGAGATATGGTTTTACATGAACAAAAGTAAATAAAAGTCAAAAGGACGCATTACCCAAGGCATTTTTGTCCTATGGCTTCAGTTCACACTATTGGTCTGTATCGCTATCCGACAAAAAAAAAAAAAGGACATGTTGGATTTTTGTTAAGCACATTCCGACGCTGTGCTGTACATCATAACATATTGTAGGGCATAGCAATAACATAAGAAATGTGCAATGCATGCTAATAATGCTATGCAGCTCAAACACTTGCCAGCACATGTTAACGCACATGCTGTGATTTGAATGGGTCCTTAAGCAGCCTTCCGATTGGCTGGTTGGTGTGAGTTCATGTGTGTAATTACCTCTTTTGAATGCTATGAAATGAGCCAGTGTATAATTAAATTACATTAACTTAAATAATTAAATCGTGTTTTTTTTTCTGGGTTTTGTATATTTTGTGCGTTTCTATTATATATTCAATGTAGATTTAATTATTTGGAAAACCACGTCCTGGTTTAAAAAAAAAAAGTACTGTAAGTGAATTACCGGAGACAATGCGAGAGGGGGTGGATACTGGAATATGTGTGAGATAAACAACTCATGTAATACATAAAAGACCCCAGATGGGCACAAATGATTACATAGCACTTTAACATTAATGCTAATATAATTGAGTCAACGGCTTTGCTTCCTACTGATATCATCACAGTTTAGAGTGGCAAGGTAGAGTGAGTTTACAGGTCCTATTGTAATTGTTCTAATAACATTCATCATAATTGGACTTATTTTCTATAGGTACAAAAAACAGCAAACACTGATTTGAAATATAAAAACCTCATTCAATGCCATTTTGTTTGCTAGAGCATTTTGTATCATAATTAGGGTTGTCCCGATACCGATACCAGTATCGGGACCGATACCGAGTACTCCCGCAAATGCCCCCGATGCCTGAATAGAATACTTGCCCCCCCCCCCCCGCCGCCGCATACCGCAAAGCCGCCGCTGCCGCGTTAATCAGCATGCAGGGAACATTACAGGCAACTTTAGTTTGAGTAGCTGTATTCCCCGCTGCACCGTGTATAGACACTCCCCCTTGCTCGGGATTGGACAGATCCGTCCAATCCCGAGCAAGGGGGAGTGTCTATACACGGTGCGGCAAAGAATGGACATCTATTCAAACGAAAGTTGCCTGTAATGTTCCCCGCACGCTGATTAATGCGGCAGCGGCAGCGGCGGAGGCATCATCATCTACTAGGTATGGGGGACATGGCTGGATATATGTGGGGGGACATGGCTGCAATATATGGGGGGACATGGCTGGATATATGTGGGGGGACATGGCTGCATATGTGGGGGGACATGGCTGGATATATGTGGGGGGACATGGCTGGATATATGTGGGGGGACATGGCTGGATATATGTGGGGGGACATGGCTGGATATATGTGGGGGGACATGGCTGCATATGTGGGGGGACATGGCTGCAATATGTGGGGGGACACGGCTGCATTTGGGGACACATTTAAAAAAAGTATCGGTATTCGGTATCGAGTACATGAAAAAAAGTATCGGTACTTGTACTCGGTCCTAAAAAAGTGGTATCGAGACAACCCTAATCATAATCATATTTTTTTTTATATATTTTTTTACCTTTTTTTGTTTTTTTGTTCCATCTCAGTGATGTTGATATTCTGCAGCCTCTTTGCAGCCCTTCCCTGTCTAAATTCAGTAAAATCAGTACCTGCTCCAGAGTGAGAGCCGGTTCACACAAGGGGCGAATCGTCAGGCGACTCAGCCGCCTGACAAGTCGCGCTCTGCTCCGTTCAATAGAACCGTTCTAATAGGAGCGACTCAAGTTGCTCCCACTTAGAAAAAGGTTATTTTTCGACTTTGGGAGCGACTCGGTGCGACTTGCATTGACTTCAATACAGAAGTAATTTTGCAAGTCGCCTCTGAAGTCGTCTTGAGATCGCCTTGCCGAGTCGCCCCCAAAGTCGTGCCACCCCTGTGTGAAACGGGACTAATGGTTAAAGTTATTTCCCAGGGCAAGCTTCCTAATGGTAAATAACAGACTCATGTTTGTATATTTTGTTGAAATGGCTACTTGTATTCTATATTGAGACATCAAGTGACATGGTGACTAGTGATGAGCTTGGGTTCAGACTTGGTCATATGACCATGTGGGACCCAACTGCAGCTCATTGGCCCAGGTGCTTTAGCGCTAAAAATAGCACCTGTAAAGCGCCTGCATCTGCAATCCCAGTGTAAAAGACTGATGCCGCGTACACACGATCATTTTTCGGCATGAAAAAAAAACGCTGTTTTTCAGCATGTCCAAAAAATGAAGTTTTTCCAATGTCATCATTAAAAACGACGTTGCCCACACACCATCGTTTTTAATAAATGATGAAAAAAGCGCGGTGACATACAACATGTACAACGGCACTCTAAAGGGGAAGTTATATTCGCCTTTGGGCTGCTTTAGCTGATTCCATGTTAGTAAAAGACGATTCACGCTTTTCAGCGTGATGAGCGTGATGAATGTGCTTACTCCATTATGAACGGTAGTTTGACCTGAACGAGCGCTCCCGTCTCATAACTTGCTTCTGAGCATGCGCGGGTTTAAAACGTCGTTTTAGCTCACACGATCATTTTTTACAACCCGAAAACGAAATTTTTTAAAACGACGTTAAAAAATGCAGCATGTTCGAATTTTTTTTTTGTCGTTTTTCAGAAGATGAAAAACGATGTGAAGCCCACACACGATCATTTTAAATGACGTTTATGAGTGCTTTCACACTGGCAGGGCGTCAAAAAAAGTCCTGCCAGCAGCTTCTTTGCAGCGCTTTAGGAGCAGTGAATACACCGCTCCTAAAGCGCCCCTGCCCACTGTAGGGGCACTTTGCAGGGGCTTTTAACCCTTCTTCGGCCGCTAGCGTGGGTTAAAAGCACCCCGCTAGCGGCCAAAAAGCGCCGCAAAAATGACAGTAAAGCACCGCTAAAAATAGCGCCGCTTTACCACCGAAGCCCGGGAGCTTTCAGTGTCAAAGCACTCTTAAACTGATGATTTTGTCTGAAGTCAGCTGATCGGCTGTGGCCAATCACACACAGTTTTGCCTTTACAAAAACACGGATAGTTAAGTAAAAGCAGCACACTTAAGCCTCGTACACACGCTGAGAATTTTGGACGAATGATCGTCTGCTGGTATGCTAGTCTCATATAGAATAGTCTTATATGGCAGAATACAACTTGGGAAGAGATGTAATGTGTTGTATTGTATTGCAATGTATTTATTCATATCTGAGCATGTGTGGTCTTGCTCTTCCAATTCATGTTGGATGAATACTGTACTGATTAAATAAAAATCGTACAATCTGGTATCATATGAATTTAATTTTTTTAATGTTTGTCCCTTCAGTTAATTTCGGATAAACTGCCATGATTGGCTCTTAAAAGCTGTGTTCTAATGATCAGATTATCGTATGATCACTTCAAAAGAGGTATTTTTCGCCTGACTTTTTGATTATGTGTACTAGGCTTTACACATATCACACATTGCTAGGCACACCATTAACCTTTTGATTGCCCCTAGATGTTAACCCCATCCCAGCCAGTGTCATTAGTACAGTATTAGCACTGATCCTTGTATAAGTGTCACTATTGATGTTAGTGTTAATCAGTTAGACCCCTTTCACACTGAGCCGCCCATAGCGTCTGTGGTAAAATGCCGCTATTTGTACTGCCGATGCTATGGGCGAATTTGCGCCGCATTTCGGCTGCTAGCAGGGCGCATTTAACCCCCGCTAGCAGCTAGAGTTAAAACTGCCCGCAATGCGTTGCTGAAGCAGCACATTGCGGGCGGTTTAGCCGCGCTGTCCCATTGATTTCAATGGGCAGCAGCGGTGGAGGGGCGGTAAACACACTGCTCCTTCAGCGCTCCAAAGATGCGGCTAGCAGGACTTTTTTTTACTGACCTGCTAGCGCAACGCTCCAGTGTGAAAGCCCTCGGGCTTTCACACTGGAGACAATAGAGCAGCACTTTTAGGGTGGATTGCAGGAGCTATTTTTAACACTATAGCACCTGCAATACGCCTTCAGTGTAAAAGGGGTCTTAGTGTAACTCCCAGCCAACGTCAGCTAGCGCCAAATTGCTCATTACCCTATTACAGTCACACTACAAGTCGCTGATCATCACCATTACAGAATAGTGTTATAGCTGTGTAAATTCCAGTACAGTATGTACATCATAGTTTGTAGACGCTTTTGCAAAAAACAATTAATATACACTTATTTGAATTTTGTTTTTAGCAAAGACATGTAGCAGAATACAATTGTCCAACATTTATGAAGAAATTCGATTTTATTGGAGCAGAAAGTAGAAAATATATATATATTTTTTAAAATCTTCTTTTATTTTTCATTTAAATCACAACATAGAAAAAAAAAATACAATAGTGATCGAATTGCCAGTTAAAGTAGCTAGGTGTTGAAGAGCAAAAAATGGTCTGGTCACGAAGGCGGTAAAACTTTCTGGAGCTAGAGTGGTTAACGAAAGCTGCAGATTTAATAATTATGTTTAAGCATCTATTAACTTTTGTTATTGGGTTTATATATACATAAACAAATCTCCTGTGTAAGCACAGGGGGCTTCAGGTTCTTGGGGCCCATTGCCCATTTAAAGGGTATTTTTCTAGATATTGAGGGCCAGATTCACAAAAGAGATACGATGGCGTATCTCCTGATATGCCGTCGTATCTCTAAAATACGACTGTCGTATCTGTGCGCCTGATTCATAGAATCAGTTACGCATAGATAGCCCTAAGATCCGACAGGTGTAAGTGACTTACACCATCGGATCTTAGGCTGCAATTCTATGCCGGCCGCTAGGTGGCGATTCCATTGAGGTCGGCGTAGAATATGCAAATGACTAGTTACGCCGATTCACGAACGTCCGCTTTGCCTGTCGCTCTAAATTGACGTCGTTTCCGTAGAGATACGTCGCGTAAAACTAAGCATGCCCTCTAGGTGGTCTAACCAATGTTAAGTATGGCCGTCGTTCCCGCGTCAAATTTTAAAATTTCACGTCGTTTGCGTAAGTTGTCCGTGAATGGCGCTGGACGCCATTTACATTAACGTCGAAACCAATGACGTCCTTGCGACGTCATTTAGCGCAATACACGTCGGGAAATTTTAGGGACGGAGCATGCCCAGTACGTTCGGCGCGGGAACGCGCCTAATTTAAATGGTCCCCGCCCCATTTGAATTAGGCGGGCTTGCGCCGGGCGGATTTACGTTACACCGCCGCAAGTTTACAGGTAAGTGCTTTGTGAATCAGGCACTTACGCTGGAAAGTTGCGGCGGTGTAACGTAAATGGGATACGTTACGCTGCCGCAGCGTAGCCCATTTCTACGTGAATCTGGCCCAAAATATCCCAGACTATAATATGACTGGAGCCCGGTTATGTTTGTTTTTGAACCCCCTCCTTAACCCCCTAATCATGAACAAGCACCAGCTATGAAAATTGTGTGTACCCTGCCTTACAGGATATTCAGAAGAGGACGATTTGCAAAAGGGGGGGACTTTCCAGAAGAAAGCGAATGCCCCTTTCCACGGCAGCAGAAAGCTCAGTATAGATAAGATGGAACAAAAATGTATCATAGCTTCCTGGCTGACAGTTGATATAATCATCTCGGTTTGGTGTTTGCTGCATCTTCTTTTTCAATAGATGGCAAGTCAGCAGGGAATAGGAATGCACAGGAAATATGAATAATAGATCATACTTAGAAATGTTCAATAAAACAGTGTAAAGAAAATGAGTAAGAACCTAGTTTATTCTTCGACCAAAGTGGAGAAAGTAGCAGCTGGCTTTAGTTCTGTAACTGCATCACTTGGGGCTTTGTATGAGGTTTGTAATATAGCTTGGCTAATCTTCTCCTCGGTAACAACATAAAAAATATCAAAAACAAATCAGAGCCAGTGTAGAGTAGCAGTGAACATAGCAAAGCCTTTCAAACACGAAGGTGAGAGAGTCTTAGAACATAACCAGCACTCTGAATACAGCCAGAAGTAAGCCTGTGACATCAGCCTCTGCACCATAAGAGCTTATGCTTTAATATCCTCACCTAGGGTTGCCACCTGTCCAGGATTCACCCGGACAGTCCAGGTTTTTAATCATGTGTCCACCTGACACATTATTCAGACAGGAATGTAGCTCGGAACAGGGCTTGACAGGAGGTTGAAGGGCGCTATTTGTGCCACATTACTCTTCTCTTTGGAGTGCCCAAAGGTGCCCCAGGGCTGTTACAATCCTATAGTGTATACAAAAAAGAATGTGTGCCGCTAAAGTGTTCGGGTTTGACTTGAAGAAAAAATGGCAACCCAATCCTCACCACAGTCATGAATAATAATAATAATAATAATAATAATAATAATAATAATCTGGAGCCTTTAGGGACACAGTATTTGGTGTAGATACATACATTTTTAGTTCCTTTAGGCTAGGGTGACCAGACATCCCCAGTTTCAGGGGACAGTCCGCTGATTGAGGACACTGTCCCCGGACCAAGTCTGTCCCTGGTTTTGTCCCCAGATTGAATTAACTAAGGGGCATGGGCAATTTCAAAGACAATCAGTGCAGAATTTTTAAAAATTTTATTACACACCCCCGTTCCGCCGTACCTTAGTAGGCATAGGGGGGTTGTATTTTTTCCATTATCTGTGCCCCTTGATGATCATGTGCTGGTCAGAGCGGAGTGAATATTTCTTCAGTTTCGAGGGCATGCCCATTCAGCTCCGCTCGTATGTTCTTCTGCCTTGGCTCAAATCCTGGCCAGCCACCTGCCTATCTCCTTGCCTTCCCTGGCGGAGTGATCTTCCTCCGCTCCCCACCCAGTAGTAGCCGGGACCCGAAGAGTAAGACTTGAGAGGCTGTGAGGCGGGCGGCGACGGGCAGAGAGTCGCTGATTGTTGCCATTACTAGTAAAGAAAAAATATGTCCCCGGATTTCATTTAAAAAATCTGGTCACCTTACTTTAGGCACATGACTATTGGTAAATACAGCCCTGATTCTCATATATTACACGGTGCTGTGAACACTGATCCATAACATCATTCTTTGACTAAGAGTACACTCTACTATTTCCACCAAAGGAACACAAGGGGGAATTTATCAAAACTGAAACAGACAGAATCTGGAGCAGCCCTGCATGGCAACCAATCAGCTTCTCCCTTCGGCTTGTTGATTTAAAGCTGATGTTTAGGAATAAAACATTTTTACATACTTACATTGGAAATCACTTTAATAAGTACTGCTGCTACAGTGAGCTGTATGTAAACAAGACAGATTGTCGTTCTGTCAGAAGGGAATGTACTGATACTGTGTTCCTGCTAAGCAGGAACCCAGATCTTTGCCTTCCTCTAGTCAAATCACCTCCCCCACAGTGAGTAAGCACAAACTAGGCACACAGTTAACCCTTTGATCGCCCCTGATGTTAACCATTTCCTAGCCAGTGTCATTAGTACAGTGACAGTGCATATTTTTTTTAGCACTGATCACTGTATTGGTGTCACTAGTCCCCAAAAAGTGTCAGTTAGGTGTCTGATTTGTCCACGCTTATTGGGATTTTATTTACCAAAAACATGTAGCAGAATACATATTGGCTTAAATTGATTAATAAATTAGATTTTTTTACTTTTTTGTTTATTGGGTATATTTTATAGTAGAAAGTAAAAAATATATATGTAGCGCCCCCTTACTTTCCGTATGGGCGCTATGCTAAAGTTAGTGGGAGAATGGGAGAGTTATTTTGCTCCCATTCCTAATTTGTTAAATTTGGGCTGCTGTCATTCCTGAACTGTCCTGTAGGTCAGTCTGCGCTCCAGGGGTGCCGATCCCACCCTTGGGCGACAGTTGGCGCTAGAGGGGTTCTGGCAGAGCCACTTTTCCCCAGCAGCCAATTAGAGAAGTTTTCCCATGCGGGGCATGCTGGGGGAGAGTATATCTGTGGCAGACAACATTTTCTTGCGTTCTTCGCGGGTTCCAGATTCGGCACCCACCTTTAGGGTGTGCGCATCCAATGGACCCCGGCGATATGGCCTACCAGGCCGGGGTCGCATACTGCGCGGAGCTCCATGTTGCTGAAAGGGGGCCCAGTGACTTGCTGGGTCCCCAGCTTTATTGAAGAGATCCCCAGCTATGTGCTGTACGGTAGGGGGTCGGCTCAAGGAAAACATGGAGGCAGGTTATCCGAGGGGCTTGAACGAACCATCAGGGATCTGGTGACCGGGACATTGACAGGTACACTTCAACTGTCACCCGGTGACCCTAACCTAATCTACTTGGAGGATTAGCTTAATCCATTTACCTCATCTATATGCAGCAGTTAGTGATTGACGTGAGGACAAAAACTACCAACCCTGTCGCATAAGGAGCATCACGAGTTGCAGAAAGAAGCCGAACGTCGGTGCGCAGGCGCCGTATAGCGCCGACTCGACGTTCGGCTTCCTTCGGCAACTCGTGACGCTCCTTATGCGACGGGTGGGTAGTTTTTGTCATCACGTCAATCACTAACTGCTGCATAGGAACGCCCACTCCCGCGGGATTCACTACCCGGAAGCCGGCTAAGAAAATAGCTATACGAGGTATGTACAGCAAAAAAAAAAAATCGGCATACTGTCAATGTCGAGACTGAGCTCAATGTAATGTTAGAAAATTGTTTGTAGGGTGAACCCCCGCTTTAAAGGGGATGTAAAGGGTTTTTTTTTTTTCTAAATAGGTTCCTTTAAGCTAGTGCATTGTTGGTTCACTTACCTTTTCCTTCGATTTCCCTTCTAAATGTTTTCTTTGTCTGAATTTCTCACTTCCTGTTCCTCCTCAGTAAGGTGTTCAGTAAGCTGTTTTAAATTACTTTCCACGACTCGTATGATGGTGGAAAGCTTACTGAGGAGAAACAGGAAGTGAGAAATTCAGACAAAGAAAAAAAAACATTTAGAAGGGAAATCTAAGGAAAAGGTAAGTAAACCAACAATGCACTAGCTTAAAGGAACCTATTTAGAAAATAAAAGATGAACCTTTACAACCCCTTTAACTGAAACATCTGCTAGGAGGTGACTTAGGATCTTAATATAGTGTACATATATGTATATAGCATTGTTCATTGCCGAACCGTTGTTTGCGTCCTTAGGAGGAATTTGTTTGCTGAGTCTGTGCTGTTTTCCAGGCTCAGCGGATTTATTACCTCTGTTTGTGAATTAACTTCCTCTATCTGGTTCAAGTAAAATATTTAAGAACCTAATATTACTGAGTTTTTTTATTCTTGCTGCACAGTGTTATAAGGATGTCTGAACCCAGAGTGTCAGGTAAGTTGAAAGGTTCACTTGGTCATGGCCATGCAGATGAGCAGGTAATTCTCAGCAGTCCCCAAGGGGGCAGTGTAACATAAGTAAGGGGTTGGCACAGGAAAATGCCCATTACTGGCCCTTCTAAGCCACCTGACTACAATTCAAAAGCCAGGAAATTAATTATCAGTAATTGGTTGCTATAGCAGTAAATGGAAATGGAAATTTCAGAACCGAAACGAAACCGAAATAAAAAAAAATGTCAGGCCAAAACCGAAACCGAAACCGAAAATTACTATTTTTTTTCTTTTTTAATAATTGTATGTTAAAACACCACCCCCACCTCCTGCCACCATCACCTCCTGCCAGCTCTTGCCGCCATCACCTCCTGCTCTCGCCACCACCTCCTGCCACAATCGGTTCTTGCCACCATCACCTCCTGCCCCACCAGCTCCTGCCAGCATTACCTCACCCACCTCCTGCCACTGTGCCACCATTACCTTCTTCCACCATCACCTCATGCCCCCACCACCTCCTGCCACCATCACCTACTGCCACCACCAGCTTCTTTATTACCTTAAAGCTGGGCTGTGCTGGATATGGCTGTGCTGTGCTGGACATGGCTGTGCTGGACATGGCTGTGCTGGACATGGCTGGGCTGGGCTCTGTGCTGTGCTGGCCCCTGTGCTGTGCTGGGCTCTGCTGGACTGGACTTTCACTGCTTCATCCTGTGCCTATGACGAGTGTCCCTCCTGAGTCCTTCTGACTCGATCGGCTATTCAAAAATGGCGCCGGATTGCGCCATTACGTATCTGCTTATGCGCCGCACGGCCGAGCGGATACAAGATTTCCCGAGCCCGAAGCCGTCCGGGCTCGGGAAAGCTCGTATCCGTTCGGCCAGGCGGCGCATAAGCAGATACGTAATGGCGCCACCCGGCGCCATTTTTGAATAGCCGATCAAGTCAGGAGGACTCAAAAGGCAGTGACACTCGTTGGCTCGTGCAGAGGACGGAGCCGTGACAGCCCAGCGACCATTTTTTTTACGGGCACCCGATGCCCATATCGGCAATTTTAAAGCTGTTTCGGCATGTCGCCAAAACAGCTATTTTCGGCCGATATGTATCGGCACCGATATATCGGTGCATCCCTAGTTGTTTTAGTTTTCCATTTTCTGGAACTGTGAATGACTTGAGTTCAGGTCGAAATTCATAGTAAACCTGAACCTGAAGCTCATCCTAAATCAAAATGATTGGTGTCCTTGATTCTGAAAAGTGCAGGCAAATAGTTACGGTATATATACAGTACAGTATATTATATATTACAACTATATACTGTATATGTATATATAAATTATTGTATGTATTGTACAAATTGGCTGTATAACTATTGTGAAGACACAAAACAAAAACAAAACTAGTACAGGTCATTAGGGATTTGGTACGGTGATTTTTGCTTTTTAGAGTTACAGCAATGATGTCAGGTTTGACAGTCAACAGCCAGGAGCTACAGCAGAATCTGAAGGCTTAAAATTGGTTTTGCAGTGACAGACTGGGAATACAAAATAGCTGGTATATAAGCACTCAACTACACATTTCTGTACTAATGCTTTCTTAGTCTAGAGCAGCCTTTCTCAACTTTTTTTTGGAATAATTTTCCGGTCTCATGGAACCCCTGCTTATAATGGCTACATAGTTTATAAAGTGTAGATTGTCATTAAGGGAACCACAACCTTCGATATTCATACAAATGACAAATCCATATTACCTGCACTCCTAAAGTGTGTGAGTCTCCACTAATATTCATATTAATTTGTAATTTGTGAACTGCAGATTCTCTTGATTTGATGATTATTACTTTGAAAGCATGCAGTTTGGCAAGAGCTCATGGATCACAAGGCCAGCTGCACAGAATTACAAACCCCTTCGAAATAAAACAATTAACGTATTTTTATCTTCCTATAGCGCGCACCGGCGTATAGCGCGCACCCATACTCTAGAAGGGAAATTCCTGAAAAAAAAATTAATTACTTACAGTTTGACGGTGTCTTGCCCGGCATCCATTGGCGGCCTTGTCCGGTCCGGCGTTTGTCTGCGGCCTCGATGGTGTCCTCCCCGCTTCTTCCGCGCTGTCTCTGAGCTCTCCCGCGCTGAACACTCGGGTACACTCGGCCACGCTCAGCTCCTCTCGCATAAAGGCTAGGAGGCGGCACAGTGCGTGACCGCGAGTGGAGCCGAGCGTGGCCGAGCATAGCTGAGTGTACCCGAGTGTACTGCGCTCGGTATATGTCGGCGGCGGCGCTCAGAGACAGCGGATCGGCGTATAACGAGCACCCATGATTTCCCCCTGATTTTAAGGGGAAAAAAGTGCACGTTATACGCCGATAAATACGGTATATATATAGTTTAATTATGTGCTAGTAGGGAGCTGAATTGTAATCACTGACGCATGCGCTCTAAAGGAAATGCCACCCAGGCCAGAGTCTTGTGCTGTAAATGTCGACTCCCCCACGCATATGCGGGAGTGACGTCATCGCGGCTCCGTCCAGTCTGTGAACCCGGAAAGGAAAATGGGTGAAGATGGAAGCCCTGTCGGCAGTGACAGCTTGCCGCTGGAAGGGCTTCGTTCTAAGGTGCATACTAGTACATTATAACTGTGCCTTGCAAGTTAAAAAAAATTAACAAAATCACTGGGGGTTTACTACCACTTTAAAAAATAAAATAAAATCACCGGCGGTTTACTACCACTTTAAATTAATACATATTTTGGTTATTTTAACAGGTTATCAGACACCAGTGAGTGTAGACTGTATAAGAATTTATTCAGACAATGAGTTGAACCCCTTCCCCTTTTACCCCAGTATCGTTTTTTAAAGCCAGTGGTCGGCTTTCAAGGGATAACAACCGAAGTGGCTAAAAGCCGATCTGTTGTTATCCCGCAGGAACAGGAGGGGACACCTCCCGCCGCCTTCCGCCACTCTTACCGGGCCTTCCGTCCCACCGGGAGTCCCGATCGACGATCCGCCTCTTCTGGCATCTAGATAGAGACTGGCTCGAAGCCGGAAACGGGTTTGTGCCAGTCTCCTGTATGTAAACACAGAAGCGACGTCACAACGTCACTTCCAGTTTATTCGGCTGCCAATGGCGCCTTATTTTAAAAAAATATACAGTAATAAGAATCACAGTTTTTTTTAAACACAATGTAAAAATATAAAAATAAATAAGGAAAATATATATATTTTAAAGCGCCCCCGTTCCCGCGAGCTTGCGCAGCAAAGAAAACGTATACGGAAGTTGCGCCCGCATATGTAAACGGTGTTCAAATCACACATGTGAGGTATCGCCTTGATCATCAGAGCGAGAGCAATAATTCTAGCACTAGTCCTCCTCTGTAACTAACCTGGTAACCGTAAAAAAAGCGTCACCTATCGAGATTTTTAGGTACCGTAGTTTGTTGCCATTCCACGAGTCCGTGCAATTTTAAAGTGTGACATGTTTGGTATCTATTTAATCTGTGTAACATCATCCTTCATATTATACAAAAAAAATGGGCTAACTTTACTGTTTTTTTTTTTTTTATTCAGGAAAATGTATTTTTCCCCAAAAAGTTGCGTTTAAAACACCGCTGCACAAATACAGTGTGACATAAAATATTGCAGCAATCGCCATTTTATTCTCTAGATTCTCTGCTAAAAAATAGTAATTTTCGAGCAAAAAGGAGGGATTTTAACTTGTAAACACCAAATGTCAGAAATAGGCTTAGGCATGAAAGGGATAAGAGCACCTTACATTAGATAGGTAGGAATTGGCATCTAATAATCCTAAAGTTGCGCAAGCATGGACCCACCGTCTTTAGGATTATTAGATGCCTGTTTTTACCCACCAAATGTGAGTTGCTCTTATACTCATTGTTTTAATAAATTCTTATACAGTCTACACTCTGATGTATCTTTGCTTTTTTTACTTTACATAGGGTGCTTGGAGATTGCTTCTGCTTCCAAAAAGGCCTGTCTTGAACTACTGACCTATACAGATCCTACCTCCTTGTTCTTGGATGGCCTACTTCTCCACCTACACAGTTCACCCTATGGCATTTCGCTGTGATACTATAGGTGGCATAGACTTATCAAAACAACAATTTATTGCGCCATATTGCTAGGGCCGCCATCAGGGGGGTACAGGCATTACACCTGTAAGGGGCCCGATGGTCCCCAGTGGCCCGGCTGGTCCCCTCCCAATTTTTTTTTTGCATTACACCTGTAAGGGGGCCAATGGTCCCCAGGGCCCATTACAGGCCCGGCTGGCCCCCCCTCCCTTTTTTGTGCATTACACCTGTAAGGGGCCTGCCTGTAGGTCCCCAATCCCCAGCCCCCCTCCCGCTTATTATATCGCATCAGGAGAGAAGAGTTTTTTTTCCCGTCAGCACACCACCCCCCTTGGTTCTCTGCTCCAGGACGGCCCTGTCTAAAGCTGTGTAAGGGGCCCCAAAATTTGTGATGGCTGCCCTGCATATTTTTATCAGACACCAATAAGTTCGGGCTGAAGTATGAGGGACCTTCAATTTCTAGTAATTGAAATTTGCATCTCAATACTTTTGTTTTAGTGCAGTACTAGAGTTAACAAGCTGACAGGTATTTTCAAACACATCAGCCCTTATTTTATATAACAGTATTTTCAAGTTAGCTTATTGCACAACTTGCTAGAAGTTCCTTAGGGGACCAATTATTATTGTGCATATAAGAAACAAATAACTGTTTTGATGCTAAAAGTGAAAATATTGCGTTAGACCGCCAAGCTTCAACCAGCAGCTAGCACGACAAGCAGACAATGTTGCAGTAAAGAATGAGGTAAAAATAGTGCAGCGCTTGCGATGTAAAATGTACAGGGACCTTGTAATAGGTCCTAACTGCACAAAATCAACAAAGTGAACAACGTGAAGCTGTAATTAAAAATATATGAATATTAAAATATAAATGAAGTGATGGCTATAAAGTTCATATGTGAAATAAAACAAAATGAACTAAATGGTAAGTCCACACATCCCTTATTGGGGCATCTATGGGATGTTCATATCTTACACTCGCCCTGTACACACGATCAGTCCATCCGATGAAAACGGTCTGATAGACCGTTTTCATCGGTCAACCGATGAAGCTGACTGATGGTAGTCGTGCCTACACACCATCGGGTAAAAAAACGATCGCGTCAGAACGCGGTGACGTAAAACACAACGACGTGCTGAAAAAAACGAAGTTCAATGCTTCCAAGCATGCATCGACTTGATTCTGAGAATGTGTGGATTTTTAACCGATGGTCGTGCCTACTAACGATCGTTTTTTTTTCTATCAGTTAGGAATCCATCGGTTAAATTTAAAACAAGTTGGCTTTTTTTTAACCGATGGATAAATAACCAATGGCTCCCACACACGATCGGTTTGGACCGATGAAAACGGTCCATCAGACCATTCTCATCGGTTTAACCGATCGTGTGTACGCGGCCTTAGATGTCCAAATTATGTGAAATACTAGTAAACAAGTGAAAGTGAATAATCCACCACCGATAAGGTAAAGGTTTACCAGATGGTTTGAACTCAAAAAGACACACGTCCTATGAGTCAAACGTGCATGCATTGGCAGACGCCAGAAAACGGGAACATCAACTCTGGAGGCCTTTTAATGAAAGAGGCAAATACACCAACGGTCATTGGGATAGTACTCTTCGTAGAAGGTACAGTAAAACCTTGGTTTGAGAGTAACTTGGTTTGAGAGTGTTTTGCAAGACAAGCAATATTTTTTAATACATTTTGACTTGATATACAAGCGATGTCTTGATATAAGAGTAGTGTCATGTCACAACTGAGTATAAAATAGAAGAGAGGCGCCTCTAAGTGTAGCAATATGGTTACATTTAATAAAGGTACAACATTTAGAAACTCACATGGTTGATTAAAAGAGGCACATCTAAGTATGCAGGCATCCATGGTAAAGCTGTCCACATAGACCATCCTCTGCACCACCATTGATGTCGTGCCTTCCACAAACGGTTCAAGTCTCACTTTTAGATCGCTCTACTGCAGGGTAGTCTTCCCGGTCATGATTGCAGACTGACAGCAGTGAGAGCCAGCAGTGAGGAGGATGGTCTATGTGGACAGCTTTACCCCGGATGCTTGCATACTTAGATGTGCCTAATCATCAACCATGTGAGTTGCTAAATGTTGTACCTTCATTAAATGTAACCATACAGCTACACTTAGACCCCTTTCACTGGAGCGGTTTGCAGGCGCTATTGCGCTAAAAATAGTGCTTGCAAACCGACCCTAAACAGCTGCTGCAGTTTCTCCAGTGTAAAAGCCAGCTCTTTCATTGTTCCCGCCCATTGAAATCAATGGGACAGCGCAGCTATACCGGCGGCAATGCGCCTATGCAGAGACGCATTGTGGGCGGTTTTAACCCTTTTTTGGCCCCTTGCGGGGGTAAAACCACCCCGCTAGCGGGCAAATAGTGCCGCAAAATTAGCGGTAAAGCGCTGCTAAAAAAAGCACGCTTTACAGACATCGCACCTCCCACCCCAGTGTGAAAAAGGCCCTAGAGGCACCTCTCTTCTCTTTTATACTCTGTAGCTCCTGCTGGATTTTGCTTCTAATCCTCTTGTGGAGGCTTCCATTTGTGGATGGACATTTTATGGTTACACAATTTATCACATTGCTATAATCTTTTTATATAGACTGAAGGACTTATGAATAAATGGTTGTGGAACTAATCATTTGAGTTTCCATTATTTCTTATAGGGAAAATTTGCTTTGATATACAAGTGCTTTGGATTACAAGCATGCTTCCGGAACGAATTATGCTCGCAATCCAAGGTTTTACTGCATTTCATATGAAGAAAAGGACAGGTTCTCCCATGTCTGTTCCCTTGTAAGCCGGAGCTGAAGTGACAGTGACACGTTCCACACAATTCCCTGTATACTTTAAATCACAAGCGCTGCACTATTTTTACCTCATTGTTTTGATGATAGAAGGTTCTTAGAGGACCAATGATTATTGTGCACATAAAGTCCAGCTATACATTAATCAAAATTTGGCTTGTTCAGCAGAGACAGGCTAAGATTTCGATCCATCTGTGGGCAGGCTGATTGTGCCCAAGTTGATCCAATGAGCGACTTGAGTACAACCAGCCTTTTGTGTAAGGTTGCTGGTTCAACTAGACCCGGGCTTTAAGGACAATCTGGATGTATGGAGGCTCCCCAATGCATTGGGCCAGTGAAAACATCCACACAGAGATATGGTATGTCCAAACTAGACTTTATTTCTTCTGCATACTTGTTCATAATCAAATTATACAATAAAGGAACGCCCTTGTCTCAGCCAATCATATTTAAGTAATTAGGTTATACTAGTAATATTCGTCACAATTATACACCGTGTGTAAAATATAGCAATCTGTCTTCTGGGTGCCTGACTAAACCTGGTTTCTACTGCAGCTTATCTAATGTTACTGTTCTATGCCCAGTACATAAAAACATTCAGCCAAGGTTGTTTATTAGCTTTTGTGTAACTAATCCTGAAAGCTCAAGGATACATCTTCATACAAGCATTAATCACTATGGGGGAACTCTAGCAAGCCTTGATATTATGGAGGAACTCTAGCAAGCCTTGATATTATGGAGGAACTCTAGCAAGCTTTATGATGCATTGATATTATGGGGGAACTCCAGCCTTTCATTTTGGATCTCTCACATGTGATTACTGCCAGCGGCTATAGTACCCCCGCCAGAAGAACACAATAGCGCTTTAGGAGGCATTTACTCCTCAACACTGTGTTGTTGGGGAATCAAGCACCCATGGTGAAAGGAAAGAAAAATTTAATAATGTATGAGATGCTTAGCAAGCATGTCATATTTTTGTAAGTATACTTTCACTGATTACTTTAACCTAAAATAATAAAAAACACTTTTTTTAATTCTCGGTAATTACAACAGCATTACCTTTAAGTCTGCTGATAAAGTTTTGATTGCAGTAATGTTTGTACCAATTATTATCATTAAATTGTAATGGCGGTTAGATTATGGCTCTATTTTGCATGACAGCAAATGAAATAATAATAAATGTGTTACTGTTTATTGCAAAAAAAAGCAGACAACACACAACAAAAATGGTATATAATAGAAGCCAACATTTTATTTTCTACTCAATGTCACTGTCCTTCAGCTGCTGAGAGAAAGCACAGGTAATTGCATACAATTTATTTTTAAGTACCAGACTAATACAAGCATAACATTTTAGATTTAGAAGTATTGGTGCATCTGTAATTGCAAATCACAGTAACTTTGTCTACTGTCTGTGACAGGAAGTGTATTGCATTTAACATAGAATGCAGTGGGGCTGATTTACAAAAGACAAATAGACTTTACAAGTGCAGTTGCCCTAGAGCTCTCCCAGGGGGGGGGGGGAGATCTGCTGTCTTCCATCATTCAATTAATTCAATTCAATGCTGTTATTTTTTCTTGCATATGATTGGGTATTCTTTGCAATGTGAAGTCTATTTTCCTTCAGTAAATGTATAATTCGCTGACAAGTATGTACAAAATGAATAGAATCGTCCATTTTACTATAGCTGGGAGTTAAAGCGATACTAAAGTCTCTGTTTTTTGTTAAAAATAACAATCATGTTATACGTACCTGTTCAGTGCAGTGGGTCAGATCCTCTTCTTCTCGGGTCCCTCGCTGGTGCTCCTGGCCCCTCCCTCTTGTTGAGTGCCCCCACCAAAAGACGCTTGCTATGGGGGCACCCGAGCCGAGTCACAGCTCCCTGTGTCCATGGAGCCGGCCCCACCCCCTCTCTCTCCTTATTGGCTCAATGCCTTTGATTGACAGCAATGGCGCCACACTGTCATCTCAGCCAATGAGGAGGGAGAGTCCCGGGCAGCCGAGACACTCCTGCGACATCGCTGGATCGAGATGGGCTCAGGTAAGTATTTGGGGGCTACTGCCCACAGAAGGCTTTTTATCTTAATGAATAGAATGCATTTTCAGCCAACAAACACAAACGTAGTGACGTAATAGACGTACTACATGTTTTTTGAGCTCTTTAGCGCCACCCTTTGGGCAACTTCTGCTAATGTTGTCTTATTATTAGCATTGCTTCGAAGTATGTGTGTTTGTACTTTGGATTTTAGTCCGGCGGATTTGTGTACACAAGTTTGGATGATCTGACTTACCACATTTGTTGTCGGACAATTTGAGAGCATAGCTATCCAACATTTGTTGTCGGAAATTCCAGCAACAATTGTCCGATGGAGCATACAGACGGATTGTCCGACAAAACACGTCCGTCGGACAATTGTTGTCGGAATATCCGATCGTGTGTGCAAGGCTTAAAATTTATAAGCCTGCCATCCAACATTTGTTGGTGGAAAGTCTGCCAACAATTGTCTGACGGAGCGTACCAATGGTCAGATTTTATGCAAACAGTCTATCATCACACAATTCCCATCGGAAAATTGTGTGTACGAGGCTTAAAGGGTCACTAAAGGATTTTTTTTTTTTTGCTGAAATGACTGTTTACAGGGTATAGAGACATAATAGTTAACTGATTCCTTTTAAAAATTATTAAAAATAGATAAAACCAATCATATAATGTACCTGCAGTTTAGTTTAGTTTTTGCTGTTGTTTCCTGGTTCTCCGATGTACAGAGACAAAGAGCCAATAGAGGGCAGTGATGCTTTGTAAAACAAAACTGGATTGGTGCTGACACACAGTAATCACACCTCCTTGATTAGTCACCACAGTGAGAAATCTCCCAGTACTGTGGTGATCAGGAAACAGACAACCAGGAAGTGTCCAGAACAGAGAGGAATTACAGCAACATCAGAGCAAAAATGAACAATGAGGACATGAAACCAGGACTGCAGTAAGGTAAAAGAAGCTATTTAGCTAAAAAAATGTTTTCCTTTAGTGACCCTTTAAGTATATGTTTTAATCCTCGTACACACGTCCTGTTTTCCCGACGGGAAAACTGCGAGAAGAGCTTTTGGCAAGGAATCCCACCATGTGTATGTTCCTCTCAGTTTTTCAGACGGGAAAACTGCTCAAAAACCGCCGGACAAAAAAACAGTTCTCTTTTTTCCCACCAGTAAAACCGGCGTACTTTTGCCCGGTGGTTTTTGGCAGTTTTCCTATGGGAAAAACTGCAATGGAGCATACACACAGCCGGGATTCCCAACCAAAGCTCCATCACAGTTTTCCTGTCGGGAAAACCATCCATGTGTAGGGGGAAAGACTGACCGAGCAGGTTCTCAGCTTTCCCCTCGGGATTTCCGACGGGAACTTTTCCCTTCAGAAATCCCGCATGTGTGTACGGGGCATAAGTTTTTTTTTTCATATTTAAATCTTTTATTTTATTTTTCTTTTATGGTAAGGTTCACAGAAGGTTAACATATCTTATACAATGGATACATAATCATATAGTTCTTATCACTACACACTTATGATGGGCTAGCAAATAAACAGGTGGGGATTCAGAAACTTAAGAAGAATAAACCAAAAGCAGTACCTCCCCGGTCCTCTTGCTCTATTCCCAAGCCCGCCTGCCTTTTATCAGTAACTTCTTTTCCCGTTTCCTAGTACCACTGTATTGACCTCACACTTCTTCCTCCCCTCTGTTCCCTTGTCCATTCCTATACCCCACCTAACCCCCCCTTAAACCTAGAATCAACATAATCCTCAACAAAACAACAACCAAAAAAAAAAAGAGAAAACCCCGCCAACCCCCTCCCCTCCTCTCCCTCCCCTACCTCGCCGGGGACGGACGGATCCTCCCTTACTTCAACCCTTCGGCCTCTCCCTTTTCACTTCTACCCAAAAAGGAATCTTCTCTCCCCTATCTATTCCACCAGTAATCTCTTCCCCTCTTCCGTACTCATAAACTGATTCCAACCTGTCCAAGTTTCTACATACTGTTCCCTTTTGTTCCGGGCTGAGAGGATCAGGTCTTCTATAGCTCCAGTCTCTCTCACTCTATTGAGCCATCTCGCAATAGAGGGTGATCTACTGTCTCTCCATTGTAATGTTATTCCATTTCTGGCAGTATTTATCATGTGACATATCACCATCTTTTTGTACTCTCGCACTGGGATTTGTGAGCAATGGAGCAGAAAAAAAGCTGGATCCTCCTGAATCTGGTGCTCCGTAAATTTTTGAACAATTCTCTGGACTTCCTTCCAGTAATCTCTTACTTTTGCACAGGACCAAAATATATGCAGCAAAGTTCCCTGCTCCACACCACATCTCCAACAATACTCTGAGTAGCCTTTAAAAAAATTATGTAACCTTACTGGTGTATAATACCATTGGAACAATAATTTATAATTGGATTCCTGTATTCGCGTAGATATTGAGGAGTTTAGTGCTAAGTGAATTATGTGTTTACGTTGAGTCTGTGAGAAATTTCTCCCCAGATCTCTTTCCCATTTCCCCAGTCCCGGCAACTCAAAATCCTCCTGAGGGGAATTCAATAGTCTATACATCTTTGAGCTCACTCTTTGTATTGGTTCCTCCTCGTCGCAGTATTGTTCAAATTTTGTTAGTTGTCGCCGAAAATTAGATGGTTGTCCCAGGGATCTTAAAAAGTTGCTTATTTGAAATGCTTGCCAAAAGGATAACTCATAATTCCCTCCTCTCTTTGTTAGGGCCTCCAATGATGGCCACATACCAGTTTGCAGAAAATGTGATACCTGTACTTTACCCCTTTGTTTTAATTTATTAAAAACTGCTCCTGCTGTACCTGGTATGAAGCCTGGGTTCCCTAATATAGGGAACAGGGGAGAACACTTCGATGAGAATTTTGGATTTTTACATATTTTAGCTGCGATTGACAACGTTGGGCCAATTATGGGATGTTTCTTCATCTTACTTGGCAATAACTTATAACACCAAGGGGCTCTACTTAGTGTTATTGGACAGGTCTGCTGTTCTACCTCAACCCACCTTTTATAGTGTCCGTTTCTACACCAGTCTATCAATCTCGTCAAATGTGCCGCTTGATAATATTTGGCAATATCCGGGACTGCCATCCCCCCAAAACACTTGGGTAACCTCATCACCTCTTTCTTAATTCTTGCCTTTTTCCCTGCCCAGATGAATTTCATCAGGAGGGCACTAATTTGCCGTAGGAAGGCCGATGGTATCAATATCGGCAGTGTTTGAAACAAATACGTAATCTTTGGCAAGATGCTCATCTTGACTATATTATTTCTGCCGAACCATGAATGTAGTCCATGTTGCCATTTATATTGTACCAACATACAGAGGCGTATCTAGTGAAAATAGCGCCTATGGCAAGCACTGAGACTGCGCCCCTGTCGAAACATAAGAAACCCATCTTTCAGATAACCTTAACAAAAAAAAAAAAACTTGTGGGGCCAGATCCACGTAGGGCGGCATATTTTTAGGCAGGCATAGCGTATCGAAGTTACGCTACGCCGCCGCTACTTTGAGAGGCAAGTGCTGTATTCACAAAGCACTTGCCTCTAAAGTTACGGCGGCGTATCGTAAATCTCCCGGCGTAAGGGCGCGGAATTTAAATAATGAACAGGGGGGTGTGTTTTATGTAAAATAAGCTTGACCCCACGTAAATGACACTTTTTTCGTACGGCGCATGCTCAGTATCACGTCGGATTTTCAAATAAAATTACGCCCGCTCAATGCCTAGACGACGTGAACGAAATTTACGCAAAGCCCTATTCGCGAACGTTTTACGCAAACTACGTACACAACGGAAAATTCTACGCTGGCCTGACGTCCATACTTAACATTGCGTACGCCTCATAGAGCAGGGGTAACGTTACGCCGGAAAAAGCCCTATGTAAATGGCGTAAAAAAATGCGCCGGGCGGACGTACGTTTGTGGATTGGCGTATCTAGCTAATTTGCATACTCAACGCGGAAATCGACGGAAGCGCCACCTAGCAACCAGCTGAAATATACAACTAAGATCCGACGGCGTACTAAGACGTATGTCAGTCGGATTTAGCCCAGCTTCAGGCGTATCTTGTTTTGTGGATACAAAACAAAGATACGCCGGAGCAACCTAGAAGTTACGCGGCGTATCAATAGATACGCCAGCGTAACTGCTTTGTGGATCCGGGCCGTGATATTTATCATCCCTTCTGATACCTTTGGTAGTGACATAGCTTCTTTTTGGAGAAATCTGGGGTTTATTAGACCTCTGATCCCTCCTCTGCCCTCCAAGGCCAGGTAAATGCAGAACCAATACTGGAAGTGATGAAATCTTCATCACTTAAGGCCTCAGTTTTCACAGAGGAGAGGGAGAAACTGATGTTCCACCTTCTTCTTTGTGCACTTCCAATCCGACCAGATGGAATGGGAGAGCCTGGGAGAACAGGGGAGGGCTGTGGCTGAACGCAGCAGGGATCGCGCTGCCATTGTCCATTAGCAAATGTGCTGAAAAGGAGATCATGCCTATGCTCGGGAGGAGAGAAGAAGAGACCCTGGTGCCCAGCCACTCATATGTGCCCCCTTCATATGGCGCCCATGGCACTTGTCATGGCTGCCATACCCTAGATACGCCACTGCCAACATATCAATAATTTACAAATACATGAAGATATTATATGGGACTATCACGGTACTTAAAAATTCGAGTCATGCCTCATACACACACTCGGTTTACTAGGCAAGAAACAGCAAGAAAACTGCTGGCAGAGCTTTCTTGCCGAGTATACCGAGCGTGTGTACGAGGCTTTCAGGTTTCTCGACAAGAAAAATAGAGAACATGTTCTCTATTTTTCTCGTCGTGAGATTCTTTGCAGTTTTCCTGCCGAGAAACCCGAGAGTGTGTATACTTACCTGTCGCAGCGGAAACCCGCACATGCTCGAAATGACTTTGACGCATGCGCGGTAGCTTCCTAGGCATAGGTAGGGAGCAGCAAGATGGCTGCGACAGCATCGAATGTGATGACCGCATGCTCGTCGTACGCGATGATGTCACCATGTTCTTGCCTTTCTTTTTTTTTTTTTTTTTTTTTTTTTTTTTTTTTTTTTCTTTCTGTCTTTTTCTTTTTCTTTTTTTTTTTTTTGACCACCTCAGCTTATTTCCAATATACTAGAGACCCGCTCATGATCCGGTGCTTCTTGCGTCTCTATTTGCGGTTTGCATCATGTGTGGTATATATTCTGTTCACTATCTTTTTTTTTTTTTTTTTTTTTTTTTAATATATTTTTATTTATTTTTTATATTTTCACCCACCCTCCCTCCCCTCATGGCTCCCAGGGGTCCCCTGCCCGTCCCATGAGTACGATCAATGAAAAAGAAAAAAGAAAAAATCGCACAAAAAATAAAAATTAATAAGGAAAACAACAATAAGTAAGATATTATGTAATAGGGTTGGGAAGAAGACTTATCCTCTTCTGTTCGGGTGAGGGTAGGAAATGGGGGAAAATAGGTCAGATGTAAATAGGAGAGATGCGGGGAAGAAAAGGAACATATTGTCTCGCATTAAAATGAGAGAGAAAGGGGAGAATTGGCGAACTCCCCGCTTAGTCAGACCCTTACTCTCTCCGCATAGCTCCATGTTTTTTTATATTCCTTCCATTTTCCCCATTTCTCCCTATGTTCGCTATTCTTCTCCAAATAGCCATCCCTCAACTCCTCTAGTCTATATGTTTCCTCCACCGCGTCTATCCAACTCCAAATATGTGGGCTTTCCGTCTCCTGCCACTTCTTAGGGATAAGTCTCTTGGCCGCGTTTAAAAGGTGGGGGAGTAGGGACTGCTTGTATTTTTTTACGCCTTCTTGGCTGCAATGAAAGAGGACGGCCCATGGGTCTTTCTTGATCTCCTCTCCCGTGATAATCTTTATTTGGCTCAATATTATGTCCCAATACGTTTGGATTTTAGGGCAATGCCACCATATATGGGCCATCGTACCTCTTTCTAGGCAGCCCCTCCAGCAGTCTGCGGTATAACCTTCTTTAAATTTGTTTACTTTGTCAGGGGTAATGTACCATCCTGAGAGGCACTTATAATTTACTTCAGCTGTTCGTGTATCTATCGCAGAAGTGTGAGTTAATTGAATAATCCTTGAAACAGTGTTAGTCCCCCTCGTGACCCCTAACTCTCTTTCCCATTTTTCTATAAAAGGTGCTTCACCCCGTGTTCCCAATTTAACCAGTAACCCGTATAATTTAGTGATTGTGCCCCTAGAATTTGTAGATTTACAAATTTTCTCAAGTGAAGTCAGCTCCGCCTCCGTCCGTAATGGGCGGGGGAGGTGCCGTACAAAGTGAGTCAACTGGAAATAATGCCACTTATCCAGATTCCAATAGTCCGTTTTGGCTTTCAAATCTCCATAGGTCATTATCTCTCCATTTTTTATGATATCACCCAAGTGCACTGTGTCTCTCCTAATCCAGTTCCCTCCTATTTTTTTTTCCCCCGGTGGGAAATAAGAGTTTTCTTTTAGATTCATTAATGGGGAATTGAATTTCCCTTCTAATTGTGCCTGTGTCCTATCCCACATTCTTAAAGTGTCTCGTGTAATATCGTGTGTTTTGTGATTTAGTGCTCTATGTTGTGCAGGGATCCAAATAATATTATTCAGGTACTTGTTTGTTAGCGCCTTCTCTATTTGTACCCACCTTTTATCTATCCTATCCCTAGCCCACTCTACCGCCCGCGATAAGACCGCCGCCTTGTAATAACTTTTAATATCCGGGACTGCCAGGCCGCCAAGTGGCTTGCCCTGTTTTATTATGGAGAGGGATAGTCTATGCTTTTTATTTTTCCAAACATAATTTAGTAGCAGGGTGTTAAGGATCCTCAAAAATTGCTGGGGAAGAGCAATTGGGAGTAGTAAGAATTTGTATAGAATCTTGGGGACTACTACCATCTTCAACAAATTTATGCGTCCGAACCATGATATGGGTTTATTTATCGTTTTTTTAAGTTCATTCTTGATCTCGTTTAATAAGGGAATATAGTTTATTTTGTACATCTTCTGTATTGTATTGGCAAGTTTTATTCCTAGGTACTTGAGTTCTTTGGTCCAGGGGAACGCGCATACCTCCTTAACCAAATTTACCTCTCTCTTATTTAAATTAATATTCAAGATCTCTGATTTGGTTACGTTAATTTTGAAGTTGGAGATAGCGCCGTATTGTTGCAACACTCTAGAGAGCTTGGGGATGGATTTAACTGGGTTGGTTACATAAAATAATATATCGTCGGCAAAGGCCGATAGTTTATGTTCCTCTCCTTCCACTCTCACTCCGTTGATGTCCGGATCGTTACGAATGGTAGCCAGCAACGGCTCTAGGGATAGGATAAAGAGGAGGGGAGATAATGGACACCCCTGCCTCGTCCCGTTTTTCATCTCTAAAGGTTCCGATAGAGAGCCATTGATTTTTATTTGTGCGGTTGGATGATGATATAATGTTTTAATCCAGCTAGACATCCTACTTCCTATTCCCATCACAGTGAGGGTTTCCATCATGAGCCCCCAGTCTACCCTGTCGAATGCTTTTTCGGCATCGACTGACAGGAATAGACCTGGGGGCTCATTCTGCCTTATGGTCTGAAGCAAAAGGATTGCCCTTAGGCTATTATCTTTGCCCTCTCTGTTGGGGACAAAGCCTACCTGGTCGGGATGCACCAAAAAGGGCATAACCCCCTTCAGGCGGCCCGCCAGAATTTTTGCAAAGAGTTTAATATCTGTATTTAACAGAGAAATGGGTCTATATCCCGAACAGAGAGAGCTATCCTTGCCTTCCTTCAATATTATTGCAACCACTGCCGCTGTAGCTCCCCTACTAGTTTCAAATTCCGACCCTAGTCCGTTAAAATATTTACACAGCCTCGGTATCAGAATGTTACTGAATCTCTTGTAATAAAAGGTGGAAAACCCATCCGGCCCCGGACTCTTACCACCAGTAGTGGAATTTATGGCCCTTTTTATTTCTTCCTCGGTTATGGGGCGGTCGATGGTAAGGCTTTCCATCTCCTCTAGTCTAGGAAGTCCTGCATTATCAAGGAACACACGGGTCTCAACCTCCCTTTCCCCTTCCTGTCGTCCTGGATGTTTTATAGTGTATAGGTCCTCATAATATTTTTTAAATGTATACGCAATGTCGCTGGTTGCATAAACCAATTTCCCATTTTTACCTTTAATTTTCTCGATAAAATTCCTAGCTTTCTTTTTTTGGGCCATTTTAGCTAAGAGTTTACTTGGTTTATTTCCCCATATATATCTCTCTTTGGATATACAGTTTAGTTTATACCTTGCTTCTTGTTCCATGATCTCTTTAAGTGCGTCTCTTTTTAAAATTAGTTTATGGTAAGTCTCTTTAAGTCTCTGCGCTTTATGTTCGCGTTCTAGGGTCTCTATCTCTTTCCTCAGGATAATAATTTTGCTTTTTCTTTCGTTTTTTTTTTTTGCGTCCTCAGCGATTAAAATCCCTCTAATGTACGCTTTGTGCGTCTCCCACAGGGTTGCACTGGTAATACCCTCTGTATCATTCCTGAGGAAAAATTGTTTTAATTCTGCCTCCACCCTGCTTCCCCCACCTTCATCGTGGATCAGGCTATCATCCAGGCGCCACATCGGCCGCTGTCTCTTTTGTATGGCTAATGTGATTTTCATAGAGACAGGGGCATGGTCTGATACGGTCATAATTCCGATCTCTGTCTCCACGATAGAGTCTATCAGCCTGTGGTCCGCCAGGATGTAGTCAATCCGGGAGTACGTCCCGTGGGGGGGGGAGTAAAACGTGTAATTATGTTCATTTGGATGATTAATCCGCCAAACATCCACTAGTTGGCGTTCCTGTAGCTTATGTTTAATTCTCTGTAAATGCACATTCTTAGTCTCCCTCCCACGAGACGTACTATCATCTGTTGGGTTCAAAACAAAATTTAAATCGCCCATCAGGATTATAAGACCCTCGGCGAAGTTGTTTAATTTTCCTAAGATTTTGTTTAAATATTGAGTTGGGCGTACGTTTGGGGCATATATGTTAGCTAATGTGTACATAATATTGTCAATCCTTATTTTAAGAAACAGGAATCTCCCTTCAGGGTCAGTCATCCTTGCCTCCAAGGTAAACCCAAATCCTCTTATGAACCCAATTGCTACTCCCCTTGCGCGTTTCGAGATGGAGTCACCGTAGAACCAAATAGGGTATGCCGGGGAGTAGAGCTTGACGTTAGCATCCAAGGTCAAATGGGTTTCCTGGATAAAAACTACATCCGCTCTAAGTTGTTCGATCTCTGCTAAGACCTTTAATCTTTTACCTACTGAATTTAAGCCCTTTACATTATAGGATAAAAATTTTACTTCTGTCATTTCCAATAACTAAGTCACCTCCTTGTACATACAGGACTTTACAGGCAGACCCCGGGAGCCATGATCCCCTTCCCACCCCCCTCTCCTTCCCACCCCCCCTTCCCACCTCCTCCCCCCCACCCAAACCACCCGCATCCCCCCCCACCTAGGCCTAAACATCGCCTCTGAACCGTAGGGATCCTCGATCTCCCCTACCCGTCGGTTCTCATGGATAAGGTGGGGCCTCCCAAACGTCCCGCCCTCCCATTTTCCCCTCGAGATATTCTTCTGGGGGTTGATCTTACATGGGTAGGGTACGGACCTGGCCTCCTTGCTCCCCCTCCCTCCCCCTTACCCCCCCTTCCCCCCTAGTCATCCTAGCTCAACCCTCGTCTAACCACTTGAGGAGGCGGTCTGTGTCGAGTGACTATTCAACCCAACCTGGGATCTCCAACACGGGCATGTCCAATTTGCGACAGAACCCTATCAAGTCCTCAGGGAATATCAACTTTGCCGAGATACCCTCTTTGTGGCCGATCAGACATGCCGGGAAGCCCCATTGATACTTGATATTAAGCTGGCGCATCTGCTCCAGGAGAGGTTTGAGGAACCTTCTCCTGGCCAGAGTCTCCCAGGCCAAGTCTGTGAAAATCTGAATCTCAGTCCCATCATAACATAGGGGGGCCTTTCTCCTCAGTTTTGTCCAGATCTCATCTTTGTCTTCAAAATATCTGAACCTCACAATAATGTCCCTGGGCCATCTGCCTCCTCCCTCTCTCATCTTTCCTACACGATGTACCCGTTCGATTTTGAGGGGGCCCTCCGTTCCCACCGTGCCCTTATCTAAGAGGGGGAGAAATAGGTCGTTAAGAATTTTTCTCAGGTCTTCCCCTTTCTCCTCCTTGATAGATCGCACCCTTAAATTTTGTCTTCTGTTACGGTTCTCTTGGTCCTCTAATCGGTATTGTAACCACCTCTGATTTTGTTTCATCGTCTGATGTTGAATTTTTAGTTCGTTTAGTTCTAGGTCCTGTTTTTCCATTTTTTTCTCCACTTCCTCAACCCGTTCCAACATATGAAATAAATCCTTTCTTAGTGCGCTAATTTCTTCTCTTATCGCAATTTCCACTCTCCTTAACATCCCATCCAGTTCCCCCTTTGTGGGGATATGAGTGTCCAGTCTGGAGTCGTCCATTTGACTAACCTCCTGTTCACTTTCAATTGAGGTATCCGTAATAGGGGTAACTGCCCCCCCTACACCCTTTTTGGTTGTACCAGTTTTTTCTGCTTTTTTTGACAGGCCTGGGCTCTTGGAGCTCCCCTCGGAGGTCATATAGTGTCTAATCGTACTGGTGGGGGGGTTGTCTTTAGGGATTTTAGGGGCGGCCCCCCTTGTGGATTTATTCATGTTGTATTTCTTAGTCCCTCTGATACGTTTCCCCAGTTTGAGCAACAGATGGTCGCCTCCTCGCCCCCCTTTTTTTTTTTTTTTTTTAAGGCGGTGGTTTTTTATTTATTTATTTAAAAAGGGAGGATAATACCAAGCAACCTTAACTCACCTTCTGAAAATTTTACACTGATGTTCTAGGGGGTCAAGGGGTCGTCTCCTGCCACTCAAGCTATGGGCAAGGGAGATCCCCCACGCACTATTTTGGGGATGTTTTACCCCCCACTGGGCCCGTGTAACAGACCAAATAATGCTCATACAGTGGACAAACGGTCAAATGGTGGAGATGGAAAGGGGAGACAAAAAGCAGGAAAAATAAATAATTAGGTAAATAAAATGACTCCAATGTTTCCGCCAGTGCTTCAGGTCCAGCCCACTGTGGTTTGACGATGTTTAGCGCAAAGAGGGATACAATGTCTCTGGGCGGCCGGTGCCCTTTCAACCACGCCCCCTTACCAGTATCCTCAGTATTTATAGGGTATTTTTGGGACACGGATTCACCGTCCGTGAATATTTAATTCATTTAATGCGTTCGGGAAACTGTATAATGGTTGCGGGTTGTGTCTTAATGGCAACTAGGCGGCTAGATGTCCCAGGGTGTTTAAAACAATATTGCACGGGTTAGTTCAAACTTGATATTGCACAGGTTAGTTCAAACTTAATGGAAACTTAATGGAAAACTAGGCGGCTAGATGTCCCAAGTTGTTTAAGACAACATTGCACATGTTAGTTCAAACTGAGACCAAGGCTAATTTCACTAATTAAGCAGTGGTATGCTTGACTGTCTTACCACATCCTTCTGCTGTCAGGTCACGATCCCGGGTTCAACACACAGATTCACCGCCCTAGTCCCATAACATCTTAATGAGAGAGGAACAAGGAAAGAGTTGACATTACCTGGTAGGCGATTTTTTTTTTTTTTCCTGCTCCTCAGCTTGGGGGTAAGAATAACGGATATCACGGCAGGCAGAGGGGGTGGGTGGCGGCTGCTATGTGTACCAGCCGATGGCGGCGTCCGTGCCCTCCTCTGCACTGTACCGTGCCTACCTTCTCCTCGGGGGGGCAGGTGTTTGGGGGAGGCTGGTTTCCTGGAGAGCAGCGTGGAGCGGTGTGTCAGGCGTGTCAGGCGTCCAGCGTGCTTGACCTCTAACAGCTCCGCAGACTCCCGCTCTGCATCGTAGCTGCTGCCGCTGGGACGCCGTCGGATCTTCCTCCTTCCTCCATCCGTCTCCCACGCTCAGCTCAGCTCAGGCCCGTCACATGGGATGCCCCTCCCTCAGACGTGCGTGCTTACGTGCACCACGTCATCTCCCCCACATCCACTGGGGCTGTCATCTATCTGATGTTCTTGCCTTTCAAGAGAACCTCAGTTCTGTACACTCGGGCGGCAAGAGATTCAAAAACAAGGGTTTTTTCCTGACGAGATTCTGGCCCGTGTGTACAGGGCGTCAGTGTCATTTATTAGTGTAAAATGTCATTTTACTTAGGATTTAAAATTGGTAAGTTTAAATATAAACATGCTGTTTCTTTAGACCGATAAAGGATGATTTCTGCGTGCGCAAATTACGCCTATCCTTCATCGGTTGGCATACCATTAGAGTACACCTTCTTTGCTGAAGGTCAGTGCTAGACTGTTGAAACTGTCCTTGGTTTATCAGGCCTTGGAGATCATTATATACCCAAAGAGAATAAAAATGAAAAATATGAGTTGATATATTAATATATTTTATATTTATGGTCCATTTGCAATGATGATAATTATCTTTTATATTTCAGTATTACAGTAGGATCATCCTCGGTGTAGAGTGAAGAAGTAGATCTCCACACCTGAATTATGTTGTTATTGTAAATTACCTAGCGATTTAGAAAATAACTTACCGAGGTACTGAGAACTCTGTAGTATCAAGCACTTTGCAAACCTGACATTTATCAGAAATGACACCTTGTTTCGGATATTGCACCTGGAAAATAGTGTGCTTTTTTTCTCAAGGCTTGTTTATGTGTCACCATATATAATATTACATTGCACTTCTCGGTGATAAATGTGTTGGAACATCAAAAATGATAGATACCAATGATAAATAAATCCTTCTTCTTAAGATAGTAGGTATCAGCAAGAGTGCTTTTCAAATGGCATTCTTTTGGCATATGGATCATTTGATGAAAAAATAAAATAAAAAATAGAATGGCCAGCAGTAGAAAAAGTTTGATACAGCATACAGTAAAACCTTGGTTTGAGAGTAACTTGGTTTGAGAGCGTTTTGCAAGACAAGCAAAGTGTTTTAATACATTTTGCCTTGATATACAAGCGATATCTTGATATGAGAGTAGCGTCATGTCACAACTGAGTATAAAAGAGAAGAGAGGAGCCTCTAAGTGTAGCAACATGGTTACATTTAACCACTTAACCCCCGGACCATATTGCTGGTCAAAGACCAGAGCACTTTTTGTGATTCGGCACTGCGTCGCTTTAACTGACAATTGCGCAGTCGTGCGACGTGACTCCCAAACAAAATTGGCGTCCTTTTTTCAGCACAAATAGAGCTTTCTTTTGGTGGTATTTGATCACCTCTGCTGTTTTTAGTTTTTGCGCTATAAACAAAAATATAGCGTAAATTTTGAAAAAAAAAAATATTTTTTTAACTTTTTGCTATAATAAATATCCCCCAAAAATATATATAAAAAATGTTTTTTTCCTCAGTTTAGACCGATACGTATTCTTCTACATATTTTTCGTAAAAAAAATCGCAATAAGCGTTTATTGATTGGTTTGCGCAAACGTTATAGCATTTACAAAATAGGGGGTATTTTTATGTCATTTTTATTAATATTTATGCTTTACTAGTAATGTCGGCGATCAGCGATTTTTATCGGTACTGCGACATTATGGCGGACAATTCGGACACTTTTGACACATTTTTGGGACCATTGGCATGTTTATAGCGATCAGTGCTATAAAAATGAATTGGATTACTATAAAAATGCCACTGGCAGGGAAGGGGTTAACACTAGGGGGCGGGGAAGGGGTTAAGTATGTTCCCTGGGTTTGTTCTAACTGTGGGGGGGGTAGACTGACATGGGGAAATGACTGATCTTCTGTTCATACATTGTATGAACAGAAGATCAGCATTTCTCTCCCTGACAGGACCGGGAGCTGTGTGTTTACACACACAGCTCCCGGTCCTCGCTCTGTAACGAGCAATCACGGGTGCCCGGCAGCGATCATGCCCGCCGGGCACGCACACAGGAGTCGGGGGAGAGCGACAGCGCGCACTCTCCCCTAGTGGCCTGCAGGGGAGCCGACCTGCCACAGTAAAACGACGGCGGCTGGTCGGCAACCAGTTAATGAAGGTACAACATTTAGCAACTTATTGCTACACTTAGAGGTGCCTCTCTTCTCTTTTATACCCTGTAAAATGCTTTGATATACAAGTGCTTTGGATTACATGTTTCTGGGACGAATTATGCTCGCAAACCAAGGTTTTACCGTACATAATTTCTGTCCTGTATTTTTTAGTGCTCTCTAGCAACAAATTATAGACTGGGGGCATTTGAATGTATGGTCAAGCAAATAGGTGGTAACGGTGACAAAGACATTCCAGCATTTTGTAGGAGAGAGCAGAGTGTACAGTGTGACCAAAAGCAGTAACTTTTAAGCCTTGTACACACGATTGGATTATCTGACCGGAATTGTGTGATGCCAGGCTGTTGTCGGAAAATCTGACAACTGTTGCCGGATTTTCTGACGACCAATGTGTGATAGCATGCTTTAAAATTGTCCGCCAACAATTGTGTGTTGTCGGATTTTCCGATCGTGTGTACACAAGTTCGTCGGACAAAACTCCAAAGTACAAACACGCATGCTCAGAAGCAATGCGCACCATAACGCAACGTTAGCAGAAGTTGCCCAAAGGGTGGCTCTAAAGAGCTGAAAAAACACATTGTTTTGTGTTTGTTGGCTGACAATTCTTTGCTGTTTGTATGCAAGACAAGTTCATGGCCAACGCCCTTCGGACAAAAGTCCTATCCTTTGTCCACAAAAAATCAGATCGTGTGTGTGAGGCTTAAAGGGTTCGTAAAGGAATTTTTTATCTTAATAGCTTCCTTTAACTTAATGCAGTGCTGTTTTCATGTCCTCATTGTTCGTTTTTGCTCTCAAGTTGCTGTAATTCTTCTCCTATCTCCACACTTCCTGGTTGTCTGTTTCCTGATAACCACAGTACTGGGAGCTTTCTCTCTGTGGTCACTAATCAAGGAGGTGTGATTACTGTGTGTCTAAAACCCCACAGCACCAATCAGTTTCATTTTCCAAACCATCACTGCCCTGTATTGGCTCTGTGTCTCTGTACATCACAATAGAAGGAAACAACATGCAAAAACAAAACTAGAAACTGCAGGTACATTATATGATTGATTTTTATCTACTTGTAATCATTTTTAAAAGGAATCAGTTAACTATTATGTCTCTATACCCTGTAAACAGTCTTTTCAGCAAAAAAAAAAATGTTTTCCTTTACAACTCCTTTAAGTGTCTGTATGCTATTACTATAATGGTTGAGACAATGATCCAAACATTCCACGCCCAGACCTTTGTAGCCGCACAAATGTGGGCTGAATATACAGACATTTTTTTTTTTATTGAATATATTGGTTCAAAATTGTGTTTTTGGAGTACCCTTAATGCAAATGACCTCAATGTTAAATAAAACCAGTAAAAAAAAAGGATTAAATACACATTTCTAATAAATAAAGTGGACACAAACCCACTCTCATCCTTTCTAAACTACTGCCATAGTGGTTATCTTATGCATGTATCCTTACCTGTCAAATATCTCCCCTCTGTCTGTTATCAGCCCCGAAAAACTGCAGTTTCTGTGGGTGGGTCTGTTGTCCGGAGCTCGGTGGGTGGAGTTGTGATGTCAGTAGACTCCCCGCCCTCCTCTACACTCCCCTTGTCAGCATGCATTTTCTCCTGTGTATTTCTTACACTAAATTCTGCTATGATCACTAACATCCAGTCAAAACCCATAAAAGTAACCACATGTCTTCTCAGGCTCTGCATGAGATATGTAAATCACCTTACACTCACAGCAGGGGGGAAGAACAGACAAGGTTTTTTCTGTTTGTCTGTTTTATCTCACTGAAAAAACATAAGAGGATTTCTCAGAGCTGGATTAACTCTTTGTGGCAAGACTGGGCACAGATGATTTGAAATCTTATACTATACATTGTGCCAGCCAAACAAAAATAAAAACATTTCGGGGAAAGGGGAAATTTAGGCTGCTGCCAATTCCAGAATCTGTCCTGTAGGTCAGTCTGCGCGCCAGGGGTGCATTGAGACCCCTGGGCGGCAGTTAGCGCTAGAGGGGTTCTGGGGGATCCACCTCCTTTCAGCAGCCAATCAGGGGGTTTTTTCCCTCGTTGGGCATACTGGGAGGGGGATAAATCTGTGGCGGACACTTTTGGCGGGTTGTTCTTGCGGGGCCCGAGTTCCAGGTGCGGTACCCACCTTCAGTGTACGCGCATCCATGGGCCCCGCCACCGCGTCCTGCCATGCCGAGGTCATGCATCATGCACCTTAATTAGAGAGGGACCCCAGCGGCTTGCTGGGTCCCAAACTGTTGCTGAGAGGATCCCAAGCTAGGAGCTGTGCGGTGGGAATTGGCTCGAGGGAACCTAGAACCAGAGGTTGTCCGGAAGGCCTAAACGGGGATCCAGTCACCGCACTGTATGACAGGTATGCTCAAGCTGTCAGTGGGTGACATTGATTGAACTAACTGTGAGGATCTACTCAAACTGACTTTTCTAAATCCTAAATTGTCCAGCCTGTGGCAGAGGCCCTGAGGCAGGCCTGTGGCAGAGGCCTGTATCCTCCCAGTGATTTTTTGCAAGTGGCGTTTCGGTTGCCAGGCCTGAGATAACTGCTTGTCCGGGGGCACTTTACCCACCCTGATTGGGTGGCGACAAATTGATCTGCATCATTGCTGAGAGCAGGCTTGCTCTCTCTCCTGACATCCAAAGGCCTGATACTAAAGTTCCTCTACACTCATCAGCCTTTTCCCTGTCGTGTGCCCTGTTGATGTTGGCCAGTTTGGGCCTTGGAATAAAGCTTTGAAACTGAATTTGTGTCTGGACACTTGCTCTTTATTCACACTCACAGAAGTCACCCCTAGACCAAGTCAAGAAGGTAACCTAGAAAGCCGATCCTGAATCAAACAGCGGCTCCTGTGGGGGTAGCGCTACATAAATCTATCCCCCAGTATAATCCTTTCGACACTAGATAATCCTGGCCCCCAGTATAATCCCCCCAGGTCAGTCTGTCCTCCAGTATAATCCTCCGCAGGTTAGTTTGTCCCACAGTACAATCCTTCCCCCTCATGGTCAATCTGTCTCCCAGTATTATTCACCCAGGCCAGTCTGTCCCTGAGTACAATCCCCCAGGTCAGTCTGTCCCCCGGTATTATCCTCCCCCTCCCCCCAGGTCAATCTGTCCCCCTAATATAATCCCCCCAGGTTAGTCTGTCCCCCCAGTTTAATCCTCCCCCCAGTTCACCAGGTCAATCAGTGTCATAAACCAGGTGTGACCAGACTGTGTGGATTGCAGCAGAGGAAACCAAACACATATAAGGTGAATAATAATAATGTTTATTAAAGATAGGTGATGAATAAGTAAATACAAACAGTGCACAACCAACCAAACTGAAAACCACAGACAACAAATAGTTACATACAGCCAAAGGGGAGTACCAAAATCATACACGTTAGCCAGGCCAGGGTCATGCACAGAGGATCAGCAGATAGACAAAGGGCAGTTCCAGAAGTGTAGACGTACAGAGTCATCAATGAAAGATATGCAGAGGGGGTAAGGAAAAACAGGACAGGGAGAGGACGGATGGATCAGGCTGCAGGGCAGGGATAAAAGGTAACAGGTGAGACCGGATGGGGATCAGAACAGGGAGACAGGATCACGTTACAGGTTCAGGATCAGATCACAGGCAAGCAGGTCAGGGCACAAGGACAATACCAAGGCGTCCAGCAGCGCTGCAGGGAGGGGTCGCCAGGGTAAATACCCCTGTGGCTCCTCTGCAGGGAGGGAGAGGAGGAGAAGCCGGCAGTCACAGGGTATTGGGCCTAAGGGAGGTGCACATTAGAGCGGGGGGCATTTTGAATTATAGATCGGAGCGGTGGAAATTCCTCCATCTGCATGTGTTCAATGTGTGTTAGAGCACAGTGGGCCCCACCCTCCTCAAGGCCTGTATGCACCACACACATTGCACACATGGATGTCTGATACGCCACCGAGTCAGTGGCATCTAAAGGGGGTCATACACCTACTCTCCCTGACCATGGTGCCCTGAGTATCTGTTGCACAATGTAGATTATAATATTTTTCAGTTTTGTTAAAGAATGTTCATACTGAGTTATCCTTCTAAGAATTTGTTCTCTGCCTGAACAGTCATCTATATTTAGTGATTGATCCTGTTATGATTACTCGCGGCACTCAAACACAGTCGCGTGTCCAAAGCATTGCTCAAACCAAAGAGGTTTTGCATCTAATAAATAACTTTGGTGTGCAGAAAATGCTTATGTATTTCGTACATCTCATCACAGATATTTATTACTTCTTGTCACTTTAAAAAAAATTGTAGTAGCAGCAGCTAGAATAGTATGGATGACTCTTTGTGCTTGCAGAATAAACAGCATTTCAACAAAAATAACTTTTTAAGGTAAAGCATTCAGGGTAAATGCAATGACAAAGCACACAATTTGATTCAGTGCAGATTTTTTTCCAAGTCTCATTCTTTAATTATAAAATGTTCTCAAATGATCCTCAAGAAGAGGCCTGGAGAGAGATTGGAAATGGAGGAATGCAGGCAAACGTGTAATGTGTGTTTCCATTGCTAGTTTCCTGTTTCACCCTTTACAAAACAACTTCTCGCTGCCAAGTTATTTAAAATAGTGAGATGATTAATGGCATTGGATCTGCCCCAATATTCAGCACGGACATGTGTGTTTTAACCTTTTCAGGATTACTGTACATCTAGGTCTGCTAAATATAGCTTAACTACATGCAGAACAGAACCAGCTCCAGCCCAAACTTTTTTTTAGTTTTGAGAAAGATTGAAGTAGGGTCTAGTTGTGTTTTTATTGTAATATGTTTTTCTGCCGTGGAGAATTTACCTTGAGTCACGTTCCTCATTCATGTTCCTCATTCACTGGTAAAGGAATTGAAGGGAAATATTTTCAAAGTTAACACGAGAAAAAATACATTTTTAGTAAAGGATTAGGGCTCGTACACACGACCGAGAATCTCGTCGTAAATGAAACGTCGTTTTCCTCGACAAGCTTCTTGTTAGGCTTGTCGAGAATCTTGTCAAGCTTTCTTTGCGTACACACTGTCAAGACAAAATCTCGTCGTTCTCAAACGCGGTGACGTACAACACGTACGACGGCACTATAAAGGGGAAGTTCGATTCCAATGGCACAACCCTTGGGGCTGCTTTTTCTAATCTCATGTTACTGCGTGTTAAGTAAAAGTTTGGTGAGAGACGATTTGCGCTTTTCAGTCTGTTACAGCGTGAAAAATGTGCTATCTCCATTACGAACGCTACTTTTACCGAAGGTGCGCTCCCGTCTCATACTTTATTCTGAGCATGCGCGGGTTTCTAAGCATACACACAAACTTGTTTCTCGTCGTAAACCAGCCCGACGAGAAACACGATGAGGAAATTGATAAATTGAACATGTTCTCTTTTTTTCTCGTTGAGATCCACGACAGTTTTCTTAACAAAAAACATACACACAATGGTTTTTCTTGGCAAAAATGCTCTGCCACCAAGTTTCTTGATGGATTTTGCTGAGGAAAACGGTCGTGTGTACGAGGCTTGAGACTTCTGCATTTTTAATTGCAGCTCATACTCCATTTGAATCGGTTCCCCTCACTTCTTGTTCTGATTATATCCTGAATGTCAGGGTTTGAATTTTTAAAATCATTTCTAACTATCAGGGTGGCTTTGGCCAATTATGGCTCAAGGGGTTTAGTACACGCCCCACACTATAAAAGTCTGCCTGCAGGTCGGCCTTGTGTAGTGTGTTGCGGTGGTTAAGAGAGAGAAGACACAGAGAGAGAGAGAGAGTGTAATTTTTTGTAGGTAGATAGAGCAGGCAGGCAGGCAGGCTAGTCAGTTAAAGTTACAGTGTGTAGAGGATATATATGCATCCCAGGTGTTGTATATACATTTATACACTGTATAGCTTAGCTAGATCCGCGCTTCCTAATTTACTGACAGGCAGGTGATTGTGCTAGCTGCAGTATTCTCACGTGCTGTACTGCCTGTGTCCTCTGCAGTGTGCACCTAAAGCTACCTGGTGTGTACAGCCCATGTCCTCTGCAGTGTGCACCTAAAGCTACATGGTGTGTACTGCCTGTGTCCTCTGCAGTGTGCACCTAAAGCTACGTGGTGTGTACTACATGTGTCCTCTGCAGTGTGCACCTAAAGCTACGTGGTGTGTGTACTGCCATTGTCCTCTGCAGTGTGCACCTAAAGCTACATGGTGTGTGTACTGACTGTGTCCTCTGGAGTGTGCACCTAAAGCTACGTGGTGTGTGTACTGCCCGTGTCCTCTGCAGTGTGCACCTAAAGCTACATGGTGTGTGTACTGCCTGTGTCCTCTGCAGTGTGCACCTAAAGCTACGTGGTGTGTGTACTGCCCGTGTCCTCTGCAGTGTGCACCTAAAGCTACATGGTGTGTACTGCCTGTGTCCTCTGCAGTGTGCACCTAAAGCTACGTGGTGTGTACTACATGTGTCCTCTGCAGTGTGCACCTAAAGCTACGTGGTGTGTGTACTGCCCGTGTCCTCTGCAGTGTGCACCTAATGCTACGTGGTGTGTGTACTGCCATTGTCCTCTGCAGTGTGCACCTAAAGCTACGTGGTGTGTGTACTGTCTGTGTCTATGCTATTTTTCTCAATGATTTTCATCCATATTGCAGGGACCAGACATTACAATAAAGCCGCAAGCAGTTTTAAATTACTTTTTTCTTATAGTAATCTCATTTTGTGCAGGGACAGTTCTAAACATGTGCCACTTCACAGGCATACTATAGACACCCAGCAGGTACGATATTTAAAGGAATTTTTCATTTTTTTTCCACTTTAAGCATCATTAACCACTTAACCCCCGGACCATATTGCTGCCCAAAGACCAGAGCACTTTTTGCGATTCGGCACTGCGTTGCTTTAACTGACAATTGCGCGCGACGTGGCTCCCAAACAAAATTGGCATCCTTTTTTCCCCATAAATAGAGATTTATTTTGGTGGTATTTGATCACCTCTGCAGTGTTTAGTTTTTGCGCTATAAATAGAAATAGAGCGACAATTTTGAAAAAAAATAATATTTTTTACTTTTTGCTGTAATAAATATCCCCCAAAAATATATAAAAAAAAACATTTTTTCCTCAGTTTAGGCCGATACGTTTTCTTCTACATATTTTTCGTAAAAAATAAAAAAAAATCGCAATAAGCGTTTATTGATTGGTTTATGCAAAAGTTATAGCGTTTACAAAATAAGGGGTATTTTTATGGCATTTTTATAAATATTTTTTTTACTAGTAATGGCGGCGATCAGCGTTTTTTTTTCCGGTACCGCGACATTATGGCCTGCGCGAGAGCCGACGTTATACTACGGGCTCTCGCGCAGGGGAGCCAACTTGCCGCCGTAATATGATGGTGGGCGGTCGACAAGCAGTTAAGCATCATTAAAAATCACTGCTCCAGAAAAAAACAACAGTTTTTAAAACTTTTTTTTCCATTGATACATGTTCCCTGGAGAAAGACGCGGGTTCTCAAACCCGTTTTACGACAATTACTTGCATATTAGGCTTTAAAATGAGCACTTTTGAATTCAAATGTTCGAGTCCCATAGACGTCAATGGGGTTCTAAATGTTCGCGCGAACGGTCAGTCCGTTCGAAGGTTCTGGTGCGAACCGAACGGGGGGGTGTTTGGCTCATCCCTAACCATCAGTTAAAAATCCGTTCGTGTCAGAACGCGGTGACGTAAAACACTACGACGTGCTGAGAAAAATTAAGTTCAATGTTTCCGAGCATGCGTCGACTTGATTCTGAGCATGCGTGGATTTTTAACCAATGGACTTGCCCACAGACGATCGTTTTTTTCTATCGTTTTTTTTAACCATCAGATAATTTTTAAACAGAGAAAAAAGAGGATCACCGCTCCAGGTGGGTCGCTATGTGGAGTAGACTGACTCAGGATACCGTGGGTGCTGGCAATGCACTGACCATGCATGAGATACGAAGAGAGGAAATGGATAGCCGCACTCCAATAACCAAAAAGGTTGTCTTTTTATTCAAACGAACAGCAAATGCATCACTTCACAAGGTCACAGCAAAGGAACAGGGGAACAGCAGACGCGTTTCGCACTGAGCTAGTGCTTAATCATGGCTAATTTTTAAACAGGTTCTAAGTTTTTTCACCAATGGGAAAATAAAGATGGGGCCCACACACGATCGGGTCCTCTGATGAAAACGGTCTATCGGACCGTTTTCATCAGACGAACCGATCGTGTGTACGCAGCATTAGTGCAGCTAGGCAAAAAATTAAAGCGGGGGTTCACCCTAAAAAAAAATTCTAACATTACATTTAGCTCACTACCGACATTGACAGTATGCAGAACATCGGTGCGCAGGCGCTGTATAGCGCCAACTCGACGTTCGGCTTCTTTCGACAACTCGTGACGCTCCTTATGCGACGGGGGGTAGTTTTTGTCATCACGTCAATCACTAACTGCTGCATAGGAACGCCCACTCCCGCGGGATTCACTACCCGGAAGCCGGCTAAGAAAATAGCTATACGAGGTATGTACAGCAAAAAAAAATCTGCACACTGTCAATGTCGGTAGTGAGCTGAATGTAATATTAGAATTTTTTTTAGGGTGAACCCCCACTTTAAGCAAGTTCAAAGAGGCAGTTGGGGGTATAAAGTTTAAAGTATAACTAAAGACAAAACTTTTTTTGAAAAGAGTGGAGAAGGATTAGAACACCTGCAGGTTTGTATTGCTGTCTGTGCCCTTGTTAGGGAGATTTACCCTCTCAATTAGTCCTGTTTACCAATATCCCCTGAAAGTGAAAGCAAATGAAAGTCAGACGTTTTGGGATGTCTCCAGAACAGGGATGGTGGGGATATTTTCCAATTTGGACACTAGTTCTTGTGACCCTGGTGACAACCAGGGATTCCCCCTACTTGAGGGATTTTCTCTCACTTCTTCTTTTGGCTATGGGACAGGAAGGGAAGGAAAATCTCCCCAGTTGGACAGTGATGGCAAAAAAATTAACCTTACAGGGGTAATAAACCTTTCATATTCTATCCTAAATTAGGGTGACCAGACATCCTCGGTTTCAGGCGACAGTCCACAGATTGAGGACACTGTCCCCAGATCAAGTCTGTCGCCAGTTTTGTCCCCAGATTGTATTTGAACAGGGGCTGGGGCAATTTCAAAAACAGTCAGTGCAGAATTAAAAAAATATTAATTCTGAATTACACACACCCGCTCTGCCGCTCCTACTAGCTTAGGGGGTGTATTTTTTCCATTACCTGTGCCCCTTTCTGATGATCTTGTGCTGGAAATTAGGCAGCAAGAGGGGGGTGGCAGAGTCAACATTTTGGGATAACAATGGCTTAGGTTCCTGTATTTGGCTTTGATGGCTGCTGCCTGATGATGAATACAGCAGCAGAGGTGATGGGTCTTTTATAGCCTATAGTGACTGTGGATAGTAGTGATTCGTTATCAGGTTTGGGCTGAAGGAAAGGGCTAACAGTTAGTTTAACTACGATGCGGGTAAGAGACCTCTCACCGGATTCCTCTGCAACCATCCTCGAATAGCAGCATTTAGTGTGTATGGTGGGGGCCCCCTTAAATAGTGACACAGCAAAGGCAGCAGATGCAATGTCAACTTAAACAGCGATTCTGGTTTGCGCTTTCAACTCCTGGACTTGGCATCCAGCACAGCAGTCCATTCTCTATCCCTGGCAATGCACAGCTTCGTACATTTCAGCCTGGCACGGCTTGCCTCGGCACAGTACAGCACAACTAGACACAGCACTGCTCTGACATTGCTTTTTGCCTGGCTACATCCTGTGCTTTTACTTTGATATTGTCCCTCCTCCCTCTAGGTGCTTCTGTGCCTTGTAGTTGGGCCTCAGGACAGCTGTAGATAGGACCCTTGTTCAAGAGTACATTTCCCAGGCTGCCTGTGGCAATTGCATTCCAGTCACAGTTAGGCAAAACTTGTTGGCTCTGCCATCTTGTGGACAAATAAAGTTCTGCAACTCAGTAACAATGGTCAGTGTTACATCTATTACCAGTATCAAGGTGAGAGAGCATATCATCCCCTATACCAGCGATGGTGAACCTTGGCACCCCAGATGTTTTGGAACTTAATTTCCCATGATGCTCATGCACTCCTTCTACACCTGCAGTGTAGTTAAGCATTGTGGGCAATGTAGTTCCAAAACATCTGGGGTGCCAAGGTTCGCCATCACTGCCCTATACCTACTGCAGGCCACTTCATACTCATAGGCCCCATACACACGAGAGAATTTATCCGCGAATGCGGTCCAGCGGACCGTTTCCACGGATAAATCCTCTCGAGGATTTCCGCAGATTTCTATGCAATGGAGTGTACACACCATCGCATTGAAATCCGCGCCGAAATCCTCTGGCGATGACGTGTCGCGCCGTCGCCACGATGATGACGCGGCGACGTGCGCGACGCTGTCATATAAGGAATTCCACGCATGCGTCGAATCATTACGACGCATGCGGGGGATCCCTTCGGACGGATGGATCCGGTGAGTCTGTACAGACCAGTGTCAGTTAGTGTTAGATTAGTGTTAGATTGCCCTCACTATCCCATTCGTTTTATAAGTCGCCATTAGAAAAAAAGAATTAAGAAAAATAAAATCCAATATATATAACCCATAGTTTGTAGATGCTATTCACGCAAACCAATCAATATACACTTATTGGGTTTTTTCTTTTGTTACCAAAGACATGTAGCACAATACATTTAAGCCAAAAAGCTCCGTTTGTGTAAAAAAAAAAATACAAATTTTGTTTGGGTACATGCTAAATAGCAAAAAAATGGCCTGGCTGTGAAGGGAGTGACACCTTCCAGAGCTAAAGTGGTTATAGAAGTGCATCCTACTGCCTCTCCAACTTCACATACAGGTTAAGGCTATCCCCAAAACATTTTATTTACAGATTGTTTGTATTTTTTATTTTACTCTTTAAACCCCCTCCCTGCCGAATGGTATTTAACCACTTCAGCCCTGGGAATTTATTAAAATCATAACATCATACAGTGCACTCACATTAAAAAGCTGAGTAACGGTGTATATCCACAAATTCCGCGTGAGTGGAGGCATACCGGAAGTGAGCTCGGAGCTCGTGGATAAATGCCATTACTCAGCTTTTTAATGTGAGTGCACTGTATGATGTTATGATTTTAAAAATTCGTTCTAAGTTACTACACTATGAGAGCGCTATTCTTCCTTTATATATACCCCTTTGAGAGGACATTAGAGGAAAACCCCCTGGGAGAAAACAGAGACACAACATATGTAAGAGAAGATCATCGGAAACCACTATAGAGGACCCCAAGAAGTGACTGCACGCCAGTACACCGTCCAAGGAACCATAGGCTATGCTGATTTAATACTTACCTGGAGTGAAAGGCTAGAGAACATGGAGGTGATGTGGGAGCAAGATTGTCACTTATGAATAATCACCACTAAGGGTATAGGGATATTGTGCACTACCTCACAAAAAGGACTTTTTATATAAGGACTTGTATCAATGGACATGCACCATTATATTGTTGTTTAGATTTGTGTGTTAGGTGTCCAGCCTTGAGACACAAGTTATTATTTATGCACTAGGATCACTTTTATTACATGTTTTGGATCAAGATTTACATTGCATTTTTATAAACCAATTTTCTATTGCTGCTGATTTAACACAGTGTGAAAAGTGTGGCGATCGCTGGATGATTAGGGGCATCACAGAGTGATTGCTTTTAGCCTTGAGGTTACACCCAGCAATGTTCAATTGGTTTATGTACTGAAGTCACTTTAGATTTATTTTGATGGTTATCTATTAGAATTTTTTTTTTATACAATACTTTTTATTGAAGATTTTCAGGGGATAACAAAGAAAAAGGGAAGGGGAAAAGACATACACAATGTGTGGTGATATATTCTCCGTCCACCGCATACTGAATATTGATATCCGAAAACATTAAACATTAATACAGTAATACCTTAATAGCCACCATCGGTGTGCCAAACCGTAAGAAAAAGCATCAACATTCAAAATCAATGTAACAATGCCACCGACCCGAAGAGCCTTAGAATTGTTTGGGCCATATAGACCAACAGTCATCAAATTGTTTGCTTCTCATAGCATTGATGGCAATAAGTCTTTCAAATGTGTAGTTTCTATGAGTCCCAGTTGTCACGTCAGAAACATTTATAGTCTTGTTGGACTTCCAGTGTCGTAAGATCAGTGATCTTGTTTCTAGAAGTATGTGAGTTACGACCGGTCTCATGGTGTAGGGGAATTTATCAATATTTATGTGGAGAAGTGCTAGGGCTGGGTCCGGTTTCGTGATGAACCCTGTTAGGGACGAAATGAGTTGGAAAATCTGATTCCATAGACTTTTTATGTTTGGGCAGTGCCACAACATGTGTAAAAGGTTGCCCGTGTGTCCACATTCTCTCCAGCAGCCAGCCGAGGCTCCCGGGAAGAATGTGGCAAGTCTCAAAGGCGTGTAGTGCCACCTGTTTGTCAGTTTGATTGTCAGCTCCCAGTGCTTGATGCAGTGAGAGGCTTTGTGTATTTCCTGCAACGCGAGTGTCCATTGCTCCACCGAAAATGTGGAGTTCAGGTCCACCTCCCATTTTTGCATTGCAGCGGTTTTGGAAAATGTTAGCTTGTCCTGGAACATGTTATAAAAAAACGCTATGCCCTTGGTGTCTGGTTTCACAGTGGAGTAAAAACGCCAAGCTGCGCTCGGGAGGGATATGCGTGGAGGAGGCAATGGTCGGAGAAAGTGTGCGATGCTCAGACACTTAAACAGAGCGTCGGCAGGCAGGTGTAATCGTGACATAATATGGTCGACCGACTTGATCATGTCGTCGTCATAAAAGTCCGTTATACTCGCTACGTTATGGCTAGACAAGTTAGCTACCCGTAACATTGGGATTTTGGCTTCCAATAACTGCAGGGGTAACTTGAAGTCGATGTCCTGGACATCTTGTTGTTTTTGTTCCAGGAGATACCTCCAGGCCCTTAACGATGTCTTTACTGTGGGGGGTAATACGGTCAAGTCCCACGGGTCCCACCTGTCGCTTAGTAATAAGAGCTTCAGATCCTTAGTCGGTGCTACCGCTGATTCTATCTCCACCCAAAGGGGTCCAGGAACCAATGTTTGAGTTGATCTAAACGAACCGCCCATAGATAGTCAGTTATGTCAGCCAGACCCGCTCCCCCCACTCGTCTATGTGATATTAAATTGTTCCGCGAGCACCTTGCTTTTTTGCCATTCCATATATATCTCCAGCTGAGCTTCATTAGGCCTTTGAGATAGTGAAGAGGTATATGAATCGGCAGGGTCCTGAACATATATAGCAATTGTGGTAAAATTAACATTTTGTAAGCAGAGATTCTACCCATCCAAGACACCTCTTTCTTGGACATATCCTTAAGCTGCGAATCCAGCTTGGCTATCAGTGGGGCCATGTTGGCTCTGGCGAGTGATGACATTTTATTAGTAAGCGTTATACCCAGGTATGTGATCCTACCCGGACTCCAGGAGTAAGGTAGGTGGGTTTGTAAAAGACGTTTTACTCGGGTAGGAACGCCCATGTCCAGGACCAGGGATTTGGCAAAGTTAATCTTGTAATAGGATATCTCTCCAAAATATGTCAAAACCCTGTGAGCTTCCTTCAGAGATGTTGCCGGTTTAGATAGGAGAAGTATAACGTCATCAGCGAAAAGATTGATGGTGTGCTCGCCAGAGCCAAAACGAAATCCCGTAATCCCTGGATTCGACCTGATGGCCTCAGCCAGTGGTTCCATCATCAGGTTGAAAACTGAAGGGGATAGCGGGCACCCCTGCCTCGTGCCATTCGTAATTGCAAATGGCCGAGAGAGGAATCCCGAGGTGTACACTTGAGCGGAGGGACATGAGTATAGGGCCAATATAGCCCTCAGGATCGGACCCCGAAAACCAAATTTATGCAGAACCATTTCCATGTAAGTCCAATGAATCCGGTCAAACGCCTTCTCTGCGTCAATAGATAACAACAGAGAGGGCGTTCGCGTCGTCTCAGCATGGTGGATCACATTGATAATACGCCTGGTGGCGTCAGAGGTTTGTCTCCCCCTCACAAAGCCCATCTGGTCTCTTTTGATAAGCAGTGGAATAATAAGTGTCAGTCTTGTGGCCAGTAGCTTTGCGTAAATCTTGACATCTGTGTTGAGGAGGGATATGGGCCTAAAATTGGCTGGTGTATCAGGGGTCTTACCTGGTTTTGGGAGTGTCACTATATGGGCTCTCAACATTTCCTGGGGAAGCGATGCTGAAGTTATAAATTCGTTAAATACTTTCGCCATTTGGGGAGCCAGAATCTTTTGGAAGGATTTAAAGTATATATTAGAGAACCCATCAGGGCCCGGTGCTTTACCCGCAGGGATCGTGTGTATGATCTTCTCTATCTCTAGGGCAGTGATTGGAGAGTTAAGGCCCTCAAGCTGTTGAGTGGTCAGGGAGGGAAGATTAATTTTATGTAGGAATGCTTGGATCTTGTCTACACTAGGTTGTGGGGTGTTGGCATCGTCACGCAGGTTGTATAGAGAGCTGTAATATTCTGCAAAGTGGTCAGCAATATCTTTGGGATTGGTTATTTTGGTTGAGGAGGTTGGGTGTTTGAGGTAGGCTATTCTGGATTTCTTGCGTGCAGCTTTAAGCCTGTTCGCCAAATATTTACCCGCCCTATCCGCGTTGGAATAATGATTAATTTTCAGGCGCCTCAGGTGCCTGTCGTATTGTTGAGTCAAGAGCTCCCTGAGCCTTTCTCTGAGGGATCGCAGTCTAGTGGTCAGGGCTGCCGAAGGCGATTGTTTATTTTGTGATTCGGTGTGACGTAGGTCCGTAAGTGCATCGTGGAAAATTTTTGATTGTTTTCTTTTCTCGATCGCTCCAAACTGTATGAGGATGCCTCTCAAAAAAGCTTTTTGTGCATTCCACATGACACAAGGATCCCTTACAGATTCAGAGTTGATCAGAAAGTAATTGTGTAAATGTTCTGTAATAGCGTTTTGGTATTGTGGGTGTTGTATGATCTTGGGATTGCATCGCCAGATGGGTGGGGAGGAAGAGACACCCCTCTCTACAATATCCAAGGATATGGCAGCGTGGTCAGACCACGTTATGTCATGTATGGAGGCCTTTTCTACGTTTTGCAGTAACCATTTGTCCGTTAGGAACATGTCTATGCGGGAATAAGACCCGTGTCTGCCAGAGAAAAAAGTATAATCGCATTCATTTGAATGGAGGCATCTCCAAGCATCGAATAGTTCCTCAGAATGGAGCAGTGGTTGCAGAGAATGCACACCTTTCTTCAGGCCTGAAGAAGTGTCCAACAACGGGTCTGACGTGATGTTGAAGTCTCCGCATACTACTAGATTGCCATATTTCATGGAATTCGCTCTCTTGAGGACTTTCCTTAAGAAGCGCAGCTGGTGAGAGTTTGGGGCGTACAGTGCGACAATGGTGTACGGCCTGGCATTGATGTCGCCCGAAACTATCACATACCTGCCCCTGTCATCAGTAACCACTTCCTTGAGTTGGAAAGCAAGCGAGTTTTTAAAAGCCAGCAGAACCCCCCCACTCTTGGTATCTGGATTGGAGGCCAAGTAAACAGTAGGGAAATCCTTATGTGCGCAATATGGTGTTTTGTCCTTTCGGAAGTGCGTTTCTTGCACGCATAGTATGTCCGCTCCTGACTTGCAGGCCTCACTCCACATAGAGAACTGCTTTGCAGGGTGGTTTAGGCCCCTAGCGTTAATGGAAAGGATTTTAATCGTCATAGCGGTAGTAGGGTGATGGTAAGTTCTGTAGTAGAGCCATGGTACTCACGATTCCTGCAGGAAGCAAGCAGTGTGCGGCCATGCTGAACGGAGACTTGCGGCGTTTTCCAGTTGCAGCGGCAATCACTAAGATGGCGGGTCGGGAGAATCTGTGCATGTCACGGGAACTAAAAAGGGAAACAGGAAAAAACAAAACAAAAACAAACCACTTAGCAAGTGTAAAAAGTGGATCCATCAATCGATCCTAGCGCAGTCGTAGCTGCTGTTGAACAAACGGCGGGAAAAGGAGAGTTAGCTTGTAACTTCTCAGCCCCGGAGATATGGTGTGGGCGAACTTCAGATTGGTGCGTTACCACCGGCCTTTTTCTTGGAGGCCCGTTTACGGGAAACGACCTGCCAGTCTTCTTGCAGGCCCTGGGGAGTCATTGGGACAGAAGGCAAGGAAGATTGATCCGGAATGATCCCCCATCGGCGCAGTGCTTCCAGACCTTCTTCCAGCGTGGAAACCGCAGTAGTGCCCCCATTATGGGTGATCATGAGCGTAGCAGGGTATTTCCACTTGTGGATAATATTGTGATTTCTCAACGCCTTGGTGACTGATAGCAGATTCCGGCGCCGCTGCAACGTGTGCTGAGACAGGTCGGGCAAAAGCCTGATGTTGTCGTATTGCGGAGGCATGCTCCCTGGCTTGCGCGTCAGTTGTAGTATTTGATCCTTGATGTGGAAGAAATGCACTCTGAGCAGTACATCCCTGGGGGTATCGTCAGAGAGGAACGACGGCTTAGGGACTCTGTGAATACGGTCAATAAGTAAGTCCTGAGCAGTTGCTGTCGGTAGCAGGGTGGAGAACAAAGACTGTGCGTATTGTAGAAGCTGGTTTGGAGGCACAGATTCTGGAACACCCCTCATCTTGAGGTTGTTCCTCCTGGATCTATCTTCGAGGTCCGCCATTTTGTTTTTGAGCCATGTTATTTCCTCCCTTTGATCCGCATGTGCTTCCACCATTGTATTGTATGAGGAGGTATACTCCTCCATCTTGTGTTCAACCTGACTGACTCTGTTACCCAGAGCCTGCACCTCCCTCTGGCACTCATTCAGTCCCCTATACATATCAGAATGTAGGGAGGATCTTAGGGACAGCAACATGTCTTTTAACATGGTGTCCGACACTGGTCTGTCAGCTGTGGGGAAGTCAGTGATGGGGTCCCCCCCCTGCTCCCGGGTGCCTGCAGCCGCATGTGAAGGACCACTGACCTCCATGATGTGTTCCAGCTGTGACCTAGGAGGAGAGTCCCTCCTCGGTTTGGACTTCACTGGGCTCCTGGTTGTAGGGCTGGCTGATCCGGAGGAAGATCCGCTGAGCGGAGCAGTCGTGAGGGGGTTGCTGCGTGTCACTCCGCCGCTGGCGTGTCTCGGCTCTGGCCTGTCAGTCAGGAGCTGTGCATTGGAGCCGCCACCATCTTGCGAGACCCCGCGCACTGTGAGGGAGAAGAAGCTGTCTAGCTTCTGCGGTTGCAGCGGCTTTTTGCGGCTTCTCCCCATCTCCGATTCGTCCGGTGGGGGTTCACCGATCCGAAGGCTCTGGTCCTGGGCAGGAAAGTCGCCGGTGTTTTTTTACCTCCCACACAGAGTGGTAGCGTGAGAGTAACACATAACAAATAAATTATTAAATTATTAATGATTGTTTCCCATTTTAGCCCTTAAAAATTATACAGGTTTAAAAGAACTGCAGAATGAAGACAAATCCATTTGGAAGAATTTCCAGTTCCTCCATTTCCTCCATTCCTTTTTACTAAACAAAACCTATATTTGCTAATATTAGCTGTTTGCGGTGAATTTATTTCTTTGCAAAATGCATTCCAACAATTATCCAGACATATTGGCATATGAGTGCACTTTTACACTATTTACTCATCATTAATAACATTTTTTTTTATTCTCTCAATGATCCCTGTTACCACATTAAAGTATGTTTCAGAATGCATTTATATTGAAAGGAAACAGCTGTGGATAAAAGCACTGTATGTGAGCTCCCATTGCTGACTCGACCCTTTCCATTTACTATGCATATAAATATAATGGTACTTAATGATTTATTCCATCATCTTTTTCAGATGCTGTCTTTATCTCCTACGAAAACATGCAGCCTAAGCGGATTAAACAGTATTGTTACTATTATGCAAATTCTACATCTATGCCCTTGCCTCCATCTTATGATGTCCCCCTGGTCACTGACATATGCAGAGAGCAGCGACACATGACTGTCACAACAAGGACAGGAGCGCCTTTGACATGTAGGCTATGATTGACAACCTTCACTTTACCCTTTCTGGTCTGCATAAAAAGCAAAATGGCAGAATGTAACAGAAATAATGGAATCACAGGGAGTAACACTTAAGCAGAGCTTTTATTCATTGATTATGCATCATTAAGTTGTTTATAAGTTGAATAATTCATATTTGGCATCAGCATCTGTAAACCTTGAAAAGATGCCTAAATTTGAGAGTGCATATTCAAATCTGTAATCATTATTCTTCCTACACTTAGTGAGTCATTGGAATGTATCAAGCTTGTGCTAAACAGGTGTTTCTACACTTTGTTGACCGCATACATGTTTCAGATTAGGGATTAACCAAGTAGTGTTAGAAGGATAAGGGACACAACTTTCCAACTTGGACCTCTTAAAAAAGAAAGTCACTGACTGCTCCCTTATTTTTACACTGGCAGGTATCTTGGATAGAATATGTCCTTTGAATTATAAAGTGTTTCAGCTCATAGCTTTATCAGTGATGGTTTAACATAAATGTATAATTTAAGAAGCTAATTTTGCTATTGGTGGCCTTACTTTTAAAATATTGTAAACTTCGGGGGTTGTTTAGCTCAGTGTAGTGCTTACCAGTGAGTAGAGTTCATGCCGGTTATGCCATTTTAGGGACTTGTTGGCCCACTTTTATTAAAAAGAAAGAAAATGTCCAACAAATCGAACCGTTGCCCATGCAGGGGTTTCCACACAAAAATAACATAAGCTTTAGACTTTCTGACTCTCTTTAAAAGTACCGCTGCTCAAGCTTTGTACCCCGGTCCTCCTGACCATGTAACACAGCATCCTTTTGTTCCCATACAAACTCTGTACCTCTCCTGGCACTCTTTCTTGCAGCTCCCTGCTACTCCGGCCTGAGGCTTGGGCCCTCTGTCTATTTTATCAGACTGCTCAATGCAGACATGCACCCTTCAGGCTGTTCCCTTGCAAACACATGGACTCCTTTGGAGGGTCGGGCCCAGAACCCTAGCCAGTTGCAGACCATTCGCTCCACAGTCTGAGCAGGCTTGAGAACTTCTGGTTGCAACCACGTTTATGGGACCTTGCAGGCTTCTGAATGTCATATCACCATGTGACTACATGCTTCACTTGAATGACCATGGTCATCCCGAGCCTGGCTAGGGTTCCTTCTTTTTAGGATACTGGCTATACTGAGGTTGTAAGTCAAAATAGGCCTTTAGGGCTCCACCATTAGAAAGGAAGCTGGCATATCACCCACTGCTCCCAGGGGAGCTTCTCACATTCAGTGAAGCACTATCTGCATCTGCTGCTGTAAAGATAGGTGCTGCTGCAGTCCCTCCAGGGAGGCCTAGTGGACTACAGTCAACTGTTGCACTTTTTGGACAGTTAAACGATTTGTCTCTTGCTGGTTAGCAGTTGCCAATATGAGCTGCTTTACAAGCTCCTCCAATTTGTTCAGCATAGGTGTACATCACTTTAGGACACTGCCCTCAACTGAGCACCAAGTTGTAAAGGAGACATTCTCAACTGTTATTATCATATAACAGTAAACCATGCATGAGACAGAGACACTCATGAACAGTCCAAGTGGGGTTTTCCTGCACTTTTTTACCACACTTTAGCAAGTTTAAAACATAAAACAAACAAAGCATTAGTCAGTTACTAACATGTTCACCCCTAATGGGTTCCCCAAAACAAACAGGTTTTTAGTGTTCTGCCAGCACTCAGCCTGAGAGAGTGGGAGAGCCCTGAGAATCATGAATAATGTTTTCCTCGAAAAGGTCCAAATGCATGTGCTTCAATATATAAAAACATGTATACCCATGCAATATCTCTTATATGTGTAGCGCTACCCCCTCAGGAGCTGCTGATTTGTTGTTGGGATCGGCGTATTAAGTTACCTTGGTCTTTGTCTAGGGGTGCAGTTGGAGAACAGAGTATTGAGCGAATATCCAGACAGTGAATAAAGATTTTCCAATGCTTTATTTCCAGGCCAACATGGCCAACATCAACATCAAATGGGAAAGAAAGGTTGATGAAGCAAGAGAGAGAAACATTGCAGTATCAGGCCTGGATATGAACCGAGCAATCCTGCTCTCAGTAGTATCAATTTCAGTTCATCGCCACTCCAGTCAGAGTGGGTGAAGTGCCCCCGGACAGACTCCTGCCACAAGCCTGGCAGCCGAAGTGTCTCTTTAGATTTCTGGGAGGAACAGGTCTCTCTCACAGACCTGGCTCTTGGGCCTCTGCCACAGGTCTATTACTTTAAATGAGCTAAATGAACGAATTGAGGGAATCCTCCCAGTAGGTTTTAGCAGAGGTCACCGGATGACAGCAAAGTGTACCTGTCAGCATTCCGGTCACCAGATCCCCAATTGGTTCGTTCAAGCCCTGTCAGACAACCTGCCTCCGGGTTCTCCCCAATCCGACCCCTGAATCGAACGGCACCCAGCCTGGGATCCTTTCAATAGAACTGGGGACCCAGTAAGTCACTGGGGCCTTTCTCAGAAACATGGAACTCCGTGTAGAATGTGACCCCGGCCTGGTAGGCCATCGCCGGGGTCCGTTGGATGCGCACACCCTAAAGGTGGGTGCCGCACCTGGAACCTGGAACCCACGAAGGACTTAGAAAAATGGGAAAATGGCGTCTGCCACAGATATACTCTCCCCCAGCATGCTCTGCGAGGGCTGCTGTCAGGAATGACAGCAGCCCAAATTAAGAAAATTGTGAACTAACTTTAGCGTAGTGCCCATACTGAAAGTAAGGAGGCGCTACATATGTGTAACATGTGACATCCAAATAATGTGGATTTCCTTCCTTCCAGCTTTAATTGTGCGCTTCCCAACATGATTTATTCTTCCAAACACCCTACGGTCTACGGATAACTGATACTAGGCCTGGCTCCCTGGTAAGATATAAACCCAGGAGTGGAGGCTTTATCGCACCCAAAGCTCCATGACCCAGAACATAACCTATTAAGATTCTGAGAGAAAAAAAAAGGTGTTATATTAGAATATTAGGTGACAAATACACACTGTGCACAATCTTGCCAGACAGTGCCTAATATAGTACATTTGTATAAATGTACTGTAAATACATGAATACATAATACATCCCTTCCTCATTTTTTTTTACTGCTTGATGTGAATGGTGGGTGTGGACAGACCTGCAGAATGGACACAGATCAACTTGCCATATTATAGTTGCAAACTGAAGGAGCCTTAGAACTTTTTGCTTTTCAGCAACTCTTGAGGACCCAACAAGGTGGTGTGGTACCCTAAAGGCTAAAATATTAGGTATGCTAGCTCCACATTTATTTGTTGTCTTAAAAGCTTAATTGCTAGGAGTTGCAAAGTTTTTATAGCTGTCCTGAGCTATGGTGAAATAAGCAGGTTAAAAACTGGAATATTTATGATTAGGATTGATCTAGAGCAGGGATGTGAAACTCAATTTCATCATGGGCCGCATCATTATAATGATTGCCCTCAAAAGGGTCGGTTGTATCTGTAAGATTAGATGTCCAGCGCATCCCCTCCCCTTACATTAGATGTCAAGAGTCATCCCACCATCAGAAGTTGAGTCCCCCACTCTCCCTTACATCACAGTGCACCCCCCTTTCCTTATGCTGCTGGGAAGAAGCTGGATGCATTGCTTGAAAGCAGAAAGTAAAAGTCTGGAGGAGAACCAGAGGAGGGCTGGAGCTCTTCTGCAGCTGCAGAAGAGGTGCGAGGGCCACATGAAATGGCCTGCAGGGTCGGATTCGGCCCACGGGCCTTGTGTTTGACACCTGTGATCTAGAGGGTATCGACAATTTTTTATTAGATCTTGATGATAAGCAATTTTCTGGGTAGGTGACTAAAGCCGGCCTTACATGGATTCAATTTGGCTGGTTCAACAAGGTTGGTCAAAAATTGCATCTGTATCTGGTCAGAGAGGTTGTACAGAAGTCAATCTAGTGATCAACTTCTGTACAACCACCTTGTCAGATTTTTTGCTGCTCATTCAGTGCTGCCAGCTATAGTCATTAGCACGGATCAGTGTATTCTGATGGCGGAGAAGTCCCCTCTGTCAGAATACACTAGCTCAGTCAGGAGGATTCCCCCATCCACACATTTGAGGTAGATGGACAAATCCTGCTGTTTGGAGAAGAAACAAAACAGATTGATGTATGGGCTGTTTAAAAAAAAATAAGGATGAACAAATTTTCAATTTAATATGAATAAAAAAAATTCAAAAGGGTGTCCACAGACAGATGTTTTGTGAAATAATATGGAAATTGCTGTGCGCGCCCTCCATTACCCTAACATATTATTTCTGAAAAGGAGTCAGGTAAGCTGTCGTTTTCATATTCATAGGTCTTCACTTTTAAATTAAATTACTTTGCTTGCCATGAGTACATTTGTATAACACAGTTAAGCAAAGCTTAAACTTTTAATGGCTAAAATAATTACATTTCTATTGACTAAGTGTTTCAAAATCACCTTTGCTTAAGTTTTATTTTAGCCAAAATACCTTAATTTCTTTGAGTATCCCAGCAAATTTCATCCAATTTAAAGTGATTACTTTTTACTGGGTTTAACTTTTGTTCAGTATTTTAGAAAATTATACTTCACTTTTGCTCGTTATTTTACATAACTACACCTGAATGCTAATGTAGCCTAAATTAAAGAAATAGCCAGCATTCCTTATTATTCCTGGATTTCATAAAGCGTATTATAGACACTCAAATTACTTCTGACATTTGTCTTTGTGAAAAATGCCACAACTAGCAACCGATTCACGTACCTGTCAAAATCCGGTATATAAGTTGGTTGCCATATTTGGTCACGCCATAAGGCCCCTTTCACACTGAGGTGGTGGGTGCTTCGGCAGCGCTTTACCATAAATTTTGCGGCGCTATTCACCCGCTAGTGGGGTGCTTTTAACCTCCACTAGTGGCCGAAAAAGGGTTAAAGCGGGGGTTCACCCAAAAATAAATCGTCGGTGCGGCCCTATACGGCGCCTGCGCACCGACGTTCGGCTTCTTTCGGCAACTCGTGACACGCAGTATGCGACGGTCGGAAGCCTGTCAATCAGATATTAACGCCCAGTCCCGCAGAAGACATACCCGGAAGTGTATTGTGGCGGTGAAAGTCGGTATGTACGGAAAAAAAAAACAAAAAAAAACAACCGATTGTCATCAGGACAACTCGGCTGAATGTAATGTTAAAGATGTATTTATTTAATTTATTTAATTTATTTATTTATTTTTAACATTAACCTCCACTTTAAGACCACCCGCAAAGTGCTGCTGCAGCGGCGCTTTTCCGGCGGTAACGGAGGAGGCGCTGCTCCTTCACCGCTCCAAGGATGCTGCTAGCAGGACTGTTTTTCAGCATCCTGCCAGCGCACCGCTTCATTGTGAAAGCCTTTGGACTTTCACAATGGAGTGTGAGGAGCGTCTTTTTTAGGGTGGTTTTCCCGTTTGGAAACCTTCTGGATATATGAATTGCAGTTCCACTCTCCATCAGGTATGAATGCATTAATGCACTTTAACATCTATACATATATTTTTTTTTTCTATTGATGTGAAGTGGTTATTCATTTTCTTTTAATTGGCCCTTTTTCCTTATTCAAATTTTGTGTTGGATATTCACTATTTGTCTTTCCCTTTGCTACCACTAGTGGCAGTCTTATTATGGTTTTACTATATTTCATTACTATTTATTTTAGTCGTTATCTTGTTTTTAATATCAATTTTATTGTAATTTATTATGAAGAGATATGGGAGACTAACTCTGTCCAAGCGTTTTTTTTTTTTATTTGAGATTTTTTTTCAATTATTTTAACTATTCTAACACTCTGGTTCAATGTGACTATTAATGCACTTTTTTCCACACCATTATTCTTGTGGATATTTCACACTGAGGCTTGAGCTCACCACTTCCTGCTCTTCTTTTTGAGGAAGTTGTCTTCCTCAACCTGCTGTGAAAAAAGCAGAAAAATACTAATGCGCTACCAAAAAGTGTTGATGTGGAATAAAGTGCTAATTGTTAAAGTGCTAAGTGTCAATGTAAAAAGCAGCCAAAACTTCTATAGTGTTGCCAGCACCAATAGATATGCGTAATGTAGTGACGTGACGCTGATTACTGAACACAATAAACAGTAAAGTGCTAATGTGCAAAAATAGAAATACTCCTCAAGTGAATAAAAATATATAAACGCCAAATGATCAATAATCCAATAAAGTGCATCACAATATATTAATTGAATAAAAGTGTTAATTCAATAATATTTCAGTAAATAAAGTCCATTTGTAAAGTGCATCCAAAGTAATCTGATGTTTAACAGAGAAACTCAGTTCTTTGTTTTCAAAATGGGATCACCTCCTGGGTGACCAAATGGAGGTGAGGGGGAAAAGGAGAAGTAAGGGAGTCCAAATTACAAATGGAAAATGAGAAGTGCGGATGTCCTTCTGGAATCCTCGCCCAGTGGCAATAGCCTCTCACCTTAGGAAAAGACCCCAATAGGTTTAGTGATGCATCAAGGAATGCCGATCACCAGGCACAATAGTTGTGTCCTCCGGGTGTCAGAACAGGGGATCACTGCAGCTGTTAATCCGGTCTCTCACGCCTTTTTTCCTTTAGGGATGGTATCTCCACAACCACAAAATCAAGAGCAGAACGGAATCTCCATAGTGTACAAGGACTTCCGGTCACGGCCGTAACTGGAAGTGACGTCACAAAGCTCCTCGCGACGCGTTACGTCACACCGCACGTGACTTTATCAACGGTCTGTTGACGTAACATTACAAAAGTTGGTCCCGTCTTCAGAATGAGGCTTGACATGCAACAGCGCATGATCTTTGTACACACAGAGTAATGTAACTTCCTGCCTCTTTTACAACAAGGCTTGGCCTGCATGCGCCCGCACCATCTTCCTTTCCCGGAAGTGGCGGCTGGATAATTAGCGATACGCAGCTTGTCACAGGTTGGTACCCCATTAACCCCCTTTGGGGGTTATTTACGAAAGGCAAATCCACTTTGCACTCCAAGTGCAAACTATAAGTGCGAAGTGGACTTAAAATTGCACTAAAAGTGCACTTGGAAGTGCAGTCGCTGTAGAACTGAGGGGGACATGCAAGCAAAATAAAAAAACAGCATTTTAGCTGGCACATGAAGAGCTTTGCCTCATTTCAAATGTACCCCTCAGATTTAAAGCGACTGTACTTCCAAGTGCACTTTCAGTGCAATTTCAAGTGAACTTTTGTAAATAACCCCCTATGTGTCAGAACATATGGTACCCAGAAGCCTTAGGTGGGATGTTCATCCACAACAAGGATATTTTATCGAGACAGGTACCAAATTCCTTAATTATTTCTTTATCACTAGGAAAAGGAATAGATTGTCTATCATTGAAAGGGAGATTAAAGACCTTAAAGTTCAACTTCTCCAGTTTAAAAATTCAACAGAATACAATTCACTTTCATCCAATCTCCAGAATGTTTTGGAGAAGGAAAGAGATCAAAGAAATAAGAAACATAAAAAATACTCTAGGTACATTAATGACTATAAAACAGGCATGATATTTGGTTGGCAAAAACCGTCTCCATCCACTGTTACTTCAGACATCCCTGGTATCATGGGAGGTCAATCTGCCACAGGTCCTGTCATGACTTCCAATGATGGATCTACACAAATCCTTAGGGGGGTAAGATCCAACCAGAGGGATAATTCCTCTCACCAATGAGGATGTATCCTAGTTTTTGCACCCCTAACAACTCTCAGAGAGCTACCCACTTGAACAGAAGGGGGGGCAGAGGACACCATAGGGGGAATAACTGTCACCCTACAACCAGTTAGGATCAAGTCCACACTGGAGACTTTCCCCCATATGGTATAAATAATATCCACCATTAGGGATGAGCCAAACACCCCCGGTTCGGTTTGCAGCAGAACATGCGAACAGGCAAAAAATGTGTTTGAATACGAGAACACAGTTAAAGTCTATAAGACACGAACATGAAAAATCAAAAGTGCTAATTTTAAAGGCTAATATGCAAGTTATTGGCATAAAAAGTGTTTGGGGACCTGCAATTAAAAAAAAACAAAAAAAAACAATGATTTTAATAATGCTTAAAGTGAAACAATAAAAGTGAAATATTCCTTTAAATTCTGTACCTGGGGGGTGTCTATAGTATGCCTGTAAAGTAGCACATGTTTACCGTGCTTAGAAAAGACCCTGCAGCAAAATGAAATTTCGAAAGGGAAAAAAAGTAATTTAAAACTGATCGTGGCAATAATGAATTGGTCCTGACAAAATTGCTAATTTTAAAGGCTTATATGCAAGTTATTTTTATATAAAGTGTTTGGGGATCTGGGTCCTGCCTCAGGGGACATGTATCAATGCAAAAAAAAGTTTTAAAAGCGGTAGTTTTTTCGGGAGCAGTGATTTTATTAATGCTTAAAGTGAAACAATAAAGTGAAATATTCCTTTGAATTTCACACCTGGGGGTGTGTATAGTATGCCTGTAAAGTGGCACATTTTTCCCATTTCTAAAGGAAAAAAGTAAGTTAAAACTGATCGTGGCTATAATGAATTGTCGGGTCCCGACAGATAAAAGTAATTAAAAAAAAAAGCATGGGTTCCCCCCAGTCCATTACCAGACCCAAAGGGTCTGGTAAATTTTAACTTTGGCCTTGAGCCACATAGGTTTTATTTTTAGCCTTTTAAACTTATTGCCAATAGGAATATATTTTTCGGAGAGTTTGCATAATGAACCAGATCATCCCATTCAGAATTAGTCTGCGAATTTAACCACTTCCCGACGGCCGTACGACTATATACGGCCGCAGGGTGGTTCTACTTCTCTGGGGCGCCGTCTTTTTACGGCCGCCCCTTTCCGTGTTCCCCGCGCGCGCGCTCCCGAGCGTGCAGCGGGGAACTTCTGTGCTGGCCATGTCCCTTGGACACAGCCAATCACAGATACCCATGAACGGCCAATCGAAGTGGCCGTTTGGTAGGCGATCTGTGCGGAGAAATGAGAGATGATCTCATATGTAAACATATGAGATCATTTCTCATTGCCGGTGATCTGCCGTGCTGGTTCCAGGTATCACGGAAGTTCCAGCGCATGCGCGAACTGATGCGCTGAGATGGTTCCAGCCATCGGGAAAGTTCCTTCAAGCACTGCGCAGGTGCAAACTTGCTGACGGAAATCCCCGAACGGCGGCCGGCATCCAGGGCGACGTGGACTTAGAGGAAAGTGGCTTCGCTTGCTCGGCCTCCTGGCTCTTTTTTTAACATCCTCCAATCTACGGGGATGTTAAAGAATGAGCCTGGATGCCGGGCGAGGTTCGGGGATTTCCGTTGGGAAGTTTGCGCCTGCGCAGTCAGTGGAGGAACTTCCCCCATAGGGGAACATTGAGGACAAGTCACCGGCTCTCACAATGACAGCGTGCTGTCAGGGAGAGAGGAGACCGATCTGTGTCTCTTGTACATAGGGACACAGATCGGTCACCTCCCCCAGTCACCCCCCTTCCCCCACAGTTAGAACACTATATAGGGTACACATTTAACCCCTTCCTCACCCCCTAGTGTTAACCCCTTCCCTGCCAGTCACATTTATACAGTAATTAGTGCATATTTATAGCACTGATCGCAGTATAAATGTGAATGGTGCCAAAAATGTGTCAAAAGTGTCCGATGTGTCCGCCATAATGTCGCAGTCACAATAAAAATCGCAGATCGCCGCCATTACTAGTAAAAGAAAATAATAAAAATTAATAATTCTGTCCCTTTTTTTGTAGGCGCTATAACTTTTGCGCAAACCAGTCGCTTATTGCGATTTTTTTTTTGTTACCAAAAATATGTAGAAGAATACGTATCGGCCTAGACTGAAATATTTTTTTTTTTAATTGGGCTATTTATTATAGCAACAAGTAAAAAATATTGTATTTTTTTTTCAAAATTGTCGTTATTTTTTGTTTATAGCGCAAAAAATAAAAACCGCAGAGGTGATCAAATACCACCAAAAGAAAGCTCTACTTGTGGGGAAAAAAGGACGTCAATTTTGTTTGGGAGCCACGTCGCACGACCGCGCAGTTGTCAGTTAAAGCGACGCAGTACCGGAAGCTGAAATTTCACCTGGGCAGGAGGGGGGTATATGTGCCCAGTAAGCACGTGGTTAAAACAAAAGCTATTTCTTCAGAAAAAAGTCTAGATAAAAATCTGCTACAAAGTTTGGTAAAATCTTTGCAATGCACATAGATCACCCAGAGTGGATTGTTTTTCTCAACAAAAGTGGTGATACACTTTAATGCTTTATTGAATTACCTTATATATTAAAACAGATGTGTTAGTAGCATATGTTTGCAAATTTATGTGTAAGTCACACTGCCTTGTTAAGGCCCCATTGTGTAGTGTGGTCTGTAACTCGAATCTAACAGAGCAGCCATCCTGAGACATACTCAGCAATAAATAGATTAAAAGCAGTGAGCTTGGAGGTAACTAATTCCTTCTCGGAAGGGTAGAGACACAACAGAAGAACAGCACAGTATGCAGGCAGCTGAAGACTTTTTAGTGTGTCAGTAATCAATAACAAGCGTTTTAAAGCAAGGTGTATGCCACCACACTTACCAGACAGTCAGCAAACAAATTCAACAGTGAGTATCATTGGAGGCTGGTGTTTTTTATTTTTTTGGCGGGGGCAGCAAACAATCCACCCACCGCCACCCAGGCCGGGGGTCGGGGGTCACAGGCGGCACCCCCTCACCTGTCAGTCAGTCAGGGCCCCAAACTTACCGCATCTCGCTGGAAGCGCTCCGGGCGGCGTCGGCTTCTCTCTGGGCTATGGATGGCTGCTGTCTCGGTTCCCCAGCGTCTCCTTTCTCCTTGTAAAATGAAAGCAATTCGAGCATGGATCACTTTTCGGAGGAACATCAGTTTACTACGCTATTGTGAATGAGCCCTAAAAAAAGCAGTCCCACCAGCTTAGAAAAACTGTTCTGATCATACAGGATTCAAAGTAGTATACAGGCATGCATACACACACACACACACGCACACAGATATAAACATACTGTACATACTGTACAGGACGCTGAATATGTATCTTGTATGGCAGATATGTTTCCCCTTTATTTGAGTTCTGGTCCCTTTAAGGGGGGCAACTGGTATTCATTCTTTGAGTATTCAGGGGTTCTCACCCATGCAGGGTGAGGGATTCTGGGTTAGTCCAGTTGGAGAGGAGAGGACTGATTTTTAGTACTGGATTGGTAAGTCTTCATTTGGGACCTAGAATTCAGATGTTTAACTAGAGACCTTTAAGTGTGAAAGAACCTCTAAACCCTAAATTCCAGGGACTTTGGTCCTGGAAGAGTTAAACCCACCTGCAAGGGAGACTTGAAATACAGCAAGAAGGAAACAGCACCTGTCAGTGAGGTGAAGTGTGAGGCAGATCATAGCTTTGATGGTCTGTCTGGTGACTGAGACAGTGTTTGCTGAGCTTCTGTGGTCTTCCACACCCTCAAACAAGTGGGAACCCTAAAACCCTTGTGTGGGATTGGTGTACTTGTGGTGAACCAACCTTTATTTTCATCACTCCAGAATTATGGACTGGTTTCAGGTTTTTTTTAAGTACACGATAAGGACTGTATTTTTTTCCAAAATGGCTCGCTAGTGGTCCTGAGTACACATATCACAATAGTGGTCCTGAGTACACATATCACAATACACACATACATATTGTGACAGCGGGCAGGTTAAATTGCATGGTTGCATCCAGAATGGCAGGTATGTGTGTCCTAGATTCAGGCTCTATGCAGATTTATTCCATTAGGGGGAAGTACTGAGAGTCTTTCAGTGGTGAGGTAATGACCCCAACTGAAGCAAGTTGGCTCATTAGGGCCTCTACAAAAGTTCCCAGCCTGCTTAGGGGTTGCTCCATCCTGGAACCAGTTCTGTGTAGACTGGGGAGCTTGATACCTGTCCTGTGCGGTGATACAAAGCCTGTGTGGCAAACCTCTAAAACAGGGAGATAGGAGCTGGAGGCAGCACAAGGAAACCTGCATGTGTAGTAAGTGGCCAAGTTGTACATACATAAAATCACATACATACTGTACATATACACATACAGTACATACATAACTCACATGTACACACACACACATACATACATCCTTTTTTAATAAGCTTTACTGTACCTGCACTTGCACTGTCTGGTGAAAAATCTGTTTAATATTGCAATATAGAAGCAGATGGAACAGGTCAGGACTCTGGAAGAAGTCTACGTCTTCCACTTCTCTGCATGTTATTGTTCCCATGATTGAGCTTCCACTAAGCTATTGTACAGTTCAGAACTCCTCTGGTCTCAGCCTTGTATCTATATATGGCTGATAACGACAGAGCTCCAAACTGTACATTGGCAAAAATTAATGTAAAATGTATCTATAGTCAAAATCCTATATTCGTTTCCACTGTGTATTTAAGTAACTTCTAGCCTACTCCTATTGATTTGAATGATCTTGAAGTTTGTAAACTTACTTTGTAAGATCCCTCCTCCTGGTTGGCTGAGGCACAGCAGAGGCACCATTGGCTCCCACGGCTGTCAACTAAAGTTAGTGAGCCAATCAGGGGAAAAGGGGGCGGGGCTGGTTTGGGGCTCCGTGTCTGAATGGATACATGGAACTGTGACTTGGCATTGGTGCCCCCTTAAAGAGCTGATGACTGAGGGGGCACTTGTCAGCAGGGAGGGGCCAGGAACAGCGAAGAGGGACCTGAGAAGACCCAAGAAGAGGAGGATCTGGCTGCTCTGTGCAAAACCAACTGCACAGAGGAGGTAAGTATAACATGTTTGTTATTAAAAAAAAAAAGAGATTTTACAATCACTTTAAGTCTAGTACACACTAATAGTTTTTCTTTGTTCAACCCAGCAGCGCTGAACGAAAAAAAAAGAAACCTCTGGAGGAGCCGCTGTACTAACTATACAATGTTAGTACATTGATGTCCCCTGCTGTTCTTATGTGTTCTGACAGGGGGATTGTCCACCCCACCAGAACACACTGGTCAGTGCTCTCAGACATTGATTGGAGCGAATCAGCAGACCTTTTTCAGTCATGCCCCTTCGACATGGGCAGGCCAAATGGCCGGCTTCTGTCGGACTGACTGCAGTACGCACGGGCCGAATGTCAGCCAGTTTTGCCACCCAACATTTGGCCCATGTGTAATAGGCTTTAAGAACATAATCATGTTTGTGGAGCACCATAAATGCAATCTGATGTATACTGTACATCACTGAAAAGTTTCTAGTTTAGACAAAAACAAAAGGAAAGTCCTGGGCATCTTTCAGGTACTTACAGCTTGGCCATAGATCTTAGGTGCAATACCTTTAACTTGCTCGCTTACATCGTTCAGTACTACAATAAAACAAATAATTTTTGAATTTGTTTGCTTTAAAAAGCAACAAAAATTGTGCAATCTAGTTTTCCAATTTTCCAATTTTTGTAAGTTCTTTCATTCCTTTCTATTTCTCTACAGCTAGGTTATTTGTTCTAGGGTTGTAATTCTGTGTTTAACCACTTGCCGCCCGTCAATGACAGATTGACGGCGGCAAAGTGGTTGTAGAATCCTGACCGGACGTCATATGACGTCCTCAGGATTCTAAGCCGCTGCGCGCCCCCAGGGGCGCGCATCGCGGCGATCGTTGTTGCGGGGTGTCAGTCTGACACCCCGCAACACCGATCTCGGTAAAGAGTCTCTCACGGAGACTCTTTACCACGTGATCAGCCGTGTCGAATCACGGCTGATCACGATGTAAACAGGAAGAGCCGTTGACGGCTCTTCCGCACTCGCGTCTGACAGACGCGAGTAGAGGAGAGCCGAACGGCTGCTCTCCTGACAGGGGGGGTTCGCGCTGATTGTTTATCAGCGCAGCCGCCCTCGGATTGCCACATGGACCACCAGGGAAGCCCACCCTGTACCAGGGAAGGGCAGATCCAAAAAAAAGGCAAAAAAAAAAAAAAAAAAAGGCTGTAAAAAAAAAAAAGCAAAAAAAAAATGATGCCAATCAGTGCCCACAAATGGGCACTGACTGGCAACATAGGTTAATCAGTGCCGCCCCAGTGTCCATCAGTGCCACCCTACAGTGTCCATCAGTGCCACCCCACAGTGCCCATCCATGCCCAGTGCCCACCTATCAGTGCCCATCTGTGCCACCCATAAGTAGCCACCAGTGCCACCCATAAGTGCCGCCCATGAGTGCCCATCTGTGCCGCCTATGAGTGCCCATCTGTGCCGCCTGTGTGTGCCCATCAGTGCCGCCTGTGTGTGCCCATCAGTGCCGCCTGTGTGTGCCCATCAGTGCCGCCTATGTGTGCCCATCAGGTGCCGCCTATGTGTGCCCATCAGTGCCGCCTATGTGTGCCGCCAATCAGTGCTACCTCATCTGTGCCCGTCAGTACTACCTCATTGATGTCCATCAGTGCCATCTCATCGGTGCCCATCAGTGCCGCCATATCAGTGCCCGTAATTGAAAGAGAAAACTTACTTATTTACAAAAAATTTAACAGAAAAAAAAAAACGTATTTTTTTTCAAAATTTTCAGTCTTTTTTTAGTTGTTGCGCAAAAAAAAAAAAAACGCAGAGGTGATCAAATACCACCAAAAGAAAGCTCTATTTGTGGGAAAAAAAAGGACGCCAATTTTGTTTGGGTACAGTGTAGCATGACCGCGCAATTGCCATTCAAAGTGCGACAGTGCTGAAAGCTGAAAATTGGCTTGGGCAGGAAGGTGTATACGTGCCCTGTATGGAAGTGGTTAAAAAACAAATGAATGTACTAACAGAAATCCCACAGCCTCACTGAAGGACTGCAATCAATTGATCCATTCACTGGATCTCTATAGTATGCAATTTCCCCTGTTTGACCAGGGATGGACCCTTATAGCTGGATTCACGTAGGGCGGCGTATGTTTCAGCCAGCGTATCGTATTTACGCTACGCCGCCGTAAGTTAGAGAGGCAAGTGCTGTATTCACAAAGCACTTGCGTCCTAAGTTATGGTGGCGTAGCGTAAATGTGCCGGCCTAAGTGCGCCTAATTCAAATGAGGAACAGGGGGGCGTGTTTTATGTTAATGAATCATGACCCGACGTGATTGACGTTTGTAACGAACGGCGCATGTGCCGTCCGTGGACATATCCCAGTGTGCATTGCTCCAAAGTACGCCGCAAGGACTTATTGGTTTCGACGTGAACGTAAATTACATCCAGCCCCATTTTCGGACGACTTACGCAAACAACGTAAAATTTTCAAAATTTGACGAGGGACCGACGTCCATACTTAACATTGGCTAGGCCAGCTTTTTGTTGGACTAACTTTACGCCTGAAAACGCCTTACGTAAACAGCGTATCTTTACTCTCGCTGATTTACGCATTCTAGGCGTAAATCAGCGTTCACGCCCGTAGCGGCCGGCGGAACTAGACAGCTAAGATACGACGGCGCAGGCAGTCGTATCTTAGCTACATTTAAGTGTATCTCAATTTGAGAATACACTTAAATGTACGACGGCTTAGATTCAGAGTTACGACGGTGTATCTACTGATGCGCCGGCTTAACTCTTTCTGAATCTAGCTATTAGTATGTTATAGCATTATAAACAAACCTGGCCACCCACTAACAGAATTGGTAAGCTTCTAAGAACATGTTGACTTAAGAAGCAAAGAATTATACATTTTGGAGTTATTTACATTATTAATAATATGATATATTTGTTGTAGTTATTGATCTTTATAGTTATTTATATTATTAACATTATAATGTTGTTTCTTCTATCTATTTTGTAAGGTTCACAACTGTTCTGTATTGTTAACCATTAGTAAATGTTTCCGGTGTTTGTAAGACAACCAAACAGAAATACATCTCAAGGCTGTTAAGGAACCAATAATGTGTAACGCAATACATTTTAAAGCTTTGTTTTACTTCTGTGTATCAATTCATTAAAAACTCATGTAAAAGAGGATAGTACATAATCCAAATTGTATATAATATATGATATGATTCTTTTATGTAGACATAGTGACTTTCTATACCTTACATTCTTAACTGACGTTCATAGATAAGTTTTGCATCTGTTGGTCTCATATGCAATTCCCATGTTGTTTACATCAATAGCACAGTCTGGGAAGAAAGGGCATACTTTAGACTTTTCACATATGCTATTTCATCAGAAGATTTTTTGGAGGACATAAATATATGTTTTATGTTACTTCAAAGATGACCATATCCAATTGATACTCCAGTGCTATAGAATGCCTCCTACGTTGAGAGAGTAAAGGAATACCCAGTCCTTCTAACAACTCAGAGCAAACAAATAGATTGTAGATCTTAATAAAATATAAATGTCAGCACTTGGTCAATCTTAAGGTCTCAAAATCTTTAGATTCAAGATGTGCAGAACAAAATCTTGTTATTCATAGGTAAGATGTAAAAAGTGAAAACGGCCTATAAGATAGAACGGCAGCTGAAGCTATTCAACAGTTTGGATACCTAAAGAAAAATGCATTACCAGGAGTACACTGTGACCTTTAACCGCTTAACGACCGCCGCATGTATATGTACGTCCACAGAATGGCATGTACAGGCATATGGGCGTACATGTACGTCCTTTCTCTGCCTTTCCGCGGGTCGGAGGTCCAATCCGGGATGAGGGCGCGGCTATTCGTTTCTAACCGTCCCCTCGCGATCGCTCCCCGAAGCTGAAGCACGGGGAGAGCCGTATGTAAACACGGCTTCCCCGTGCTTCACTGTGGCGGCTGCATCGATCGTGTGATCCCTTTTATAGGGAGTCACGATCGATGACGTCAGACCTACAGCCACACCCCCCTACAGTTGTAAACACACACTAGGTGAAACATAACTTCTTCAGCGCCCCCTGTGGTTAACTCACAAACTGCAACTGTCATTTTCACAAAAATAGGTAGAAGAATACGTATCGGCCTAAACTGAGGAAATATAATTATATATGTTTTTGGGAGATATTTATTATAGCAAAAAGTAAAACATATTGCATTTTTTTCAAAATTGTCGCTCTATTTTTGTTTATAGCGCAAAAAATAAAAACCACAGAGGTGATCAAATACCACCAAAAGAAAGCTCTATTTGTGGGGAAAAAACAACGCCAATTTTGTTTGGGAGCCACGTTGCACGACCGCGCAATTGTCTGTTAAAGCGATGCAGTGCCGAATCGCAAAACCTGGCCTGGGCGTTTAGCTGCCTAAAGGTCCGGGGCTTAAGTGGTTAAAAGGCATTGCTTCACATGAGCATACTGTATATTCTGTATATATGTTCATACACAAGATATAAATGTCAGCTGCATGGGGAGCTCCAGCCATCCAAGAGCATGTGCATATACAGTAAAACCTTTGTTTGCGAGCATAATTCATTCCAGAAACATGTAATCCAAAGCACTTGCATATCAAAGCATTTTTTTACATGGTATACAAGAGAAGAGAGACACCTCCTAAGTGTAGCAATAAGTTGCTAAATGTTGTACCTTCAATAAATGTAACCGTTTTCATCGGACATGTCTGCTGGGTGATTTTGGTCTGATGTGTGTACACAATGACGCGGCGACGTGCGCGAACCCAGAAGTTCAATGCTTCCACGCATGCGTCAAATCACTTCGACGCATGCATGGGATTTCGGGCCAGCGGACATGTCCGATGAGTCGTACTGACCATCGGATATGTCCGACGGACAGGCTTCCAGCGGACAAGTTTCTTAGCATGCTAAGAAACTTTTGTTCGCTGGAAACCTGTCCGCTAGGCTGGAAAACTGTCCGGTAGGCCCTACACACGGTCGGACATGTCCGCGGAAACACGGACGTGTGTACAAGGCCTTAGAGGCTCCTCTCTTCTTTGTTATACTCAGTTGTGACTTGACGCTACTCTTATATGAAGACATCGCTTGTATATTAAGGCAAAATTTATCAAAACATTTTGCTTGTCTTGCAAAACGCTCTCAAACCAAGTTACTCTCAAACCAAGGTTTTACTGTACTGTATAAAGATTATATTGTTTTGTATTTTAATTAGCTTTATGGAAAGTTGTTCATCAATTAGGAATAAGCCTAACATCTGTTATTTTTCACAGCCTTTGAAATTAGATTTTTTTTGTTTTTTATAACTTGTATTTTAACCCCTGAACACCAAATTTAGCTCTAGTAGCACTCACTATCACTACTGAAAGTTGCATACAATGTAGTCAGTTATCTGTAAAAATTGAAATTTCAACTGTTTATTTTATGTTTTCAATAAAGGTTGGCTTTTAATATGTCAAAAAACACAAACAGTTCACCAATTCATGCGCTGGTCAAAATAACTCCCAAGTCCAGCTGGTATTCCTTATTAAAGGAAACACAACTTCTATCACTAAAGATGCTGCAGCTCTCTTTAAGTCCACTGGGTGGTGGACATGGACCTATACAAACAAAGAAAAGGAAAAGAGTGCACAGCCACCCTATTGTAATACTGTTATTGAACAATTAATAGGAAGTTTTCCATAAATTGCACTCACATTTTGGAAGTACAAATAAGGCTCATGTTTTCCTCTCCTGGATGGCCCCTGTAAGGTGTACTGATGAATGAGGAACATCTAACCTCCCCACAAGCTGGATAACAGCTCACAAGCCACCTGGCATCACCTCTGAGGTGCACTGTGGACCGCACATGCGCCCGGACCAGCCGGCGTCATGCTACGATGTAGACACCCGATGAGTGGGAGAGAGCCGATTGAGACAGAGAGACAGAGAGCAGTACGTCTCCCTGCAGGGTTGCTATGACAACACATTTCTGAAACGCGTCATCATAGCAAACTTCTTATTAACTTCCTATTAATTGTTCAATAAACAGTATTACACTAGAGCGGCTGTGCACTTTTTCCTTTTCTTTGTTTTAATATGTCAAGGCCAGGGGCGGACTGAACATTCGGGCACTCGGGCACTGCCCGAAGGCCCCATGTCACTAGGGGGCCCATCAGGGTTTCCAGCCTCAGTAATACCAGGGACAGTATGTAAAAATCTGTGTTTGTTTAAAAATCCCAAGATAATAGCTGCCCCACCTCTCCAGTACCTTTTCAGTGTGTGTATGTATACTGTGTATGTATACTGTATGTGTGTGTACTGTGTGTGTGTGTGTGTATGTATACTGTATGTGTGTGTGTGTGTGTATACTGTGTATATATACTGTATGTGTATACTGTGTATGTATACTGTATGTGTGTGTGTACTGTGTATGTATACTGTGTATGTATACTGTATGTGTGTGTGTACTGTGTATGTATACTGTATGTGTGTGTGTATACTGTGTATGTATACTGTATGTTTGTATACTGTGTATGTATACTGTATGTGTGTGTGTGTATACTGTGTGGCCCCATAATCTATTGTCTGGGGGCCCCATAATCTCCTATTGCTCGGGGGCCCCATGATTTGTCAGTCCGCCCCTGGTCAAGGCTATCATTGAAGCTGGTTCCTCCTACAAAACCATTGAGATTTGCAAATCAAGATGAGTTTTAGGTTCCAAGGTGAACATGAGCTTTGTTTGCAGTTCAGGGAATCCCAAAACAAACTGACCAGTTTAAAGCGGTGTTTCACCCTAAAAACACATTTCTAGCATGCCATCAAGCATACTAGCGCAAGCTACATACTGCCTTTCTTTTATTTTTTGGTGCCGTACTTACGGTTTACTGCCGTAGTGAAGTTTCAGACTCCCCGCGTGCACAGGGAAGATGATTGACGGCCGGCTATGGCGCGTCACGCTGCCCGAAGATAGCCGAAATAGGACTTGCCTCTTCACGGCACTATACGGCGCCTGCGCACAGACATCGGAGCTGACTGCACAGACGCCGTGAAGAGGCAAGTCCTATTTAATTTAATTTATTTAATTTAATTAATTTCTCATAATTTTTTTTAGTTGGTGAGCGTGAAAGGAGTTATTGATTAAAGCTGATTTTCTTTCACTTTAAATAGTTTGTTTGGACCAAACTGGTCCAAACAAACTATTTTCTTCACTAAGTGCTGCAGAAGCTCTAAGCACTCTATGTACTGTATGTAGCTTTAGTTACATATAGAAGTCCAGTCTGTGGCCTGTTGATGACCGAGCCGCACAGCAGGAGATGAACAACAACTGCGGTCTGCACTGGACCATCACAGACAGTGGTTGCCACTCATCTCCTGCTGTGCACCCATGCCTGTTTTTTCCTCTCCCGGCTTTTCCGCCCACATTTCTGACAATGTCATCCAATCAGCAGGGCAGGGGGCGGGAGGAGCTGCAGATAGGATCTTTGAATGGAGAGCTCCTCCTGCCTCCTACCCTGCTAAGATGACATAGGGGGGTGGGCAGGGGAGCCAAGGGAGGACACACATACTGATCACAGCCTCTGCCCTGCCAAAGGGCAGAGGTCCCCCTTACAGAGAGTAGCTCTTACACAGAGGTCCCCTTTACATTACAGTGCCCCCTTTACATCACAGCCCCCCTTCACATTACAGTTCCCTTTTACAGAGCAGTCCCCATTACATTAATGTACAGGGGCACTGTAATGTAAAGGAGCACTGTAATGTAAAGGGGCACTATCATGTAAAGAGGGGCTGTTATGTGAAGGGGAACTGAGCATACTGATATAAAGGGGGAAATGTAATTTAAAGGCAGGCTGAGGACAGATTCAGTGAATAGCCCCTTCCTCAACCCCCGTCCCTCCCTTTCCCCAGTTTCTGAGAAAATTGACTGCTGCCAAACTGGTCCCTAGTGCCAAAAAGGTCGGGGATCGCTGACATTCAGTATACAATGCTAGGTACCAGCTTGAAACAGAGATATTCTGTCCCACTTTTTATATCCGAAACAATATTGAGTCGGTATGAGTGGCACTTGAATAAATGTGAATAAATATAAAGCTTCCTCTGATTGGCTTATCAGCCCACCTCTCCGCCTCAGCCAATCAGAGTGGTTTGAAAAGTATAAGCGCGCTACCCAACAAACTATTATATCATATTGTGTGTACATACAAAATAAAATAAATAAATATGATGATAAAAATAAATGTGAAAAAAATCACTCAAGAAAAGGAAATATATTTCCAAAAAGCAGTTATTCCAAACAAAGTGTTCAACCGGTGTTCAAAATCAATCAGATGAGGATCAATATTCACTCAATGTGTTATCCTTCAATTAAAATCAAAGCTGCTTACCAGATCTGTTGGATCATCTGTCTCCATATCCTCTCAGATAAAAGGAGTAATGGAAGGAAAAGACTTCATGGTGTAGTACTTCATACAAAAATGTATTAAAAAATATGTAGCATTCGCATTTGAAAAAGCAGTAAAAATCACATAGGTAACACAGATGTGGATCTTGCTAACAAGCTGATCGTGGTGAAATCTAAGGAACGCTACTCCATCCGACGCGTTTCCTCATACTGTAAGAGGCATCAGCTGGGAATGGAGGCTGTGACTGTAGGCTCCAAGAGTTATACATCACAAAGTCTTTTTTTTCCATGACTTTATCTGAGATGATCTGGGGACAGACGATCCATATCAAAGACAGATCCCTTATCCAAAACAGCCCGGTCCCATTGAGGAGGTGTAGTGTGATTACTAGGAGAGGATTTTCTGTGCTGGATTCTTTTGCATGAGTGCATTTGATCTCTATAACTTAAGATCCAACAGATCTGGTAAGCAGCTTTGATTTTATTTGAAGGAGAACACATCAAGTGAATATTGATCCTCACCTAGTGGATTTTGAACAGCTGGATTCAGAAAGCCCGCCCTAACTTTGAGGCGGCGTAGTGTATCATGTTTACACTACGCAGCCGTAAGTTAGCGAGGCAAGTACATGATTCACAAAGTACTTGCCTGCTAAGTTACGGCGGTGTAGTGTAAATCGGATGGGCGTAATGGCGCCTAATTCAAATTTAGCTGAAGGGGCGTGTTTTATGGTAATGGGGGGTGACCTTACGTGATTGGCGTATTTTACGAACGGCGCATGCGCCGTCCGCCTACATATGCCAGTGTGCATTGCGGCAAAGTACCCCACGGGGTCCTATTGCTTTCGACGTGGACGTAAATGACGTAAATCCTTATTCACGGACAACTTACGCAAACGACGTCAATTTTTCGAATTTCGACGCGGGAACGACGGCCATACTTAACATTACTATTCCAGCTATTTGATGGAATAACTTTAGGCCTGATAATGCGTTACGTAAACGGCGTATCTGTACTACGTCGGCCGGGCGTACGTTCGTGAATAGGCGTATCTAGTGATTTACATATTCTACGCCGACCGCAATGGAAGCGCCACCTAGCGGTCAGCCTAAAAATTGCACTTTAGGATAAGACACTTACGCCGCTCGTATATGAGCCTAATTTAAGAGTATCTGGTTACCAGAATACGCTTAAATTAGTGTCGGCGCAGATTCAGACTTAGGCTGGCGTATCTACTGATACGCTAGCCTAAGTCTTTCTGAATCTAGCTATTTGTTTGGAATAACTTTCCTTTTCTTGATTGATTTTTTTTCACATTTATTTTTATCATCATATTTATTTATTTTATTTTTTATGTACGCACAATATGATATAATTGTTTGTCGGGTATCGCACTTATCCTTTTCTCACACTCTTTTAGCTAAAGTATTCTGGCAATCTTAAGCAGCAGCACCTTCAGTATATACTGTATAATACTTTTTTTTTTTTTAAATCAAAAATAAGTTTATTGTAGCAGTACAAACATATAAATATACACAGGCAGATCAGTAGAAAGTGCATCAGAATGGAAACGGGAGTATACAAGGTGTACTCCCACATTGGCAAACATCCAAATCTTAAGTAATGCCGAAACATACATTTAAATGAACGAATCATTATCTACACTTCAGACGTAAAGAAGGAAGGATATGATATTATAACTCACTTCATCATACAAGGCATTACCACATTAGCTTAGTCTGACTGTGTATTTCAATAGTAACTCTTTAACTCCGGAGGTAGAAAGATAAAACCAATTAGGTATAGGAAGAAAAGAAAGGGAGGGGAGAGAAAGAAAGAAAAAGAAAAGAAGAAAAAGAGAGAAAGGATCTTTATCCCTAGGACTGTGGTCCTCAACATTTTTCCATCCTCCACCTAGTGTAGCAGAGGTTAGTGTGGCATTCTCACTCCTCATATCCCACCATTAATACAATTACACCACTCAATATTGATTTATCGTCATTTGTTTTGAGGTATCATCCCTGTAACAATCTGTCCCTCACCAGTTGAAGAGGTCCCAATCCTGGGACATCTAACCATGGCTGCCATAGTGAATAAAACTTTTTCGAAGCACCCCTGTGTTGGTATGTTAGTTTTTCACGAATCAATAAATTATTGACCTGTTTCACCCATAGTGTGCCCGTTGGTACCCTCGGCGTAATCCACACCTTCGCAATCTCCTTGCGAGCCAGGTAAAGCAACCGTAGCACCGCAGTGTGACCATTTGGTGACAGGTCAGGTAACTCCAGAGCGCCAAGAAGGCAGACCACTGGGTCAGTAATAACTGGTATCTGAAATACCTGGACTATAGTATCAAGGACATATTTCCAGTACCGAAAGAGTTTCGGGCATTTCCAGAACATGTGCAAGAGATCCCCAGTATGCGCATTACATTTTGGGCACAAAGGTGTCTCTCTAAAACCCCATTTATGTAGCCTAGCCGGGGTTCTGTATACCCTATGCAACAAATATAAGTGAGAGAGCCTCTGTGATGCCGATACAGATACCAGTGGGGCGGATGTCAGACACAGTTCCCATGTTTCACCATCTATAGGCCCCAAATCCCGTTCCCACCCTCGTCTGCAGGGGAGTTTACTTGCATCATGTGTAGATTGGCTCAATCTTGCATAGACCCTTGATATCATGCCCGCCCGGTCATCAGCAATGAGCACATCCCTCGTCAGAGGATGTACTGTTACAGCTGGTCGGGTAAGTATGTTTTCACATTGTACAGCGTGTCTCAGTTGCAGGTATTGGTAAAATTGGGAGTTACATAAACCATATTCCTCTTTTAGGGTTGCAAAGGATTTAATTATAGTTCCAGAGAACAGCTGGGCGATATAATGTATGCCCAACTCCTCCCAGGAGCCAAATCCCCTCAACTTAAGAAGTTCACAATAATATCTATTCCTCCATATTGGGGTAAACTGGCACATTGTCTTGACCCTAAAGATGGTCCTTACATATTCCCATAACTTATTTAATAGACTAACTGTGGGTAGTGCAGTAGGGAATTGAGTAAGGCCTGCATCTAGATACACCAGTGCTGGAAGGGTTGAGTCCACTGGGACTATTAGTGATCTTATCGGGTCAGATTTGTCCGCTATTCCCCAATTAGCAAGTTGCTGGAGCTGTGACGCTATGAAATAAAACCGAGAATGCGGAACTGCCATACCCCCCTGATCTTTTGGTAATTGCAAAGAATGCAAACTAATGCGGGCCGATCCCCCCCCCCATATCAACTCTCTGAATTGAGAATCTATACAGTTAAACCATCTGTGAGTGATCCAGATCGGGGAGTTGTGAAAAATATATAAAAGTTGAGGTGCCCATATCATCTTAATTAAGTTAACTCTTCCGGTCACGGATAGAGGTAACTTTCTCCAGGCTGAACATTTCAGCCGTAATTTCTGCATCAGTGGAGATAGGTTTTTGTCAAGGTATTGGGATGGACTTGGCGTGACCTGTATGCCCAAGTAACGGAATTCATCTACTACTGCAATGTCCTTCGCACAGTCCGGCAGAGGGCTTGGCAAGGGGTCTAGAGGCATAATAACTGATTTGTTCCAGTTAATACTGAACCCCGAAAGCTGACCAAAGTCAGCAATCAGGCCCATTACATTTTGCAGGGAGCTTGCCGTGTCCCCCAGATATATCAACGTATCATCCGCATAAAGGGAAACCACATCTTTTCTGGGACCTCTCTGAAACCCCACTATATCCTGCCTATTTCTAATGTGAATGGCCAGTGGCTCAAGAGCCAGGGCAAACAACAGGGGCGACAAAGGGCACCCCTGCCGAGTGCCCCTAGCCAGACAGAAGGGTTCCGACACCTCTCCATTAATACGCATTCTCGCCGACGGGGAGCTATACAATAACTGTACCCATTTCAAAAATGAGGGTCCCACCCCAAATCGAGTTAGAACTTCCCAAAGGTACGGCCACTCCACGCTGTCGAACGCCTTGGCGGCGTCCAGCGATAGGATCGCCCTGTTACCTACATTGTCCGGGGGGATTTGTAAATTCAGGAAAAGTCTGCGCAAATTCTGAGATGTGGATCTCGTCGGAATGAACCCAGACTGATCTCTGTGTATCACTTTTTGTATACAGCTAGCCAACCTGCTAGCCAAAATCCTGGCCAGCAGCTTGACATCATAGGTTAGAAGTGAGATCGGTCTGTAAGAGTCCGGAGACGAGGGGTCCTTTCCGGGCTTCAACAGGACCACAATGAGTGCCTCATTCATAGAGGGGGGGAGAGACCCTGTATCGAATGCATGATTATACATTTTAAGAAGAATGGGGAGGAGTTGAGTTGAGTACCTTTTGTATACCTCAAAGGGTAACCCATCAGCCCCGGGTGCCCGACTATTTTTCGAATGGGCCAGCGCCTCAAGTAATTCATCCTCAGTCAGAGGAGCATTGAGAAGGGCAACATCTGAAGCAGACAAGGATGGCACAGGATACTTGTCTAGAAACGAATGTATGTCATCTCGAGTGGGGTTAACCTTGGAGGAATAAACATCCTGAAAAAAGAGACTAAATACCCTAGTGACCTCTCTAGTAGAATGGCAGGAATTCCCCTCGGAATTTGTTATTGATGCGATATGCGAAGACGGCTGTTGTGACTTAGCCAGTAGCGCTAGCATATGCCCCGTGTTCTCTCCCTCCTCAAAATGACTTTGTTGTAGGAAAAAACGCTTATTTTCAGCTAGTTGCATAGTTAGGTCTTTAAGTAAGGTTTGGGATGCTAGCCATGAGCGTTTCGTATCGTCCGTGGGGTCAGCAATATACCTGGCCTCCGAGGATCGTACTTCCTCTAGGACCGACATTTCCCATTCCTTAGTGGAGGTTTTTATCTTGGAAATTACTCTAATAAATTGCCCTCTGAGGAAGGCTTTGGCTGTGTCCCAGACTATGTCTAATGCCGCAGTATCTAGGTTTTGCCTGAAAAAATTTTGGAGGAGCTCTGGGATAGGGTCAGGGTCCGGAATGAGTGATAGCCAAAAGGGGTTAAGCTTCCAGAGGGTATTGCCCCTGCGAGCCCCACACCTGATGTCAATCGAGAAAGGAGCATGATCAGAAATTTGCCTAGGGTGGTATTGAGAGGTTTCCAACAATGACAGGAGTAATACATTTCCCAGCCCTAGGTCTATTCTAGAGAGGCCCCCCACCGAGGCAGATTGACACGAATAGACTCTGGCGTCCGGATTACGGACCCTCCAAACATCTGTTAGGCCCATTTCCAGTAGTAATCGAGTGAACGGGGTAGGCCCACTTCCCCTTTGTACTCCAACCTCCCCTTGGGCAGACAACTTGTCCCTAGCGTGGTCCAGACAGTTATTAAAATCCCCTACAACCAACACAGGGACACCTGGAAAGCGGGCAACAAAATCTGACAGTACTTTCAGTATGCTAGTAGAAAAGGGAGGGGGAATATAAATACCTGCAAGTAAACATTTAGTACCGCATATACAGCATAGAATAATGACGTAACGCCCCTCGGGGTCGATTAGTGTCTCCAGAGCCGCAAATTGCGTGCCCTGTTTAACTAGGATGCTCACCCCCCTCGAGTACACTGAGAAAGTAGAGTGATACTGGTGGCTAAATTGCCTTATCGCAAATTGGGGAGTGGAGGTCGGGGGGAGATGAGTCTCCTGCAGGCAGACAATATCAGCGGCTATACGCTTGATCGTGCGAAGCACAGCCAAGCGTTTAACAGGATTGTTTAATCCCCGCACATTCCAGGACACAAATCTGGTTATCTTAGACATTGCATGTTAGGGGTAAGTAAAACATAGGAGTCAATGGCAAGCACACAGCAGCAAAAAACAGGACAGCCAGTCACCCTTGGGGGAGGATTCAGTAGCAGGCCCTCAGTCAAGTGCAGAGGCGCACATAGCAGGACCAGATGGTCCAACAGAGTTGATGAGGTCAGGCCGAGGAGCATCACGAAATGAACAGCATAGGCAGTCACAGGTGGGATAATAAACCCCAAAAGCAGGTAAAATGTAAAGGACGATGAACCCACAGTCACATTGGCAGATAAAAAAAGGGATATTAAAAGAAAGAGAAAAAAAGATGCATTCAAAAAATAACAGGCCAACATGGCCAACTTTGTTTGCCTATAGGCAGTGCGAGGCCTGTACCAGGCCCGCATGGGGGCAACAGTGGAAGTGCACCAAGTGTCTAAACTTCTCAACAGCAAGAACAAATAGCCCAGTGTATCTAGTATGAACGAAATCTCAGCAGCTTCTCCGCCTTGGTAAAGGGGAATAGTAGGTAATTGGCAGGATAAGTCTATCTAGGTATTACCCATCATGTTGAGCACGGTGACGATTGCGACCTTCTCGGATTGATTGTTCCTCTCTGTCTAGCCATTGTGCAGCTGATGACGGAAGATCAAAGAAGTGTACAGATCCCAATGCTTCCACCTTTAGCTTGGAGGGGTACAGCATAGCATATTTCACATCTAATACTCTGAGGCGACGTTTAACATCCAGAAACTTTGCACGTTGCTTTTGCAGCTCAGCAGAAAAATCAGGGAAGCAGGAGATTTTAGCATTATCAACTTTCATGGCCTCGGGTTTAATCCTGGCATTGCGCAGTATGGCATCCCTGTCTTTGTAATGCAGAAGTTTAAATAAGAAGGGTCTCGGAGGGGCTCCTGGCTGAGGGGGTCGGGAAGGCACCCTGTGAGCTCTTTCCACCGAAAATAATGGAGTGAAAGCTTCTTTGCCAAAAGCAGTCACCAGCCAGTTTTCAATAAATTCTACAGGATTCTTCCCTTCAGCTCTTTCAGGTAGACCCACCAGCCTCACGTTATTTCGTCTCATTCTGTTCTCCAATTCCTCTAAACGAGAGGAATGTTGTGTAAGGAGATGATTATTGTAGGAAAGATCCCTTTGCATGGGGGCCATATCATCCTCTATGGAGCTCACCCTCCCCTCCACAGCAGATGTCCTCTCCCTTAGTTTCTGTGCATCCTGCCTCATGAATGACATTTCTGCTTTCACCCCTTTAATATCAGCAGTCAGGGCAGTTAGCGAGGTATTGCATGTAGTTATGGCTGCAAATATATCTCTTAATGAGGGTTCATTGTCAGTAGCAGGACTAGTGGCTGGGCTGGTGAGGGCCTGCGGCCTAGTGGTATTGCCGTTAGGGGTACTCACTGTACTCCATGGAAAGTCTGGGCCTCCAACATCCTCCAGGGGGACCGTATCGTCCGCATCTGACACTACACCCGGCATCTCGCTCTGGCCTCCCGGGCGAGCATTGGGATCGGCGGTCAGCACTCTGGAGAATAACTTCTTCGCCCCATCCCTGTATTTCTCCTTGGCCGTGCGCTGGGCCTGAGCGCCATCTTGGATCCCCACGCTGTCTGGGGACCGGGCCGCATTTTGTCTCCTAGCCGCCGCCATCGTGCTCGGATCGGGGAACAAGAGGCACCGGAGCGATCAGGGAACCTTCCTGCAGCAGGCTGGTGTGAAGAACGGGTCCGGCGGGTAAGTATCAGGATGGATTGCAGGAGATTCGGCGGAGAGAAGCAAAAGGTGCGTCCGGCTACATCCGCTGCCTGGCCACGCCCCCCGTATAATACTTTTTTAGGCGAAGCACAAATATATTTTTTACTACACAATCAGAGAGGTTAAACAGAGGTAAGAGGAGAGCTCTCAAAACACATTACAAGGGTGGCTTGATTTTTCTTAGCCTGCCATACATAGCTCACATTTTGGACAATTTCTGCTGATATGGGCAATATTTGAGCCGCCGGTGGCCCTGTCAACACAACCTATCTCAAAGTTCTTTAAACCCAAAAAGCTAGGTGGAAAATTGTCAGGCCAACAGTGACTGCATCCAATCAGATGAAGTCTCTGTTTGGACTTGATGACAACTGTGGGTAGATATACAACAACAGGAAGAGAAGATTCCTTTATCTATGCTGTTTAACATTGATGGATAAATCTATAAATGTATGGCTAGCTTTAGGGAGAATAGAAAAGGATGGAAATACCCTAAATTTCAGTCCACTGCTGTGGACATGTAGATACAAACTTTAGTGGGAATACTAAGGACCCTTTCACACTGGTGGGGGAGCAGCGATGCTATTTTTAGTGGTGCTTTACCGCCAATTTTGCGGCACTATTCGGCCGCTAGCAGTGCGGTTTTACCCCCCGCTAGCGGCCAAGAAAGGGTTAAAACCGCCCACGATGCACCTCTGCAGGGGCGCATTGCTGGCGGTATAGCCGCGGTGTCCTATTGATTTCAATGAGCAGGAGCGGTGAAGGACCGGTATACACACCGCTCCTTCACTACTCCAAAGATGCGGCTAGCAGGACTTTTTTTACTGTCCTGCTAGTGCACCACTCCAGTGTGAAAGCCCTCGGGCTTTCACACTGGAGAGACAGCAGCGGCTGTTTAGGGTTGGTTTGCAGGCGTGTGAAAGGGTCTTACTGTTAGAATCCCTGTAAAATATAAGACTAGTGGGTCATTCAGTCTACAGCCATACACCCAAACCTTACATTTACATTTTTAGTTTCAATAATTCTTTATTGATAGACATTTTTTTAAGCGGTTTAACAAAGTAAGTAACATTTTGTAAGCGATGTATAACAATAAGACCCCTTTTCACACTCTGGTCATGTTGGCGCTTTTCAGGCGCTTAGGAAGCGCTGCCCATTCATTGCAATGGGCAGAGGCGATTTGGGAGCACTGTATACAGCGCTCCCAAACCACTCCAAATTTGCTGCTTGCATGACTTTTCTGAATGTCCTGCAAGCGCACCGCCCTTGTGTGAAAGCGCTCATTGTAATGAATGGGAGGCAGTTTCCAGGTGCTTTACAGACGCTATTTCTAGGCCTAAAATGCCTAAAAACTGCCTCAGTGTGAAGGGGGTCTAAAGTGGAAATTGTATAGAAGACCCCTTTCACACTGAGGCAGTTATCAGGCATTTTCGGAAAAGTCCTGCAAGCAGCATCTTTGGGGTGGTTTTGGAGTGCTGTATACAGCGCCAATACGCCCCTGCTCATTGCAATGAATGGGCGGCACCGCCACATGGGAGTTTTTAACCCCTTCTTTGGGGTCAAAAGTGCCCTGCTAGCGTCCAAAAATTGCCGCTAAAATAAGCGGCACTTTAGCGGTTTGGACCGATGAAAACGGTCCATCAGACCGTTGTCCTCTGGTTAAACTATCGTGTGTACAAGGCCTAAGGGTAAGGGGGTAAGTATGGCCCAATAGGCCTAATCGGGGGAAGCAGGGGAGGACAGAGTAAGGGGGGATAAAAAAAGGAGGAAAAAGAGGAAAAGCAAAGAGCACAGGTATAAAGGTAAGAGCAATAAAGAGAGAGAATCAGACAGAGGTGAGATGAGCATGAGTCGGGACCGCCTGTGTTGTATATTTTTTGATAAACAATCAAACATTTGAGTTAGAGCAATGTCATTACGGTACATTTCCATTCTTAATGGAGTTCGCCATCAACATAAAAGAATCCTAAGCTCTGACCTAATTGAGCCCTGAGTGAGGTTAAATACATTTTGACTTTGGCTCTTAATACAACACAAGTCACCAGAATAGGGAACAAACAAGAAATAGCAGTAGCTCCCTCTAAAACAATACAGGCTGTATGTCAAAGATATTGCAGTCTGAAAAGCTGACATGAGAGCAAAAGGAAATAGTGGAATATAGTATCAGAGTGTGAGTTCTTTTCTTCCTGTGGTCATCTTATTAGCACTGCAGCACCTTGAAAAAGACTGATTTGTATTCAAATACATGTGTGATCCCATTTCAATTGTTTGCTTTCTCACACATTACTTTCACCTACGCCCCTCCTCTCATTTGATAGTCAGTGGGCTTCTTCCTGCCCTGAATACCACAGTCCCAATTTATTCAAACTCCCATCATTAGCACCAGTCTCCCACTGAAATTATGAATGAAAAGCCTTGTTGTTCTTTACAAATAACTCAGGCTTTCTCGCTCAGTCAAATTTGAATGAAAGTGACTGCCAGGAGAAGTGTTTGTATGATTGACAGTTCACTCAGCAAGTGAACAAATAGCACAGGAAGTTTTTCAAGAAATATTTCAGGCTCACTTGATAGTCTTCCGTCGCAAACAATGATAAATCAGACGGCACAGGATGTGTTTAACAGATGTCAGGAGCATTGAATGACAAATACAACTGTTACAAACCTTCTCTTACCTCATAGACAAAGTATTTCTCTGTGCATGCCTTTAATTCAAAACACCTCTTAAATATGGTAACATCGTTCAATGGCAGATACATTTATTGGCCATACATTAACCCTCCTGATTACTATTTTCTATTTTTGTCTGTTTTATTATTATTATTATTATTATTATTATTATTATTATTATTATTATTATTATTATTATTATTAGCATTAACACTACTCTTCTCACTACTGCCATTTTTTGAATGGCAGTAGATTTATTTTGAATAAATCAATGACTTTTATGTTTTATAGGGAGTAATGTTTAGGGAGTATCACTATTGCTGCTTAGCAAGAAATTAAAAAGTATGTACGTTTATTTTTATTTTTATTTAATTATGACCCAATAAGCCTGATTTACCTAAACCTGTTTTTAGAAGGGCACTATCCCCATCAATGCTGTAGAAAATGTTCTCCACAACATTTACTTTAACACAAGTGCAATTCAAATCATTGACGATAGCAAGAAGCTGCTATGGAATATCACAGACTCTTAATAAATAAATATTTAAAAAAAGGTTTTCATCTATTTTAATGTTGATGATGATTGTTGTCATTATTGGTGGAAAAAAAAGGTAATCTGCTGGATTCAAGTAGGGCGGTGTAGCGTATCGTATTTACGCTACGCCGCCGTAAGTCAGAGAGGCAAGTGCTGTATTCACAAAGCACTTGCCTCCTAAGTTACGGCGGCGTAGCGTAAGCTCGCCTAATTCAAATTGTGAAGAGGTGGGCGTGTTTTATGTAAATAAACCATGACCCGACGTGATTGACGTTTTTAACGAACGGCGCATGCGCCGTCCGTGGACATATCCCAGTGTGCATTGCTCCAAAGTACGCCGCAAGGATGTATTGGTTTCGACGTGAACGTAAATTACGTCCAGCCCCATTCACAGGCGACGCGAGCAACGTAAAATTTCCAAAATTCGACGCGGGAATGACGGCCATACTTAACATTTGCTAGGCCAGCTATTTGTTCGACTAACTTTACGCCTGAAAATGCCTTACTTAAACGGCGTATCTTTACTGCGACGGGCAAGCGTACGTTCGTGAATAGGCGTATCTCGCTGATTTACGCATTCTAGGTGTAAATCAGCGTTCACGTCCCTAGCGGCTGGCGGAACTAGACAGCTAAGATACGACGGCGCAGGCTGACGTATCTTAGCTACATTTAAGTGTATCTCAATTTGAGAATACACTTAAATGTACGACGGCTTAGATTCAGAGTTACGACGGCGTATCTACTGATACACCGGCTTAACTCTTTGTGAATCTAGCTAAATGTATGAAAGTACACCAGAGTGGCTTCAACGCCACGGGACTTTGAAGCCTACATAACTGTGCGACATCATCATGGCTTGCATATGACTTTTTTTTTAACATAAGTCAATGCAAGTCGTGATGAAGTTGCCCCAAAGTAGTGCAGGAAACTTTTTCTAAGTCGGAGCGTCTTGATTTGCACTGATTAGAGCGGTTCCATTGCTGGTAATGGGGCATGACTTTACAAGTTGTGGCAGTGTAAATGAGAGCTAACTCTGAAAAGAGGGGTCACATTGAATGTATTAAATTTTTTTTTTGAGGTTTGAAACCTTTTACACGCATTTCCATTGAAGCATTTGGAGTCTGACTATACAGGAAAAAAAGCTAATGTACTTTTTTTTTCAAGCAAAGGACATAGAGTGTAGGGTCACTGAGTGTGCAAATGTGAACAGGGACAATTAGGCTCCATTCCCAATAATGCATTTTTTGATGTAGTTTGCATTTTGCAGAAATGCAGGGAATTTTTTTAACATGGGTTCCTATGAAACATGTTCACATTAATGCATTTTTGTGCCTCTGCGTTTTTTAAAAGGGTTTGCATGTCATCGACTTCAATGGACCCGCATCCAAGTACCATGTTTTTACCACGATTTTGCCGCAAGTGTGCCACGATTTGCATGTTGCGATTTGTGTTTTTTTTTTTTAAAGCTGTACAGTCACTGTATATAACTGGTTGGTAAGGAAGGGGCCAGGAAGCCGACCGCTGCGTCCTCAACAGCCAATGAGTCATCAACTGTCAGCAGGCTTCCTCGCTGAATGGAAAAAATTAAAAATAAATTGCTGGCAAAATAAAAGACTTGTTAAAAACGATCTACTGTATTTTTTCACACTACACTACTATTGTTTAGTGAATGGATAGGGGTACAATGTACCCCATACTCATTCACATAGGTAGAAGGCAGGAATCTGCGGGCCCCCTTGTTTAAGGGGGCTTCCGCCCCCACCTACAGACCCCGACAACCACCGGGCAAGGGTTGTCAAGAAGAGGCCCTTGTCCCCATTTGCCCCAAAGCACCCACCCCCCCATGTTGAGGGCATATGGCCTGGTATGGTTAAGGAGGGGGGGCGCTCGCTTGTCCCCTCCCTTTCCTGATCTGCTGGGCTGCATGCTCGGATAAGGGTCCCCTCTGAATCCATGCTAGAACCAAGGGTCGGGTATGGACCGGGGGGGGACCCCACTCTGTTTTTTTTTTTAGCCGGCAATTTTTTATTTTTTTTACATTCAGCTGGAAAGCCCACTGACAGCTGATGACTCATCGGTTGTTAAGGATGTGGCAGCCGGCTTCCCGACCCCCTCCTTACCAACCAGCTATATACAGTGTAAAAAAAAAACACAAATTGTGGCAAAATCGCTGTAAAATCGCAGTAGAAGCGCATGTCCTAAAACGTGGCAAGCATCACAAAAAGCACTGCAGAAATGCTCAAAAGCAACATGCATAGATGTGAATTGTGCTTAAGGCTGGATTCACACCTATGCATTCTTTGTGGTTTTTGCATTTTGCAGGTTTGCACTACAGTCCATTTAACATGGTTTCCTCTGGAACACGTTCTGTAGTGCAAATCTGCAAAATGCTAAAAGCACTGAAAATGCATAGGTGTGAATACAGCCTTATAAAGAAGGGTATTCTTCAATCGTCAGCTGTACTTGGGCATAGGCAAATAAGCAGAAAACTGTTCAGGCGTGAATGGAGGCGGACACAGACTGAGGCCTGGTTCACACCTATGCAGGTTGCAGTGTGCATATTTCAGGTGCATTTTGCATTTTTTTAAATACACATTTTTGATGCAACAGACGTGGATGTGGTAGACGTGGTGTATCTGGATTTTGCAAAAGCATTTCCCCATAAACGTTTACTGTACAAAATAAGGTCCATTGGCATGGACCATAGGGTGAGTACACTGGCTACAGGGGCGAGTTCAGAGGGTGGTGATAAATGGGGAGTACTCGGAATGGTCAGGGGTGGGTAGTGGGCTCCCTCAGGGTTCTGTGCTGGGACCAATCCTATTTAAATTATTCATAAACGACTTAGAGGATAGGGTAAACAATGCAATCTCTGTATTTGTGAACAATACTAAGCTAAGCAGGGCAATAACTTCTCCGCAGGATGTGGAAACCTTGCAAAAAGATCTGAATAAATTAATGGGGTTGGCAACTACATGGAAAATGAGGTTCAATGTAGAAAAATTTAAAATAATGGGTGGCAAAAATTTGAATGCAATCTATACACTGGGGGGAGAACCTCTGGGGGAATCTAGGATGGAAAAGGACCTGGGGGTCCCAGTAGATAATAGGCTCAGCAATGGCATGCAATGCCAAGCTGCTGCTAACAAAGTAAACCGAATATTGGCATGCATTAAAAAGGGGATTAACTCCAGAGATAAAACAATAATTCTTCCGCTCTACAAGAATCTGGTCCGGCTGCACCTGGAGTATGCTGTCCAGTTCTGGGAAGGATGTACTGGAAATGGAGCGAGTACAAAGAAGGGCAACAAAGCTAATAAAGGGTCTGGAGGATATTAGTTATGAGGAAAGTTTGCGAGCACTGAACTTATTTTCTCTGGAGAAGAGACGCTTGAGAGGGGATATGATTTAAATTTACAAATACCATACTGGTGAGCTGACAATAGGGATAAATCGTTTTTGTGGAAGGGAGTTTAACAAGATACAAGGCCACTCATTAATATTAGAAGAAAAGATGTTTAACCTTAAACTACATAGAGGGTTCTTTACTGTTATGCTGCGTACACACAATCGGAAATTCCGACAAGAAAACCATGAGTTTTTTCTGATCGAATGTTGGCTCAAACTTTTGTTGCATACACACGTATTTATTGTTTAAAAAATATAAATAGTGCCACGCTATACTTACATTAACCAAATCCGTGTTGACAAAATAACAAATGGATATGCAAATGTTGCAAAATCAAGTGAATGGTGAATAAAGTGCTAATTGCATGCATCACAACACAATAATTATTTAACATAAAAATGATAATACACTATCTAGACCTAATATTTCTTAAATGTGTGGAGACAACGCTACTGGACAGTTTAGATACTCACAGTTCTATCTTCACATAACTCAGAGGTGGATCGCTTGCATGTTTTGACTAAACTTAATTGTGTAGTCGCATGCCCTGAGGTGAGCAGCTTCACACACACACGGGGGGAGAACAAGTTTGGTGTCACATGGATATTTTTGGTAATTTAGTTATAGTTGAATGGACTTTAAAGATATATTATGGATTATGGATTATGGATTCACTTGTTAAATAATTATTGTGTTGTGATTCATGCACTTAGCACTTTATTCACCATTTACTTGATTTAGCAACATTTGCGTATCCATTTGGTATTTTGTTAACAGCACAGATTTGGTTAATGTAGGTATAGCGTGGCATTATTTATATCTTATTATTAGGCACAAACTTATGGGACGTGATCAATGCCAGCAGCTGACTATTGAGTACGGCACCTAGGATATTAGCAATTTCTTTGATTGGTAGCTCGCAAGATTTTATATATATATATATATATATATATATATATATATATATATATATATATATATATATATATATATAATTGATTTATTTATTTATTTATTGTTTGTTATCATACAAATACATGTAATAATAATAATAAAATACAATTTTATGATATGATAGCATATGTAATAGTTCTTATGATTATCATGATTGTAATCATATTTTTATGAATGCCTGGGTATCATTTTAGCAGTAATGCCAATAAATAGCTTACCTTGGAAAAATGTTCTGTGGTGCTATTGTTGAAAAATCTGTATCAGTAGTTATGAATAATGATGATAATAATAATAATAATAATAATAATAATAATAATATAAATAATAACAACAATAACAACAGCAATACAAAAAATTATTAATATTTTCTATAATTATTATTGTTATTATTTACAAATCCCTGTTTCAGCAGTATTAGTTTTAATGGTCCTGTTTATATTTTGTATAATCTGGTATGATACCTTTTTTCCCCTTCATCTGTGTTTCATATGTATTTCTTTTATTTTAATGAATGAAATAGCTATTAACTTCTCCAGTAAAAGCAGCTTTGGTTCAGCAGACTGGAGTGAAGATTCCCTGCAGTGGAAACACCTACACCTCCAGTTACTATTGTTGGTACCAATTGAGAGACAGCCACCATTTATTTGATTTTGAATGCAAAGAGTAGGTCACATAGTTGAATTAGCAAAACCCCCAGCTGAGGAGTTTTATTCTTCTCAGCTCTCTTTTCAGAACAGGGCAAAAGGTAATTGACAGGCTGATTGTGTAGCTAAGGCCCCAGTCACACATTGTAATAATAGCTGTCTGAGGTGATGAGTGAAGAAGGACTGTTCAGGAAACACTTTGAGCACTACAAGTGGACAGGCCTCAGTGACTTCCATGTACTTTATGCCACAAGCATCTCTTCCAAAAATAACACAAAACCTTTAAGCGCTGCAGTTGTTTTCCTGCGTAGAAGAGCACATGTTTTCATATTAGGAAAGATATGCATCTGGACTGCCTGAATTTACATTCTATCATGTTCCACCGTTATATCCCTGTGTGAATATATACATATGTATTTATTATGTTGATGGCTTATTTTAAATATTTTTTGTGTTAACTATAGAAAATATTCATCGTTAATAAAGATGAATTGTAATTATGTGTCCTTTAACTTTTGGCACAGTGGGAGTTGGGTGCAGAGGACACAGGCACAGGAGAGCTGAGCTATCAAGAAGTTATGTTTACATTCAAAAGAGTTAGGCCCCTTTCACACTTGGACAACTTGTCCTACGATTTAAGACTGCAAAGTAACATGACAAGTCATTTCCCATGATTTCCAATGACAACCATTCATATTAGTATGACTTCAAGTTGTTCCAACTTCAAAGTAGTCCCTGCACTACTTTGGTCCGATTTTGATGCCACTTACACAGGCATTACCTGAAATCGTGGCAAAATCGTGGCTGTGAATTGCGGCAAAATCATGGCAAATCGCGGTAAAATCATGCAAGGGGTCTTAGTGTTGGGGCTTTATTTCCTGGGAAGTTAATGTAAGCAAGGGATAGTGTTATATAGAGGCTGTTACAGGGTTTTGGTGTCACAGAAAGGCATATACGACAGTGAAAAGACAGATTAGTTCAGGAAAATTCCTAGCACAAAAAGTTACCGAAGCAGGTATTACAGATATTTGAAGTGTAACTAAATAAAGTGTAACTAAAGGCAAACATTTATTTTTTTCATTTTGTATTGAGTAAGGAACGGTTATAGCCCCTCTCAGTTTTTTTTGTTGCCACTTGTATCCAATTGGGGAGATTTCCCTACTTTCTATCCTATAGCCATATCTGAAAGTGGAAGAAAATCCCTTCAAAGTGCTAGAATCCCGGGGTGTCTCTAGGGTCCCCAGAACTATTGTCTTTGAGACTTTCACTTTCAAAGATAATGGTAAACAGGACAATTATAGAGCTCAATTCTTATTAACAGGAGCACAGACAGCAATAAAAACTGACAGGAATTCTAATTCCTCCCCACTCTATCCAAAAAAAAAAGGTTTTGCCTTTAGTTACACTCTAAGTCCATAGAATTGGGAGGGCAGTTATTTGTGTGTCTATGATCCACCTGCTCAATGGGCAACCTGCCTAAGGTGTCCACTATAAAATTTAAATGTAAGCTGTCTTCTATACGGGCCAGTTATCTATGTCAATCATAGAGGTTTATGTGAATAGAGACAGGGGGAGGCTTTGAACTATACATTGGAGGCTAGCACCAACTAATCGGGTGAACAATTACAATTAGGATGGGTTATTCAACCTGTCCAATTGACTAAACATTGTGTAGCCATGGGGTCATAATCCTCCCATAGATATGATCCACCCTCCCACAGGGCAACCGTCTACAAAGCCCTGTATGAAGCTTAAAGGTAAGCTCCCCTCTTTAATGGCCAGCCATCTCTGCCCACCATAGAGGTTGATGTGAACAGAGACAGAGAATGGGGCTCTAAACTGTAAATAGGAAGCTAGCACCAACTAACTATTCTGGGGGGAACAATTACAACCAGGATGGGTTTTCCAATCTGTCCATTTGACTAAACACCCTATGGTCATAGAGTCATAGGCCTCCCATAGATATGAGACACACAACTATAAATAGTCAGATTGGGTGGGTATTTTAACTTGATCCTGCATGAATACATCTTTTTACTATATGCTTGACCAAATAAAAAAAGAATACACTGTCTGTCCTTGACATTTTGTCATCTTACACCCAGGTCCAAATGGAGTTTTGAAAGGTCCACAGTGGCTCTTGATCAATGTTTGGTGATTGCACTTTAAGTGTATCAAATTAAACATATAGGGCTAGATTCAGATAGGTGAGCGGACCTTTAGATCCGCCTAACCTATCTGATTTACGTTACGCCGCCGCAAGTTTTTCAGGCAAGTGCTTTATTCACAAAGCACTTGCCTGTAAAGTTGCGGTGGCGTATCGTAAATCCCCCGGCGGAATTCAAATTCGGCAGGTAGGGGGCGTGTATCATTTAAATGAAACGCGCCCCCGCGCCGACCGAACTGCGCATGCGCCGTCCCAAAAAAATCCCAGAGTGCATTGCTCTAAATGACGTCGCAAGGATGTCATTGGTATCGACGGGAACATAAATTACGTCCATCCGTATTCGCGAACGACTTATGCAAACGACGTAAAATTTCAAAACTCGAATGACGGCCATACTTAACATTAGCTACTCCTCATATAGCAGGGGTAACTATACTCCGGAAAAAGCCGAACGCCAACGATGTAAAAAAAAAGCGCCGGGCGGTCGTTCGTTTCTGAATCGGCGTAACTCCTCATTTGCATATTCCTTGCGTAATAATACGGAATCGCCACCTAGCGGCCGGCCTGGAATTGCAGCCTAAGATCCGACGGTGTAAGTCACTTACACCTGTCGGATCTTAGGGATATCTATGCGTAACCTGATTCTATGAATCAGGCGCATAGATACGACAGCCCGGACTCAGAGATACGACGGCGTATCAGGAGATACGCCGTTGTATCTTCTTTCTGAATCCGGGCCAGTATGTATGTTCTTATTAATGAAAAAAGGAGGATACAATTAAACAGTCTGATTTGCTGCAGGCAGCCCAAGAAATATTTTTTTTTTCAGTTATATTGTACTTCAAAAGGGAAAGTAATGATGTACAGACACATATTTAGACGAGACCCACTTTAATTACACATATTTATGGATTAAGTATGCACTGAAAGAAGCAACACTAAAGGAATAGGTGCATTAACCCATATGTAGGGACCCCGCCATAAGTAGTGGTGTCCCTAATCTAAAGTTAGTGCTGCTGGGCTCTAGTCAGATTGAGCTCTAAGTAACAGTTCAGCTTTTTACAGGTTTTTGCTCAGTGTTATTTCTTTGCCTCTGCCTGTTGTTGGTGAGTGTCCCTGGCAATAGTGTAAGAAAATCCAATAACCTGAGTTATGAAGATTTTTATCTCCCTAGTAAACCACTGGCAGGTTTATTGGCAGTGGTTCATGCTGTGGAAGGGTGTAAATATTTGTGGGCACCTTCTAGAAGCTCTCGCGACTTCCAGTCTTTGCCTGAAGATGACACGTGTAAAGCTGCTCCCTACCCTCCCAAGCCTGCTGTCTGGAGAGGAGGCATTACATTTATGAAGGAAGCCCAGAATCTGGGACCCGAAGAGGCCTGCCTTACTTTAGTAGAGGACATATTCATGAGGAGTGAAGCTGAGACTGGAACACCATGGTCCATGGTCCTAGACTGGAACACCATGAGTGAAATTTAGTCTGCTGAAGAGTGTCCTGGGAGACCTGTGTATGAGCTACTCCCGTTGGGCATTGCAGGAAGTCTGGTCTCTAGGGAAACTCCCCAAGTCACCTGGGAGTTCTAAACAGTCTTTAGGGGTACGGGGGTGCTACACTTACTGTGTACTCAAATTTCGGATTAGTTGTAGTTAGTCTAAAGCCCAAACTTTAATCAGACAGCCAGGCTGTCATGTAAGCTTTTAGTTAAAGTAAAGAATATAGAGGAGAGTGAACAAGTCAGTATAAAACTACCCTGTGAACACAGTGTCTCCCCGCAGGGATGTAGTCCCAAGAAAGGGGGCGAGCGCGCTGACTAACCCCCAGCCAGAACGGCTCGGATGATAGGGGCAAGCTTACTGTGGAGGAACCGGAAGTGAGAAATTCAGACAAAGAAAAAAAACATTAAGAAGGGAAATGGAAGGAAAAGGTAAGTGAACCAACAATGCACTAGCTTAAAGGAACCTATTTAGAAAATAAAAAACAAACCTTTACAACCCCTTTAATATTTTAGATTTCCGCTGACTTTCTAGGGGAAAATGGTTACAAATGGAGTGGTCAATCTGCTCAACGGTGACACGGACATCAAAAAAACTTGACAGGGTCTAACCCACTCTATCAAAAACGAAACCTTGAACAAATGACTTGTAAACATTTTGCCCATCTTCTGCATCCTGCAGTTATGCTTTGCCATAGCCTGCCCTACATGTGCTGATTAATAATAATTGTGTTAATGTTAGAAATAGTTAACATTGTATAATTGTTATCTTGTATATGAACTTTAAAGTGAGTTTTATAATGCATTGAAGAAGCTCATTTCAATATACTAAAATGAATGGCATATGTTTTTGCATAAAAGACTGTATTTGCAACATATGGATGTGTTAGTGTTTTATGTAGATTATCATATATTAGAATGAATAAAAATATGTCATTTATTACACAGATAAAATGAATAAGCAACACAAACAGGCAATTTACTTTAAGTGCAGATCTGTATTTAGTTGCAGCTTTTATGTAAATATATAAATTGCATCTAGGGAACACAACTGGAAGGTCTGTGATGTTGAATTGTTTAGATGGATTTTAGGAAGAAAGTTATGTGACAAGAGATTTGAGCTTGTCCACAGAGAGAATCATTCCTGCTAGTCCAATCTATACTCTTCCATATTGAGCTGTGTCCTGCCGGAATGACACATAAATGGTTCCATCTGTTAAAAGTTTAAAAATTCCCCAAGGTAATCTGCACAGTCTTAGAGAATGTTCTTTCTCTATTGTGAGCATGTCTGATTACATTTCCAATGCACACAGAAATTCATTTATCACTTAAGTTTGCTTGTATACTAAATATAACTTATACTTGCCCTATGTTTGCCAAAGCCAAACTGGGTCATATGAATTTTTTAATCATTATAATTGTTAAATGAACGTGAAGTATAAATGTATTTATATAAAAGGATGGTAAATAACATTCAAACATCCTATATAATATATGGCATTGCTAAAGGGAATGCAGAAAGTGCACATGAGATTGTAGGTTCCAAGCAATAGTGTTTCACCTCCCTTATTTACAATTTATGTTCTAACAACATTTTTTTTACAGAGTAAAGATTAATTTATTATTCTTGGTTTTCTTTCTGTTACCTGGGCTGAACATAACCTTGTATTTCTTAATCTAAGATATGTGAAGCCTATGCTTTGCACCAGGGCCTCTTGTATTTAGTTATATAGCTAGATTCACAGACGCCGCCGCAACTTTAAGGCAGTGTAGCGTATCGTATTTACGCTACGCCGCCTTAAGTCAGAGAGGCAAGTACTGTATTCACAGTACTTGCGTAGCGTAAGTAGCGTAAATAGGGCCGGTGTAAGCGGGCCTAATTCAAATTAGGATGAGGGGGCGTGTTTTATGTTAATGTGGTGTGACCTGACGTGATTGACGTTTTTTACGAACGGCGCATGCGCCGTCCGTGTACATATCCCAGTGTGCATTGCTCCAAAGTACGCCGCAAGGACGTATTGGTTTCGACGTGAACATAAATTACGTCCAGCCCTATTCACGGACGACTTACGCAAACGACATAACATTTTCAAATTTTGACGCGGGAACGACGGCCATACTTAACATTGACTAGTCCAGCTATTTGATGGAATAAATTTACGCCTGAAAATGCCTTACGTAAACGGCGTATCTTTACTGCGACAGGCCCACGTACGTTCGTGAATAGGCGTATCTAGTAATTTACATATTCTACGCCAAACTCAACTAGAGCGCCACCTAGCGGCCAGCCTAAATATTGCACCCTAAGATACGACGGCGCAGGCTGACGTATCTTAGCTAGGTTTAAGTGTATCTCAGTTTGAGAATACACTTAAACTTAGGACGGCTCAGATTCCGAGTTAGGTCGGCGTATCTACTGATACGCCGGCCTAACTCTCTGAATCTAGCTAATAGAGTTTCTTATCAGTAAATCTTTCAGTAAATGAACACAACTGAAAATAATATACTTGGCAGTTCTGGATTTATGCAATTTTCAAAACACAAATGGCTTCTTGCAGTACCACTGGGGGACAGTTTATAATGCAGTGGACCTCCTTAAAGTGGAGTTCCACCCTTTTTTTCCCCCCTAAAAATCTTAAAAAAAAAGATTTTCTTTTTTTTTATACTCACCTGAATGGGTGGTTGCTATGCGGAAGTAGCTCTTCTGCCCCTTCTTCCACCGCGGTGGATCTTCTGGCTCGTCCTACGTTGCAGTGTCTTCTTGTGAATGTATCCCAGGAGGCAGTCATATCCCCCCCCCAAGCCTTTAAGGCCTCGTACACACGACCGAACATGTCTGCTGAAACTGGTCCGCGGACCAGTTTCTGAGGACATGTTCGGTCGTCTGTACGGCCGACCGGACAATTTTCCGGCGGATCGGACAGGTTTCCAGCGGACAAATGTTTCTTAGCATGTCCACTCGGCCGAAAGCCCTTGCATGCGTCGAAGTGATTCGACGCATGCGTGGAAGCATTGACCTTCCAGGGTCGCGCACGTCACCGCGTCATCGTCGCGGCGACGGCGCGGCCACGTCACCGCGTTCGCTGTCCGCGGGAAATTTGATCTGATGGTGTGTACAGCCATCAGACCAAAATCCTCCAGCGGACATGTCCGATGAAAACAGTCCGCGGACCGTTTTCATCGGACATGTCCCGTCGTGTGTACGAGGCCTAACAGTTCCAATGACACTCATGGCCTGCTATAGGCAACCTATTTCTCATATTATTTACCAATAATGTACAGGCTCAGTTGCAGAGCAAAAAAGTAAAATATTATCCAGGAGAGCATGATGTCTGATATATGATATATGGCCCTTTTGTGTTGTGTGTATTAGCATGTCGACCAAGGTAATGCTGCAACACACATTAGTAGACACAAGCTACACAGCAATATGTCCCCGAGTGAACATATCTTTAAATAAAAAATATTCTCAAATGCGTGATGGCTGCTAGGCATACTAGGCAGTAGATATTTAAACTGGGAATACAACCTATTCATTCTTTTAAATCAAAATCCCTGCTGTGTACCACTCAGAGCGAATACATGTTCCATCACATTTTGAGTAAAACTAGCTGGTAACATATTGTATAACAGTAAGCTGCATTTGGCTTCATGCCATTGCTTAATATTGGAAGATTTGTTCATATACATATTATAAACTTTTTTTTATTTTTTTATTTTTTACAACAAGATAATTCAAGTTATATCTATACAGTCTCTTTAAAAGCAAACAAAAAATCATTTTGCAACATATAAGTACTTATTTCCTAACATTTGGAGTTCATCAAGTGTCGCAATTAAAAGTTTTTGGATTAAGTGAGAAACTTTTTATTTAGAATATTTTTTTTACAGCTTAGCGCCTCATAAACATTAGAATTTTATGTGCTTGTTCTAACATCCTTTATGACTGCCATTAATTCCTTTCATGGTATGTGTTAAATGTACCTCTTATGTGTGAGCTTTGCAAAGTACATCACACTTTCAAATGTGTTCCCTAATATGCCACATTTTTACTAAAAACAATAATGGTTTAAGGAGTATCTCTACTTTTTATTGGTATTTGTAATTGCTTTAAGCTTTTGATATTTAGTCACAAAGAAGCACATAATTCAATTTAAGTCAAAAAGGACATCGTTTTAAACAGCCTTCATGTAGATAATTCTGGACAGTGTTATTTTATAGTAACTAATGCACAGACAGAGCCATTTTCAGTGTAAAAATAAATGTTCTTATGGCTGGTGATTAACTTGTAAGTACTTGTAAGTACATAAAAGCCTGTATTTTAAATGTGTTCATTATGCATCTACATTTGCTAAATAAGCTCGAAAACATAGTATTTAGATACAAAATAATCTTGAAGAACGACTGTAAAATAAAAACCAACAATCACTCAAATTTTTGTAAAATAGTAGCGGAAAATTAGATCAATCCTAAGGCCCCGTACACACGACCGAACATGTCTGCTGAAACTGGTACGCGGACCAGTTTCAGCAGACATGTTCGGTCGTGTGTACGGCCGATCGGACAGGATTCCAGCGTACATTTGCCCGCCAGACCGTTTTCGAGCGGACAAATGTTTCTAAACTTGCTTAGAAACATGCCCGCTGGAATCCTGTCCGTCGGACATGTTCGGTCGTCTGTACAGACTTACCGTACATGTCCGAGCGGCCGCCATCCCTCGCATGCGTCGAATGACTTTGACGCATGCGTGGAAGCATTGACCTTTCAGAGTCGCGCACGTCACTGCGTCATCGTCGCGGCGATGGCGCGAACACGTCACCCTGCTGTCTGTCCGCGCGGATTGTCTCTCATTTCTGTATGATGGTGTGTACAGCCATCATACAGAAATCTCCGGGCGGGCATGTCCGCTGAAAACGGTACGGCGGACCGTTTTCAGCGGACATGTTTGCCCGTGTGTACAAGGCCTAAGAAGTACCTCAAAGTACCATGCAGCATTTAAGGTGCCCATATAGGTGATGTCAAAATAAAGGTAAAAGTGTACCTTTGTTACTGTCCTAAATGCCGATATGATCTGTCCCAAATGACATTGAAGACAGCATGGTCACTTGGTAATATGGCAGAATCCAAAATTCTACAATAAGACACAGAAATTTAATCCAATTCAAATTTTCTTCAGATAAATGTAACACTGATTTTTTTTGCAAGTTTTTGGAGTGTAAGCAGGGCCATCTTTAATGTTGATTGGACCCTGGGCAAAAATTTTCTTGGGCCCCTTCATGCACTTTGCTCTCCACCTGCTCTGAAGCCTTGTACACATGACCGAGGAACTCGACGGGCGAAACACATCGTTTTCCTCGTCGAGTTCCTTGTTAGGCTGTCAAGGAACTCGACAAGCCAATTTTCTCCATTCCCGTCAAGGTAATAGAGAACATGCTCTCTTTTTGGCTTGTCGAGTTTCTCGACAGTTTCCTCGACGAAAATGTACACACGACCGGTTTCCTCGGCAAAAAAATATCTCCCAGCAAGTTTCTTGCTAGTTTTTGCAGAGAAACTCGGTCGTGTGTACGAGGCCTGAAACATACAATAAATATCAGCTAAAACCAGTTTGCTGTATCAGATCAGGCAGTGATTGGTTCCCAGAGGTTACAGAATATCATTACCACTTACTGATTAGTTGCTAGAGGTTACAGCACATGATTTTTTGTTGATTGGTTGCTAGATATTACTCTGCAGTAATACTGCTCACTGATTGGTTGCTAGGGGTTACCGCACATTGTCTCTTCACTGCAGAGAGGCATGATATACATATGAACTTCAAGGGACTAGGGAATTTAAACTGGGATAGTTGGCAAGTATGAGGCAGCTGCTTTGGGCCCCACAACAATGACAAGGCCCAGGGCAGCTTCCCCTGTTGCCCTGCCTTAAAGACAGCCCTGAGTGTAAGAAGATAATGACTTTTATAAGCCCTGTCTTTGATTTGGAAAGTGAAACTAAACTGTACAACAGAGTAAGGCAGAGATTGTCTATCTAGCGTCAGCATCAGAAAGAAGGGGGGAAAACAGAGGAACATACCAAAGGCACAAAAATAAACAGCCAATTGTGGCAGGACACTTGCTGTCTGGCATCAGTAGATAAATCTATTCAAAAATAATACAATAATTTGTAACAATACAACAAACAAAACATAAGTCAAAAATACATTCATGAAGATGAGTGAGCTTGTCCTCTGGACCAGAAAACATCAAATAAAGAACATGCAAACATTTATACATACGTCCATAAGAAGAGGATAAAGTTCTGGGTGAGTCTTTCTCTAGTTGGCTTTAGGAAATTAATAACAGATCCATCTTTATGAGTGAACAACTTCCAGCTTGGGAAGAAAAGGTAATTCTTGCACCAAGACTAGTGTAGAAACTAATAAACGTCTAATGCCCCGTATACACAATCGGATTTTCCGTCGGAAAAACCTTGGATGGTTTTTCTGATGGAATTCCGCTCAAGCTTGGCTTGCATACACATGGTCACACAAAAGTTCTCTGAACTTTCGATCGTCAAGAATGCGGTGACTTACAACACTGCGGGCAGAGAAAATTAAGTTCAATGTTTCCGAGCATGCGTCGAATTGTTTCTGAGCATGCATCAAAATGTTGCCCGTCAGAATTGCTGCAGACGATCAGATTTTACGATAGGATTTTTTTCTGTCTGAAAATTTGAGAACCAGCTCTTAATCTTTTGTTGGTGGAAATTCCGACAGCAAAAGTCCGATGGAGCATACACACGGTCGGAATTTCAGTTTAAAAGCTCACATTGGACTTTTGCTATCGGAATTTCCGATCGTGTGTACAGGGCATTAGGCGTTTCCCTGCTAACAGGGGTTCCAGGTGTGATGCTTGAGCTGTCAGACATATAATCTTAGGTCTTGATAGATGAATGTGTAGCAAGTTGTAGGTTAGGCCAGTTGCAGGAATGTAAAATCAACATCTTCGGAGATCTTGTTGTGATTCTCCAAGTGATGTTACTGTTTTGTATTTGTCTAGTGTAGATTTATTGTTGACTGGAATAGCCCGAGGTTACAACAGGTACTCTGTTAGTAACTCTGTAGCAGCTGGTTATGTGGATTGTGATTCAGAATCAATAGTTACACAGTTCATGAATGGATGAACATCGATTTTGTTGTGGAGGACTACTAGATTTCTGGTGAAGAAAAAATATTGCGCTTATTTTAAGTGGAAAAGCAGCGATAAAAAAGTGTTATACCACACAAACAATATGCAAAGGAAAAAAGATCGCGCTAAAATAAAAAAATTTAAATGAGTGAAAACACATACATGTTCATATTAATGTGCATAGATAAGTCAGCCCATAGGCAAATTGGTGTATATGTTCTCCCAAGTGTATATAAAGATCCACACAAGAAAGTGATTGACAAGGAAAGAGCCTCCACCGCAGTCAAATCAAGCCTCTTACCGAATGAAGTAATCTCCAGATTATAAGAGATCAAAAACAGCATGGTAAGAGATATGGATGAAGGTGTCCAGTATGAAGCCAGATGATGGAAACACGTGATTCTTATCTTTAGAGAGACATGCCATCCGAGGGTATGTAGAAATAAAAAGGGCTCACATGATGTAAAACCTTAATTTATTTGTTTAAAATAAGTGAAGTTACACTTACATTGCATTCAAGTTTGCAGAGCATAAAAGCCGGCCAGCTTCAGCATATACAGTCCGTATCCGGGTAGAAGGAAAGACGCAGTGATGTCAGAACACCGCCTCCCTACGTTTCGTCACGACAGGACTTGGTCATGGGATCTAGCTAGCTGTGGCAGCTGCCAGCACAATTTTTATAAATAATGTTTTATAATACAATCTTAGTTTGAGTTAAAGAGGAACAGCAGTCTGCTCACATAATTTGTAATAAAAACATCTTTGCCATTCTGAAGCTTCCCTCTAACCACTTTGCATATTATTTTATATATACTGTGATTCTGTACTTGCCAAATATACTGCAGAAATCTCCCTGCACTAAGTCTGGTTTTTAACTGCGTGCAGCTGAAGCTGCTGTCTGTTCATTTCCTGGATTTACACAGACACACAGAGGCACACCTCCAGCTCTGCAACTCTCATTGGCCCTCTTATGACTCACCCCCTTTCCTTCCTGGAAAACTCTCACGAGAGTGAGAGCGAGCTATGCATGATGTCATAAGCCTAGATTTTTTTACCAGACAAGAAACAGGAAGTGGGCTCTATAAGATATTTACTGTCAGAAAAAAATAAATAAATACTATTCAAAGTTAAAACATCAAGGGCAGAAGATGAAAAGATAAAAAAATTACCGAAGTTCCGCTTTAACCACTTAACCACCCGGACCATTTTGCTGGTCAAAGACCGGGACACTTTTTGGGATTTGGCACTGTGTTGCTTTAACTGTCAATTGCGCGGTCGTACAACGTGGCTCCCAAACAAAATTGACGTCCCTTTGTTCCCACAAATAGAGCTTTCTTTTGGTGGTATTTGATCACCTCTGCAGTTTTTATTTGTTGAGCTATAAACAAAAATAAAGTGAAAATTTTGAAAAAAAATCAACATTTTTAACTTTTTGCTATAATAAATATACCCAAAAAATATATTTTTTTTCCCCCTCAGTTTATGCCGATACGTGTTCTTCTACTTATTTTTGATAAAAAATTGCAATAAGCGTTTATTAATCGATCTGCGCAAAAGTTATAGCATCTACAAAATAGGGAATAGTTTTATGCCATTTTTAGTAATATTTTTTTTTTTACTAGTAATGGCGGCGATCTGCGATTTTTATTGTGACCGCGACATTATGGCGGACACACTTTTGACAAATTTTTGGGACATTGCCATTTTTTACAGCGATCAGTCCTATAAAAATGCACTGATTACTGTGAAAATGACACTGGCAGTGAAGGGGTTAATCACTAGGTGGCGCTGTAGGAGTTAAGTGCGCCCTAGTGAGTCATTCTTACTGTAGGGGGGATGGACTGTGTGAAAAGACAGTTATCACTGCTTCCGAATTACAGAAAGCAGTGATTAGTGTCATTGTCACAAGGCAGAGCGGGGACATCAGCATCTCCCTATTCTTCCTCACCGTGAGACGATCGTGGGTATCCCCATGGCGATTGAGCCCGCAGGACCCGTGGTCGGGCTCACGGAGCTCGCGGCAGGCGCGTGCGTCCATTCTCCACCATTCTCTAACTCTTGGACTGTATCCTATTTCTATATTACCAACAATGAATAGGTTCAGCTTCACTGCTCGCTGCTAATTAACTACTATACAGACTGATAGTTGGAGAAAGATCACTATCAATAGATAATGATATCTGATTCTCTTTATAATGTGTTATCCCACACTGTGGTTGATTTGCTAAAGGAGTGTCAGGACACCACATGCTGGAGCAGGCATAACCAGATATGTAAATCTATTTGGAGAATAACTAACTAAACTCCAAACTAAGTGAAAACAATAAAGCCGTGTACACACGATCGGTTTGTCCGATGAAAAAAGACCGATGGACTGTTTTCATTGTGTGTGGGCCCCATCGGTCTTTTTTCCATCGGTGTAAAAAAATAGAACATGTTTTAAATTTTTTTTTTGTAAAGTGTATTTTGTGCGTGTACTCGAGAGAGGAGCCGGACTGCAGGAGTTGGGAGTAGGCAGGCCTCCCCCAGAGGCAATCTGCCACCTTTCTCCATGCCCCGGGTGGCAATGGCGGGTGTATGAGGGGGTCCTCCCCCACAGCCCGCCCCACCTGCTCCGCTTTGAAGCCCAACAGGGCAGAGGGACTCCCTGTAAGGGAGTGAGAGGATCTAGCCCGCTCAACCAGCCCCGTTAGTCCTTCGCCTCTCTTTTTAGAGACCGCATGGTCAAAGTGCGTGCATGTTAACCCACAAACTTTACAAACTAAAGTAATGTACAAAGCAGCATGAAGGATAGGGCAGAACATGATCAGTCAAAAGTAGCAAGGATCAGACAGATCAGGAATGGACCAGAATAGGGAACAGGTACTTGGGAGTAGGTGTAGGTAGGCAGTATTGGAAACAGGATTAGGAAAACTGGTTGAGAGAGAAATAGCAAGCAAGCACACAGGTAAAACACTGAGAAACAGAGTGATAATCAAGGGCGAGCTCAATACTTTCCCAGTCAGCACCAGGTGCAGACTAATTCCTGAACCTGCTGGCTGCTGGGAGACATCTACTGGTGGACACAAGAACTACACCCTCCAGGTCTGTGTAGAGTATATTCATTTTGCAATGTGAATTTTTACTTTATGTTGGAATTTTCACTTAGTTTATTGAATTTTGTGAAAATTCACTAAATATAGCCCTCATTTTGGGAACTGGGTTATGAGAAATGTATGTATATTGCCCTAAACCTGTAGGTAAAAAAGTGAGCCAAAACCTTCACTAAGCGGAAGAGGGGATTTATTAATAAAGTTGGCACTGCCTCCACCCACGGCATGGTTGTGTGAATAGAGGGGATTCCCTTTTCTGGAAAATTAATCAGTAATGCAAACAAATTAATTGGTAGCAGAAGAACTACTGCAACCAACATATAACATTAACTATAAGCATATAGACACACACCAGTATAGGAATAATACAAGATTTATAGAAGAAGAGATTAATAACAGTACATCCATCCAATGTACAATCAGATATTATCAGCAAGGGGCCCAATAGGAGATCTGGTGGAATTGTGCACACATACCCAGGTATTTATAGGTATTAATATACATACTTCCAGATTAATGTTTCAGCAAGTCCATGAGGATGATGTGACTTCTGTCTTTGTGTTGGAGACCTGAAGAGAAGATCAGTGGTCATGGGGGTATCCTCCAACCATAGGTGTGCGCAGGGGGTGTGCCAGGTGTGCCTGGGCACACCCTTATCCTGGGGTTGACAACCTGTCAATGTTGGGCAGGTGACAGGTAAACCACAATCCTTCCTTGCCGATACTCAGAACATGGACAGGAGAGGGGGCGGGGTGGAATTTAGTGGAACCAATTTGTATTTTCCTCCTGTAGCAGCTGAAAGTAGGCTTCTCCTCCTCTCCCTTTTGTCAACAGCTGCCACAGGAAAAAAATATAGGGGATCGGTACTAATATATGCCACCCCACCACCCCTCCTTTCCCTGTTCCTGGTGCCTGGGTCCCCCATGTACTTCGTTGCTCTTCCTCCCATTGTTTTAGGATGGAGAGTGGGGAAGAGGCCGGTAAGTATGTCAAATGCATATGTGTTGGAGCTTTGGGGTGCACACCCTAATGCAATAGGCTGCGCACACCTATGCCTCTAACTGTTGTGCAAACAGCATGGAATGGGACTTCCCACTGACAGTAACTGTAAGGTGGAACTGCAACTCAAAGTTACACTTTAGTCCCTGCCTTTTAGTTTATAATATAATAGTCTGGTCTCTGTGAAAATATAACAGCAGTAACTATTCTATTTCAGTCTACTTCATGGAAACTCCCCTTTAAAAGATTTCAAAGTGCTCAAATCTGGGGTTTCAGATGCAGCTAGTGAGAAAGGAAGTGATGTACATAAATAACTATATAACAGTAAGAAGTACAGTTACTTACAATTCCAAAAAATCAATCACCTTCAAGAAAAAAAACAATGGCAGAATTTTGAATTGCACATAAGTGGAGGATTTACTAAACTAATCTCATTCACTAAGCTAAGGCCCCTTTACACTAGGGCGTTTTTATAGCGCTTTCAATTAATTTCAATGGAGAGGGGCGTTTTTGGAGCGTTTTTTTTCAGCGCCCAAAGCTGCTCCAAAGATGTTGCTTGCAGGACTCAGTGTAAAAGGGTCAATTGAGATGCATGGAAAGCGTTTTATGAGCGTTTTAATAGCGCTATTTTTAACGCTAAAGCACTGTAAAAACGCTTCAGTGTGAAAGGGGTGTAAGTGAAAATTCACTTTGCTAAGTGCCTATACTCCTTTCATAAATCAAAACTAATGAGTAGAGAATGGTTACTTTGGGTAATGAATAAATGGAAGTTGTGTATACTTTAATATTCCATTTATGTTTAAAATGTTGTATACCCTTACATACCTTTATACCCAATATTAAATCATAAATTTGTCCATACAAATAAAAATGGAAAAATGCAACAAAAATACAAAATAAAAAAAAATAAAAATGTAAGTCCCAACAAATCAAGTCACAATATTCTTGAAAGAGTTCCAATCACCGTGACGAAAATGCACTAATCATCAATTCCTTCTTATAGCACTCCACCAATTGTATGCAAACTCACCAACCATCTATATAAAACCAGCCTTCAGATAATTATCGGCTCCTGCTTCTCCAATGATAACGGTAGAGAAGGTTCACCAACCCTGATTCCCCATATACGGTAACTCTCTCTCTCTCATAGAAGTATCACAGAGAGGGCGTGGCTTGGCGCTTGATGGCGACGGACGCACACTAGAGAGGCTCTGTGAGGAAACCCGGCTCTCAGCCTGAAACCCTGCCTAAACCGAGCCAGAAATGGGCAAAAAGCTGTTCCACACCCCGCAAACCCGCTCCAAACGCAGCACAGTAGCGGTGTCGACCCGAAACATCACGGACCTCTTTAAAAACAACGCGATCTCCGGCGGTAGCATGGCGGGGAACAAGATGGCGCGCCAGCAGCGAGAAGACGAGGAATCCAGTGAGGACTCTCTCTCTGTGGCGGAGGACTCAGGTAGGGGGCATAGCCACCCGAACCACCCCTTGACATACGCTGACATGACTGGGTTTGCAGCGGACATTAAAACCACATTTTCTGCAGCCATCACGGACCTAAAATCCAATCTGCTTGTTCTCACAGAGAAGCTCACGGCCGTGGAGACTGTTGGAAAACACAGGGATAAGAGGCTCCACAGGCTGGAGAGTGCTGTGGTTTCCCATTCCTCCCACCTCATCGACATAAACCGTCATTTGGAGGACTTGGATAATAGGGGGAGAAGGGCAAACATTAGGGTGAGGGGGATCCCCGAGTCAGTGGAGAACGCACAGATTATTCCAGCTCTGAGAAGAGTGTTCAACAGTCTCCTGGAGAGGCAGGAGGATGCGGCCATTGATTTCGATCGTGCTCACAGAGCCCTGAGGCCTAAAGGCCCCGACACAGCTCCTCCACGTGACATAATCTGTTGCCTGCAGAACTATCCACTGAAAGAAGAAATTATGCATAAAGCCAGGAGAAGTGACAGTGTGGTGTTTAATGGAGAGACTATCATGTTGTTTCACGACCTATCCCAAATCACTCTCCGGAACCGCAGGGCGCTGCGACCATTGCTGGAGGTGCTGAGGGAGAGGGAGCTAACCTACTCGTGGCGATTCCCGTTCGCATTGGCGGTTACGAAAGCGGGCAGGCAACATATACTGCGCACCCCTGCAGACCTCCCTGAGTTCTTTGAAGCCCTGGACATAAACCCCGTCGCGGTCCCGGAATGGTACCAGGAGTTTGCCCTCCCCAGGATGGACGGAGGTCCATGCCGCTCCCCGCTCTCTACACCGGAGAAGAGGCTTCCCAAACGCTCTAAGCCGAACCGAGGCTTCGGTTCACAGAATGGCACGCCTGGGCCCAGGCAAGGCCCCGCCAGGGCCCAAGAGGAAGACTAGACGGAGTTCATCTCTCACTGGCGGTTTCAAAATTCACTTTTGGTTGTCCCCCCCTTTTTCTCTTTCCTTTTTTTTATTGTTATTTTTCCCAAGTATATCCAGCTTCAACCCAGGATGTGCAGTTCTAACACGCATGCGCAGAATAGTCCAAAGGACCGTGTTCGTCTACCTCGCGCTTACAAGTGCTCCTCTCTACAGACTACAAGGCCGCATGACACCATCAACTGGCCATACAAGATCCTGACACTCAATATGTGATACACGGCTGAGAGATGGCGAGGACTCTGCTTTCAGAGATATACGTCGAATGGTAATGTAGACAGTAGTCTCAGCGTGTCACCTGGGACAAGAGGGGGCATTTCTCACCCGGCTGGGTGGACATGCATTACAATATTACTTTATCAGCTTGATGCGGAGGTAGAGATGTATAATGATGCTGGCCCACAGGAATTGATACAAGACTGCTTAATTCAGGGGGACACCTGGAACGAATGTGCTCACTGCCTATGAGTCCTTTACGTTTTTTGTTTTTTGAGGTGTGGGGTCGTTTTCCCCTTTTGTTACTCTTACTCTTACTCCACCAGAAAGACAATGGCTAATATTGTTATTTTTGCCTATTAACTATCTGTTCTTACAGGGTTTCTACACTATAACTCCAGTCCGTGTGCCGCTCGCACGAGAGGACTGGACATAAAGCCTTTTAATATGCCGGGTTTCCTTTCTTCTCACCTGTGCTGTGAAAGAAAGTTTTGTTTTCTTGTTCTGTTATTTGTGTTGCAATACCGTTGTACCACCCCGTTGTTGGTGGTGGAGATTGTCTCGGGTTGCTGATCACTGATGGTGATACAGGGCCCTGAGTCATCTCCTCAGAAGTGAACGAAGGACGTTTGCGTCCGTTGTTGTCGCGCAGTCACGCCACGACCTCGCAGAGTGGGTCTCGCAAGGGTTCTTACGCTTGCGAGCCCACTACTTACGACTTCGGGGTGCTTGCCACATCCCGTAGTGTTATCTGTGCACTCTCCTTTACCCCTCCCCCCCTCTCCCTTTTTCCCTTTATTCACGCCTTTTTCTATTTTTTCTCTCCTTCTGTCTCCACATATTCTATAGGGGATCTCAGTGACGAGCAAATTGGTATATCATCACACAAGTGACCCATCTAACCTGTTATTTTATTTTTAGATCAAGTCAGCTGGAATACCAGGGAACGCCTCAGATGGCGTACTCATCGTTAGGTCAGGGCCCTACGGTCATCTCACACAACGTCCAGGGGTTGAACATACCGGAGAAGCGAACTACGCTCCTTAGGGAACTCAAGAAAGGTAAACCACATTTCGCTTTCCTGCAGGAGACTCACTTTCAGACCAACAAGGTACCGAAATTGACTAACGCACATTTCACGACAGCCCTACACGCGACCAATGACTTGGCAAAGTCTAAGGGGGTGTCCATCTTAATAAGCAAAAATGCACCCTTCCAATTAACTGACAGGTTGACCGACCCCGAAGGCCGATATATATTTGTCAAGGGTAGTTATGCTGGCTCCCCAATCACGCTGGCAAACGTCTACTTCCCCAATACAGCACATGCAAAATTCTGCAGACGTATGATTCGGGCCTTATCAGGCTTTGCGTCCGGATGCCTGATACTAGGGGGAGACTTTAATGTCCCGTTGAATCCTCTGGTGGACACCTCGACAGGTAAAACATGTATATCCTACAAAATCCTTAAAAGAATCAAGACACTCTTGCAGTCCCTGCAACTGGTGGATGCGTGGAGATTTCTTCACCCATCAGAGAGGGACTTCACGTTCCATTCCGCCCCCCACAATCGATATTCCCGTATTGACCACCTGTACATATCACAAAGAGATCTAACTAAAGTGACTGGGGCCAAAATAGGTCTACAGACCATATCAGACCATGCACCTACGTCCTTAACGATAGTGGAGTCCTCTCCCACGACCCATTCAGCCTCCTGGAGACTGAACGCATCGCTCTTGACAGACCCAACTCTGTTACCTCAAATAACCGAAAGTTTAGTGAATTTTTTCAAGCAGAATGAGTCTGAGCAAGCAGACCCAATGATGGTCTGGGGTGCTCATAAATGTACGCTCAGGGGAGACCTGATACGCATGGGGGCCAGGCGTAAGAGACTGCAGGAGGCTGAAATCACCAAACTATTGAACACAATCTTCCTTCTAGAGACCAAACACAAACAGTCCCTGTCGGTACAAACGGCTGCAGACCTTCTGGAAGCCAGGAAAAAGCTACAAAATGTACTTGCTACTAAGACAAAACGTTTCCTATTCTTTAAGAAAAAAATATATTATGAGGCGGGAGACAAGTCGGGTAAGCTGTTGGCGAGGGCTCTGCGAGACCCCCACTCCTCCACCCACATTTCTGGGATCAGGAATGATTCAGGCGTACTGGATGTTAAAACGGAAGACATTGCGGCACATTTCCATAAATACTATTCTGCACTTTACAACCTACAGTTACAACACAGACCGCCTGGGTTGGAGGGGAATAGGAATCAGGCCATCCTGGACTACTTGAACCAGAGTGGCCTACCCAAACTGCCGGCTGTGGCCGTCTCTGCCCTAGAAGAACAGATTTCACTACAGGAAATTCATTGTGCCATTAGGGCCTTGAAACCCGGAAAAAGTCCGGGGCCAGATGGCTTCAGCTCAATTTACTACAAGACATTCGGTGACATATTGACAGGTCCCTTGCAGAAAGCCTTCAACTCATTGACGAACCCTAGGCCCCTCCCGCGAGACTTCCACGCTGCACACATCACGGTTATCCCGAAAGCAGATAAGGACCCCGAAACGTGTGCAAGCTATAGACCTATCTCCCTCCTGAACATAGACCTGAAGCTGCTGGCGAAAATACTGGCCAACAGGTTGAGGCCACATCTACCTGGGGTGATTGGTCCGGAGCAGGCGGGCTTTGTGCCAGGGAGGGAGGCAAAGGACAATATCATTAAGGCCCTCTTGCTCATGCAGGCAGCGCGCACCCAACAAGTCGAGAGTCTTCTCCTGTCTACGGATGCGGAGAAGGCTTTCGACCGAGTGTCGTGGGACTTTATGTTCGCGACTTGCACTCACATAGGCCTTAGCTCACGTATGATGGCGTGGATCACCTCGTTATACCACCACCCTTCTGCTAGGGTCAAAATTAATGGGTCACTGTCCGACGTGATAGAAATTCAAAATGGGACACGCCAGGGGTGCCCCCTTTCCCCTCTACTGTTTATCCTTTCCCTGGAACCGTTTATCCGTACGGTTAATAAAGACAACTCAATACAGGGGATCTCGGTTCGCGGTAGGATGTACAAAACGGCGGCTTATGCGGACGACCTCTTATTTTTTGTGACAAGCTCGCATATTACTATCCCAAATCTTCTGAAGGCCTTCAGCCACTATGGCTATCTCACCAATCTCAAGATAAACTTGACCAAGTCGGAAGCAATGAATCTCACACTACCTGCCCCGACCCTCACCAGGACACAATCCAACTGTCTGTTTAGATGGGAAAGTAAGGCCCTGAAGTACTTGGGAATCTGGTTGACCCCGTCCCTGACGTCACTTTATGACGCTAACTTTGCGCCATTGCTGCGTAGAATTGAGGACAATTTGAAACTTTGGAACGCGGGATATTTCTCCTGGTTTGGGAGAGCGGCCATCATTAAGATGGTGATGCTACCCCGACTCTTATATCTGTTGAGGGCCCTGCCCATAGTCCTGCCTAATAGGTTTTTTAAAAAGCTCCAAACAGCGCTTCTGGCCTTTCTTTGGTCTCACAAGCGGGCAAGGATTAAATTTGCCCTCTTGACCAGACCGAAGGAGGATGGGGGAATGGGGCTTCCTGATTTCAGGAGATACTATATGGCTGCACATGTGACGAGGGTCGTAGATTGGCATTGCCACAGAGAGATGAAGGACTGGGTGACCCTGGAGGAGGACCTAAGCCCCTTCCCACTTCTTTTCTCCCCCTGGAACCCAGGCCTGAGAAAACCACACTTATTGCTTCATCAACCCCTACAGGCAAATACCCTGACAGTTTTTGCCTTGGGGACCAAATGTTCCTCTATCTCCTCAGTGAAGGGCCCTTTAACACCGCTTTCAGATAACCCAGACTTTCAACCAGGACTGGGATCACGGACACTACGTCACCCATCCTCCAATAAGACACTTACGGCCGGGGAATGCTTCCGGGGGGGAACATGTGTGGAATATCAGACGCTCAAACAAATCCTTGACCGCCCCTCCCTTCAGCTCTGGACATATCTACAAGTACGTAGTTATACCGGTGACAAAGCGAACAAACAACACTTTACCAGACAGCTGACTGACCTAGAAGAGGTCTGTAACAAAGGTGATCTCCTGCAGAAAACGACATCTGTCATTTATAAGTGGTTACAAGTACCCCCTACCTCAACTGAAGATAGATTCCAAAAGGGCTGGTCCAAAGCTCTTGGGAAGAACATCTCAGAAAGACAATGGCGGAGCGCTTGTATTTTGGCACACAAGTGCTCTATAAGCACAAAAACACAGGAAACATCTTATAAGCTGCTTACAGATTGGTATGTTACGCCAGCTAAATTAAGTTCCTGGTATCCTCAGACGTCTGATAGGTGTTGGAGATGTGGGGAGGAAGTGGGCACGTTGTTACACATTTGGTGGCAATGTCCTCGCCTAGCCAACTTCTGGCAACAGGTCAAGGACCTAATTAAACAAATCACGGAGACCAGCTTAGTACTGGACGCGGCGTGCTGCCTGCTCCACATCTCCTCCTTCTCATTAAAGAGATATAAGAACTCCCTGACGAAGCACATGTTAAACGCAGCAAAGGCCCTGATCCCAATCTTTTGGAAGACCACTAAGGTCCCCACGATCACACAGTGGCTGGAAAAGGTTTCTGAGATCCGAGAGATGGAAGACACCCTTACACAGGCCTCAGACAACGTAGATAAGTTCCACGAGACATGGTCACCCTGGTTCGAGTTCCGCTTCTCTGAGGCCTATGAGGCTCTTATGGGCGCTGGCTGAATGATGATGTATCACTGACCAAGTGTTAAGGTTTAGTATTGAGATAGTACACTGGCATAGCCAATTTCTGCGCTACACCATTCTTATTTCCCCTACTTCTTCTTCTTTCATCTCTGACCCGCTCTCCCATCCCCCCCTTTCCCCCTTGCCCTGCCTTTTCTAATTGGCAGGAATGATTAACCTTACTTTATGGTATGGTAGTGGAAAATACACACAAAAGCGTTAGACGACTCTGCAGAAACATAATGTCAGAGGATACTGTGAAGAAAAGGTTTACTTATGGTTTACACAAGATGTTATATGATCATAGTTACAGTAGAGCAGACTATATTGGGACTAGTTCATTATAGCCCCAAGATGTGCCGAGTAACGTGAGCTTTATTACTACTCGTTGTAATAGTGTTGGTTGTCAACTTTAGATGCATAAGATCGCTGTGTATGACTGTCATTATCATGCTGTACTGTTTTTGTTTGTACTTGCATATTTTGTTCTTGACTGGAACATTAATAAACTTTGGAATGTAAAAAAAAAAAAAAAGAAGTATCACAGAAAACACCCAGAGAAGGTGATACAAAGTATCATGGTGTAGTGTCTTTTATTCCTGATGGCACAACTGTACGACAGACCGGAAGTGACGTCTATGATTGGGGACGCGCAGTCTCAATGCATGTTATCCCAGATTATTATTGGAAAAGCAGGAGCCGATAATTATCTGAAGGTGGTTTTATATAGATGGTTGGTGAGCGTGCATTTTAAACACACGATAAGAAGAAATTGATGATTAGTGCACTTTCATCACAGTAATTGGAACTCTTTCAAGAATATTCTGACTTGATTTACTGGGACTTTATGTTTTTTATTTTGTAATATTTTTAGTATATTTTTGTTGCATTTTTCCATTTTTCTTTGTATGGACACATTCATGATTTATTATTGAGCACATAGTAGTGCCTTACCTTTGTTAATGGTTATACCACTTAAAGGGGCCACCTGCACTTTCTGAAGGATAAACGATTTGATGTTGTATATGTTAAAGTTTCTTGTTGGCACCATAATTATGACTTTATTATGATTTATACCTGTATACCCAGTGAAGTTACCAACCTCAGGTGATGCACACATATGAAACAAAGCCTCCTACATAATTTGTACCTTTTTATCTGCAGCCTTTTTTCCTATAAAATAACACAGATACATTTTTCTCAACCCGGGGAAGAAGAGGCGGGGATCTGACATCACACATACTGTTGAGCCAGAGCACAGAGCACCATGAAATCTGTTAGCTGATTAGAGGGGAGGGGAGGGAAGGGACACCCCCCCCAAATGGCTCATAGAGGAAAACACAGAGCTGAGTCACCTGTAGTGTACTAGAGGGGGGACTGTCTCCGGGAGGTTGAGGTGTCAGGTTAGGGATCTATCAGCAATTCATGAAGATAGCAGAGGGATCAAAAATCTAGAGTATCCAGACTCATACTTTGGATACAGGATAGTACACACCATAGAGAGGAATGCTTTGTTCACTTATCATGCCTGAGGTTCACAACCACTTTAAAAGTTAAGGTCATGTTTTTACATAAACTAACCTATGCAGACAAGGATCCCCGGTAGTTTATTGTACACTGTGCAATTTGTAAAAATATTTTTTAAAGGAAATGCCGTACCTGTAGACATTTCCTGTCACTGATGAAGCAAAATAATGGTCTGTTAAAGTAAGTTGCAAGATAACAGACTTTATGTCAAGATCACCAGGTAAAAATAAAGTAAAAAACCCTAAGAAAGGAAAACTACTGCCAAATCTAAGAAGTGATAAGCTACAATTGGATACATTTTTGTTATTAGGTTTAAGCCCTGGTTCACACTGGGTACGATTTGGAACGATTTGAGATGCGATTTGACATGTCAAATCGCATCTCAAATCGGCGGCATTTGACGGCAATTGTCGGTAATGGCACTGTCCTAATCAGTGCGACGCTGCATCTGCGATTTCAAAAAGTAGTTCCTGTACTAATTTTTGCGATTTTGGGCCGCGATTTATATTAAATTGCGGCCGAAATCGCGGCAAAATCGCGAACGCGAATTCGCAGCAGTGTGAACCTAGGCTAATACTGTTTTAAGGCAAAAATCCTGCTATTTTTTCTCCTGTACATTAACTAAGCGAATATTCTTTACTATTTTAGCAAATCATGCCTTCTTCTACGCAATGTTTTCCAATTATCTCTTATAATATGTATGTATATATTGTACGTACATACATACATACACAAACATGTATGTGTGAGAGCTGTGAAAAAGTTATATACTTCCCTCTTTCATATTTTTCTGTACATTTCCTGTAGTAATTTCACATTTCTCTGTGAGCTTCATGGTTGGATACATTGGGGGAATGATTGAAAATACATTAGTCATCCTGCCAGGGCATTCACCTAATGGTTGTTTCTACTTTCTGTTGTTGCCCCAGGCTTTTCAGCTTCACTGGTGCAGGAGGTGTGTGTAGAAAATATTCTTCATTTTATTGTTTACTGCTGAAAAAGAAGGAACAATACAATCTATAAGAGCACCTATTTTAAACTCATATGAAAAAAAATTTGACTTATAAATTAAAACCATAAATCATAAGCAACTTGGTTGTAGATAATAGAGTCAAATATGATAAAAAAAGAGGGGGGTTATTTACAGTATCAATGAACGTTTATACACAACCTTTTGTCAACATATACTAACATGGTGCCAAGTAATACAAATTACTTGGTGCTTAGAACATTTACAGGTGCATGAAATCTGGCATTAAATGACATACCGGTATTCTACACTGTTCATAATAAACAATTCTGCAATTATTTCAAATCTTTACATTAACTACATCTTAACTACAAGGAAAACTAACAGGCATATTTAATGAATGCATTTTCTGAGTGATTATTAGAGTTTAAAGACTTGCTTACTGGGCACATATACCCCCTTCCTGCCCAGGCGAATTTTCAGCTTACAGCACTGCACTGCTTTAACTGACAATTGCGCGGTCGTGTGACGTGGCTCCCAAACAAAATTGACGTCCTTTTTTCCCCACAAATAGAGCTTTATTTTGGTGGTATTTGATCACCTCTGCGGTTTCTACTTTTTGTGCTATAAGCAAAAAAAAGCGTAAATTTTGAAAAAAACATAATATTTTTTACTTTTTGCTATAATAAATATCCCATTTTAAAAAAAAAAAATAACTATTTTTTTCTCAGTTTAGGCCGATACGTATTCTTCTACATATTTTTTGTAAAAAAAAAAATTTGCAATAAGCGACTGGTTTGCGCAAAACAAAATAGGGGACATAATTATGATTTTTTTTTTACTAGTAATGGCGGCGATCTGCGATTTTTATTGGGACTGCGACATTATGGTGGACACATCGGACACTTTTGACACATTTTTGGGACCATTCACATTTATACAGCGATCAGTGCTATAAATATGCACTGAGAAAGAAAAAAAGTGATGAGCGCAATCCTCAACACACTGACGTGAAAAGTGATGAATGTGTATAATGAATATATACACACTGCTATGTGTAAGCAGTTAGTGTACCAATGGAAAGCAACAATGGCTAATAATAAGCAAAGTGGCAATGTATCCAAAACAAAACAAACAGAGTCCAAACAGTGAAATAAAGTCCAATAACTGTGCTGTCAAATAATTTCAAAACTTATAGTGCTTCAAATGCAGATCTTCTTAGTCAGTGGGCTCACAGGGCGCTTACCTCCAACATAAGGGTCTTAGGCATAAAGTAGCTGCAGACAAGCTTACTGGGCAGATGATGTCTTTAAATCTGTATCTTCCCAATGATCCTGGTGACAGTGCTGGTCTCCAGCAAGATGGAGGCTCGCAGTGGGATGAGATGGTTAGCCAGAGAAAAAACAAACAAACAGAATGCTCCCATCGTGAAGTATATTAAAACAGACAAATTTAATGTAATCAAATAAATGCTTACAAGCATAAAAACAGCCAAACGAGGATATGCAATGAAAACTCCGGACGGACGGGCTGGCTCCACGTCACATGCCCCATACGCGTTGCGTCACGTGACTTCATCAGAGGATTCTGATTGGGTGTGTGAAGTTTCCTTATAACTACTAAAGGCGTAAGTGCATCAGGGGCCATTTTGGAAATTACCTGTCTCCAAACACAGCGGCGGCCATTTTAATGGTTGGAAATAGATCAACATCACGGCTGTGTATATGGGGGCAATGATATTGATATATACAGTGGTCGGTAATTTACATCTAGATGCACAAATAATAGGTCATAATAACGGCAATAATGGGGCAGATTACCCACAGCTGGGAATTATAAGTGGTACCTTAAAATTATAAAATAAAATATAATATATATAAAAAATGATAACGTGACCTCTCCAATCTGTCATATTGTTCTTAAGTACCAAAATTGGTAAAATGGAAATCTAAAGATGTACTGCGAGCCAGAAATGACGTGTGTCCATACCCAAAATGAGCCACATACCAACGGTCATTTATAAACCCCCCGCAGTACACAAAACCTCCAACTAAATGACAGATAAAATAGTAGGAAAAATATAAATTAAAGATGTATACAATGTAAACATCATACAAATCAAAATTAAATAAAAAATTGCTTAGAAAACAGTGTATCCATTGGGATTCCTTCTGGCTAATTGATCTAACCAAATGGGCCCCCCTCCATGGTTTATTGTATTTATCAATACCCCAAAAGGACAAGTGCCTGGGGTCTTCATTATGGACCTCTGCAAAATGCCTACTGACATTGTGCTTAGGGAAGCCATTCATAATGTTTTTAACACGTTCCTTGATCCAAACCATCAGAGGTCTTTTGGTTCTCCCCACGTATTGTAGATTACATGTACACTGTAAAACATATACAACTCCTTCAGTATGACAGCTGATGAAGTCTCTAATTGGGTGACATGTTCCAGTCTAAATTCCGTTCTTTTAACTTGCGGAATTTTCGTATGGATACAGGCATAACAGTATTTGCAGGGAAAAAACCCTTTCCTATTAAAAAAGTTATAACAACTACGTGGGGGAGGGTCAATCACGTTTTTGACAAGTATATCCCTAATAGTCGGTGCCCTTTCATAGACAATGTTGGGTTTATCTGGCAAAATATTTTTGAGATGTTTATCACCTCTCAAGATGTGCCAGTGTTTTTTAATTAACTTCTCTACATCTTTATGTTGAGTGTTGTAATTTAAGTATTACCGCTGGTGCTTCCGATTGACAGTGTTGTTTTTTCTTTCCTTGCAGCATATAATTTCTGTTCAGTCCTGAAACAATCTAAATTTGCTGTTGAATAAATTCCTCAGAGTACCCTTTAGTTCTGAATCTCCTACCAATAAATTCTGCTTGAGCGGGGAAGTCAGTCTCTTTTGTGCAGTTTCTTTTAATGCGTACTATTTGTCCCTTAGGGATATTATATAACCATGGCTTGAAATGGCAACTATTCAAAGATAAATAACTGTTGGTGTCAATATTTTTAAAATGAATTTTTTGGTGATGAGTTTGTTCTGTGACAACATGATTTCCAAATCAAGGAAACTGACTTCTTTGTCACTGATGTTGTATATCAATTTGATATTCTTATCATTGATATTAAGCTGGATAAGGAACTCTTCGAGTGAATCTCTGGTACCATTCCACACTATAAGCACATTGTCTATATATCGTTTATAGAAGGTGAGTTCAATTGGAGTGTTAGAATACATTACACTCTCCTCCCATTGTGCCATAAATGTGTCAGCTACCGAGGGGGCTAACTCTTGGACTGTATCCTATTTCGATATTACCAACAATAAATAGGTTCAGCTTCACTGCTCACTGCTAATTAACTACTATACAGACTGGTAGTTGGAGAAGGCGGAGGGCGCGGGAGAGCGGCGGGAGGGAGAGCGGCGGTAGGGGGCCCCTCTCCCGCCACCGATAACGGTGATCTAGCAGTGAATCCCCTGCGGAGACCACCGTTATTGTTTAGAGGACCGCTTACTGAAAAGATGGATATCTCGGTTGTGGCAGCAGCTGTTGCTGTTACCGAGATATCCATCTTTAAAAAAATGACGTATATATACATTGAGGGGTCCTTAAGTGGTCAACTACTATACAGACTGGTAGTTGGAGTAGGATCACTATCAATAGATAATGATATCTGATTCTCTTTATAATGTGTTATCCCACACTGTGGTTGATTTGCTTAAGGAGTGTTAGGACACCACATGCTGGAGCGGGCATAACCAGATATGTAAATCTATATGGAGAACACTAAACTCCAAACTAAGTGAAAACAATAAAGCCGTGTACACATGATCGGTTTGTCCGATGAAATAGTGACTGGTTTGCGCAAAACAAAATAGGGGACATAATTATGAATTTATTTTTTTACTAGTAATGGCGGCGATCTGCGATTTCTATTGGGACTGCAACATTATGGCATTATTTACTGTATAAATGTGACGGACAGGGAAGGGGTTAACACTAGGGGGCGAGGAAAGGGTTAAATGTGTGCCCTGCAAAGTGTTTTTAACTGTGGGGGAAGGGGACTGACTGGGGGAGGTGACCGATCTGTGTCCCTATGTACAAGGAACACAGCATCGGTCTCCTCTCCCTGACAGGATGTGGATCTCTGTGTTTACACACAGAGATCCACGGTCCTACTCAGTTACTGGGCATCGGGTTCCCAGTAACGCGGCGGGTGCACATGCTCGCCGGTGGCGGCACGCACACGCCCCCTAGTGGCTCTGAAAGACGAGGACGTCATACGACGTCCTCTCAGAACAAGAGAGCTATCGTGCCGCCGTCAATTGACGGTGGCCGGTAGTGAGGAGGTTAATGAAGTACAGGCACACAGCTAAAAACACAAGATCAAGAACCATTTAACCTGCCAAAAGATTTGTGTTTCAGTCCACCCGATACACCACTCCAGGTCAATCCACAGCAATCTAGCTCTAAGTCCATACAAAAGTTGCCGGTGCTGGTTTTAAGCACTCTTAAAATGACACTTTATGGCTCAAAGGGACAAACATGGTATACTTACCTCCACTGTGGTGCAGTTCGTTTTGCACAGAGTGGCCCAGATCGTCCTCTTCTGGGGTCCCATGGCGGCTCTCTCGGCTCCGCCTCGCAATAGGTAACCCCCTCTGGGAAGCTTGCATTACCTGCCGAGTGTATGACTCGGCCCCACCCCCCGGCGACCGCGTCATTGGATTTAATTGGCAGCAGCGTTAACAATGGCTGCGCTGCTACTAATCTATCCAATGAAGAGCGGAGAAGCAGTGGAGAGAGCGACACGGGATCGTGCCCACTGAAAGTCATGAGCCTTTGACAGAAGTCAGCCAAAAGTCTGGCTCTTGTCGGACCGGCTGACGTACACACAGGCTAATTGTCAGCAGGTTTCTATTGAACCAGCCGATGCCGGCTAACATTCAACCTGCATGTACTGGGCTTTAGCATAAAATGTGTCAACTGCCTTCCTTATCTTGAGATGATATGATGTTTTGGATTATTTCTGTAGCGCTACCCCTGTAGAGGCCACTGGTGAATGTGGTTAGTCTCCCACCCTGCACAGCCAGGCACATGAATTTCCAGACACACTGGAGCAGTCCTTGCACTTTATTTTTGTATTTTATTTTTATAGGGGAATAGAACTTGGATGGGGATAGGGTACATATTGGATTCCCAACTAATTGAATTAACTTGGTAGGGACTAAATTATATATACCCCAGTATATACGATCTCTTCTCCTCAACCTTAATCTCCTTAACCCTAAGTGCTTAATCTACAAGCTGAGATCCGCAGGCGTGGACCATAAGGTTTTTTTCTTGGGTAAAAAATTGGTTTCAGGGGCATGTTCAAAGGGTGGTGATAAATAACATGTATTCAGACTGGTCTGGATTGGTAAGTGGGGTGCCCCAAGTTTCTGTCTTGTGTCCAACTCTATTAAATTTATTCATAAATGATATAGGGGATGAGAAATTTTACAAAAATTCCTGAACAAAATAATGGAGTGGGCAAATAATGTGGAAAATGTAAGGTAATGCACTTGGGGCAAAAAAACATAAATGCAAACCACTCACTAGGGGGAGAACCGCTGGGGGAATCAAAGATGGAGAAGGATCTGAGGGTCCTAGTAGATGAAAGATTGAGCAATAGCATGCAATGTCAAGCTGCAGCTACCATGTATAAAAAAAGGGGATCTACTCCAGAGATAAAACTATAATTCTGCCACTTTATAAAACTTTAGTTAGACCACATCTGGAGTATTCTGTCCAGTTCTGGTCACCAGTCCTGAGAAAGGATGTGTTGGAACTGGAGAAAGTCCAAAGATGGGCAATAAAACTAATAAGGGGATTGGAGGACCTCATCTACGAGGAATGACTGCAAACACTAAATCTATTCTCGCTGGAGAAACATCGCTTGAGAGGAGATATGATAGAGATTTACAAATACCTCGATGGTGATCCAAGCATAAGAAAAAATGATTCAGTCTCAAGGAGTGTACACAGGGACACACAACGAGACTGGAGAAGAAGCGGTGGGGGTTTTCACTGTCAGGGCAATAAGGATGTGGAGCTCTCTTCCACAATTGGTGGTGGCTGCGGGGAGTATGGATATTTTTAAGAGACTCTTGGATGTGCATCTTAAAGAACACAACATACAGGCATATGGGAAATAATAATAGACTCTGACACATGTGCACCTACACAGGTTGAACTGGATGGACTATTGTCTTTATTCAACCTTCCCTATTATGTAAATATATGTAACTATGTAACCTCCAGCACATACACTTACTATCACTCCCAGGACCAGCTAGCACTGTTGCAGGGACCTGACACTGGCTCTGTCATGCCCCTTGCAGGCAGGGACCACAGGCCCCTATGGTGTAACAAAAATAGTAGTCGTTAGTGTTAGCTGTCCTACATGTGGCTACTGCTCACTGTACCATCTCTTCAGGCCCTGCCAGCCCTCCTGGCTGCAGCTGCCTTATTCCACTGCCCGTGCCAACACAGTCCTCCCTACTGGCTCTGCACCCATCCCAGACTGCTCCATCCCTGTCCTCTCAGGCGTGCCTTCCAGTCCTTCTGACTGTGTGTTACTCACCAGCCCTCCTGGCTGTACCTGTCGCTCCTGGAGACTTGCCCGGCAGTGTACTCCCGCTGTTCTCCTTGCTCTCAGTGCCTCCTTGCCAGGACATCTCTGTGGTTTAGGGAAGGTCTTGTCCACACCTGAGCCCAGGCCCAAGGTCACCCCCCCAGACTGGGGAGCTCCCTCAAAGGCCACGACAACCTACCTAACACTACATCTCCGGCTTACAGCCAAACTCTCCTTCCCAGTTGGACTGACATTGAGTATTTGAGGGGGCCTGCCCCCTGTCAATCCAAGTTGGGGATTGGTTAGGACCCTCAGAATACTCCAGGCAGCTCCACCTTACTTCCTCTCTAATTCTTCTAGAAGGTTCCAGAACATTCGAGAAGTAGGGGGAAGGTCTCAGTGATGCTGCCTGTGAGTCATCCAGCTCTCCCTGGATTTCTGCCCAACCCAGGAACAACCCAAAACACAGAAAGGCTTGGTTGCCAGCCAAGCCTGCTGAAATATAGCTACATTTACACAAAAGAGAAACTATCTACACTTCTATCACTAGAGGGTGCTACACTTCAATAAAACCTTTGGCTTTTCTATGCGCCCTTTGTCAGTCTGCTCTTTCCTCCCTTTTGTGTGCTTACTGCCTGAGCATATACACTACTACTTCCCTCTTTTCCAGCCCAAGCTTTACAGTATTAGAGTTTACAAAAGTCAGATTCTTAGCCAAGTTCACATATTTAAACCAGTTGCCTTTAAAATTAAATTTCAAGATTTTTAATGAATCCTTTCTGTGACTAGTGTTTTAAATATCAGTATGGAGCTAAAGAATACTTGTTGATGTAACTTGAAATTTTACATGCTTGTGTATTATATTACCATAATTAGATTGCATATACAGATTTGTAGATTCTCCTCTAGAGGCTACCTACAACACAATTTACCGCAAATAATGAGCTTCTCTTCAAAAAAAAAAAAAAAAAATACTATAGAGTTTTAAGCCACATAGAGCACATATTGGCATTGGTAAGTCAGACCTAAATCATACATTTGCACTATGACAGCCGTACTGAAAGATTTAATTCACATAAGGCACAATTAGCAACACTACTAAATAGGTATGAGCTTCATGTTCGTGTCGAACTCACGTTCGACTCGAACATCGTATGTTCGACAGTTCGTCGAAATACGAACGTTGCGGGCCGTTCGCGCCAAATTCGAGTGGCGTGTCACGGCCCATAATTCACTGCAGCATCGCAGCGCATTGCTGGCTGATGATTGGCCAAGCATGCACTATGACCCGCATGCTTGGCCAATCACAGCTTGCAAAAAACGGAGAGCCATAATTGGCCAAAGCCAGGGTGTACTGTCTGTGTCCTCTGCAGTGTGCACCTAAAGCTACGTGGTGTGTGTACTGTATGTTTCTATTGGGACAGAAAGTGAGGTACAATCTTCTGAACAGATGCAACAAATGTTGCAGGGGTGATAACCCTTCTCTATGGTTTCAGGAAAAGCTTAAGAATTGATTTTATGGCTGGAGCTACACTTTAAAGAAGTACCAGTTGAAAATTATAAACAGATTCTACTTAACAACAAACCTACAGTCCCTGTCTTGTTTGCACCACCTGTATACTGCTGTTCAAAGTATATAGGGCCAAAGGGGCTGGTAATGACCTGGGGGGAGGGGGGCGGGGAAACCCATGCTATTTTTCTCAATGATTTTCATCCATATTGCAGGGACCAGACATTACATTAAAGCCGCAAGCAGTTTTAAATTACTTTTTTTCTTATAGTAATCTCATTTTGTGCAGGGACAGTTCTAAACACGTGCCACTTCACAGGCATACTATAGACACCCAGCAGGTACGATATTTAAAGTAATTTTTTTTCACTTTAAGCATCATTAAAATGCTCCAGAAAAAATGACCGTTTGAGGGATCACTGTGTGGAATACGCTAACAGAGCTGCACTTGGCATGAAGAACTTTCTAAATATTCAACATTCAGCATTTTAATATTCAGTCTCTTGGCACTTTCACAAGAGATCACAGTCACATATTGATTTTTATATATAGCACCGTTTACGTGCACATTGGAATTGTATTTAATCTTTACTATCTATTTGCTATTATTTATTTTTACTGTATATTATCAATGATCATTTTAGAACACGCATTTGATAAGTTATTTACATTTACATTCACCATGTTATACATTTTTTAAAACACTTAAGAATTTGTTAGGTTGGCGCCAATTCTACTACACTTTTAATACATCTACACTATCCCACCTAGGTGGGATAAACACGTAGAGGCAGCCACCTGAAAATTCCTTTTCACCTACACCATATATATAGGTCTATCTGACTCTATTTTCTAATTGTACATGTTTTTATAATCTGTTGCGCGGATTCATCCAACTACTTTCAGTAGCGTGCTAAGCCATCTGATCCTGCCCCCTCCACAGTCCGGTGCTCCAGGAAGTGCTGGAAGGGCAGAGCAGAGAGTGGTGACTGGCAGTTACGATCAGTGGTCAAGTGACAGCTCGGTTCTCAGTCTTAGTGCCAGCGGGGAACAGATGCAGCATTGAATTAATGCTCCAGCCATATAGGTTGTTATGTGTTTATTTTTTTGAATTTCCACACCTGACCTGAAACAAACCCCATATCCATGGTTCAGTATGTTTCACATAGATCACTGCATATAATTTATTAAGTAAATATTTTTTTTAATCTATAGCAAATTCTTGAGATCCTGCCAATAACAGCAATTCCTGTTTTCAAGATGAGCGTCTCAGTGTACAGTCTGAAGGAGACACGGGCCGCCACTTCCGTTAACGATTCTGATGGCCTGGGTCACTGATTCTGATGGCCCGAGTCACCGATTCTGATGGGCGGCTGCGACCCACACCCCTGCCCCAGCCAGCTTACCTTCCGCTGCAAGGACTCGTTCTCAACTGTGCCAGGACTTGCGATCTGCTCCGCCTAAGATATTCGGGTGAAGCATCGGGAGCATTTGCCTGAGTTCAAGAACTCATACTCATACTCGGTATCAGCACCAATACTAGTATCAGTATCGGTGCAACTCTACTTTTGACTATACCAGGATATGGTCAGTTCTCACATACAGTATACTGCTGTTCAGAGAATAACTTCCAGATTTCCCGAGAAGGGAGGATCAGTTGTACAATGGCCATGTACACTGGCAAATATGAGGGTTGATTTATTCAAACTGTAGAGTGCAAAATTTGGTGCAGCTCTGCATAGAAGCCAATCAGCTTTCAGGTTTTTTGTCAAGGCCAAATTGAACAAGCTGCAGTTAGAAGCTAATTGGTTACCATGCAGCTGCACCAGGTTTTGCACTCTGCAGTTTTAGCAAATCAACCATATGGTCTTTTACTATCCGATCCGAGTAAGTAAATATAATCTCTTTGTTGGTATTTAGTATATTTGCCCCATACTTAGAGTGCCTACAATGTAAATGCACCTTAAGATAAAACAGTTACCATTGATCACAGACACTTATATGTTCAGGGCACTATGATTGTTGTAATTTTCATGGAAAATACAGTGTTTAGTGTGTTTGCGTGATATAAGTTGTGACATAAACACTCTGTTAGTATAAGGAATCTACACCTCTTCACCTCTCTCATTTGTTTTGTTGAAAATGACAAAAAAGCCAATTTGACTATAATCTTTACTAATTATGCCACTAATGTGGTTAGCCTTTATTGAGAAGGCAGCATCCCTCACAGCTAGTCTCCGTAATACTAAAGGTAGAAACCTGCAGACAGAGCCTAAAACACAGTGCTGTATTATTCACAAACAAAATCATTTATATTTGCGTGTGCCTTCCAGGACATACTGTAAATAATATTATATTGCCTGTGTCATATATCTTATAATATACTATGGGCTAGATTCACATACCTTTAGGCGGGCGTAGCGTATCTCCTACACGCTACGCCGCCGTAACTTTGAGAGGCGAGTATGGTATTCACAAAGATTTTACGGTCGAAGTTACGGCGTAGCGTATTAGGGCCGGCGTAAGCCCGCCTAATTCAAATGTTGAAGCTGTGGGCGTGTTTTATGTAAATTAAGTGTGACCCCACGTAAATTACGTTTCTAACGAACGGCGCATGCGCCGTCCGTGAACGTATCCCAGTGCGCATGCTCCAAATCACGTCACAAATAGTTAATGCTTTCGACGTGAACGTAACCTACGCCCAGCCCCATTCACGGACGACTTACGCAAACAACGTAAAACGTGAAAAATTTTACGCGGTTTCCGACGTCCATTCTAAACATTGGCTGTGCCATGTTTTTGGTGGTTTATCTTTACGCCTGAAAACGCCTTACGTAAACGGCGTATCTTTACTGCGACGGGCAAGCGCACGTTCGTGAAAAGGCGTATCTTGCTGATTTACATATTCTAGGCATAAATCAGCGTACACGCCCCTAGCGGCCAGCGTGAATATGCAGTTAAGATACGACGGCGTAGGAGACTTACGCTGGTCGTATCTTAGCAACATTTAAGCGTATCTCAGTTTAAGCATATGCTTAAAGTTGTGACGGCGTGGATTCGGACTTACGACGGCGTATCTACTGATACGCCCATCGTAAGTCTTTCTGAATCTGCCCCTTTGTTTTTATTGCTATCACACCCTATATGCAGAAATCATTATTTATTTTTGCTTATAATTCCCAATTGTTATAATGCTGTTTTCTTTAAGGCTCGGGGCATATTTTCATTTGTTGAGTAAAAGATATGTTTAAAATATTTGCAAGCTGACTTTACTGTGTGTTATTGTTATGCACGGCATAAACACTAGCTTCTTTATTGCATCCTAAATTATATAAATAATGTCCTTACCATATTTGTTTCTATGCAAGATGTCTATATCTGTTTTGTTAAAAATAATCCCAGTGCTGTAAACATTTTCCAAATTATCTGGAGCTTGTATTTCCTGGAATTTATTGCTGTGCAGATTTGTTCCTATTTCTTTCTTTCTTTTTCTTTTTTTGTCAGCTGTTCCTTTCAAACAGTCAGCAAGAGAACATTTGTGGTGGTCCTGGGGCCATGGCTGGAGTTTTGTGTTAAATCCTTTTTTTTCCAAATCAGGGAGAGCGTTTCTTGACCATTAATTTAAGTTTATATAACTTGAAAAATGCAAAAGAAGAGGCCAATAGGCTGCAACTTACAAAATAAACTAATGTTGAATGCTTTGGTTATCTATGCTTATGTTTCAGGCATAAGGACAAAGAGGGTGTTATTGTGATAAGGCCCTAGAGGGCATGGAGCCAAAACATAATTTTGCTATTTTTATTTTAGCTGTGTTCACCTTTTTCTGCTTTGTTCTCTGCTGCGTACGTTTCCACAAGGTTATTAAGATTACTTTGAAAACATAAATCTATATCCATTTTTATTAATAGAAAAAGCTAAACCAAATAGAAGACCCCCAACATTTTTGGGGATATTTATAGGGGTTTTTAGATTTTGCAACAAGGTCCTGTTAGTTGACAGAATGGATACATAAAGAAAAAACAGTGGCAGAAAAAGAATGACAGATATATAGAACAAGTTCAAATTCAATGTTTAAAAGGATTTATATTCCATTTTCCAAAATATGTTCGCTGAAGGGACCTGCAACCCCCTATGATATCTTTATAGCTTAAGCTTATAAAAACAGTGACAGGATCACTGGGAAAAGCACTAAGAATTGACAGACATAAGTTTAAATAATTGACAGACATAGGTTTGTAAAAAATATATATTTCTGTCTTAGAAAGTCTGATCTGTATTGATCGGGTTGAATGAGGAACCAGGAATGAGAAGAAGGAAAATAAATGTGAATGGGAAGTTGAAGGGGGGGGGGCTGGAGAGATTTGAGAGTTGAGGAAAAGGAAGAAAGACATTGAAAAAGGTTTCCTAGTAAGTGGTGAAATATTACCCTACTAAACCTATTCCAGGGAAGGTCGTCCTGGAAGTAGGAAATAATATAGTAAGGGTATATTGAACCCATGGATTTCAGCCTTCTGAGAATTTGTGCTGATTAAGTGAATGAGGGCCATATTTTCTCTAAATATCCGCCTGCTGCGCTTAGGGCACTTACACTCCGCTGTCCCAACTTACTGGAGCAGGTGTTGTATTCCCCAACCACTTGCTCCATAACTTGGGACAGCGGAGTGTAAGTGTCCCGGCGTAGCCTGGCGGATCTCCAAGGGGGCGGCTTCTATTCAAATGAAGCGCGCCCCCGATGCAAAAGAACTGGGCATGCGCCGGGCTGCAAAAAGCCCAGTGCGCATGCTCCAGTTCTCGGTAGAAAACGTCAATGACGCCGACGTGTGCGTCATTGACGTAAAGTCGTATTCAAGAACGACTTACGTAAACTATGTATCCATCGAAAAAACACGACGGGGACCCGACGCCATCCGTAACATGGCCTACGCGAGACTTGCGGAAACTTACCCCTCATATAGCAGGGGTAAGTTTCCGCTTACGCAAACGACGTTAGCGATGGTTACGCGACGCGAACTCGTTCGGGAATCGGCGTAGAAGGATCATTTGCATATGCAAATGACTCCTTCACGTAAATGCCCTCTAGCGGCGGCCGGCGTCATTGCATTTAAGATCCGCCAGTGTAAGTGACTTACAGATGGCGGATCTTAAGTGTATCTATGCAAAAATAATTCTTAGAATCAGGAGCATAGATACACTGGCCAAAAAAGGGAGTTACGATGGAGTATCCTGAGATACTCCATCGTAACTTCTCTGAGAATATGGCCCTCTGTTTCTAGCCTGTGCACATTAAAATATTAACATTCTGAACAGTTTAAAACAAGTCTTTATTCATGGCTGTAGCTATAGGCATTGCTGACAAATTCATCTTAAAATACACAAAAGTGGCCCTGAATATCCAATAATGAGATTATGAAGAAAATGCATTCAACAATCACATATCTGGAACTGTTCCTGACAGATTCCTTCTAAGTTCTAACCTGCCATATGACAAACGTTTGCAGCTTTTTGTTTGCAGCATACTGTTATCAGCCTTAACTGGCTCCATCCACATACATATTACAATGTAAAGGCCCACATGATGCCCTCTCTTGCCCTGCCTATTCCATCCCAGCAGCACAGCAGACCACAGAGCTTAGGTTTTTCAGCAGACAGATCATACTTGCCCTGCAGCACATGTATTACATAGTTAAATAGTTAGTCCGATTTAAAAAAGACACAAGTCCATCTAGTTCAACCAAAAAAATAAAATAATAATAATACAATCCCATATACACAAACCTATACCCACAGTTGATCCAGAGGAAGGCAAAACCCCAGCAAAGCATGCTCCAATTTTCTACTGCAGGGAAAAAATTCATCCCTGATCCCCCGAGAGGCAATTGGATTTTCCCTGGATCAACTTTTCCTATAATTGTTAGTACCCAGTTATATTCTGTGCATTTAGGTAAGAATCCAGACCTTTTTTTAAGCAATCTAAGTACAGTTTCAAGAAAAAGTATGTGAACCCTTTTGGAATGATATGGATTTCTGCACAAATTGGTCAGAAAATGTGATCTGATCTTCATCTAAGTCACAACAATAGACAATCACAGTCTGCTTAAACTAATAACGCACAACGATCAGCACTGCTGCTACTCACCCTAGGAGTGGCCGCCCTGTAAAGATGACTGCAAGAGCACAGCGCAGACTGCTCAATGAGGTGAAGAAGAATCCTAGAGTGTCAGCTAAAGACTTACAAAAGTCTCTGGCATATGCTAACATCCCTGTTAGCGAATCTATGATACGTAAACCACTAAACAAGAATGGATTTCACGGGAGGATACCACAGAGGAAGCCACTGCTGTCCAAAAAAACATTGCTGCACATTTACAGTTTGCACAAGAGCACCTGGATGTTCCACAGCAGTACTGGCAAAATATTCTGTGGACAGATGAAACCAAAGTTGAGTTGTTTGGAAGAAACACACAACACTATGTGTGGAGAAAAAGAGGCACAGCACACCAACATCAAAACCTCATCCCAACTGTGAAGTATGATGGTGGGGGCATCATGGTTTGGGGATGCTTTGCTGCATCAGGGCCTGAACAGATTGCTATTATCGAAGGAAAAATGAATTCCCAAGTTTATCAAGACATTTTGCAGGAGAACTTAAGGCCATCTGTCCACCAGCTGAAGCTCAACAGAAGATGGGTGTTGCAACAGCACAACGACCCAAAGCATAGAAGTAAATCAACAACAGAATGGCTTAAACGCCTTCTGGAGTGGCCCAGTCAGAGTCCTGACCTCAACCCGATTGAGATGCTGTGGTATGACCTCAAGAAAGAGATTCACACCAGACATCCCAAGAATATTGCTGAACTGAAACAGTTCTGTAAAGAGGAATGGTCAAGAATTACTCCCGACCGTTGTGCACATCTGATCTGCAACTACAGGAAACGTTTGGTTGAAGTTATTGCTGCCAAAGGAGGTTCAACCAGTTATTAAATCCCAGGGTTCACATACTTTTTCCACCTGAACTGTGAATGTTTACATGGTGTGTTCAATAAAAACACGGTAACATTTAATTCTTTGTGTGTTATTGTCTATTGTTGTGACTTAGATATAGATCAGATCACATTTTATGACCAATTTTGCAGAAATCCATATCATTCCAATAGGGTTCACATACTTTTTCTTGCAACTGTAGATGGACAAAACCACCTCTGCAGGGAGTCTATTCCACATTTTCACAGCTCTTACTATGAAGAAACCTTTCCGTATTTGGAGATTAAGGGCCAAATCCACAGAAGAGATACTCCGGCGTAAGCCGTCGTATCTCTGGTTCTAACTTTGGAACTGATCCTCAGAAGCAGTTTTCCTAAGTTAGGCAGAAGATCCGACATCTGTAAGGGACTTACACTGCCGGATCTTAGGATGCAGTACCGCATCCGCCACTGGGGGCATTTCGAGTCGAAATGCCTCTGTTAGTATGCAAATTAGCACTTAGGGCGATCCTCAAAGCTTTTGTGCCTAGTTTTTTCGCCGTAAGTGTTAGTTTGCCTGGTGTAAAACTAGGGCTGCTTTTACAAAGTGTAAAGTTAGTCACACCTTGTAAAGGCCCATTCAAGCGACGGCATTTGGTATGCATTCCCGAGGGAGAACTCCACGGCAATTTGTAAATTCCAAACCGGCATGGGTTCCCCCCCAGGAGCATACCAGGCCCTTAGGTCTGTTATGGGTTGTAAGGAGACCCCCCTCCGCCGAAAAATTGACGTAGGGGGTCCCCCTACAATCCATACCAGACCCGTATCCAAAGCACGCTACCCGGCCAGCCAGGAAGGGAGTGGGGACGAGCAAGCGCCCCCCCCCTCCTGAGCCGTGCCAGGCCGCATGCCCTCAACATGGGGGGGTTGGGTGCTCTGGGGCAGGGGGGCGCACTGCGGGCCCCCCCACCCCAGAGCACCCTGTCCCCATGTTGATGAGGACAGGACCTCTTCCCGACAACCCTTGCCATTGGTTGTCAGGGTCTGCGGGCGGAGGCTTATCGGAATCTGGGAGTCCCCTTTAATAAGGAGGCCCCCAGATACCGGCCCCCCACCCTAAGTGAATGGATATGGGGTACATCGTACCCCTATCCATTCACCTGTAGGCAAAAAGTAAAAGTTAATAAACACACAACACAAGGCTTTTTAAAATATTTTATTATTCTGCTCCGGGTGCCCCCCCTGTCTTCGTTATTAGCTCAATTACCAGGGGGGGCTTCTTCTTCCACTCTCCGGGGGTCTTCTCCGCTCTCCGGGGGTCTTCTCCGCTCTCCGGGGGGGGTTTCTGCTTCCGCTCTCCGGGGGGGGCTTCTCCGGACTCCGGGGGGCTTCTTCCATCTTCTCCCCTCTTCCGCTCTTGACTCGGCGAACCCCGGTTCTTCTGCAGATGTCCGGTGCCTTCTTCTTCAGCGCTGGCTGCCTGCTATGTTTGTGTGTTAGCTCGATTTCTAACAGGCAGCCGGCGCGGTCTTCTGTGACGTCATCTTCTCTTCTGTTCTTCTCCCCTCTTCCGATGTTGCCTCGTCGCCTGTTGTCGCTGTAATGATGGAAGCGCGCCTTGCATCACATTTATATAGGCATCACCGTCCCATCATGCTCCGGCAGGTACCCACGTGGTGGGTGCCTACCCACGTGCACCCACCACGTGGGTACCTACCGGAGCATGATGGGACGGTGATGCCTATATAAATGTGATGCAAGGCGCGCTTCCATCATTACAGCGACAACAGGCGACGAGGCAACATCGGAAGAGGGGAGAAGAACAGAAGAGAAGATGACGTCACAGAAGACCGCGCCGGCTGCCTGTTAGAAATCGAGCTAACACACAAACATAGCAGGCAGCCAGCGCTGAAGAAGAAGGCACCGGACATCTGCAGAAGAACCGGGGTTCGCCGAGTCAAGAGCGGAAGAGGGGAGAAGATGGAAGAAGCCCCCCGGAGTCCGGAGAAGCCCCCCCCGGAGAGCGGAGAAGACCCCCGGAGAGCGGAGAAGACCCCCGGAGAGTGGAAGAAGAAGCCCCCCCTGGTAATTGAGCTAATAACGAAGACAGGGGGGGCACCCGGAGCAGAATAATAAAATATTTTAAAAAGCCTTGTGTTGTGTGTTTATTAACTTTTACTTTTTGCCTACAGGTGAATGGATAGGGGTACGATGTACCCCATATCCATTCACTTAGGGTGGGGGGCCGGTATCTGGGGGCCCCCTTATTAAAGGGGACTCCCAGATTCCGATAAGCCTCCGCCCGCAGACCCCGACAACCAATGGCAAGGGTTGTCGGGAAGAGGTCCTGTCCTCATCAACATGGGGACAGGGTGCTCTGGGGTGGGGGGGCCCGCAGTGCGCCCCCCTGCCCCAGAGCACCCAACCCCCCCATGTTGAGGGCATGCGGCCTGGCACGGCTCAGGAGGGGGGGGGGCGCTCGCTCGTCCCCACTCCCTTCCTGGCTGGCCGGGTAGCGTGCTTTGGATACGGGTCTGGTATGGATTGTAGGGGGACCCCCTACGTCAATTTTTCGGCGGAGGGGGGGTCTCCTTACAACCCATAACAGACCTAAGGGCCTGGTATGCTCCTGGGGGGGGAACCCATGCCGTTTTTTTCATTGAAAATTGGCATGGAGTTCTCCCTCAGGAATGCATGCCGAGCGACGCTGTCATTTTTTTTTATAATTATTTGTTTTCCCGGCGCGTCTTTTTTTCACCCGTCGCAACTTTAGTGTCCCGTCGCAATCCACAAAGCCGCCCGGCGTCAATTACGTTCGCGCGATGCACGTCGGGAAAATGACGTCACACGCATGCGCAGTACGGCCGGCGCGGGAGCGCGCCTCATTTAAATTGTAAACGCCCCCCAGAGAGGAGGAACGCCTTACGACGGCGGCACTTAACTTACACGGCTTGAAATTTTTACGTAAGTGCTTTGAGGATCAGGCACTTAGGTAAAAACTTTAAGTCAGTGTAACTTAACTGCTGAAAGTTAAGTTACGCCGCCTGGCTGAGGATTTGGCCCTAAATCTTTTTTCCTCTAGATGTAAAGAGTGCCCCCTTGTCCTATGTGGTGACCTGGTTCCTACTGTCCACCGCAGTTAGCCCCCACCCTCCTTACTGTGTCAGCGGTCCTGTCGACGCCTGAAGCGATGCAATACAAAACAGATTATAGCGCACACATGCAAAAATGACATTTATCCTGCAAGGCTAGTTAAAAACACCTGAACATATTCAAAAATACGGGGGTTTGGTCACACTATATAGTCATATAGTGCTAAGCCCACTTACTGCGACAAAGTACCCCGAATTAGTGGGTCCTACCCTAGTAATAGAATGAAAGAACCTGGGTCTCAACCATGGGAGATATACTCCTCTATGTGGGAGAACTGAAGGGATTCTTCCTATACAATGGTGGCCACTAATGTGAGGTAATGAAGAGGGGGAGGGGTGCTCCAGCCAAGAGACCTGGTCAGGGTCTATACAAAATACAAAAAGATACTTGGTGGGCACACCCTAAAAATGCTATACATCTAAGCTGGTGCTGCTATAAGACCAAATACAGTACAAAACAGATTATAGCGCACACATGCAAAAATGACATTTATCCTGCAAGGCTAGTTAAAAACACCTGAACATATTCAAAAATACGGGGGTTTGGTCACACTATATAGTCATATAGTGCTAAGCCCACTTACTGCGACAAAGTACCCCGAATTAGTGGGTCCTACCCTAGTAATAGAATGAAAGAACCTGGGTCTCAACCATGGGAGATATACTCCTCTATGTGGGAGAACTGAAGGGATTCTTCCTATACAATGGTGGCCACTAATGTGAGGTAATGAAGAGGGGGAGGGGTGCTCCAGCCAAGAGACCTGGTCAGGGTCTATACAAAATACAAAAAGATACTTGGTGGGCACAACCTAAAAATGCTATACATCTAAGCTGGTGCTGCTATAAGACCAAATACAGTACAAAACAGATTATAGCGCACACATGCAAAAATGACATTTATCCTGCAAGGCTAGTTAAAAACACCTGAACATATTCAAAAATACGGGGGTTTGGTCACACTATATAGTCATATAGTGCTAAGCCCACTTACTGTGACAAAGTACCCCGAATTAGTGGGTCCTACCCTAGTAATAGAATGAAAGAACCTGGGTCTCAACCATGGGAGATATACTCCTCTATGTGGGAGAACTGAAGGGATTCTTCCTATACAATGGTGGCCACTAATGTGAGGTAATGAAGAGGGGGAGGGGTGCTCCAGCCAAGAGACCTGGTCAGGGTCTATACAAAATACAAAAAGATACTTGGTGGGCACACCCTAAAAATGCTATACATCTAAGCTGGTGCTGCTATAAGACCAAATACAGTACAAAACAGATTATAGCGCACACATGCAAAAATGACATTTATCCTGCAAGGCTAGTTAAAAACACCTGAACATATTCAAAAATACGGGGGTTTGGTCACACTATATAGTCATATAGTGCTAAGCCCACTTACTGCGACAAAGTACCCCGAATTAGTGGGTCCTACCCTAGTAATAGAATGAAAGAACCTGGGTCTCAACCATGGGAGATATACTCCTCTATGTGGGAGAACTGAAGGGATTCTTCCTATACAATGGTGGCCACTAATGTGAGGTAATGAAGAGGGGGAGGGGTGCTCCAGCCAAGAGACCTGGTCAGGGTCTATACAAAATACAAAAAGATACTTGGTGGGCACACCCTAAAAATGCTATACATCTAAGCTGGTGCTGCTATAAGACCAAATACAGTACAAAACAGATTATAGCGCACACATGCAAAAATGACATTTATCCTGCAAGGCTAGTTAAAAACACCTGAACATATTCAAAAATACGGGGGTTTGGTCACACTATATAGTCATATAGTGCTAAGCCCACTTACTGCGACAAAGTACCCCGAATTAGTGGGTCCTACCCTAGTAATAGAATGAAAGAACCTGGGTCTCAACCATGGGAGATATACTCCTCTATGTGGGAGAACTGAAGGGATTCTTCCTATACAATGGTGGCCACTAATGTGAGGTAATGAAGAGGGGGAGGGGTGCTCCAGCCAAGAGACCTGGTCAGGGTCTATACAAAATACAAAAAGATACTTGGTGGGCACACCCTAAAAATGCTATACATCTAAGCTGGTGCTGCTATAAGACCAAATACAGTACAAAACAGATTATAGCGCACACATGCAAAAATGACATTTATCCTGCAAGGCTAGTTAAAAACACCTGAACATATTCAAAAATACGGGGGTTTGGTCACACTATATAGTCATATAGTGCTAAGCCCACTTACTGCGACAAAGTACCCCGAATTAGTGGGTCCTACCCTAGTAATAGAATGAAAGAACCTGGGTCTCAACCCACTAATTCGGGGTACTTTGTCGCAGTAAGTGGGCTTAGCACTATATGACTATATAGTGTGACCAAACCCCCGTATTTTTGAATATGTTCAGGTGTTTTTAACTAGCCTTGCAGGATAAATGTCATTTTTGTATGTGTGCGCTATAATCTGTTTTGTACTGTATTTGGTCTTATAGCAGCACCAGCTTAGATGTATAGCATTTTTAGGGTGTGCCCACCAAGTATCTTTTTGTATTTTGTATAGACCCTGACCAGGTCTCTTGGCTGGAGCACCCCTCCCCCTCTTCATTACCTCACATTAGTGGCCACCATTGTATAGGAAGAATCCCTTCAGTTCTCCCACATAGAGGAGTATATCTCCCATGGTTGAGACCCAGGTTCTTTCATTCTATTACTAGGGTAGGACCCACTAATTCGGGGTACTTTGTCGCAGTAAGTGGGCTTAGCACTATATGACTATATAGTGTGACCAAACCCCCGTATTTTTGAATATGTTCAGGTGTTTTTAACTAGCCTTGCAGGATAAATGTCATTTTTGCATGTGTGCGCTATAATCTGTTTTGTACTGTATTTGGTCTTATAGCAGCACCAGCTTAGATGTATAGCATTTTTAGGGTGTGCCCACCAAGTATCTTTTTGTATTTTGTATAGACCCTGACCAGGTCTCTTGGCTGGAGCACCCCTCCCCCTCTTCATTACCTCACATTAGTGGCCACCATTGTATAGGAAGAATCCCTTCAGTTCTCCCACATAGAGGAGTATATCTCCCATGGTTGAGACCCAGGTTCTTTCATTCTATTACTAGGGTAGGACCCACTAATTCGGGGTACTTTGTCGCAGTAAGTGGGCTTAGCACTATATGACTATATAGTGTGACCAAACCCCCGTATTTTTGAATATGTTCAGGTGTTTTTAACTAGCCTTGCAGGATAAATGTCATTTTTGCATGTGTGCGCTATAATCTGTTTTGTACTGTATTTGGTCTTATAGCAGCACCAGCTTAGATGTATAGCATTTTTAGGGTGTGCCCACCAAGTATCTTTTTGTATTTTGTATAGACCCTGACCAGGTCTCTTGGCTGGAGCACCCCTCCCCCTCTTCATTACCTCACATTAGTGGCCACCATTGTATAGGAAGAATCCCTTCAGTTCTCCCACATAGAGGAGTATATCTCCCATGGTTGAGACCCAGGTTCTTTCATTCTATTACTAGGGTAGGACCCACTAATTCGGGGTACTTTGTCGCAGTAAGTGGGCTTAGCACTATATGACTATATAGTGTGACCAAACCCCCGTATTTTTGAATATGTTCAGGTGTTTTTAACTAGCCTTGCAGGATAAATGTCATTTTTGCATGTGTGCGCTATAATCTGTTTTGTACTGTATTTGGTCTTATAGCAGCACCAGCTTAGATGTATAGCATTTTTAGGGTGTGCCCACCAAGTATCTTTTTGTATTTTGTATAGACCCTGACCAGGTCTCTTGGCTGGAGCACCCCTCCCCCTCTTCATTACCTCACATTAGTGGCCACCATTGTATAGGAAGAATCCCTTCAGTTCTCCCACATAGAGGAGTATATCTCCCATGGTTGAGACCCAGGTTCTTTCATTCTATTACTAGGGTAGGACCCACTAATTCGGGGTACTTTGTCGCAGTAAGTGGGCTTAGCACTATATGACTATATAGTGTGACCAAACCCCCGTATTTTTGAATATGTTCAGGTGTTTTTAACTAGCCTTGCAGGATAAATGTCATTTTTGCATGTGTGCGCTATAATCTGTTTTGTACTGTATTTGGTCTTATAGCAGCACCAGCTTAGATGTATAGCATTTTTAGGGTGTGCCCACCAAGTATCTTTTTGTATTTTGTATAGACCCTGACCAGGTCTCTTGGCTGGAGCACCCCTCCCCCTCTTCATTACCTCACATTAGTGGCCACCATTGTATAGGAAGAATCCCTTCAGTTCTCCCACATAGAGGAGTATATCTCCCATGGTTGAGACCCAGGTTCTTTCATTCTATTACTAGGGTAGGACCCACTAATTCGGGGTACTTTGTCGCAGTAAGTGGGCTTAGCACTATATGACTATATAGTGTGACCAAACCCCCGTATTTTTGAATATGTTCAGGTGTTTTTAACTAGCCTTGCAGGATAAATGTCATTTTTGCATGTGTGCGCTATAATCTGTTTTGTACTGTATTTGGTCTTATAGCAGCACCAGCTTAGATGTATAGCATTTTTAGGGTGTGCCCACCAAGTATCTTTTTGTATTTTGAAGCGATGCAATGACGCCGGACACCGCTCCTCCACCGCCCCTTCCCATTGAAAGCACTTCGGCAGCAGTGTTTTTAGCTATTAACCCTTTCCTTGGCTGCTAGTATGGGTTAAACAAGCCCGCTAGCGGTCGAAAATCGCCTCTATAAAAGCGGTAAAGTGCCGCAAAACCTTACAGTGTTTTATCACTAAAAGTGTGAAAGGGGTCTCAGTGAAACAGTTCAGGGGACTCTTTAAGTTTTCAGTCCTTGGGGATCCACAATATGCAGACAAGTGATAAGCAACGGTAAGGGCAAGCAATAATGGAAGAGCTGAGAATAAACTGTGAAAGCATGGCTATGGCTCAAGAAACATAAAGAGAGAACATGGAGAATAAAAGGGAAGATGCTTGGCATAACAGAACTGGCAGAACTGTGTTCTTACATATTTACCACTGTACCTTTTTTATTGCTTCTAAAATACTGATACTAAAACAGCAATTTGGTGGCGTGCAGCATCTTTTGGCTATTGATTGTGGCGTTTTTCGGTTGTGTGTGTTTATGGGGGTTGGGATGGGTTGGAGTTTTGGTGAGATTTGGTTTTGAGATTGGTAATGATTTTGAATTTAGCTCTATATATATATATATATATATATATATATATATATATATACAGTATATATATATATATTTTTTTTTTTTTTTTAGGCATGGTATGGTCATTTGTTCTATAGTTTGGACATTTTGGTTAATGTCATGTTGTTAACACATCTCTTTAAGTGGTGGTGGGTTGTTTGGCTGTGATCTCCGTCCCTTCCTTGTGTGGTATATGCACCTGAAGATTCCACCCCCTACATGCATTTGGGGAGTTCCTGGTTTGTGCATTGCTTTGGGTGGCAATCTTATAGAGAACATAGGGTTAATGCATGCCCAGTACAATAAATCATTGTGGTAAGCTATATTTGGGGTGGAATAGATTCCCTTGTATATAAAAAAAATTGTGGGCAAGCACAGAGAGAGCGAGAACACTTAGGCCCTGTACACACGATCGGACCAAACCGATGAAAACAAACTGAAGTTCAGTTTTATCGGTCCAAACCGACCATGTGTGGGCCCCATCGGACAGTTGTCCTTCGGTCCAAAAAAAGAGAACTTGCTTTAAAATTGGACCGATGGACGCCTGACCGATAGGTCAAAACCGATGGTTAGTACGCAAAAGCATTGGTTTCAAACCCACGCATGCTCAGAATCAAGTCGACGCATGCTTGGAAGCATTGAACTTAATTTTTCTCTGCACGTCGTTGTGTTTTACGTCACCGTGTTGGACTCGATCGTTTTTTTTTTTTTTTTTTCTTATTTTTTTTTTTTTGTATGTTTTTTTGTTTATAAAAATTTAGAAATTCTCTTCCTCCCATAATAGCATCTCCTATCTTAAAGTTCATAAACCCTTCCACTATTCCTATCTGGTACTTTAGTGAGTTTTTATTTGGTCCATACACATTCGCAAAAGACATCTTTACCCCATTCAGATTCCCCCCTAAAAAAAGAAAACGTCCTTCTGGGTCTACCTTCATTTTCTCCATTACAAACCTAACATTTCTTGAGAAGCCTATAGCTACGCCTTTGGCGCGACTGATGGGCAAGTCCGCATAAAACCATACAGGAAACTCATCTGAGTGGGCCCTGCTCTTGGCCTCACCGGTCAGATGCGTCTCCTGTATAAAAGCTACGTCTGCATTCAAAAATTTTAATTCTCTCATTATATTCTCTCTTTTAATTGGCGCATTAATCCCACGCACATTATATGAAATTATATTAATTTTTGGCATCAGATACTGAAATTATAATATATTGTTGCAAAGTTCCTGGCCCCTTTACTTTAACTCCTACTCCCTCGCCCCGCCCTCCAATCCCCCCTCCCACGATTCCTTCCCTCCCCCACTACCAATCCCCCCCTCCCTTGGTCCCTTCCCACCCCTTCTACCCTCCTCCCCCCTTCTCCCCCCCCTATATTGGGGACTATTCACCTTCCCAAGGTCTAAAGATCCGTGGCCCTCACCCATGTGGCCCTACGGTTCTCCCCTTGAGGTTAGGCTTAGAGTGGGCGAGTTTGTGTGCCGCTGCCCTCTCCGAAGGAGATTCCTGTGCACCTTCATCTTTTTTTTTCTTTTAATATCTTCATGTGTCTAGCAACTAATCTGCTTTCCACAACTACCTCGTTCGTTTTGGAGATAGCAGATTCATCACGCTGTAACAGACAGAAAAGTGCAAATAGTCTTTTACTAACACAAAATCAGCTAAAGCAGCCCCAAGGGTGGCGCCATTGGATTTGAACTTCCCCTTTATAGTGCCGTCGTACGTGGATTACGTGTCCGCGTTCTGACACGATCGGTTCATTAACCAATGGTGTGTGGGCGCGATGGACCATCAGTCCGCTTCATCGGTTAACCTAAGACAACGGTCCTTCAGACCGTTGTCCTCTGGTTAACCTATCGTGTGTACGAGGCCTTAGGCAGCAAAGCGGGGTGGCCATGGCATCCCCCTTCAAGTGGCATCCAGATAATATGCCATAGCTTCCATACCCTAGATATACCACTGTGAATGGTATTCGTTATCAGAAATGTGTCACATTTAGAATAGAACAGTCACTCTGTCCGGGTCCTGACCACAGTCTGCCATTTATGGCATGCATATTTTTAGGTTTACATACATTTTATGTACTGTATATTACTAATAACTTTATAATACAAACCAACTTCTGTTTTAAAAGTAGCATTTCAAAAGGGGGCATTTCATACACATGTAGGGATAGAATGTTTTCTTTAACAAAGAAACTTGTAAACAATTTTTTTTTGTGAGTTTAAAAAATACAAGGTAAAAACATTTATGTACATTTAAAAATGGATTTATTGTACAATGAGTAAAACAGAGATAGCAAGGTTATACAGCATTCATTATCCAAGGCCATGATGCAATATCCAGTGCAACAAGAACTTAATGACTTCTAATGGTTGAACATAAATTGACTTGTGAAAGAAAGAAACTGCAGAAATATCATAATAACAATATGTATTTTCTATAGAAATGCATTCTTACCTTAACCTAATGTTCAAGTATAGAAAACATAAAGACCTATACATTTAAATATTGGAACATTTAAAATGGACAGAGGGAATGGAATGTGTTTGCATGCGTTATTTTGATTTTTATATATTTTATATGTGCCTTTCAAGCAAACGAGTTAAGTTGAAACTGGGTGTAAATGTGAACTTAGGGAGTGAGTGACTACAGAAAGCCATCTATTTGTTTGTCTATTCATCAATCCATTTATCCATCAAGTGAAATATTCTGCTATCGGGTCCAAGGCAAAAGGTGTCTTTTACCTATTCATTGACAGCTGCAAGTCATATCACTTTCTGAATGTTGATACCATTGATTACTTTTTTATGTATACTCTTCTTCCCCCCATTTCAAACTGTTCCTTGCTTGATATATACATTTTTAATAATGTGTAGTTTTTTATATATTCTTTATTTAAGTTAGGAGATCAAGCTTACAGCAACCATGTAGAATAATGTTGCCACGTGTCAATACAGTGACATACAGGGGGCTAGATTCTCGTAGTTCCGCGTATCTTTGCGTGGGCGTAACGTATCCGATTTACGTTACGCCTCTGCAACTTAGACGGGCAAGTGCTGTATTCTCAAAGCACTTGCTCCGTAAGTTGCGGCGGCGTAGCGTAAATAGGCCGGCGTAAGCCCGCCTAATTTAAATTTGGAACAGGGGGGCGTGTGTTATGTAAAATAACCATGACCCGACGTGATTGACGTTTTTCACGAATGGCGCATGCGCCGTCCGTGGACATATCCCAGTGTGCATTGCTCCAAATACACCTCAAGGACGTATTGGTTTTGACGTGAACGTAAATTACGTCCAGCCCCATTTACGGACGACTTACGCAAACGACGTAAAATATTCAAAATTCGACACGGGAACGACGTCCATACTTACCATTGGTACGCGGCATGTACGCCACCATATAGCAGGGGTAACTTTACGCCGGGAAAAGCCTAACGTAAACGGCGTATCTGTACTGCGTCGGCCGGGCGTACGTTCGTGAATTTGCGTATCTAGCTGATTTACATATTTCTAGGCGGAAATCAGCATACATGCCCCTAGCGGCCAGCGTAAATATGCAGTTACGATCCGACGGCGTAAGAGACTTACGCCGGTCGGATCTAATAGAAATCAATGCATAACTGATTCTCAGGCCCCGTACACACGACCGAACATGTCTGCTGAAACTGGTCCGCGGACCAGTTTCAGCAAACATGTTTGGTCGTCTGTACAGCCGAGCGGACAGGATTCCAGCGTACATTTGCCCGCCAGACCGTTTTCGAGCGGGCAAATGTTTCTAAACTTGCTTAGAAACATGCCCGCTGGAATCCTGCCCGTCGGACATGTTCGGTCGTCTGTACAGACTTACCGTACATGTCCGAGCGGCCGCCATCCCTCGCATGCGTCGAACAACTTTGACGCATGCGTGGAAGCATTGAACTTCCAGGGCCGCGCACGTCGCCGCGTCATCGTCGCGGCGACGGCGTGGCCTCGTCACCGCGTATCGTGTACGCGCGGATTTCTGTATGATGGTGTGTACAGCCATCATACAGAAATCTCCAGCGGACCGTTTTCATCGTACATGTTTGCCCGTGTGTACGAGGCCTCAGAATCAGGCGCATAGATACGACGGCACAACTCAGAGATACGACGGCGTATCTGGAGATACGCCATCGTATCTCCTTTGTGAATCTGGGCCTGTATGGTTTACAGATTTCCAACCAAGACATACAGTGCTCAGCATAAATGAGTACACCTGAAATAGATTTGTCAAAAAACCTTTACCTTCCTTTCAGAATTAACATTTTCTATTGGACACTGCACTACAAAATACTCCCCAATGCAGGCCACCAATATTTGTTAATTTACACACACAAACAAGTATTTTTCCTAACAAATTCATTCAAGACCATGTTGCAAAAATAAATACACCCCAAAGAAAGTCTTAGGCCCCGTACACACGACCAAACATGTATGCTGAAACTGGTCCGCGGACCAGTTTCAGCATACATGTTCGGTCGTGTGTAGGCGCGAGCGGGCCGAATTCCAGCAAACATTTGCCCGCCGGGCCTTTTCCCAGCAGACAAATATTCCTGGACGTGTTTTAAAACCGTCTGCTGGAATCCTGCCCGCTCCGACATGTACGGTCGTCAGTACAGACCTACCGTACATGTCCGAGCGCCCGCCGTCCCTCGCATGCGTCGAATGACTTTGACGCATGCGTGGAAGCCTTTAAATGGCAGGCCCGCCCACGTCGCCGTGTCATCGCGGCGACGACGTGGACACGCCCCGCGTATTTTTTACGCGCGGACTTCTGTACGATGGTTAGTACAGCCATCGTACAGAAGCCCTCTGGCAGACATGTACGGTGAAAACGGTCCGACGGACCGGTTTCATCGTACATGTTTGCTCGTTAGTACCCGGCCTTAGGAGCAAAGTAACATTTTAGACAACAAAATACTAATTAAAGGGGTTGTATGGGTTCAGTTTTTTATTTATTGTTTAAAAACAAACATGTTATACTTACCTCCACTGTGCAGTTTTGAACAGAGTGTCCGCGATCGTCCTCTTCTGGGGTCCCACGGTGGCAAGAGCTAACCCCCTCTGGGGAGCGTTCTCCCGAGGGGGTTACGTTGCAGGCGCACTCCCGTTTGATATACTTGGAGGCCATAGCCGCCAAGTGTAAGACTCGGCCCCGCCCGGTGCGCCGCGTCATTGATTTGATTGACAGCAGCAGGAGCCAATGACTGCGCTGCTATCAATCTAACCAATGAACACCCGACGAGCCGCTTGGAAAGCAACGCGGGAACAAGACCACGGAAGTTTGGGGCTTAGGTAAGTAAAATGGGGGGGGGCGGAGAGTACAAGGTGTTTTTTAGGATGCATTAAGGTGAAAAAACACGAAGATTTACAACCACTTTAACAAGAATTCGACTACAGGTGAGTCTAATTATTCTTTAAACAGGTGTCCAGCAAACAGTTTTATAAAAGGGCGTTACTTAACAAAGAAAACCCCTTCCCATTTAATATTGTCAGCAATGACATCACATTTTATTCCCTTCACAGCTTCCAAAGTGAGGGGAATAAAATACTAATAGACCCTATCGAAAGGCCCTCTCTGTATCTGTAGAGAGGATGAGACTGTGATCGAACTTCAATAGTGCCGAGTGGATAAGGTTGATTGCAAGGATAGTTCCATCACTTGCCTCTCTGAAAAGCATAAAGTCCACTTGGTCCAGGTGAATGAGTGTCTGCAGGTGGGGAACTAGGCACGCTGTGAAAATTGTGGCGAATAATGGTAAGTCTATGTTTAAGAGTAAGATGGGCTTATGGGGCCAGATTCACGTAGAAGTGCGGCGGCGTAACGTATCGTAGATATGTTACACCGCCGCAAGTTTTCATTGCAAGTGCCTGATTCACAAAGCACTTGCAATGAAAACCTACGCTGGCGGCCTCCGGCGTAAGCCCGCGTAATTCAAATGGGCGTGAGCCATTTAAATTAGGCACGCTCCCGCGCCGGACCTACTGCGCATGCTCCGTTTCGAAATTCCCGCCATGCTTTGCACGAAGTGACGTCATTTTTTTAAACGGCGACGTGCGTAGCATACTTCCGTATTCCCGGACGTCTTACGCAAGAAGGAAAAATTTTCAAATTTCGACGCGGGAACAACGGCCATACTTTATACAGCACATACGTGTGCTGTGTAAAGTTAGGGCACCAAAAACGACGACTAACTTTGCGACGGGAAACTAGACTAGCAGCGACGTAGCGAACGCGAAAAACCGTCGTGGACCGCCGTAACTCCTAATTTGCATACCCGACGCTGGTTTACAATGCAAACTCCCCCCAGCGGCGGCCGCCGTACTGCATCCTAAGATCCGACAGTGTAAAACAATTACACCTGTCAGATCTTAGGGCTATCTATGCGTAACTGATTTTATGAATCAGTCGCATAGATACTCTGAGAGATACGACGGAGTATCTGACATACTCCGTCGAATCTCCTTTGTGAATCTGGCCCATAGTTAGTGCATAGCTGGAGGTCGCTTCCATCATTAGGTTTAAAAATGTCTGATTGGCACGTGGTTGCAGGCTTACTTAACAAGTGAAATGCTGCTAGGAAGTGTGGGGAGGGGGGGGCAGTTGCTCCAGAAACTGTTTGTAATACAAGAGGGTGAAGCCATTGGGCTCCAGTGCTTTCCCAATGTTCATAGATTAATTGCTTGGGCCAATTATGTGGCTGTGAGGGGTTCTTCTAAGATTGAAGACATTGTGGCATGTAGTGAAGGGAGGCCAGACTGGAGAGATAATGTTTGATTTGCTCTTTGTAGCATTGTAGCTGTAATGTTGAGAAATTAGGGGTCAAACTGTGGATGGTTGCTTAAATGGTCACTAAAGGAATTTTTTTTTTTAGCTAAATAGCTTCCTTTACCTTACTGCAGTACTGGTTTTATGTCCTCATTGTTCGTTTTTGCTTTGAAGTAGCTGTAATTCTGCTGTGATCTCCACACTTCCTGGTTGCCTGTTTCCTTATAACCATGATACTGGGAGATTTTCACGGTGGTCTAAGCTGTCATTACTGTGTGTCTAAAACTCCTCAGAACCAATCAGATTAATTTTAAAAACAAAACACTGCCCTGGATTTGTTTGTTTTTGTTCTGTGAGTCTTCCCGACTCACCTCTCACCCGGAACTTCATGTATGTACCTTTAAAACCGAAAGTGAAACTAGAGGCACATTATATGATAGATTAAATTCAATTTTTAATCATTTTTAAAAGGAATCAGTTAACTTTTATGTCTCTATACCCAATAAACAGTCATTTCAGCAAAAAAATTTTTTTCCTTTAGTGACCCTTTAATTATCTTTGAATGATAATGTGTCAGCTATCTTCGGTGGTAGCATTTTTTTAGTTCTGTCCCTGGCTGTTGTAGTAAGGATGTACATTTTTAGAGAGGGAAAAGCGATACTGTAGTGAGTTTAAAGGCGCTGCACACCGCAAATAGTCATAAACTGAAAAAAGTTCCACAGGGGGTTTTAATTTGCAGCCGGAAATGAATATTATAAATTATCAAAAAGTATTTTTATTGAAAAAAAATCCACACAGAGATACAGCTCTGTGAGTACATATAAAAAATGACATAGCATGATATAACTATATTTTAATCACATTAGAGACCCCGACGAGTTTCAAACTTGTCAGTAGAGGTCTTCTTCTGGGGGAAAAAGGAGGGGAAACTCTAGAGAAAGATACATTGATTGTACAAGTGAAATAGTTCATGAAACCAAAGCATTCTCGGTAGTGGTACATATGCAATAATAGGCTCTGAGACCAATGGCTCCTGCCCCCTCCCCCACCCCCCGCAAATCACGGGGGAAAGATCAGCTGCCTAGTAGGCAACTTGCATGCGCCCCCGGCGTTCCAGAATGGAAATCCCCCGACAACTGCCGTCACTTCTGCCACCATTTCCAGTCTTTGCGGCAGGTGGCGGGGACTTTGAGGCTCCAGTCTCTTCTCCCCAGCTATGCTCCCAGGGTGGCCTTCTTCTTTTTGGCCACCGGAGGGAGCCTTCACCTGCTGGAATCGTTCCGCAATTTTTTCGGGCGCCAATGACCTGTCGTTAATGCTCAGTTTTGATGTGCGCGGCACATCATGACGCCACTCTGTTTGTCGGCGGATATTTCCCTTCCACTGGGGAGGCCACGTGCAATCTGCCTACTATGGCGGCTGCTCTTTCCCCCACGATTCACGGGGGGTGGGCGGCAGGTTGTGGGTGGCCATTGGACTCAGAGCCTATCACAGTGATGGCGAACCTGTGGCACGCGTGCCACAGCTGGCACGCCAAGCCCTCTCTGTGGGCACTCAGCAGGCTCCCAGGATAGGAGAGGGAATCCCCCAGCAATGCAGTTATTTTCACTCGTGCGGGCGCGGAGTAGCCGGCTCCCTTTCTATCATTAATGCGATCGGGCAGTGGGACGGCAGATGTTTGTAAAGCCCTCCCTGCATACACTAAAGCAGCCCAATGGAAATAACACAGAGGGAGTGTCTGCTGTAAGCAGCGCGCAATGCCTCTTAATAGCCAGGAAGAGAAGAATGATCCTCCCTTCCTGGACTTGGGCAGCCAATAGGAGAGCGGCTTCCTGTGCAGGCCGGGCCTCGAGCACTGAAGCATGGCGATATGGAGGACTTTGGCTGAACACATGCACAGGTAGGACAGTGCTATGGGTGAGGGAGGGAGAGGTGAGGGCTCGCAGAGGACACTGCTGTGTATGTGGGGGGGATGTGAAGGGGGCAGAGGACAATGCTTTGTTGGGAAGGGCCCTGTGTTCTGAGCGTCCCATCCCTGTATTCTGAGAATCCCATGCCTGATCCATCCCATCCCTGCATTCTGAGAATCCCATCTCTGATCCATCCCATCCCTGTATTCTGAGAATCCCATACCTGTATTCTGAGAATCCCATCCCTGATCCATCCCATCCCTGTATTCTGAGCATCCTATCTCTGATCCATCCCATCCCTGTATTCTTAGAATCCCATACCTGATCCATCCCATCCCTGTATTTTGAGCATCCCATCTCTGATCCATCCCATCCCTGTATTTTGAGCACAATGCACTCCTTTGAAAAAGCACAAAGGTTTTTTATCTGGACACAATGGTAAGGTTGTTGGTCCCTTAGGGCTCATTCAAAGGGATGATCAGTCCTATCCTCCTGTACAGAGCCGCTGGTAGATTTATTCCATGTTGGCACTTTGAAAAAATTAAATTGGTTTTGTGTCGCGGTTTGGGCACTCGGGCTCAAAAAGGTTCGCCATCACTGGCCTATCAGGTATGCCCAATTATTCCTAGACACACATAAATAGCTAGCTGCTTCAACAGCTATGGACAACTAGGCTGTCTTTGTGTCCTTGGTCTCCGCCTCTTTCCTCCGGTCCCCCCCATCCAGTGGAAGAAACCCCACATAACTCTTTTTGTTGAAATCTGTTAGAATCAATAGCATTTCTCAGGGGCACCCAGTCCTCAAGTATTTAAAAAGATAATTTAAATGGCGGCATGTTGGTCTTGTGGCTTGAAAAGAGAAGAGGGGTTGGGGGATATCAGCGGAGAAGTATAATAAAAGATAATGGGAGAATGAAGGTAGAAAAAAACATGTAGCTACCATACCAGACAGTAGGCAGGGAAAGCATATGAGAGGGAAAGTGTCTGAACATGGGGTAAAGAGCTTCTGCTTAGCTGATTTATCAACATTTCTAATGTTGAAACCTTGTGAGCTAAAGTAAAAGAAGGAAGAGGATTGTACAAAAAGAGGGATCTCCAACACAGAGGAGTATAATAGGACCTATAAAAGAGGGATGCTGAGATCTGCCCGTGGATCTGAAGGAAGCCGCCGTGCTTCAGAGGAGAAGGGATGCCGAGCAGCAGAGGCAGAGCCGAGTCTTCGATGCCAGAGTCCGGAACGTCGGGGTTGATAAGGATGCTTTGGACCACCAAATACAGGATAGAAAAACCAGGAAGGAGACAGACAACAAAAGACAAGAGGCATTTGATGCACAGATGGTACAGAATGACAAGATCACCTGCTTATTAGATGACCGTCAAAAGGAAGACATCCAAAATCTAAACAAAGCCATCAACGATTTTAGACTCTGCTTACAGCAAAAAGAGGACCGCAGGGAGTTTGACTTATATGATCCACAGGCCTTAAAGAAAGATCTCCCCGCGCGGGTGTCTGATGATGATCCTCGCTGCACTGTTTCTGGGGTACAGAAGCTTCTGGGAGAGGATTTAACAGAAAATAACAGAAGGAAAGCACAGCAAGAGCAGCTTAGGGAATGGTCTCTCCAGCAACAGTGGGAGCAACAAAAAGCATTAGAAGACAAGAGGCTTGCTGATGGTCTCTATGACAAACACAGGATTGAGCTGGACAAGAAGGCAATGGAATTACAAAGAATGGAAGAAAAAGCCAAACGTCATGTCTGTACTTTCACAAAGGAATTCAACAAAGTCCAGGCAGAAGAATCATTAGCAAGAAGAAAGTTCAAGAAGCAACAGGAAGAAGAGGACAATTCTGTAGAAATCTCCAACCTTGTGGAAGGAGACCTCCTTTCTGAAAACCCTGCCCAAGCAATAAGTGCTTTTGGCCCGCACCGCATAGTTACTGATCGCTGGAAAGGAATGAGACCAGAACAACTGGAGGAAGTTATTAATGTCCAGCAGCAACAAATACAGGAAAAGATGAGACTGAAGGAAGAAGAGAGACAAAGGCAGGCAGAGTGGGACCGCAGGAGGGTACAAGAAGCCAGAGCCATGGTGCTACTTGAAAGACAACAAAAACGTCAGGAGAAGGAACTGCGCAAAGAACAGGATCACATCAACCTGCAGTTGGTACAGGCCCACGAAGCCCAGAAAAATTACTTGAACAAAGAGGTCTTCACTAACCCGCCAACAGATGCTTATTTTCACCAATTTAATACAACTAGCCGATGATGGTGGAATTAATTAATGTTTATAATAACAGGGGGAATTTTCATTCAACACTGTCAGTTTTATGGAACAATAGAACTGCTGCTGTGAGATCTGTCTTGTAACTTCAAATGAACAATTGTGGCATCCTAAAAAAAAAAAAAAAAAAAAAAAAAAAAAAAAAGAGGGATGCTGTGCTCAATGATCAGTTTATCAATGTGCATAATATGTTGTGGGCCCTAGCAGAAAAATAGGAAAAGAGAAAATTGCTGAATATTGAATTTAAAGGTGGTCAGCCCATGGGCTATGGGAAAGATAACTCAGCCCCCAGGACTGGGTATATAAAGACCAGTTTCACAGGCGAGTAACGCAATATTAGCAGCAGTGTAAGGCTGTCTAATGATGGAAAAGACAGGAAAAAAAACTTTTTGGAAACAGCTTTGAGGGGGAAACTTAAGTGCCGTTCAGAACAGAACCGGACAAGAGGTCACTTGTAAGATCAATAAAATGAAAGGTTTAGCAAGAATGCACAGTTGCGTTGCAACTGGTCAGTAATGTAATCACAACTGCTAAAATTTCAAAGACTGATCCAGATTGTCATGGAAACTGGGGTGAAGGCAGAATGCCACTCCAGTGAAACTGCCTCAACAACCAGACGTTCCACTTTCACCAAAGAATATTATCCAGCAGTGTGAAAAAGGAAGCAAGACATCACATCCACTCCCAACTGGGAATGTAATGCTCTGACGATACCTTGCTGAGAGTATTGTGCCAGATGTCTAGAGTGGATATGAGGTTGTTCACACTCACACTATACAGTTAACTAGGAGAAAATGTTTAGGCATTTATACTTGTAAAGTATGATCGTACACCTCTGCAATATCAAACAAAAAACAATAACATTTCCATCAACAGTGGGAAGGTACAATTTACTTATCACTAAATGGATTCACAACAAAAATGAGTCCTGTGTCCATTGACACTATGTAAGCCCAAGGTAGTGGGCCACCAATCCAGTCTAGCTAGCATATAACACCGGTTTAGCTATCTGGGATAGGGGGTTGGACAGAGCAAACCTGCAGGCCAGTGGATATGGAGCCTGCTGACCTACAGATCAAAGGTGACCGTAAGGTATTTGAAGTGCGGACCAAGAAAATTTTGAAGACAAATTAAGTAGTGTTTTAACTTGTCTGCAGGATGACATGCAAAGTGATCTAGCAGGTATCTGGGGCTTCATTGTTTGTTAAAAACAGAGGCCCGGATTCACAAAGCACTTACGCCGACGTATCTCGAGATACGCCGTGTAAATATGTGCCGTCGTATCTATGCGCCGGACTCTGAAACAAAGATACGCCTGAAAATAGGCTTCATCTGACCGACGTAACTTTCCTACGCCGACGTATCTTGGGCACATATTTACGCTGGATGTAAGTGGCGCTCCCATTGATTTCCTATTCAAATATGGAAATGAGGGAGATATAATATCCGCGGTTTGCGTAAGTCGTACGTCCGGCGTAAAGTTATTCCCCATAGATGAGGCGCAACCCATGCAAAGGTATGGACCAGGGAACACAAGCCGTCGAATCTTATGTCGTTTACATTATACGTGAATATGACTAGGCGTAGGTTACGTTAACGTCGTAGGCAGTGATTCATCGTATCTTAGGGAGTAGTTCCGACGTGATTCTGAGCATGCGCACTGGGATGCATCCACGGGATGGCGCATGCGCCGTTCATTATTCGTATCTTTATCGCGCTCGGCCCATCATTTGCATGCCTCACGCCCACTTCCACTTACGAGGACTTACGCCTAAGAAACCCAGCGCAGATTTGGTGGCAAGTGCTTTGTAAATTCGGGGCTTGCCTCTCTGCGCTGCATCGGCGTAGCGTAAAGAAGATACGCTACGGCGGCATAAATATGCCGATGTATGTGAATCCGGGCCAATGAATCCAAAAATGTATGACTTTGAGGGCACTGTACTAATGATACAACGTATTTAAATTGTGTATAGTAATTTATTAGAACAGTTATGTTACATAAAAATACAATTGGATATAACCCCGAACAATGTATTAATTGATAATAACACCACCTCTCTGATATAGGTAGGGAGCCTCTAAAATACTACAAACGATTACCAAAAATTGGCTATAGAACACTATGGGCTCCTAATACTACTAATAATAGTACAATATAATATTGGATAATATTGGGAGCAGGGGGTGGTACTGACTATTAATAAGGTGCAGTAAACAGCAAAGTGCCCCCATATTGGAAAATAAATTGGTCCCCCCAAGTATAACAAGATGAACATTTAAAGAAAGGGCTTGTAAGAGCAAAGACTGGGGATGAATGGGCACTTGAGTTTAATTAAAAATTGGTTTAAACACTCATCATTTCTAGTGGTGGAGTTTGGCTGAATCTGAAATCCTGACATATTACCTGACCACAGTGACCATGATGCACCCACAAAGACCATTTTAGTCTTTGTAGTTAATACAGTGAGTTTCACAGGAGAAAAGGTTCACCATTCAATACATAAACAACATAATATACAAAGCCACTGTATTGTGGGTGCTCCCACCCTATTTGACTAGAATTATTAAAGAAATATGTCAACACGGGTGGCTACCATGGAAATTTGCTATTACCCATGGCTCGTCCCTCCCTAAATAGCGTGAGAAATAATGAATCCAAAATTGTGGGACTTTAAGGGCACTGCACTAATGATACAATGTATTTAAAACTTGTATAGTCAATTATTAGAATTACATAAAAACTGTTAGGCAACATAAAAACACAATTGTATATAACCCCAAACAATGTATTCATTGATAATAACACCACCCCTCTAATATAGGTAGGGAGCCTCCAAAATACTACAAATGATTGATGTCTTCAGATGGATAGATAGATCTGTGCTCAACATGTTTTGTGTTGCGGGGAACGCTTCTTCAGGAACTCAAGGGGATAATATTAAATCTATACCCTGTTACCATCAAGCTATTATATACCCAATAGGGACCAAGTGTCACTACCTTAGAGCATCTTCAGATGTGGTGGGTGTAATCTGTGCCTGTGGATTCATTAGGGCATAGAGTACACCCTACCCAATGGTTCTATAAATCTATATTACTCTTTCTCTAAATCTTTAAACCATATTTCCATGTGGATTGTAATACACAGGGGATCATTTATTTTACGTCGGGAAGAGGATTAGACCTTTTAGGAAACATATTCACTATCACATATACTACACATCGAGTGGAAAAATTATCACCCCAGTTAGTCGACATCTTGACCTCTACCATGGCTTTGATATCTCATTGGTGACATTTATAGCCCTGGGAAGGGTTGACAAAGACCTGAGGGGAGTGAATTGGGATAAAAAGATCCTCCAGAGGGTAACCCTCTGGATCAAAAGATTAAATGCCATTCATCCCCCAGGCCTAAATGAAGTCTCCTCTTACAAGCCCTTTCTTTAAATGTTTGTCTTATGTTATACTTGGGGGGACCAACTTATTTTCCAATATAGGGGCACTTTTCTGTTTACTGCACCTTCTTAATAGTCAGTACCCCCTGCTCCCAATATTGTCCATCATATTTTGTTTATAGTGAGATGCTTGTCTATTAGTTTTGGGGTTAAATTTGGGGTTAACAATGAGGCTATCCCATGTATTACTAACTTTAATATATATATATATATATATATATATATATATATATATATATATAGTAAATCAATGTTTTGAGAAGTTTAGGGTATCATTAAATTAATAAAGACTTCTGCGCATGCATGGCAACGGCCACCTGAGGGGCATGTAATTTTGGCCGGGCCGAGTGATGTAATGCATGGGCTAATTTCCCGCGCTGGGCGCCTCGATCAGGATGCATATATAGGGAGAGGTGACCAGCTAGGCCCTGTTGAGACCCGCTGATCAGTCTCATTAGTGCAGCGTTAGTGTACAGCCGAGGAGCAGGCAGCGTGATTGAGCTAACAGGAGACAAGGTAGGTATATCTGCATGAATATTGATTGATGGCCTTTTTCATATAGTGCAGGAGGCAGTCCTTAAGTGGTTAAAATGTATGTTTTTTTCCTGAAACTTCCCTCCTAAAGTGAAGGTGCATGTTATACTCCGATAAATACGGTAAATCCAAATAACACGCCTAAGCTCATCCTTAGTCCTGAGCGGCGCTCAGGGATTTGTTGGGGCCACAAAAGATATATATATATATATATATATATATATATATATATATATATATAATTACACAAATAACATCTCTATACCACACACTGCCACAAATGCAAGAAAATTATTGTTGGGCCATGTATTAGTGCTCGGACGAACACACTTAGACCGACTTTAAATGGTTCAAAGAATGTAAGGCAAAATGATCGGCCCTCACGCATGTTCACTTCATCAAATCTCGCCCTCTTTGAAAAAAGTTTAGACACCCCTGTTATTTAACATAACTGTTTTTATGTAATTCTAATAAATGAGTATACACGTTTTAAATACATTGTATCATTAGTACAGTATTGTTTTTCACGCTATTTAGGGGCGAGACACGGGTAATAGAAAATGTCCATTGTAGCCACCCTGTGTTGACATATTTCTTTAATTATTCATTGTTTGTTAGCATAAGGCCGATCTCTCGCACTAAGGGTCAATGCAGCAGGAGTATGGGGCAGTAAGTTGCTAGGACTCCCTAAGCTCCTCAGCCAGTGGGTGTCCTTCTCACCAAGGGTTTCCAGCCAGTCCTCCAGATGAAGAGGCTCAATGCCTAATCATTTAAGCAGAGTCAGTACATCCTCAGCCACCTTTATGTAGCGTCCACATTATGAAGTTTGTCTAAAAGCAGTTTAAGAAGGCCCTCCTTCACAGCATGTTTGGAGAGGTCAGGCAAGATATGTATGGTAGCACCACCAAAGTCAATAGATGACATTTCTGGGGTGACTGGGGTCATTAGATCTGGGTCCTAAGGCCCTGTGCACCCAGTCTATCTCAATGTTCTCTGCTGGGGTATCTCCAAATAGGCTGCTGAAGATGCCTAGGACCATGTCACGCAGGTTCACAGGAGGGGTAATCTCCGGGAGCCCCCTAATGCACATATTACCCCTTTTATTACGGTCTTCTCAGTACTCTATTTGAAGTTGAAAGCTGGATAAGTGAGGGATTGTCCTTTGTAACTGTGACTTTTCCTTGTGGGCAGAGAAAGTCCTCCTTACTGGGAATATAGTAAGGATTTAGCTCCCTAAATGACATCTATTGCTTAACCCTCAAGATGCAAATGAAAACAATGTATCACACAGTGTGGATAATATACAGTTGTTTTAAATGAGCACTGTAGATGCGTTTCTATTAATAGATGGTAGCACTACACTTATTTTGATTCATTCATAGTGAAGGAGTTGCTGTAAGTCTGCCAGCAGCGTGTCAGGGGCACAGTGGCCCAGATTCACATAGAATCGCGGCGGCGTAACGTATCGTAGATACGTTACACCGCCGCAAGTTTTCATCGCAAGTGCCTGATTCACAAAGCACTTGCGAGAAAACTTCCGCCGACGGCCTCCGGCATAAGCCCGCGTAATTCAAAGGGGCGTGTTCCATTTAAAATAGGCGCGCTCCCGCGCCGGACCTACTGTGCATGCTCCCTTTTGAATTTACCGCCGTGCTTTGCGCGAAGTGACGTAATTTTTTCGAACGGCGACGTGCGTAGCATACTTCCGTATTCCCGGACGTCTTACGCAAGAAGGAAAAATTTAAAAATGTTGACGCGTGAACGACGGCCATACTTTATACAGCACATACGTGTGCTGTGTAAAATTAGGGCACCTAAAACGACGACTAACTTTGCGACGGGAAACTAGACTAGCTGCGACATAGCGAACGCGAAAAACCGTTGTGGATCGCCGTAACTAATAATTTGCATACCCGACGCTGGTTTACGACGCAAACTCCCCCCAGCGGCGGCCGAGGTATTGCATCCTAAGATCCGACAGTGTAAAACAATTACACCTGTCAGGTCTAAGGGCTATCTATGCGTAACTGGTTCTATGAATCAGTCGCATAGATACTCTGAGAGATACGACGGAGTATCTGAGATACTCCGTCGTATCTCGGCTGTGAATCTGGCCCAGTGAGTCAGACCTGCCAGTGCCAAGGGAAGGTCTGTGTCAGATTGAGATGTCCAAGGTCCTTAGATCTCTGTTGAAAGGCAACGCAGATCAGGGGTCTTGCAGTATAGAACCCCCAGTCAGTGTGCTATGGGGAGGGTGTACCAGTTGAGCAGGTCCCTCTTGTGGAGGGCAGCATGGATCAGTGCCATCTTGACCAGGAACTGGTCTGTCCTAGTTGGACATTGTTTAGTAAAGAATCTGTTGATCCCAAACTCTGAGGCCTTGTACTCACGAGCAGACATGTCCGATGAAACCGGTCCGCGGACCGTTTTCATCGGACATGTCTGCCCGGGGACTTCTGTTCGATGGCTGTACACACCATCGAACAGAAATCCGCGCGTAAACAATACGTGGGGCGTGTCCGCGGTGTCGCCGCGTCGATGACTCGGTGTCGCCGTGACAATGACGCGGCGACGTGGGCAGGCCTGCCTTTTAAATGCATCGACGCATGCGTCAAAGTCATTCGACGCATGCGAGGGATGGCGGGCGGCCGGACATGTACGGGCGGACAGGTTTCCAGCGGACTGTTTTAAAGCAAGTCCAGGAAACAGTTGTCCGCTGGAAACCTGTCCGATCCGCCCGAAAATGGTCCGCTCGGGCCTACACACGGCCAAACATGTCTGCTGAATCTGGTCCGCCGACCAGTTTCAGCAGACATGTTCGGTCGTGTGTACGGGGCCTTAGTCTTCTACTCTTGGGCTTTCTTGCCTTTAGACATGAATGATCTGTGGACTTCAGTGCTCACTATGGGCCAGATTCACAAAAGAGATACGACGGAGTACCTCAGATACTCCGTCGTATCTCTCAGAGTATCTATGCGACTGATTCATAGAATCAGTTACGCATAGATATCCCTTAGATCCGACAGGTGTAATGGACTTACACTGTCGGATCTTAGGATGCAATACCGCGGCCGCCGCTGGGGGGAGTTTGCGTCGTAAACCAGCGTCGGGTATGCAAATTAAGAGTTACGGCGATCCACAAAGGTTTTTCCCGTCGTTACGTCGTCGCAAGTGTTAGATTTCCGTCGCAAAGATAGTGCACCTTTAACATGGTGGAAAAGTACTCCACCATGTTAAAGTATGCCCGTCTTTCCCACGTCGCTTTTGAATTTTTTAAATTTTTTTTATTTTTCCCGGCGTAAGTGCTTTGTTGACATCGCGATTCTCAAAACATCGGCGCGTCGTAATTTCGCGCAAAGCAAGTCGGGAAATTTGCAAAAGGGAGCATGCGCAGTACGTCCGGCGCGGGAGCGCGCCTAATTTAAATAGTACCCGCCCCCATTTGAATTGGGCCGCCTTGCGCCGGACATGTTTACGATACACCGCCGCAAATTTCCAGGTAAGTGCTTTGTGGATCGGACACTAAATCTGAAAACTTGCGGCGGTGTAACGTAAACAGGTTACGTTACGCTGCGCCCAAGCTACGTGAATCTGGCCCAATGAGTTTTCCAAGAATCTGTTTTTGAGAAGGCAAAGCAGAAGCTCCTGAAGTTGCTCCAGACATGCCGCGCTTGTGAAATTTGTATGTGTGATTTAGGTTTTTCTTAATTATATAATATTTTTTTTACAATTGTTAAATTAGTTGTGTGAGTATATTGTATATATATACTGGTTTATGAAAGATGTTTAACTTTCAACTAAGGAATACATTTATTTCTTAGTCAATTTTGTGAGACAGCATGTAGGAATTCATTTTTCCACAAAGTGTCAGTGTTAATGAGAAGGAAATTAGATTAGAAAAAACATATTCAACAAAATACAATCCATTTAAATATCTGCAGTATGGTTTTTATTTAATACTTAACTGGAATTAAACCAAGTAAGTTATTGTTTTTTCCTTTTCCAAAAAATAGACTAGAACAAAACTACAGAATGTATAATGACATCAGATTTTCTTGGTTTTTCTAACAATGTGATCAACAGCTGCACACATGACTACTGCCATAAATTATAATACATTTCCAAAATAGTTTCATAATTTTTTATTACAGATACATTTTTCTTTAGGAAAAAAAAAAAAGCCATAGAGTTTTTTTCAATGTCTGCATTAAATTTTAAGCTTTATTTTGGGCCTCACGTGCATGTGAAATAAAAGTTATTTGTTTTTAAAAAAAAGCCTTGTCTAGATGACCATTGTCTTTGGGACAGAAAGTGATGGGAAATCCAACATTTAATAGTCACCGTAAAAGGAATAGATGCAAAACCTAATTGTGGAATTCTTCTTGCTTTAGGCTTCGTTCACACCTAATGACGATGCGGCTACCAGGAGGGGTCCAGTGCATCCTGGTTCACTGTTTCAGGTCCGAGTTGAGCCCGAATTTTTGGCAGAATTTGGACCTAAAATGGACCAAAAGACGCAGAGGACTCCTGTGCAAATGTGCACCGGAGCCTCATTGGAGATACGTGAACCGGCTCCATAGAGAGCCATTCACATTCTCCTGCTATTGCGTATTGGATATGGAGATTCCGCATCCAATTTGCAATAGTATGAACCTGGCCTTAGAGAAATTTGCTCTGACTTCTTGTTATGAGTGAAAAAACATGATGGAGTTGTTCACTATTGTCTACTCTATCCAAAAAAAAGATTTGGATTTACAAACACATTAAAGCAGCACATTCAAGCTGTGGTCAAAACGTTGTCTATACAATGTATACAGTATCTCACAAAAGTGACTACACCCCTCACATTTTTGTAAATATTTTATCATATCTTTTTAATGTGACAACACTGAAGAAAATGTGCTACAATGTAAAGTAGTGAGTATACAGCATGTATAACAGTGTAAATTTGTTATCCCCTCAAAATAACTTAACACACACTGATTAATGTCTAAACCGCTGGCAATACAAATTTCCAAATTAGGCCAAAAGTGTCAATATTTTGTGTGGCCACCATTATTTTCCAGCACTGCCTTAACCCTCTTGGGCATGGAGTTCACCAGAGCTTCACAGGTTGCCACTAGAGTCCTCCTTCACTCCTCCATGATGACATAATGAAGCTGGTGGATGGTGGATGTTAGAGACCTTGCGCTCCTCCACCTTCCGTTTGAGGATGCCCCACAGATTCTCAATAGGGTTTAGGTCTGAGGACATGCTTGACCAGTCTATCACCTTTACCTTCAGCTTCTTTAGCAAGGCAGTGGCGTCTTGGATGTGTGTTTTGGGTCGTTGGAATACTGCCCTGCAGCCCAGTCTCCGAAGGGAGAGGATCATGCTCTGCTTCAGTATGTCACAGTACATGACAGGCTGACCCCCCCCCCCCCCCCCCCACCCCTTCAACCTCTGCAGCAATGCTGGCAGCACTTATACGTCTATTTTCCAAAAACAACCTCTGATATGACACTGAGCATGTGCACTCAACTTCTTTGTATATATATATATATATATATATATATATATATATATATATATATATATATATATATATATATATATATATATATATATATAGTGTATATATGTTTATATACTGTATACAGTTGCAATAAAAAGTATGTGAACCCTTTTGGAATGATATGGAATTGGTCAGAAAATGTGATCTGATCTTCATCTAATGCCCCGTACACACCATCACTTTATGTGATGTAAAAAAACGACACTTTCTGTGAAGTAAAAAATGACGTTTTTGAAACTTCAATTTTCAAAGACGAAGTTGCCTACACACCATCGTTTTTCTCACAATGTTCTTGCAAAGTGAGGTTACGTTCCACCACGTTTTACCATTGAAGTAGCTTCTGGGCATGCGTGGATGAAAAAACGTCTTACAAAACGACGTTTTTTGCTACACACGGTCAATTTCTGTGAAGTAAAAAGTGCACTTTTGAAAAACGACACATAAAATTGAAGCATGCTTCAATTTTTTTTGGTCGTTTTTTACAAGACATAAAACGACGTTTTCCCCCACACACAGTCAATTAAAGTGACGTTTTTAAAAACGTCATTTTTTTTCATCACATAAAGTGATGGTGTGTACGCGGCATTAGTCACAACAATAGACAATCACAGTCTGATTAAACTAATAATGCACAACAAATTAAATGTCACCATGTTTTTATTGAACACACAATGTAAACATCCACAGTGCAGGTGGAAAAAGGATGTGAACCCCTAGACTAATGACATTTCCAAGACATTTATTGACATTTATTGCAACTGTATAAGTTTATAAATATATATATATAGGATTTATATAGCACCAACATGGCAGGCAGTACAGTTACAATACAATTCAATACTGGAGGAATTGGAGGGCCCTGCTCATTAGAGTCCAATTACAATCTTGGATATATTATAAACAGACCCAGTTTCCCAGTTAAAGTGGTTGTAAAGGCAGTTTTTTTAACTTTATGCATTCTATGCATCAAAAGCTTTGTATACCCTTTTTTTAAAAATAGCAAACATATCATACTTACCTCCACTGTGCAGTTTATTTTACACAGTGTGGCCCTAATCATCGTCTTCTGGGGTTCCCTTGCATCAGTAAACCCCCTAGGTGAAGGGCTCTCTCTGGGGGTTACCTTGCAGGCGTGCTTCCGAGTCCAGCATGTGCGTCCATAGACACAGAATGCCCAACTCGGCCTTGCCATCCGGAGCCTGCATTAATGGATTGGATCGACAGCAGCAGGAGCCAATGGATGCACTGCTACCTATCTATCCAATTAAGGGAAGAGAGGTACAGCGCATCTCCGCCGAGGGAACAAACGGGCTCAGGTAAGTAAAACGGGGGGCTGGGTGGCCGGTCAATGTCAGAAGTTTTTTCACCTTAATGCATAGGATGCATTGAGTTGAAAAACAGGAGGGTTTATAACCCCTTTAACCACTTAAGGACCGCCTCCTGCACATATACGTCGGCAGAATGGCACGGCTGGGCACAAGCACATACCTGTACGTCCTCTTTAAGTGCCCAGCCGTGGGTCACTCATGCGCGCCGCGGGAGCACGCCTGCGACCCGGTCTTAAGCTCCGTGACCACGGCCGCAGGACCCGCGGACCCGATCGCCACCGGACTCCCGTGATCGGTCACAGGAGCTGAAGAATGGAGTGTAAACACACCTTCCCCGTTCTTCACAGTGGTGCTGTCATTGACCGTCTGTTCCCTGATATAGGGAAAGGCGATCAATGACGTCAGACGTCCAGCCCCGCCCCCTACAGTTAGAAACACATATGAGGTCACACTTAACCCCTTCAGCACCCCCTAGTGGTTAACTCCCAAACTGCAATTGTCATTTTCACAGTAAACAATGCATTTTTATAGCATTTTTTGCTGTGAAAATGACAATGGTCCCAAAAAGTGTCAAAATTGTCTGATATGTCCGCCATAATGCCGCAGCGTGTACGGACAGCGTGTGGACGTGTGTAACTGCAGCTCCTGTCAGCCTGACACAGGGCTGCATCTTTTGGTTCTCTCCCCGTTCCCTCGTGTTCGGCTCTCCGCGACCACCCCTTCCTCCAGCGGCATCAATCCATCCAAAGCCCCTTCATCGGAGCTCTGTGGGATCCAGGACCGGCGGCTCCCCTACTCAGCACTCGCGCCCCCCTTCCAGCGGCACATCCGAGCCCCCCCCTCGGGCCGAGGCCTTTTACCCGCCGCCGAGCACCCTTCCGTGGGATCCAGGACCCGCAGCCCCCTCTCACAGCTCCGCTTGCCCCCTACGTAGCCGCCGCCTTCCCCTGTGGACATCCAGGCATCCACGGGCGCTCCCCCCCCTCTCGCGGGCAGAGCCACAGGAAAGACCGTGGCTGTGGCCTAGCCCCAGCCAGCCGCATCATCTCTCCCTTTTCCACAGGTTTCCCCAGCCAGACAGGTCCCAGGAACACCCGGAGGCTGGTAATCGACGCCCACTAGCCGCATCTCGGCTACCAGAGCATAGGAAAGGCCGTGGCTCGGGCCTAGCTCCGGTCCCGGCGGCCATCTTGGTACACCCAGCCAGCCTTGCAAGCTCAGGCCATACAGGCACTGGAACAACTCTCACGGGGTCCACTGACAACTCAAACCTGGATGAGTAGCCCAGGGACACAGCCCGGTAAGTAAAGGACTTTTTGGCACCCCTTCTTGACCATTCTTCCTTTTCCCCACCCCCCTTTTACACTTTTCTTCCCCAGCTCACCCATCGCATCCCAGCCAACACCTGCCAGGTAAGTCCATCCGGGGTATCACTTAGCAGTTGATCCAGGGTTTTCCGATCGCCTAGGGGTCAGGAAGGAATTTTTCTCCCTTGCTACAGCAATTGGCCAGCTCGGCTAGGGTTTTTTTGCCTTCCTCTGGATCAACTGAGGGGGGCGGTAGGCCAGGCCATCATCCTTGCAGCAACATCACAGATCCGATTCACCGTCACTGAGCGAATACCGACCGAACCTCCGGGAATATCAGCTCCCCTGATCACCATCTTCATCTTCGCTGGATCAACAGGATCACTGTACCATCACATCACCATCAAGCCATCTCCCACCATGCTCATCATCAAGTACGCAGCAGACACTCTCCGCAGTCTAAGGAATTTGGCCTCAACGCTACCAACCTCCACGCAAACAACACTACGGAAAGAACAACTACTAAGATTCTACCGCCAACCAAAACTGAAAAACGAGAAGCCACCGCCCCAATTACAACACTTAGAATGCGCCCTGATCAACACAAGATCGGCAGTCAAGCACAGACAGGAAATCCACGACTTCATCATCCAACACAACACAGATTGCCTCTTTATCACAGAAAGTTGGCTAACACCCGACTGTAATCCCATCCTAGCAGAATTAGTGCCCGAGAACTATCGCATCCTAACCGAGCACAGAACAGGACAAAGAGGAGGAGGCCTAGCAGTGATCTACAAATCCCACCTCGCTCTCACCAAACCAACTCTACAGAACTCACTGCCCTTTATGGAAACACTCACCCTGCAACTTCAAACAACACCCGAGGAAACCGTCCACATACTATTATGCTACAGACCACCCGGACCAAAGACGCATCTCCTCACACCCTTCACCGAATTCTTCTCGACGTACACCCTGAAAACCAAAAACCTGCTGTTACTTGGGGATTTCAACCTCTGGGCTAACTCAACCCAGGATCCCATCGCTACCGCTTGCATCGGCCAACTCGAAGAACTTGGTCTGCAGCAACTGATAAAGACGTCAACACACGCGTCAGGTCACATTCTGGACCTCATCTTCAAACAAAACATGAATATTAACACTCTGGACAACAGACCTTTACCTTGGACGGACCACCACGCCATCAAATTTATATTAACCATCGACACCATCCTTCAAAAACCCAAGCTCCCAACAACAATACACTGGACAAGATCGCAGAAGAAACTACACTCTGAGCTCTTCAAAACCACACTAGCGACCAAAATAGAAGTACCAAACCTGAACCACTCAACGGATCAAACACTCAACGCCTTAAACAAAGCATTACTGCAAACAGCCGACACAGTCGCTCCAAAACGCAGAGCTCTCAGCCGGAAAAACAACTCGGGCTGGTTTAACGACACTCTGACTCTACTGAAACAGGATCGCAGAAGAGCTGAAGGAGCCTGGAGGAGGAACCCATCAAAAGAAAACCTCACAAAGTACAAAACCCTCACCAAGAATTACCACAAAGCAATCTTTAAAGCCAAAAAAGAGCACTTCGCAAACACCATCTCAAAAGCCCTAAACCGTCCACGGGAACTTTTTAAACTAGTCGCTAAGACTATGAACCCCGCATGCTTGGAGCCCCCTGCAAGTGAGACACAAGAATTCTGTAACAAATTATCTGACTTTTTCATCGACAAAATAGAAAAGATTCGGCAAACAGTGCAACAGAAAAAAACCATTAACCCCACTCAGATACAGCAAGAAGAAGCAATCCACATGAATAGTCCACGATCAACGATTTTCGAACTGGTCCCAATTACCATCGACACCACAAAAAACATCATCGGAAGCCCCTGAGACAACACATCACCAAATTACATCATCCCTACAAAACTCTTGAAAGAATGCACGGATATCTTGGCACCCATCATAACGCACATCATAAACCAATCGTTCAGGGAAGGGATGGTTTCCGAGCACCCTCAAGCAAGGCATAATAAAACCCCTCCTAAAGAAACCCAACCTCGACCCTAAAGACCCAAACCATCGCAGACCGGTAACAATCCTGAACACCATCTCCAAGATCATGGAGAAAGCAGTAGTACAACAGCTTCAGCCCCATCTTGACGACCACAAACTACTAGATGCCCTACAATCAGGTTTTCGCCCAGGCCACGGCACAGAAACGGCTCTCCTCAAGATATGGGATGACGCTCTCGAAGCAGCAGATGACGGAGAATCCTGTCTCCTAGTGCTGCTGGACCTTAGTGCAGCCTTCGACACGGTAGACCACAACATATTGCTTGCGCGACTCAAGGAAGTAGCAGGAGTCTCTGACGCAGCCCTACCGTGGTTCGCATCTTTCCTAGAAAATCGCACTCAGACTGTGAAACTTGGAGATTTCACATCAGAAACACGGACCATCACATGCGGAGTCCCGCAAGGATCACCCCTCTCACCTGTACTCTTCAACATCTACATCCGCCCGCTCCTCAAAATCATCAGCAAACAGGACCTGTGCTACCACTCCTATGCGGATGACACGCAGCTGTACCTTCGAATCACCAACAAAAAAGACCAATTTCATGAACTAGGAAAATGTCTTACACTGATCGACAATTGGATGACGGAAAGCTCCCTCAAACTCAACGGATCCAAAACAGAGCTACTCACCCTTCATGCAAATAGGAAATCTATCTCCAGGACCACATGGACACCACCCACCATCCTCGGACAAACCATCGCGCCAAGCAATAAAGTCAAAAGTCTCGGAGTCATCTTTGACGCAGACATGACGATGGATGCACAAATAGGATCAGTCGTCAGCGGTTCTCATCATCTGCTCCGCATGCTACGTAGACTCATCCCCTTCATCCCGGAACAGGACACAGCAGTAGTGGTTGGAACAATCATCAACTCACGACTCGACTACGCAAATTCACTCTATTTAGGACTACCGAAATACCAGATTTCACGTCTACAAGTCGTCCAAAACACGGGAGCCAGACTGGTAACTGGTAAAAAGCCGTGGGAACCAATCTCCCCGGCCTTGAGGTCCCTCCACTGGCTGCCCGTACAGGACCAGGTGACATTCAAGACACTCTGCCTCACCCACAAATGTACACAGGGTAAAGCTCCTCAATATTTAAGCGAGAAAATAAAACCCTACGTCACCAAGCGCGTGCTCCGATCAACCAACCAAAACCTTCTCCAAATCTCACTACAAATCTAAGGGAGAACGTAGATTCTCGGTCCAAGGACCACGGCTCTGGAATGCTCTACCCACGACCATCTGCTTGGAAGAAAACCATCGGGTTTTTAGGAAAAAACTGAAGACCCACCTCTTCTGAAAGACCTGTACAACTCTGGATGCCAAGCGCCTTGAGGCGATTAAGTTCGCATTTGTTGCGCTATATAAGTTTCTCACTCACTCACTCAGTCACGAACAAAAATATAGAATTTTTTTCAAAATTGTCTCTCTATTTTTGTTTATAGCGCAAAAAATAAAAACCGCAGAGGTGATCAAATACCACCAAAAGAAAGCTCTATTTGTGGGGAAAAAATGACGCCATTTTTGTTTGGGAGTCACATCGCACGATCGCGCAATTGTCTGTTAAAGTGACGCAGTGCCGAATCACAAAAACTGGCCAGGTCCTTTACCTGCGTAATGGTCCGGGTCTTAAGTGGTTAAAATAAAAAATAAAAATTCTGTGTGCAGCAGCCCCCCTCAGCCCCGCTAATACTTACCTGAGCTCCCTCTCTACTATCCAGCGATGTGCACGAATGCCTCAGCCATCCAGGACTCTCCCCCCTGATTGGCTGAGACAGTGGCATTGGTACCCACTGCTGTCTATTAAAGTCAGTTAGCCAATCAGGAGAGAGAGGGGTGGGGCCAAACCACAGCTCTGTGAGAATGAACACACTGAGCTGCAGCTCGGCTCAGGTGCTCCCATAGCAAGTTGCTTACTGTGGAGGCACTCGACAGGAGGGAGGGGCCAGGAGCACTTAAAGGGTCACTAAAGGAAAAAAATTTTTTTGCTGAAATGACTGTTTATTGGGTATAGAGACATAAAAGTTAACTGATTCCTTTTAAAAATGATTAAAAATTGAATTGAATCTATCATATAATGTGCCTCTAGTTTCACTTTCGGTTTTAAAGGTACATACATGAAGTTCCGGGTGAGAGGTGAGTCGGAAAGACTCAGGCCCCATACACACCATAGAATCTATCCGCAGATAAATCCCATCAAATGGGTTTCTGCGGATAGATTCTATGGTGTGTACACTCCGTCGGATATCTATCCGCAGATAAATCTCCCCTGGGATGGATTTCCAGCAGATGGATATTTGCTGACATGCTCAACAAATCCATCTGCTGGAATCCATTCCAACGGATGGATCCGCTCGTCTGTACAGACTTACCGGATCCATCCGTCCAAAGGGATTCCCCGCACGCGTCGTAATGATTTGACGCATGCGTGGAATTCCTTATATGACAGCGTCGCGCCCGTCGCCGCGTCATAATAGCGGCGACGGCGCGACACGTCATCGGCAGAGGATTTCAGCGGGGATTTCAATGCGATGGTGTGTACACGCCATCGCATAGAAATCTGCTGAAATCCTCGAGAGGATTTATCCGCGGATACGGTCCGCTGGACCGTATCTGCGGATAAATCCTCTCGTGTGTATGGGGCCTCACAGAACAAAAACAAACAAATCCAGGGCAGTGTTTTGTTTTTAAAATTAATCTGATTGGTTCTGAGGAGTTTTAGACACACAGTAATGACAGCTTAGACCACCGTGAAAATCTCCCAGTACGATGGTTATAAGGAAACAGGCAACCAGGAAGTGTGGAGATCACAGCAGAATTACAGCTACTTCAAAGCAAAAACGAACAATGAGGACATGAAACCAGTACTGCAGTAAGGTAAAGGAAGCTATTTAGCTAAAAAAAAATCCTTTAGTGACCCTTTAAGAGGGACCGAGAAGAGATGGATCAGTGCTGCTCTGTGCAAAACAATTTCACAGAGCAGGTAATTATAACTTGTTTGTTATTTTTGAACAGAAAAAATACTTAAGTATCACTTTAAAAAGTAAAAAAAATCAAGTAATTTTAAATGCTTACTTGCAGCATTTTTCTTTCCATAGAGGATTTTTATCCACTTGCAATGTACCTCTTCCTAGCAAATTTCCACACAATCTCAGAAAATTTGAATATTGAATATTGAAAAGGTACAATATTCTAGGCTCAAAGGGCCAGATTCATAGAGAACTGCGGCGGCGTAACGTATCGTCTTTAAGTTACACAGCCGCAAGTTTTCCTCGTAAGTGCTTGATTCACAAAGCACTTGAGTGTAATCTTGCGGCGGAGTAACATTAAAAACGTCCGGCGCAAGCCCGCCTAATTCAAATGGGGCGGGGACCATTTAAATTGGGTGCGTTCCCGCTCCAAACGTACTGCGCATGCTCCATTTTGAAATTTCCCGCCGTGCTTTGCGCGAAATGACGTCGCCCGTCGTAATGTTTTGAATGGCGACGTGCGTAACGTACTTTCGTATTCCCGGACGTCTTACGCAAAAAAAAAAAAATTGAAATTCGACCCGGGAACGACGGCCATACTTTAACATGGCTCGTCTAAAGTTAAGCCATGAAAAAGCAGGCCTAACTTTGCGACGGGAAAAGCCGACTAGCGACGACGTAACGAACGCGCGTACCTTCGTGGATCGCCATAAAAGCTAATTTGCATACCCGACGCTGGAAAACGACGCAAATTCCACCCAGCGGCGGCCAAAGTATTGCATCCTAAGATCCGACGGTGTAAGTCAATTACACCTGTCGGATCTTAGGGCTATCTATGCGTAACTGATTCTATGAATCAGCCGCATAGATACTCTCAGAGATACGATGGCGTATCAGGAGATACGCCGTCATATCTCTTTTGTGAATCTGGCCCAAAGTGTCCCACTCAAATCAGCTAATTAAGCCATAACACCTGCAAAGGGTCCCTGAGCCTTAAAATGGTCTCTCAGTCTGGTTTAATAGGAATCACAATCATGGGAAAGACAGCTGACCTGACAGTTATGCAGAAAACCATTATTGACACCCTCCATTAGGAGGGAAAGCCTCAAAATGTAATTTGAAAAGAAGTTGGATGTTCCCGAAGTGCTGTATCAAAGCACATTAATAGAAAGTTATGTGGAAGGGAAAAGTGTGGAAGAAAAAGGTGCACAAGCAGCAGGGATGACCACAGCCTGGAGAGGATTGTCAGGAAAATTCAAAAGTGTTGGAGACTTTCACAAGGAGTGGACTGAGGCTGTAGTCAGTGCATCAAGAGCCACCACACACAGATGGATCCTGGACATGGGCTTCAAATGTTGTATTCGTCTTGTTAAGCCACTCCTGAAGAACTAACAACGTCAGAAGCGCCTTACCTGGGCTAAAAAAAAACAGACCTGGTCTGTTGCTCAGTGGCCCAAAGTCCTCTTTTCTGATGAGAGAAAATGTTGCATTTCATTTGGAAACCAAGGAGCCAGAGTATGGAAGAATAACGGAGAGGCACTGCCAAGAGGAAGATGAGAGACATGAGACCGAACAATGCAGAAGAGCTGAAGGCCACTATTAAAGCATCCTGGTCTTCCATAACACCTCAGCAGTGCCACAGGCTGATAGCTTCCATGCCACGCCGCATTGAGGCATTAATTGCTGCAAAAGGGGCCCAAACCAAATACTGAGTACATATGCATGTTTATACTTTTCAGAGTTCCGATATTGTTCAATGTACAATCCTTGTTTTTTTGATTGCATGTAATATTCAAATTTTCTGAGATTGTGGATTTGGCTTTTCATGACCTGTAAGCCATAATCATCACAATTATGACAAATCACAGCTTGAACTATCTTGCTTTGAATGTAATGAGTCTATCTCATATATTAGTTTCACCTTTTAAGTTGCATTAGTGAAATAAATGATCTTTTGCACGATATTCAAATTTTTCGAGTTTCACCTGTGTGTATATGTGTATATATATATATATATATATATATATATATATATATATATATATATATATATATATTTAAATACTTGGTGGCAAAATGTGGGGACATTTTAGGATCAACATTGATCCATATATTGGTTCACAATATTTTGAAACTAAAACATTGCATATATTTTTAAATACTTGTTGTCTCCATGTGCACCTATAAAGTTTGGTTATTAGCAACATATATTTTTCTCTCAATGAAGTTTGATCATTATTATTAGTCACTATGTTTGCCAGTGTGATTATTATCAACTGGTTATTAATAAAATCACATACTAGATTAATATTATTGTATACTATACAGTATGTATATTTATCAAAGCTAACCAAATAAATAGTACACATGTCTGTAGATTGAGCCTGTATTGTGGCACAGCTTTTCCCAAGGACCATCTCCTATGAATAACAAATTTGATATACAGAAAATGTGCTTCTGCTATTAAAGATAATAAAATGCTTTAATCATCTTTTAACTAGTTAGTGACAAGTTTCTACATTTTTAATTCATACATTCTGTTCAGTTACTTTATTTTTCTCACAGACTTATGAGCTTAAAGTTTAGAGTCTAATGTATGCATGATTTAATTTCCTTTACAAAATTAGAAACAGGAATCACCAGAGATGGCTAAAACATTTCATTTGCTTCTCTGTTTTGTTTTGCAGGCAGTCTAATTAAAGCCTGGTTCCCAAGCCTGATTAGGCTATTTCTCCATCTGACTGCAGTTTACACTACAGATAGTGCTTCCAGACAGGAACTTATGCTCATTTTCCATTAAATGGAACAATCTGTGGAGGAAAAATGTGTGGTTTTCATATTAACCCTTAGAATAAAATATAGAATTTCTTCAATTGTGCTGCAAAAATTGAAATGTAAAATCTCTTTACTGTTTTTTTCCTAAGTTTCTGCTTTTGTTAGATACTCCAGGCATACTCAATTCTTAAAAAAAAAAAAAGTGCAAAGAAATAAAAAGAATTAAAATTCCAAAGAATACAATGAGTAGGGAAACAGTAGAATTTCATCAGAAAATATACCATCCAAGGAATACTGGATTTGTTAAAAAAAATACACCAGTCCATCTAAAAAAAGTAAAACACCCAAATACACTGTCCTATACCTAAAGTTGATCCAGAAGAAGACAATAAAACCCCCCTATAAACCATGATCCAATGTGCTCCAGTGAGGGGAAAAAAATCCTTCCCGATCCCCCAGGAGGTAATCAGATATTCCCTGGATCAACTACCTTTGGGATTGTTACCTCTAAAAATTAGTATCTAGCTATTTCTGTGCATTTAAGAATGCATCTAACTTTTTTTTAAAACGTCTACTGAGCTGGCCATAACTATTTCTTGAAGGAGTCTACTCCACATTTTCACAGCTCTTACCATGAAGAAGCCTTTCAAAATGTGAAGGTTATATATATATCTCTGTTCCTCCAGATATAAAGAGTGCTTCCCCCCTCAGCCTCTGTAATGACCTGAAAGTGAATAACTCTACGCCAAGTTCACTATATGGACAGCTGTATTTATACACGGTGTAACTTTGAAGATTGAATAGCTGGAACCTACAAGTGCACTGGGCTCCCAAACACCACCAGATATATTGGGCCAAAATGTTTTCATGATTTGTTGCTTCATCTACAATTTGGAATACCATGATCATAGGTGTGCGCAGCCTATTACATTAGGGTGTGCACCCCAAAGCTCAAACATACACTACCGATCACTCACAGTGTTCATTCACAAAGGAAAGGGACTGGTAAATTACACATTTACCGCCCCCTTCCCCACTCATCCTAATACTTCCCCTCAGCAACAGCTGGCAGGAGAGGAGGGAAGTTGGAAGCACTGTAGCGGGAAGCCAGGGCAGTAGGGGGAATCTGTGCTGCACAGAGTGATTAGGGTGTGCCTGGGCACACCTGGCACACCCTGTGCGCACGCCTATGACCATGATATTTTTTTAGGTTGCCTATGTGATTTCTCATTAATAGCCTTCAGAAGACTGCAAGACAGCTGTGCAGGGTAAAACTTTGCCTCAAGTACACCTAAGCTTGGAGAGCTTAACGTGATTGTAAACCTTTTTTTTTTTTTTTTTTTTTTTAAATAACAAAACATATCATACTTACCTCCACTATGCAATTCATTTTGCACAGTGTGGCCCTAAACCTCATCTTCTGGGGTCCCCCGATGGAAGAAGAGCTCCCCCTTGGGGGTTACCTTGCGGGCGTGCTCCCGAGTCCAGCGATCAATCAATCCAATCAAGAGCTGAGAACCCCTGGCAGAGAGGTACAGTGCATCTCCACCGAGGGAAACAAATGGGCTCAGGTGATTAAAATGGGGGGCTAATCAGTTAAGGTGAAAAAACACAAGGGTTGAGGCCTTGTACACACGATCAGTCCAAACTGATGAAAACTGACTGATGGTCTGATGGATTGATGGTCTGATGTGCGTACACACCATCAGTTCAAAAACCGATCGAGTCCAACGCGGTGACGTAAAACACAACGACGTGCTGAAAAAAACGAAGTTCAATGCTTCCATGCATGCGTCGACTTGATTCTGAGCATGCGCGGGTTTCGAACCGATGCTTTTGCGTACTAACCATCGGTTTTGACCGATCAGTCATCAGTCCATCAGTCTGATTTTAAAGCAAGCTTTAAAACTTTGGTCTGAAGGACAAAAGTCTGATGGGCCATACACACGGTAGGTTTGGACTGATGAAACTGAACCTCAGTCCGTTTTGATCAGTTTGGACTGATCGTGTGTACAGGGCCTTACAAACCCTTTAATAATAAAATTTGTAAAAAAAGCAGATCTGACAAGAGGTTTTAGTTTGAAAACACTAAGGCCTTGTAAACACGAGCAGATATGTCCGATGAAAACGGTCCGCGGACCGTTTTCATCGGACATGTCTGCTGGGAGCTTTTGGTCTGATGTGTGTACACACCATCAGACCAAAATCCCCGCAGACAGAGAACGCGGTGACGTAGAAGACACCGACGTTCTATAAGGCCTCGTACACACGGACGGACTGTCCGATGAAAATGGTCCGCCGGACCGTTTTCATCGGACATGTCCGCTCGGAGATTTCTGTCCGATGGTTGTACACACCATCAAACAGAAATCCGCGTGGACACGATACGCGGTGACGTGGCCGCGCCGTCGCTGCGACGATGACGCAGCGACGTGCGCAGCCCTGGAAGGTCAATGGGTAGCACTATATGCAGACTATCTGAGCACTATTTTTAAATGACACAGGTCTCTCCTTGGAGGGAGCACTTCACACCCTAAAACATTCTCAACCATCACTGGACTTAAAGTTAATTGGTCAAAATCTTTACTATTTCCAATTGACCCCAACACCCAAAAATATGCCTCTCCATCATTACAGTTGGGTAATGGGTAGAACAGTTTAAATATCTCGGGGTGATGGTATCTAGGCTTACCACGCATTATCTTAGGCTCAATCAACCTGTCTTTATCCCTATTGGGATGCATCAATTTAATAAAGATGAAAATACTCCAGAAATTCACTTATCTTTTTAGGCAGTCACCCCAATGGATTCCAAAATCTTTCTTTTTGCAACCAACTTTTTTCTTCTATTATTTGGGGCTTTCAGTCACCATGGTACAGATTGTAAACTTTGATGAGACCTACCTCAAGAGGGGGGTTAGCTTTCCCAGACTGTACAGGTATTACCTGGCATTGAAGTTGGTCACTGCTAAATGGTGTCTCTGCCCCGACAGATATAATGTCTCCAGAGTTTTGGAGGCGGCGGTACTACATAATTTGGAGGCCCTGCAGCATCTTCTTTTAGATGTCCCAGGGCGCCTTACCCCTTGACCCCTTCCATGGTGACTACTATTAAGGCCTAGAAAGCGGGGCTAACTTATAAAGCACTGCCACAAGACGTTATCTCTCCAAATACTCCTCTCTGGCGTAATCCCACCCTGAAACACTTATCCACTCTACCAGACCCACAGACATGGGCCAAATAGCTAAATAATGGAGAGAGCTGTTGTGTGGCAACTTCAGCCGCACTTGGAGTCCAATAATATTTTTGAGGAATATCAGTCTGGATTCCGTCCTGGTAGAGGCACAGAGACCACCCTGATTAAAGTTAAAGATGACTGCCTATGGGCCATGGACAGCGATGAGGCTTCAGCGTTAATACTGCTGGATTTGTCGGCTGCATTTGACACTGTAGATCATGCCAGACTTCTGGAAAGGCTGGTGTCTGTGGCCGGGCTTGAGGACATGGCACTGACATGGATGGCCTCATTCCTGCAGAATAGAACTCAGAGGGTAAGACTAGAGACGTATTATTCATCCAATAGCCCCTTGTCCTGCGGGGTTCCTCAGGGTTCGGCGCTATCGCCGATATTATTTAATATCTACATAAGGCCGCTACTATATATTATTCGGCGCCATAATCTTAGCTTTCACGTTTATGCAGACGATACGCAGATTTATTTTAAGCTGCCTAAAAATGAGGAAGTCCAGGTAGATTTGGCATCCTGCCTGGAGGAAATACAGTCCTGGATGGGAGCCAATTATTTAAAACTTGGCTCAAAATGGCTCAAAAACAGAATGTATTATTATTAGTAATCAGAGCAAAACCAATTTGACTGATTTTCCTTCTTGGCCGGTTTCGTTTATGCCATCCCCGACCCCGGCTGCCCAGGTTCAGGACTTGGGAATCATTGTGGATTCCAAATTGTCATTGAAGGCACAGGTAAATCAGGTGGTAAGCGCATGTTACTACCAACTGAAACTCCTGCGTTCTACATTGCATTTAATTGACGAGGTGGACAAAGTCCACGTGATTAATGCTTTTATTGGTAGTCGGCTGGACTATTGTAACGCGCTATACATGGGGTGTTCAAAAACCCTTCTGCATAAGCTTCAACTGATCCAAAACGCTGCAGCTAGGTTATTAACGGGTGTGGGTCGTAGGGACCATATTACACCTTCTCTGAAAGCCCTGCATTGGCTACCGGTTGCTGAACGGGTTTTGTTCAAAGTGGGTTGTATCGTCCACAAAGCTATCCATAAGATAGGCCCAGGGTATTTGCAAGAAAAATTTACCTGTTACGTTCCCAACAGATCACTGAGATCTGCTGATCAGGCAAATCTGACTGTCCCTAAATTTAGAAGAACTAAATGTGGAGGGAGGACGCTGGATGCGCAGGGTTCAATATTCTGGAACTCTCTACCTCTATACATAAGACGTGAGAAGGATTTATTAAAATTCAGGAAGTTTTTAAAAACTTTTTTATTTCTTCAAGTGTATGGCCCTAATTAGGGTAAGATAGTAGTATTTTTTAGTTCTTTTAAATGTTATTATGTGGTTTTATATTGTTATCTTACAGTAATGAGAGATGTGTTTTGTACTTGTATATGTTGGTTCTATGAGCGCATCGAGGCCTTCTGGTAATGACTGCGCTCCCAATAAGCATTTTAATAAATAAATAAATAATAAATATAAGATTACACTTATCTCTCATATTGTTACTAATGGCTCTATGCAGTCTTTCACACCCCTCTCTGCTGACTATAATGTCCCAACCTCTCACTTATTCAGGTATCTCCAGTTGTCCCATGCTTTTAGCAGTCAATTTTCTACCTCTTCCTTAAGGTTATAACAATCAGAACTGGAACATGTAATTTGTTCAGAGTGCTTGAAAAAACCTACATTGGTACTGTACAACCATCTTCTGCTAACCTTCCTCCCCAAACTCTGAAAACTTTGCCAGAGATGGTTTAGGCATATGCTCAAGCTTTACAATGAGGTTTGGGAGAATTTTTGGGATCTTTCCTTTTGTCATTTGGTCTCCCAAAGAGACAGGCTTGTTCAATTAAAAATTGTGCATAGGGCTTATTTTACTCCGCGCAGACTACATATGATGGACCCAGCAGCCTCCCAGGAGTGTTGGTGATGCGACCACACTCCTGCTGACTTTTCACATGGTCTTTTGGAGCTGCCCGGCTATTGTCAAATACTGAGATGAGGTGGTTTTCACTAATAACTCCATAGCTCAGATCTCTCTGACCCCTTCTGTGAGTCTGTGTCTGCTGGGGTTGGTGGAGGAGTTGGTTCCTATGGTGGCAGGGAGGACCTTGCTTAGCTTACTACTTTACTATGCCCGTAAGACCATAACAATGTCATGGAAAAAGACTGCCCCTCATTCTCTTGATTTTTGGAAACACTTGGTTAATGTTAATTTGCCTTTATATAAGATACTTAAGTTCATCTGGGCTGCCCCAAAAAGTATGATAACGTTTAATCTAAATAGTTGGCTGACCCTACCACAGCCACTATGCTTGATAACTCATAGCAGCATTGACATCTTGTACTTTTGAGGTATATAAAGAAGTTATGAATGGATACCAGAGACATTCTCCTTATATTCCCTCTTGTGGAGAGGCAGACCCATGTAACGGTATATATTAGCAAGGTACACCTGATTTTGGCAGACAGGCTCATTTTACACCTGTGGGCTGGGTTTATATTCCTCTCAGGAAGAGATCTCAGTGCTCACACTTGGAAACAGCTCCAACCTACATGGAGACTGCTCCAGGAGAGAGAGACAGGAAGATCTCTAGGAGTCTAAGGCTGCAGATGGCAGTCTGAGCGTGCATGTCTGCAGGAGGCAGATGTGTCCCGTGACCAAGCAGCACAAAGCTGACCAAATAAGCTCCAGGAGGGAGTTTTATTAAGTAACAGGGAATTAGTCAGGAGGCTTAAGTTTGTGTTATACAATGATGGTGGAAATTACTGTTTTTCAATAAAATTGGGCTGCCATGCCCTTAAAAATACAGTATCGACTGACCGGTGTTCCTGAATTCGCATGCACCACTTAAGCATAATCGCCTCGGATCTTTACACCTCTTTTGATATGGCAAAAAACTCTATCATTAGGACCTGAGCCATGTTTAGATCTATAATGGTCATCAGAATCCTGGAGGTCAAATTGATTCTTGCACTCCTGCGAGGGTGACTATGGGCCAGATTCTCAAAGGACTTACGACGGCGCAGCGCCATGTACGCCGTCGTAAGTCCTAATCTGACCCGTCGTATCTATGCGGCTGATTCTTAGAATAGATATCCATTAGATCCGACAGGCGTAAGTCTCTTAAGCCGTCGGATCTAAACTGCAATTTTTTTTTGCCTGCTAGGTGGCGCTTCCGTCAAATTTTGCGTTGAATATGCAAATTAGCTAGATACGCAAATTCCCGAACGTATGCGCGGCCGACGCAGTAAAGTTACGACGTTTACGTTAGGCTTTTCCCGGCGTATAGTTTCCCCTGCTATATGAGGCATAAGTGCGGCGCAACAATGTTAAGTATGACCGTCGTTCCCACGTCAAAATTTTAAAAAGTTACGTCGTTTGCGTAAGTCGTCTGTGAATGAGGCTGGACATCATTTACATTCACGTCGAAACCAATGACATCCTTGCGACGTCATTTGGAGCAATGCACACTGTGATATTTTACGGACGGCGCATTCGTTCGGCGCGGGGCGAGCTTGATTTAAATGATAAACGCCCCTACCCGCCGAATTTAAATTCCGCCGGGTGATTTACGCTACGCCGCCGCAACTTACGGAGCAAGTGCTTTGAGAATACAGCACTTGCCCGTGTAAGTTGCGGCGGCGTAACGTAAATCAGATACGTTACAAGAATCTGGGCCTATGTCTCTTCTTATGACCCTTTGTTTGTTTTGTTCTGTTTTATGCTTTGTACACTTGATATCTTCATTAATAAAAATATATTAAATTGATCCAGGGAAAATCCGAACCCCTCTGGGGATCAGGAAGGAATTTTTCCCCCTGCTGTAGAAAATTGAAGCACACTTTGATGGGGTTTTTGTCTTCCTCTGGATCAACTGTGGGTAAAGAATTGTGTATACGGGATTGTATTTATTTATTTTTTTTTGGTTGAACTAGATGGTCTTTTTTCAACCTAACTAACTATATAACTATGTAAGATTAACACTGGAATCTTGCTGACAAAAAGGAAAGAGTACAGTAAGCACAGTGAGGTCTGCATTAGTGTGCTGCTGCTTTTTCAATGTCACATAAGCAGATAGGGTGTTTGCTGTACTGTATCACTGTACTACTTAACTGCTGTAGAGAAGTTAAGAGTTGGGGCCTGGCTAAGATATCTGACAGAGATAACTGGATCACATGCCTGGCAGAAAAGACAGTTTGCATATGCAGTATGTGTTTCAATTTTTATTTAAGCAGCTTGCCTAGAGTTTGTAAATATCATAACCTAGATGGTGCCTCACTGCGCATAAACCAACTCAATAGTAAATAAATAAACAAAAATCTGCCCTTTTAAGTGCATATCACAATATGACAATATAAATATATATATACAAGTTTCTGGTGCTTTCACTTAAGTGCATGCATAACATTTAGTGACCTTCTGAATTGTACTTATGATAAGTCCAACAAGGTGAAGTTCATTATTGTGTGACCCAACACCAAAAAAGTTAAGTGCTTTAAATGTGTCCTCTTCTCTTCTTACACTTGCCAACTTTGAACCACCACGTGGCTCTGAGTTTAAAATGCACACTAACCAAGAAACTTGACTTCTAAGTATAGGAAGGTCAAAAAGTGCTTTATCCTCCTATATCCCTGTCTGTCAGGAGCTTCCTGAAGACACTGTGTTGGTGAAACGTGTTGAGGCAGACCTTTGTCATAACATCCAGCTTCCAAGTGACATCACATCTGGTTGTGAACTTCCTGCTAGTGGAATGCACTCCGGCTCTAGCAAGTAGAGTGATGGAGCACTCCATTTGCACAGTTCACACTGGGGCTGATTATTATAGGCACTTATGAATGTTAGTATTATATTTTACCATGTTTGGAGGAATTTATTTAATTCAATAAATACTACACTATGTAACCAAGCTGAATCCACACTGAGAGGAGGAGCGGATTGTAAAGGCACCCTGATAGAAAGGAATACAAGGGGATAAAGTGCTTTTTGACCTTTCTATACTTAGGGGTCAACTTTCTCTGGTGAGTGTGAATTTTAAACTCACATGATAGCACAAAATTGGCAAATGTAAGAAGAGAAGTGGACACATTTAAAGCACATCACTTTTTTGGTGTTGGGTCACGCAATTTGGACTTTGGACACTATTTTACGTATTATAAGTACAATTCAGAAGGTCACTAAATGTTATGCATGCACTTAAGTGAAAGCGCTAAAACCTTTTATATATATATATTTGTATTGCCTAGAGTTTATTTTGAATGCATCTTGAAAAGAAAAAGAGGTACAATCTAAATCTAATAAGGACTTTTTTGGTCTGCATCGTCTTTTGAAAAGGGACTCAAACGGGCAAGGGTGGAATGAAGGGCAATAAAGGTTGGATGGGATAGTTTGTTCCTGGTAGGTCAGATAAAGTGGCTTAAGCTATTTCTTAGTACACATATTCTCTGCCATAATTGTTCCTTATTGAATTGGCCGGAAAACACTGAGACATGGTTACCCCACGATTTCATACTTCATACCAGCTTTCCCATGATGCCACGCTCTGGTATCTTCCTACAAACCAAAAAAAAAACACATATTGATGGGCTAACTGGCTTCTTTACAAATTGGCTGTAGTGTTTATAAGTGTGTCAGTGCCACTAGGCTGTGAGTTTCTTTTGGACAACATATATTTACAGATGGAAATTGTTTATTTTTTGCATGATAAATCAGTGTTATACAGATGTAAGAAATAAAAAAATAAAAAAATTATATTATCTATCCAGCCATAATAAGGCATGGAAATCTGTAGTGAAATCTGCCCACTTAAGACGAGTGGTACACACATTTGGTATTTCTCACTTTTGCTAATTAACCTTGACTCAGTTAATTGCAGCACAACAGATAATAAAATAAGGCCAGATAATTTCAGTCAGAAAGTAGAAAATATTAATGCAGACAAACATTTCCCTTGGGAAATATTGGCATGTCTGCTCTCTTTTGAATTTTGCTTGTGCATAACAGGCATTGATGGGGAAAGTTGGGCTGCAGATGCAGGATGCCAACACAGTCAGTTGTTATGATTTTATGTAGCTGATCATACAGACAATACAGACTTCAGTTTCTTTTTCATGTGGTGCGAGGAGGAAAAGATGCCTTTTTGATATACAATAATTTAGTGTTACAAGTTTTTAATTTACAGAAGTGGTTTATGTTTCTTTTCACTGAAAGCAACTGGTAATAGAATTTTATAGAAAAAAAAAGAATATATTTATTATTGGCGTTGACTTTTATACCACAAAGATACCACAGGAAATTTAACTGGAGATGAGGATTTGAAGCAAAATCAGTTTTAAAAATATGTCTATATATATATATATATATATATATATATATATATATATATATATATACACACACACACATAGGGGCTGATTTACCAAGCCTTTGCGCCATGATTTATAGAGCAAAGGCAGGAAGAAAAGCCGTTTTGACATTTAATAAAAGAAATACGCTGGCAGAGCAGCATATTTCTTTATTTACTATAATTCCTAGTGCGCCCAAGAGAAGGCGCATGGTGCGCCTCTATAGACCTGGCGAACGGCATTTAGAAATGTAAATAGGTGTGTGGGCAGGAGTTTATTAGGGGGGGATGTGGGGTGATGTGAGGAAGTGTAGTGACATGTGTTTGTTTAACTTTTCCCGCTGCGAATTGAAAGTGAAAGTGATTTTTCTGAAAACGATCGCCGTACGCCGCAAGTACGCCCAAACCTCGGGGAGGTTTATTTGTGTACTGCGCATGTGTGAGCGGGGATTACGGAAATTCAAGCACGCCGCCTCACTACGCCGGCAAAATCTTGGTAAATCCCAAGCGGCGTAGCATCTTTTGCGTGGCTTGAGGCGGCGCACGTGAATTCCTGAATTGTTTTCAGCTTGCGCTGACCATGAAGGGGAACTCCGCGCCAAATTCCAAGCAAAAAAAACGGCGTGGGTTCCCCTGCAGTGGCACATTAGACCCTTAGATTTGGTCTGGATCGTAAGGGGGAAAACCTATGCTAAAAAAAACAGCGTGGGGTTTCCCCCAAGATCCATATCAAACCCTTATCCAAGCACGCAGTCTGGCCGGACAGGAATGGGGGTGGGGACGAGTGAGCGCCCCCCCTCCTGAGCCGTACCAGACTGCATGCCCTCAACATGGGGGAGTGTGTGCTTTGGGGCAGGGGGGCACTGCGCCCCCCACCCCAAAGCACTCTTGTCCCCATGTCGATAGGGACAAGGGTCTCTTCCCGACAACCCTGGCCGTTGGTTTTCGGGGTATGCGGGCGGGGGATTATCGGAATGCCGGCCCCCCACCCTATGTGAATGAGTATGGGGTAAAAATGTAAAGTTAAAAAAAAACACTACACAGATTTTTCATAGTAATTTATTAGTCAGCTGGGGGGTCTTCTGCCGGGCCCCCCCTTTCTTCTTTAAGCTCTTTCACAAGGGGGGTAGGCGCAGTCTTCGCCATTTTCTGGGGGGGGGGGCAGTCTTCTCTTTTCTGCCGGGCTTCTCCTGGCTGTCTTCTGCCGGGCTCCGGTCTTCTCTCTTCCCTCTTCTGCCAGGCCGCCCGGGCTTCTCACCGCTGTGTTCTCTGTTCCCTCTTCTGCCTGGCTCCACCGCGGGGGCCAGGGCTTCTTTGCTGTCTTCTCTGTTCCCTCTTCTGCCGGGCTCCGGTCTTCTCTGTTCCCTCTTCTGCCGTCCGCCCGGGCTTCTGCGCTGTCTTCTCTGTTCCCTCTTCTGCCTGGCTCCACCGCGGGGGCCAGGGCTTCTCCACTGTCTTGTTCCTTCTTCCCTTCCAGCAATGTTGACACGACGAGCTCTCCCGCTGTAATGCCATCTGAGCGGTGTGCAACGACTTGTATAGGCATAGGGCGCGGTCACCGGGTTATGGAATTTGGGGGGACCCCACGCTTTTTTTTTTTATGAATGAATTTGCTCGGAATTGCCGGGAGCCGACAATTCATTAACCGAGTCCAGTTTTAAATGACTTTTTTTCCTTAAAAATTTCATTTTGTGCAAGGACAGTTCTAAGTACGGAAAACACATGCTTTTTCACATGCTAACTTTACACCCCCCCCCCAGATACAAAATTTAAAGGAATATTTCACTTTTATTGTTGCACTTTAAGCATTATTAAATTCACTGCTCCCGAAAAAACGGCCGTTTAAAAAAAAAAAAAAACATTGATACATGTCCCCTGGGGCAGGACTCAGGTCCCCAAACACTTTTTAGGACAAAAACTTGCATATTAACCTTTAAAATTAACACTTTTGATTTCTCCCATAGACTTCTAAAGGGAGTTTGGTGGCGGCTTTACATATTACTTGCATTGCGCCCGCTGCTACGCCGGTTCATGCGCCTAATTAAGCATTCATCCAGTGCACTAATTAAGCCATGAACCAGCGCAGCGCATTGATAATAGTAAATTAGCCTCCTTGTGTCAGACAGAGCACTCACTGACTTTTTTAACTTTTACAGATAAAATAAAAAAAGGGGCAATGCATTGCCTATCACAGGATGGGTGAACTGTAATAGCCAATCTTACTGGGCAGGTAAAAAGGGCACCATCTTGTGGAAGGCAGCACACTCACTGTGTTCACATTAGCTTAATTTTCAATTAATGACAGAATAAAAATAAAATTCAAAATCCACTTGAATAGCCTTGAATACACTGGCCCGGATTCAAGAAGCAATTGCGCCTGTGTAACCATAGTTACACAGTGCAATTGCTTACTTGCCCCGGCGTAACGAATGCTCCTGATTCAGGAACCTCGTTACGCCGACTGCAGCCTAAGATATGCGCGGCATAAGGCTCTTATGCCCGCATATCTTAGGCTGCATTCTTGCGATGGCCACTAGGTGGCGTTCCCGTTGTGCTCAGCGTATAGTATGCAAATTGCATACTAACGCCGATTCACAACGTTACGCGAGCCCTGCGTACGCAATTTATGTCGTTTGTGTACTGCTCCGTGAATCAAGGGCAGCGCAGTAAATTTGCGGGGGCGCAGGGCAAAAACGTTGCCCTGCGCCTCCGTAAAAAAAGCGCAAATCTACCTGAATCCGGGCCACTGACTTTTCTTTAGGCTAGGTTCACATCTAAGCGGATGCAAAAATGTGTGTAATTGCACACCTTCCTGCACTGGCAGAGGAAAAAAACACTACTGCTTAGGAGATACGCAGAGGTACAGCACAAAGTGGGAAACCCTCAATCCATGCACATTTCATGCACCTCATTCAAATCGCACCCCCTTGCAATCTGCAGTGGGTGTCGGTGCTATCTTAATGACTCCCCAAACCAAGGTTTCAAAACATAGTCTGCCTGCACCAGATCGCATTCACAAAATGACCATGTGAACCGGTTGAAGTGTGGTTCCAAAATTGGTGCATGACTTTGGTGCGATTTGAGCCCATTCAAAAAGAATGGGCCTTGATTGCACCGCAATCAACAGAGTAAGCATGGTTTCACAATATAGTTTGTATGTAATTCACACAGGAACTGCACCGCATTCCTGTGCAATTCACATGTGATTCTGTGTGGTGTGAATTGAGCCCATTTTGAATAGGCTAAATCGCACCACATCTCACCAAAGAAGTGCAGGCACCTTTTTTTGAAAAGCAACCATGCGATCTGGTTCAGACAAACACTGCATTTGTGACCTTCTTTTTGGGAGTTCTTAACTGAGAGCAGCAGAAAGTCCAGCCTAGCTCTGGCATTGGCAGACATGTTGTGGTTTCAACTGCTGAATCAGTAAGCCGGTGAGCACCACAACAAGCTTGGCAGTGCCAAGCTGGACTACCAGTAACACAAGCAATAGAAAACTCACCTCAGACTCAGTCAACTGTAAGGAACACAAGCAATGCAAAATTTAGCCCAGCCAGCTTCAATCACTAACTTTGCCAGTTGCCACACAGAATCACAGACAGTCTCTCACTGACTCAGGATTACCTAGTATGAACATCAGAATGCCAGCAGCAGCACAGCAGTCTGAGCAGTCGTATGTCTGAGGACACTCTCTGAGACTCTCTGAGACTAGGCCAGAAGAGAAAGAGGGACATACCTGGACAGGACAGCAGCAGTTTATCCATGTGGGGGGCCGGCGGCTACACAGCACTTTACACGCACTCTGCACCAATAGGAATTCAAGGTGTGCAGTGGGCAGGACTACCTGCACCGTCGGGTCCGATCTGTCAGCCTTCAGCCTGAGCCCGATAGACCTCCTTGGCGGTGTACCACAAAATGCGTGCTGGTATGCCTAATGATCTATTACACTTGTTGCAGCAGCATTATTAAACTCTGTGTGCCACTGACTGCAGTGCTGCCTGTCGCTGGTGCCATGTGCGGCTGCAGTGCAGGGACACCATGCATTTAATTTTGGCCTGGGACACCCCTGACCCCCCTTATCTGCGCCCCTGCCCCCAGTCACCAGAACTAGTGTCCCCATTGAAAGATTTCACCTCTATTACTTTTCTGGGGACAAACCCAAAATTTGGGATTTTATTTTACTTTCAATGATAATGATAAACAGGACAAATAGAGAGGGGGACAGGGGCACAGACAGCAATTTAAACTGACAGGTCTTCTAATCCTTCTCCACAACATCCAAAACTAAAGCTGGATACACACTATACAATACAACTTTTGTTGGTAGATTTTCTACAACTATGTAGTGCAAGGGCCTGCCTGATTGCAAACAAATTTTAAGTGTTTAGGTTTAACCACATATTATATGGTCTTGGTAAATCTAAAGGAAAAAATCTGAAAGAAAATTGTATAGTGTGTATCCAGCTTTAACCACTTCCAGACCGCTGTACGCATATATGCGTCCACACTTTAAAGATTGATATCTCGGTAACGGCAGCAGCTGCTGCCACAACCGAGGTATCAATCTTTAGTGTCAGCGGTTCTGTTAACGATAACGGCGGTCTCCGTGGCGGATTCGCCGCGAGATCGCCGTTATCGGCGGCGGGAGAGGGGCCCCCCCCTCCCGCCGCTCTCCCGCGCCCTCCGCCGCTTACCGGAGCCGTCGGTAGCGGCGGAGGAGATCGGGACCGTTCGGCAGCTGAGCGGGGTTACGAGTGAAGGAAAAATCTCCTTCACTCGTCCCCATAGCTCTGCTGGGCGGAAGTGACGTCAAAACGTCAGTCCCGCCCAGCCTCTTAAAGCAACATTTTTTTTTTTTTTGCATTTAAGCCTAAATATGAGATCTGAGGTCTTTTTGACCCAGATCTCATATTTAAGAGGACCTGTCATGCTTTTTTCTATTACAAGGGATGTTTACATTCCTTGTAATAGGAATAAAAGTGATCATTTATTTTTATTTTTTTTATTTCAGTGTAAAAAATTATAAAATAAATAAAAAAAAATAAGAATTTTTTTTTTTTTTTTTAAAGCGCCCTGTCCCGACGAGCTTGTGCGCAGAAGCGAACGCATACGCGAGTAGCGCCCGCATATGAAAACGGTGTTCAAATCACACAAGTGAGGTATCGCCGCGATCGTTAGAGCGAGAGCAATAATTCTAGCCCTAGGCCTACTCTGTAACTCAAAAAATGCAACGTGTAGAATTTTTTAAACGTCGCCTATCGAGATTTTTAAGGGTAAAAGTTTGACGCCATGCCACGAGCGGGCGCAATTTGTAAGCGTGACATGTTGGGTATCATTTTACTCGGCGTAACATTATCTTTCACAATCCATAAAAAAAAAAATTGGGCCAAATTTATTGCGGTCTTATTTTTTAATTCAAAAAAGTGATTTTTTTCCAAAAAAAGTGCGCTTGTAGGACCGCTGCGCAAATATGGTGTGACAAAAAGTATTGCAATGATCGCCATTTTATTCTCTAGGGTGTTAGAAAAAAATAAATATATAATGTTTGGGGGTTTTGAGTAATTTTCTAGCAAAAAAAAATGTTTTAGTCTTGTAAACACCAAATCTGAAAAACACCCAAAGTAGAGAAGTGGTTAAAAAATGTTTTCCTTTTAGTTATGCTTTAATACAGCTTCAAGGTCCTCTGAAAAAGTTAAAAGGGAACTAGAGACCAGGGTCATTCAAAAGTTTTATAGTTTGCCAATTTCTAATCAAATTTGGTGGTCTAGTAGACTTTTAGTAAATTACCCTGTATGTAGCTTCTTTTTTTAGGGGGGGTATCATCTCAGAAAAAAATTATTCTGTTTTGTTACTTTATACATGATCATCTGATAACACACTTTAAGATAGGGGATATAAGATAAAATGCACATATGTCTTTTACTAACTGGTCTCACATGGTAACTATTTGGAATATTGGTTCAATAACAATAGCAAAATCTGTTTTTCCCTCTTAAGTGTACATGTGCTGTATGCTTAAACTGTATAGATGATCTGGGAAAATAACAGAAATGGCACAATGACTGCAGATATTGCCAACTCTCACAGATACATTAAGTCCCTTTAAAAGAAACAACATTTGATGTTTGATTTGACAAAAAAAAAAATAAAGTTATTAAACAAGATGCTTTCCAGTAACTGGGAATGGTTTACATTTTTACTGAAAGAAGATTTTGCCAGGCTATATGTTTTTGCCAGAGCTTGTAAACTTTGTTGAATAATGTCAAAATCTGGCCATGTATAATATCATTGTAACACCATTCAAATTTAAAATAGATGATGAACTGAACTGACCAAAATAAAAAAATCTCATATTAAAAGTAGCATCACTTATAATAAGTTCTACAGAAATGGGTACATGGCCATATTTGAGCAATCATGTCACCGCTATCCCTATCCCTTTTCTTGCTGGTGGCAACTTTGGGAGCTGTCATTTAGTGAGTGGCATTGTGGAGTTAGGGCAGTGTTTTTGTTTTTTCATTCAGGGTGCATTGTAGATGTACATTGTGGAACTTTTTTTCTGATAAAGGAATTATCAAAAACGGTGTTATATTAATTCGCACAGCAGGGGGGGGGGGTGGCGATATATGGTGTCCCCTTATAGTTAAAGGGGGCTTCCAGATTCTGTTAAGCCTGCCACTTTTTTCTTCATCTTTGCATGGGGCTCCCCCTTAAAATGTATACCAGACTGGAAGAATCTGGTAAAGAATTTGGGGGGACTTCATACTTTGTGTTCAAGGAGTGCCCCTTAAAAAATATACCAGATGTGAAGGGCCTTGTATGAATTATGGGGGAACCCCCACTCCCATTTTTCTTTATGTGGGGGTCCCTCATTAACCACTAGCTGAATGACAGCTACAGCGTGGACGGCTAGTTCTGATTGCACGCATCCAGAGAACACTGTGACACTGGATCACAGTGTCCGTAAGACACTGCTGATCACAGATCGGATATAGAAGACGGTTATTATTATTATCGGCACTCCTTTCCTCATACTAACATACATGAGAAGAGGAGATGAGATCTGATAACCGGCTTCTCTAAAAGGGACATGTTCACTGATAATGAGGGCAGTGTCCTGATTATCAGTGTACCTTTCCTCGTAACTAATATCCTCCAAACCCTTTATTAGCTTAGTTGCCCTTCTTTGTATTCCCTCCATTTCCAGTACATCCTTCTTGAAGACTGGTGTCCAGAACTGGACAGAATATTCTAGATTCGGCTGGACCATTGTCTTGGAGAGAGGAAGAATTATTGTTTTATCTCTGGAGTTAATCCCCTTTTTAACCTCTTCCCGCCCGCACAGCGTGTTTTAATGGCCACAATATGGCTCTGAATTGCCAGGAGGCCCTCTTTATATGGCCTCCAGGCCACTGGGGGCGCGCGAGCGTCGCCGGCGGTGCGCAGGCACGCCCGCTGCGTCAGTCAGGTGCCGATGCGCGCTCCTGGCGGCCGCGATGTCCGCCAGGCACCCACGATCGGCAGTCACGGAGACAGGGACGTGGAGCTCTGTGTGTAAACACAGAGCTCCACGTCCTGTCAGGGAGAGGAGACTGATAGTGTGTCCCTTGTACATAGGGACAACAATCGGTCACCTCCCCCAGTCACCCCCCTCCCCCCACAGTAAGAATCACTAAGTAGGGAATACATTAACCCCTTCCTCGCCCCCTAGTGTTAACCCCTTCCCTGCCAGTCACATTTATACAGTAATCAGTGCATATTTATATCATTGTTCGCTGTATAAATGTGAATGGTCCCAAAAATATGTCAAAAGTGTCCACCGCAATATCGCAGTCCTGAAAAAAATCGCAGATCGCCGCCATTAATAGTAAAAAAAAAAAAAATGTCATGATTCAATCCCCTATTTTGTAGATGCTATAACGTTTGTGCAAACCAATCACTATACGCTTATTGCGATTTTTATTTTTACCAAAAATATGTAGAAGAATACGTATCGGACTAAACTGAGATTTTTTTTTTTTATTGGATATTTATTATAGCAAAAAAAAATCGTTTTTTTTTTCAAAATTGTCGCTCTATTTTCGTTTATAGCGCAAAAAATAAAAACCGCAGAGGTGATCAAATATCACCAAAAGAAAGCTCTATTTGTGGGAAAAAAGGACGCCAATTTTGTTTGGGAGCCACGTCGCACGACCGTGCAATTGTCATTCAAAGCGTGACAGTGCTGAAAGCTGAAATTTCACCAGGAAGGGAGTATATGTGCCCAGTAAGCAAGTGGTTAATGCATGACAATATGTTGTTTGGTTTGTTAGAAGCAGCTGGGCATTGCATGCCATTGCTGATCCTATCATCTACTAGGACCCCCAGTTCCTTTTCCATCCTAGATTCCCCCGGAGTATAAATTGTATTCATATTTTTGCCATCCAAATGCATTATTTGACATATTTCTACATTGAATCTCATTTGCCATGTAGTTGCCCACCCCATTATTTTTTTCAGATCTTTTTGCAAGGTTTCCACATCCTGCGGATAAGTTATTGCCCTGCTTAGCTTACTATTGTCCGCCAATACAGAGATTGCACTGCTTACCCTATCCTCCATGTCGTTTATGAACAAATTAAACAGGATTGGTCCCAGCACAGAACACTGAGGGATCCCACTACCCACCCCTGACCATTCCGAGTACTCCCCATTTATCATCACCCTCTGAACTTACCCTTGTAGCCAGTTTTCAATCCATGTACTCACCCTATGGTCCATGCCAATGGACCTTATTTTGTACGGTGAACGTTTAAGGGGAACTGTGTCAAATGCTTTTGCAAAATCCAGAAACACCTTCTTCATGTATTCATGCTGATTACTGCTAATGATACCTGTGAAGGATATGTCAGTGTAAATCTCCCTGCTTGGTTAAATTGTGGGTTAGAGGTAAAATGGATTCATGTGTTACAAGCTATTGACATGTTAATGACCCGTCTGCAGCTAGCTCCTTATTTCAAAGGGATGTTAAACCTGTTTACTGTGATTAGAGGTGACTCATGTTATGTATTCTGATTGCTTCATTATGCGGTGCCAGGCTGCCCAGCTAATGTGTTCTGTACACCTTGTAATTAACTTCCCTGATGTCATTATTTAAAAAAAAATGTGTCTCAGGTCGGCTTCGAATTGTCTGGCTATATTCTGTATGAGAAACTCCAGAGTGGGTGAAAAGGGGGTGGAGCTCCCATTGTTCCTTGATTAAGGATTTAGCTTGAAAAACTGTATTTATAACCAGCAGCAAGCTGCCAATAAATCAGTCTTGGTTCCAGCATTCAGTCTTGACTCATGTGTGGATGATCCTGTGATGTTCTTGTATGGAGAGGAGGGAATGCTTGACGGGGATATCATACCGATACCGTCACAATACCGTTCTCATTACTAAAATCTTGTATATAGTCCCTTATCATCCCCTCCAAGAGCTAACATACTATTGATGTTAGGCTAACTGGTCTGTAATTCCCAGGGATGTATTTTGGGCCCTTTTTAAATATTGGTGCTACATTGTTTTTTCTCCAATCAACTGGTACCATTCCAGTCAGTAGACTGTCAGTAAAAATTAGGAACAATGGTCTGGCAATTACTTGACTGAGTTCCTTGAGTACCCTTGGGTGCAAGCCATCTGGTCCCGGTGATTTATTAATGTTACGTTTCCCAAGTCTAATTTTAATTCTGTCCTCTGTTACCCATGGAGGTGCTTCCTGTGATGTGTCATGAGGATAGACACTGCAGTTTTGGTTACTGAAGCCCCCCGATTCCCTCATGAAGACTGAGGAGAAGAATAAATTTAATACCTTCGCCATCTCCCCATCCTTTGTTACCAGATTTCCTTCCTCATTCTTTATAGGACCAATATGGTTTGTCCTCCTTTTTTACTGTTTACATACTTAAAGAATTTCTTGGGATTTATTTTGCTCTCCTCCGCTATGTGTCTTTCATGTTCTATCTTAGCCACCCTAATTGCACTCTTACATTTTTTGTTGCATTCTTTATAAAGTCTGAATGCTGATGATGATCCCTCAACTTTGTATTTTATGAAGGCCTTCTCTTTTGCTTTTATCTGCAGTTTTACATTGGAGTTAAGCCATCCAGGACTTTTGCTCGCTCTTTTAAAATTTTTACCCAATGGGATGCATATTTAATATGCTCCTAAAACAAACCCATCTCTCCTTCATGTTCTTTGTTCCTAAGATTTTTCCCCAATTTATGCCTTCTAGCAAGATTCGTAGTTTAGGGAAGTTGACTCTTTTGAAATTCAGTGTCTTTGTATTCCCCTTATGTTTTCTATTTGTGTGATTTATACTGAAGCCAATTGACCTGTGATCGCTGTTACCTAAATTGCCCCGTATTTCCACATCCACGATCAGGTCTGAGTTATTGGTAATGAGTAAATCCAGTAAGGTTTTATTTCTAGTTGATGCGTCTACCATCTGACCCATAAAATTGTCATGCAAGACATTTAGGAACTGGCGAGCCTTAGATGAATGTTTGGTTCCCTCTGCCCAGTCAATATCTAGACAATTAAAATCCCCCATTATGATAACATTTCCCATCCTTGCTGCTAATGCAAATTGTGATAGGAGATCTGTCTCCCCTTCCTCTCTCAGGTTAGGGGGCCTATAGCATACTCCCAGTTCTATTTTCCCCTTAGCTTTATCCCTTTGGAGCTCTGCCCATAAGGATTCCACCTCCTCCCTAGCTCCTTTAGTGATGTTGTCTCTCACATTCACTTGTACAGATACAAGAAGACGAGATCTCCTGGGTTGACCATATATAGACATGACTATATATGTGATTAGGATCCCATAGAAACAGCTGTCAGATTTATACTATGCACAAATTAATGATTTTGTCACTGCTGTTTGCAAGCAACTGTTGATCTATGTGGTTACATGCGAATAGAGCCTTTTACCAGCCCTGGACGTAGGAAGTTTGTGTCCAGGTATAGCATTTCAATGACTTTACAGGATGCACACAAACCTGCGGCAAACAGTTTATATACGTATGGCTATAGCAGAAAATGCAGAAAACTAATCACACCCCCCCTACCCCCGTAGCCTTATATTAGTGAATCCTTAATATACCAAAAATGCTATTATGGTTTGGCAACCAGTTTCATTAACAGGAGTGAGTTAATATTAATTAAGATTTTCCTGCTATTTCCATTTTGTTTTCACAATATAGCCAACTTGAGTTGAATGAAATTAGGTTGTTTATGCACCATTTGCTTACTATAAAGGTTCTATTTATATTTTCTTAAGCTGCTCTTAGGCAATTAAGTTATGAAATTACTTAGGTCACCAATGATAAATGTGGTAATGACTTTTTTTTTTTTAGCAAACCTAAAGTCCATTTATATTTTGTTACACCATCAGCTTGAACTACTTTAATAAATGTTCTTTCATTTATCCACAAACAGAAAGTACTGACCTTGTAAGATGTATGGATACCAAAAATGGCCACTTTAGAACCAGACAAGACTGCCTTTCAAATGTGTTTACATTGGTAGCAGGGAAATTAATTAAATCAAACCTCAACTTGACACACAAAAGGTGAAAAAGTGATTCAGACAGCAGGTTGGCCTAAACGTTAGGTTCTCCTTAATTTAGAGGTAAAAGCTAGTCTATGCCATGCACAAAGAAGTAAGTCTTTCTGGTACTTAGCATAATTTCCTGTAATGAACAAACATAACTTTAGATTGAATCTCCTAAAATCGCAATTATAAGGTTTGCTTATGTTTCTTTTTTATTTAAGTATTCCAGTTTGCCAAGTAACAACGCAAATTTCCGTTTGCTTTTAAGTTAAAAAATAAATAGATTAACATACTGGACTTCTAAATATATATGCATATTTTTTACATTGTATTTTTAAAAGTAAGTGTATAATTTTTAGTTTATAAGGCACATTTGTTTTATCTTGGTGCAAATAAAAATACAGAATTTATGATATGGTATTAACTTAAAGTCTAAAAAAAAAAAATCTGCTATTTTAAGATACAAAAATGAATAGGTATGTTTATTTTATTATATATTTATACAGTATAATAAATAATAAACATTCTTGATGTATAAATTATACTTGCATTATAGTCTTGGAAACAATGTTTAGGGCACTTGAATATTATTTTGGACACATATTTCTATTTCCATGTAAACTTTGGCGGCATCAGGAAAAACTTTCTAAAAAAGTTTATGAAGAGGACAGACTTCCTTGTCCTCTGTATCCCAGAAACAAATTTAAATTATGTTCTCAAGATAGATTTTTTTTCCTCTCATTTTTGGCAGACTACTCTACAATTAGAAAAGTGAAGCCTTTCATTTGTGGAGCCCACTGAAGGAAGAAAGCATTTGTACGTCGGATTCAAAGAAATCCAAACTAAGAAAATCGCAAATCGGAAACAAATATATTTTCTAGGTTTTAGCAAAGCTACTAAAAAGTTCTGTGACTTAATAAACTTGTAGGTTTAAAGATCTAAATATAAAGAAGTTGAAAAATGTTTAAAATGTTTGATACTACACTGTAAAATTCTATATTAGTTTGGTAGATAATATTAATCACTTAACGCCAGGTGACTTTGCGCCATCTGACTTTGTGGTTATACCAGGATGATGCCGGCAAGCAGTATTTTCTTTTAGACCAGGCAGAGCTAAATAGCCACTGGATTGCTTTTAAAAGCGATGGGAGGGGGTCCCCCCCTCCTGCTGCCTTCTGACACTTTTCTAGGCACTCTCATCCCACTGGGGGGCCCAAGATTGCAGTCAGCGGTTCTGCTGGCTTACCATAGAGTTGATTGGGGGGGGGTGCACAATTTTAAAGCGTGACAATTTTTGTATCTGTTTACTCAAAGTAACATCGGGCCAGATTCACAGTGGACTTACGACGGCGTATCTCCACGTACGCCATCGTAAGTCCGAATGTAAGCCTTCGTATCTATGCGCCTGATTCTTAGAATCAGTTACGCATAGATTTGGCCAAGATACGAGCGGCGTAAGTCTCCTACGCCGTCGTATCTTGGGTGCATATTTACGCTGGCCGCAAGGGGCGCTTCCGTAGATTTACGCGTTGAATATGTAAATTAGGTAGATACGCCGATTCACGAATGTACTTGCGCCCGCTATGGCGTTTATGTTAGGCTTACGTCCGGCGTAAAATTACCCCTGCTATATGAGGCGCAGCCAATGCAAAGTATGGACGTCGGCAAGCGTATCTTTTTACGTCGTTTACGTAAGTCGTACGTGAATGGGGCTGTGCGTAGGTTACGTTCACATCACAGGCATTGGGCCTGGCGTATCTTATGGAGTAAATTCGACGTGATACTGAGCATGCGCGCGCATGCGCCGTTCGTTAGGCGCGTCATTTACATGGGGTCATGATTCATTTACATACAACACGCCCCCTACCAGCCTATTTTGAATTAGGCGGGCTTACGCCGGCCAATTTACGCTACGCCGCCTCAACTTACGGAGCAAGTGCTTTGTGAATACTGCACTTGCCTGTCCAAGTTGCGGAGGCGTAGCGTAAATAGGATACGCTACGCCCGCACAAAGATACTGCCAGATACGTGAATCTGGTCCATCCTCTTTTATATGTTACCAAACAATTGGGTATCTTATTGTGTTTTTGTGCATTCAAATTCACTAAAGTGTATTTTTCCCAAATAACCCAATTTTTCCCCCAAAAAAATTGTGTTTGAAAAACCACTGTGCAAATACTGTATGATATAAAAAATTGCAACACCCATCATTTTATTCTCTAGAGCCTCTGCTTTAAAAATATTTAATATTTGGGAGCGTAATTAATTTCCTTAGTAAAAAATGCAGATTTTTTGCATGTAGGAGAGAAGTATCAGAATAGGCCGGGTCTTCAAGTAGCCACCAAACCAAGCCAGAATTTTTAATGCAGCATATAGCACTCTTTCAAATGTTGCAAATGATAAATCAGTGGTTCTCAACCTTGTCCCAGGTAACCCCAACATTGCCTGTTAGGTGTACTTGAGGATAGGGTTGAGAACCACTGATCTAAAGGATATATTGGGACAACAGCACTTCTGGTGATGTAACGCATTCCAGTTAAATGTATGCCCTAATGTCTGGTTTTAACAATTTTTGTAGTATAAGGTGGACAGGGTCAGCATGTTTTTGGAGCTGAACTGACCAAGGAAGATATAGGCAAGGCTCCACATTTAGCATTAACAATTTTTTACAATGCTCCTCTGAACTGATACTGAATCTTTCCCATGGTGTCACAGTACTTAAAGCGGAGTTCCATCCATTTAAATGTCAGCAGCTACAAAAAGTGTAGCTGCTGACTTTTAATAATCAGTCACTCATCTGTCCTACGGTCCAGCAATGCGGGTGCAGGAAGCCTTGCTCCTCTCCCCCTCCTCTCCGAGGGACCAGCATTCACAGCCAGGCATGCACTGCGCACGCGTGAGCCACGCTGCGTTCTGTGAATGGCCGGGCAATCTTCTGGGACCTGTGACGTGTCTCAGAAGATTGCAGGGAGGAAAAGCAGAGAGGTGAACCTTCTTCCAGTGCCACGGAGCCAGGGGAGGGAGTGGGAGCTGGGTGCCTGTAAAAACAGAGTACCCGCTCCTCCCCCAAAAAATTTCATGCCACCTGCACTTAAAGCGGAAGTTCCATTTTTGGGTGAAACTCCACTTTAAACTCTCATTAATTAATAAGTCAAGCTCCTAGTTTAGCTTTCTTCCTTGTAATCTCCAACTGCTTTCACCTGCAGTATTGTAATTACTGAGCAGCTTCCCATCAGTGTAATATTGGACCAGATGTGATCTATATATGGTACTATCAGTACCACAAAATATTTAAAGTTGTACTATTTTTTTTATTCATTCCTAAGATTTACACAGCCCTGATAGCCCAGTCTGCCTGATGACCTGACTTTTGTCATCTGCAGTTATGCAACACAGCTAAGTCACCTCCTTCTAAACAAGGGTTTAGAAAATACTATAGTCAAGTCAAATTAAGGTATTTACTCTTATTGCATTAAAAATACATTTTTTTTTTTAATGCATAAATGCATTATTATATGTGTTTTTATGTCTGCTTGGATTTCAACCCAATATCTGGTTACTTGTTTATTAACAGATCCACAGTGAAGCAATTTTTTTAAACAGCGCTCCCACTTCAGGTTCAAGTACATACATTTTTAAACCTTAGTTTACTCACAAATTAAAAATAAAAATCATCACACAGGGTATTACTTACAGAATGTATCCCTTGTGCTGCTTGCTCCTGCTTTAGTTGAAATCTTCCTTCTCTGACTTCCCTTACCCTCACAGGCATAACCTTCCACCAAACTACTGATTTACTCACTTACCTCTTGCCTAGACTACTGGATTTTCCTACCTCTACACTAGCTATTCCCCTTCAGCCTATCATAACTGCTGCTGTCAGACTCATCTACCTTAATAACTACTCATTGTTTGCCACCCCTCTCTGCCAATCCCCCCACTGCTTCTGATTGCCAAATTAATAACATTTTTAAATTTTAACAACAACTTAAAAAGCCATCCAGAACTCTGTCCCAAGCTACATCACCAACCTAAGAAAAATATCAGCCAAACTATTGACTCCGGTCCTCCAAAAACCTCCCTGCACTCTAGCTCCCTCATCACCTCCTCCCATGCTTGCTTCTCCTATTCTCCGGAACTCCCTACCTTAAACTCTGTCTGCCTTTAGATGAACCCCAAAAACGAATCTCTGCAGGCAAGCTTATACCACTTGTAGCTAACAACTTCATTTTGCAATTCATCCCCATACAGTTACCACTTTATGTGTTATTTGCCCTTCACTTCAGCCCGGACCATATTGCTGGTAAATGACCGGGCCACTTTTTGCGTTTCGGCACTGAGTCGCTTTAACTGACAATTGCGCGGCCGTGCGATGTGGCTCCCAAGCTAAATGTTTTTCCACAAATAAAGCTTTCTTTTGGTGGTATTTTTATTTTTTGCGCTATAAACAAAAATAGAGCGACAATTTTGAAAAAATTTTACATTTTTTACATTTTGCTATAATAAATATCCCCCAAAAATATATAAAACAACTTTTTTTCCTCAGTTTAGGCCAATACATATTCTTCTACATATTTTTTGTAAAAAAATCACAATAAGCGTTTATTGATTGGTTTGCGCAAAAGTTATAGCGTTTACAAAATAGGGGATAGTTGTATGGCATTTTTATTAATATTTTTTTTTTTACTAGTAATGGCGGCGATCAGCGATCAGCGACATTATGGCGGACACTTCGGACATTTTTGACACATTTTTGGGACCATTGGCATTTTTTTAGCGATCAGTGCTATAAAAATGCATTGATTACTATAAAAATGCCACTGGCAGGGAAGGGGTTAACACTAGGGGGCGAGGAAGGGGCGAGGAAGGGATTAAGTATGTTCCTTGGGTGTGTTCTAACTGAAGGGGGGGGTGGATGGCAGCACGCACACACCCCTATTGGCTGATTTGCGAGATGACGTAATAGTACGTGATCTCTCGCAGCCGAGCCGACCTGCCACCGTAAAACTGCAGCGGCTGGTCAGCAAGCGGTTAAAGTGTTAGCTCTCACAATCAGACCTCTACTAACCCTCTTGTCTTGATCTATTTTTGTATGTTTACTGCCTTTCTTTATTTTGTAAAGCACTGCATATCCTGTACTGTATAAAAAACCTGAATAGTATTAATAATACTGTTCCGATATAATTGATAATTAGGAATTGGTGAACTTTGCAATTTTTACAACAGTGAAGAATGCTGTTTATGAGGACAATAACATGTAGCTGTATTCTCTGCTGTTCAAGTGAAGTAGTAATTCTCAGCTAAACTCTCTATTGCTAAAGCATTCTATAAAGACTAAGCTATGCAGCTTCCATCTCCCTGCAGACCTGATGAGGCAGAGATTGCTGGAAAGTGTTCTGCAGTAAGTTGGAAGGCCCTCCACTGTCGGAACATGCATGTGAGCAATCGTGCCAGAGCCTATTTCAAAAACGTGCAAATAAAAAAAGTATCACGGACAGTACTCAATTTTCTCAAAAATGTGTCTGAAAGACCAAGGTTTTCCCCAGATACTATGGGGAGCACCAGGGCCGTCTTTAATATGGTTTGGGCCCTGGGCAAACATTTTTTTTAGGCACCCCTTAAGCTTATTTTGGGCCTGGCTGGTTCACATGTATGTGTTTTGGCGGCTCTCATTTGTGCAGGCACAGCAGCCCATTGATCTGAATGGGCTGCCATGCCTTCGTTTCCTGCATTCAGCATTCAGCATTTTAAAAATACAGTTGCCTTGAAATCCATTCTGCTTTTGCACCATGCTACTTACCTGCAGTTCTTGCACACACAAATGCACTGTGTTTTTAAAAGCGTGACCTAAACGTCTAAAAATGCAGCAAGTTTGACAGTGCGGGAACTGCAGATAAGTCACAGCAGAATGGACAGACAGTGCTGTATTTCATTGCTTGATGGGCATAGGTGTGCCGTGTGCGCAGCCTATTACATGAGGCATGCGCTTTTCTTTGCAGGAAATGCAGGCATGGCGGCCCATTCAAATGAATGGGCTGCTGTGCCTGCGCAAATGTGGGACGCCAAAACACATACATGTGAACCAGCCAGGCCCAAAATAAGCCCATCAAGCAGTTAAATACAGACAGTAATGCCATGTGAGGTCTTACTCAGCCTGGACTGCAGGTCTGGTCTGTGATTTAAAGAGTTCCTCTATTTTACACATGGCATGGCATGGGGGTCCCATGGTGCTAAAGCAGAATGGACAGACGGTGCTGTGACCCCATGCCATGTCATGTGTAAAATAGAGGAACTTTTTAAAACACTGACCACCAGACCTGCAGTGAATCATCAAATATTATAAAGACTTTGGGCACACTCTACAGAAAACTTCTATTTGTAATATAGATTATCAAACAGTGACATAATACCTTGAGGTGCAGGACATGAAAAAGCAGTCAGCCGTGTGTAGCTTAAACTGGGGATGCTCTAAAATCACATTCTAATTCACTTTTATATACAAGCAGCACCCAGTGGCAGGAAGGGAGAAGTGCACGTCTAAAGGGAAGCCAGGGGTGCTGTACATTTTATAACACTGGGAAGGGAAGCAGTACTGCGTGCCGCTGATGATTTTCTGCGCTGATTTGTGGGCAGCACATGGGCTTAATGGGCGGCTCTGCTTTGGGCCCCCAACTCTGACAGGGTCCTGGGCAGCTGCCCCCGTTTGCCCTATGGTAAAGACGGCCCTGGGGAGCACCTCCCCAATTACTACCACAGTACTGCAGTTCCAGCTGGGGCGGCGCTTTTTTCTCATGTGTTGGATCCCTTCAGTTTTTTGTCTGTGTTACCAGAGCTATCCTGGACTTCACTTTGAGGAGCACTGTTTATGACAATAAACAATAAACAGCAAATAGCAATGTTTTGTATGGTTTTAGTGAAGTAGTTATTCTCAGTTAGACTCTCTGTTGCTACAGAGTCTTAGAAAGACTGAGCTATACAACTTATCATTTGGGTGAAGTGGGACACTGGCATGTCCACAAAACATTTACCTAGTTCAAGAGCCAGCCATGTGTGTGGTTCTATTCTTGTTGCTTGAACAAATCTACTTGCACCTTTCAGTAGAGTTTGAGAGTGACTTCTTGCACATTTCCCTTCTAGGGCAGTGAAAGGGTACAGGTGCGAGGAAGTTGGGTCAGTTGAGCTTGGAGGTGCTGATGTCTGATGAGCAAAAGCAAACTCAGGTCACAAGCCAAGTTCTATAACAGCCAAGCAGATAGTACAGGTCCAGGTCCGAGACAGGTAAATGTCAGCAACGTGCTTGCAGTAAAGGACAAAATTAGAGGCCAGAATCTTAGTCAAGAGTCCAGGCCAAGGTCAGTAACATGGGCAAGCAGCAGATATGTGCAGGCAATAAGAATCCAGAGAAAAGCAAGACATAACCCCTGATCAGTAACTGGATCTAACTGGCTTTCAGGAACACAGGTCACAAGGGTAAAAGCTAAAGGCCATCCAGAGTGGATACCATGCAGACCTCAGATTTAAAAAGACCATCAGGTGCTAGGACCTATGATGAGCGCACCTGTGTGTCCATGGTATATGCAGGGGCATGTGCAGTGCCTGAGAATATGTGTATGTCTATAGGTGGAAATGAGCATGGCTTGCATGAGATTCTTGACAAAGACTGTGTTGTCTGTCAAAAGATAAGTTCACCTTTAGGAGCATGTTACATTTTATTATTATTATTATACAAAATTGATATACTGCCAACAGTTTGCGCAGCACTTTACAACATGAGGGCAGACAATACAGTTACTATACAATTCAATACAGGAGGAATCAGAGGGCCCTGCTCATTAGAGCTTACAATCTAGAAGGGAGGGTCAAGTGATACAAAATGAAATAACTGTAGGGGATGGAAAGGATGAAGAAAATCAAAGTACAGTTAGGTGAGACAGGATGGGCTTTTTTTTTAGGGATCATCTAAAAGCAAACAGAGTAGGAGATAATAGGACAGATTGGGGTAGGGAGTTGCATAAGATGGGAGATGCTCTGGAAAAGTCCTGGGGGTGAGCATGGGAGGTGGTGAAGAGGGAGCTAGAGAGCAGGAGGTCCTGGGAGGAATGAACAGAATGATCAGGTTGGTATTTTGAGACTAGATTAGTGATGTAACAGGGGGCTGAATTGTGGATGGTTTTGTAAGTTGTTAGTATTTTGAATTTAATGAGTTGGGTGAGCGGATGCCAACGGAGAGATTGATAGAGAGGAGTAGCAGACACGGAGCCGTTGGTAAGGTGAATGAGCCTGGCAGCAACATTCATGATGGACTGAAGGGGGGATATCCTATGTAAAGGTAAGCCAATAAAGAGAGAGTTGCAGTAGCCAAGGCGTGAGATGACCAGGGAGTGAACATATTTAGGGTGTAACATGTAACATGCTTTCATACACCCACGTCCTGCTGCCAGTGCTCCCTGCTTAATGACAGTGGGTGGGGGATCTTCTTCCTTGCCTCTGCTGTCACTTTTTGAAATGGGAAGTAAAGTGCAGACAGCTGACTGTGAGTCTGTAGGATCCTGTCATTTTTAACACTGCAGCCTGTAATGCATTGTACCTGCAATCAACAGATTATGGGCGCAATGCTTTACAGGCTGTGGTGTAAAAAAATAATACGTGGAAATTTTTTTATCTTCAAAAATATATATACTTTTATTTTTATTTTTTTTAAAGGTGAATGATCCTTTAAGTGTCAAAGGGTATATACAGTAGATTACTCAATAGGCTGCTTAACTGCCATGTTTGACAGCACTTTTGGGGGACCTACAGACCTATGGGCCACAGCGCTCACATAAAAACTTGAACAAACTATGTCCAACAGTCGAAGGTGGAGCAAGGAGATTTGGAAGCATCATAATCTAATGCCTTGTACACACAACCGGTTTTCAGACCGTGTTTTCCATTGGCCGGGATGCTCCTTAGCAGTTTTACCTCTGACTCTTATTGTGAGAGTGCTGAGAATCGACATGTCAGAAGATGAAGACAATCAGTTTCTAGTCATGGTGGACCACTTTACTCACTGACCTGAGACTAGACCACCAAGCACTGCCCTTCAACTCTCTTAAAACAGGATGTCAAAGGATGTCAGTATCAACCTATGGTCAGACCCCCAAGACCACCACCCAGATGGTGTGGAAGCACTTCTGCCTTTCTTACAGCTGTCCACATGCGATACATTCAGAACAAAGACCCTGTTTGTAAAGTGAATTGCATCAAATATGGTATTGCCCTGTGCCAATTTAAAGGCAATAGGCCATGCGAGAGGTTCAACTGTACCCTAATTCACACGCTAAGTGGCTTAGCTCATGATGAGAATAAAGTAAATTGACTTATTATTTAGCTGAAGTAGTCTGCACATACAAATATACAGTAGATTACTCAACTTGTAGCTAACTTGTAGGCTGCTTAACTGCCATGTTTGACAGCACTTTTGGGGGACCTACGGACCTATGGGCCATAGCGCTCACATAAAAACTTGAACAAACTATGTCCAACAGTCGAAGGTGGAGCAAGGAGATTTGGAAGCATCAGAATATAATGCCTTGTACACACAACCGGTTTTCAGGTCGGGAAAACTGCCGTGTTTTCCTTTGGCCGGGATGCTCCTTTGCAGTTTTCCCGACAGAAAAATTGCGGTTAAAAAAACGAGAACATGTTCTCATTTTTTTGGCCGCAGATTTCCTACAGGGAAACACTGTTGTGGAGCATACACACGGCCGGTTTTCCCGACCAAAGCTCTCAGGCAGTTTTTCTTTTGGGAAAACCGGCCATGTGTACACGGGGAAAAGTGACCAAGCCGGTTCTCGGTTTTCCTCTCGGGTTTCCCGGCGGTCTTGGGAAGATATCCCTGGAGATGTCCTAAATAGCTTGTTCCAGATGTGGCAGTCTACGATATCTAGAAAGAAGGAACTCAATAAATCATGCACTGTAATCTCCTCAAACTTATTGAAAACCACAAAGAGCCAATGTATGAACCACAAAACATCTCTACGACCAGTACACATTCTGTTACAGTGTTTTGGTGCACATTAGTTACTGCTGTTCAGCAATAAGTGTATGCACACCCAAAGTTTAAAAAAATCATAACAACACAAAATTAAAATAAAGACTTTCACCCAAACCACACACACACATATACTGAAAATATCAAAACAAAATACTTCAGCGTCATGCCTTCAGGCTTTAGGCATAAAGTGGAGCTCCGCCATTAAAAAAAAATATTAAAAGCCAGCAGCTACAAATACTGCAGCTGCTGACTTTTAATACATGGACACTTACCAGTCCTGGAGTTAAGCGACGTCTGCAGCAGAAGACAAGCAATCAATCTTTTATCGGCTGCCCGAACCGCCTTCCTCGGTGAGGGAATCAGGAAGTGAAGCGTTCCAGCTTCACTGCCCGAATCCCTACGGTGCATGTGCAAGTCGCGCAGCGCCATCCTCACTGGGCCTCGCTGTGTTTCCCAGAACACAACGGGCAGGTGTGGGAAGTGACGCAATACCCGCAGAATACCCGCAAAGAGGACTCCCAGGAGTGGGTGCAAATACCTGTCTTAGACAGGTATCTTCACCCCCCTCCCCCCTGAAAGGTGTTAAATGTGACACAGGAGGGGGAAAGGGTTCCGATGAGCGGAAGTTCCACTTTAGGGTGGAGCTCTACTTTAGGCCTTAGGTCTGATCCCCATGACCAACTCACACAGCTTCTTAGTCTCGGCTCTTTTATCACTTACTCTGTTTTAGCCTCTTTCTTCTCTGACACTGACTGCACCTGACCTGCCTCCTGACTACTATGCTGAGGCCTCCTGTCTCCTGGATGGAGCACCACACTATTGTCAGGTCCTAGATAACAAGGGCTGTGAACACCTGCCCACATGCTCTGCTGGTCTCAGACAAGACCTGGACACTGGGCTGGAAAATTCTTACCCAAAACTTCTTAAATTCTCTGAGCTCCAGACCCAGATCTAGGAATTAAAAAAAACAGAAGAAAGATAAAAAACACCTTCTGTCATTCATTCAGAACTCACTTTCTGGAGTCCTGCACTTGGAATATGTCTGAACCCTGTGTCACTTTCTCTTCGCTATGTCTTCACAGTGGCATATATATTATTATTATTATACAGGTTTTATATAGCGCCAACAGTTTGTGCAGCGCTCAACAAATATATACATACATATATCTATGTATATATAGATATATACTATATTAAACAATTTAAATACATGCAGGGGTGTAATAGTTTCAGAAGGGCAGTTTTCTCAATATGAAACCAAAATCAAGAACTCTGGAACATAACCTCAAACTAACTGGAGGACTTCAAACTAATCTTAGAAAGTATTATTTTGCTGAAAGGATAGTTGATGCTTGGAATAAACTTCCAGCAGAGGTAGTAAGCCAGTCAACAGTACATGGCTTGAAATATGCTTGGGACTCAGTCAAAAAAATTATGAACATAAAGCGCAAAAAAATACACAAAACATATTGGCCCGGATTCAGATACGAGTTACGACGGCGTATCTCCGGATACGCCGTCGTAACTCTGAGTGTGCGGGGTCATATCTATGCGCCTGATTCTTAGAATCAGTTACGCATAGATTTCCCTAAGATCCGACCGGCGTAAGTCTCTTACGCCGTCGTATCTTAGTTGCATATTTACGCTGGACGCTAGGTGGCGCTTCCGTAGATTTACGCGAGGAATATGCAAATTAGGTAGATACGCCGATTTAGAAACGTACGTCCGCCCGGCACATTTTTTTACTTTGTTTACGTAAGGCTTTTTACCCCTCATAAAGCAGGGGTAAGTCATGTTAGGTATGGACGTCGGAAACATACGAACAGCGTCGTATTTTACGTCGTTTATGTAAGTCGTTCGCGAATAGGGCTGTACGTAAGTTACGTTCACGTCAAAAGCATTGACAGTTTGCGGCGTAATTTGGAGCATGCGCACTTGGAAACGTTCACGGACGGCGCATGTGCCGTTTGTAAGAAACGTCAATTACGTGGGGTCACAAGTAATTTAAATAAAACACGCCCACATCATCCACATTTGAATTAGGCGGGCTTACGCCGACACATTTACACTACGCCGCTGTAACTTAGGGCGCAAGTTCTTTCTGAATACGGAATTTGCGCCCTAAGTTACAGCGCCATAGTGTATCTGAGATACGCTAATGTATCTGAATCCAGGCCATTGTTTTGATAATTAATTGACAGACTCGATGGACTGGTCTTTTTTCTGTTGTCACTTTTCTCTATATATATATTTCTATATATTTTTTCTATATATTTTTTTTTACCCTAGCATAAAATAAATTATTACAGAACAACTTTAACTCACAATTCGCTCACAACAAATCACAAGAGGTATAAACAGAGTCAGCGAACAACCAAATGTTGCATGTCCTTAGATGGACTGTTGGGTCGACAAAACTGTGAATATGGGGTGGGAGATGGTAGCAAAAGATTTGTAGTCCACCATTGAAATTTGATACGGACACGCTGGATATCTTGCTGTACACCATGTTTGATTGATTGCTTGGATTGATGTGGATGTACCTAAGAGCTATTCTATATCTTTACCCGACTGCTTATGATATGAATAGTTGACTCCTCCTCTTTCTTTTGGATATGGATTAATACGAGACATTTATTCACATGTGCAAAAAAGCTTTGCCTTTAGTTGCACTTTACTGGTTTGCTTGATGCTATGGTTTTAACACCTTCCCAGATTGACAGTTGGGCAAGGGCTTTACCATTCTGACTGGACGTCATATGACATCCTTCAGAACGGGCCACTTGTGCGCACCCCCCAGGGTGTGCAGCATGTGATCGGTGGTGCAGTGTGTCCCTCCGACACATCACATCACCGATCACAGTAAAGAGACTATGATGTAGGCTCCTTACCATGTGATCAGCTGTGCCCAATCACAGCTGATCACAGTGTAAATACGAAATGCTGGTAATCATCATTCCTCTCCTCATGCTGACAACGCGCAAGGAAAAGAGGGCCGATAAGTGGATTTTTTAACCATTATTATTTCAACCTTATTTTATCTTTATTATTTTGTTCCTTGATTTTTTTGGTGCGTGTTTAACCACTTCAGCCCCAGTAGGATTTACCCCCTTCCTGACCAGAGCACTTTTTGCGATACGGCACTGCGTCGATTTAGCTGACAATTGCGCAGACGTGCGACGTTGCACCCAAAAAAATAGCGACAATTAAAAAAAAAAAAAGGAATATTTTTTACTTTTTGCTTAATAAATATCCCCCAAAAATATATAAAAAACAGATTTATTAATCAGTTTAGACCAATATGTATTCTTCTACATATTTTTGGAAAAAAATAGCAATAAGCGTATATTGATTAGTTTGCACAAAAGTTATAGCGTCTACAAAATAGGGGATAGATTTATGGCATTTTAATGAATATTATTTTTTTATTAGTAATGGCGGCGGTCTGCGATTTTTAGTGTGACTGCGCCGACACATTGGACACTTTTGACACTATTTTGGGACCATTACAGGGGAGGGCTGGCAGCCTTAGGCCTGGGGAGCAAGTCCAGTCAAGTGGCCCATAGAGTGTGGAAAAGTGATGGATCGAGGAAAACAGTCTAAGATTTTTCATGATCAAAAGAGTCCGCACAGAGCCTCCCCTTACATGAGACTCCGCACAGAGGCTCCCTTTACATCAGAGTTCGCACAGAGGCCCCCCTTACATCAGAGTCTGCACAGAGGCCCCCCTTACATCAGAGTCCGCACAGAGGCCCCCCTTACATCAGAGTCCGCACAGATGCCCCCCTACATCAAAGGCTGCATAGAGGCCCCCCTTACATCAGAGTCCACACAGAGGCCCCCTTACATCAGAGTCTGCACAGAGCCTCCCCTTACATCAGAGTCCGCACAGAGCCTCCCCTTACATCAGAGTCCGCACAGAGCCCATATACATCAGGGTCAGGGAGCTGCGGTGGCTCAACGCGATTGGCACTGCGCTGACAAGCCATTCACCTCTGCAGCTAGGGGTTCGGATCCCGGTCTCGGCTACATGTGAATTGAGTTTGGTGGTCTCAGCCCAGCTTCCGGTGGGTGCGCTATGCAAGGTAAGCCTGCGCTTAGTACGCCCACCCCCCCTCCCTCAAAAACCACCACACGCACTCGAAATTGGGTTAACATGCACGCACTTTGACCACGCGGTCTCTAAAAAAGAGAGGCGAAGGACTAACGGGTCTGGTTGAGCGGGAAAATCCTCTCACTCCCTTATAGGGAGTCCCTCTGCCCCGTTGGGCTTCAAAGCGGAGCAGGTAGGGCGGGCAGTGTGGGAGGACCCCCTCACACACCTGCCATTGCCACCCGGGGGCATGGAGAAAGGTGGTAGATTGTCTCTGGGGGAGGCCTGCCTACTCCCAACTCCTGCAGTCCGGCTCCTCTCTCGAGTACACACACAAAATACACTTTAAAAAAAAAATATATGCATCAGAGTCCGCACAGGGCCCATATACATCAGAGTCCGCACAGACCCCATATACATCAGAGTCCGCACAGACCCCATTTACATCAGATCTGATGTAAGGGGTGTTCTGGGAAAATTGATTTAAGGGTGCATGCTGTGGACTATTGTGTAAAGAGGGTCTCTGCTCACCAAAGCCTGCCCCCCTCAAAGTCCACAGAGCACCCCTTTTTTACACTGGGAGGCAGGATCGACTAGAGAAGATGAGCTAACCAGGATGGAGGCTGAGGCGCAGGCAGGCTGTCTAATGCTTTTTTGGTTTAAAACTTTCTGTCCAGTGCCCTGTCATGCTGCTAGACAAAACAGGTTTACATAGGCATTCCCCTGTTCTGCAGCTCTGTGTCAGGCGTGTCAGGCGGAAATCGAGTCCGCGGGACCTGTGTGCATGCTCACGCAGTATGTTTCGGGCGCGTGCACGCCCACTAAGCCGTGATTTAAAAGGGATGCACCTGCACGCCCATTTGCCCAACTGTGCCATTGTGCCGACGTACATCGCCTTTTTCTGGTCGGCAAGCGGTTTTAAAAAAAAATCCCTTTACTTAATTTGTAACTAATTTTGCTATGCTTTGTAAAAGATTTTAATTTTAATTTTTTTAATATAAACAAAGTAAATTATAGAATAAAATGTATTTTTTTTACCCACAGTGATGATGAATTTTTAAAACTAACCTTGGTTAACCACTTCAGCTCCGGAAAGATTCATCCCCCTTCATGACCAGGCCATTTTTGCGATACGGCACTGCGTTATTTTATCTGACAATTGTGCGGTTCTGCGATGCTGTACCCAAATAAAGTTTAAGGACTTTTTTCCCACAAATATAGCTTTCTTTGGGTGGTATTTGATCACCTCTACAGTTTTTATTGTTTGCGCTATAAACATAAAAAGAGCGACAATTTAAAAAAAAAAACAATATTTTTTACTTTCTTCTATAAGACATTCCCAATAAAAAAATTTAGACATTTTATTTCATCATCAGTTTAGGCCAATATGTATTCTTCTACATATTTTTGGTAAAAAATAATCCCAATAAGCATTTTTTTGATGGGGTTTGCACAAATAACTTTCAGTCATGAATTCAACAAATCAGCTGCACACTGTCAGGCCCCGTACACACGACCGAGGAACTCAACGTGCCAAACACATCGAGTTCCTCGGCGAGTTCAGTGTGGAAGCCGCCGAGGAGCTCGGCGGGCCGACTTTCCTCATTGAACAACGAGGAAATAGAGAACATGTTCTCTTTTCGGCCCGACGAGTTCCTCGACGGGTTCCTCGCTGAAAAGTGTACACACGACCAAGTTTCTCGGCAGAATCCAGCTCCGACCGAGTTTCTGGCTGAATTCTGCCGAGAAACTCGGTCGTGTGTACAGGGCCTAAGCATGCCTGTGTGCTAATCACAAGCACAAGTAATTTCAAGCAATTGTATAAATAATTCACTGGTTTAATTATGTGTCATGGGTTCCCTTCAGGAACAGGTTATTTACACTCAGAAATTAATTATCAATGATAACTCTAAGCATGAACCCAGTGGGTAGAGTTATCATTAATAACACTAGTTAGTGACATGAAAGTCTGTATTGTGCTTAATTAAATTCATGAAACTGGCAAAATTAACAGTTAAATGGGCGAATTTATGGCTGTTTTCAATATAAATTGTTTGGAAGCAGGATTATTATTCACAATACTTCATACTTACGGGGGTTGTTATGAATCTTGTCTTAGAGTTAAAGGGGTTGTAAAGGAAAACACATTTTTTCATAATAAGCATCCTTTACCTGCAGACATTCCTCTTTTCACTTCCTCATTGTTCGTTTTTGCTCAGAAGTTGCTCTATTTCTTCTCTGTTCTGTTCACTTCCTGCTTGTCTGATTGTTACTGACCACCATGATGGGAGGCTTTACTGCGGTGGTCAGTAACGTGCTCACCCCCTCCTGGGAACTACATCTGTGTGGCAGGACGCTCTCTACGTGTTAGAGACTTCAAGGAGGTGTGAATTACTGGGCGTGCCGCAATTCATACTGGGAAATGTAGTTCTCACATGAACGAACGATGCAAACCAGGAAGTGAATGAAAGAACAGAAACTAGAATGCCAGAGGTGATATAGATAAAGGAATTTAATAGGTATTTACTCATTTTTTAACAGAATCATTACACTATTCTGTCTGTCTACCCTGCAGACATTAATTTTAGGCAATTTTTTTTTTCCTTTAGTGACCCTTTAATCATTAACAGAAGTAAACAGTATTCAATTTTATGTAAGTTTTTCAGGAACACGGTAGTGCATATGTAGTTCAGCCAGAATTACTATGCATGACATACTTGAGCTTTTTAAAGCTGCTGCTTTCTCTGCCAGGTGTTCCTGCAAAGCCCTCTACATGTGTAATTGGCATTTTTCACTTTTTTGTCTTTGTATACAGAACTTCTGTTCACTTTATAGACAATATACTTAGTTTTATTTTGAGATACGGGTAACAACCTCCTAGAAAAGAGAAACAAATTCAAATGAATTATTCACATGCAGTGAAAACCAAATGTCAGCTGGGAGACCTGGATAGGGCCTAGACCAGTAATGGTGAACCTTGGTACCCCAGACATTTTGGAACTACATTTTCCATGATGCTCAACTACACTCCAGGGTGCATGAGCATCATAAGAAATGTAGTTCCAAAACATCTGGGATGCCAAGGTTCACCATAACTAGCCTAGACTATCTCTAGACTAAGTTTCCAATGCGTTTAAAGAAAATTACCCGGATGTAACATAGGAACACAGTATTGCTAAGAAGACTAATACCCTGCAAGCTCAAGTATGATCGTGAAAAAAAAAAGCTCGAGCAAAGCGCGGTGACGTACAACACATACAACAACACGTACGACGGCACTATAAAGGGGAAGTTCCATTAGAATGGTGTCACCCATTGGGGTGCTTTTGCTGATTTCGTGTTACCTCGTGTGTAACGGAATGACCCGTGACACCCAGAGACTTTTGAAGGATGGGGGGTACTCCTGTGCCAGCGTCACTAATGACTCCTGGGTCTAGGGTCACCCTGTGCCCCTTTTGGGCATAGGGTGACTGATAAATGATAATTCATGTTTTGCAGGATATCTTGGAATATTACAAGTCTGACTCCAAATGGAGTGTTTTAATTCAATGTAGGGACACAGGCTTTTGAGGTGTTAATTGCGTCTGCTCCTAGACATTCCATTGTGTGATGCTAATACATTCTGTGTCCATTGTACTAATTAAGTCTGAAAGGTCAGATGTCTCCTTTTAGGGGTAGGGATGTAAGAGAACTATTAGAGCTGTCCCCGTGAATTCGCGGCAACGTGCGCACGCACGAATTTGCGGCAACGTGCGCACGCGTGGACGCGCACGGGAGCGTGCCCGCGCGTCCCTTGGCGCCAGATGGCCTATTTAAAGGGTGCACTGACCCCAGCCTAGTGCTGACAGATATCAGCGGTTCCGGTCCCTGTTTATTGTGCCTGTTCCTGTGCTCCTGATTCCGGTTACTGAACCTCGGCTCCCCTGACTCTGCTTTTGGACTCGCTCCTCCTCTGACTCTTGGTTCCTGATCCCGGCTTCCCACGTGACCCTGCTTCCTGCCTGATGACTTTGTGCCTTGCTGCCTGCTCGCTGCTGAACCCGACTTCCCATGTGACCACGCTCCTGTCTCCTGTTTTGCTCCGCTCAACTTCCCGGGTACCTGCGACTTCGTCCCTGCAACCTGCTGCGACTTCATCCCTGCAACCTGCTGCGACTTCGTCCCTGCAACCTGCTGCGACTTCGTCCCTGCAACCTGCTGCGACTTCGTCTCTGCAACCTGCTTCGACTTCCTGCCTTTTAAGATTCGCATCACCTGCTGCGGGCTTCCGGAGTTACATCTGCAGGCACTCGTGTCTCCCCTGGCCCTTGGTTTCCCCTGTCTCCACTCTCAGTGGGACCAGGGCCGGAGATTCAAGAGAGGCTGACCTCATCACTTCAGACTCCACCCAGGTACGTGACAAGGGAATTAGCATGTCAATTATGTTTAGTAAAGGAATGTGTTTGTGTAACAGGTGAGGGGAAATTGTCGGAGACAGGCTGTCTGGATAATAACTAATAATTAACTCAACTGAATGTCATTGTCTAAGAGAAGGTGTATTGAAGCCCCCCATTGTGTGATGTGTGGGTGGAGTGTGTCTTTGTCCCTGTGATTAACTGTAACATGCTTGTACTGTATATAAGAAAGCTAAGATACCATTAAAAGCGTTCATTCATACATTTTGAAACCAGAGAACAGAGCGTATGTCTCGTCTGTCTGGGTAATTGGTATGGATCGTGTCTGCTGGCTTGTCAGACTGTCAGATAAGCTGTCGTGGTTGATGGAATGGGAGTATCGTAAACGGTGGTGACCATTACAGCGTGTTAGTAAAAGTTTGGTGAGAGACGATTCACGCTTTTCAGTCTTCGTGCTTTTCAGTCTGTTACAGCGTGACGAATGTGCTATCTCCATTACTATGACTAGTTTTACCAGAACGAGCGCTCCCGTCTCAGAACTTGCTTCTGAGAATGCGCGTTTCCCCCCTCCCCCCTTAGTTAAAGTGTACACACAACCGTTTTTCACAATGTGAAATAGAACGACATGAAAAACTACAAGAAAAAATAGAACAGGTTCAAAAATTTTAATGGCCATTTTTCACGTCGAGAAAAATGCTCTGGAGCATACACACGGCCGTTTTTCACGAACGATTAAAAAAATTGCATTTTTCTCGTTGTGTGTACGCAGCATTATGCCTAGCACACACAACCATTTTTCTTGGCAGGAAAAAAAAACTAAGTTTTAAAGTTTTTCCCGACATGATTCCTCTCCAGCCTGACTTGCATACACACGTTCATGCAAAAAAACGTCCGACCAGGGCGCGGTGAGGTACAACACGTACAACGGGACTATAAAGGGGAAGTTCCTTTCAAATGGCGACACCCTTTGGGCTGCTGTTGGGCTGCATACTTGATTCTGAGCATGCACATTTTTTCCCTCGGAAAAGCATACACACGAGAATGACGGAAAACACGATGAGAAAAAAGAGGGCGGGCAGTTTTTTCGTTGAGACAATTGCTAGGGAGCATACACAAAATGTCAGTTTTCCTGTTGTGAAAAATGGTCGTGTGTACAAGGCATTATACTCACCTAGGTGGATGTAGATTTGATCCAATGCTGTGTATGTCCCCTGCCAGCTATGTACTGAGTTCTTCCAACCGCACTGAGAAGATAGCAACTCTCTGCTCTGCCCCTTCAGCGCTCACTGAATTCCCAGGCTGGGAAGGGGAGCAGCTGGCTCAATCTCTCATTAGCGCAGCCTGAGCTATGGGACACAGGCCTGCAGAATGAAATGCACTCCTGTGATCCATAGGAGAAGTAGGGCCCAAAAAGGTTTGGCTATACTTCTCCTTTAACAAGCAGGACATAAGCTTTGCTGTATTTAAAATTTTAGCAGTACAGACAGCGCACATATCTAGTTTATAACTGGTAATAAATATCTGCCAGCACAATACAGAGAGGTTTAATATGGGGAGTCTACTGAGCCTTCTCATCAACATTACACAGAAGAGGAGGACTAATGCCCCGTACACACGATCAGGCTTTTGCCTGGCCAAATCACATCGGAATTCCAACGGAATTCCATCGGAGTAAAATAGACCATGTTCTATATCTAAACTCCGATGGAATTCCTTGGAATAGCCAATGAAAAAACTCTGATGGGGCTCCACACGATCGGAAAATCTGATGGAAAAAGTCAGCCGATTGTGTGTACAAGGCATAAGTGGGATTTTTTCAGTTTTGGATATTTCAGAAAAGAGTATTTAAACAGGTAGGCAGCAATTTTAAATATTTGTTAAAGTTTTGGTGTGAATGGAAATACACTTTAGGCTTGCTATGTCTTCCCTCTCACACATCTTCTACTTGATCGCACCTAGCACTGCGGAATACTCATGCTGTGGTTGCACAACTAGCCTTAATTAGTAATGCTTTAATTGTGGTCAGTACTTTTTGGGGCAGATCCACATACATAGACTGTGCCCGGCACAGATGTGAGATACGCTACGCCGCTGTAACTTACCTGGCTTTGGTTTGAATCCTCAACGAATTTGCGCCGTAAGTTATGGCGGCGTAGTGTATCTCGCGCGGCGGAATTCAAATTGGGCGGGTAGGGGGCGTGTTTCATTTAAATGAAGCGCGTCCCCGCGCCGAACGAACTGCGCATGTGCCGTCCGTAAAAACTCCCAGGGTTTTCTCCCCGGAAAAAGCCAAACAGAAACAACGTAAAAAAAATGCGACGGCCGGTCGTACGTTCGTGGGTCGTCAAAAATAGCTAATTTGCATGCTCGACGCAGATTACGACGTGAACGCCACCTAGCGGACGCCGAAAAATTGCATCTAAGATCCGACGGCGTACGAAGATGTACGCCTGTCGGATCTAACACAGATGCCGTAGTATCTTGTTTTGTGGATACCAAAACAAAGATACGACGCGCAAAATTCAAAATTACGCGGCGTTTCAAGAGATACGCCACATAATTTCTTTGAGGATCTGCCCCACTGTCTGCTTTTATAGACCATAACATCTTCTCTGACTATGTTTGTCTGCTGTCCTGACTCTGTCCGCACTCTGCCATTTTGAACTTTGCTTGTATAAAGTAGCTGTCAATGTTGGGAAATCCCAAGTGTTGCTATCTGCACTTCTTCAACTATAAGAAAAAAACAGACACACCAGAAGTGTTGCAGGCTTGTCAGTAAGTTAGCTGGGAATTTTTGCTCACTAGATTGCCATCAAGTGGCCCTGCAGCTTACGCATGCATTTTCAAATGTATGCAAACTAAACCCCTGTTTTTAATGTGAACTGTTAGACAGAACAATTTGGTTTGTTGAAGGCTGGTTGGTAACAGTGTTACCAACCTACCAGATTGAAATTTACTGACACAACATCCAAAATGTACTGCCACAGCCAATTTTTTACAAGTTACAAAAAGTTACAAAATTATAGTATAAAGTGCAAATTTGAGTATTTAGGCTACAAACAAATACAATATGGAATTAGCAAAATGATTTAAATAAGAAAAAAAAACATATTTCTTGTTTTATTTTCGATATAGTAAGTAGCTCAGGGACAGGAGATAGGAGGGCAAGAAAATAGAATGGGCGGCACACACACATAAAATTGACTCTCCCAGTGACACTGACAGCAGTGTGATGCAGCACAGGTGATGATGAGACCTCACTGACACAAAAAACATCCCTCCAGTCCACTCCAGTCTAAACAGCACTGATGGTCCCGGTCCCGAACTGCAGACCAACACATGAGGCTCTGCCCACTACAGCTTGGCTCCATTGCACCATGACATCACACGACATACTCAGGCACCGCCTCCACCAGAGCTGCCCGATTTGCACTGGATACCTTTGTTGCCATTGTGCTATTGTTGGTCGTACAGTGCGTTTCTGTACCTTCAACCACTTCAATACCAGGCGCTTACACCCCCTTCCTGCTCAAGCCAATTATCAGCTTTCAGTGCTGTCGCTGTTTAAATGACAATTGCCCGGCCATGCTATACTGTACCCATACAGAATTTTTATCATTTTATTCCCACAAATAGAGCTTTCTTTTGGTGGTATTTGATCACCTCTGCAGTTTTTTTTTTTGCTAAACAAATAAAAATAGACCAACAATTAAAAAAAAAACAAAAAAAAAACGTTTTTCTTTTGTTTCTGTTATAAAATGTTGTAAATTAGTAGTTTTCTCCTTCACTGATGGGCACCGATAATGCGGCACTGATAGGCACTGATAAGGTGACACTGATTAGGTGGCACCAACGAAGCGGCACTGAGCACTGGTAGCTGTCACTGTTATGCAGCATTGATAGGCGAAACTGATGGACACTCATGGGTGGCACTAGTGGGCACTGATAGGTGACATTGATGGGCACTGCAAGGCTGCCCTGATGGGTACTTATGGGTAGCACTGATAGGTGGCACTGATGGGCACTGATAGGTGGCACTGCTGGGCACTGATATACAGCACTGATAGATGGCACTGATGGCACTGGCACTGGCACTGGTAGGCATTGGGGATGGACACTTATTTGCAGCTGCCTGAGCACTGATTTGCAGCTGCCTGAGCACTGATTGGCATTTCCCTGGGGGTCTAGGGTGGCATACCTGGTGGTCCAGTGTGGTGGTCTTCCCTGGTGGTCCTGGCGGCATCCTGGTGGTCCTGGGTGGGCATCCGAGGGGGGCTGCGCTGATAAGGCTCTTTACCGAGATCAGTGTAGCAGTGTGTCAGACAGACACACCGCACCACCGACCACCGCGATGCACGCTCCCAATCTAACTAAACTATCTATTATTATATACAGTATGAGCTCCAACTCAAGGAAACTCTCAAAATGCATAGTGTTAGGACTGCAGTATCCTAGGGTGCCATAAAGTGGCCCAGCAGATGGTTTTAACGTGAACTGTTAGACAGGACAATTCAGTTTGTTGCAGGCTGGTCAGTAAGTGAGCTGGGAATTTTTCATTGTTGTTGTTTTTTTTATACCAGAACTAGCTGAATACCCGGCGTTGCCCGGTCTTCCTATCTTAACCTTTTGGGGAGGAAAATCATAGTAATATAAATATACCCATCTTTTATATAAGGGTGTAGGTAAGGGTTAATTTAACTGTCATATATTTTTATTTGGCATATAAGTAATATGTGTACCAGGTATTATTGAAATATCTCCAGGCGTACATAACTTATGTGGGAACATACATTTCCCATTGATTTGCATGGGACTTTAAACAAAAACCCCGACCCTCACAAATGGGGGTAGTTAAGGGATAAATTAACTATCCTATAGTTTAAGTGGACAAATAAGTAACATGTGACCAAGTGTTATCGAAATATGTACAGCCGTTTGGAAGTTATGAAGTAACATGTATTTCCCATGGGACTTTAAAGAAAAACCCCGACCATGGCAAATGGGGGTGAGTAAGGGTTAAACCACCTATCCTATGTTTGTTGCTGACATATAAGTAACATGTGTGCCAAGTTTCATGTTAATATCTTTAGCCGTTTGGACGTGATGCTGGAACATACATACACATATTGAGTTTTATATATATAGATTGTGCCTTGGTGTAAGCCTGCTGTTCCTTAATGGTGACACAAAAGATCCCATGCATTCTGCAACATTAAAAAAAAATGAATAGCATAGGTCTGGTACTTTAGAGAAGGCCATTGTCTATTTATATTTGCATAGTATGTAGAAAAAACAAATACTTAAGCATTTTCAGGTCCATCTGGTTTGTGAACCACGATCGGGGTGTTACTATAACTTATCTAACTGGTCTCGAAAACTCCTGACACCTGAGTTTTTTTTTTTTTTAAGAGGCTCAGAAATGAGTTCCTGTTTGTTAAAATCGACCTGATTAGTTGGGGGACCATAATTGTTGTGTTGCCAAATGTGTCTTCAAGTGGTGAACATCTTACTATCAAGTTCAGAACCCCAGAATTTTATTTTTATGTTATTCATGATCAAAACTACTTTAGAATTACTATAGATACATAGAGAGATATTTTACAAAAAAATAATAATATTCAAATTAATCACCAAAGTTATAGCTTTTACATTTATTGTAAAGTAAATAAGCTGCAAATTAAAGTAATGCAGACTTTGTGGTGTTTAAGATATTTTGATATTTTATGCAAGACATGTTAAGTTTACATTTGCTGGGATTGTGATTAAAGAACTTTTTCACTGTGTATAAAATTAAATTAGGTAAAATCTCACCAGCATTTCTCTGACCTCCCACCCTGTTAGCTTCAAATGCTCAAAGAGACCATCTTTTGCCAAGTGTAGATCATAACTGTGTCAGTTTTAGATAAACCATTTGAAACTAAATCCTTACATTGCCAGAATGCTAATATTCTTTTTACATACTTTTGTATAAATTACTGGGAATTAGGTTTTACTGTAATTTCCCTTAAGTGTTCTTTTAGCATCTATTAAGCAGATTCTGCCATATGTGTGGAAAAATTATCTGTGCCTCGCTTAAAAGCTAGACGTTTTCAGTGTGTCTTAAGCCTGCTAAAAGTTATGCTGAGTTTAAACATGGCTTGGGGCCAAAAAAGCAATTTCCCTTTTTAAAGGGGCTGAAAACCCATAGATTGTATCAGCAAGAAGCATTTCTAGTTTAAAGGTGAAAGAACATTGACTTCTTTATTTGATACATGCCTGAAATAGGATGCAGTAATGAAAGTGTGCCAGCTGAATTTATCAGGAGACTGTGGCATACAATCCTATCTCTCAGATAATCTAAAATTAAATTAGCACAGTAGGTTAATACAACGTCTTAGTTTTAATGCATAACCAATTTTAAAAAGCTTTTTTTTTTTTTTTTGCAAAGGCAGATTTTAAATAATCATCCTTATTTTAGTTGGTAACTTGAGAAAAGTTCAAAAATCATCCAGATATTAGTCAAATTTTATTATAGTACACTAACATTATAAAGTAATTTATTCTAGTTTCTGGAAGAATATAGAAGTGAAACAATGTATGGTCTGTGTCGTCTCATCATATACAGTATCATTTTCATGTGTTTGTATCTGTAGGTCTGGTGTTATTTTTTTTTTAAATACTTTAAATCTACATGTTTAATCCAAATATGGTAGTTCTACAGGAAAAGTAAAATAATGCATTGCCTGGTAACTACATGTCCAGAACTGTGGGTCATCAGCAATAGACTTTTTCTGAGAAAAGATTTCTGCCAAGGTTTTTAAATTAATAAAAAAAAAAACACATGAAATAACTTTCAGAGTCAGTATCATGGCATAGCCTATACCATGAAGACAGCCAAAAAAAAAAAAAACAAGTTAATAAATGCCTCTTGAACATAGGGTCCTGAAGTACAGACCCTTTACTGAAAGTGAGTGACCACATGAGAAGGAGACTAATAATAAAAGTCTCCAATATACTTTATTACCAAAAGTATTGGGACACCTGCCTTTACACACATGAACTTCAGTGGCATCACAGTCTTAATCCATAAGCCCTGTACACACGACCGGGATTCCCGGCGGTAAAAAGTCAGCCGGGAATCCTGGGGGAAAACTGAGAACCTGCTCGGTAACCTTCCCCCTGTACGCACCAGAGGTTTTCCCATCGGGAAAACTGCGGTGAGAGTTATGGCAGGGAATCTCGACGTGTGCATGCTTTCCCCATAGGGAAACTTCCGGAAAAAAGACCGCCGCGAATCATGGCAGGAAAAAAGATAACATGTTCTCATGTGCCATGGAGCATACACACAGCCAGTTTTCCCAGCCAAAAGATGTCATGGCAGTTTTCCCAACGGGAAAACTGGTCGTGTGTACGAGGCATTAGGGTTCAATATTAAGTTGGCCCACCCTTTGCAGCTATACCAGCTTCAACTCTTCTGGGAAGGCTGTCCACAAGGTTTAGGAGTGTGTGTATGGGAATTTTTGACCATTCTTCCAGAAGCACATTTGTGAGGTCAGGCACTGATCTGGACAAGAAGGTCTGGCTCGCAGTCTCCACTTTAATTCATCCAAAGGTGTTCTATCGGGTTGAGGTCGGGACTCTGTTCAGTCCAGAAAAGTTCCTTCATCTCAAACTTGCTCATTCATGTCTTTATGGGCCTTGCTTTTTGCACTGGTCCAAATCAAGATGATCTGGCTTGCAGTCTCTGCTTTAATTCACCCCAAAGGTGTTCTTTCAGTTTGAGGTCGGGACTCTGTGCAGGCCAGTCAAGTTCCTTCACCTCAAACTTGCTCATTCATGTCTTTATGGACCTTGCTTTGTGCACTGGTCCAAATCATTCGGTGGGGGGGGGGGGGGTTATGGTGTGGGGTTGTTTTTCAGGGGTTGGGCTTGGCCCCTTAGTTCCAATACATTTTGGACAATTTTATGCTTCCAACTTTGTGGGAACAGTTTTGGGTTGGCTCCTTCCTTTTCCAACATGACTGCGCACCAGTGCACAAAGCAAGGTCCATAAAGACATGAATGAGTGAGTTTGGGGTGAAGGAACTTGACTGGCCTCCGCTCTAATTAATCCTTTGGGATGAATTAGAGCGGAGACTGCAAGCCAGGCCTTCTCGTCCACTTCTCCTAACATTCTGGAAGAATGGTCAAACATTTACATAAACACATTCCTTAACCCTGTACACAACCTTCCTAAAAGAGTTGAAGATGTTATAGCTGCAATGGGTAGGCACAATATGGAATTCTATGGACTAAGACTAAGATGCCATTAAAGTTCATGTGTGTGTAAAGGCAGACGTCCCAATACTTTTGGTAATATAGTGTACTTATGATCACTCTAAAGGAATTATAGGCCATATCGGCTGAGATTGAATAGCCTAAACACACAGCAATCAGTTATGATATTACCACTGCTCTGTCACTAGGGATGAGCCTGATGTTCGAGTCGAACATAAGTTCGACTCGAACATCGGGTGTTCGCCAAATAGCGAACAATTCTGGGTGTTCGCGGCAAATTCGAAAGCCGCGGAACACCCTTTAAAAGTCTATGGGAGAAATCAAAAGTGATCATTTAAAGGCTTATATGCAGTGTATTGTCATAAAAAGTGTTTGGGGACCTGGGTCCTTAAAGTGAAACAATAAAAGTTAAATATTCCTTTAAATTTCGTACCTAGGGGGTGTCTATAGTATGCCTGTAAAGTGGTAATTTGTTCCTGTATTTAGAACAGTCCCTGCACAAAATGACATCTCAAAAGGAAAAAAAGTAATTTAAAACTACTCATTCAAAACAAAATTGTCGGGTCCCGGCAATACAGATAAAAGTCATTGAAAAAAACAGCATGAGTTCCCCCCCCCCAGTCCATTACCAGGCCCTTTGGGTCTGGTATGAATATTAAGGGGAACCCGAACCAAAATTATAGAAAAAATTGAGTGGGGGTCCCCCTCAAAATCCATACCAGACCCTTTTGGTCTGGTGTGGATTTTAAGACGAACCCCACACAAAAAAAAATGGCGTGGGGTTCCCCCCAAAAATCTATACCAGACCCTTATCCAAGCACGCAACCTGGCAGGCCGCAGGAAAAGAGGGGGGATGCGAGAGCGCCCCCTCTCCTGAACTGTACCAGGCCACATGCCCTCAACATGGGAACAATGGGCCATATTCTGATACATTTCAGGCGGCGGAACGTATGTACTTTACGTTACGCCGCCGCAAGTTTAAGTGGCAAGTGCCGGATTCCCAAACCACTTACCTGTGAACTTGCGGCGGCATCGCGTAAAGTCCACCCGTGTAAGCCATCCTAATTCAAATGATCCAGGCAGGGGGCGTGGATCATTTAAATTAGGCGCGCTCCCGCGCCGATCGTAATGCGCATGCTCCGTCGGGTAAATTACCCGACTTGCATCGCGCTAAATGACGTCTCACGGACGTCATTTGTTTTGACTGTAACGTAAATGGCGTCCAGCGCCATTCACGGACGACTTACGTAAACGACGTTCAATTTTGAAATTTCGACGCGGGATCGACGGCCATACTTAACATTGAGTACGCCACCTAGGGGGCATCTTTATCTTTACGCCGCGTATCGCTTACGGAAACGACGTTAAAACACTACGGCGGGCAAGCGTACGTTCGAGAATCGGCGTGAGTAGTCATTTGCATATTCTACGCTGACCGCCACCTAGCGGTCAGCGTAAATATTGCAGCCTAAGATACAACGGCGCAGGCTGGTGTATCTTAGGCATGTTTAAGTGTATCTCATTTTGAGAATACACTTAAACATAGGAAAGGGACTTACGTAGGCGTATCTGTTGATACGCCTACGTAACTTGTTTAAGAATATGGCCCATTGTCCCCATGTTGACGGGGACAAGGGCCACATCCCCACAACCCTTGCCCGGTGGTTGTGGGGGTCTGCGCACAGGGGCTTATCGGAATCTGGAAGCCCCCTTTAACAAAGGGGACCCCAGATGCTGCCTCCCCTATGTGAATTGGTAACAGGGTACATTGTACCCCTACCATTTCACTGAAAAAAGTGTAAAAAAAGGTAAAAAAAAACACACACAGCTTTAATATAAAATTAAATAAAAATTCCAGCGGTATACATCCATTCTCGAGCAGAGGATACGGAGAAAAAAAAACACAGACACGATCCGCATCCATGGGTGGTTCCCGTCGAATGACACTACACCTGCCCTGACAGTTCTTAAATAGCTGAGGGTGGGGTCAACCGTCACGTGTGCAGGTCACTCTGCCCCCTCTGACTCATCGGGGGTGTCACAGCAGGTGTATTGTCATTCGACAGGAACCACCCATGGAGGCGGATTGTGTCAGCGTTTTTTTCTGTATCCTCCACTCAAGAATGGATGTACATCACTGGAATTTTTTATTATTATTATTTTTTTTATACAGGACTTGTCCCAAGCTGTCTCCTGTGTTTTTTACCATTTTGACACATTTTTGGTGAAATGGTAGGGGTACAATGTACCCGTTACCAATTCACATGGGGGCGTGATCTGGGTGTCCCCTTTGTTAAAGGGGCTTTCCAGATTCCGATAAGCCCCCCACCCACAAATACCCAGAACCACTGGGCAAGGGTTGTGGGGATGAAACCCTTGTCTCCATCAACACAGGAAATCCTCCCTATGTTGAGGGCATGTGGCCTGGTACGGTTTAGGAGGGGCCCTCTCTTGTTTCCCTCTTTTTTCCTGTGGCCTGCCAGGTTGCGTGCTTGGATAAGGGTCTGGAATGGATTTTTGGGGGGAACCCCATGCCATTTTTTTTATATTATGGAGGGCCTAAGGGCCTGGTATGAAATTTGGGGGGACACCCCCACACAATTCTTTTTTTTAATTTTGGTTTGGGGTTCCCCTTAAAATTCATACCAGACCCAAAGGGCCTAGTAATGGACTGGGGTGGGGGACCCATGCCATTTTTTTCAATGACTTTCATCTGTATTGCCGGGACCTGACAATTCATTATGGCCGCGAGTAGTTTTAAATTACTTTTTTCCCTTTAGAAATTTCATTTTGTGCAGGGACTGTTCTAAACACGGTGACAATGCACCACTTTACAGGCATACTATAGACACCCCACAGGTACAAAATGTAAAGGAATATTTTATTGTTTCACTTTAAGCCTTATTAAAGTCACTGCTCCCAAAAAAACTTCCATTTCTAAAACCTTTTTTTGCATTGATACATGTCCCCTGAGGCAGGACCCAGGTCCTAAAACACTTTTTTATGACATTAACTTGCATATTAACCTTTAAAATTATCACTTTTGATTTTTCACGTTTTTGTCCCATAGACTTTAATGGTGTTCGCGTGTTCAAACACATTTTTTGCCTGTTCGCATGTTCTGCTGCAAACCAAACTTGGGGGGGGGGGGATGGGGTTCATCCCTATCTGTCACTTATATTGGCAGAGGCATGCTGCAATAAAGTAACATATGTGAGTCTTATTCTTCTCCTAATGATCTCATCTTTCTGTCACTTTGCTCTCTGCTTTTATCTGCATGTCTCTTGTTATCACATGAGCACTGCAGCACACCTAACTGGCTCCTTGCATTTCTCCCTTTTTCAGTCTGCACTATGTTGCACAATGGTATGCAAGAGGCTGACAACAAGTCAATTGCAGATCCTTAAGTTAAACCAAGTCAAATTCAGGCCCTTTAAAAATATATATATTTATTGATATTATCATGAACAAATAGTTGCATTTTTTGGTGTCTTTTATAGCTGCCTGGAGTTCAGCCTTAACTAAATCCTACGTGGCACTTAGGGGTTGTTTTCATGAAGGCAAATAGACTATTCAGTTTGCAAGAGAATTTTCCCCAGTGCTTAGTGAACGAGGTAAAGCTTTGTTAACTTCCAACATCGAATCATGTGCAAGCAAAATGCTGCTTTTTTATATTTTCTCTGCATGTGATAAGTAAGGTATTCCTTGCAAAGTGATATTTCTCCCCACAGCAGCACCACAGTCTTCTCCCATTAAGATGATCACTCTTCATGTGCTTCCTAAAGCTACATAAGCCAACTGCCTGGTTATTAACCCCTATCTTACAGTGAAAAATATATAACCTGTCATTATTGTAATCTGATGTGGAAATCTGAATTACTCTGTCGCTATATTATTGTACCTAATAACTTCCTATGGGGAAGCACTCCTCTGCCACTTGTCATAAAACAAGAAAATAGTTTACTTCCCCCGCCACTATCTAATCCAGCAAAATGGCCATTATCCAACTTTTGGTCAAGCCAGAGCACTCTTCACAAAAACTGTTAAACAATTTAGACCGTTTGTCTAATGATAGCACTCCTGAAGGTTAGATGGACAACCTGGTTGAGGCGACTTGCCAGGATTCTGCATCATTACAAAAAATTTAATTTCTCCCACAGAAGGAACATATTGCTTCAAGTGAAAAACTCACTATAAAACTAAAGATAAATTAGAAATTTGGGCTTCCGATTTAGTGATTTAGAACACAATGGATGATACAATAGCTGTCAAAAATGTTCCTGAGCAAGATATTAAACTAACTCGAAAGTTCTTCAACTAAGCTTTAGGATCTGGAAAATAATAAAAGGGGAGGGAATATATGGAGTTGTGGTTCACCAGAGTAAACTGAGGTTTCAAAAGGAACTTATTCCAGAAATTCTGACAGAAAAGCTGGAATTCAAACTCATTCATAGTGAACCCTTCCAGACCAGGCCTTCACAGACACTTTTTGTTTACATGTAAAAATCTGTATTTTTTGCTAGAAAATTACTTAGAATATTATATATTTTTTAAGCAGAGGCCCTAGAAAATAAAATGGTGGGTTTTTTATTTTTTTTATGTCGCACGGTATTTGCACAGCGTTTTTTTTAACACAATTTAAAAAAAATACACTTTAATGAATATTAATGCACACAAACACAATACAATATCCAATGTTTTAGTAAAATATCATAGATGGTGTTACACCAACTAAATAGATACCTAACATGGCACGCTTTAAAATTGTGCACACTCGTGGAATGGCGCCAAGCTATGCTATTTAAAAATCTTTATAGGCGACACTTTAAAAGCTTTTACAGATTACCAGTTTAGAGTTACACAGAAAGTCTGGCACTCAAATTCATTCTCTCACTCTGACGTTTGCTGCAATACCTCACATGTGTGGTGCGATTGTCGATTATGTATGAGACACATACGTTTGTCTTTGCAAGCAAGCACGGTGGGACAAGGGCACGTTAATATTTTTACAATTTTATATACAGTATCTCACAAAGGTGAGTACACCCCTCACATTTTTGTAAATATTTTATTATATCTTTTCATGTGACAACACTGAAGAAATTACACTTTGCTACAATGTAAAGTCGTGATTGTACATCTTGTATAACAGTGTAAATGTTCTGTCCCCTCAAAATAACTGAACACACAGCCATTATTGTCTTAACTGCTGGCAACATAAGTGAGTACACCCCTGAGTGAAAATGTTCAAATTGGGCCCAAAATATCAATATTTTGTGTGGCCACCATTATTTTCCTGCACTGCCTTGAACCTCTTGGGCATGGAGTTAACTAGAGATTTACAGGTTGCCACTGGAATCCTCTTCCACTCCTCCATGATGACACCACTGAGCTGGTGGATGTTAGAGACCTTGCGCTCTTCCATCTTCCGTTTGAAGATGCCCCACAGAGGCTCAATAGGGTTTAGGTCTGGAGACATGCTTAGCCAATCCATCACCTTTACCCTCAGCTACTTTAGCAAGGCAGTGGTCATCTTGGAGGTGTGTTTGGGATCGTTATCATGTTGTAATACTGCCCTGCGGCCCAGTCTCCGAAGGGAGCGGATAATGCTCTGCTTCAGTATGTGAGGGGTGTACTCACTTTTTAGAGATATAAATATGTATTTTTTACACTGTCTATTTAATATTGTTTTGTTCACTTTTATTGTAGTGCCATCTAAGGGCAGCAGGGCTATATTTAATGGGCAATAAAAGACATCAATTTACAAGAATAAAGATGTGTCAGTGCTTGTGTAATCAAGCGAAGATCTTCCACTCCATAGAAGGACTGTGCAATGGGATAGATATGCAGTCTGTAATCCTGGCCGCACTGGTATCTTCCAGCATTTCCTGGAGACACACGTGCACTGGCATTGCCTGAAGAAGGAGCATGCATGGTCCAAACGAGCACACACTGCCCGCTCACCCTTGGTCATCGGCTATCTCCCAGTGCACCCATGTCTCAAGGAAATGCTAGAAGCCACCAGCATGCCCAGGCTTACAGACAGCACATCACCCATTGAGTCCTTCTCTCGAGTGAATGATCTTCTCTCGATTACACAAGCACTGACACATCTTTCATTTTGTAAGTTGCTGTATTTAATCGCCCATTAAATATTGTCCTGTTGCACTTAGATGGCGCTGTTCATCTGTCTTCCTTCATATCTCTCTTGCTTCTATTGACTCTCACTCTTTTTTCCCCTCACTGGATCTGATGTGTCACTGCAAAAGGGAGGGGAATAGGGAAAAAGAAGTGAGCAGAATGCTCAGAAAGCACACAGAGCATCTCCAACACACTCAAACAGCTCAAAGTAATGAAGGGGGGGGGGGGTGAGCGGGGAAAGATTAATTCAGCTTACACGGCATGCAAGGTCCCTGGCTGGCTACACATATAACATCCAATCATATTTCTTCTCCTCACCAGAAAAGGCACAATAGAGCCCGGAATGTACAAAGCTAGCTCTTCTTACTGCTACTATACCTTATAGATGGGAGAGTGGATTAAGACCCCATGGGCCAGATTCACAAAAGAGATACGACGGCGTATCTCCTGATACGCCGTCGTATCTCTGAGTGTATCTATGCGACTGATTCATAGAATCAGTTCCGCATAGATAGCCCTAAGATCCGACAGGTGTAATTGACTTACACCGTCGGATCTTAGGATGCAATACTTCGGCCGCCGCTGGGTGGAGTTTGCGTCGTTTTCCAGTGTCGGGTATGCAAATGAGGTTTTACGGCAATCCACAAAGGTTTTCGCAATCGTTACGTCGTCGCTAGTAATTTTTTCCCGTCGCAAAGTTACACCTGCTTTAACATGACTTAACTTTAGATGAGCCATGTTAAAGTATGGCCGTCGTTCCCGGGTCGAATTTCAATTTTTTTTTTATTTGCGTAAGACGTCCGGGAATACGGAAGTACGTTACGCACGTCGCCGTTCAAAAAAATGATGTCACTTCGCGCAAAGCACGGCGGGAATTTAAATACGGAGCAAGCGCAGTAAGTCCGGCGTGGGAGCGCGCCTAGTTTCAATGGTACACGCCTCATTTGAATTGGGCGGGCTTGCGCCGGACGTCTTTACGATACACCGCCGTAAGTTTACACGCAAGTGCTTGGTGAATCAGGCACTTGCGCTGAAAACTTGCGGCGGTGTAACGTAAACACGATACGTTACGCCGCCGGAAGTTTTCTGTGAATCTGGCCCCATATACGTAACAAACTGGGAGTAAGTAAATCTACAATAGGTGGGGTTCTCACCAAAAAAAAAGACCCATATGCCCAAAATTGACAGCAAAAGCTATTATATGCAGCTGTCATATTCAGGAGTTGCCAGAATCCTCAGCTAGAATGACAGGTCTTTAAATGGGATGTGATTTTCTTGTATATGTTCCCTGTCTATACGGTAGTGGTTTCCTGAATTGTGTGAAACATGGAAATCTCCTATATGGTCATTGAATATTATGAGGACTAGGCCATCCTATGCAGTAGAGGGGTTAAAGGGGTTGTAAAGGAATTTTTTTTCCCCTAAATAGCTTCCTTTACCTTAGTGCAGTCCGCTTTCACTTACCTCATCCTTCAATTTTGCTTTTAAATGAACTTATTTCTTCTGAGAAATGCTCACTTCCTGTTCTTCTGTCTGTAACTCACCACCGTAATGCGAGTCTTTCTTCCTGGTGTGGAGACAGCCTCTTCAGAGGGGAGGGGGTGAGCAGGCAAGTCAGGACACTCTCTACTTTGCAGATAGAGAAAGGAGCTGTGTGTTTTTGGGGGTGTCCTGACACTCCTGTTCGCCCCCTCAAGAGGCTTTCTCCACACCAGGAAGAAAGCCTCGCATTACGGTGTGTAGTTACAGACAGAAGAACAGGAAGTGAGGATTTCTCAAAAGAAATAAGGACATTTAAAAGCAAAATTGAAGGATGAGGTAAGTGAAAGAGGACTGCACTAAGGTAAAGGAAGCTATTTAGGGAAAATAAAAAAATTCCTTTACAACCCCTTTAAAGGATCCATGGATTATATGTGCAAGTTCCATCCTGCCAGTGATTTTGTAAAGGGTTACCCAGAGTTTATCCTGTACATTATAAGGATCAAGATCCTGGCCAGCATCATGTGGGGAGGTATACTGACATACTCATACCTCCCAACTTTTTGATATGGGAATAAGGGACACCTATATGCAAAAGTGTGCAGGCATAGAACACAACCCTTGCCACGCCCCCTTAAAGGAGAATTGTACAAAAAAACAAGATTGTTTAAACCCACCAGTTACATAATAGGTGAAGTTGAAAAAAGACACAAGTCCATCAAGTCCAACCTATGTGTGTGATTATATGTCAGTATTACCTTGTATACCCTTGTATGTTGTGGTTGTTGAGGTGCTTATCTAATAGTTTATTGAAACCATTGATGCCCCCCCACTGAGACCACCGCCTGTGGAAGGGAATTCCATATCCTTGACACGCTTACAGTAAAAAACCCTCTACGTAGTTTAAGGTTAAACCTCTTTTCTTCTAGTGCTTTTTTTTACCACTACTATTCCATTATATTGGCTATTGGAATTTGCAAATGCAGCAATTTAGAAATCAGATGAAAGGTGCTGGAAAACACTTTTTGATAGCTAAATGTGCTTTTTATATACATCTATATAGATCAGACCAAAATGAGGGACAAATGAGGAGAAATGAGGGACAGGGACATTGTTCCAAATCAGGAACAGTCTCTCAAAATCAAGGACAGTTGGGAGCTATGCACGCTTTCCTCAGTTTTTGCCTGTCTGATACAGGTATCATTGGATGTCTGTGTAAGAGGCCACACTACCAATGCATGTCCAGGCCATGTCCCCTGTAAATTCTTTGTTTAATGTTGTGTTACACAGTCAAAAAAAAGCTGCATTCTTAAGGAGCACAATTGATATGCCATAGTGTAATGTAATGTTATTAACATGGACCCATTTTTAGCCAGGGAAAATGCTGTTTGTCTGCCAACAAAATCTAAAGGATCCTACTTGTAACAATACAGTAGTATTCACTTTGTAGACAGATTTCTTTGCATATATACAATATGTGAACTGACAGTTTTCCCTTTTTCATTTTACAGATTAATAATCGCACACAAATATATTTTCTTGCTGTCTTCTTTGATAGGTACTCATATACTAGTACACATCAGTTTTATTAAATCAGAATTTTTTAAGTTGTATATAACCAACTTTTTGTTTACATCAATAGAGAAATATGGGCAACAATGCAGACATCTTTCTGCAGGCTAATTTTATGACAGCAGAAACTCCAGTTTTAAATGTAGAGGGATAATATAAAATATTACAATGATCTACTTTCATATTCATTATCTGCAGCAAAGAATGATCTATTTTCCACTTCTCAGTTTCAACCCGCACCTACACATTAAAAAGTATAAAGTAGGAAATTGCTCTGTTTTCCCTTTGTGAATTCTCCCCTATGCCCTTAACATTGTTTTTTATTTCCCATGTGAGGGACTATCCAATTTTAGTCAAAGATCTTTCTAAAGTGTTGATGATGTCTTATGAATAAGCTTGGTAAGATAAAAGCGTATACCAAAATAACTTGGGTATAAAAAAACATAGCAAGTTAAAATACTTTGAAATATGTTCAGAGGGCAAAGTAATGACAGTGCCTACCTTGAATATTTTAGAATTATTAGAAGTATGAGAAAGAAGGTGTCACGATAGCTGACCTGGTGATGTATACAATTATGTTCCCCTGGCTCTTGGCGATAGCTTTGATATTTCCTGCCAAGTGCGTAAGGATCACTGTCATATTGCTGCTAATGATCTATAAAGCATTTCCTGCAGTGTGATCTCCACAGGAAAAGCTAGATTACATCCTGGCCGTGTAGTAATATATATATAGGTTAAATATAATATTTGCTGCACTCAGACAGACATCTACACAGTTGCAGTGATATGAAGTTTAAAAAAATAATACAGTGCATACAGTAACATAATTTATACAAAATGGTATACATATGATAGATAGATAAATAGATAGATAAATAGATAGATAGATAGATAGATAGATAGATAGATAGATAGATAGATAGATAGATAGATAGATAGATAGATAGATAGATAGATAGATAGTGTATATTCTAAAAGAACACTGTCCATCAAAAAGTGCTTCAATTTATTCCATTATGATGATCAATAGCTTAGGATCAGAAGATTCTTATCTATAGTTTTTAATGAAAGTCTTCCAGATCTGTAGGGGAATCTAAAGAAAAAAACTGCAAGGTTCCAACTCACAAGAAAGGAAAGGAAATATCTGTCCATAATACTAAGTTGTAGCCTTTATTCCATAGGCATTTTTTTTAGATTACCTTATCACTATGCATCAAAATTTCCAAGGGCCTTTTAGGCGCAGACAGCGAAGAGAAGTTTTATCAGTCTGTTAGTAGACGTAGAGGGCCAGATTCAGGTACAATTGCGGCGGCGTAACGTCTTTACGTTACACCGCCGCAAGTTTTTTTCATAAGTGCTTGATCCACAAAGCACTTGAGTATAAACTCGCGGCGGAGTAACGTAAAGACGTCCGGCGCAAGCCCGCCTAATTCAAATGGGGCGTGTACCATTTAAATTTGGCGTGCTCCCACGCCGAACGTTCTGCGCATGTTCCGTTAGTAAATTTCCCGACGTGCTTTGCGCGAAATTACGGCGCCCCAACGTGTTTGTGAATGGCGACGCGCGTAACGTACTTACGCCGAAAAAATTTTTTTTTTAAATTCGACGCGGGAACGACGGCCATACTTTAACATGGCTGGTGTAAAGTTAAGCCATGAAAAAGATTGCTTAACTTTGCGACGGGAAATAAACAACGTTACGCACGCGAGTAGCTTCGTGGATCGCCATAAAAGCTAATTTGCATACCCGACGCTGGAAAACGATGCAAACTCCACCCAGTGGCGGCCGAAGTATTGCAGCCTAAGATCCGAAGGCGTACGAAGCCGCAAGCCTGTCGGATCTTAGCCAAAAGCCGTCATATCTTGTTTGTGAATCACAAATTAAGATACGACGCGGCAAATTTGAAAATACGCCGGAGTATCAGTAGATACTCCGGCGTATTTGTTCTGTGAATCTGGCCCAGAGTGTCTGTTCTTTTAACCAACAGGTTTTATTAATATGACCATAAAGCTAGATAATTAGCCTTCTTAAAAGAATATACACATAATTTAGCTCAAAATTAGCCTCAATTTATTCTTTAAAACGATGCCTAAATATACAGAGTTGGGAAAAAGATATTTAGCTTCTGGAACTTGTCCTTTGTCAAAACATCCTTTTATTTTTTTTAGCCTCTGGTTTTGCCAATCACTTACTTACTTTCTGGTGAGTGAGATTAAGCACATTTTTGGTTGTGGTGATCACAGACACAGGCACGATGGATGGCATAATACTAACCTGATAATTTGTGGACACAAGTGGTGTTATTTACTCAAAAATTGCTGGACTTTATCATCTTTTGGATTAATTCATGGACTTTTCAAAAATGTTGAGTTCAAATAGTTTACTGTATATAAGTATATGAGATATACAATAAAAAACATGTGGGGATATCTGCGCTACCAAAAAAAACTAAATTAAACGATAAGCAGCACCATTTTTTTGATTTACAAATAAAAGTACATATAAAAGACCACATGCAGCGCTAATATAATGAGTAACAGTCTTTCAATGGAAAGGGAGAGATGAAATCCCTGCACCAGTTTCAGTGTGTAAAGACAGCACACCACCATGACAATCCAATCTCCTTACCAGAAAGAGAATATATGCAGGCATGTAGTAAGGACAACACCTCCAACTCCAATCACTTAACCTCCCTAGCGGTATTGCCGAGTGTGGCTCGGGGTGAATTTTAAGTACCAAAAGCGGTAACCCTGAGCCACACTCGGGATTGCATTGCAGGATCCATGTACAGCTTACTTACCTTGTCCCCTGGATCCTGCGATGTCTCTCCGCTGTGTGTGCGAGCCGTGCCTCCGCTCGATCTATCACAGTGCCGAGATCCGTTCTCTGTGAGCGTCTGTGCCAAATTCAAACAGTGAAAAACAAATAATACATACAGTACACTGTATTTTTTCAGATTACATTACTGTATCAAATAATTGCACATCCCTTTTATCCCTTGTGGTTTGTCCAGTTTATAATATAAAAACTGTTCTTTCTGTCTGGAAACTGGAGATTGTCCATAGCAACAAAAAAGTGTCCCTTTACGTCAAAAGTGCTTTTAGACCAGCTAGAAAACAGCGATAATAAATTAGAATCACTTGCAGAATTTAGCGATAGTAATTTGTGTGGAAATTTGTCATCAAACACTGAAAGTAATGACAGCGACAATTCTGCAACTGAGCAAATTTCAGTGTTTTTGATTTGATTACATTATTAAATACATTTTATTATTATTATTATTATTATTATTATTATTATATTATTATTTGTTATAAATATTTATAGTAATTTATTATATTATAATTTATGATTTTGTGTTTCAAACTATATCATACCTGGGGTGTCTACTAGATTCTTGTTTGGACAGATTTAAGTCAGTTATTCCTAAGAATTACAGGCCTACAATATAAAATGCCAAATTTCCATGCAAAACATTGTACCGCTTTCAGCATCAAAAATCTGACATAATCATACCGCCAGGGAGGTTAATAAATAGCCATATAATGTGGCAGCACATGGGAAGGTATTGCGTCAATCACCACTCTTGATACCAAAAGTCAGCTAGAAGTTCCAGTGGCCAAGTTTGCTCATACACTTTCTTCTCTGCTGCTTCTTCCAGCAAGGTTTCCTCTCTCCTGTATGTGTTTTGTGACACCTAGGGCCAGATTCTCGTAGAATGGAGTATCTATACGGCGGCGTAACATATCTGATTTACGTTACACCGCCTCAAGTTTTTCAGGCAAGTGCTTTATTCACAAAGCACTTGCCTGTAAAGTTGCGGCGGCGTAGTTTAAATCACACGGCGGAATTCAAATTCGGCGGGTAGGGGACGTGTATCATTTAAATGAAGCGCGTCCCACGCCAAACGAACTGCGCATGCGCCGTCCGTAAAATATATAAGTGTGCATTGCTCCAAATGACGTCGCAAGGACGTCATTGGTTTCGACATGAACATAAATTACGTCCAGCCCCATTCATGGACGAGTTACGCAAACAACGTAAAATTTTCAAATTGCAACGTGGGAACGGCGGCCATACTTAACATTGGATACGCCACCTAGGGGGCATGTTTATCTTTACTCGGCGTATCTCTTACGGAAACGACGTATCTTTACTGCGACGGGCAATCGTACATTCGTGAATCGGCGTATCTACTCATTTGCATATTCTACGCCGAACTCAATGGAAGCGCCACCTAGCGGCCAGCGTTAATATTGCACCCTAAGATACGACGGCGCAGGCCGTCGTATCTTAGGCAGGTTTAAGTGTATCTCAGTTTGAGCATACACTTAAACATACGACGGGCTTAGATTCCGAGTTACGTCGGCGTATCTACTGATACGCCGGCGTCTAATGTCTACACATTGATACCCTATTGGACATTTAAAAAAAAAACATTTAAAGTGGCAGCAGCACTTTATCGTATATGTAGTCACATTTTTGGTGACTTGCTTATGGGAAATTTTTGCTATCATTTGTATTTATTTTGCTAAATATTTTCTCTCAGTGGTGGTTTCAAGTTTGAATTACATATTTATTATTTAAATATTAAATGTTAAACTATATACATATGCATGCATTCTCCCAAGTTTCTGTCCCTGTCACCATTTTCACGATTAGGAACCACTAAAACACTAATGAATGTTTCACGGATGACATATAAATATGCATATCTATTCAGACAAGCAGCAAGAATGACACAGATAATTATGTGTCTTCTTCTATATCTCTTTCCTGCAGGTTCTACTAATCAAACCAAATGTATTTATCCTTCTTGTCACTACTCTGAAAGGATTCATTAATATAAAACTGGCAGTTATAGATACATTTATCTGTTGGTATCATACCTAACTGTAAAATATTAGAAAAAAATATGAAATTGCTGTTCATGTAGTGTTAGTATAATGCTGTAAATAGTATTGCTGTAATATAACTAATATTTTTCATGCTGTACAATATGTAGCTTGGACTCACCTTGCACTTTTCTCTGTTAGGTGGGTCTGAGAGAATTGAATTAAATAACAGACATTGCACTTCAACAGTTTCCATTCTATTGTACTAATCATGTCAATAGTGCAGCCTGAGTTATTCTCTGAAGTATACATACATGTCAAGAATGAAATAACTTGCTGAAGTAATGACATTTAAGAGCAGGTGGGATATTAGGATTAAAACCTACAGAGACCAGTTTCTGAAAGTGAGAACTTAATTGTAATACATATGTTGCAAAGGGGCCTAGTATGTGTGCAACGTCATGAAAACAAAGGCTTTGGGGCCCCTCATAAAATTGGCTGTCCTCTTCATGACTTGTGGTTCTTCCTCTCAAATGGACAAGACATTCTAACAATAAAATGTGCACAGCTGTTTCAACAATTTGTGTTTAACTGGTAGTATTTAATAGCAAATGTCTTGTTTTTTTCAAACGTATTCTTACTCTCCATGAATGTCTATCTATCTATCTATCTATCTATCTATCTATCTATCTATCTATCTATCTATCTATCTATCTATCTATCTATCTATCTATCTATCTATCTATCTATCTATCTATCTATCTATCTGTTGTCACTTCATAATTTAATCTGGTTAACCGGAAATAGGGATGATCTGAACACCCCCCCTGTTTGGTTCGTACCAGAACCTGCGAACAGGCAACAATTTGTGCGAACACCGTTAAAGTCTACTGTATGAGACACAAACATGAAAAATCCAAAGTGCTAATTTTAAAGGCTTATTTGCAAGTCATTGCCATACAAAGTGTGTGGGAAACTGGGTCCTGCCCCAGGGGACATGTATCAATGCAAAAAAATAGTTTTTTTCAAGAGCAGTGATTTTAACCACTTAACGACCATGCTACAGCCGAATGATGGTTACAGCATGGCTCAATAACTCTAGGAGGGCGTACATTGACATCCTCCTAGAATCTTGCTCCCGCACGCGCCCCCTGGGGCACGCACCCAGGAACATCCGTGACCACGGGGGCCTGAGGACCTGGCGCATCACGGATCACTGTAAATGGCCACTGATCACTGTAAATGACGGAGCGATCACTTGTAAACAAACCGGCATCACGTCCAGTTCCTCTCTTCCCTCTCTGTACCAAGCGGTACAGTGTGAGAGGAGAGAAAGTGAGATCGGGTGCAGCAGTGCCATGCCCCGCCAGCCATGCCCAGCCAGCCATAGCCAGCTGGCCATGCCCAGCCAGCCAGCCAGCCATCCATGCCCAGCCAGCCATCCATGCCCAGCCAGCCAGCCAGATATGCTCAGCCAGCCATCCATGCCCAGCCAGCCATCCTTACTCAGCCAGCAATCCATGCTCAGCCATCCATCCCTAATCAGTATTGATCAGCAATCCCATCCACTCCTAGCCATTCTCAGCAATACCCAGCCATACTCAGCAATACCCAGCCATACTCAGCAATACCCAGCCATACTCAGCCGTACCCAGCCATACTCAGCCATACTCATCCATACTCAGCCATCCCCATCCACCCGCAGCCATACTCATCCATACTCAGCCATCCCCATCCACCCCCAGCCATACTCAGCCGTACTCAGCCGTACCCAGTCGTACCCAGCCATACTCAGCAATTCCCAGCCATACTCAGCCATACCCAGCTGTACCCAGCCGTACTCAGCCTTAGCCAGCCGTACCCAGCCGTACTCTGCCATCCCCATCCACTCCAGTCATACTCAGCAATACTCAGCCATAGCCAGCCATACCCATCCACCCCAGCCATACTCAGCAATACCTAGCCATACTCAGTGATAACCAGCCGTGCCAGCCATACTCAGCCATCCCCATTCACCCCCAGCCATACTCAGCAATACCCAGCCATACTTAGCCATACCCAGCCATACTCAACCGAACCCAGCCGTTCACAGCCGTACTCAGCTCTACCCAACGGACTCATCCACGGCTCATCCATCCCCATTCATGCTCATCCATGCCATATCAGTTCTCATCCATGCCACATTCATGCCACTAGAGTGCCTCACATAAAATTGGTAGTGAAATTAGATTTGACATTTATGTCCCTAGAACACCTGATGGTGCTCCCTGAATGTTGGGTCTCTGTATGTGGCCAGGCTGTGTAAAAGTCTCACACATGTGGTATCGCCATACTCAGGAGGAGTAGAAGAATTTATTTTGGGGTGTAATTTTTGGTATGTACATGCTATGTGTTAGAAATATTGTAAAAATGAACAACTTTGTATAAAAAAAATGTGTTTTCACTTTGTTTACACATTTTCCAAAAATGTGTAGAAAAAATTAAATGTTCAAAAGACTCATTATGCCTCGTAGATTATACGTTGGGGTGTTTTCTTTTCAAAATGAGGTCATTTTTGGGGAGTTTCCATTGTCCTGGTGCTCCAAGGCCTTCAAAAGAGCAAGAGGTATTTAAGAAATGATATGTGTAATTTATGCTCCAAGAACGCCTGATGGTGCTCTCTACATGTTGGGCCTCTGAATGTAGCCACACTGTGTAAAAGTCTCACACATGTGGTATCGCCATACTCAGGAGGAGTAGTAGAATGTGTTTTGGGGGTGTAATTTGTGGTATACATATGCTGTGTGTGGGAAATAACCTGCTAATATAACAATTTTGTTAAAAAAATTAAAAAAAATCTTAAATTTGCAAAGAATTGTGGGAACAAATTACAACTTTAACAAACTCACCATGCCTCATGCTAAATACATTGGAATGGCTACTTTCCAAAGAGGGGTTATTTGTACTTTCCTGGCTTGTTAGAGTCTCAAGAAATGAAATATACCTTTAGTACTTCAGGTGTGATCAATTTTCAGAGATTGGTACCATAGCTTGTGGACTCTATAACTTCCACAAAGACCAAATAATGTACACCGATTTGGGTTATTTTTACCAAAGATATGTAGCAGCATACATTTTGGCCAACATGTATTAAGAAAAATTTCAAATTTGCAGAAATTTTATAACAGAAACGAAAAAAAAAATCATTTTTTTACAGAATTTTCTGTCTTTTTTCTTTTATAGTGCAAAAAAATGTCATACAGTGTTGCATGACTGAGTAATTGTCATTCAAAATGTGAGAGCACCGAAAGCTGAAAGCTGGTTTAAGTGGCCAGTGGTCAAGTGGTTAACCTGTTCCCTACTTGACCAGGGATCAGACTGGACGTCATATGACGTCCTAGCCTTCTCGGGCGGCTAGGGGGTGCAAATGCGCCGCCGCATTGCTTGGGACCCGATGCGCATGCCCGGCGGCCGCCGCGATGTCCGCCTGCCACCCGTGATTGCCTGCAATCACGGCAGGACCATGGATCTGTGTGTGTAAACACACAGATCCATGGTCCTGTCAGCGGTGAGGAGACAGATGTGTGTTCCCAGTACAGAGGAACACACATTGATCTCCTTCCCTTGTGAGTCTACCTACAGTTAGAACACACTTTAGGGAACATATTTAACCCCTTCTGTGCCCCCTAGTGTTAACCCCTTCCCTGACAGTCACATTTACACAGTAATCAGTGCAGTTTTATAGCACTAATCGCTGTGTAAATGTTAATGGTCCCAAAAATGTGTCTCAGCCCTGGTTCACACTGGGTACGATTTGGAACGATTTGAGATGCGATTTGACATGTCAAATCGCATCTCAAATCGGCGGCAATTGTCGGCAATGGCACTGTCCTAATCAGTGCGACGCCGCATCTGCGATTTCAAAAAGTAGTTCCTGTACTACTTTTTGCGATTTCGGGCCGCGATTTACATTAAATTGCGGCCAAAATTGCGGCAAAATCGCAGCCGCAAAATCGCGGTAAAATCGCGCATTTTACCGCGATTTTGAATTCGCAGCAGTGTGAACCTAGGCTAAAGTGTCCAAAATTTATGCTGCAATGTCAAGGTCACAATAAAAAAAAATCACAGATCGCCGCCATTACTAGTAAATTTTTTTTAAAAATGCCATAATTCTATTCCCTATTTTGTAGATGCTAGAACTTTTGCGCAAACCGATCAAATACACTTATTGGGATTTTTGCTAAAAATATGTAGAAGATAACGTATCGGTCTAACCTGAGGAAATATATATATATATATTTTTAATTATGATATTTATTAAATCAAAAAGTAAAATATATTGTGTTTTTTTTCAAAATTTTCACTCTTCTTTTGTTTATAGCGCAAAAAATAAAAAACGCAGAGGTGATCAAATACCACCAAAAGAAAGATTTATTTGTGGGGAAAAAAGGGCGTCAATTTTGTTTTCGGAGCCACGTCGCACGACCGCGCAATTGCCATTCAAAGTGCGACAGTGCTGAAAACTAAAAATTGATCTGGGCAGGAAGGGGGTGAAAATGCCATGTATGGAAGTGGTTAATAATGCTTAAAGTGAAACAATAAAAATGAAATATTCCTTTAAATATTGTGCCTGGGGGGTGTCCTTAGTATGCATGTAAAGTAGCACATCTTTGCCATGTTTAGAACAATACTACAGCAAAATGACATTTCTAATGGAAAAATTCCTTATAAAACTGCTCACGGCTGTAATGTATTGTCGGATCCCGGCAATATAGATACAAATCATAAAAAAATGACAAGGGTTTCCCCCCCAGTCCATTACCAGGTCCTTTGGGTCTGGTATGAATATTAAGGGGAACCCTGCGCCCAAAAAATGTATGGCGTGGGGGTCCCCCCAAAATCCATACCAGACCCTTATCCGAGCACGCAACCTGGCAGGCCGCAGAAAAAGGGAGAACGAGAGACCACCCCCTTCTGAACCGTACCAGGCCACATGCCATGGGGAGGGTGTTTTGGGGTCTTGTCCCCACAACCCTTAAGCAATGGTTGTGGGGGTCTGCGGGCAGAGGACTTATCGGAATCTGGAAGCCCCCTTTAACAAAGGGACCCCCAGATCCCACCCTCCCCTATGTGAATGGGTATCGTGTACACAAAATCTAGCGAGGTAACTCCATCTTCATGATCGGCGACAGTCTCGGAAAAAAAAAGAAAGGAAAAACTCTGCCTCCAAGGGAGGCATCCCACGACTGCAACCTGTTCACAATGACAGCTGTTATATAGCTGAGGACAAGGCCACCCGGTGAACTTTTTTTTTTTATATTTTAATAAAGGACTTGTCCCAAACTGTAATTTTTACTTTTTTGACACTTTTTTGGTGAACGAGTAGGGGTACAATGTATCCAATACCCATTCACATAGGGGAGGTGAGATCTGGAGGTCCCCTTGTTAAAGGGGACTTCCATATTCTGATAAACCCCCACCCGCAGACCCCCACAACCACCGGCAAGGGTTGTGGGGACAAGGCCCTTGTCACCATCAACATGGGACCAATGAGTTTTGGGGGGACCCCAAAACACCCTCCCATGTTGAGGGCATGTAGCCTGATACGGTTCAGGAGGGGGGGTGCTCTCATCCACCCCCTTTTCCTGCGCCCTGCCAGGTTGCTGAGATAAGAGTCTGGTATGGATTTTGGGGGGACCCACAGCATTTTTTTTTACTTTGGCTCTGGGTTCCCCTTAACCACTTCAGCCCTGGACGAATTTACCCCCTTCCTTACCAGAGCACTTTTTTTTGCGATTCGGCACTGCGTCCCTTTAACTGACATCTGCGCGGTTGTGCAACATGGCTCCCAAACAAAATTGATGTTCTTTTTTCCCACAAATAGAGCTTTAGTTTGGTGGCATTTGATTACCTCTGCAGTTTTCATTTTTTGCGCTACAAACAAGAATAGAGCGACAATTTTGAAAGAAATGCAATATTTTTTACTTTTTGCTATGATAAATATCCCCAAAAATCTATAAAAAAAACTATTTTTTTCCACAGTTTAGGCCGAAACGTATTCTACATATTTTTGGTAAACAAAAATTGCAATAAGCGTATATTGACTGGTTTGCGCAAAAGTTATACCGTCTACAAAATAGGGGATAGATTTATTGCATTTTTATTTATGTAATGGCGGCGATCTGTGATTTTTATTGTGATTGTGACATTGTGACAGACATATCGGACACTTTTGACACATTTTTGGGACCATTCACATTTATACAACGATTAGTGCTATAAAACTGCACTGATTACTGTATAAATGTGACTGGCAGGGAAGGGGTTAACACTAGGGGGTGCTGAAGGGGTTAAATATGTTCCCTAGTGAGTGATTCTAACTGTAGGGGAAGGGGACTCAGAAGGGGTGGAGACCGATCTGTGTTCCTCTGTACTGGGAACACACATCTGTCTCCTCACCTCTGACAGGATGTGGATCTGTGGATCTGTGTGTTTACACACACAGATCCACGGTCCTGCTGTGATTTCGGGCAATCGCAGGTGCCCAGTGGACATTGCGGCCGCCGGCCAAGCGCAACGGGTCCTAAGCGATGCCCCCTAGATGGCCAGGAAACCCAGGAAGTCATGTGACGTCCACCCAGGATGGTCTGTGGATGTCATTTGACAATGGGCGGGTAGGGAAGTGGTTAAAAGCTATATAAAATCTGAAGGGCCTGGTATGGATTTTGGGGGGACCCCCACACCATTAAAAAAAATGTGCAGGGTTCCCCTTAATATCCATACCAGATCTGAAGTGCCTGGTATGGATTTTGGGGGGACCCTCACGCAATTTTTTTTCTTTGGCTTGGGGTTGCCCTTAAAACCCATACCAGACCTGAATGGCCTGGTATGGATTTTGGGGGGGACCCCACGCCATTTTTTTACATTTTGCCCATGCCCATACCCATGCTGTTTTTTTCAACATTTTTAATCTATATTATCGGGATCCAAAAAAACATTACAGCAGCAAGCAGTTTTAAATTAATTTTTTTCCTTTAGAAATTTAATTTTGCTGTCGTATTATTCTAAACACGGGAAAGATGCACCACTTTACAGGCAGACTAAGGACACCCCCCCAGACATGATATTTTATGGAATATTACACTTTTATTGCTTTTCTTTAAGCATTATTAAAATCACTGCTGCTGAAAAACTGCTGTTTTTAAAACTTTTTTTTGCATTGATAAATGTCCCCTGGGGCAGGACCCAGGTCCCCAAACACTTTTTATGGCAATACCTTGCATATAAGCCTTTAAAATTAGCACTTTTGTTTTTTCATGTTCTGTCCCATAGACTCCCACAATCTCGCCATGCATTATAGGGCATTCTGCGGCAACGCGCCGCTAACGTGAATGCCCCATAATGTTTGCTGTTCGGCAAATGGGCGAAAATCTGACTTATGTTTGACTCGAACATCGGGCTCATCCCTATCCAGCAATGCTGAATTTAATAAATAAATACATAAATAGCATGGGATGTTAATAGTGATGGCTGCCTGACATGGGTTTGTGTAAGAGATAAATAAAAACTTACAATAGCTATGGTAATGCATTATTTTCAGACATGGACATTAAAATTCAACAGGTAAGTGGTCTATGATAAATGATAAAAATGAATAAAGCAAATTTTGATCATGCATATCACAGTGGACCAATTTAAAGCTGAAGTTTTATTTATTTATTTTTGGTATTTATATAGCAATTTACATATATATTGGACATTCACATCATTTGCTGACTCATGGAGCTTATAGTCTAAGGTTCCTAACTCACATTTGTACATAAAAACTATGGCCAATTTAGACAGGAGCCAATTAACCTGCCATCATGTCTTTGTATCTTTGGAGTGTGGGAGAGAACCAAAGTTCTAAAAGGAATCTGATGCAAACACAAGTTTTGTAACTTTTTTGGGATGTGGGAGGGGAGAGTACAGCAACCATCTTATGCCACGTACACACGATCGGTCAAAACGATGAGAACGGTCTGATGGACCGTTTTCATCAGACCAAACCAATCGTGTGTAGGCCCCATAGGTTATTTATCCATTGGTAAAAAAAAATTCAATCTTGTTTTAAATTTAAAAATCCACGCATGCTCAGAATTAAGTCGACGCATGCTTGGAAGCATTGAACTTCAATTTTTTCAGCACGTTTTTTCAGCACGCGTCACCGCATTCTGACGCGATCAGTTTTTTAACTGATGGTGTGTAGGCACGACTGATCATTAATCAGCTTCATCGGTTAACCGATGGAAAAACCCATCAGACCGTTTTCATCGGATGGACCGATCGTGTGTACGAGGCATAAGTGTAAGCTGGTTATTAACATAAAATCAAAAGGTAGTACTGCACTCGCTGTTTAATGGATAAGATCATGATGCCATTATTGTGAATTATGTAATCAATGGAGCAGATTTATGATGCAGAGATTGGCAGTCAAGCTGCTGGCGGATACAGAATTCCACAGCTGAATACAGGAAGAAGAGGAACCACTGTATTGCTCTGAGCTGTAACGCAAGCTATTACAGCCTTCCCCTGTGGCTTCTGGGTATCCTCAGCCCACTCAACAAGAATCGCCTCCACACAGAGGTGTTGGGGATAAAGTCACTATATGCCCTCTTGCTTACTTTAAAATGTGCATTAGGTTTACTCAATACCTGGTCCAGGGGAGCAGCAATCACCTCCAGCAGTGACAGTGCTTTTAATTTCCTACATTTTTCATTTAGCACTATTCTTTTTTTTTGGGGGGGGGGGGATCAATGGACACATACCTAAATAACTTGTGATTACCAATCACCTTATAGCAAAAAGGACCAATAGAACAAAACACTGTATTACAAGAGACAGATACTGCAGTTGTATCCCCTTATTTTTCTATTAGACAGCACATCTCTACAATCAAAACTATTAACAAAGAAATTTTAAATTTATCATTCCATTAAAAAATTGCATAAAACATATACAATTAGGGTATGTAGCACAATAGTTCCTTGCAATTAACACTACCCTTTAGGGTTCCATCAAGTCATTTACATTGTGTACATTGTACAGACCTTTGTCTTGCAGATGACATAATTATTTCAAATGTACAGTGATTAGAGATTCGCAGATTTGACACCTTTAAACTTTAAACTTTACTTGTAAATTGCTTTAAAGGAAATCAATAGATTATTTAACAAATCAGTAAAGTGCACAAAGTTCCAGTCAAAGCATGCAAACCAGCTGATCAAAATCTTGAAATGGTCAGCACAACTTACTATATTATCCACTGAACAAGCCTAATGCCGCATACACACGATCAGAATTTCTGATAAAAAAAAGTCTGATGGACTTTTTTCATCACAAATTCCGATCGTGTGTGGGCCCCATCTGACTTTTTTCCATCGCTGTTTAGAAATAGTACATGTTTTCGTTTTTTTCGATGGAAAAAAAAAGATACGAAATTCTTAACGTCTGTGTGCAACTCCGACAGAGAAAAAACCCATGCATGCTCAGAATCAAGTTGAAGCATGCTTGGTCGGAATTTGGTCTGACAGTGTGTATGCAAGACAGCTTGAACTGAATTCCGACAAAAAATTCCATCGTATTTTAGGCCATCGGAAATTCCGATCGTGTGTATGGAGCATAATAGTGTTAAATTAAAGTAATGTGAAAACCCAATCACTATATCAGGTAAGCATTAACATTTTATTGTAATTTTAGAAGTCCTTTTCATTGTATTTACATATGCTTTTTTCACTAATATATTACCAGATGATTCTGCCCTAAAGATCGGTGAATCTCCTTGGTCTCAAGTCCCTGGTGGCTTCGATGAATACTTAAAAAATCAGAACATTTCGAATTTTATGAGAACTCCATTGAAGTCATCGGAAATAAAATCTTGAAAATACCCATTTAGCAGGGAACAGTTATTTTAAAAAGGCTTAAAGACAACATTAAAAATAGACAATGCCTTTATATAACATGCCTTGATCTGCATGTGAAGTGCACAACTGTATGATGTACTAAAACAAAGTGATATTTAGAAAAGAAAGAAAGAATATACCATAAAAATTGCAGCTAATTGATATTTAATGACTTCATTCTGTTTGTTAACTAAGTGGTCAGGATTCCCCTCAACATTTATACTAGAGCCTAATATTAGATGAGGGTCTGATATGGATTATAAGGGTGAACCTCACAAAAATATGGAGCCTCATGAGCTAACAAGAAAAAATAAAAAAAATGTCTTTCCTTGGACAATTTTATATATCACAATTTTGAGTTTTGACATATTTGGACTTCCTAAAACTTTAAGATTGTTTTGTTTTTGGGTGCACTAAAATTAGTTTACATATATTTGTTACCATAAATACGGCTTTCATAAAGAGCAGCACTTGTAATAATATAACAAAGTTGCAACTAAATTTTATTTTACAGTGTCTCTGGCAGTGAAATGGTTAATAAATGTCACAATAATTTGTACAGGTTGCTTCCTTTTTTAGGAATTCATATTTAAACTACATGCACTAAAAACACAATTTTAGAGATTGCTTAAAAAAAACTGGGACCATATATGGAAAGTGATTTGCCAAATGTACAAGAAGGTTTTAGGAAAGGACAGGAAACAAGAGTCATCATTGCTAATGGGCATTGATTAATTTAAAAAGCCAGAAAGTATCAATGGCCCAGATTCACGTAGAATCGCGGCGGCGTAACGTATCGTAGATATGTTACACCGCCGCAAGTTTTCATCGCAAGTGCCTGATTCTCAAAGCACTTGCATGAAAACTTACCCTGGCGGCCTCCGGCGTAAGCCCGCGTAATTCAAAGGGGCGTGTGCCATTTAAATTAAGCGCACTCCCGCTCCAGACCTACTGCGCATGCTCCGTTTTGAAATTCCCGCCGTGCTTTGCGCGAAGTGACGTCATTTTTTCGAATGGCGACGTGCGTAGCGTACTTTCGTATTCCCGAACGTCTTACGCAAGATCAAAACATTTTCAAATTTCGACACGGGAACGACAGCCATACTTTATACAGCACATACGTGTGCTGTGTAAAGTTAGGGCAGCAAAAACGAGAAACTAGACTAGCAGCGACGTAGCGAACACGAAAAACCGTTGTGGATCGCCGTAACTACTAATTTGCAAACCCGACGCTGGTTTACGACGCAAACTCCCCCCAGCGGCGGCCGAGGTATTGCATCCTAAGATCCGACAGTGTAATTCAATTACACCTGTCGGATCTTAGGGCTAACTATGCGTAACCTGATTCTATGAATCAGTCGCATAGTTAGGAAGACCCTAAAACAGAGATACGACGGCGTATCAGGAGATACGCCGTCGTATCTCTTTTGTGAATCTGGGCCCATGTGCTTTACTGACTACAGCAAAGCCTTTGATTCTGCATATTATATTAAAATGTTGAATTTCCTCAGGTCATTAGGTATACCTGAATAGGGATGAGCCAAACACCCCCCCATTCGGTTCGCACCAGAACCTTCGAACGGACCGACCGTTCGGGCAAACATTTAGAACCCCATTGACGTCTATGGGACTCGAACGTTCGAATTCAAAAGTGCTAATTTTAAAGCCTAATATGCAAGTTATTGTCGTAAAACGTCTTTGAGAACCCGGGTCTTGCCCCAGGGAACATGTATAAATGGAAAAAAAGTTTTAAAAACTGTCGTTTTTTCAGGATCAGTGATTTTAATGATGCTTAAATAAAAAAAAAAAAATCCTTTAAATATTGTACCTGCTGGGTGTCTATAGTATGCATGTGAAAACATCTTTGAGAACCTGGGTCTTGCCCCAGGGAACATGTATCAATGGAAAAAAAGGTTTAAAAATGGTCGTTTTTTTCTGGAGCAGTGATTTTAATGATGCTTAAATAAATAAAAAAAAATTAAAATTCCTTTAACTACTTGCCGTCGCCGCACCGTCATAATACGTCCACAAGGTGGCTCTCCTAGGCGAGATCACGTATTATGACGTCCTACCTTTTAGCCGCCACTAGGGGGCGCACGCGCGCCGCCGGAGGCGCGCGCGCGCGCCCCCCGCTCGCCCCCGACTCCCGTGCGTGTGCCCGGCGGGCGCGATCGCCGCCGGGCACACGCGATCGCTCGGTACAGAGCGGGGAACGGGAGCTGTGTGTGTAAACACACAGCTCTCGTTCCTGTCAGCAGGGGAAATGCTTTTCTTCGGTTCATACAATGTATGAACCGAGGATCAGTGTTTCCCCTAGTGAGGCCACCCCCCCCCCCACAGTAAGAACACACCCAGGCATACTTAACCCCTTCCTCGCCCCCTAGTGTTAACCCCTTCACTGCCAGTGGCATTTTTATAGTAATCTAATGCATTTTTATAGCACTGATCGCTATAAAAATGCCAATGGTCCCAAAAATGTGTCAAAAATGTCCGAAGTGTCCGCCATAATGTCGCAATACCGAAAAAAAAATCGCTGATCGCCGCCATTACTAGTAAAAAAAATATTAATAAAAATGCCATAAAAATACCCCCTATTTTGTAAACGCTATAACTTTTGCGCAAACCAATCAATAAACGCTTATTGCGATTTTTTTTTACGAAAAATATGTAGAAGAATACGTATCGGCCTAAACTGAGGAAAAAAAATGTTTTTTTATATATTTTTGGGGGATATTTATTACAGCAAAAAGTAAAAAATATTCATTTTTTTCAAAATTGTCGTTCTATTTTTGTTTATAGCGCAAAAAATAAAAAACGCAGAGGTGATCAAATACCACCAAAAGAAAGCTCTATTTGTGGGAAAAAAAGGACGCCAATTTTGTTTGGGAGCCACGTCGCACGACCGCGCAATTGTCTGTTAAAGCGACGCAGTCCCGAATCGCAAAAAGTACTCTGGTCTTTGGGCAGCAATATGGTCCGGGGGGTAAGTGGTTAAATATCATACCTGCTGGGTGTCTATAGTATGCCTGTGAAGTGGCACGTGTTTAGAACTGTCCCTGTACAAAATTACTATAAGAAAAAGGTAATTTAAAACTGCTTGCGGCTTTAATGTAATGTCTGGTCCCTGCAATATGGATGAAAATCATTGAGGAAAATAGCACAGACACAGACAGTGCACACACCACGTAGCTTTAGGTGCACACTGCAGAGGACATGGGCAGTACACACCAAGTCGCTTTAGTTGCAAACTGCAGAGAACAAAGGCAGTACACACACTACGTAGCTTTATGGTGCACACTGCAGAGGACACGGGCAGTACACACCACGTAGCTTTAGGTGCAAACTGCAGAGGACACGGGCAGTACACACCAAGTAGCTTTAGGTGCAAACTACAGAGGACAAAGGCAGTAGACACACTACGTAGCTTTAGGTGCAAACTGCAGAGGACACGGGCAGTACATACCACGTAGCTTTAGGTGCAAACTGCAGAGGACACGGGCAGTACACACCAAGTAGCTTAAGGTGCAAACTACAGAGAACAAAGGCAGTACACACACCACGCAGCTTTATGGTGCACACTGCAGAGGACACAGGCAATATACCACGTGAGAATACTGCAGCTAGCACAATCACCTGCCTGCCAGTAAATTAGGAAGAGTTGATCTAACTAAACTATACAGTGTATAAATATATATACAACACCTGGGATGCATATATATCCTCTACACACTGTAACTTTAACTGACTAGCCTGCCTGCCTGCCTGCTCTATCTACCTACTAAAAATGACTCTCTCTCTCTCTCTCTCTCTCTCTCTGTCTTCTCTCTCTCTCTGTCTTCTCTCTTTTAACCACCGCAACACACTACACAAGGCCGACCTGCAGGCGGCCTTTTATAGTGTGGGGTGTGTACTAAACCCCCTGAGCCATAATTGGCCAAAGCCACCCTGGCTTTGGCCAATTATGGCTCTCCGTTTTTTGCAAGCTGTGATTTGCCAAGCATGCGGGTCATAGTGCATGCTTGGCCAATCATCAGCCAGCAATGCACTGCGATGCCGCAGTGAATTATGGGCTGTGAAACGTAACTCGAATTTGGCGCGAACGGCTCAAAACGTTCGTAATCATGACGAACGATCGAACATACGATGTTCGAGTCGAACATGAGTTTGACTCTAATACGAAGCTCATCCCTATACCTGAACATGCTATTGTTCTAATATGAAATCTAAACTCTGGAGAATACTCTACGGTCAAAACAAGGGTATGGTGAAACAGACTAGATTGTAGTTCAAAAAGGAATAAGAGAGGCTGGGGATTTTTTTTTATGGTTGAGAATTTAATTGCCTCTTCTTGTCAAATTTGTTTATTACATTTTCAAAATTACAAGCATATATTGTCAATAAACATAGTCACTATAAATAGTAGCAGTTAAGGAGAACACAAATTAGATATTTGTATCAAGCTCCAGTGTTTTTAGAAGGCAACAACAACAACAAAAAAAACAGTAATTTGAGTTTAACATATGTTGACCATTATCTGGAGACTTGCTAAAATATATGCTTAGTGTTGAATTTAGTAATTACAAACCAGATATAGTAATAATATATAACATGTAAGGTAATATAAGAAATTATAAAGAAAAAATTAAGGGTCATAATTTCTAGACCTTGTATAATGTTGGTGTAATATATAATGAAGATAAACAGGGATTTATTGTATAGACATTAGGTTTGTACTGTTTCAATGGAGCTCAAAACCTGAAATATACTGATAAATAAAAACATAAAAAAAAAAAGTAATGCTGCTACCATTTTTGCATATAATAACAATATATGCTAGGAAAGAAAAAAACAACAAAAAAAGAACTAAATAGACAAGATTGAAGAGGGGGAAGGGTAATAATAATAAGTGATGTCAAAGTTGGGAGGGAAAAAATGAGTCACCCAAGGATTCCAGATTTTTTCAAATTTTCAAATATTATCATTGGTAATGGCTTCCGTTTTTGAGTGGGTCGTGGCTTGGTTTATTCTGGTTTTGGCTTCTGAGATCATTAATGTTGGGATTTTCCACGCTTTGGCGATTGTCTGCTTTGCTCCAGTAGTGATTTGTAGAAGGAGTTTGAATTGAGTGTGGGAAGTCGGTTTTAGATTTAGTAGTGCAATTGAAGGGTCAGGTTTGATTTTTTTTTTTGAATAAGGTAGAGAGGATTAGAAAAACCTCTTTCCAAAAACATTTTGTAACCGGACATTCCCAAAATATGTGTATATGTGATCCTAGTTCACCACAGCCACGGAAACAGAGTGGGGAGTATTGCAGAATATATTTCGCAATTCTGACCAGTGCAAAAGTACTTTATAATTTGTCTCTAGAGCTATTATATTTTGTGAAGATGATTTTGTTGTGGTCCAAATTTTATCCCAATCAGATGATTCCAACTGAAGTCCAAGGTCTCTCTCCCATTTTTCCATGTATGATGGCGGATCTGCAGTAGGCAAAGTAATAAGGTATTTATATATTATTAATATGAGACCCTTAGAGTGAGGTTCACGTTTACATATACGTTCAAATTGTGTGAGTTCATCGAGTTTACTCATATTTTGTATATATGGCATGACATTTTTTTTGATTTGCAGATATCGAAAAGGTTCAGATTGGGGGAGTTGATGTCTATCACATAGTTCAGGAAATGTTATAAGTGAGGTAGATGTTGACATATCACAGAGTTGAGTTATGTTAGAGGAAATCCATTTTTTAAATGAATTAGGGAATGTGCAGGCTGGGTAGAATAGTGGGTTTCTAATAAATGATAGAAGGGGAACATGAGGAGATTATAGTCCTTTGATAAGTTTAAATTGATCCCAGATGGTAACTGTGTGTTTGGTAATCTTATTTTTAATATTTTTATGATCTGAGAGTTTGGACCAAATAAAATTTGTTATAGAAAATGGATCACAGTCAATTGCTTAAATTGCAGGATGGGGATTTTTAATCATGTTGTGAAACCTTATATCAAAGAGAATGTGAAAAAGTGTGGATTACAAGATTATACATGTATTAAAAATTGGATGGAGAAACCTCAGCAGCCTTCTGTTTGAGATGACCAAGCATGCTATCAAAAGAATGCTATCAAATTAACTGCTGTTACAGCTGTTAATCCTTCTTACCAAGTCTGGGGGCGAGCACTGATCTGCTTCCATACTTGGTGCTTGCATTCTCTAAAAATGGGAATGTTTTTCTGCTTTTTTTCATGGACATGTTTCCAAAAGATTTTCTTTATTCAGAAGAACCCTTTGCGGTTTCTCAGGAAGGCATCTAGGACTAAACCCTTAGTCATACTTGAGCTTTTTTATTTATCCATTTCCCTACACCTGACCACACTTTACTGCACTTGACCATGCAAAACCACATTCTTTTTAATTGTCACTGTTGACACTTAGGCCCCGTACACACGAGGAGACATGTCCGATGAAAACGGTCCGCGGACCGTTTTCATCGGACATGTCTCCTGGGAGCTTTTGGTCTGATGTGTGTACACACCATCAGACCAAAATCCCCCCGGAAAGAGAAGGCGGTGACGTAGAAGACACCGACGTTCTCAAACACGGAAGTGCAATTCTTCCACGCATGCCTCGAATCAATTCGACGCATGCACGGGATTTCGGGACGCTGGTTACACGTCATAACCAGCGGACATGTCCGATTAGGTGTACTAACCATGGGACATGTCCGACGGACATGTTTCCAGCGGACAAGTTTCTTGGCTTACTAAGAAACTTTTTTCAGCTGGAAACCTGTCCGCTAGGCCTTACACACGTTCGGACATGTCCGCGGAAACTGGTCCGCAGACCAGTTTCAGCGGACATGTTCGACCGTGTGTACGCCGCCTTACATAAATCATCAAACATAAAATTGCCAAACAAGACGTGTACTGCACTACATTTCACCCCGTGCTCTCACCTGGAGATGGTGACATATATATATATACAGGGCCGGTGCAAGGTTTTTTGCCAACTCAGGCGAATGTGCATTTTGCCGCCCCGCGGCGCGCACACACGCATGCACGCACATGTGCACACACACACACACCAACACTATACAGAGAAATACCACATAATATATCTAGATAGATAGAGAACAATGCTAGTACTATGTGTCTCCTATTGTGCCCACACTGCCCAGTGAAACTGACTTGCTCTCTCTGGTGGTCCTGGACAGCGTGGCTCTCTCTCTCTCTGGCGGTGGTGCGGGTACAGTGTGACGCTCTCTCTCTGGTGGTGCGGTACAGCGTGGCTCTCTCCCTCTGGTGGTGCGGTGCAGCGTGGCTCTCTCTCTCTCTGGTGGTGCGGTACAGTATGGTTCTCTCTCTGGTGGTGCGGTGCAGTGTTCCTCTCTCTCTCTGGTGGTGCGGTGCAGCATGGCTCTCTCTCTCTGGTGGTGCGGTACAGTATGTTTCTCTCTCTGGTGGTGCGGTGCAGCGTGGTTCTCTCTCTGGTGGTGCGGTGCAGCGTGGCTCTCTCTCTCTGGTGGTGCGGTACAGTATGGTTCTCTCTCTGGTGGTGCGGTGCAGCGTGGCTCTCTCTCTCTGGTGGTGCGGTGCAGCGTGGCTCTCTCTCTCTTGTGGTGCGGTACAGTATGGTTCTCTCTCTGGTGGTGCGGTGCAGCGTGGCTCTCTCTCTCTGGTGGTGCGGTGCAGTGTGTCTCTCTCTCTCTGGTGGTGCGGTACAGTATGGTTCTCTCTCTGGTGGTGCGGTATAGCTTTGCTCTCTCTCTGGTGGTGCAGGTACAGTGTGGCGCTCTGGTGGTGCGGGTACAACGTGGCTCTCTCTGGTGGTGCGGGTACAGCATGTCTCTCATGGCTCTCTGGTGGTGCGGGTAGAGCGTGGCTCTCATGGCTCTTTCTGGTGGTGCGGGTACAGCATGGCTCTCTGGTGGTGTGGGTACAGCATGGCTCTCTGGTGGTGTGGGTACAGTGTGGCGCTCTGGTGGTGCAGGTACAGTGTGGCGCTCTGGCGGTGCGGGTACAGTGTGGCTCTATCTGGTGGTGCTGGGGCTATTAGTTCCCCAGCACAGTCCTCTTTCTATTTCCATGTCTCCTGTAGTTCTGTACATGCTTTTTTCTGAGTTTTCTTTTTCCCCCCAGGCCCCAGCAGAGTGCATGTTGATGACTGTAATCCCCAAAACTACATTTCCCAGGATGCCCCACTCGTTTTTTCTGCTCCACTGTGGGAGGGGAGAAGAACAAGCAGGAAGCTTTCTTCTCTCCCGTCCCGTGCTGCAGACATGCCGACATGAGAAAGGGGGAGGAAGGGACATCCCGACCCGCCCGCAGCTCCCCCCCCTTACCTCACTGGGCAGATGGTCGGGACTGCTATAGCTGGCAGAGGAGTAGTTCATGGGGGGCGAGAGCGGAACTGTCAGCGCGGCTCTGAGGCTGAGCTGTGTGTGAGAGCCGCACTGTCCCGGTGGGTCGGCGGTGACCCACTCTGTTTTCCACTAGTGCACTAGTTGCCTTGCGCTAGCGCCGGCCCTGTATATATATATATATATATATATATATATATATATATATATATAAATATATATACTGTAAATAGGCCACAGTGGGGTTGATTTACTTAAACTGGATAGTAAGATAGTAATAGGTTAGTCTGATGAAAACGGTTTGATGGACCGTTTTCATCAGACCAAACCGTTCGTGTGTGGGCCCCATCGGTTATTTATCCATAGGTTAAAAAAATAGGAACTTGTTTTAAAATTATCTGATGGATAAAAAACCTATAGAAAAAAAACGATCGTCTGTAGGCACGTCCATCGGTTAAAAATCCACGCATGCTCAGAATCAAGTCAACGCATGCTTGGAAGCATTGAACTTCATTTTTTTTCAGCACGTCGTTGTGTTTTACGTCACCGTGTTCTGACCGTTTTCATCGGATGGACCGATCGTGTGTACAGGGCATTACAGTCTAATCAATATCTTTTCCTGGCCAGACATACTGTGAATTATAAATTTATCTTTGAATATAACTTTGTTCTTGAAAAATCATCATTATATATATTTGACTAAGTTGATCTGTGGTATTAAATACGAGTATTTTATAAATTAGGTGAAAGCAATTAATGGGTCTTTTTGGACAATTAGAAATTGCAGACCTCACCAAGAATATTTGAAAGCACACATACCAATATGAATTATAGCTAGTTAGCTTTATATATATTTCTCAAATGGAGCATGATCCAGTGTATACCCAGGGAGATAAGTCATTTTCTTTATTTTTAACCTTTTATGATATTATTTACAATATTTTCTTGTGTTTCATTCTTTGTTGTCTGTGTCACATTCTTTACTTTTTGCTTTGCTTTGCACTTTTTTTCTGAATTTATGTTGGAATAAATGTTTATTTGTAAGCATATTTACATAATTTCATTTTTTATGTGCCTATTGCTCTTTTCCTATGTTGAAGACAGTCATTCATACTAGAATGTATTTTGGGGCCAAATGCAGTGTTCATTACATTGGTTGAAGGCAACTTATTCACTAAATTACAATATTTATACGTTTTTTATATGAATGATTGAATTTTCACACAAACCTCAGCCCCATATATTGCTTTGACCATAAAACAAGAGTGACTTGAGTGTAGAGGATGGCCAAACTTAATTTTGCAATATGCTGACTAACTCCCTCACACTTGCCTCTGATTGTGACTGCTCAATTCGAAATTCTATTCTCAAACATACAGAATATGATTTACTAAAGGATTTCAGAATGTACCCAGAATACATTGTGCCAATATTTACTTTAATTATCCAATCATGTGAAGATGAAATAAGTATACAGGTGATTTTAGTCTGTCATTATTAAAAAGTAGAGAGCTACCCCAGGTTTCCATTTTAAAACTGCATTCTGAGGTCCCCCCCCCCCCCCCGCCGGCACTAAAGGGTTTTACAATTTATATTATTCCATTATTTCTGAGTAAAGCCTAGTACACAAGGACCGAATGTTAAGCAACATCGACATTTGGCCCATGTATATTGCATGCACAGAAGCTGGCATGACTGAAAAAAGGTCTGGCGATCAGCTCCCAATCAGCCTTCTCAGTGGCTGAGAGCGCTGAACAGAGTGTTCTGGTGGGTGGGGGGGCGCTGTTTACCATCCCAGTTTTAAATGTGCTACGACTAATGCCGCGTACACACGATCAGTTAAACCGATGAGAATTGTCTGGTGGACCGTTTTCATCGGTCAAAACCGATCGTGTGTGGGCCCCATCGGTTATTTATCCATAGGTTAAAAAAAAGGAATCTTGTTTTAAATTTAACAGATGGATTTCTAACTGGTGGGAAAAAACAATTGTTAGTAGGCACAACCATCGGTTAAAAATCCATGCATGCTCAGAATCAAGTCGACGCATGCTTGGAAGCATTGAATTTCATTTTTTTCAGCACGTTGTTGTGTTTTACATCACCGCGTTCTGACACAATCATTTTTTTAACCGATGGTGTGTAGGCGTGACGGACCATCAGTCAGCTTCATCGGTTAACCGATGAAAACGGTCCATCGGTCCATTCTCATCGGATGAACCGATTGTGTGTACGCGGCATAAGGCTCTCGCCAAAACATGTCAGCTTCTTTGTTTTATTTTCACTCTTATGTAGTTAATAAATACACATCTGACTCCATCTGTTTGCACTGATGTTGGATAGTAAGTACAGTGGATCCACATTTTTTTTTCGTTCAGCTCTGCTGGGTTGAACAAAAAAAACTACTAGTGTATATGAGGCTTAAGAAGTGCTGATTTGCTAAAAATCCTTTTCACACCAGGGTGATCAGTTGCATTTGTTTAACACATGTGCATTAATGTGCATTGTGTTAAGGAAGCCTGTTCAAATGTGAATGGGCTTCCTAAAGCACCACGATGGATAAGAAAATGTATAACAAAGGCAAGATATATGGAAATCCTGCTAAGTAAATAAATAAGATATAGGACTCACCTAATAATACTAGGGGGGTATAATTAATATTAATGTGACAAAAAACAAAAACCAAAAACCAAGAAAACAAAAAAAACACGATACAACAAAACAAAATTTATTGTACAAAAACATCAGCTCAAAACACCATCAAGGCCCCCCTTAAAATAGACAAAACCACTAACCCACCCAGCATATGACCACCCCTAAACCACCCTCCCCAAAGCCAACGCTGGTGATTAGACCCTCCCCCCCAATAACCCCTAAACAGGTGAGCGGGTGGGGGATGCAACCCCACAAGGGAGCTGAGTCTACCCTCACTAATAAACCCCCCAAGGGCCAATCGTCTGTTGTAAGGTCTAGCCTCACGGCTAATGGTGTCACACCTTAGAGCCACAATGGAGCACCTCAAACATTTATGGCATAGCTCACCACCAGCAGTCACCTAACCACATAAAACAATGTACCTGCTGAGTTTTTGACAATATAGTGCAGCACAAAACATTGTAATTCACTATCATGTGTTCCAGTCTTCTCCAATACAGGCATATTGTGGCATTGCTTTGGAATGACATTTCAAAATAAATGACCTTGTAGCGCCCCAACGCATGTATTATGCATTACCATAATGCATTGGTGTGAGCAGACCCTCAATGATTAGAATATTCACACCCAGTAAAGCCAGGTTCTCTGTAATGATTCAATCACATGCCAATTTTTTCTTTTGCTTTATTTCAGTGTACATGATTGGATATTTAATGTAAACACAGCTTTATTGGGCTAAGTGAACATTCTACTTTAAAAGCTACATGCTACTTGAATTCACCAACATTTTATAATGCTAATATATGAAGTACAAAACGTAACCCAAAATTGAATGTTATGTGATCCTACCATTGTTCTTCTCCCATGTCTAGACAAGTGCAAGCACAGTCATATTTTATGTAAGGATGGAACAATATATTATTTTCTCCTGACTGCACAAAGCCTGCTCTGAACACACAATTACAAACACTATAATCAAATGCAGCCAAACAGTGCTTTCCTGTTTCAGAAGTGAGCACACAAGTTCTATCACTTTCCTCAAATTATAGTTGGAAGCTCATTGCTCAAATGATCCCTTTGCTTCACAGAGGAAGTATTAATTACACAACTACATGTGTAAATTAGGATCAGATGTAATTACAGGACTGCCTTTGTATGCGTTCTGCAGGAGCAGACAGGAAGTTTTCATACCACTGACATTTCAGGTATATTGAAGGGCTTTGTTTCTGCTGATTGAATCTGAGACATAGATCAGATGACACTTTCTTTTGCTCTGCTGTCTAAAATGAATAGACTACGATTTTAGTACAAAGGCAGTAAACTGACTCTATTTGGCAGAAACATCATACCTTTAGTCACTTTTACATGTCAAGCATGTCAGCTCAGCTTCAGTTATAAATACCAAATCTGGCAGACCTTAAAAAAAATATGAAAAATTTCACATACTATTATGCACATTTATAGCACCAATATAGGCTGAAAATCAGGGTTTATATGACGTCTAGGGCCACAGAACACATCTTTTTAATGCAGTATTAAACCCAAGAGTAAACAATAAATGTTTATAAAATTAATATATATGTGTGTATATATATATATATATATATATATATATATATATATATATACTTAATAAATGTTAATGCCTTAGGCATTATTAAAAATGGTGTAATCCAAGTCCATGCACACTACTTAAAGCAGAGGTTCACCCAAATAACATCTATATCAGACCAACTTTTTTATACTTCTAACATGTACAGTTCACATTTTTTTTTTTTTAGGCTGTACATACCTTATAATCTATATTTGCAATCCGGCTTCCGGGTACTTCTCCCCGCGGGTAGGCGTTTCTATGCTGAGGAGGAATGTCATCTGGTAGGTCGCCCAGATGATTGACGTCCTTTCAGAAAAAGTTCCCCCCGGTGGATAAGGCCCCGCCCCCCGTATTGCGTAGGCGCGTCACGAGTCACGACATTTCCGAAAGAAGCCTAACATGCAGAGCTGCGAGTCGGCTCTATAAGGCACCTGCGCACCGACTAGGAGCCGTGTAGAGCTGACTGCGCAGGCGCCGTACAGAGCTTCTTCATGTTCGGCTTCTTTCAGAAACGCCATGACTCGTGAAGCGCCTACACAATACGGGGGCGGGGCCTTATCAGCCGGGGGTAACTTTTTTTTCTGAAAGGACGTCAATCATCTGGGCGACCTCCCAGATGAGATTCCTTCTCAACATAGAAAGGCCTACTCCCGCGGGGAGAAGTATCTGGAAGCCAGATTGCAAATATAGATTATAAGGTATGTACAGCCTAAAAAAAAAAATAAAAAAAAAAATGCGGACTTTGCATGTTAGAAGTATAAAGAAGTTGGTCTGATATAGATGTTATTTGGGTGAACCTCCACTTTAAGGCTATTAACATTTTTTAAGCTTCAGCGTCTAGGAGCATTTTTTTTTTTGTAGAGTTTTTAGAAAAAAATGCTGAATGCTCCTAAACAGCTTTTTTTTATCTTTTATTAGATTTTTTCTTCATGTATTGTAAAAACACAAATAAAATGCTAATGCTCCGAAATGCTCCTTAACCTCCCTGGCGGTATGATTCTTTCAGAAAAAAGGTGCTGAAAGCGGTACCATTATTTGCAAGGAAATTTGGCGTTTTATACTGTAGGCCTGTAATTCTTAGGAATAACTCACTTAAATCTGACCAAACAAGAGTCTTGTAGGCATCCCGGGTATGATTTTTTTTTAAAAACAAAATTATAAATTATAATGTAATAAATAATTATAAATAATTATAACAAATAATAATATAATTATAATAAAAATTATTCAATGTAATCAACTCAAAATCACTGAAATTTGCTCAGTTGCAGAATTGTCGCTGTCATTACTTTTATTTTTTATGACGAATTTCCCCACAAATCGCTATCGTACAATTCTGCAAGTGATTATAATTTATTATCGCTGTTTTCTAGCTGCTCTAAAACCATTTTTGACATAAAAAGACACTTTTGGTTGCTATGGACAATCTACAGTTTGCAGGCAGAAAGAAACGTTTTTATTATATAAAACTACATGTAGGACACTGGGCAGACCACTAGGGACAAGAGGGGGTGTGTATTTTTTACATACAGTACTGTAATCTATAAGATTACAGTGCTGTATGTAATGTGTTTGTTTAAGTTTTTGAATTTGGGAACGGAAATCGGCAGCACAGGAGGACGCTGTGTGAATCGAGCGAAGTCCCGCTCGCTCACACAGCGCGGTGGCATCACTGGATCCAGGGACAAGGTAAGTAAACACTGTCTGTGGATCCAGCGAGGCGAGCCCGAGTCTGAGGCCCCGTACACACGACCAGTTTCCTCGGCAGAATTCAGCTTCCGACCGAGTTTCTGGCTGAATTCTGCCGAGGAAACTGGTCGTGTGTACACTTTCGGCCGAGAACATGTTCTCTATTTCCTCGTTGTTCTATGGGAGCTCTCGGCCCGCCAAGGTCCTCGGCGGCTTCAGGGCTGAACTGGCCGAGGAACTCGATGTGTTTGGCACGTCGAGTTCCTCGGCCGTGTGTACAGGGCCTGACTCGGGGTTACCGATCCTAGCACAAAAATCTAACCCCGAGTCAGACTCGGGAATACCGCCAGGGGGGTTAAAGGGGTTGTAAAGGTTTGTTTTTTATTTTCGAAATAGGTTCCTTTAAGCTAGTGCATTGTTGGTTCACTTACCTTTTCCTATAATACTTAGGGGTTTTAGGTAATTTTCTAACAACAACAAAAATCAGACTTTTACATGTATGTGAGAAATGTCAAAATTGGCCCAGTAGTCAAACGGTGAAATACAACACATAATGGTTGATTTACTTCTGGCTGTAAAGGCTCAAGGTTTTATATCTTCCTACATCCTATGCATGAAGGTAAAAAACCTTCTTTATGCAGCAGTGCCCCCCTCATTCTCACCTGAGCCCCATCTTGATCCAGCGATGATCACAGGAGCATCAGCTCTCTGGAATCTCTGCCTCCTCATTGCCTGAGATAGCAGTGGGAGCCATTGGCTGCCGCTGCTGTCAATCACAGCCAGTAAGCCAATGAGGAAAGAATGGTGGTGGTGCTGAGCTACGCTCTGTGTCTGAATAGATAGATAGAGCAGTGGCTCAGGAGTGAGCCTGCCTGGGTGCCCCAATGGCAAGCTGCTTGTCGTGGGCACTCAGCAGGAGGGAGGGGCCAGGAGTGCCATTGGGGGACCAGAGAAGAGGAAGATTTTTTTTAAGATAATATCACTTTAAAGCTAATAGACTGTTCACCCACTTCCAAACTGTAATGAGAGACCGATAGCTGTCTGTGGCAGCTGGGCTGGGAGCACAGTAACCTTGGCCTTCCATGGACACATATGTATTATGTGTGGGGATTAAAGCCTTCCCTCTGTCGCTGCATATTTGCGTTATATGGGTGGCAGGAGGTTAAAACCATTGCTATTATGTAGATTATGTGCAAAAACAGTGTAGCGCTGGACAGCATATACCCTAAGTATCTAAAGCAACAGGTGTAAACAATGTTAATCTATAGGTGGTAACAATCTTTTGAAACTTAATTCAATATGTGAATACACAAAAGCTATAAATGCATAGGTTGTGATAACACTGTGCCAATCATTATGGCACTGAGCATAAATTACTTATAAATATCAACAGATGAATAAACAGTGTCAAATAAAGTGACCAATTCAGCATATGAGGTGCAAAACAAAAAGGAGTCCACAGAAAAAAGCTGGAAGTTCACAGAAAAAAAAAACGTTATTAGCCCCTTCCAATGCAGGTGATGAAAAGATGCAAACAATGAAAGTCCAATTAGGAGATCCACATGTGAGAAAGGAGGGAGATTTCAGACATCAGTGGCCCAACACCAGTGGAAATAAAGGCTTACCAGAAAGCCTGTGACTAATCCTTTTTAGGAAGAGTCTAAACAGGCATAGCAGGAAATTCTGCTCCTTTGGGGTGTCAGGAACAGATTCGGATCTCTCCACAGATTAGATGGTAGAATCCACAGCTCCTCATAGGGTTAACCACTGCTTCCAAATGGAACTTGCATAGATGTATGTGAGCGAGTGTTTATCACCATGTGGGGAAAAAGAAAGTGTAGGCGTAAAAAACGAGAGGGTTTATTTAAAAAATATATAAAAATGAAACCGCTTAAAATACTCTCATTCATAGAGAGTGATACAAAAGTCCTTGCAAGGATAAAAAGCTCCGTATGAATATCAGACCGCCTAAGGCCGTTAGCGCATGCGCAATGCGAATGTGTCTGCCCGACGATCGTTTCGTCGTAATGACATCATCAGGGGCACACGTACGCCATTGCACACATGCCATTTATTATGTAGATTAGTCTGATTGTAGTTAACGTTTTTTCCTCAGTGTTTTGTAACTCTTTCAATCAGATATACAGTACATTTGTATGTCTTACTACTCCATCTTGTTTATCCATTCTTCAATAGGAACTTTGAATCTTGCACAGATCTCCTGTCAGGTCCTTTGCTGTCTGTCAATAGCTCTGGGTCTGTCGGCAGAATTAGTCCTGACACTTACGCTCAGGAGAAGAATAGATTGATACGTGGGGGTTGATTTACTAAAGGCAAATCCACTTTGCGCTACAAGTGCACTTGGAAGTGCAGTTGCTGTAGATCTGAAGTGAAGATCTGAAATGAGGAGAAGCTCTGCTGATTTTATCATCCAATCATGTGTAAGCTAAAATGTTGGTTTTTATTTTCCTTGCATGTCCCCCTAAGATCTACGGTGACTGCATTTGAAAGTGGACTTGTAGTGCAAAGTGGATTTGCCTTTCATAAATAACCCCCATGGTGTCAATACTGCAGTAAACATTCTCTGTAGTTCTATGTGTGTCTGGCTCTTTTTTTTCTATATCACTAAAGATATCTGACTCAACTCTTACTTTTTGTATTGCCTTCTCTTCACTAAAGTACAAGGTAAGCCATGTACACACAATCGGTTTGTCTGATGAAAACAGACCGATGGACCATTCTCATCGGACAAACCGATCGTGTGTGGGCCCCATGGGTTTGTTTTCCATCGGTGAAAAAAAAATAGAACATGTTTTAAATTTTTCCTATGGATAAAAAACGGATAGAAAAAAACGATCATCTGTGTGGAAGTCCATCAGTCAATAATCCATGCATACTCAGAATCAAGTTGATGCATGCTCTGAAGCATTGAACTTCATTTTTCTCAGCACATCGTAGTGTTTTACGTCACTGCGTTTGGACACGGTCAGATTTTTGACCAATAGTGTGTAGGCAAGACTGATCAAAGTCAGCTTCATCGGATATCCGGCGAAAAAATCCAAGATCCCATCAGACATCCGATCGTGTGTACAGGGCTTAAGATTGAGGAACAGTAATGGCCATTTTCACTTGTATTACTTAGTAAAAATACTGGGCCAGATCCACAAACAGCGGCGCAAATTAAGTTAGTCAAAACTTATGTCATTTAAGTTACGGCGCCCTAATTTTGTGTCGTAAGTGCTGAATCCACAGCGCATTTGCGTCCAAAATTGTGCAAGTGTAACTTAAATTCTGAGACGTAAGGCGGGGTTATTGCAAGTGGGAAGGAAGTGGGCGTGCTTCATTGTAATGAGCCGTGACCCCATGCAAATGAAGGGCCGCCCGTACTGCGCATGCGTGCACGAATCTGCTCCTCACTGGGCATGTGCAGAACTTGGCTTGGTGCAATCAGTGAGATAGGTAAAGGCCAAGTGTACTTAGTTTGAGGATCGCCCTGTGTATAAAAAGCCCCACACAAACACACTTCCCTTGCAAAAGTATATCCCTGTGTTCCCCTTCCTAGAGCAAGTTGCTTCTGCTCTGTCGTTTGTTGGTGTGTGTTGGTGAGTTGTGTGTGAGATAAAAGTTTTGGAGGAGTAGTAGAGTGTAGTTGGTGTTTTTTTTCCTAAGTGTATTTTCTGTTTGTTTTTTCTGATTGTTTTTTGCATGTTTGTTTTTGAATTTGTAGTAGCTGTCTGCTTGTGTGTTTTGCTTTTTGTGTGTGTTTCTTCTGTGAGTATTTCTGTTTCTTTGTTGTGTGAGTATTTTTGTTTGTTTCTTCTGTGAGTATTTTTGTTTGTTTCTTCTGTGAGTATTTTTGTTTGTTTCTTCTGTGAGTATTTTTGTTTGTTTCTTCTGTGAGTATTTTTGTTGGTGCTGAGTGGTGGCTGTGATGGCACCCAAGCGCAGAAAGTTACATTTTTCTGTGGTTGAGAAGCAAATACTTGCTCGGGGCATCGTCCAATATGGGCGTTATTTACATGGCCCTGAGAGCCGGAACACCTCCCCGGCCCAGAGGAAGGACATGATTAAAAAAAATCACGGTTCAGATCAATGCAGCGGGGGGGGGGGGGAGACGAGGACCCCCGCTGGCATACAAAAGAAGATCAACGATCTTAGGAGCCTGGTCCGTGGCAAGATGGCCAAAATAAATGCACATGCCACGGGCACTGGAGGAGGCGGACCCTGCCCCGTCAGGCTGACTGAGGAGGAATGGGCAGTGTCCCGGCGTTTCCACCCACAGCAGGTGGTGGGCCTGCTTGGCTATCAATCCGATGTTGCTGTGATGACAGGTAAGTTTTTGGTTTTTCTATCTGTTGATTAGCATGTGTGGGTGGGGGAAGGGAATATGTGCCAAGTGTGTGGATCCTCAAACCTGTGATTGTTTTGTGTCCTCCACAGATGGCCAGGAGATTGCTGGCCCATCAGGCCAGGAGGTTGCTGGCCCCTCAGGCCAGGAGGTTGCCGGCCCATCAGGCCAGACTGCTGCACCATCCCCAGGACAAGAGGCTGCTGAGGAGTCCCAAGAAGGGCAGGAGTCCCCAGGGGAGGGGATTGGCCACACCTCCCCTCATGAGGAGGTTGAGGGGGAGGAGGATGAGGGGGGGGCTGAGGAAGAAGATGTGCAGATTGGCAGGGAAGTCCTTTTGGCCTCTGATTTGTTTCCCCCTGAGGCTACCCCTGAGGCTGGCAGCAGTCAGGCCACCATCAGGGGTAGCCCCTCCCACTCCTCCCCCAACAGGCCTCAACCCACAAGGGTCACTCTCTCCCCTCCTCCCAGGGCACAAGCCTCAGGGGCAGGCATGATGGCGACCCAGGAGACCAGGGGGGTGGCCGAGCGTCTGCCGGCCAATCTGCAGAGGGACAATGCCCGGCAGACCCGCAATCTGGCTCAGATAAAAGATACTCTGAGCCAGATGCAGACAAGCCTGGTTGCAATGAAGGAGGCAATCACTGATGGGGCCACAAACTCCTTGGCGGTCATCACATGCTTGTGTGACCTGCAGACCGCCACAACAGGTGTGGCCCAGGAGGTGAGTGCCCTGACCCAGGCTGTCCAGGACAATACCCGGGTTAGCCAGGCCAATGCGGCTGCCCTCACAAACTGTCTGACCAGGATAGCAGTGGCCTTGGAGGGCAGGCCAGCAGGAGGACAGTCACCAGGGGATGATCCTCCTTCCCGTGCTCACCCACCCCCCCAGGATGATCCTCCTTCCCGTGCTCACCCACCAGCCCCAGGATGATCCTCCTTCCCATGCTCACCCACCCCCCCAGGATGATCCTCCTTCCCCTGCTCACTCCCCCCCAGGATGATCCTCCTTCCCCTGCTCACACCCCCCCCAGGAGGCTCCTCTGGTTGGCCGTGGCCGTGCCCATGTCCGTGCCCATGGGCGGCCCAGGCGTAGCAATCGCCACCGCCATTAATTTTGCAGGGGTACTTTTGTTTTTTTATTTTTATGATTTTGTTTTGTATACTGTACTTATGATCTGTTTCATGTGTGTGAATGATTGTGAATGTGGGGGTGGGCATTCCAGATTAAATAAGGGTGTCACCCTCAGTTTTGCTGGAGTAGGGATCCCCAGGGCCAGGGAGAAGTGATCCCAGGTCCCTGAATGGTGTATGAATGCACAGTGACATAATTGGAGCCGTGGCGGGGCGTTACTGCTCCCAAGTACCATTGGGGGGGGGGTACTTGGATCTAATCCAATTCGATGTGCATGTGATGTGTCTGTGCTAGGGACCACAGTGGTGTGCATTCATGCATTCTCATTGTGACATAATTAATGTGTGTGTTTACTGTGCAAAGATGCATTCTCATTGTGACGTGTTTAATGTGAGTTTACTGTGCAAAGATGCATTCTGCGAGGCGTCTCCTGGCTGCTGCTCCCTCAGCAGACCGGGTAGAGTTGGTTGGGGGGGGATTGTCAGGTTCGGGGGTCAGGTCATCACATATGTCAATCTCCAGGCCCCTTCTCACTGCGAAGTTGTGCAGAATACAACATGCACCGATGATCTGGCACACAAAGTCTGGGGAATACAACAGGGTACCCCCAGACTTATCCAGGCATCGAAAACGTGACTTCAGGAGGCCAAATGTGCGTTCCACCACTGCACGGGTGCGTATTTGTGCAGCATTGTAGTTTTCCTCTCCTGGGGTTTGGGGGTTCTGGTATGGAGTCATAAGATGGGGTCCCAGTGCATATGCAGAGTCACCTGGAAGGGAAAAGACAGGAGGATGTTAGTCATGCATGTGCCCCTCGTGATGTCTGCATCATGGGGGGGGACAGTCATACCTGACACCCATGTCACTCACCAACCAGCCAGCTGTCCCCATACACGTTCTGTTCTAATTCTCTGGAGATGTTGCTGTGATGATATATGTAGCTGTCATGGCTGGATCCTGGGAATTTGGCACAGACGTGCCATATGAGGTATTTGGCATCCACTATCACCTGGACATTGATTGAATGCCAGTGCTTCCTATTTCGGTACATGTGCTCTGTCTCATGGGGGGGCTGTAGTGCCACATGTGTGCAATCAATTGCCCCGATGGTGCGTGGGAATCCAGCAATTTGGAAAAAATTGGTCATTGTGTCCATTCGCTGGACCTCCTGGGAGGGTTTGATGAATTGATTGGCCATGCGTCTCAGGATTGCAGGGACAACCTGGTGCACACATCTGCTCATGGAGGATTGTGCCATCCCAGCCACACATCCACTTGTGCGCTGAAAAGAGCCAGTGGCCAGGAAATGCAGTGTTGCCAGTACCTTGATCAGTGGCTGCACTGCATGTGAGCGTTGTGTTGGGCTGGTGAGATCATCCTGCAGGATTGTGGTTATTTCCAGGATGGCTTCACGGCCGAATCTGAAGGTGCGATACACCTCTACTTCCCCCATGCCAAACACATCTAGGCGTCTGCGGTATACCCTCTCCTGTGCCCTCCTCCTCCGTTCCCTCCTCCTTCTTATCGCGTCTAAAGTCACTAGTGCAGTTATGATCATGGATGGCCCTGGCATGTTGGCAGACAGATTGTAGTCCAGCAAGTGTGTGTGCTCAGCTCTTCCTTTTTTTTTATAAATCTCTTTATTAATTTTTTAAGGAACTTCCTTTTTTTTTTCATACAAAACATAAAATCATACATTTTCATTACATTCATTTTCATTACAATTACATTACAATAACATTCCCCTAATTGTTCGAAACATTCATACAATATCCTTCCACCCAATACCATACATTCCTCTTTCCCCTTTTTTTTGGTGTGATTTACCTCCCACTTTCCCCCTTTTACCTCGACGCTGTTATAGATTTCTCTATCCAATTTGCCCATACTCTCTCATATTTCTCCCCGTATCCTCTATTGCAATATGTCTCTCTATACAGTGTCAGGTTGCTGTTTATTAAATTTTTTTTTTTACTGTACTACTGAAGGGGCCTCTGGCTTTTTCCAGTTTAGTACTATTACTTTCCTGGCATAAAACAGCAACAGGCCTATCTGCGTTCTCCTTTCCCTTGAATCAATATTACCCCCCACCAGAGCTTTTTTTCTCAGAAAATAGGTGCAGGAACTCAACCACGACCCCGTTCAGATTTCACATACAGTAGAAGGGTCTTAAAGGGGCATTAAATACCAGGATTGCATTACATTCAGAGTGCAGAGTGCAGGGGGGGTTACACACAGAGTGCAGAGCTGTCACTTGTAAACACAGAAACCAGACTTCTGTGTTTACAAGTGATTGTGGTGAGCAGGCACCAAAGGGTCTGAGCCAGAGGTGGTGGAACTGAGTTCCCCCAAGTTCCCCCTGAAAAAAAGCCCTGCCCCCCACCAATCCTAAGAGACAGATCTCCGCTTCTTGCTCCAAGATTACAGATGTCACTCTTGCAATCATTCTCAGAATCTCTCTCCAGAACACTACTATTTTTGGACAATTCCAAAATATGTGCATGAAGTCTCCTGGAGTATCTGCACATCTCCAGCAGTTCTGAGGATTGGTCGGTGAGATCGTATGTAGCTTATATGGTGTATAGTGACTTCTGTGTATAATTTTATATTGTATCAATGTATCTCGAAGTGATACCAGTATCTGCATTGGGAACTTCCTCCCAGTTCTCCAAACCCGGGACCTCTCTCTTCCAATTTTCCCTTAATTTACTTATATCTAAGGGCATAATATTTATTAGATATCCATAGAATTTTGAGACTGTCCTCTTTCCTCCTTTTACCATTTGTTCTACATCTGATTCTACTAGTTGTGGAGTCCCCTCTGGGAACTGGGCTAATAAGGCATGACTAAGCTGCCTATACCTAAACGCATAGCTCTCAGGAATATTCCAAAGCTGTCTCCTTTCCCCATATGAAAGAAACTTTCCTCCCTGTATCAGTTGTGATAATTTCTTCACCCCACATCTAGTCCATGCTCCCGGGTCCTGGATTGAATCCAGATGTGGTAGTTCAGGATTCCTCCACAATGGAGTATTCGGAGATAAAGAAATTTCTCCTTCTCCTCTTATGACGGCTTTCCATATTTTGACTGTTGTTCTCATCGCTGGTGTCAAATCTCACCTTGTTTTAATCCCCCTATACAGCAATCCCTGCAGTGCTTCTACCGATTGGATCACTGCTGCTTCCAACATGGTAGCCGAATCGTACCCATCCGGGTCTAACCATCTCCCTGCTGTCACTAACTGTGCGGCTGTATAATATTTATGGAAGTCTGGGAATGCCAATCCTCCCTGTGCTTCCGGTCTCATCAGTGTACTTAATTTAATTCTAGCTGGTTTATTGGCCCATATAAAGGTGGATAGCATTCCATGTAGCTGTATAAAGAAGCTTTTAGGCAGCCACTGTGGAGAATTCCTGAAGGCATATAGAAATTTAGGAAGAACTTAAATTTGTACCAAATTTATACGTCCCAGCAATGACAAGGGTAATTTCGCCCAAATTTTTATTTTTCTCCCAAGTTCCTGCACCTCCGGATCTAGATTTAATTTCCGAAAATCTTCAACCTGCCTAGATATTTTTATGCCCAGGTATTTAAATTCCAGTACCCATTTCAATGGTGAGTTCGGATCAGCAGTTTTTTGTGCTCCTCGATCTATAGGGAACAGTATGGATTTACCCCAGTTTACTTTAAGCCCTGTGTATACTGCGTAGGCATTCAGCAGTTCTAACGCTCCTTCCAGAGATGGACCTGTATCTCTCAAAAATAGAAGCATGTCATCTGCATACAGGGCTATCCTCTCCTCCAGCCCCCCTACCCGGAGTCCCTGGATGTTTGATGTGGTCCTGAGAGCCTCTGCCACTGGCTCTATTGCAATTGCAAAAAGCGCTGGAGAGAGAGGGCAGCCCTGCCTCGTGCCTCTATAGCTGGAAGAAGGACGACAGTCTTCCTCCTAATTTCACTGCTGACCTCGGCCTCTCGTAGATTATTTTAATCCACTTTATGAATATTAATGGGAATCCCATCCTCCTGAGTATTTCCCAGAGGAATGGCCATTCCACTGTATCAAAGGCCTTCTCGATGTCCAAAAGAGGCCACTGTCCTTGATCCCTCATACAAATGATGTGCATGTATATTTGTATACCGCCTTCGTAGATTAATGTCTGTTGTTCTCTGTGGCATGAATCCCGTTTGATCTGAATCTATTATACTTTTGAGCAAAGGCTGCACTCTAGATGTTAATATTTTTGTCAATATTTTCAAATCTGTATTTAATAGCGCAATTGGCCTATACGATGAACACAATTTTGGATCTTTTGTTTCCTTATATATTAGTGTTATGTGTGCCTCTCTCATAGACTCTGGCAAGGCCCCTTGCATTAACCCACTTGTAAATACTTCTGCTAATTTGGGGGCTATTAATACTCCATACTTTTTATAAAATTCTACCGGGATCCCATCCGGGCCTGGTGCCTTTCCTCCCGAAAATGTACTTATAACCTCCATGTTCTCCTCTACCTCAATGGGACAACCAGTGCTCTCCTCTCACCATCAGACAACCATCCGAGGGCTATCCGGTCCAATAGGTCCGTCATATCCTCCGGGCGGAAGCCAGATGGAAGAGAGGAGGGGTCCAGCCTGAGGAAGGGGTCCAGCCTGAGGAAGAGACTCGAAAGTCTTGAACGCGTGCACCTCCCGCATCCGGAAGTGACGTCACTTGCAGTCCGCAGTGGATACCTGATTCCAGCGTGAAGGTTCCGAGAGCGTCTCGGTCCCTGTAGCTGCTGCCTTTCAGAGAACGACATCACCGCGCTGCCTGCATTAGGACATCGTACGCACACCGGCTATACCATGCGGATGATCCTTACACCACCTTGCCTATATTCATTCATGTTTGTGAGTAGGCTTTTTATAGCTTTTTGCACATATTACTATTATTAAACGAACTTGCTACGCTTAGAAGGCGCTGCATTTGTCTTTTCAGTGATTTCAAATATTGTTCTTTCCAATCCCCCCACCCAAAAAAATAAATAAAATAAATAATTGTTTCCCTTTCTTTTCCCGTAATTTTTTGCATGAAGTTAATCACGTTAATTAATACCCTAAGATTTCTCATATATAGCCCCACCTAAAGGAGGGAAGGGGAAGGGGAAAAAAATAAATAAATAAGAAATTAATCCAAAACGCAAAAAAAAAGAAAGAAAAAAAAAGTCCATCTATTTAGTATCTAGCCATTCCGACACTGATATTGGTGTTTCAAAAAACAGGGTGTGTGATCCATCTACCACTCGCATTTTACTTGGGTATAGAAGACTGTACTTTAACCCCTTCTCTCTCAGTCTTTTCCGTATTTCTGTATATGCCCTTCTTTGCTGTTGTATCTCAACCGGGTAATCGGGGAAAAATAGCAATTTAACATTTTCGTACTGTAGATCTGCCCTCAGCCTAGCTGTTGAAAGAATTTGATCTTGATCCCTGTAATTCAGTAGGCATAATAAAAAAGGACGGGGTGGTGCCCCTGGTTTAGGGATACGGAAGGAGATCCTATGTGCTCTTTCTACCACAAATGTTGAGGATGCTTCTGTTAATTTAAAAACTTCTGTTAATAATTTTTCCCAAAATTTTATTGGATTGTCCCCTTCTACCCGCTCTGGCAGGCCTAAGATTCTAACGTTGTTTCTCCTTAGGCGACTTTCTGTGTCTATTGCTCTATCTTGCAGTTCTCTGACTTGCTTCTCCAATCTTTGCCATTCCTTATTGTCCTTTTTTATTTTATCCTTATTTTTTGAAACACGGATTTCCATTTCTGCTGTCTTTTTCTGTATTTTATCGAAATCACGTTTTATTGCACACACATCAACTGCCAAGGCATCCATTTTGTTTGTCAATACTTCACTGCTTGCTTTTATCGCCTCTAAAATGTCTTTCCCAGAGGGCGCATGCTCCCCCTCTATTCCCACCGTCTGAGTCTCTGCTGTTTTCCCCTTTAATGGGGATTTTTGTGGGGATTGTGGAGGTTTTTTTGCTGTCTTTGCCGCCATGGTCGAGGGGGAGGAGCAGGGGGTCACAATCTGTGGTTTTACACAAGATTTACTGGGGGCCATTTATCCTCGTATTAGTTAAGAGGAAAAAAAAAGAGAAAAGTTTATTTCCTCCCCTATCTCCTACCCAGCTCCTGATTCTCTATCCAGAGACTATAGGATATGTAGCAGAGAGGAAGGAAATTAAGGATTTATTTCAGGCTGTCTTAAATTTACATAGACAGAAAAAAAAAGAGAAAAAGCACAGTCCTCCAGGTTGCTAAACTACACCGAGTACATACTCAAGTATTTTAGCAAGTATTTTAACATAGGGAAATAGCGAGTAGTAGGCAACAAGTGACAAATCGTGGTTACAACCAGGCAGCAGAGCTAGAGATTTCTAATTGCCTTTTCCCTCTCTCTTTTCCTCTTCCTTAATGGTGTTGCTTTAGCAGACCTTTACACGGCAGGTGTAAAATTAGGGCACCTTTTATAAAGTGTAACTTCCCGCCGGGAAACTAACAGAAGCGCACAGGGCGTAATCTACGGTGCACACACTTAATTTTGTGGATCGCCCTATCTCCCTCATTTGCATCTTTGCCTATCAAAACAGCGGCGTGTCTAGCGTAATTTGTGCGCGAAGAAGCGCCGGTGTAATTTTTTTAGGTAGGACGGAAATACCGGAATTTCAGGCGTATCTCGTTTTGAGGATCAGGCGCAAAGATACGCGCGACGCAAATTTCAATTACGCCAGGTATCTCGAGTTAAGTCGGCGCATCTGCTTTGTGGATCTGGCCCACTATGTATACCCAGTCCAATTTAAGGGTAAAGAAACTGTCATGATACCAAACGCCAGTATCTTGCACTCCTACTGTGTCCAGACATATGGGAACTAAGGAGATGTTAGATTAAAATATCAAAGTTTAACAGTACGTTTTACTACAAACTGCACAGACACGAGTTACATAAACAATAACCTATTTACAACCTGATGAACCACACAATCACAAAGTGAAAAGTGAACTAAACTATGTACTAATGGCAACACAGCAGGAATGAATGAATCACTGAGATATGTCATGCACTTTTTTGTGTCAGTGCTAGCTTTAGATATTGAGGTCTGTGAACAATAGGCTTTTTTCAAGAAAACTGTTATTGGTAGTGTTTAAGTATATAGAAGAGAAATATAAGCTCTAACCACTGTCTCAAAAAAGAATACAAAATATGAATGTACAACATTTCATATTTCAAACCAAAATGTTCCACTATCCAAGGAAATTGGTTTCCAAGTTCCTGAGGCAAATGCGTTCCAGAAAAAGTTTCAAGTGCAAGGAGGCCGACATAGTGGAGCAGGAGTGTAGTATTTTCCAAAGCGTAATGACGTCACATGTGAGGCCCCTGGCTGCAGAACAGCAAGGCGTTCTGTGATCTCTCTGTGAGATCAGACAATCTTGTAAGGAGCTATGTTAACTGTTTGCGGTAAAGAGGCTTCGGGGACACTTTGTGGTGGTGTGATTTGGTTAAAATATTTTCCCCATAAGGAGAGAAGACTGTGGAAGATTATAAACTGGGCACTATTTCTGCATATTTGTTGAATTTTTATTTTCATTCATGCACTTGATGGACTTTTGCACTATTTGATGTTAATGGACTATTGATTTATTTAATTTAAAATTAAATGGGCTGTTTATTTTTTTTAATATAAATGTATTTTGTACAGCACCCTTTAATATTATCCAAAGAGGTTTAGTTATATGCCCTAACGATCAGTGATATTGTCATAGCTCTACTGTCTAGCTTTTCCCCCAGATTCCCTCTATCTGCCTCCTGTGTACCACAATACATTGTTATTTAGATTCATTGGCCCGGATTCAAAGAGAATTGCGCTTTTTTTGCGGAGGCGCAGGGCAACGATTTTGCCCTGCGCCCCCGCAAATTTGCTCCGCAGCCCTCGATTCACGGAGCAGTAGCAATTTAAATGATCCCGTAGGGGGCAGGAATCATTTAAATTAGGCGCGCTCCCGCGCCGAGCGTAGAGCGCATGCTCCATCGGGAAACTTTCCCGACGTGCATTGCGGCAAATGACGTCGCAAGGACGTCATTTGCTTCAGAGTGAATGTGAATGGCGTCCAGCGCCATTCACGAATCACTTACGCAAACGACGTAACATTCAAATATCGCGACGCGGGAACGATGGGTATCCTTTAGCATTGGCTGCCCCTACTATTAGAAGGGGCAGCCTTACGCTAAACACGCCGTACGGAAACGACGTAACTTGCGTACGCAGGGCTCGCGCAACATTGTGAATCGGTGTTAGTATGCAATTTGCATACTATACACTGAGCACAATGGGAGCACCCCCTAGCGGGCATCGCAAGAATGCAGCCTAAAATATGCGTGGCATAAGAGCCTTTTAGGCTGCAGATTTTAGGCTGCAGTCGGCGTTATGATGTTCCTGAATCAGGAGCATTCGTAAAGCCGGGGCAAGTAAGCAATTGCGCTGTGTAACCTATGGTTACACAGGCGCAATTGCTACTTGAATCTGGGCCATTGTGCTGACAAAAACAGTTAACGCAGAGCTGAAAATGGCTACTTGCAAATATCTTTAGAGCAACTAAAGTTTATTTTTCAGTTTTCTGTATTTCCCTAAATAATGCACATAAATTAAAATGCCTATGTATGCTTCCAAAAGAAGGACATATCTGTTCCCAGAAGCAGTGTAATTTCTTTGTGAATTCACAAAGTGCCTAAAAAGGTAATGGGAGTTAAATTTAAACTTTAAAAATTGGCAAGGTTTGCTCTTATCACCATAATATGAGATACAACAGAGTTAAAGTCAATTGTTAAAAATCTTGGGAGAGATTGCATCTGCATTTTTTCAATGCTATAGGGTTTCTGTGGGGGGGGTTTCAGTTCAGATTTTTTTCAAGGATCGATCTTCATAATCAAGGACTGTCCTGATCATGAAGGCTGTTTGATTGCTAACGCTGACTCTTATCTAGTCAATCAGTATGCAAAACTCTTTATGAATTCTAAGGCTTGTTTCATTGCAGTTGGAAAATCTCTCTGCATAGAATCCTCTTATCTTGCTGTATGTTTGTCAGCCAGGGTTTTACTGACTAAAAACAATAGATTCTGTTGTGTCTGATTATTGATAGCCAGAGACCATGTCGTACAGGCTGATAGGCTGAGAGATCAGCAGTTTTATTTTAATTCATAGATGTACTTTTTCATTTAAAATAAGGTTTATAAAAAGGACATGGATGGATAAGAATGCAAAAATAGCAGATGTATATATATATAGATAGATATATAGATATATATTTCTATATAGATAGATATATCTATCTATATAGAGATATCTATATATATATCTCTATACATATATATATATATATATATATATGGTAAAAAACTGCGCTAATCAAATTACAATTAAATTAAATGGATGAACCAGTCCAGAAGCAGCAATTAAATGTGAGATATACCACAGATAAAAATGAAAAGGAGAAACATTGCGCTAATTACAGTCCAAATATATGCTATACTGTATGTAATTGATCCAATGTTTGCACAGATGGAAGATAAGTTCGGTATACACCCAGTGGCTGAATCACAAGAGTGTGCACCATCACCTTGTGGAAAACATGCTTACCAGATAGTAAGACAAGTGAGCAGATGGCTTTAACCCAGTCTAGGCCTTTTCTTTTGTAGGAAGACACAAACTCTGGTGTAGTTGTTATAAACTTCTTATTACAAGTTAGTATTGACTCCACAATTGGTGATTTTCATACCCAAAAGAAAAGATACATATACCATAGAGTAATATTGTCATGATATTTGAATGTACAATATATGCAATTGCACTTACACATACCTCCCAACTTTTCAAAGGCCTAGGCTGGTTTAAAGCCATCTGCTCACTTGTCTTACTATCTGGTAAGCATGTTTTCCACAAGGTGATGGTGCACTCTTTTGTGATTCAGCCATTGGGTGTATACCAAACTTATCTTCCATCCATGCAAACATTGGCTCAATTACATATATCATATATTTGGACTATAATTAGCGCAATTTTTCTCTTTTTCACATATTTATATGAGATTATATATATCACTATACCACTGTGTATTTACAGTACATGTTTTCTGGAGTTTAGCTTTCAGAAATCTGTAACCTTTTGCCAGACTCTACCATAAGTGCCCCCTATGTTTCTTTTACTTCCACCTCCTTTTTGGGGTGAACAATGAAGTGGGGAAAAGGCCCTTTTCCCTCAATATTGGATTGGGACAATATAGCTGTACAAGGGGAAGAGGCTTTGGCCCCCCTCCCCTTCAATACACCTCACCCCATGTTGAAAGGCATGTGGCCTGGTATGTTATAGGAGGAGGGGGGACACACTCACTGCATACTCTTTCCTGACCACCCAAGATGCATCCCTGGATAAGGATCGATTTACTCGATTTAGAATATCGAGGGGAACTCCACACCGTAATGTCTTTCTGCACTGATTCATAATCTAACAATGTAAGTAGACCCACGCTGACTTTAAAGGGACATGCACATAATTATACACACATAATTGGCACTAATTATGCATGCTTTACAGGTTTTAGCACATTTTTGTGCCATAATCAGTGCACTTGGACATAACAGATGTTTGGTTCTAGTGTTTCAGAACTGAATCTGTGATGTTTGAGGCAAGTTTAGTGTTTTTCTGAATACAAAGAGAATCATACTTAAAATTATTTACTTGTGTTTATTTTTTCAATAAACAGTCTTTTATTTTCTGTGTTTTTTCAGGTTTCAAGTTGTTTTGATCTACATCTTGACTTTGTGATCTCATACCACTTAACTGTAATGATTAGTTTTACCACATCTAAAATGACAAAAGTGATTCGTTCTAATTGCCGTCTTATATTGCTTTGTACTTTGTTCGCTTGTTAGATTTATTCTTAGGATACAAAAATAGGTGTCAAGTTTCCAAACGAAGTATAGTCATTTAACTTAAAAAAAAAAACGAAGAAACCACATATTTTAGCAGCTCTTACACACAATACAAACAGATCTGCAAAAAAATGTAGATGGTATTGTTTTTCTTAAAGGATCTGTTAACCTAAAATTTGGTATTAGGCCCTGTACACACGATCAGTCCAAACAAGTGGATGAGTTAAAAACCAGGATTTGCTGTTAGCTGCTTTTAACTGTTTGTGCTTGAAAGTGTTGAATTGTTTGTCTCATTTCTCTGACACTTTTTAAACAGCTTTCTTTTTTTCTTTCTGCTAATTAAGGGGAGTGTTTAATTGGTAACAGGTGAGTATATAAGTGTCTGTAAAAACTCCATAAGAGCTGGCTCCTTGCTAAGAGTAGATCTGTGGAATTTCTGATCAGAAGTTGGATTTTTGAATACAAGTGGATGAGTTAAAAACCAGGATTTGCTATTAGCTGCTTTTAACTGTTTGTGCTTGAAAGTGTTGAATTGTTTGTCTCATTTCTCTGACACTTTTTAAACAGCTTTCTTTTTTTCTTTCTGCTAATTAAGGGGAGTGTTTAATTGGTAACAGGTGAGTATATAAGTGTCTGTAAAAACTCCATAAGAGCTGGCTCCTTGCTAAGAGTAGATCTGTGGAATTTCTGATCAGAAGTGGGATTTTTGAATACAAGTGGATGAGTTAAAAACCAGGAGTTTAAAACAAGAGTTAAGACAGGAGTCTTCTAAAACTGTAAGTAACTTCTTAAACTTCCTACAAGTAATTGTATTGTAACTGGGAAATGAGTGCTAGCAGGGTTGAAGGGTTTGCTCAGTGCACAGTGTGTCACATGTATGCAAAATTGGTGCAACAGCTCCAAGATGGATACCGCTGTGACAGATGTGAGCAGGTTGCCCTTCTGGAAGCTCGTATTAGAGATCTGGAGGAGCAAGTTGCAACACTGGGTAGAAATGACAACCTTGAAAGGGGTCCTCTGCTCGCTGAGCAGGTGGTCAGTAAGGTTGATGTGGAGGGTGGAGGGGCAAGTCAGGATTATCAGATAGGGAGATGGGTTAATGTAGTTAGAGGGAGTGGAAGGGGAGTGCAGAAAGGGAAGGCCAGTCCTGTATTTGTGCATCAAAACAAATTTGCCAATTTGGGTGATGATGTGGAGGTGGCAAACACAGAGGTGGCAGCCCTAGATGTTACTGCTACCCCTAACAGCCGGGAGAGCAACCCATCTAGTAGAGGTGGGGAGGGGAGTGCAGGTAGGCCTAGACAGTTGGTGGTAATAGGGGATTCTATAATCAGAAGGACTGATAGAATAATTTGTCGCCAGGATCGCTTCAACCGAATGGTTTGCTGTCTCCCTGGTGCCAGGGTTCGGCATGTGGTGGACCGGGTGGATAAATTACTGGGAGGGGCTGGGCATGACCCAGCTGTCTTGGTCCACGTTGGAACCAATGACAGTATACATGGAAGGTGGAGGCTCCTTAAGAATCAATTTAAAGAACTAGGCTGCAAGATGAAGGGAAGGACCTCCAAGGTGATATTCTCTGAAATATTGCCTGTGCCATGCGCAACACAGGAAAGGCAGGGGGAGATTAGAGAGCTGAATGCATGGCTAAAGACCTGGTGTAGGAAGGAGGGATTTGGGTTTCTAGAGCACTGGGATGACTTTTCATTGGGGTGCAACCTATATGCTAAGGACGGTTTGCACTTGAATGGAAGGGGGTCTGCTGTGCTGGGGGAGAGGTTTATGGGAATGCTGGAGGAGTATTTAAACTAGGATTGAGGGGGAGGGTGAACTAGAATTACATCGGGTACACAGGTCAGCTAGGGGTCAGACATTAATGGAGAGTGGAATGGGGATAGATGGGGGGAGGGTTATGGCAGGTGACAAGAAAGTTCCCATGTTGCAAACAGCCATTGGAAATAATAGTGCCATTTGTACTACTATAAATTATATGAAAAACACTAGAGAAAAATGTAACAATACATTTAAGTGTTTGTTCACCAATGCCAGAAGTCTGCCAAGCAAAACAGGTGAGCTGGAAGCTCTGGTGCATGAGGAGAGCTATGATGTAATCGGTATTGCTGAAACTTGGCTTCAATCCTCACATGACTGGGCTATTAATATTCCTGGCTATGCTCTCTTTCGGAAAGACAGGGTAAAAAGGAAAGGTGGAGGGGTCTGTCTCTATGTGAGAAGTGACCTCAAAGCAAGCGTGAAAGAGAACCTGGTTGATGGAGAGTGTGATGAGGCTGAAGCATTATGGGTGGAACTGCATACAGATGTGCGTAGTTCAAAATTAATCATTGGAGTTTGTTATAAACCACCCAATGTTAATGAGGAGGTGGAGACTCAGCTCCTTGCACAGATGGAAAGGGCTGCAAGGGCTGGGACGGTGATAATAATGGGGGATTTAACTACCCAGAAATTGACTGGATTAATGGCACTTCTGGGACAGTTAAAGGACAAAAATTTAAAAAACCTATTGCAGGACAATTTTATGGTGCAGTTTATTGAGGCCCCAACTAGGAATGATGCTCTGTTGGACCTGATAATCTCAAACCATGCAGAGCTTATTACTAATGTTCAGATAAAGGAACACCTGGGTAGCAGTGATCATAACATGATTTCATTTAATGTTAACTATAAGCAAGAAATACATACAGGAAATATTAAAACACTAAATTTTAAGAGAGCAAATTTTCCAAGGATGAGGGCCGCTCTCCAGGACTTGGACTGGGAGGGACTATTGACACAGATGAACACAGAACAGAAATGGGAATTTTTCAAAAAGACTGTGTGGAACCTCACTGCAAAGTATGTTCCCATGGGCAATAAGTTTAAAAGGCTAAAAATAAAACCTATGTGGCTCACGGGCAAAGTTAAAAAAGCTATAAACAATAAGAAAGTAGCTTTTAAAAAATATAAAAATGAAGGAACACTAGTGTTGTTTAAATGTTACAAAGAATATAACAGGATATGTAAAAAGGAAATCAAGGATGCAAAAATTCAAAATGAACGACAGATTGCAAAAGATAGTAGGACAAACCCCAAAAAATTCTTTAAATATATTAATAGTAAAAAGGTGAAGTCTGAGCATGTAGGCCCCTTACAAAATAATCTAGAGTGGGTGACTGGGGACAAAGAGAAGGCAAATTTATTAAATGCTTTCTTCAGCTCTGTGTATACAATGGAGCATGGGGGAGCTCATGTCCAAAATGGGGGTGGGAGTGACACAGCCCCAAATCCACAATGGCTCAAAAGTGATATGGTCCAGAAATATTTAGACAGAATAAAGGTGGATAAAGCACCTGGACCTGATGGCATCCACCCACGGATCCTAGGTGAGTTGAGCTCTGTCATTTCAAAGCCACTGTACCTAATATTTAGGGACTCATTAATGACAGGAATAGTACCACTGGATTGGCATAGAGCCAATGTGGTGCCTATATTTAAAAAGGGAACAAAGTCTTTACCAAGTAACTATAGACCTGTTAGTCTAACTTCTATAGTTGGGAAGATACTGGAACGTTTAATAAAAGACCATATGGATGAGTTCTTGCAGGAAAAAAACTATTTAAGCAGCAGACAACATGGATTCATGAAAGACAGAAGTTGTCAGACAAACCTGATTTCCTTTTATGAAGAGGTAAGTAAAACCCTGGACAGAGGAGTGGCTGTGGACGTGATATATTTGGATTTTGCAAAAGCGTTCGATACAGTTCCGCACACACGGCTCATGTGTAAGGTAAGGTCTACAGGATTGGATATATCAGTTTGTAAATGGATAGAAAATTGGCTGAAAGACAGAATTCAGAGAGTCGTGGTTAATGATTCTTACTCTGAATGGTCCAAGGTTATCAGTGGTGTACCCCAAGGTTCAGTGCTGGGACCCTTACTTTTCAATATATTTATAAATGATATTGGGTCTGGGATCAAAAGTAACATTTCTGTCTTTGCAGATGACACCAAGCTATGCAGTGGAATAACGTCCTTGCAGGATGTCGCCAATTTACAAGCCGACCTCAATGCTCTGTCTAATTGGGCGACTGAGTGGCAGATGAGGTTTAATGTTGATAAATGTAAAGTTATGCACTTGGGGGCTAAGAATATGCATGCATCATACATACTAGGGGGAGTACAACTGGGGGGATCTGTAGTGGAGAAGGATCTGGGGGTTTTAGTTGATCATAAGCTCAATAATGGCATGCAATGCCAAGCTGCGGTTTCCAAAGCGAGCAAAGTCCTTTCTTGTATTAAGAGAGGTATGGACTCCAGAGACAGAGATATCATTTTGCCCCTGTACAAATCATTAGTAAGACCTCATCTGGAATATGCAGTTCAGTTTTGGGCACCAGTTCTCAAAAAGGATATCGGAGAACTGGAGAAAGTGCAGAGAAGAGCAACCAAACTGATAAGAGGCATGGAGGAGCTCAGCTATGAGGAAAGATTAGAAGAACTAAATCTATTCACTCTTGAGAAGAGGAGAATTAGGGGGGATATGATCAACATGTACAAATATATAAGAGGTCCATACAGTGTACTTGGTGTTGAGTTATTCACTTTACGGTCAACACTGAGGACAAGGGGGCACTCTTTACGTCTAGAGGAAAAGAGATTTCACCTCCAAATACGGAAAGGTTTTTTCACAGTAAGAGCTGTGAAAATGTGGAACAGACTCCCTCCAGAGGTGGTTCTGGCCAGCTCAGTAGATTGCTTTAAGAAAGGCCTGGATTCTTTCCTAAATGTACATAAAATAACTGAGTACTAAGATTTGTAGGTAAAGTTGATCCAGGGTAAATCCGATTGCCTCTTGGGGGATCAGGAGGGAATTTTTTCCCCTGCTGTAGCAAATTGGATCATGCTCTGCTGGTTTTTTTTGCCTTCCTCTGGATCAACTGTGGGTATAGAGTTGGGTGTATGGGATTGTATTGTGTTTTTTATTTTGTTTGTTTATTTTTTTGTGGTTGAACTGGATGGACTTGTGTCTTTTTTCAACCTGACTAACTATGTACTATGTAAACTGATGAAAACGGACTGAAGTTCAGTTTCATCGGTTCACAAATGAAGCTGACTGATGGTCTGATGTGCCTAAACACCATCAGTTTAAAAACTGATCTAGCCCAACGCGGTGACGTAAAACACAACGACGTGCTGAGAAAAATGCTTCATTCAATGCTTCCAAGCATGCGTCAACTTCATTCTGAGCATGCCCGGGTTTGGAACCAATGCTTTTGCATACTAACCATCGGTTTTGACCGATCGGTTACCAGTCCATCAGTTCAATTTTAAAGCAAGTTCTAAATTTTGCGAGCGAAGGATAACGGACCGATGGGGCCCACACGCGGTCAGTTTGGACCAATGAAACTGAACTTCAGTCCGTTTTCACCGGTTTGGTCCGACCGTGTACAAGGCCTAAGAGATACATTCTTATGTGTGTCATTTCGTATTCCAACTTCAATATGCTCCCAAGAGTTTGCAGCTCTGGCTGCTTCTACGTTGAGTTCTTCCAGTCCCAGTCCCTATTTGACATAATGTAATAAAAATAGATTTCAGAAATCAATGGATGATTGAGACTCCCTCCTCTATGATTTCTTAAAGATACATACTGTTTTTGAATGGAATGATCCTTTAAGTTTCTTTGCAAAAATATATGTATTTAAATTATGTTTAGATAAATAGTGAATTATATTCACCATTTTGCATATTTGCAAAATGGTAGTAGCAGTTCCATTAAATTACTTCTAGTTGTGGAGATCATAGAAGTTTTTTTTCAAAACCTTGGTTCACCTTGGTTTACTACAACATATTTCGACCAGGGTTGCCAACCATCCATGCTTTTATGTGCAGTTTGTAAAAAAAAAACCCTGATTTCTTCCGCACATAAAACGCCATAAATGAGAGAAACTGTATGTGAAAATTCAGATTGGCTGCAACCTGTCTTTGACCTCCTCCTTTTGCACAGCTAAATTTCTAACATGAAGAGGACAGTGGCTGGATTTGCTCCCATCTTTTGTTCCCACCACAAATGCCATCCCTGGTGGGCAATGTATGAACACACTTTTGGTAGGAAATGAGTGAGTGCTGAGCCGGAGGTAGCCAAGAGTTCTCCCAATCACCAATGTGGGCTGCATGGGCACTGGAAGTGTGTGAGGAGTGGATACCACTACATTAGAAGAGCACCATGAACTCAGAGGGAGGGTCTCTGCTTGGAGGACACAGGTAAGTGCCTCTGGCTGTGGATCCATCTGTAAGGGGGCACTCTGGCTGGCACTGGTGATGTCAAGGACTAGAAGACTCAGGAGCTTTACAGTTGTGCATTTCAAAGGGAAGCATGGCTTGAAAGAGGCACACTGTGACCAGTAGTGCCATCACAAGTGGAAGAAGCCAAATCGTTTCTATACCAGCCTGGACCCTGCTGAGCGGGTATTCTATATTCTATATAGCCCCTTACACAAATTTTCTCTCTCTCTTGCTCTTCTCCTTTCTCTCCCCCCACATTCTCTTTCTCCCTCTCTCTCTTCCCTCTCCCCCCTCTCTCTCTCCCTTCCACTATACCTCCCTACCCATTCTCCTCTCTCTTTCCCTGCAGCATCTCTCCCTCCGTCCTTCCTCTCCTCCCCCTCCTACTCTTTCATTCTCCAAATCCCTTTTTTTCTGTGCCCCCTCATTTCCTCTCTATCCTCTACCCCCCCAGTCTGACTGCTGCAACCTGTAGACTGTGTTGTATAATACTTACTCCTGACCTCTAGGTTACATAGTTCTGACCAAGCTGTTCATTGTCTCAATTGTTGCTGGTTTTAATTATGTTCTTGTTTAAGGTAGGCTGGGTCAGACAAAATTACATAGTTGGTAAGTGTAGGAATCTGCTGTCCTCTACTGTATTTGTAAATACCTTTTTTTAATCCCCACAGAGTTGCTTGGTTATAGATAGGTACTTCATGTCCCTGGTAGCTGTGTTATAAACTCCAGAGGAAGGAGGGAGTGGAGAGAAAGAGAGAGAGAGCGAGAGAGAGAGAGAGAGGGGGGGCTGAGATCACATGTTCATGATAAAGCTGCTGCTGAATCCAGGCCAGAAGCAAGGGTTATTAGTGCTTTTGTTATGTTTAGTAGTTTACTATTGTTACTCATAGATTCTGGGTAAACTTAACCGCTTTGCGACCAGAGCACGAATATATACAGTACAGACCAAAAGTTTGGACACACCTTCTCATTCTAAGAGTTTTCTTTATTTTCATGACTATGAAAATTGTAGATTCACACTGAAGGCATCAAAACTATGAATTAACACATGTGGAATTATACATAACAAAAATGTGTGAAACAACTGAAAATATATTTCATATTCTAGGTTCTTCAAAGAAGCCACCTTTTGCTTTGATTACTGCTTGGTACACTCTTGGCATTCTCTTGATGAGCTTCAAGAAGTAGTCAACTGGCGCAGCACCCCATCACTCTCCTTCTTGGTCAAATAGCCCTTACACAGCCTGGAGGTGTGTTTGAGGTCATTGTCCTGTTGAAAAATAAATGATGGTCCAACTAAACGCAAACCGGATGGAATAGCATGCCGCTGCAAGATGCTGTGGTAGCCATGCTGGTTCAGTATGCCTTCAATTTTGAATAAATCCCCAACAGTGTCACCAGCAAAGCACCCCCACACCATCACACCTCCTCCTCCATGCTTCACGGTGGGACCCAGGCATGTAGAGTCCATCCGTTCACCTTTTCTTTGTCGCACAAAGACACGGGGGTTGGAACCAAAGATCTTAAGTTTGGACTCATCAGACAAAAGCAAAGATTTCCACTGGTCTAATGCCCATTCCTTGTGTTCTTTAGCCCAAACAAGTCTCTTCTGCTTGTTGCCTTTCTTTAGCAGTGGTTTCCTAGCAGATATTCTACCATGAAGGCCTGATTCACACAGTCTCCTCTTAACAGTTCTAGAGATGTGTCTGCTGCAAAAGGTGGCTACTTTGAAGAACCTAGAATATGAAATATATTTTCAGTTGTTTCACACTTTTTTGTTATGTATAATTCCACATGTGTTCATTCATAGTTTTGATGCCTTCAGTGTGAATCTACAATTTTCATAGTCATAAAAATAAAGAAATCTTTTTGAATAAGAAGGTGTGTCCAAACTTTTGGTCTGTACTGTACGTCGGCACAATGGCACGGACAGGCAAATGTGCGTACCTGTGCGTCCCTTTAAATTTGCCACCCAGCGGGAGTAATCATGAGTGCGCCCGTGGGTCCTGGGAACTTGATGTTCCCGGGCGGCACGCAATTGTGGTCAGCAAAGGCAGAACAGGGGGATGACTTTATAAACAAGGCATTCCCCTGTTCTGCCTAGTGACATGTCGCTGATCGAATGTTCCCTGTGATCGGAAACAGTGATCAGTGATGTGTCACTGGTAGCTCCTCCCCCTAACAGTACCTAGTGGGTAACCCCTTCACTGTCAATGTAATTTTCACAGTAATCAGTGCATTTTTATAGCACTGATCGATGTAAAAATTACGATGGTCCCAAAAATGTGTCAAAAGTGTCCGATGTGTCCGCCATAAAGTCGCAGTCATGATAAAAATCGCTGATCGCCGCCATTACTAGTAAAAAAAAATATTAATAATAAAAATTCCATAAAACTATCCCCTATTTTGTAGACGTTATAATTTTTGCGCAAACCAATCAATATACGCTTATTGCGTTTTTTTAACAAAAATACATATCGGCCTAAACTGAGAAAAAAATTGCTTTTTTTAAAAGAAAAATTGGGATGTTTATTATAGACAAAAGTACAAAATATATATGTATTTTTTCAAAATTGTCGCTCTATTTTTGTTTATAGCGCAAAAAATAAAAACCACAGAGGTGATCAAATACCACCAAAAAAAATCTCTATTTGTGAAAAAAAGGACATCAATTTTGTTTGGAAGCCACGTGACCGCGCAATTGTCAGTTAAAGCGACACAGTGTCGAATTCGCAAAAAGTGCTCAAATTTTCCGGGCTTAAGTGGTTAATATTTAAAGATTGGTGACAGATTTGTAACCTTGTTGTTATCTTTCATGCGCTATAACACATAGCCAAGTCTGTGATGCGTGTGTGTAGTGTTCACCTTGTATATTAGTAGGTGAACCTATCAATTGCAATACAGATTATATACAGCTCCTGTTTTTTTAGTTAACCCTGTCCCTTCTGGCCTGTGATTGTATAGCTAGTTTTAGCTCAGGGCTCAACAACCAGCAGGGGCTAGAATCAGGTTAGGCATCTAACAGCCACTTTTGGTAGTTAAGGGTTCAGTTACATGACAGATTAGAAGCTACTAGGGGCTCTGGATGCAGTCTGAATTCTGGTATCACACTATGGTTTCTGCTGGTGAGAAGCTGTGTTGCAGGCAGGTTGGACAATGGTTGGAGGACCTTCTCATCATCGCTAATCTTGCCTTCAAGTTTTTGGCATCAAGACATATGCTGCATCACAGTTGTCCTCAGAGGCCCCAGAAGATGAACTTTGTTGCAACATTTATCTGGAGATATGTTTATTAATAACTATATACACCTGGGTATGTGTGCACAATTGCATCAGGACTCCTGTTGTGCCCTTTGTTAAAGGGGTGGTTCCCCCTTAAAAACAACTTTTTTTTATTCCACTGGCCCCCCACATTACAATCGAATTAAGGCTATTATTTTTTTTTTGCTGCTGTACATACCTTGATACAGCATCTTCACCCGTGCATCCGGGTTGCGAGTCCCGCGGGAGTGGGCGTTCCTCACATGTGTTTGATTGATGTTTTTCCCAAAAACGAGCTCTCCCCCCGTCGCGTAAGCCGCGTCACGATTGGCGAAAGGAGCCGAACGGCTATGCGCATGCGCAGTATAGCGCCGACTCGCCGTTCGGCTCCTTTCGCCAACCGTGACGCGGCTGACGCGACAGGGGGGAGCTCGTTTTTCCGAAAAATGTCAATCAAACACATGTAAGGAACGCCCACTCCCGCGGGACTCGCAACCCGGATGCAAGGGTGAAGATGCTGTATCAAGGTATGTACAGCAGCAAAAAAAAAATAATAGCCTTAATTCGATTGTAATGTGGGGGGCCAGTGGAATAAAAAAAAGTTGTTTTTAAGGGGGAACCACCGCTTTAATAACACCTGTTTGTACATTGGATTCATCTACTATTATTACTCTTATATTATATAAACATCATATCATTCCCATATTGGTGTGTATACTTCTGACTAATGTTACATGCTTAATGATAATGTTATATGCTATATGCTTCATCTGCTCCCAATTACTTTGAATAGATCACTGGTAATTTCCCAGGCACTGCAAACTTACTTATAAAACCCACTCTTCCACTTAGGGAATGTTCTGGTTCTCTTATTTACCTACAGGTTTAAGACAATATTCTGTCTGGGTAAAGCAATTTCTCATAACCCTCCAACAGAGGGCTAAAAAGATTGAAAAAAGACACTGTTACATTTGTGTGTGTGACTACTGTTTCCCATATCTCTGTACATTTTGTTTGTTAAGGAACACATCTAAAAGTTTTTTTTAAGGGGCCCTCCAGGTGAGGCTCAATGATCACATAAACAATATCAGAAAAGGTTTTAAAAATCATTCAGTATCAAGACACTACAATTTGATGCATGATAGAGATCCTTCAGACACCCTGTTTTTGGGCATCGATAAATATAGACCCCACTGGAGAGGAAGCTTTCTGGTGAGGGAAATCTCAAAACAGGAGATGGCCTGGATATATAGGTTGAAATCTTATGTCCCCTACGGCCTCAATGTAGACACTGATGTTAATGCATTTATCAGTAATAAATAAGCGCACCTGTTAGTGTGTGAAACGCGTCTACCATGTTAACTGTTTGTAACACTTGGGATGTTCGTTTATTAAACAAGAATTTTGATGGATCTTGCAGTGCTGCCATTTCTATAGTGTTGATCGAATGCGGAGGCGAGCCGAGGCAGGCACCTGTGATATCATTAGGCTTCCTGTCTCACTTGGAGCAGCGAGTTCTTTGTTTGGAAAATCTCTTAGACGATTCTAGATATTCTGTTTTGATATGATGGAGCAACTTTGGATACCTCCTAGTGTTTCTGGAGGCTTTTTTGGTGTGCAAGATTGTGGATCTGAATAATTGATCAATATTGGGCACTTATGTGCCTTCTGTTTTTGACAATCATGGGGCACATTATGTGCCTTCTGTTTTTGTCAATTATGGGGCACATATTGGGTATGCACAGTATCTATAAACTGAGATGTTCTGGATGAATATTTGTGTTTGTCTTATGCAGACCTTGAACTGAGTTGTGTTTTAGAGAGGTGACGCAGCTTCTCCCTGGATGACGTCAACTCTGACAAAATGCATAGGGCAGAGCGACTCGCTGACGTCACCTATCCCCTCGTGTCCCAGAAGGACGTGTTTGCTCTGGTTGTGCACCAGCCGGCACACCAGACTTAAGGTTTTTATGATACGATTGACATGTAAGTGCAATACTTGATTTTAAATAAACTATTTAAAAAGGTTTTACGCTATATGGAGCTTTATGTTTTCTATAACAAACGATCAACCGATCCTTGTGAGAGAGTGAGTGGCGCCCCCTGGACAGGTGTATGGTTACTCTGAGGGAAAGACCCAAGCTGGGTGTAAACCAAACGCGCTGTCTGATCCTCTGTAACAGGGGATCACTTGGAGTCGGTAAGAAAAAGCCTTACTAATCGGTGGTGGACTCTTCACTTACGGTGTTTGATGACAATCTTCTATTATTAAGAAACCTCAAGCGCAACTTTAATTTCTTATATGTACGCTTTACTGTGATTTATGTCATACAGGATAGTTGCTGCTTTAGTTGTTTTTCCCATAGTACAGATTTACAATTTTTTTTTCAGAATATGTTTAATGTTTGTAGTTGTTCCTCATAACAGCCCCCTTATTAGCTTTATTGCCTTTCTCTGTATTCTGTCCAGTTCCAGCACATCCTTTATAAAGATTGGTGACTAGAACTGGAAAACCTATTGAAGATGTAGGCAAAAAGTAATATATTTTTGAGTGCAGAAAGCAAATGTAATTGATTTTTTTTTCCCCAAATGATCTTTTGTCCTGAGGTTTATGTGTGTCTGTGGGACTGTCAATTGTGGCACAGTAATTGGGAGTTTTTTTTTGGGTACAAGCTCTATGGCATATGCATGCATTGTATATAGTGACTAGGCTCTGGTCATATTTAAACAGCCCTCTTTAAAGGGGTTGTAAAGGTTTGTTTTTTTATTTTCTAAATAGGTTCCTTTAAGCTAGTGCATTGTTGGTTCACTTACCTTTTCCTACCTTTTGCACTAGCTTAAAGGAACCTATTTAGAAAATAAAAAACAAACCTTTACAACCCCTTTAAGTCACTCCCACTGTTAGATGAAATCTGACCATAACCACCAGCTTTAATAGAAGGTTATCTGGAAATTACATATGGTACATGGAAGCATAGTAAACATTTGTTGAAAGATTCAAAAATAGAAAGAAAGTAACAAAATCACAACATAACAATAACAATAAGGAAGCAGGATTAGTGAGGTATATACAGATAACTCCAAAAATAAAATCTGTTTAAATCCCAAAAAATTGCAGAAAAGATAAGTAACAGGTTGTTAAGGGCTCATTGGGGTGAATGATCTGGGATGGGTAGACTGCTGCATTCAGAGGCAGCTCTTTGGACACATTGGTACTATGGACACATACAAATTGGGCAATTAACTGTAGCCAGTCTGAGAATAGACAGAAATGCCATCCCTTGGCAAACAGGATTGTTAAGAATTCCTTTTCAAATGTAACCACTGTAATCACCAAGGATCACCCATTTAAATGAGCCCTAAACATGGTTTTATGTCTGCTATTTGGTTCAGTGGCTTGCAGAATAAACCCAGTCTTATTTGGAAGAGTAATTGATCCTCTTATCCAGACTCACTGTATTAGTAAGGATATTCAAATGGTAAAGAATGAGAGCTCAGAGCTGCAAATGCAGCCATATTTTCTTGTCCATGGAGAGGGTGTTGTATAGTCAATTCCACCCGAAGGATCTGAGGAGTGTTATGGAGATGTCAGGCAGTATTCTATAATGCTTAGCAGACACACCCTTAATGCTAACTATCCTAAATACACATACATTTGCATCTGGAAGGATTCCCAATCCAACAACCAAAATAATATTTAGCAGAATGAAATTATGATTTGTTGGATACCAAATATGATAATGTGCCTTTTTAGCCTTCAGGACATTGTGAAATATGTTTAGTATCCAACTGATTAGTATGTTCCCAAATATTCATATAGCTACTTTTCGATTTTAGTGATTCCATTACAGTAAGAATTATTGAGATTGCATAAACTTAAACTATGAGCAGTTCAAATGTAGGTCAGTATAGAAGAAAAATAGCATTGCTAATGTTTATTCCTGTACTTCAACTGGACTATTTACTACCTGGCCATTTATGACTGGGCAGCATTAGAAGTCCATTGAGGACCCTCAAGTGGAGGTTTGAATTTCTGTTATCTTTATTAGCTGCCCTGAGTTATGTAAAATAGTTCACACTCTCTGGTTGCCTACCACAGACATGAGAATCTGGCCTGCCACAAGTGTAAGAACTGTGGGTATCAGCTGATGCTGGATAGTTATCATGGGCTCCAGGTGCTAGTCACCAGGAGGTTTGACTCACAAGTGTAGCAGAGGTTTCTGTTGGTTTTCGCAGTAGCAGTATCGTAGCCAATGAGGTTAAACTGAGGCGTAATTATTGCTAATTGCTCGCTTGTCGGCCTTTTGGCTAAGATCAAGTGTAGTATCTGTTCTTATCAGTTGCCAGGAGGTGGCACTATGCTAACCGTCCCTAGTACACGGCAAGGTGGAAAGGGATGGCGATGGCAGATGCAAAACCTGCTGGCGTGGAGGTGGAAGCCTTCTGATTTGGACGGAGAATCATGCGGTCCAAGTTGAAGGGTCGGGTCCCTGGCCTTCTGGCCTGGATTTGATGCAGTTCCTAACCTTGCCAGTTTCTCGAGAGGGAACATCGACCTCACCCTACTGTTAAGGGGAGTCATAATGTGGCTAGTACCTCCCGGGTATAATTAGGTAGGGAGCGAAAGAGGTGACGGGGGGAGCTTGAAGTCCTGAGCAGGCTCTCTCCCTGAGCTTCCGGAGCTCTCGTTCCTTCCTGGTAGGGAAGGGGGCTGTAACTGTCCGGGCTGTTGGTCAGGGTTTTGAGAAAAGCTTATGGTGAATGTGCCCCTGGAGTGGCAGTTCAGGGTTGCCATACTTGCACTAGTGTTCTTCAGCACTTTTGCTTTTTGGCACCATGTTCACTTCAATATCACAATTTTACACCTGTCTCTAGGGCCGGGCCTTTTGGCTGGGACCAGAGGAATTTTTGTTTCCTGGCCGGAGGGTCGGCCATTGTATTGCACGATGGTCACTTTTCACTCTCCCACATCTTCCTTCTCCCCCACTTTCTTTTTATTTATCCCTTGTTTGTCACTTTTTTGAATTTTTTTGTTTGGTGTCACATTTTGTCACAGTGTGATTAGTAGGGTGTAGGTCCTCGGGCCTGCCCTGAACGTCTTGGGAGTAGGTGGACATGGCCTTCTGGCTTAGTTCGCCTGCTCTCATGGGGTCTCCCTTCGGGGGAGCCCTACCTAGTACTTGGGTGGGTTCTGTTTTGGCAGACCCTCCAAAGAATGGGGTCCGTCTGGCTTCGGCTGCACGGACCATGTGAAGTACCTCAGTCCCCTTCTGGAGCCTAACGCCCCAGGGATCAGGGTCAGGTCCTTTTTTATGGATGATAGACGAAGCACCCGTTGCACGTTTTTGTGTTTCACTCTTTATGTGTGTGCACATTTCTTTGGCACCGGGTGAAGTTTTTGGGTGTGTTTCACACACCATGGGCTTTTCAACAAAAAAAAGGGGTTTCTGTTGGTAGTTTCTTTCCTTTCCAGCCATTACAGTGAGCCTTGAGGTGGTCAGGCACCCAGTGTTTACTTAAGTAATTGCTAGATCTGCTACCACTTTAGAAGACTCAGGATTGATTTTCTTCTGCAGAACATCTGTGGGATAGATGTATAGGAGTTTATCTTGATTATCAGGTCTTCTAAGCACTTTTTCGCAAAGTTTAACAAGCAGGTATCAGTGTCACTGCATGGCTTCTTACATATTAGGGAAAAGGAAAGATGGCGCAAGGATCAGAACATGCATAAATAATTACAAAAAAGATGGATGTAAAATCAATATGGTAATTATTAAAATATAAGCAGGTAATTGGTGAGCAACAAGTCCCAGTAAATGATTATGAGGGTTGATAATAAGCACCAGCGGCAGCTCCCTTGGGATTAGAAGCAAACTCTGGAAGACAGGGTAAAAAGGAAAACAAGGTGTGCCAGAGGAAGTGCAGTATATTGGAAAAAACATATTCTAAACAGTGCTAAACTCACACAACATCAGTGACAAACGAGCAACGCTGACAAGCAGGAACCAGGCTGGCCCTGTTCATCACCCTGCTGAGCCATCTGCTGCAGCCTGCTGGGACACCCCTCTGGATACAGCTCTGGACCTCATAGTGACCTTATAGAGACCACGGACACCCGTACTACATATGCTTGTTTCTCACCGATGTTGTGTGAGTAGCCATTTGGCTTTGTTTTGAATAAATTGTTTCCAATATACTGTACTTAGTCTGGTGAACCTTGTTTTCCCTTTTACCCTGTCTTACATATTGTGCACCAACTGTACACTTTTTGTGGCTTTTTTTTAAAACCAATGTCAATTTGTTTTTTTTTAATCCAACAAAATTTTATTTAGTTTACAGAGGTACAAGGTATGCAAGGTCCCCTTAACATTGCGGGGTAAGATAAAGAGCTGCAATGAGATAACCACTACTCACAATACATCTATGAACAGGAGGTAACCCTCCCCCCCCCAGCAAATCAAACATTTCCCTCCCGAAAATTAGCTCAATGCCCACCTCACCCAATATTGACGCCCAGAAGCCTGTCCATCACCAGGTCCACAGGGGCCAGACCCGGCACATCCAGCCACTTTGCCCATAACTTCTCAAATTTTTGGGCATTACCCCTGTGTTGATATATCACCTTCTCCATCCTCAGCACTATCCCAATGTTATTGATCCATTCAGCTAGAGTCGGAGGAGCCTCGGCCCTCCAGTGAACCATAATAAGCTTCCTAGCTTGGAACAAGACCCTTTGCACCGCCTCCCTGTCCGCCTCCTCCCATTCGTACTCCTCCAGAGCCCCCAAGAGACAAGCCCTCGGGTCCTGCGGAAGAGACACTCCAAATGCTGAATTGATGGTACTCACGACTCCCGCCCAATACGTGTGGAGCTTTGGGCATCTCCACAGCATATGTATCAGATCTCCATGGTCTCTCTTGCACCTGGTGCAGGTAGGGTCGAGCTGTGGATTCATTCTATGGAGTCTGTGAGGGGTATAATAGGTTCGTAACAAAATGTACAGTTGCGTGAGCCTCTGTGAGACATTCAGTGAGCACTTGCCTACTGCCTGAAAAATTTCCTCCCATTGTTCACCGTCCAAGTCCCCTGCATCTGCTTCCCACCTTTCCCGTATCTTCAGGGGATGCTGCTTCATCACATATTGTAACAGGTTGGCATAGCATTGGGAGATAAAGCCCTTAGACGTCCCAGCATCCCCCAGAGGTTCAAAAGCAGGGGTCGGCGACAGGCACCACTCAGAGGAGCGACCCTGTGCCGCCACTGCGTGTCTCAACTGTATGTATGAGAAGTGCATGGACTGTGGCAGGCCAAACGCCTCCCGCAATTCCGGAAACGTGCGAAGTACCCCGTTACGGAATATGTGGGTAAGGTGTGTAATCCCATAATGTTTCCACCTGGCACCGGACTGCAGTTTAGCCAGTTCAGTGTACGTGTCATTTTGCCATATAGGACTGTACTTCGTGTAACCCTCTGCGTTTTGGACATATTTAACCTTATTCCATATCTTCTGAATCAGACTAAATGTGGGGAGCTTCTTGTGCGGTCTAGCAAATGCCTGCGCCTCCAACGCCTCAGGGATCGGACCTCCGCCCACGGTGTGCTCCATAAGCCTCTGAGCCGAGGACCGCACCGTCGGCCGAAACATGCCAACCAGCTGCTGCATCTGAGCCGCCAAGTAGTATAGCCAGGGGTTTGGCAACGCCAATCCCCCGCTATCTTTAGGTCTCTGCAGGTGTTCCAACTTAATCCTAGGATTCTTATCCTTCCAGATGAGACCCCGAAAAATACTGTTCACTGTATGGAAAACTTTCAGGGGGATGACCATGGGGGTGTTGTGGAGAAAGTATAATAGTTGCGGCATGAGTATCATCTTGATAAGATTCACCCTCCCAGCAACCGACAGAAGCAGGGCCTTCCAAGTTTTAACTTTGTCCCTAAACCGCAGCAACAGGGGGGAGATATTTAGATGTATGAAATCTCGTGGCCGAGCCGTTATCTGTACCCCTAGATATTTAAAGGATGAAGTAATGGATATGGGGCAGACAGAGTTAATTACTTGTGTGTCATCACCGTCCAACAAAAGCAATGCTGACTTTGCCCAGTTTATGAGCAGGCCAGAGAATTTTCCAAACTCTGTGATTGCCATCATAGCCTCTCTAAGGGAGGAGTCCGTGTCTCCCAGCAGAAGAAGCGTGTCGTCAGCATACAACATCACCTTTTCCTGCATGTCGCCATAACAAAAACCGGTGATGCGAGGGTTAGCCCTGATACTAATGGCCAGCGGCTCAATAGCCAGGGCAAAGAGGAGGGGGGACAGGGGACAACCCTGCCGCGTCCCCCTCCTCAGTGCAAAGCCCGCCGACAACGAGCCAAATGTCCGTATCGCCGCCTGCGGCTGGTTGTACAGCAGCCGCACCCAGGAAATGTAGACAGGGAACCAATGTCAATTTGACCTCATTGATGATTAAAAAATGGAACAAACGTTTTTAAAATAAAAAATCTGAGCAAAATTCTACTAGTGTATACCCAGAAATATTTTTTTTAACTGTGCATTTTCCATTGATTTTTGCTAAAAAAAAATTTGCAATGCTTGTTTTACTAAAATGTTGCCAAAATAAAAACATTCAATTTTGGCCTCCCCTACATAAGTAAAAGCAGCTGAAGACAAGCATCAAGAGAAATTATAACATGCCACACATGTTCTATCTATTCTGATCTTCATTTATGTCCCACCTCTCACCTTTTTTTTTCAATAACATGACAGCTGTGGATATACAACCTAGGTAAATCTTTCTTACCTATTTTGTATGACACCTACTGTAAGCACACATGTGGTTGCAGTTACAAAGTGTAAAGTAAACATTTTCTTGTTTTAGTCTTTTGTTTAGTCAAATGTTGAATAATATTGCATTTGTGGGTTCTTTTTTTCCATCTCAAGCGTAAAATATTCAACAATTGAACATGATTTATTATCGTATATCATTTAAAGAGCATGACTTTTTCCACCAGTGCATAACGTGTCAGTGATCAGTGATTTCAAAAATACTGCTTCTGTGACATTCAGGCCTTTTAGCTTGTGACTTTTTAATGTGTGCATGTTACTTGTCAAACTAAAAAAAAGTACTGATTTGTTCAGGAAAAGCTTAAAATCAAAAAGTCATTCAAGTGGAAAAGAGGTGAAGTTTATTCCCTCTGCAATAATCCATTGCATGGCAATGTTATTGTTTAAACTCATAGCTTGAAATATCCAGCTTTTTTGTATAATTTAACATTTTTGCCTACTTATTTTGAATTTTTGATGTTCATGCAGTAATTAGTTTCCATTACCAAAATATGATTTATATAGAATTCTTAAAATTCATTAATTCTGAGGTACATTCTATAGCAGTTTACCAATACAAATCAGAAACATATCCAGAAACACTTTTCAAATGTATCTAATGCATCAAGATTTGACATTAAAGGTCAATATTAGATGATTTTTTTGCTTGCAACTGTGAAAGAAACTTAAAAGCAAATACATTTATTTCTTAACTACTCCACTTCTCATATGCACATAAATATCATGATTTTTTAATTTGCTAGAAAATGACACAATATAATACACTTGTTTTTAATATTATAATATTATATTATGTTGAGTAAATAGATACTTAACATGTTAAGCTTTAAAATTGCTACCCCCATGGAATGGCGCCAAACTACGGTACCTAAAAATTTCCATAAGAGATGTTTTAAAATCCTTTACAGGTTACCAGGTAAAAGTTACACGTGAGATCTGGGGCTAAATCTATTTCTCTCACTCTGATGTTTGTGACGCTACCTCATTTGTGGTGCAATCACCTTTTACATAAGTATGCTGGACTTACGTACGTGTTCGCCTTTGCGTGTGATCACAGGTTTGCTGTGCGGGGGGAGAGGTTAATGGAAAGGCCGGGGGACTATTTTAACTTAGACTGAGGGGGAGATTGAGGGGAGAATTTGAATATAATGGGGCAGACAAGTCTACACGGGTCAGCCAATAGTGGAGGGTGGAATGGGGGAAGATGGGGAGAGTTCTATGGTAACCAGTCAGGAGATTTCCAGATGTCAAACAACTGTTGGTAATTACAGTACTATTTGTACAAAAAAATTATGTAAATAAAATATGCAAAACTGCAAAATCTTGGTTTCATTCTTCACATGATTGGACTATTAAAATTTCTGGCTATACTCTCTTTCAGAAAGACAGGGTAAAATGAAAAGGTGGTGGTGTCTGTCTCTATTTGAGAAGTGATCTCAAAGTGAGTGTGAAAAAGTACCTTAATTATTGCTAAGAGTATGATGGTTCTGAGGCATTATGGGTGGAGATGCATATGGGTTGCAAACATACTTGCAAACATACTTCAATGTTTGTTTTTGGAATTTGTTATAGGTCACTCCGTGTAAATAAGGAGGTGGAGACTCATTAGCTCCTTGAACAAATAGAAAATGCTGCAAAGGCTGAAATAGCAGTAATAATGGGAGCTTTTAACTACACTGAAATTGACTGGAGTAATGGCACTGCTAGAACAGTAAAAGGCCAGAAATTCATAAGTCTATCAAAAGACAATTTTATAGATGCCCCAACTAGAAATAATGTTCTGCTGGACCTGGTAATCTCAAACCTCATGGAGCTAACTTACTGATGTCTACATAAAAGAACATCTGGGTAGCATTGGCCATAAAATGATTTAATGTAATGTAAACTGTAAACAACAAGCACATACTGGAAATATAAAAACACTTAACTTTAAAAGGGCACATTTATTAGACGTGGAGTGGAGTATCTGGATCTTGCAAAAGCATTTGACATAGTTCCCCATAAAAATTTACTGTACAAAATAAGGTCCATTAGCATGGACCATAGGGTGAGTACATAAATTTGAACCTGGCTACAAGGGCAAGTTCAGAGGGTGGTGATAAATGGTGAATTGTCAGAGGTGGGTCGTGGGGTCCCACAGGGTTTTGTGCTGGGACCAATCCTATTTAACTTGTTCATAAACTATCTGGAGGATGGGGTAAACAGTTTAATCTCTGTATTTCTGTATGTCTCCCCAACCTGAGGATGTGGAGGAGGAGAGGTGGAATAAGTAGGCGGAATTGTCACCACAACAGGTCAGTGTCTGATACCACAGCTTCGGGTAATATATGTAGGCCTGCATATTTATAATACATGTTTTTTATTTTATTTTAGGTGATGTGCTGCTTGTGGAGCAACAATCTCCTCATTTCACAAGTGCTAGTGCACAATTAATAATCCAGGACATCATGGTGTGTAGTCGGGATTTAGAAATCATTAAACAAAAAAGCAAGGATGTTGAACAAAAACTGAATAACATGATTGATGTATTAGGAAGAATATAAATTACCCCAAATGCCACCATTTTGTTTTTTATTTGCCATTTCTTTTTTATACATTTTGAAGATGCACACAGTGTGTCAACATGTGCTATCTGCCATCAGGGAATATCAATGTATGCGTTTTGTGAGTACAACCCCTTCCTTTGCAACTCAAGTAGGTGAGAGGAAGTGGTTGCGCCCCCACAACATGTCCATTGATCCCCTATGATGGCAGATAGCACATGTTGACATTAGACATGGGATCAGGAGGGAAATCCCCATTTGGAATCCGTATTTGTGTGCATCTTCAAAATGTGGCTTTTACAGGGGTCACATAACCCCATCTAATGAAGGCAACAGCAACACATTGTTTACATACTATATTGTCTGATAGTGTCTGACGCCCTCTGAAGACGGAATGACGAAACGTGTCAGGGCTTGATCACGCGACTCACCAGACCTTATGTCAGGGCTCCATTCCCGGCTCCATTGAGTTCCCGCACATGCGCAGGGCGACTGGGCACGGGCGCACGTCCGGGCGCAATATGTGCGCGTGCATGCGCGGTACAGCGGCGCGCCGTGTGCGTGGACGCGCGCACGGCCGTGCACGTGACAGCTCTGTGGCCAATCAGAGGACTGGCTCTCCTATTTAAACTGGCCTCATGCCCTGAACAAGTTGCTGGCTTGTCTTCAGCTCCTATGTGTTTACCTGTTGCCGTACCTGCCTGTTTTGACCCGGAATTCCTGACGACTCTCCTCTCACCTGGAACCTCTGACCCAAACGGCTAACGTTACCTGGATTGCTGTTGTCTCCTGCCCCTTGACCTTGGCTTGCTCTCATGGACTCCCTCTGAACTCTCCTGCCCTTGACCCTCGGCCTGTGACTCGGATTTGCCTTCATCTCCTGTGGACCCTACCAGACTTACCTACCAGTTCCTGCCTGACCAACGCTTGTCTCCAGTCTTCTGCACCTGCCCTGCTTCTGTCAGCTGCACCAAGTCTGCCTGCCACCTCCCGGCACCGGTGCCTCCTTGTGCCATCCCTCCTCTGTCCCAACTCCAGGGAGTGGTCTGCACAGGGTCGCAAAGGTGAGCCGCCCTCAGCATCTCGGTCTCGGTGAGTACAGGTTCTGACAGTACAAGCCAGCCAGATGTCTGAGACCGACAGGGCGCACTCACCCTTTGAGACGCTGTGCCAACAGGTCTCCGCCTTAACAGAGGCAGTCCAGAAGCTTCAGGAAGGCTACCTCCAGATTGATGGCCGCCTCCAACAACTGGCCGGTTCCCCAGGTCCATCCACTGCAGCCCTAGCCTCTTCACCCGGACCTTCTGCTGCCCAAGCTCCTGCAAGCCCTGCCATGATGGGGAGTAATCCCGAACCCCGGGTCTCCATGCCCGAGCGATTCTCAGGCGACCGTCGGAAATACCGGGCTTTCAAGAATGCCTGTTCCCTTTACCTGGCCTTGCAACCTAGAACTTTTGCGACCGAAGCTGTTAAGGTTGGATTCGTAATCTCTCTCCTTTCTGAGGAGCCTCAAGCATGGGCACACTCCTTAATGGAACAACGCAGTCCAATACTTGACTCTATGGACACCTTCTTCACCCACATGGGGAAATTATACGACAATCCTCTACGTGCAGCCACCGCAGAGGGTACTCTGCACAGCTTAAATCAAGGGAGACGGCCGGTGGAAGACTACACCGCCGAATTTAGAAAGTGGTCTGCTGACACAGGCTGGAATGAGTTGGTCCTCAGGTACCAATACCGCCAGGGCCTCTCTGAGAACCTAAAGGATGAGCTTGCAAGGTCGGCACCCCCTGCCTCTCTGGAGGATTTAATCCAAACCGCCACTCAGCTGGATAGGCGCCTTCGAGAACGTTGTTCGGAGAGGTTCCAGTCCAACTGGCCTAACTGGGTTCCACCAAGATGTGCTCCAGTACCTCCGCCTCACCCAGCTCCACCAAACACCTCATTACCTGACCCAGAGCCGATGCAGCTTGGTATAGTACGGGCCCCTCTGACTCCAGAAGAGAGACTCCGGAGGCGTCAATCTAACCTCTGTCTGTACTGCGGAGCCGCCGGACACTTTTTGCGCACTTGCCCAGTAAGACCTTGTAAGTCGAAACCTCCATCTGCTATCAATTTCCCTGTTACCAGTTTGCCTCAGACTTATGTTATCCTCTTTCTTTCCCTACAGCTCCCGGAAGGGGCAACACGTCTGCCGGCGATAATTGATTCCGGGGCCTGCAGCTGCTTCTTGGACTCATCCTTGGCCCAAAAGCTGCGTATCCCCTGCCGTACCAAGGATTTTCAGCTGCAAGTTCATCTGGCTGATGGCTCTCTTCCCCGTTCCGGATTGATTACCCAGGAAACCCTTCCTCTTTGTGCCATCTCAGATTCCGGGCACCGGGAGTTCCTCTGTTTGGACTTGATCCCGTCCCCCATGTTCCCTATCATTCTGGGTCTCCCTTGGCTACAAGTTCATCTGCCCTGCATTGATTGGCTCAAGAAAGAAGTCAGCTTCCCTTCCACCTACTGTTCCCAGCACTGTCTCGCACCCGCTCCAGTCTCCTGCTCCACGCTAGCTACTCCACCTGAAGACCTACAGCATGTTCCTCCAGCCTACCTAGACTTCAAGGATGTCTTTGACAAAAAACAAGCCGATTGTCTCCCACCACATCGGTCATATGACTGCCCCATTGACCTCTTGCCCGGATCTGAAATTCCCTTTGGGCGCATATTCCCCTTGTCAGAGACTGAGTTGAAGACCCTCAAGGCCTATATTGAAGAAAATTTAAGTAAGAAGTTCATCCGTCCCTCCTCCTCGCCAGCGGGGGCGGGGATCTTCTTTGTCGAGAAAAAAGATGGATCGCTTAGACCCTGCATTGATTATAGGGAGTTAAACAAAATTACCATCAAGAACCGGTACCCGCTGCCTCTAATCCCCGAGCTCTTTCAAAGGTTCCGATCAGCTCAGGTTTTTTCTAAATTGGACCTCCGGGGCGCCTACAATTTGGTCCGAATAAGGGCAGGAGATGAGTGGAAGACTGCGTTCAGGTCCAGATTCGGGCACTTCGAGTATCTGGTCATGCCCTTTGGGCTTTGTAATGCGCCCGCCACCTTCCAGCATCTAGTCAATGACATTTTTCGACAATTTTTAGATGACTTCCTCGTAGTCTACTTGGACGATATTCTCATCTTTTCAGCCACAAAAGAATTACATCGGCAACATGTCAGGCAGGTTCTCACCATCTTGAGACAACACCGGCTTTATCTCAAATCAGAAAAATGCGAGTTCGAAAAGACATCAGTGCAATTTTTAGGATTCATCATTTCTGTGAATGGGGTAGCCATGGATCCCCAGAAAATCAGTGCTATTCAGGAGTGGGCACCTCCAACAGACAAAAAGGGGCGTTCAGCGCTTCATTGGCTTCGCCAATTTTTATAGACGATTCATCATCGGTTTTTCATCAATTGTTTCTCCCATCACCAAGTTGACCCGCCAGGGGCACCGCTTCCAGTGGCCACAAGAGGATCAGGAGGCCTTTATCAAACTCAAAGCGGCCTTTACCTCGGCACCTGTACTTTGTTATCCGGATTCTACGTTCCCTTTTGTTCTAGAAGTGGACGCCTCGGAATCTGCTACAGGCGCTATTCTTTCCCAGAGACAGGGACCGAAGTCGCTTCTTCACCCAGTAGCCTACGCCTCTCGGAAACTAAGTCCTCCTGAGCGCAATTACGACGTAGGCGATAGAGAACTACTGGCCATAAAATTTGCACTGGAGGAGTGGAGGTACCTGCTGGAGGGGGCAGCGCATCCCATTATCATTTTCACTGACCACAGGAACCTGGAATACTTACGGTCTGCAAAACGCCTTAGGCCCAGACAAGCCCATTGGGCTCTTTTTTTTGCTCGCTTCAATTTCCATATCACCTATCGTCCTGGCGCAAAAAATGGAAAAGCTGATGCCCTCTCCAGGATGTTACCAGAGACGCCCGATACTTCCAAGCCCAGCACGATCCTGTCACCTCAAAATTTTTTGCTTCTCCCTCAAACAGATTTGTTGACTGCTCTAAAGACCGCATGCCAACGGTGCCCTGATCATGAGGTTTCCTCCTTGGAGAAAAAGGACGACCTGCTGTGGTCTCGTGGGAAGATTTTTGTTCCAACAGAGGCAAGACAGTTAATCCTCAGCACCTTCCATGATCGTAAATTGGCTGGCCATTTTGGTACCCGTAAAACTTCCGAACTGATCTCTCGCTCCTTCTGGTGGCCTAAATGGAGGTCCGACTGCAAGGATTATGTCTCTTCCTGCAATCGCTGCCAGCGGAGTAAGGGGCCAAACACGAAGACCTGGGGGCTGCTGAAACCCCTTCCTATCCCAGAACGGCCCTGGATTGACATCTCCATGGACTTTATTGTCGATTTGCCTCCTTCAGCCGGGTTTACCACGATCCTAGTCGTGGTGGACCGTCTGTCCAAGATGGCGCATTTCTTGCCCATGGTGGGTACGCCCTCCGCGGCAGACACAGCCAAAATCTTTTTTAAAGAGATTATCAAGCTCCATGGAGTGCCCAAAAGCATAGTATCTGACAGAGGTACTCAATTCACATCCAAATTTTGGAAGGAACTTTGCAGAGCTTTGGTGAAGATCTGTCTGTCCTCGGCCTATCACCCTCAAAGTAATGGCCAGACAGAGCGCACTAATCAAACGCTAGAACAGTATCTACGATGCTTTTGCTCAGTCTCCCTAGACGATTGGTCCTCCTTGTTATCTACAGCCGAGTTCGCTTACAATAATTCCATACATTCTTCCACAAACCAAACCCCGTTCTGGGCTAACTTCGGTTTCCACCCTTCCTTTTTGCCGGACTCCATCCCGGAAACATCTGTGCCAGCGGTCCAGGAACGTGTGACCTGCATCCAGCAAAACTTTCAGAAGTTACAGGAAAGCATGCAGCAAGCTCAGCAGGACTATAAGAGGTTCCATGACAAGGGGAGGAAGGATTGCCCTGTCTTCAAAGTGGGTGAGAAGGTCTGGCTATCCGCCATCAACCTCAAGTTACCTATTCCCTCTCGGAAGCTGGGTCCAAGGTTCATCGGGCCATTTGAGATCAGGCGAGAAATCAACCCAGTAGCTTTCGAGTTGGCTTTACCCAGGTCCTACAAGATCCACCCTGTGTTTCACGCCTCCCTGCTTAAGCCCGTTGTGTCTGACCCCTTCAACGGTAGAGAAGAACTGCCGCCACCACCAGTGGAGATTGAGGGGGAACAGGAATTTGAGGTGGAGGCCATCTTGAATTGTAGGAAGAGAGGAAGACAATTACAATACCTCATCAAATGGAAGGGGTATCCCCCTGAAGACAACTCCTGGGAGCCTTCCCGAAATCTCCATGCCCCTCGTCTGATTCGGGCCTTTCATGCGGAGCACCCTGAGGTGATGGACAGTTTGGGCGTCCGGAGTCCGCCCCTTGGGAGGGGGCACTGTCAGTGCTCCATTCCCGGCTCCATTGAGTTCTCGCGCATGCGCGGGGCGACTGGGCACGGGCGCACGTCCGGGCGCAATATGTGCGTGCACATGCGCGGTACAGCGGCGCGCCGTGTGCGTGGACGTGCGCACGGCCGTGCACGTGACAGCTCTGTGGCCAATCAGAGGACTGGCTCTCCTATTTAAACTGGCCTCATCCCCTGAACAAGTTGCTGGCTTGTCTTCAGCTCCTATGTGTTTACCTGTTGCCATACCTGCCTGTTTTGACCCGGAATTCCTGACGACTCTCCTCTCACCTGGAACCTCTGACCCAAACGGCTAACGTTACCTGGATTGCTGTTGTCTCCTGCCCCTTGACCTTGGCTTGCTCTCATGGACTCCCTCTGAACTCTCCTGCCCTTGACCCTCGGCCTGTGACTCGGATTTGCCTTCATCTCCTGTGGACCCTACCAGACTTACCTACCAGTTCCTGCCTGACCAACGCTTGTCTCCAGTCTTCTGCACCTGCCCTGCTTCTGTCAGCTGCACCAAGTCTGCCTGCCACCTCCCGGCACCGGTGCCTCCTTGTGCCGTCCCTCCTCTGTCCCAACTCCAGGGAGTGGTCTGCACAGGGTCGTAAAGGTGAGCCGCCCTCAGCATCTCGGTCTCGGTGAGTACAGGTTCTGACACCTTACAGCATAGCATCATCCTGGGACTCATCAAGGTGGGCGGTTCAGTTGGAGCTCCTGACAGCGTTGAGCTGATGCTTTGACTGTATGAGACAGGCTGGATTTTTACTTTGTTTATTGTAAGCATATTTTTATGCGGGGGGATTGGTTTACATAAATAAACAGTTTGACACTCACTATGCAAAGCATCCCCTTGTATTCTTGCATGACCCATCCATCCTGAGAGAACCGATCGTGTTCAGAGGAGCTGTTATCTTAGCCAGGCGGTGCAGACAGTCTTTTGGAAAGATTTTACAGGTCCTGATTGATCTTACCTTTGGTAAGCATATTCACAAAGGGGTGAGCATGAGGTGATCCGGTGATGGTTAACAGCTTATGACTCAAGACTAAACTGCACTTTGGCATCAAGAAGTTTAATACTACTTTTGGATTTTATGTTTTATGTTTATTGGACTGCTGTGAAGAGGAGTGGGTTTTTCCTTGCACCAATCTTGTTTTAAGAGATTAATATCACCTAATGGACAATGAATGTTGAGACCTAAGTTTTTGTGCTAGGTGTATGAAAATAAGGCAACATTGAGTGACTGCAATATATGAAACATTATTTAGTTGAATAGTTTGTGACTTTCACATAAAAAAGGCTGTTAATACTTGACTTTTTTGGTTTAGCATAGTATTTTAATATTAATGTCTGATATTGCTTTCACATTTTGTACGTTCCAGAGTTGTAAGTTCCAGAGTTTAGTATGTTATGTTTTGAAACATGCCTGTTACAGCAAACAAAAAAAAAGCAAAACAAATATTTCCACACAGATGTCTATTTTTGGAAATAATGTTTTATAACACACATGTGAATGTGCACGGAGTAAAAGTTTTAAAAATCTACAATGTGTGGCTCCTTCTTTCAATGCTCAATACCATTTTTTAAAAGTAATTTGGTGTTTACAGTGACAATGTAGGTTATTTAATAAAGGAAAAAACACTTGGCACTACAAGCGAACTAGGAGAACCTAGGAGACAGCTATAAAAGAAACACAAGCAGTAAATCAAATTCAAGATGATTTCAGTTCAAATCTTTTGTATTTACTTTTAAAGAAATCAAAAATCTTCTGGCATAGCAATGGCCCCCCTACCCATAAAATAGTCCACATATTTTTGGCGAACATCACGGGCGATTTGGGGGAGCAAGCCAGTGCGACCAGCTTCGGCCATATAATTTGGAGCATGTTTACGTAGAAAATTGTGCAGAACACACAACGCCATGACAATGTGGTTGATTTTGTACTCCACCATATTGATGGATGTATGAAATAGGCAGAACCGACTGGCCATTATGCCAAATGCATTCTCGACCACTCTTCTAGCTCTGGCCAGATGGTAATTAAACACCCTCTTCTTAGGGGTGGGGGTGTTGTGTCCACCAGATGTCTATGCTGATTGTCTGTATCTGTGTTGTTAAAATTAAATGTAATGTTTGTAATTTACATAAGACAATCATATGTGGCATGCAGGCTCCATCTCGTTCTTTTTTGGTATTGCTGCAGTTGTTCTGTTTATTTGATTTACTGTAGGAAATTGTTAGTAAGCAGGGAATTCTGGGTAGAATCTTCACATGAAGTGAACCAGCCGCCATTCTTTTGAGAAGATAATGCAGGAAGCAAGACATGTCTTTCTCAATCTATCGTCATCACCCCTTAGAGAACTTAAAAAGTAGGGGGCAGATCCACTGTATCAGTGGATCTGCCCCCTACTTTTTAAGTTCTCTAAGGGGTACTTTCAAATTTCCCGCGTCGTATCTTTGTTTTGAATCCTCAAAACAAGATACGACGGCATCTGGGTTAGATCCGACAGGCGTACGTCTTCGTACGCCTTCGGATCTTAGATGCAATACTTCGGCGTCCGCTGGGTGGTCCCTTCGTTTTCTGCGTCGAGTATGCAAATTAGCTATTTCCGACGATCCACGAACGTACGAGCGGCCGTCGCATTTTTTTACGTCGTCTCTAGTCGGCTTTTTTCGGCGTATAGTTAAAGCTGCTATTTGGTGGCGTACTCAATGTTAAGTATGGCCGTCGTTCCCACGTATAATTTTAATTTATTTTTTTCGTTTGCGTAAGTCGTCCGTGAATCTGGCTGGACGAAATTTAAATGAAACACGCCCCCTGCTCGCCGATTTGAATTACGCGCCGTTACGCCGCGAGAGATAGACTACGCCGCCGTAACTTACGGCGCAAATTCTTTCAGGATTCAAGCTTAAGAGAAGTAAGTTACGGCGGCGTAGCGTATCTCAGATACGCTGCGCCGGGGCAGATCTTTGTGGATCTGCCCCAAGGTTTTTACTATCCCATCCTATATTGTAGATCGTTGTTTCTGTAATGTATGCTGTAATGTATGCAATATTGTACTTATTGAGGTCTATTTCTGTTATTTTGTAGTTTAGCAGTATAGGCACATTAGAAAGTCCTGTGTCTAATTTATTAAAACCTTCGATTGGTTCCAGTTACAGCACATGCAACAGATTCAGGTATGTAATTGTAGTAACGTTTTCATTGATGGTAAGACTTTAGAAAAAGGCTGTAAAGACATGAAAATATATTTATGCACATTTCTTTGTACTTAATACATTCTGCTATTTTTAAAGTAACACAACGTTGATTTTCCTTTGAATTGATGAATGTCTTTCTTTTTAATATAATTTCCATGATGTTGAGGATAATAAAAGGTAATAAACCTTATAATGAGCACAGTCCTTCATACTAATTTTCATTTTGAACAGCTGGCCTCTAGAGATACAAGACTTAAAAACATATTGCAAAATTATATCAACTCATAACGATAGAAAATAATTTAATTAAATTACAATTCAAAGTCATTAAGGATTATTAGAACAGATAGACAAACAGTCTTGATATTATTATCCCCTAATAAAAGATTCATATTGTGACACATCTAAACATGCAATAGCCCAACAAACATTCTGTAATATTTTTTCTGTAGCAAATATAATACACATTGATTGCCATATTTGACACAATATTCTGCAATGTACTAATACTAATTGTATATTTTCTGTATATTTTGTATATTAATTTGAGTTCTGTTGCAAACATTTGCATATGATGGACATGTCTTCTGACAGTTTTAGTGTGTCCAGATATGTCTCTTTTTTCTGGACTGTTTGTGGAATAGCAATGCTGATTACACAATGGTAAAATTGACACAAACATGTGGTTCTTGTATGACTACGCCAACCATACAAGCCATTCAAAATCCTATATAATGTTTCACTATATGATGAACAATATCAATCACTGCTGTGTTTTGCTATAAATACAACTAATGACATGAAATGTATCAAACAAAATCATACATGGTCATTCAGTGAGGCATACTGTATATTCAACATACTGTAAAATGTCACATGTTCTCCAACATAGAATAAAATTAAATAAGCACACTTCATTAAATAAATGAACATTCAATCTTCACCTTCATTCTTTTCCATACTTTAAATCTGTGCTTAAATAGGTGCTATGTGACCCACACAGGCAAACTCACCAAATCACATAGCCTCTCTATACTGCAATTAGATCGACATATAGAGCTTAAGATTTCTATTAAGGTAACCATCAATACATTTCTTCCATCTCCCTCCAATCCGATGACCAGCTCTATTCAAAGCTTCAAATTTAGGTACGCATATAACAAAACACCCAATCTTGAAATACCATACACACATCTATATGTATTAAAACAAAAAAAACACTCACAAACCCAGAGTAAATAGCATATCTCAAAAGTTGCTGGATCTTCACTACTCCCTCTGCATGCAATTGACAGTTAATACATAGATCAAAGTGGTGCTCACAGACAGGGTTTTCCTTCAAATTTAGCTTCTCTGGCAGCTTGCACTCCATGACATGTTTTGTCCACCAGCGATTTTCTCAAGAGGATCCTTTTGAGAAAGTCCCTGTGTTATAGGAAATTTGGGAGCTGCAAATACTGACCTCCTTCTGAAAATGCTAATTAGATTGGCTGATCCTTTGACTTTAACACTTTTCATATTAGTAAACTGTCATTCAGAGGTATGGCAAAGGGCTGAACTAAATTAACCTTAAGCCAGGTTAAACTTTTGGTGGTAGTTTGAAGTGATACATTTAACAGTGTATTACTACTTCTGCTAAATGTGACAACTTTCCCTCAGACTGATGGTAGACAATCAGCTTCTAACTTCAGCTTGTTCAATTAAGCTTTGACAAAAAAAGCCTAGAAGCTGATTGGTTTCTATTGACTCAGTTACACTGTTTCCAGCTATTTCTGAGGACTATAGACCCCATCACCGTTATGTTCACTACACAAAGTGAGTGTTGTTATGCTAGGTCAGTGTGCTACCAGTAGGATCATCCGGTGAAAACCTTCAAGGCCAAACCTACATATATATATACCGTATTTATCGGCGTATACCGCACACTTTTTTCCCCTTAAAATAAGGGGGAAATCGTGGGTGCGCGATATACAGCGATAGCCGCTTCCCACAGTGGGTTTGAACTGCGCCGCCGACATATACCGAGCACAGTACACTCGGGTACATTCGGCCAGGCTCGGCTTCGCTTGCAGTCACGCTCTGTGATGCCTCCTAGCCTTTATGTGTGAGAAGCCGAGCGTGGCCGAGCGTGCCCGAATGAACTGCGCTCGGTATATGTCAGCGGCGGCGTTCAAACACAGCGCGAAAAACGGGTATTTGACTCAGAGACAGCGCAGGAGGACACCACTGAGGCCGCAGACGGACGCCGGACCGGACAAGGCCGCCGATGGACGCCAGGCAAGACACCGACGAGGGGCATTCAAACTATAAGTATTTTTTTTTCTGAAATTTCCCTTCTAGGTTGGGGGTGCGCAATACCCCGATAAATATGGTATATATATATATATATATATATATATATATATATATATATATATATATATATTAAACATTTCTCCGAAGGCAATACAATTTTAAACTCAGCTATAATTACAATATTGCAATATTCCTCTCCAACATCACTCATCCACTTCATGTTAGCCCCAGCTATCAACAACACACCCCTTGAAGTTGTAGCATCACCCTGATTGTGGTTCACGGTACTGCTGCACTGAACAGCACTCACATGTAACTTCATGATGGATGCTCTGTGTAATAATAAAGACCACCTATTACAAAAGGAGAGGAGAGAAACCTGCATACAATAATAAAAGTTATGCAAAAGTTATGCAGATGTTTAAAAAACAAATACAGAAATGGGTAAGCTTTTGTAGGAACGTGTTTCCATAACAGCTGTGCTGTGTTAAAATGTTTTGCTATAATAGTTGCCAGACTATTATGAGCATGTTACATAGTTCCATGACAGGGGTGTGGTACAGGGAGAACTGTCTGTGTTGTCAGCTGGCCAGCCCCTGGTGAGTTTGCCATCAATGGGTTTATAAAATGTCTGGAGGTCATGTCAGGTGGAAGTGATTCCTGATAGAGCCAAAGAGCTTGAATTGAGTAACATTAGGAAAAGCTCCTTTTTTGGCACTGTAATACTCCAGTAGATGGTGTGTGAGTTCCTGGATGCTTAGATGTACCCAACAACTACAAGCCCAATGTGATGTAGGAGCTCTTGAAGTGTTTGGGTAATTCACCTCCTACTGTGCTCCCTCATGGTTTTTAAAAATAGACCAAATCTGTAGGATTGGCATGCATGAGTTTGAGCAAGAACAAATAAGTAAGCTACATGGGACAAGATATTCATAAAAGAGAAGGCTTCTTGTAATTTCAAAGCACTTTAGGTAGAAGCACTAAAGGATTAGGAACATAGGGAAGTTACCCTACTCTCCTACTCCTTAACATAAGATATGTTAATTACTTAGGTGCTGTTGGAGAGTGTATGTATTGCCAGGAAAAAAGCCAATCCAAACTCCAGGTCTTTCTTTAAAGTCCAAATTTTAGTCAGTTTTACAACATATTTTAAAAGGCTGCAAACAAAACAAACAGAACAAAACTGAGAATAAATCCTCTCCATCCAGACACTAACTAAACAGGACACATTCCTCTATGAAAGATGAAAAGCTTCTCCCAGTTACCAACAAAATAAGTGTTTTTTTCAAATAAACCTAAAAAATTATTTTGCGCTCAATGTAATAATCTGTGCCAGGAGCTGCACCTAAAAACATCTGAATACTATATGATAAACAATAAATATGACATCGGGCATTGTATTCAGGTAAACTGCTGAGCTCTTGACATGGCTTATTTACAACATGCTGTATTGATCTCTGTAATATAAGGGATCAATACCATCTGGTAAGAGGCTGTTGAGTACTGGGTGGAGGGCACAAGGTGTTCATCATTCTACATCAAGGTGTATTTTGTTTCACTGGTGGACAGCTGGAGAATGATTTAAAAAATGTTCGATATATATGGACTATAATTTTTTTGATCACTGGAGACTAGGGATGAGCCGAACATACCCAGGTTCGGTTCTTGGCCAATTGTGGTTCTTCGCTTTTTGCGCCTTGTGATTGGCCAAGCATGCAGGGTCATGGTGCATGCTTGGCCAATCATCAGCGTGCAATGCCACAGTGAATTATGGGACGACGTGCGTCACTCGAATTTGGCACGAACGACCCATTTTGTTTGAAATTCGTCGAACGTATGAACAGACGATGTTCGAGTCGAACATACATTCGAGTCGAACACAAAGCTCATCCCTACTGGAGACATTAGGTGGACACTTTATACATATTTTTTTTTTATTGTTTTTTTTATTTTCTTGTCTTTGAGGACATTTTTGTAGATTTATAAATGTGGATGTGCATGTATCTTGTATATCTAAGTGTTTTTTAAAAACGTTTTTTCTCTTACAGAGTGATTTCTACAAGTAGTTTTACAGTCATACTCCACTTTTAAGTACACAATGGGGTTTATTTACTAAAGCTGGAAAGCACACAATCAGGCTCACTTCTGCATAGAAACCAATAAGCTTCTAACCCCAGCTTGTTCAATTAAGCTTTAGTAATACAACCTGGAAGCTCATTGTTTTTTTTTTTTGCAGAAGTTAACCTGATTTTGCACTTTCCAGCCTTAGTAAATAAACCCCATTGTGTACTTAAAAGTGGGGTATGCCTGTAGTAGCTTTCCTGAGCACCCTCTTGCTCCAGCCTTCTCTTCTTTATCCCAGCCGCTGCTGGTTAAAAGTGGGAAGCAAAACCTGTCTTGGATTGATCACATATAAAAGCATGCAAGGTGAAACATACCATTCATCATCCATCTTGTCCTTCATTATGTCAATATATATATATATATATATATATATATATATATATACATATATATAGCAAGGTCCTGGGTCACTTTTGGTCCAATGAGAACCTCCAGAGTTAGGGACAGCTGACATCCTTCTGTGTAGAGTGTATTACAAGGCATGGTGGGTGTAATGCAAGGTAGATTCTTGGGCGCCAGACACTTCTTAAATGCAAAGAGATTTATTTTCTCTTGAACAGGACTGTGGGAAACAGGGTTTAGGGCCAGGACACCCTTTAGTAGTTGCAATGGTAATTAGCAGACTCTGAGACTTCTATAGATAGACATCCATACAGGGAAAGACACGCAGCAGGACACCACGTCTGTAGGATTGATGTCTCCTATGGCAACAGTCTTATAACAGTTTCTAACACAAGTTGTAACAAACATCTATACTTCCTCTATAATCACTTCTTGTAGATCTTCACTCCACTGAGCTCCCAGGCTCTCAATAGACTTGCTGATCCCCTACCAAGCTCTTCCAACCTTCTCACTGAGTATCTTCTTCAAGCGACATCCCCACTTCCCTGCCGGATCCCTAGCTTGACACTCACAGATACTCCTCAAGAATCACCCCATTGGCCTGCTCGGTACCTAGCATGGCACACAAGGCTGCTCTACAAGCGTCACCTCCACTGGCTTGACATCTGTTGAAGTTTCTCAATTATTCACTGTCCCTTGTTAGTGGGAATACTGCTCTGTTACTTGCTTCAGCTTCTCACTGTGGTCCCTGGTATAAGGTGGATGGTTCCTTAGTGGCGATAGCTTCCCCTCTACCTTCGAACATGACAAGTTCTCCAGCCAGCAGAACCATCACTTCTGGTTGGACTGTGAGCCGCAATCCCAACCCTTTGCTGCTCTCTTGCTTCTGGATAGGACCTCAGACAGCCTAGCAGCCAGATGTCCTCGGGATAGGCCCTCAGACTCTGTCCTAGCAGCCCAGGGCAGCACAACACACATCCGCCCAGACAGCCATCCAGGTGGCACAGAACCCTGATCACCTAACCTCACCCAAATAAATAGGCTCTCCCAGCAGGCCAAGGGACCCAAGAAGATACCTGACCATTGGCTGAGATACCCCATATATTCCTAATCTGTCCTTGCATTGCTCTTATCTTATCTAATGCCACCATATACCTGAAGTCGCAGAAGAGAGAAGAGAGAAGTGCATCAATTACAGAATTAGGGTGGAATCGATTGATCTCCTATCAATTGGCCAAGGCAGCTATACCTGGCAGGTAAATTTAAGAGAAACACTGCCTAAACATTAGGGTGCTACATCCTCCCCCTGCCTACAAAACTATGTGTTGGAGTTTGCAGAAAGATAATTTGAGCTCTCAAGCCTGAGAGCAAATGTCCTTAAATCATCATTACATAAGTGAATGATGATTCACACAGAGCAAATTAAATATCAAACATTATGTACAATTTAAGGGTAACGTACCACTAAAATAATTAAGGGAAACATAAGCAATGACCTTATATCCTAACTATCTATCTAGTATATACAGTAATTAAAGAGTATAAATGGTTAGCGTTGTTGTTCGCGTTAAATTCCTGTCTCTCCTGGTAGATACAACTGGTGCAGCAACTCCTGAAAGAGAACTAAACAACAATGAAAATGCTTCCTATTGCTATAATAACATTGCAATATATACAGTACATGAGTGTTAAAGTAATTGTTACTTGTCCTTAGCCAAGGACAGTATAGCAGTGTAAGTACACCCTATAATAGGTCTATACTCATAGAATAAATAGAGGTCCACTCAGGTCAGCCAGCACCGCTCACGCCACCTGGTGACCTACATTAGAAACAGTTCTGATGCATGGGTTAGTGCATTATTCACATGGAAGGTAAAAATCTGCCCCTTTGCCACAGCTCATTCTACCTGGCTAGCTAAATACCCCGGCATCCCAGCAGTTCCCCTTCTTCTTTAAGAGTGACTCCGGGGCAGAAAGCACAGCAGCATCTTGGGAAACTAGCAGCCAGACCATGGTTCAAGGGACCGCACTTTGGGACACAGGTCCCCTTGCAATGGTAGCCTCAGCCTGTCCACACAAAATCTGGGAGCTGAGGAAGATTTCCCCTTCTTCTTGAGAAACAACCCTGCTGAACATCACATAACAGGTTACTTTTCCGAGGGAGACATACTGGCAACTTTCCGAGCACTGGCCAGCATTACTCAAGTGGGCACTCCCTGTGTCTGCCAGAAGCATTCAGTCCAGTACAATCTCGGCAGTACAGCCAGCAGGAATGTTGTCCACTAGCAACAACTTTTGTGCAGAAATGAAGTGGCTTCCAGCATATCGTCCTTAACGTCCTTAGCGGTATCCCCGAGCGTGACTCGGGGTGGTTTTTCAATGCTAGGATCGGTATCCCCAAGTCACGCTCGGGGTAGATGTGCAGAGCGTGCAGCGGCACGGCTTACCTCGCAGCATCCACAGACAAAGTTACTTACCTTGTCCCTGGATCCTGCGATGCATCCCCGCTGTGTGAGCGAGCAGGTCCTCGCTCGATTCACAGTGTCCCCGTGTGCCGCCAATCTCCGTTCCCTGCGACGTTAAGACGCACGGGGGCGGAGAATGGCGCCAAGTTCAAAAAAGTAAACAAACACATTACATACAGTATGTATTTTACTGTATGTAAAAAATACACACACCCCTTGTCTCTAGTGGTCTGCCCAGAAAGAATGCTCATAATATCTGCTGCCACACCAATGACAGCATACTGATCACACAATTGGCCCCAGTAAGCAGCAGGAAGAGACATCCTTATGTAACCATGTTTCTCCAACCAGAGCCTCCATGTATGGAGAAACTGCCTGGAATGTAACAGGGGACTCCAGTGGAGAATGGAGCAGGGATTACATATCTCTGCACTAACCTCTAGGTTGCACCTACCAGAAGGAGTTAAATAATTAAGCCACTAACGCCAGTGCTGTTTTTTTTTGTGGCCATTTACACCAGAGCTGGACAATATTATTACTCTCACTGACACCATTGCTCAATTAACTCCCACCTTCTTTTAGGTGTATATCCAGACCCTTTTTAGTAAAAAAAATGTTTAAAGGGGTTGTAAAGGTTAATTTTTTCTTTTCTAAATTGGTTCCTTTAAGCTAGTGCATTGTTGGTTCACTTACCTTTTCCTTCGATTTCCCTTCTAAATGTTTTTTTTTCTTTGTTTGAATTTCTCACTTCCTGTTTTTCCACAGTAAGCGTTCCACCTTCATCCGATTGGTGGAAAGTAATTTAGAACATCTTACTGAACACCTTACTGAGAAGAAACAGGAAGTGAGAAATTTAGACAAAGACAACAAAGAAAAAAAAGTTTAGAAGGAAAATTGAAGGAAAAGGTAAATGAACTAATAATGCACTAGCTTAAAGTAACCTATTTAGAAAATAAAAAACAAACCTTTACAACCCCTTTAAGTAAAGGGGAAGGTGGAACAACACAAGCCATATGCCATGATGCGACACCCACTTGATAAACCAGGCCTGATTTCTCCACACCCACAAGTGTTCAGATTGGATGGGTAGGCTCTGTATATTAACTAAGATTTTGGCATACAGTATACTTATAATTATAATTGTTCATGTTTATCTGTGAAAAATAGAATTTACAGAATATATTTTTACTGGAATAGTTTTGATTCATAGCTACAGTTCAGTGGATTCATTTTGCCAAAATAATAAAATATTATTTCTTCTTGCATGCTGTGGGTCATGGACCTTTGCACATTGATCTTTGAATATTAAAGGTCAGAGTAATGCCGCATACACACCATCACTTTATGTGATGAAAAAAAACGACACTTTCTGTGAAGTAAAAAATGACGTTTTTGAAACTTCAATTTTCAAAGACGAAGTTGCCTACACACCATCGTTTTTCTCACAATGTTCTTGCAAAGTGAGGTTACGTTCCACCACGTTTTACCATTGAAGCTCGCTTCATAAGTAGCTTCTGGGCATGCGTGGATGAAAAAACGTCTTAGAAAACGACGTTTTTTGTTACACACGGTCAATTTCTGTGAAGTAAAAAGTGCACTTTTGAAAAACGACACATAAAATTGAAGCATGCTTAAATTTTTTTTGGTCGTTTTTTACAAGACATAAAACGACGTTTTCCCCCACACACAGTCAATTAAAGTGACGTTTTTAAAAACGTCATTTTTTTTCATCACATAAAGTGATGGTGTGTACGCGGCATAAGAGTAAGAGTTCTAATTACATGGATAGTTATCAACTTATCTAAGAGACCTATTCTCTAGCTGTATGTAATTAAAGCAACTTTGTCACTATTTGTAAAAGTTAAAATGCAATGCTGTCCTCCTTCAAAACAAATCAATTAATACTTACCTGTACTGCTGCCTGTGACACAAAACCCTTATGGACCAAAAAAGCAAGCTTGCACCAAAGTATTCTGCATTCAACCTGTAGTGCTACCCCAAATGGACCAGCTGGAAATTGCCCAGAAGATTGAAAGGCACACATTCTTTTTTCACATTCACATTCTTTTTTCCTTAAAAAACTGTCTGCGGGTGTTTTTTTTTGTTGGTTTTATTTTTGGAGTTACCGGGATAGTTGAGGAAATTAGTGGGATACTCCAACAACGTTAATCACAGTAAACCCCTTTCTGAAAAGCTGAAGCAGAAGTCCTTGCAATATCAAAATGTGGACTTGGCTTCTAGTAGAAGGAGTTAAAAACAGGGTTCTTTCTTGAGCAACTAGAGCAAAATCCCTCCACTCTTCAGTACACCATCTGATGCGTCTTTTGGTCACATACACAACAATTACAGCCACACTGATTACAGTGTTATAAGCTAAATTTACCTAGCAACAGAAACACAGCTCCATTGTACACTTTCGTGTAGATTTACTAAAATTAGTGCGAAATCTGTTGCAGCTCTGCATAGAAACTGCAACTTCCATTTTTTTTGCCAAAGCATAATTGAACAAACAAGCCGAAGTTAGAAACTGATTGGCTACCATGCACAACTGCAACAGATTCTGAGTGCTCCAGTTCTTGTAAATGTCCTCAAGTGAGCCACCACTAAGACTCTGTTCACACCCAGGCTTTGTGGTTTCAGGCAGAAAGTCATGCGTGTTTGCCACATTTTTGCTGTGATTTTGTACAGGTCAAAAAGGTTACCCATGTAAAATGCAGAAAACGCCTGTAATCTGCCAAAAAAGAAGCTCCTGTGCTTTTTTGAGCTTCATGCGTTTTGCTTCACATGACACAACGCTCAGATGCGAACAGGGCCCTTTGAAATTAATTCGATTTGGCTTGTTGGGCATTTTTAGAGCTGAGGCTTACAGCAGAAAAAACACCCAAAAACTCCTAGGTGTGAACAGAGCCTAAATCTAATCTAATTATAGCACCTACAAAGCCTTCTGGGAATTTCAGATGTCTTTACTGTGTCCTGTAATGATGTAGGGGCAGAGGAAACTTCCATGCACGGTGGGAGATCAGGAATTCACCCTACACAGAAATGTGCAAAAAACAGAAGGCCTTGGAGCAAGCTTTGTTCTGTTTCAACACAGAAGAGTAAGATGGCGCGAGTGACGTAACAGGTAATTATTAATTACTTCCTTTTCAGTGAGGAACTGGGTTAACACTGTTTACCATACAAAAAAATAGCCACAAAATATTGGAGTTGATTGGGATTGATTTCTAAACAAATAGAGTCTCTTTGTATCAGCAACAGGAATGCCGCTAACCAAAATGCAAAAAAAAACAAAAAAAACATTGTGCTTAACGCAAAACATGTCAGAATACACATTTTTCCTGCTGGCGTTTTCTTTATAAAGGAATAATATTATTCTGCATCTTGGTGTTCAGCATTTCTGTTGCTGGTACAATTGATTGCTTCAGTGGAGACAAGCTGAGCCAGTCCTTAAGATGCGATAAAGGAGTGTGATGCCTGCTCATGCCTGGAGCAGTATGTAAAGTATTTAAAATAGAGCTTATGCGTAAGTAAATGCTTTTTAAAGTGTGATAGGCCAATGTATACATTGTACTTGGGATTACTATCTTGTAATTGCTTACACAACAACACACGGGCTGAAATAGGGAGGAGACAATCAGGTATGCTACAAAAATGTACCAACAGGAACTTTGTTGACAGGAGGAGAGCACAGAGTGATGGCATCATCAGTGTGTTGCTGCTCCTTTACTTACCAAATACAGGCTATGGCACTTGGGTGATTAGACTATATTGCTTAAATACAGTAGAACATTTTCAGATCACCACTGGACTGTATGGGTAGAATTGCAGATAACATATAATAAAATATCTTGCATGTAGGTATTTGAACTCTAAAGAGCCGCAAATAGAAAGGGATAACCCACCCTGCATAGCCAGGCACATTGCATCTTCACAAGCACACTCCAGTCAGGAAACAGTTCAGTGCTTTGTTTTTTTGAAAGTGCACTTGGAAGTGCAGTCACTGTAAATCTGAGGGGTAGATCTAAATTGAGGGGAAGCTCTGCTGATTTTATAATCCAATCATGTGCAAGCTAAAATGCTGTTTTTTTTTCTTGCATACCCCCCTCGGATCTACAGTGACTGCACTTTCAAGTGCACTTGCAGTGCACTTGTAGTGCAAAGTGGATTTTCCTTTAGTAAATAACCCCTTCTGTCTGATCTAGCAATTGGCAATTACTGGACCGCAGGCCCCTTTTTGGTGTGTAGAAAAAGTCCCAGAGTTCAGCTATTCTTCTGTGGCTACTGATCCCAGCACCACCTCTTCAGGCACTGCCAGCCACCTGGCTGCAGCTGCCCATTTCTCTAGCCCTCCTGGGTAAACTTCCAACAGTCATCCCAGCCACCTAGCTGTCTTCTCCCAGGAGATCTCTCGGATGAACTCACTGGCTCCTGCTGTCCGCACACCTTCTCCTTCGCATTCAGGCAGGATTCATCTGTGTGTCGCAGAGGGTCCTTCCAGCACCCAGGCTTCCAGACCCGGGGTCACCCCCTTAGACTAGGGGGCTATCCTCAAGGGTCCCCAACAGCCTCCTAGCACTCCATCTGCAGATTTCCCCTGAACTATCTTGCCCTACTGGGCTGACCCTGAGTATTTATAAGATGGCCTGCCCCCTGTCAAACCAATACTCAATGCAGTTCCTCCTAATCTCCCTCCCATTCTTCTGGAAGTTTCTTACCAGTTCCAGAAGTAGGGGGAGGTACCAGAGATGCTGCCTGATGAGTTATACCAGGCTCCCTGGATCACTTACCCTGACCCAGACTCAAAAACAGGCTTGGCTGCCAGCCAAGCCAAACATTTTACTTACACTAACAAAGAACTCTAACATTACCTACTCTAGCACAATTCAGGGTGCTTCATTAGCTACAGACTATGTTTACTTTGAATACCCAAAAATGGAATATCCAAAAATAGATTGTTTTCTTAAGCCCTGTACACACGATCAGTCCATCCGATGAGAACGGACTGAAGGACCGTTTCATTGGTTAACCGATGAAGCTGACTGATGGTCTGATGTGCCTACACACCATCAGTTAAAAACCGATCGAGTCCACCGCGCTGACGTAAAACACAACGACGTGCTGAGAAAAATGAAGTTCAATGCTTCCAAGCATGCGTCGACTTGATTCTGAGCATGCGCAGGTTTTTAACCGATGCTTTTGCATACTAACTATCGGTTTTTGACCTATCGGTTATGCGTCCATCAGTTCAATTTTAAAGCAAGTTCTATTTTTTTGGACCGAAGGATAACTGACCGATGGGGCCCACATACAGTCGGTTTGGACCGATGAAACGGTCCTTCAGTCCGTTTTCATCGATTTAGACTGATCGCGTGTACAAGGCCTTACACTTGATTGGATGATTGCAATAAACACAGGTTCACGTTATTCACCAACTATGCTAACATTCAGTTTGCAAAGAGAACATACACGTAAGAATGAGAGCATTCACTTTGCTAAGTGAACAGTCTTTGCTCTTTTAGTAAATCAACCCCTATGAGTGCTGGTTTGCCTTAGCCTCTTAACCTCAGGAGACTCTGTTCTATACTGCTGGTGGATGTGCTAGTTTTTATGAGGAAAGCATGTTGGCCTCTTATATTCTATTACTTTGGAAGCAATTTCCTTCACATTTTAATGTCTCACTAGAGAATTATTTCCTATTTTGCAGCCAAACAGCTGTTTTTTTCTGGAATATATATAGCACTTACAAAATGTTGTTTTGCCTATTTATTATTTTAATCGTTATCAGATGTTTATTACAATATAGTTTCCTTCACTAATTTTCTCCCATTTCATATGTTTTCTTTTTTTTTGGAAATGCTTAATTGAATGGCATAAACTTGCAGTGTTGGTTATACTTTCAGCCTCATGATGACTATCTTTTCCAGCAATCTTTCAGCCTTCGGAAGCTTGAAGTTATGGATAAACAATTAACTGAGTGTGTTATGTGATTAAATTCATTTTTATTTTTTGTAATAATGTTAACTGGTCAGAAATAGTGTACAACAATGTACATGCAATTTTTAACAATCATTTGCATTTGTTTTCTGTCTAATTTTTACTTAGATTTGAGAACACATAATATTCAGTTATTTCATTAAAGGGGTTGTAAAGGTAAAACAATGATTCCCTAAATAGCTTCCTCTACCTTAGTGCAGTCCTCCTTCACTTACCTCATCCTTCGATTTTGCTTTTAAATGTCCTTATTTCTTCTGAGAAATCCTCACTTCCTGTTCTTCTGTCTGTAACTACACACAGTAATGCAAGGCTTTCTCCCTGGTGTGGAGAAAGCCTCTTGAGGGGGGAGGGGGCTAGCAGGCGTGTCAGGACTCCCACTAACACACAGCTCCTTTCTCTATCTGCAAAGTAGAGAGCGTCCTGACACTCCTGCTCACCCCCTCAAGAGGCTTTCTTCACACCAGGGAGAAAGCCTTGCATTACTGTGTGTAGTTACAGACAGAAGAACAGGAAGTGAGGATTTCTCAAAATAAATAATGACATTTAAAAGCAAAATCGAGGGATGAGGTAAGTGAAGGAGGACTGTACTAAGGTAAAGGAAGCTATTTAGGGAAAAACATTTTTACCTTTACAACCCCTTTAAGGACCATGGTAATTTAAAGTCTGACCCTTCTTTAGAGAATTTATATCATATCTCTACTTCATTGTAAACCCTGCAGGTGCATTTTTAGGAAATGTTTTTGCTTACCTGGTAAAATGAAGAAGTTGTTGGCTCTTTAGCTTTAAACACATTTCAATGTCAACCTTCTAGGTAATACATTCAACTGCAATTTTCCACCTAGTGAAAGTTTTTTGGGGAAAAAATAGACAGGTGAAATACTGATCATTTTTGGTATACAAGGTCAATTGTTGGCTAATTCACACAAATGCTGGATCACTTCACACATTTATATTGCTGGTCCAGAACAGATGTAACTGATGAAAAGATAAAATGATCTTAAAACCCAATTAAAGTTACAAAAATATATTTACTTTACCGTTCCTGTTAGGGCAGCTGTGCACGTTGTTTACTTTTTAATGTGCACTTCAAAAGGCACAAGAGTGCAATTAATACTGTATGTAATAGATCTGCTTAGACAAGCCTCCTCCCCCTTTTAGAAATATAATGTTTGTGAGGACATTTTTGCTGTGGGATGCAGCTCTTTAGCTCAGCCAGCACTGCAGTGTGGGAGCTGGAAGCAGCATTTTCCCTAGGAGAAAAAGGCATTTTCTAGAAAAAATCATAACATGGCAATAAAGGACTGTAAAGAGATACAAAGTTATAGGGGCTTGTTTACATCTCTCTGGAATGCTTTGTTGTGCATATAATTGTACATGTTTCTTGTTTAACGTTCACATTTTTATTCATTTCTATACATGGCATATAGGGGACAATGATTTTCTCGATATTCCTGCTTTGAGCTTGTGTTGATAAATACATCTCAATGGTTTGAACAAGTCCTATGACTTCATTTGACTTTGATATTTCCCAATATGACACTGTACACCAGAGAAAAAAATTGCGCCAGCAATGAGTCGACAGGGTTCCACGACAGACCAGAGGATAAAGTGTAAGTTGGATGTCATCCAAGAGATGTACCAAACACACTGAATCTGCTTAATACAGTCTCTAGGTAAACCATATGTCCATATAAATGATTGAGTTAACACCGCCGTGAATCCACAAATGAGTGAAAGCCCACCACCAAATAAAAAGCCCCTTACCAAAGGGCAAGCACAAATCAGCATTAGGCTATAGCCCAGCCGCGGCCTTTAACATCAGGAATGGATGACACAGAGGATGGCTCTCAAAGGATGTACAAGGTGCTAGGCTCCTTCAATATAACATGTAGTCCGTGGGATCGTGAGGCATATAAAAAGAAAGGGGAACATAGCGTAACTCCGTAATATAGGGATATTTATTAAAAACAGTAATGTACTTTCAAAGAATAGTAGATTAAAAACACATAGGAAATGCCGGCCGGCACTATAGGAGCCCTTCCTCCTTCAAATTGACACAGTGACATCACTGCACGCCCTTCCAGATGCGTTTCGTCATACGCAGACATTTTCAAAGGAATACCCTTTCAATGGAATACCCCTATTAAAAACATCTGCGTATGACAAAACATGTCTGGGAGGGCGTGCAGTGATGTCACGCGTCGATTTGAAGGAGGAAGGGCTCCTATAGTGACGGCCGGCATTTCCTATGTGTTTTTAATCTACTATTCTTTGTAAGTACATTACCGGTTTTAATAAATATCCCTATCTCTAGAGATGCCAATGGCAAAATGGTTTCACACCACCAGGAGGTTCTAAAAATGTTTACGTCTTTTTACAAGGACCTCCTGTCTAGCCCCCATGGCCAGCCTTGCCCTTCCTCTAGGGCATGAATGGACAATATACGTCTTCCATCCCTGAATCAATCTCAAATTGACTCTCTTAATGAACCCTGTACGGTTACTGAAATCACCCAAATTATCAAATCTCTTAAAACTTCCACAGCCCCAGGTCCTGATGGGTTTACCACCTCCTATTACAAGAAATTTGCATCTAACTTAGCACCTAACCTCACAAAACTGTTCAATCACATACTGGAGGGTAATAATTTCCCAGATGAGATGCTCCTGGCCAACATGTTCCTCATTCCTAAGCCCAACAAGGACCACTCCCTTCCCCAGAACTTTCGTCCCATTTCGGTTCTAAATAATGATCTAAAAATCTTTGGTAGATTGCTTGCCGATAAACTAGCACGAGTCATTTCCCCTTTAATACACCGAGACCAGTCGGGTTTTGTCCCCGGCAGACAGATTGTGGACAATATCAGGCTGGTCACCAATATAGTGCAGGATGCTGGCCTGTATTCACGCCGGGCCTGCCTTCTCAGTTTAGACATACAACAGGGCATTTGATAGCGTTAATTGGTCATATCTAAATTATCTCCTTCCCAGATTTGGAATTTCAGATAAATTCCTCCAGGGCTTCAACGCATTATATCATTCCCCACAAACTCGCATTAGAATCCCAGGCAACAACTCTGATTTCTTTCCCTTAGGCAGAGGTACTAGACAGGGATGTCCTCTGTCCCCACTCCTTTTTGCACTGGCCATTGAACCATTGGCACAGGCCATCCCAAACAACATAGACATTAGGGGTTACTCTAAAGACCAAGTTGAGTACAAAATTTGTTTATATGCTGATTATGCCCTGGTATTCCTCACTGAACCCCTTGTTTCTATCCCTATCCTTCTTAAAGAACTTGACACATTCCACAACATCTCTGGCCTTAGGATCAATATAAACAAATGCTCTGCTTTACCGATTAATCTCCCCCAGGACCTGCTAAAACTACTACAGGACAACTATTCTTTTACATGGTGTACACAGTCCTTTAAATACTTAGGTGTCCATGTTACATCCTCCCACGGAAATTTGTACAAAATGAACTACCTCCCTCTTTTCGCACACATCGAATCTCTACTTAAATCATGGTCGTCCTTTCACATATCATTCTTAGGTAGAATCTTTGCTATTAAAATGAACATCATCCCTAAAATTGTATATTATTTTCGTACCCTCCCCATTAACATTTCTAAAACTAAACTGGACTCCCTTCAGAGGACCCTAAATACATTTCTCTGGTTGGGTAAAAGACCTAGATGCAGCTACGCACTTCTCCACAGACCTCAATCCATGGGTGGACTGGGTCTACTGTGCCTTTGGCATTATTTTTTTGCTGCTAGACTATCACAGATGTCCCAGTGGTTCTCAAATGGTCATAATGTCCCGTGGAGGAATTTCGAATCCTCCTCTATCCACCCTTATCACAAGGCATTCTTTGGTCAGACTCAGTTCTTTATACTAAGCTCCTCAAACTCAATGTAATAGTAGCCCACTTCATCCAATTGTGGCGTGAAATTAACATCACTTATGGTCTGTCATCTGTCACCCCACCCTTAGCATCCTTTCTGGGAGACCCCAGACTGGGCCTTGCCGTCGATCATAGGGCACGATTATCGGCCTGGATCGATAATAACTTAATCACACTGAAATCTTTCCTCGTCAAAGACAGTTTCATATCATTTCATACGTTACAAGAAAGATTTAATTTTCCAGACTCAGAAAATGCACACTATCTGCTAATCAGGACATTCTACACGAATCATTTCTCATTGCCTATCCAGGTTCCTTAACACCGAGTTTGAAAGGGTGTGTATTTCATCGTCTAGAGATAGGGGCTTAATTTCTTGGCTATATCAGAGCCTTAACACCTCAACACAATTCGAAAAATTCGAACCGATGCTCCGTTGGGAATCTGAGCTTGGTTGCTCTCTTTCACCGGAGAGTTGGAATTCTATGGCTGATAACCTTCGTAAATGCAATAGAGCCATCTCTTTTAGAGAAACCCTGACTAAAATATTCTTCCGTTGGTACCTTACTCCCTCTAGAATTCATTCCTTCTATCCTTCAGCCTCTCCTGACTGTTATAGAGGCTGCCCGGAACATGGTACATTTTTGCACACTTTTTGGAACTGCCCACACCTGGATCAGATATGGAAGTTGGCCATAGACATATTTGAAAAATCCTCTAAGCATAGAATAGTTCCCACTCCCCAAATCTACATGCTATATGCTACAGTTCCTAACGTTCCTATTCCTTGCTCTAGACTTTTTCATTCATTATGTAGCTCCATTCAATGGATGGTAGCCTTTAATTGGAAATCTAAAAATTTAATATGGTCTCAGGTTCTGGATAGGATGGAGATGCTCAAACTTTCAGAAAGAATCTACCATACCCTACAAGACAGCCTCCAAGTTTATAACACTAAATAGTCCTATTGGAGCCTTATTTAAAATTTCATACGACTAACAACAATGCAATAATGTTGTGCTATTCTTATGTTCGTATTTCTTATCCTTGCTTGCTGGGCCTTTATTTTTTTCAATATTTCTCATGTACGGCTATATTGTATGCTACACTACCACCCTATGTTCTTTGATATAATGCCTATACCACCGCTGACTTAATGTTAAAACTCTCATTTAACCATTTCTTTTGTAACTGACTGTTCGTGCTTCCAATAAACTTTTGTAAACAAAAAAATAAATATACCTAACGGAGTTACGCTATGGTCCCCTTTCTTTTTATATGCCTCATGATTCCACGGACTGCATGTTGTATTGAAGGAGCCTAGCACCTTGTACATTCTTTGAGAGCAATCCTCTGTATCATCCATTCCTGATGTTAAAGGTCGTGGCTGGGCTATAGCCAAATGCTGATTTGTGCTTGCCCTTTGGTAAGCGGCTTTTCATTTGGTGGTGGGCTTTCACTCATTTGTGGGTTCACAGCGGTGTTAACTCAATTATTTATATGGACATATGGTTTACCTAGAGACTGTATTAAGCAGATTCAGTGTGTTTGGTACATCTCTTGGATGACATCCCCCTTTATACTTTATCCTTTGGTCTGTTGTGGACCCCTGTGGACTCATTGCTGGTGCAACTTTTTCCTCTGTATTGCTTATTGTGTTTATCCCACCCAAGCTGCTGACTTTTTTTTATTTTATTTTTTATTATTTTTTATATATATTTAGTTATTTATTTTTTTATAATCAGGGGTAGCACATTTTTTTTTACTACCAATGACACTGTACATATTAAGGATATAGCGACAAATGTGCAAAAAAAAATGTTTTCTATTTTTAACCCATTCCTGTCACCGCCTTCCGGGCCTTTACGTGGATCAAAATGTTAAGAGATGGAGGTGGGCATTTTGATCATGCAACAGCTGAAATTGGCAGTAAAAGTGGTCACATGATTGGAAAGCTCCTGATCCCAAGTATGCATCAGAAGCTTTCTGGTATTCCTGACAAGCTGAGAGACTGCATATATGCGTTGGGTCAACCGGAAGTAGTTAATACATTTATATTTTCCTGAATACTGTAATTGCATTTGACTATTACAGTATTAAACATATGCACACTGCCACCTTCAGACTGCACTGCCATCTGCAGGTTTAAGTTTGTTTTGTCAATTATGCTTTCAGCCTGCATGTGCTTATTATGCTGTAGGTAACCACTTTTTGCTTTCAGATATTCAACAGGAGCTGTCAGTGAAAGCTGGGAAACAATGCATTATGTTACCTTTACTGAAAATAAGGCTGGTTTCCAAAAATACTGGATTCAGCCTTCTGGCACATCTTGCTGTGCTCTAAGGAAAAACATTGTTAGGAAGCAAATTCAGTTCAGTGCAGAGCAGGTATCATTCAGTACCCTTAAGTGGTGACCAAAAGCAGCTTGTTTCATGCTGCTGGAAGCTGTATTGTTGTTTAATAGGCTGCACTGACAAATGTATTCATTTAGTAAAAGTGCTGTACTTTGAAGGGTAGTTTTTATAATTTCCAATACAACCTCTGATATATTATATATGTATTGGGGATATATCATGGAATGTTAAAACCGATAATAATATCCATGATGATGATATTAGTCATCATTAGCATCTAGCAAAAAAATATTGACAACTCAATTTGTTTAGCATTTTTGACATCTGGAAAGCAATTTTCATTAAAATGTGTATGGTAACTATACTGCAGGGTGTCTACTTTACCTTTTATTATTTTCCATGGATTTTTTTTACAGATGGTTTCAATTTAATTGGGCCTGTACATCTCTTTTAGATTTCAAGTTGAACTTTGCTCATGTATTGTGCACATATGTTCTTTACTTATGACAAAAAAGCCATGGGGATATGGCTGGAATATGCATTTATTCTTCAACACTTTCTAAATTCTAATAATGAACCCATCTGGAATAGCAACCCCTTGATATGTCAGCACAATGCAGCACTGAATTGTTCCTATGCTATTGGCAGTGCTATTGACCTCAAATAACTTATTGAACAGCTGTGGAAGGTTATAAAATGTATTATGCAATCCATCTTCCTTGCTGCACTTTTAGAAACTTTTCACAGGAAGAGCTTATTATTTTATTTTTTTTAAATCTTAACAGAATAGTCCAGATGTACCAGAAACTCAGATTTAGAGTGTATTTGTATTTAGGATTATTTCCTTATGCTCTCCAACCAAATGTTATAAAATAATACTCCAAATATATACAAACATCCCAACTATTCTGTTGATTTTATACTGAAAGGAGCAATCAGGTGTACACCATTTTTTTTATTACATGTATGCAATATTTTGGCAGGCATTTTTCCTGCTTACAAAAAAACATTTTTCTGTTTCATTTAAAAGTCTGTGCGGTATGTACCTGTTACTGTATAATAATGTTCAAATTAGGCATAGTAAGAAATAAAGGCACTTATTTACTTCCACTCAATATTCACATCAAGTTTCTAGCAGGTGGTTAGCTGATCTCTACAAATACTGTATGGGTTGCATTCAGGTGGTAGCAAGTTTTAGTCAGTTCTCAACAGTTGAATAAAGAACATATTTATATTGTTTCTAGTTGGATTCAGGGACCACTATGACCATTTGGGCCAAATTAAGTTGTATCTGAGGTAAGCTCAAAATATAGAGTAAAATGTAAGTTTCTTAGAGGAATTTGTTTTTGCTCATGCCATTATTAAATAAAGGTTTATGAGCCCCAAAAGATAAGAAAGTGGTCTTGGCAGAGGCACCCAAAGATGAAGGAGAAGCTGAGAAATTGATTATTTATTGAGTCAATATTTATTGCTTGCAGAATAGTATAAAACACCATCAACACATTTTGTGACACTACTCTCACCACTTCCCCAGGATGGTGCATAAAACACTGATAAACATAAAAATATATGTAGGTAAAAAGAAGTATGTATATATATATATATATATATATATATATATATATATATATATATATATATATAGTATCTCACAAAAGTAGGTACACCCCTCACATATTTGTAAATATTTTATTATATCTTTTCATGTGACACTGTGCTACAATGTAAAGTAGTGAGTGTACAGCTTGTACAACACTGTAAGTTTGCTGTCCTCTCAAAATCATTCAATGAACAGCCATTAATGTCTAAACTGCTGGCAGCAAAAGTGAGTACACCCCTAAGTGAAAATGTCCAAATTGGGCTCAAAGTGTCAATATTTTGTGTGGCCACCATTATTTTTCAGCTCTGCCTTAACCCTCTTGGGCATGGAGTTCACCACAGCTTCCCAGGTTGCCACTGGAGTCCTCTTCCACTCCTCCATGACAACATCACGAAGCTGGTGGATGTTAGAAACCTTGCACTCCTCCACCTTCCATTTGAGGATGCCCCACAGATGCTCAATAGGGTTTAGGTCTGGAGACATGCTTGGTCAGTCTATTACCTTTAGCCTCAGCTTCTTTAGCAAGGCATTGGTCACCTTAGAGGTGTGCTTGGGGTCGTTATAATGTTGGAATACTGCCCTGCGGCCCAGTCTCGATGGGAGGGGATAATGCTCTGCTTCAGTATGTCACAGTACATGTTGCCATTCATGGTTCCATCATTAACTGTGCCAGCAGCACTCATGCAGCCTCAGATTATGACACTACCCCCACCATGCTTGACTGTAGGCAAGAACACTTGTCTTTGTATTCCTCACCTAGTTGTCGCCACACATGCTCAACACCACCTGAACCAAATAAGTTTATCTTGGTCTCATCACACCACAGGACATGGTTCCAGTAATCCATGTCTTCAGCAAACTGTTTGCAGGCTTTTTTGTGCATCATCCTTAGAAGAGGCTTCTTTCTGCGATGACAGCCATGTAGACCAATTTAATGCAGTGTGCAGCGTATGGTCTGAGCAGTGACAGGCTGAACCCCCACCACTTCAACCTCAACAACAATTCTGGCAGCACTCATACGTCTATTTCCCAAAGACAACCTCTGGATATGACGCTGAACACATGCACTCAACTTCTTTGACAAGGCCTGTTCTGAGTGGAACCTGTCCTGTTAAAAACCGCTGTATGGTATTTATCACCGTGCTGCAGCTCAGTTTCAGAGTCTTGGCAATCTTCTTATAGTTTAGGCCATCTTTATGTAAAGCAATAATATTTTTTTTCAGATCCTCAGAGAGTTCTTTGCCATGAGGTGCCATGTTGAACTTCCAGTGACCAGTATGATAGAGTGAGAGTGATCACACCAAATTTAAAAAACATATGCTCCCCATTCCCACCTGAGACCCTGTAACACTAATGAGTCACATGACATTGGGGAGGGAAATTGGTTAATTGCACTCAATTTGGACATTTTCACTTAAGGCAGCAATAAGGATGTATGTGGCTATGATTTGGATGCATTCGGGCCAAGTGGGAATTGCTAAGCTGAGTAAAAGGTCTAGCGCAGACAGCTTAGTTGTTAAGGGGATGACTGTTAGAGGAAAGTTATTGTTTGATTTCAAAAGTCTCTGAGAACAGGGCATTCCCACCATATGTTGAAATCATTTCCTGGGATGCCCCATTTTCTCCAGGATAAAAATGAGAGATATCAGGATATATTTTTGAAAGTCTGGTAGGCGTATAATTCCATTGCTGAAAAAGATTTGTAAAGATTCACAGTGTGTGATACAGTGAGAGAGACGTGATGGTAATAAGAGTGCTTTCAACCATTGGTTTGTTGGTGGGGTAGAGGATAGATGCCTTGACCATTGTGAGATTTGGTTCTGGATGGATTTCTCTGACGATTGTAAAAAGAGGTCATAAATATGTGAGATGCCATTTAGTAGTTTTTCGCTTGAGTCATAGAATTGTAGCATGGAGTACAGAAGCTTGTCCTGTGTGGTCCATTGTACTTTATTGAGCATTGATCTAATCCTGAGGTAGATGTAGAATGTTTTTAGAGATATGCCATATGTGGTTTGAAGGTTTGCAAAACTTTTGAAATTTGATGAGGTGAAGAGGTTTCTTATTGTGCGGATACTTGCACCAGTAAGAGGAAGTAAGTGTGCAATAACTTGGATTGGCATGTATGATAGGATAGTATGAGGCAAACTTTTTAACATCTGAGGGATAGCTGTCCAAACTCTCAAGGAAGCTGTTATTGTGTCCAGCGGGAAATGCTTATGAGTAGGGGCTAGAAGTGATGAACAAAGATACAGTTTTGGGTCTTTGGTCAGTACCACTGTTTCTATTTGTTTCCAGTTAGATTGAGTAGTTGGTGTCCACCATAGTTTGAGTTGTTCCAGTAGGACTGCTTTTTAATAAAACTGTACTTTGGGGCTCCCTGTCTTCCCATTCATATTGGTTTCATCAGATTGATTTGTTTTATTCTGCGGGCGCTTCCGTTGCCAAATAAAGTAGTCAAGAAGGGTTTGGAGAGTTCTGATTTGTGCAGGAAGAAATGGCATTGGTATTGTACGGTATACATATAAGATGTGCGGAAGCAAAAAACCTGACGCCCACAACTTTGCATTTGGGGTCGAGTATAGGCTGAGGATAGCATTCAGGAATATATTTGATAGACCAAACTTATGCAAGAGAGGAGGGAGTGAAAGAATGGACTTTATAGGCACTTGTATATAAAAATACAAAAATTTAATAGTACATAGGAAATAAATACAAATAAAGAAAAAGAGTTAAATTAAAGTTGAACACAGTATAGGTAATTGAAATACAAAAGAAGTGGGCCGTGCTGAGTGATTCTCTTGGTATGGAACTCTGAAGGCCTTCAATTGGCACGTTGGTCCACTCTTTGTTCAATCCTTAAACCGTGTATAATTGTTCCAGATAGTGCTCTATCCAGATGAGCACTATCTGAGCTCATCTGGATAGCTATGAGCTATGATTAAGCATTGACACTCAATGCGAAACGCGTCAGCTGTTTATCCCACTGTGTGCTGATATCTGTAGTGCATTTTTTCCTGTACCCAATAAAGGGCACGTCTTTTTTCAAGTTACTGGAGTGCGGCTGTCCATATCCTTATTGTTTTTGCACATCCTGTGCATTGCCAGCACCCATCTGCTTCTGAGTGGACATCAATTACCCTAGTGAGCTCACCTGGAGCGGCAGCTCTCTTACCTAAGGATTTCATCTTGAGTGATAAAGAGGGAAGTTTTATGGAGGAGAGGAAGTCGTCAATTTTTTTCGATACATGGTGGGGTGGTAGGTTCTAAATCTTGTAAATGATATAGTTTTGCATAAAAAGATGCAAAATTGTTCGCTATGTCTAAAGGATTAGTCATACGTGCTCCCTGAGGGTTTAGAAGGAACAGCATTTTTGTTTGTATTTGTTGCCTTTTGATCTGTCTGGCCAAGAATGCTTCAGATTTTAGAATTTAGTTTTAGGTGTTTGACATAATAGTCAAACATGTGTTGGAGAAGTTCTCCGAGTTTGCATCGCTGTTCTCTAAGTGCGGTAGAGGTTGTCTGATTTTTAATCCTTGGTAGCAATGAGTCTAACTTGGCTGATTGTCATTTGTGCTCCCGAGCTCTGAATTTGATAAGAAGACCTCGTAGAAAGGCTTTATGTGCTAACCAGACCATGGATTGATCATGGATAGATTCACAGTTAATCTTGAAAAGGGTCCTAATATCAGATTTAATTTGATTTACATATCATGGGTTAGTTAAGAGAGATGAGTTCGTCCTCCATAGGGAATGATTGGTTGGATGAGATTGGGGGAACAGTTTGAGAGATATAGGGGCATGGTCTGACCAGGTAATAAGACCCATGTGGGATTCTGAGGTTGCTAACAAGGTTTTTTTGTTTGTCAGAAAAAGGTCAACCTCAGAGTAGGAACTATTAGCATGAGATTAGAAGGTATAGTTGCGCTCAAAGTCATGCATCCATCTCCAGGGATCGTATAGGTTTTCATATTAATAAATGAAGAGAGAGCTGATGATTTAGATCGGGATTGGTGGAGTCCAGAGTGGGATCTGGGATGTCATTAAAGTCTCCACATGTGACAAATGGGGTGTTTTGATATGGACTCAATTTATTCCTTAGTTTTTTGTAAAATTTTAGTTGGGCAGTGTTGGGTGCATAGATATTCACTAAGGTCAGGAAGTGATTGTCAATAGTGGCAACTAGGGATGAGCCGAACATCCCCCGGGTTCGGTTAGCAGCAGAACATGCAAACAGGCAACAAATTGGTTAGAAAACGCAAACAGCATTAAAAGTCTATGGGACATGAACATGAAAAATCAAAAGTGCTAATTTTTAAGGTTAATATGCAAGTTATTGTCAGAAAAAGTGTTGGGGGCGTGGGTCCTGACCCAGGGGACATGGTTCAATGCAAAAAAAAAGTTTTAAAAACGGTTGTTTTTTCGGGAGCAGTGATTTTAATAATGTGAATTGGTAACAGGGTACATTGTACCCCTATCATTTCACAAAAAAGTGTCAAAAATTTTAAATACCACAGTACACAGCTTGGGACAAATCCTTTATTAAAGCGGAGGTCCACACAAAAAGTGAACCTCTGCTTTTCGGGAACCCTCCCCTTTCCGGTGTTTACTTCTTCTGCCTATCACAGGGGTAGGCAACGCCTAGCACTGGAGCTGCAAGCGGCACGCAAAGCCTGTTTTGACGGCACTCGACTCCCTCTCCCTTTAGCAGAGCAGCTCAGGGAAGTGTCAGTAAGACACTAATGCATTCCAATTTTAGAATTTCCCACACCGCACTTGCACTGAGGGGGTGTCACGTACCTGGATTGTGCGCCTGACGTGTAGAGCAGAGCCTCTCTTGCCACACCGGCTTGTGGGACCCTGAGGTTGAGACAGTAGCCACAGAAGCACGGGAATGCAGGAGTGTCTAGGATCAGTCCAGTGCTTGGTATGGCTGGTAATGCAACAGGCAGACCGTCAGGGCTGGGTAGACCAGAGCTGTGCTGTGCTGGATCGCAGAAGAGACAGGAACCGGTGCTATTTGCAGAGCAGAACGGCAGCAGACAGAGTCAGGCAAGCCGTGTTGGTAGCGTTCAGGTGGATCAGGCAGAGGAGTAGGCAGAAGAGCAGTCCAAAACAAGCCAAAGTCAGGGTATCAAGCAGACAAGGTTAGTTAGAGCAAACCGGGTTGAAGATCAGAAGTCAGCACAGGAAACAGGGTTCAGACACACAGAAGCTGCAAACCAAACAGCAAGGAGCCTTTGGTGCACTCACTTTAAATAGCCCCTTTGGCGCCAATGTTGGTGACAGGCGCATGTGAATGCGCATGTCTGGCGTGCAATTCCTGCTGGACGGCAATGCCTTTCCTGACAGGGGGAGGCACTGTGCCCCCACACATTGTAAAAGATGGAAAACATTGTTTGGTTCTCTAACTTTGCTGTAACTGTGATCGTCAGCTTTTGTGATGGGGGAAGAGATTGATTGAAGTTCCGCTAGGGGAGGGGTGGCACCTGTTTCTAAGAGGAGGAAGACTGTCTTGGCCACTGCTAAAGCCAAACACAGTCCTGCTAGTCCACCATCTGGAGGAAGATCACTTGCTTGGTTGCCTCTAACAATCTCAGAAAGAAGGGATTTCACTGTGATGGAGAAAAGCACAATTAGGTGACAGTTTGTGGAATTACTGTTGAGCATCTGGGAACTTTGTTGAAATTATTCCTGAACATTTGCATCATTTACTACTGAACCCCTGCACTCTGTGACCCTTTAAGCCACAGCCAGTATTCAGCGCAATGAAAATCCCACCTAGCTACTTTATCTCATCTGCAGGGGCCCAACTTATAATCCTACATACAGGCCCAGTGCTTTCAGAAAATGCTCCTGACCTGAGCTCATCATTGTGCATCCATTTCAGATGCTTGTATGTGACATCACATACAAGCACGTGGGCCGGATGCAAGAGGTGGATCAGCAGAATGAGTGTGCCAGGACAGGTAGATGTGTCTCATCTCTGCTTCCTTTCACCACTATGCATATCGTGCATATCATAGATGAGATGAGGGTACAGCGGTGGAGCAGATGAGCAAGAGAGGTTCAGAGGTGGGACAGAAGAGCAGGAGGGTACAACAGTGGGGCAGATGAGCAGGGGGTTACAGTGGTAGGGCAGATGTGCAGGGGGTACAGTGGTGGGGCAGATGAGCAGGGGGGTACAGTGGTGAAACAGATTTGCAGGAGGGACAGTGATCTGAGGTGTCAAGTTGCAGGAATTGAGGCACATCTGAGGCTTAAGAGTGTTAATGTTAAGGATGTTAATTTCTCACTACTAAAGTAGTTTACATCATTTACTTTATAAAAAAGTCTGAAGTTGAAATGTTTTTGTTATAAAATCGGCACACTCAATTTCTTTGAAAACATTTTTGGCACACTGTGCTCAAAAGGCTGCCTACCCCTGGCCTATCATGTGAAAATATTATTGATGTTTGATTACTTGAATTTGATAACTATTGTAAGGCATAACGTATAGAAACACACGCATACATTTTATATATATATGCATTGCAGTGTTTTATATTATTCTGTGGGCAATAAATATTTAATCAATGAAGAATCCATTTCTCAGCTTCACATTCGGGTGCCTTTGCTGACACCACTTTCCCTTCTTTTGGGGCTCATATACCTCTTACTGTAGACACATTCTGAGCCTGCAGAGTCTAGGATAGTCTGGATCACCGCACCGAGCATCGATATTGACCTTACTCTGCACAGGCACAGTTATATTCCCTGCAGGCTCTCACTAAAGGTAGTCTTATCTGTGTATGACCCCGGTTTGACCCTTGGCTTGCTCCAGTAACTCTGCTTTTGCCTGCTGATCTGTGTATGACCCCGGCTTGACCCTTGGCTTGTTCCAGTAACTCTGCTTCTGCCTGCTGATCTGTGTATGACCCTGGCTTGACCCTTGGCTTGTTCCAGTGACTCCGCTTCTGCTTGCTGATCTGTGCATGACTTCCGGCCTGGCTTCTGACTCTGCTTCTGGGTTCCCCTGCTGCACAGTCTCATCTGGTACTTCCGAGGTACTCCTGCTAAGCAGTCTACCCTGCTCGTCAGCTGCCTTCCAGCAGACATCTCTTCACTAGGGATGAGCCGAACACCCCCCGGTTTGGGTCGCAGCAAAACATGCGAACAGGCAAAACATTTGTTTGAACACACAAACACCGTTAAAGTCTATGGGACATGAACATGAAAAATCCAAAATGCTAATTTTAAATGTTAATTTGCAAGTTTTTGTCAGAAAAAGTGTTTGGGGACCTGGGTCCTGCCCCAGGGGACATGTATCAATGCAAAAAAAGTTCTAAAAACTTTTTCAGGAGCAGTGATTTTAATAATGCTTAAAGTGAAACAATAAAAGTGAAATATTTATTTAAATTTCGTACCTGGGGGGTGTCTACAGTATGCCTGTAAAGTAGTGCATGTTTACCATGTTTATAACAATCTCTGCACAAAATAAAATTTCTAAAGGAAAAAAAGTCATTTAAAACTACTCGCGACTATAATGAATTGTCGGGTCCCGGCAAAACAGATCAAAGTAATTGAAAAACAAATGCATGGGGTCCCTTTAAATTCCATTACCAGGCCCTTCAGGTCTGGTATGGATATTAAGGGGAACCCCATGCCATAATTAAAAAAAATAGAGTGGGTTTCCCCCAAAACGATAGAGCGCCCCCCCTCCTGAACCACACCAGGCCACATGCCCTCAACATGGAGAGGATGTCCCCATGTGAATGGGGACAAGGGCTTCATCCCCACAACCCTTGCCCAGTGGTTGTGGGGGTCTGCAGGCGGGGGGCTTATCGGATTCTGGAACCGAGGGAGGGGCCACTCGTGATGGGGCCACCCATTTTTAGGGACAGCAGGGTACTATAGGAAGTTTGTACCCCACTATAGTGACAATACACACCTGACCAAAAAGACTCTCCCTAGACAGGTCCTGTGGTCCTCGGAGTGTGAGACAGCGGTTCATCAGTTAAAACCCGCCACAACGTAAGCTCCCATACTTGCGGCACCCAATCTTAACAAACGCTTTGTTGTCCATACAGACGCCTACATGTTCGGACTGGGAGCCGCACTAAGTCAAGTTGGCGACAACGACAAAGAGCACCCAGTGGCGTATCTCAGCCGCAAGTTTTTACCCAGTGAATTTGGATATGCTGCCGTGAAAAAAGAGTGTTTGGCCTTAGTCTAGGTTTCAAAGAAATTGCAGCCCTACATGTATGGATGATTTTTTACAGTCATGACAGACCTGGCTTTGCAACCGTACAATTTCACAATACAATATCGGCCAGGGCCTCAAAACGGGAATGCTGATGGGTTATACTGGCAGATGACCTGGAACCTTAAGACTACTTTTCCAGCATCCTCAGGTTTTCCCGTTTGGGGTCCCACTGTGGCTGTTGGACTGTTTCCCAGGGGGGAGTATTGTCATCGTCCTTGAAATGCTGAAATATTTTCCTTGATTCTATTACACAGTGGTGGGTCCTCCATCCTGTCTTATGTTTGGATCACCCTGTGTTTGTTTTATTGTTCACCTTTTGTCTTAAGACTAATGCCGCGTACAGACGGTCGTTTTATGCGATGTAAAAAAACGACGTTTTAAAAAACGTCAATTTAATTGACCGTTTGTGGGAGAAAACGTCGTTTTATGTCTTCTGAAAAACGAGCAAAAAAAATTGAAGCATGCTGTCGTTTTTCAAAACGTCGTTTTTTACTTCACAGAAATTGACCGTGTGTAGCAAAAAACGATGTTTAAAACAACGTTTTTACACCCGCGCATGCCCAGAAGCTAGTTATGAAGCAAGCTTCAATGGAAAAAAGTGGTGAAACATAACCTCGCTTTGCTAGAGCATTGTGAAAAAACGATGTTGTCTAGGCAATTTCATCTTTGAAAATGATGTTCCAAAAAGTCGTTTTATTTCATGATTTAAAACGTCGTTTTTTTTCATCACAAAAAACGACCGTCTGTACGCGGCATAACCCCCTCCAGATGGAGTCATGGTCTGGAAGGAAGGAATTGTTCTGTTTGACTGACTGTTTGTTTGTTTATGTACTTTAGTAGTCTTGTGAATACTGTCAGTGCCTGGTTAAAGCGTGTAGGATGATTTTTCATTCTCCTCTGACTGTCCTATGAGGCTGCAGCACCCCTGACCCTCTTACTGGATAGTGTTGATTGGCCCTGTGCTGATCACATGCACCCTTCCAAGAAAAAAAAAAATCTCTAGCAATACACATCAAACTGAGCATGTGCAGAGTGACTCCAAAGACTCTATTTTATCGGGAGATGGATTGGGGACAGTGGAAGAAGAGGAGGATCAGAAAATATCTAATAACCTTTTTACATAATGCAGAAGATTAATTCCTGAGTATAACAAGCATGCTTTATTGAATATACAGACTGATTTTACTGTTGTGGGTTTAGGAACACTTTAAAGGGGTGGTTCACCCTCCTTAACATCATTATACCATTACATTCGGCATCGTATCGCGAGCTACGGTATGCCGGTCTTAAATTTTTAATCCCCGTACTCACTGTGCTATGGATCATTGAAGATTCCGACTCCCGCGGGGAATGGGCGTGCCTATGAAGAGGGAGGATGATTGACGGCCGGCTCTGGCACGTCACGCTCCCCGAAGACAGCCGGAGTAGGTCTCGGCTCTTCACGGCGCCTGCGCACAGGCTATGCGCAGGCGCCGTGAAGAGCCAAGCCTATTTCGGCTATTTCCGGAGAAGCGTGACGTGCCAGGGCCGGCCGTCAATCACCTTCTCTCACCATAGGAACGCCCATTCCCCGGAATCTTCAATGATCCATAGCACAGTGAGTACGGGGATAAAAAATGTAAGACCGGCATACTGTAGCTCGCGCTACGATGCCGAATGTAATGGTAGAATACATTTTTTTTTTTTTTTTTTTATAGGGTGAACCCCCGCTTTAAATATTGCACTCATTTTATTGGTGTCCCTCCGGCACCCGGTATGACCAGCCTATTGTTTGTAGGAAGTGCTGCTGCTCCACAAAGCCCTGGAGCTAGCGTGCATTCCAAGCACTAAAGATGTGTTGGGCATATTTGTTTCTATGACTCTTTGGAGAGTGATCTAGCAATAGATGAGTAACCAGGTACTTTTGGATTGATTTATTATTGGAACTTTCTCACAAAAGTGTATTTAGACTTCTTTATGTTGCATAGGGGGTCAATAAGATCAGGTGAGTGAGCATTTTTAGCAACATCCTTGGAGCACACTGTGTTGACAAATAAAGGTGGTGAAGAAGTGGCACAGTATTACATTCAGCACAGATAGCCGTTTTATAAGCCGTTTTATAACTTTATTTATATTGATTGGTCACTTTTTTTTTTTACTTAGGAGTTTGTTGCACAGCATATTTCAAGCACTTTATTGACTTGTTTGCAACACACAGTGTGCTCCAGTGTGGTCCCTTCAGAAGATATTGCAGCTGGAGATGCCAAAGACATTTTAAAGCAACTGGCAGGGCTTGTCACTTTTACAACACCCATCTGGAAGAAGAAATTCCTGTGCTGCATTTAAGAGGCTCCACATTTTTAGTCTCTGTCAGAAGATGAGAAAGAGTCAGTGCCAATACAGTGAGGTATGTTGATGCACATTTGCTCTTAGTGGCAGAGTTTGAGATCTACAACAGGATATTCTAGGCTAATGGCCAAAAGTACACAGTTTGAGAGCATGGTGAGGGGCTGAATCCACAGCTGGAGTGCAGAGATCTCTCTTAACATGAGGTTACCGAAGGAACAGGTCCCAAAATACACCATAGACACACACAGCTCGGCTTGGCCCCTCTCTCCTGCTCTCCTCTCACTGGATTTGGTTGACAAACACAGTAGTCAATGTTTCCCTCTGCTCTCAGCAAAGCCTGTGAGACCAGGAAGAGAGAGAGAGAGAAGACCTACAATTGGGCACAGCGCTGGATCAATACAGGAGTCAAGTAAATCCTAGGGAGGATTGGGAGGGGAGACAGTGGGAGTTTTTTTTATTTTTTACCTTAATAAAGAAAAACAAAATATTATATATATATATATGTATATATATATATATATATATATATATATATATATATATATATATATATAAAATATTTATCAACCAATTAACAGTAGATTTAAAGATAAGTAAGGTATATGATGGAGTATAATGTCAAAGCTTCTTGTTTATTCATTAATGGAGAGGTGAATCTTGGAAATTGCAGGGGCAGAGGACTCTTCTAGTATTTTATATCTGTCTCTTTTACTGCCACATGTCACCATAGTTTTTTTTTATAGATTTTTTTGAAAAAATGTGAACAGTACAAATACATTTTTTTTACGTCGTTTACGTTCGGCTTTTTTCGGCGTATAGTTACCCCTGCTATATGAGGCGTAGCTAATGTTAAGTATGGCCGTCGTTCCCGCACCGAGTTTTGAAATTTTTACGTTGTTTGCGTAAGTCGTTCGCGAATACGGCTTCACGTTGAATCGAATACGTCTTTGCGGCGTAATTTGGAGCAATGCACACTGGGATATTTTACGGACGGCGCATGCGCCGTTCAAAAAAAAACATAAAAAACGTGGGGTCAAGTAAAATTTAAATAAAACACGCCCGCAACATCCCCATCCCCACACATACGTTATGCCGCCGTAACTAAGGGCGCAAGTTCTTTCTGAATACAGAACTTGCGCCCAAAGTTACAGCGGCGTAACGTATCGAGCTCATCTTTCTGAATCCGGCCCGTAGTCTGTAAGTTAGAGTGAGTATCAATGAGCCAGATAATTTTGCAGTGGACAGCAAAATAAAAATCTGTAAAAGCAGATCGTGATGTCAAGTCTAAATAAACAACATAGGGCCAGATTCAGGTACATCGGCGCATCTTTGAGCCGGCGTAGCGCATCTCATATGCGCTACGCCGACGTAACATTGAGAGGCAAGCTGAGTATTCACAAAGCACTTGCTCCCATATTTACGCCAGCGTAACATAAATAGGCCGGCGTAAGCCCGCCTAATTCAAAGTAGGCAGGTAGTGGGCGTGTTGTATTAAAATGAGTCGTGACCCCATGTAAATGCATGGCCGTACGAACGGCGCATGCGTGCGCATGCTCAGAATCACATCGCAAAGCCTCCCTAAGCTACGACGGCTCAATGCGTACGACGTGAACATAACCTACGCCCAGCCCCATTCACATACGACCTACGTAAATGACGTAAAATACGACGCTGTTCCGACGTCCATACCCTAACATGATTTACCCCTCCTTTATGAGGGATAACTATACGCCAGATGTACGCCTTACGTAAACAGCGTAGTGTACTGCTACGCACAAGTACGTTCGTGAATCGGCGTATCTAGGTCATTTACATATTCGACGAGTAAATCAATGGAAGCGCCCCTAGTGGCCAGCGTAAATATGCACCCAAGATACAACGACGTAGGAGACTTACGTCGGTCATAGGAAGCCAAAATTCAGGTGTATCTTGTACTGTGAATACAGCGCATAGATACGACGGTGCATCCGTGGACTTACGCGGCGTATAAGAAGATGCGTCGGCGTAAGTCCTACCTGAATCTGGCCCATAATCTGCAACAAGGAAATAAGGAAAGAAGAATGGAAGGGTGTCCACCGTAGGAAGGTGGGAAAGAGAGGTGGGGTGAAGGGAGGAGTGAGCGCTGATAATACCCAAAAGCAGGACTGCTATAATAATAATAATAATAATAATAAGGTGTACTTCTCCATGGACAGTGAAGTAATGGCAAATTGTATCCACAGGGTCTATACCTTGAATATTAAAATACATTTACTTATTTTAAATAACCACATACTGTAACTGAATTATTTTTTAATATGTGTCTGAAGTTTAGCTTTAAAATATGTAGCTGTAAGCAAAGTACACATTAGGTATAACGGAAGCCTAATGCCGCGTACACACGGTCATTTTTCAGCATGAAAGAAAACATTGTTTTTCAGCATGTCCAAAAAACAAAGTTTTTCCAAATTCATCATTAAAAACGACGTTGCCCGCACACCATTGTTTTAAAAAAAAGATGAACAAAGCGCGGTGACGTACAACACGTACAACGGCACTCTAAAGGGGAAGTTCCATTCGCCTTTGGGCTGCTTTAGCTGATTCCTTGTTAGTAAAAGACGATTCGCGCTTTTTTGTCTGTTACAGCGTGATGAATGTGCTTACTCCATTATGAACGGTAGTTTTACCAGAACGAGCGCTCCCGTCTCATAACTTGCTTCTGAGCATGTGCGGGTTTAAAACGTCGTTTTAGCCCACACACGATCATTTTTTACAACCCGAAAAACAACATTTTTTAAAACAACGTTAAAAAATGCAGCATGTTCGATCATTCTAAATTATGTTTTTAAAAACTATTTTTTTTTTTCATGCCGAAAAATTATCGTGTGTACTGCGGCATGACTTATTGATTTAATAATAGTTACAGGAATTTTTTTTTTTAAAGTTTCACAATACTGTTAATAAATAAATATACTGGACATTCAACATTTTATATATAAATCAATAAAAGATTCATATCAGATTAAATATTGCACAGAAAATAACTGTATAGTAACAGCATTTTATACTTTCAATGACAGAATATGTATATTTATCGTATGAAGTATACAGTCACCATAAAGAACCTGGCTGACGTGTCTGAATTCTGAAAAGGTTATATAAAGGATGTGAGTCTAGCAGGGCAGACTGCTATGATGACTGTTATTTTGTTTTATTGTACTGGAAGAACCTTGGGCCAGATTCAGATACATTTACGTTGCTCCACGGCAGCGTAACGTATCCCATTTACGTTACACCGCCGCAGGTTTACAGTGTAAGTGCCTGATTCACAAAGCTCTTACCTGTAAACTTGCGGCGGTGTAACGTAAATCCGCTCGGCGCAAGCCCCCCTAATTCAAATGGGGCAGGCACCATTTAAATTAGGCGCGTTCCCGCGCCGAACGTACTGCTCATGCTTCGTCGGGAAAATTACCTGACGTGCATTGCGCTAAATGACGTTGCACAGACGTCATTTGTTTAGACGTTAACGTAAATGGCGTCCAGCGCCATTCACGGACGACTTACGCAAACAACGTGATTTTTTAAATTTTGACGCGGGAACGACGACCATACTTAACATTGCTTAGAACACTTAGGGCTCAGCCCTAATTTTACGACGCGTATCTCGACGGAAACAGCGTAAAGTTAGAGCGATGGGTAACGCGGACGTTCGTGGATCGCCGTAACTAGTCATTTGCATATTCTACGCCGACTGCAATGGCCTCGCCACCTAGCGGCCGGCATAGAATTGCATCCTAAGATCCGACAGTGTAAGTCAATTACACCTGTCGGATCTTAGGGCTAGCTATGCGTAACTGATTCTATGAATCAGCCGCATAGTTAGGACGGGCGGATCACAGAGATACGACGGCGTATCAGGAGATACGCCGTCGTATCTCTTTTGTGAATCTGGCCCCTTGTCTTCAGTTATGACAGCATTCACAAAAAAAGAAGACAGTAGCAGATAGGAAGAAGTATAGCAGAAAAGCTAAGTGGAGTGAAAGAGACTTGCAGACATTGAAAAGGATTATGCCAGTTTTATGAAAAAACGACATATCAGGCAACTCAGATAACTTTAGAATTCAGCATTAATCTGAATTAAGCATGGTCATCAGCAGAAAAAAAAAAAAACGGACAAAAAAATAAATACTGTAAATAAAAAAAATAAGAATTTTCTGAAAGCTTTTAAAAAAGGAATGACATCCTTTTTTCTATGGTTTTATTTTGTACAGTATTAGCCAGATTCACAAAGAGTTACGCCGGCGTATCAGTAGATACGCCGACGTAACTCGGAATCTAAGCTGTCTTAAGTTTAAGTGTATGCTCAAACTGAGATACACTTAAACCTAGCTAAGATACGACGGCCTGCGCCATCGTATCTTAGGGTGCAATTCTTCCGCTGGCCGCTAGGTGGCGCTTCCGTTGAGTTCGACGTAGAATATGCAAATGACTAGGGGGCGTGTCCGGACCAAGCTAGGAGATGGCGGCTTGAACTCTGAGCTCCTGCCACCTCAGAGCGACTTTTACCATTTGCCGTGATTTCTACCCCAAATTCTCCGCTCCAAGATGGGTACAGCATCGAGGCAATCCTCGGCGTCTCGTTCCCGTTCCCCCAGGGAACAAACAGAAAATCACAAGGCAACAGCGCTCAGAAAAAACCAAATGATAACAGTCAGTTAGCAAGGGTTAATAATATGGGATAAGATGACAGTAACAATTAAGAAATAGTTAAAAGTTCATGGATAAAAGTTCAAGTATAGGAATACAATCAGTCCATATATAAAAGCTGTATTCTCTGGATGAATTCTAATAGGCGACCAAGGGCTGCTCTCCAGGAGTGAAGTCAACTCAGGTATACATGAAAAAAAGAAAAACAGGAAAAAAGCGCCTCTAGGTCATCTGATTTATTTATATAGATGGGAATAAGTCTCCAACACTTACATGTAATATTGCAGGAACAGGGGTGCAAGTGAGGATGTAGATTGCTCGTGTCTCAATCCTGGTGATGGACAAGCAGATCAGCTGGAGGAGAGGCAGAGGCTGATGGCTGTGTAGGAGCGGTGCTGGAGCACAGTGCTCAATCCATTCAAGTGTGCCGGACGGTAGCCAACAAGGGCCAACACAAGAAAATGCAAGGTGGAAAGTCATGCAGATGTACGGCTCTCGTTCCGGAGGCGGTGACGTCAGCGGGACGGTGGCCGACAAGGGCCAATATAGTACACATAGTGTACTATATTGGCCCTTGTCGGCCACCGTCCCGCTGACGTCACCGCCTCCGGAACGAGAGCCGTACATCTGCATGACTTTCCACCTTGCATTTTCTTGTGTTGGCCCTTGTTGGCTACCGTCCGGCACACTTGAATGGATTGAGCACTGTGCTCCAGCACCGCTCCTACACAGCCATCAGCCTCTGCCTCTCCTCCAGCTGATCTGCTTGTCCATCACCAGGATTGAGACACGAGCAATCTACATCCTCACTTGCACCCCTGTTCCTGCAATATTACATGTAAGTGTTGGAGACTTATTCCCATCTATATAAATAAATCAGATGACCTAGAGGCGCTTTTTTCCTGTTTTTCTTTTTTTCCAGGGAACAAACAGATGCTCTCAGCCAGCACATCCCAGAGATGTTCCGGGCAAGCCGAGGAAACATGGCGTCTTCCCGCCAAGGAGCGCCCCGAGGCCGTTCTCAGCCCTCGACTACTCCTACAACGGAGATTGTTCTCTCCGCGGCTCAACTCGCTCCCCCGCCCCCGGCGTCGGACGGGGGTAATGGGACATCGCAAGCCGCAGCCTCCGGGACGCAGCACCTGACCATCCATGACCTGAGGGCGGTAGCTGCTGATATTAAGGACGCGCTCACGGCCGCCATTGCGGACCTCCGCCTGGACATTAGAGCGCTTGATGATAGGGTCTCAGCAACGGAGAGAGTACTTGAAGACCATGACAGGGTCCTCCACCGCTCCACCCGGAAGATTGATGACCATACCCTTCAGCTGAGGGAGGTCAACCGGCATTTAGAGGACCTGGAGAACAGAAGTCGGCGCCATAACTTGCGCGTGAGGGGGCTGCCCGAGGCCATCGAGGGTGAGCGAATCCAGCAGGAGGTAGAGGGAATATTCAATTCAGTCCTCAATAGACCCCCCTCCGCAGCCATCGCCATGGATAGGATTCACAGGGCGCTACGCCCGCAGGGCCGGGACACAGACCCCCCTAGGGACATAGTTTGTTGCCTGACAGACTTTGGGCTAAAGGAAGAGATCCTGAAGAAAGCAAGGGGCCAGCGTCTCCAACATGGTGGATCCCCCATTCAAATATTCCAAGACCTGTCTGGGATTACCCTTAAACATCGTCGTGACCTCAGACCTCTGCTGGACGCCCTGAGGTCGAGGGAAATACGCTATAAATGGAAGTTTCCATTCTGCCTGTCTGCTTCCCATCAGGGCCGCACTGCGCTGCTGAAAGTGCCGGAGGATCTGCCCCACTTCTGTGAGACCCTGGGATTACCACTTGTGGCGGTTCCAGAATGGTATGCCGTCTATCGCCGGTCTGTGGGCAGATGGAACGGGCCCCAGGATGACAAGATGGAGACGCAGGCGACTAGGTCCCGCAGGAGGAGATCCCCTTCGGGTTCCCGCACCGCGACCACTACTGCCGACTCCAGGAGGGACCGTGACCCCCTCTCCTCACCAGGAGCGAGGAGGGCCCGCAGGGACTACTAAATACCCTGACGAGTTCACGGCGATGCCGCTATCTGCCTTACTGTTGGAAGAGTCTGTTTGCTCCCACCCAGTTCAGTTAACACTTTTATTGTTCTTTATTTTGGCTTGAAAAGGGCTCATCGCCCTTAATTCTTCTGCAGCCGGTGCCTCCTCCCGCTCTCACCAAGCGGGTGATTTGATTGCCCCCCTTTTGTGACTTTCTGCGGGGCGCGGGCAGTCTCCGCCCACGGGACTACATTGCCCAGGTTGCACCACGACAGGAGACCACTTCCGAGGCTACAAGCGGAACTACAGACTGCCTCTCTTCCGGCGGCTTCGGTCGCGGCTTCACGGGGGGCGACGCTGGCCTCGAATGCTGCGGAGGGTGAGCCGGTGTAGGTTTCACTCTGGGCGGCTGGGTCCTAATCGCCTCCCGGACCTTGTGCTCGCAAGCAACTCTCTACAACTTTCTGCCGCTGTGACTGGCGGTCTGCAGCAGCCTGGCCTCTGCACTCCGCAACACTGACTGAGTCCCGTCGGAGGGGTGGCACCCCTAGCAGCTGGATATTTCCCGTTTTACTGACTTCCGCTGCCCCCCCCTCTCCTGCGGGGACTTGAATTGCATTGGATTACTGGAGTCTGGACTGCTACCGACTTCTGACGGCGGTGTTTACCTGTCACATCACGGAGCGGCTGCAACCCTAGGTCCCGTGCGCCACAGCTGGAACCCCCGACCCAGATCAAACGTCAACTGGTGGCTCGAACTATGGACGCTCCACTGGACGATGCTACTGGTCGGGTGCTGACGGGCGCAGCAAATGCTTGGCAGATAGGTATCCTCAGGCGTCACTGCATACTGGTCTGCTAGCCACACAAACTTATTGTATTTCTTGATGTTATGTTTAATGATATGTTTAATGATATGTTGCATTAGCTAGGTAGGGGCGCACATTCCATGATTTACCCATTCTTGGTTGGCTGGGTGGGGGTGAGGTGCCGCGTAAATCCGCTCCCCCCCCTCCCCACGGGGCTGCCTGTATCTGCCGGGCTGCCTCTGATCCGGGGGGGGTGCGGGTGCCCTCTGTTTGGGTGGGGGGTGGTTACATACCCCAGTCTGTAGGTTTAAGTATATGGTTCTGTTAGCTTGCTGGGTTATAGTAATGTGGCCTAGTGCTATGGTGGGTCGGCCCCCGCAATGATAATGGGCCAGGACTAACACTTATGTAGACCCTTTACCCACCACGCCATATGTATCGGTCGGGTTTCACTTCACTCTAGTATATGTTATAGTTTTGTTCTGGGGTGGCACAACACCTCGTTTTTTGACTACACTTGCTGAGCTGCTCTCTGGTAAGGTCCCGGGCAACTCCCAAGGGGTGACGTGCAGTGATACTTGTGCCCTGTGTGGGACACAGGTGCCCTGTTCGGCCACACCGTTCCGATTGATTACCACCCAACTCAGGTGGGGGGTTTTGTAACCCAACACCTAATCGGTCTCGTACATTCTTGCCCCTCCTAAGGGTTTTTTTTTTTTTTTGTGTCTCCCTTTCATCCTCCTACCCCCACTCCCGCCTCACATTATGTCTGCCGCCGCGGCTGGAGTCCCCACTGATCCGGTAGGAGATCAGCCCTTCACACACCTCAAACTGTACTCCATGAATGCACGGGGGCTCAATACCCCTGAAAAACGCTCTCGCACCCTGTATACTCTCTGGAAGGAGAAACCACATATTGCGCTGCTACAAGAGACGCATTTCAGGACCGATAGTATCCCTAAGCTTCAGGACCGCAACTTTCCGCTAGTCTACCATGCCTCTAACGACACGGCTAAGTCAAAGGGGGTGTCCATTCTAATTTCGAGACACTGCCCCTTTCGGGTTACAGATGTCCAACGAGACCCGCAGGGTAGATTCCTTTTCGTCAAAGGCTCTATTCATGACCTACCTTACACGATTGCAAACATATATGCACCGAACTCGCGACAGGTCCCCTTCTTCCGTAAAGTGTTTTATCAACTGACAGCGTTTCAATCGGGCATGCTAGTGGTGGGCGGCGACTTCAACGTCCCCCTAAATCCCTCCCTTGACGCTTCTAACGGATCTTCTTGCTTGACATATAGGGCCCTACGCGCGATAAAATCACAACTGTCTACACTCACGTTGCATGACACGTGGCGAACACTCTACCCGAACGTTAAGGATTTTACCTACTTTTCCCCGCTGCACACCAAATACACCAGGTTGGACTATTTCTTTATCTCTCAGAACGACCTCACCTCTCTCGTGGGTGCAACCATAGAGCCCATGCTTCTAGCTGACCACCATCCGATCACTCTGACCCTGGCGCTCCCAGAGCGACGTGCCGGATCTAGGATCTGGAGGTTAGACGACTCTCTGTTGCTTGATGCAGAAAACTCCAGGCAGGTTTCTGAAACCTTGGGCCACTACTTTCGGGAAAACTCTGTTGACGACTCCTCCCCAACCATGATATGGGCGGCTCATAAATGTGTGGTTCGGGGGGTGTTTATTTCGCTACTGGCCAAACGCACTAAACTTAGAAAAGCTTGTATAACCGAACTATCGGATCGGGTTAAAACGCTTGAATGTGTCCACAAGCTAACGCTGGCGCGCAGCACGCACAATGATTTACTGGCAGCTAGGGAGGAACTCCTAGAGGAACTCCAGAAGACGTTGAAACGTAAATACGCCCTCTCCAATAAGCTTTTCTATGAGTTTGGAAACAAGGCCGGGAAGCTATTAGCGTCGGCTCTGCAGAAGAGGAAAGCGTCTCACACAATACACACTATAACATCGGCGTCGGGAGCCACGGTCACAAAAACAGAGGAGATCGCCAATCATTTTGTACGATATTTCTCTAATTTATATAACCTGCCCAAGCCCAAGACGTCCCCGACCACGGTAAACAGAAAAACGCTTATTGACGACTTCCTTGCGGACTATGGCCCCAACATGGGCCCACTCGAGGACATGTCACACTTAGACTCCCCTATCACGACGGAAGAAGCCTTGGTTGCTTTGAAACAACTGAAACCCGGGAAGAGCCTGGGCCCAGACGGCTTCCCTACTAGTTACTATAAGACCTTCGCTGAGGACCTCATCCCTAACTTTCTGGCAGCATATAATGACCTCCCCGAATCAGTCCCACACAACAAAGAACTCCTTGAAGCGCATATATCCCTGATCCCTAAACCGGGTAGGGATGCCACACTGGTATCCAACTACCGTCCAATCTCCTTACTCAACGTCGATGTGAAACTCTATGCTAAAATCTTAGCGAACCGCCTGTTACCTCTAATCTCCACTGTAGTCTCGGTGGATCAAGTTGGTTTTGTCCCCGGGAGGGAGGCCAGGGACAACACCATTAAAGCACTTAATGTACACCACTGGTTAACGACGTCTAGCGACAAGGGGTTCTTTCTGTCTTTGGACGCCGAGAAGGCGTTTGACAGGGTGGCCTGGGACTACATGGAGGCGGTTATCCGCAAATTGGGACTCCCACCGCGTGTGGTCCAAATGATTATGGCATTATATTCTGTACCTACTGCCAGAGTTAGGGTAAACGGCCGACTGTCAAGCGCCTTCTCGATTACAAATGGAACCCGACAGGGGTGCCCTCTATCCCCCATTATTTTTGTTCTCACTATGGAACCGCTATTACGTAAACTGAGGGACAACCCGACCATTAAAGGCATTGTGGTTCAGGGGAAAAGATGTAAAGTAGCGGCTTACGCTGACGATGTCCTATTGTTCCTCTCTGACCCTGTCACCACGATCCCTAACTTACTACAGGACTTCCGACTGTTTAACCTTCTTTCCAACCTCCAAATAAACTTTGATAAATCTACAGCCCTGAATATTTCCCTCCCTGACTCGCTGGTCTCCCTATGCAAGCAATCATTTCCCTTTAAATGGGAAACTCAGAGTATCACTTACCTGGGCATCAAGATTCCCCCTGACTTGAAGGACCTCTACACTCTTAACTTTTTGCCGACCCTCGCAGTCATCAAAGAGGATCTGCTAAAGTGGACCAAGGGTCATTTCTCCTGGTTTGGTAGAGCGGCAGTACTGAAGATGAACGTCCTCCCCAGAATATTGTATTTGCTGCAGGCAATCCTGATCAGACTCCCACAATCTTTTTTCTCCGCTTTCAAAAACTGCTGTAGGGCGTTTCTATGGTCCGGCCGCTCCCCGAGACTGAGCTGGGACAAATTGATCCTTCCAAAACGAAAGGGGGGTCTAGGTTTACCAGATGTTGCACTCTACCATAAGGCCTGTCTGCTCGTGAGGCTTGTTGACTGGCATCTCCATGAGAACAGCAAGGATTGGGTTGCTCTGGAAAATGAATTCCTGCCGTTTCCCATTTCCCATCTCCCATGGATTGATCCGCACTCTGTCCCCAAATCTTGCATAAACCACCCTCTAATCGGACCAACGGTCCAAAACTTCAGAGCAGTATGCCGTAAATTTAAACTGACCCCCTCACCTGGTCCCATGACGCCCCTGTGCCAGAACCCCGACTTTCCTCCGATCATTGCCGTAAGGGAACCAACGGTGGAAATGGGGCCTGCTCAGGTGCGGGCTAACCAGTTCTTCTGTAATGATACTCTCCTCACCCAATCGGAGATGGCTAATGCTCTCCCGCAGTTAAATATCCCTTTCTTTAAATTCCTACAACTTAGACACTTTTTCAACAGTGCCCAGTCTCCCTTGCTCTGGTGCAGAGAGCTGACCCCTCTGGAACACATATGCAACTCTCCAGAACCCCAGCGCCACTTGATTTCATCCCTGTACTCACTGCTGCTTTCCAAATCAGCCTCCCCGACCGCGACCCGAGCGGCATGGTCTACGGATCTGTCCTTAGATTTGTCTGACGAGGATTGGGAATCTATATGGGAACACACACACAAGGGTTCCATTAACGTATCCGCACAGGAAAATAGGTTTAAGCTTTGCTCTCGCTGGTATCGAACCCCTGACAAATTGCACAAAATCTTCCCAACTGTCCCCTCTGAATGTGGGAGATGTGGCTCCGCAACGGGCTCGCTTCTCCACATTTGGTGGGACTGTCCCCTGATAAAGCCGTTCTGGAAAGAGATCCACGACCTTATTGTCCGGATTACTACATACTACCTGGAATTCTCCCCAGCACAGTACCTGTTGCACCACACGACCCTACCGAAATCACAATATCGTAAATCTTTGGCGCTTCATCTCATTAATGCCGCTACCCAATGTATCCCTTTGAAGTGGAAATCGACATCCCCTCCCACTGTGCTAGATTGGCACCGTAGAGTGGATAAAGTGGCAGACATGGAGCAACTTATACACAGTGCCAATGATACCCATGCGAAGTTTACTGAAACTTGGTCCTGCTGGATTCTCTACAGGGATTCCATGGGTCAGGCGGACCCTCCGTCCCCTACTGCTCCTCCCGCCGTGCCAGTGCCGAAGGGTTGAACTGACTGTCCATTCCCTTACCATACCCCGCCTTTCCACTCTTCCCCCCCCCGTTTTTTTTTTCCCCTCCTCCCCAACCAGGGGGCCTCCTTTCACTCACAGATTGATCACCATCGGGGTGGGTGAGATGGGGGTGACCCTTTCGGAATCTTGACCTTCTCAGCTCCTAGGAATTTCATTTGGGGCAGGGTTGTAGAGGCAGACTGTAAGGGAGTGCATGCCTCTCCCCTTAATACGAGGGCAGCTGTTATCTGTTAATTTATGCTCGTACTCTTACTGCACCATGCTATGTATGACTCAGTTGACCCTTCTATGTACCTGCTCCACTGCTGGTCATTATAGCTTACTGGTTGCACCCAGTAATGATACTGTATTGATATGGATGTATGACAAATTCTCAATAAAAATTGTTTTAAAAAAAAAAAAAAAAAAAAAAAAAGGTTGTGGATTCGCACTGGGGGCATCGGGGCTGTGGGTTGGCACATGTGGAGTTGTACATGACGGGGAAGTGTGAAACGGCTGAAGGTGTGTTTCATGTTCTGGGTTCTTCAGAGTAGCCAACTTTTGCAGAAGACACATCTCTAGAACTGTTAAGAGGAGACTGTGTGAATCAGGCCTTCATGGTAGAATATCTGCTAGGAAACCACTGCTAAAGAAAGGCAACAAGCAGAAGAGACTTGTTTGGGCTAAAGAACACAAGGAATGGACATTAGAACAGTTGAAATCTGTGCTTTGGTCTGATGAGTCCAAACTTGAGATCTTTGGTTCCAACCCCTGTGTCTTTGTGCGACACAGAAAAAGTGAACGGATGGACTCTACATGCCTGGTTCCCACCGTGAAGCATGGAGGAGGAGGTATGATGGTGTGGGGGTGCTTTGCTGGTGACACTGTTGGGGATTTATTCAAAATTGAAGGCATACTGAACCAGCATGGCTACCACAGCATCTTGCAGCGGCATGCTATTCCATCCGGTTTGCGTCTAGTTGGACCATCATTTATTTTTCCGTGTCAATATATCTTTATTGTGTGATAGTAACAACAAGTATACAGAATCTTCAAATAGTATTAGCGTATACAGAGGAAAATACTGAAGTATTATATAATGAAGCATAACATCTACATCACATATGAAAATCATTCATGAAAATCCGATCAAAATAAATTCAAAAGATTAACAGAGAAGTCCATCAGGACATGTTTTGGATATCAGAGGTCTTGCTGCGTAATATTTGAACTTCGTTCCAGGTGTTGTACTGCTTCCAAGATGTTAGAGGCATCTAGTTGATGTTGTATTTTCCTAATATCTTAGGTAAATAGAAGTCGCAGATGCGAGGTAATAAGATAACAATAAAAAGGAAAATTATAAAACAGTAAATTAAAAGGGGGAAGGCAAGGGAAGGAGAAAGGGATGGGGGGCTCTGCAGGACCAGACCGGGGATCCATCAGCATTTTGGTTAGATAAATCAGGCTGCCTATACAATGACTGGACTACCATGGCATCATTACCGCATTAACAAATGTGTTCTGCATTGTGAGATTAATCCAGGGTTCCCATATTCATTCAAATCTGGTGATCGTATCCAATTCGATGGCCGACATTTTGGCATACTTCATTGCTGTGTTCATTCTATTGACTACTTCGCTCATTAATAAATTAGGAGATCTCCATGCTTTCGCTATTGTTTGTTTTGCTGCCGTAAGGAGCTGTTTAATCAGGTTGAATTGCATATGCGACAAATTGTGTGGTTTTAAATTAAGTAATGCCAATTTAGGATCCATAGGGAGGGAAGTTTTAGTGAGGATTTCTATTGTTTGGAAAACTTCTGACCAAAATACCTGTGCCTTTGGGCACGACCACCATATATGAATATATGTTCCCGTACCAGAACAATCCCTAAAGCATTGATCAGAATAATTACTAGAGAATTTGGCCACTCTAGTCGGCACCAAGTACCACCTAGATATTACTTTATAGTTCGTTTCCGCTGCTAGCACATTAGAAGAAGCTGTTTTAGTGTTGGTCCATATTTGCTCCCACTCCCTCTCATTCAGTTCTGTGCCCAAGTCTTCCTCCCATTTACGGACATATGATAGCTTCCCCTTGTCTGATTGTAAAAGTAGCTGCGAGTATAGGGCTGAAACCACTTTTCTAGCATGAGGATTCTTATCACACACATTTTCAAAAATTGTGAGTTTGTTCGGCAAGTATGCTGAGTTAGTAGGGGGTTGGAAAAAAATTTTAATCTGTAAATATCTAAAGATTTCCTTCGATGGTATCCCGTATTTTGTGCACATAGATGGGAAGGGGGTCATTGACATTGAATCAAAAAATTTGTATTTGAGTGTGCAGTCCCTATCCACCCATTCTTTAAAGGAACTGGGAAAGACCCAAGCCGGGTAGAATGCCGGGTTTTTGTTAAAGGACAGTAACGGGGTTAATGGAGACAATAGGTGATGTTTGGATTTAAGTGCATCCCATAAGGAAAGCGAGTGCTTCGTGACTGGGTTGGTAATATGCTTACGTAACTTTGGAGAGATCCACAACAAATTAGATATAGAAATAGGGTCGCTTTCCACTGCTTCTATTGATACCCAAAGTGGCACCTCAGTTTTGGCATGATATTTTGTTAACATTGCCAGTTGCGCTGCTTGATAATAACGGGCAAAGTTGGGATAACCGAGCCCACCTGCCGTCTTGGGGAGATGTAGGACTTGTGATTTGATTCTTGGCCTGGAGGAACCCCAGACGAAGGTGGAGACCCGTTTTTGTACTATTCTAAGAAAATGCGCTGGAATGGGTATGGGGAGTACCCTAAAGAGATATAGGAGCTTGGGCAGTATGGTCATTTTTGTTGCATTAATTCTACCGAACCAGGATAAGGGGAGCTGGGTCCACGAGTGTAAAAGACTTGTTATGTGTTTCAAAAGTGCAGGATAATTGTAAGAGTATAGATCTAGTATATCAGCAGTGAGGTGTATTCCTAAATAAGGGATGCTTTTGGCTGGCCATTCGAAGGGAAGACCCACTTTCGCCGCATTCAATTCTGTGCTGGAAAGTGAAACGTTGAGGGCCAGACATTTCTTAGGATTTATCACTAATCCCGAAAAAGACGCAAATTGGTGCAAAATTGGGGTTAGGTTGGGACCAGAAACTTGGGGAGACGAGAGGAACAATAAGATGTCGTCCGCATATAGACATAATTTGTGTTTTACACCACCCAATTCTATACCCATCACCTTGGGGTCCGCTCTTATTTTTTGGGCCAGAGGTTCTATAAGGAGGGCAAACAATAAAGGGGATAATGGACAGCCTTGCCTCGTGCCTCTCTGTATGGAGAATGCATCTGATTTATATCCTGCGTATTTGACATACGCTCTCGGGTTTTTGTATAACTGTAGAACCCATCGTATGAAGTTGGGACCAAAGCCCCATTTCAACAATGAGTACTCTAGGTATGACCAAGAGACAGAGTCGAAGGCTTGTCTAATATCTAATGATAAGAAGCATGCTGGAATTTTCCTCTTTCTTGCAATGTGTGCTAATAGACTAGCCCTCCGAATGTTATCCCCTGCTTGTCTATTGGGCATGAATCCCACTTGATCCCTATGTATTAGCGATCCAATAATCTTGTTCATTCTGCTAGCTAGGATTTTGCCAAGTATTTTAATGTCCGTGTTGAGCATGGATATCGGGCGGTAGTTCTCACTAAGGGTAGCATCTGAATGTGGTTTGGGTATCATACAAATCGTGGCCATGAGGGATTCTTGTCTAAAGGATTTATGGTTCAATAGATCATTGAATGCGTCAGCCATTGTGGATGAGATGTGTTCCTTGAGCGTTGTATAGTAACGCGCAGTAAACCCGTCTGGACCTGGTCTTTTATTTATTTTAAGGTCTTTGATGGCCGCCAAAACGTCTGATGGCGTTATAGGTCCGTCTAATAGTGCGTTTTGGGAATCACTCAATCGTGGTAACTGTAAATCGGAAAAGAAGGTATCAGCTTCCTGTGAGTTGAATACCTTATTTTCGGAGTACAATTTTTTAAGGTGCGTACTGAATTTTTGCACTATTTTGATCGTATTACTCGAAATGTTATTATTTGCAATTTTTAAATGGATGGGTTTGTATGTTTTATTAATTGAATTAAGTGATCTTGCGAGGAGTGTGCCTGATTTATTAGCATATTTGTAGAAAAAGTGTTTTGTCCTATACAGGGATTTATTGGCAGATTCCGTGAGGAATAAGTCATATTCCATTCGCGCCTTGTCGAGACGGGCTTTTGTTTTGGGTGAATGACTATGTTGGAAGGCCATGAATGCCAGATTGTGCTCTAGTTCAAGTTTATTTGCTAGTTGCTTGCGTTCCCTTTTAAGGATACCGTATTGTTTTTGTATTATTCCTCTCAGCACTGGTTTGTGCGCTTCCCACAGAGTTAGCGGTGAGATTTCCGAGGTTGCATTAAGTGTCAGGTATTCCTTTAGGCTTTGCTCTATTACCATTTTATAAGATGGGTGTTTGAGAATTATATCTGGCAGGTACCATGTGGAATCATGCTTTTTGGGTATAGTCGAAGCTAGAGTGGTAAGGACTGCGTTGTGATCCGACCAAGGAATAGGAATGATGCCGGAGTCTAATACCTCCGGCAGCATACCTATTGTCAAAAAGATGTGATCAATACGACTGGACGATTGATGAGGGTTTGAGAAGTATGTGTAGGAGCGCCTGGTGGGGTTCACTTCCCTCCAGGAGTCCACTAGATTGTGCTTAGATAGTAAGTTGGAGAGGGACCATTTGACCTGTTTTTTCGGAGGGGAGTAGGGAGTTTTGTCCAAAAAAGGGAGGAGAACCTGATTAGAATCCCCACAAATAAAGAGGGAGCCAAATTTGTGTGTGTTTACCACTTGAAATAAGTGCGACATGAATGGGAGTGGGTTTTGATTGGGAGCATAATATGATACAATAGTTACTGCTGCGTCCATTATATGACCTGTTAGTATAATGTAGCGACCCTCTGGGTCCTTTATTTCAGACTTTACCGTAAATTGTGTAGACCTATGGAAGGCAATTAGGGTGCCCCGTTTTTTAGATGAAGCGGATGCTGTATAAACTTGAGGATAGGAAGCATGAAAAAATTTAGGAGTGGCGGTAGGGGTGAAGTGGGTTTCTTGTAAGCATACTACATGTGCTTTCTTGGCTTGAAAATATCTGAAAGCCTTTACTCGTTTTTGTGGAACATTTAGACCCTGCACATTTAAAGATAGTACATTCAAAGGAGCCATGGCAGCCAAACCATTCCGCACATCTTACCATGTGAGCCTGTACAACGATTACCCGGTCTAGTCCGTGCAGAGGGGGGAAGAAGAGGAAAGAAGGGGTTCAGGAAAGTGATTACCTTCAAAAAAGAAAACAAAATGTTACTGTTAAAATAATAAACAAGCATTAGAATGAATAAAAAATGTTCCGAACTGGCCCGTGACCGGGAGAAAAGTACCCGGTCAGGGGAAAAAGGGCCCACGTCTAGCCCTCGCATATTATTGCGAGGATCAGAGGGGAGCCAAGTGTGGCACGTGTATTGTCCGTGCCATGGAGACCCGCGTCCAAAAAGAAATTCTGTAAGTACCCATAACAGATACTGAATGTACAACATCTCTAATAACTTCTATAATATACGGGGTAACTGGTTTGTGTAAATAAGAAAAAACTATTGGTTTTGAAGGAAAGAGGGAAGAGAGAGTAGAGTGAAACTCCACTCAGCGAGAACCGGGATGGTGGTATCTCTTGCCCTATAGGCAGGGGAGAATTAGCATAAAGGCAGTAGAGTATATGTAGGGCATTAAGAGAGGATGTGTTAGATTGAAGTATCCTAGTGAGAGATTGGTAAATGACAAAAGTAGTATAAGTAATAGTCAATCTGGCAATTGGGTTTACTGGTCCCCTGTATTGGGGAGGGGAGTGCCTAATCTTGTGGTGTGAGGAAGCTGTGCTTCTGAATAAAAACCCATGCACATTAGTGGTCCCTCCTATGAGGGCATTGGCAATAACTATGGTTGAAAAGTAGAAGAGAAAATTAAAGAAATATATAAGAAAGAGGAAAAGAAAGAGAAAAAAAAAGGAAAAGGATGGTCACTGTAACTGCCATGCGTTTTGCAAACAACAAATGAACAAGTTCCTGCCTTTAGGCAGAGGGAAAAAAGAAGTATCTTGCTCAGTGGAATCAGTCCATAGTATCTTCCTGGTCTTGTGCTTGCTCTTGAGCCACAAATCTGCCACGCTTGTGCATTTGATGGATGCCGTTGACGTGGTCTTGCTTAGGTGAAGTGTTGTGAGGAGAGGAGGATGCAGATCTTCTGCGCGCAGCATGCGCTGTTGGTGGATTTTCAATAATTTTGAAGTCAATAAGAGCTTGGTGTAGCTGATCCGGGGTTCTGCACACTATTTTGGTGCCTTGAAAAGTGAACCTCAGGGAGAAGGGGAAACCCCACTGGTATTTAATTTGGCGATGTTGTAATTCTTGAAGAAGGGGTTTCATAGCCCTTCTCTTATTTATCGTCAGCTGGGAAATGTCCGCAAAAATCTGAAAGTCATGCCCCTGAAAGGATAATTTCTTTTTTTCTCTGGTGGCCTCCATTATTAACTCTTTGGTTTTGTAAAAATGGAATTTGGCTATAATGTCTCTAGGTGGTCCATCCGCTTTTCTGGGAGCAAGAGCCCTGTGGACTCTGTCCATTTCCAGTCTGCTTACGGGTATGCCAGGCAGCAGTTCCTGACATAGTGCCAATATGGTTCCAGGCAGGTCAATGACTGATTCGGGCAGACCCCTAAACCTTATATTGGACCTCCTGGCTCTATTTTCGAAATCTTCCAGTCTGTTTTGCAGGGTTAAATTTTCTTCCTTAAGGGTATCAATTTCAGTCATACACTCTTGTGTGAATACCTCAACTTCGTCCATTTTTGATTCAAGGGCCTCTGTGCGGCCCCCAAGGTCCCTAATCTCCTTGGTGAGATTGGCTGTTATCTGGTCTGAGGTAACTTGCAGCGCTCTGTGTAGCATCCTTTCAAATTGCTGTAAAATACCTGAGGGGACCGCTGCATCCTGTCTTAATAAAGATGAGGGTTCTTCTAACGCGTCCTCTCCTTCACTATCAGTGACTATATTACTGCGGGAAGCCATTTGTTTCTGTGGCTTTGTTAAGGGTTTTTTCCTCCTCACTACCTCTGAGGAGAATTCACCTGAGGTAACCGGCGCCTTTTACACAGCCGCGCTCTTGAGATGCTGAGCGCCGTTTGTGCTACTATTCTTGTTCTTTCCCTTGCTTCCTCCCAGCACCATTTTATATCGTTCGGTGCCTCTCACCTTCCGGTAGTCCGTTCCGGTGTCCCCGTTCGTTTTGACGGATCGGTCCGTCGTTTATTTGTGGGTTTATCTCCTGCACGGAGCAGAGCTCTAGCCCAGCATTACCGCTCCGCTAGGCTCCGCCCACACGCCTCCATCATTTATTTTTCAACAGGACAATGACCCCAAATACACCTCAAGGCTGTGTAAGGGCTATTTGACCAAGAAGGAGAGTGATGGAGTGCTGCGCCAGGTGACTACCTCTTGAAGCTCATCAAGAGAATGCCAAGAGTGTGCAAAGCAGTAATCAAAGCAGGGGGTGGCTACTTTGGAGAGCCTAGAGTGTGAGGTGTATTTTCGGTTGTTTCACACTTTTTTGTTGTGTGTGGTTCCGCATTTGTTGATTCATGGTTTTGGGGCCTTCAGTGTGGGTCTGCAATTTTCATAGTCATGAAAATAAAGAAAACTCTTTGAATGAGAGGGTGTGTCCAGGCTTTTGGTCTGTACTGTATATATCTATGTGTAGATATAAATATCTATATATGGATGTATATATATATATTTATCTCTCTATATATATATATATATATATATATATATATATATATATATATATATATATATATATATATATATATATATATATACATGTGACTGAGCCTCTTCCAAGTTGGGAGCACACCTCCTCTACCTGAGAAGCCAACCCAAGACCTTGCTTCACGCAGAATCTTTCTTCACCATTGGTTAACAGATGTAAGTAAGTTTAGACGAGGGAGTGGCCATTTTTACCAGCAGCTGCAAAGGGGATCAGCAGTGTGATTTTAAAAATGAGGTTGAGATTAATGCTTAGACTATGGTTTTATGTTGATGTTAACGGTTAAAGGCTAAGTCCACCTTTTGAAAAAAAATTATGAATACATATACAGTATATTTGCAAAGAAAACAACATTTTTGCAAATGAGCCTGCAAAACATTGCATCCACAATCAGGGAATTGAGAATGCAATTCACAGGCTCCTGTGAGTTCTTCCTTCAGTTCTATGTCCAAACGGGGGTAGGACTTTTAGTAAGAGAGCTCAATGGACTACCGTTGTGGCCATTACAAGCATCAGCATGGCCAAAATAGTAGATACGACTTGTAGCTAATTTATTCACATACCTCTGTGAATGAATAATGTGATTGTGCAGGTGGAACCCTGAACAGCCACTGATTTAAAACCTGACAGCTGCTGCAGGGTAAAATGACCCCTGCATGCTGCATTTTTTTGGGGGGTCCTCTTGGCACTATGTCACATGGTACACCCTAAATATGTTAATGAATATACACCCTAAATAAGGGTGTAATGTGGTCCTAAAGGTGACGTTAGCCTTTAAGGTTAAAGTTGATGTTTAATGTTAAGCTGATTGTAAGGCCAAGTAACTTTACTTAACTGATACTCTACTCCAAAAACAGCCACGCCTATTAAAATAACTTAGAAATCTATGTGATAGTTACTACTTGAAAATGTCTCATTGTATGAGTATTAGTTATTTTACAAAATGCCTTGATTGTTGCAGAAAATAAATGCAGATTGAAGATGTGCCAAATGACTAGATACGCCGATTCACGAACATACGTGCCCCGTCGCAGTAAAGATACGCCGTTTACGTAAGGCGTTTTCCAGCATAAAGTTAGTCGAACAAATAGCTGGCCTAGTTATGTATGGCCGTCGTTCCCACGTCGAAATTTGAAAATTTTACGTCGTTTGCGTAAGTCGTCCGTGAATGAGGCTGGACGTAATTTACGTTCACGTCGAAAGCAATACGTCCTTGCGGCGTACTTTGGAGCAATGCACACTGGGATATGTACACGGACGGCGCATGCGCCGTTCGTAAAAAACGTCAATCACGTCGGGTCACCAATCATTTACTTAAAACACGCCCCCCAGCCTCATTTGAATTAGGCGCGCTTACACCGGCCCCATTTACGCTACACCGCCGTAACTTAGGAGGCAAGTGCTTTGTGAATACAGCACTTGCCTCTCTGACTTAAGGCGGCGTAGTCTAAATACGATACGCTACGCCCCCTGAAAGATGCATCGCCCTACCTGAATCCAGCTATATATACGCAAATCAGCATCACAAATTAGTAAAATGTCCATTGTATGTATTTCCAAGATTGTCATGTGATATTTTATGTTTAAATATATGAATGTACAGTATGTATATACTATTTTGTCAAAAAAGGTCAAAAGGAACTTACATACAAAGTTACTGTGATATGTATATAAACATTACAGTATAATAGGACTTTAATTTGGAATCATGCTCATGTAGGAGCTATTCATAAGCAGTAACTGGTAATCATGCTGTCATATAACATAGCCTAGGACATATTATTGCAACAGAGATCACAGCAGAAATATGTATATGTAGAGTAAAAGCTATATTATTGTTATCTATGAGCACGTGGCTTTGTCTGATGGGCCAATGTGTAGAACCGCATATATACCGATCCATCCATCCAGGTCCGGGATCCAGAGCGCACGCATCGCTGGCTGCATGTCTCCACCGGGCAAGGGTTGTGGGGATGAGGCCCTTGTCCCCATCAACATGGGGACATCCTACCCATGTTGAGGGCATGTGACCTGGTACGGTTCAGGGGGGGGGGCACTCTCTCGTTCCCCCCTCTTTTCTGCGGCCGGCAAGGTTGCGTGCTCGGATAAGGGGTCTAGTGTGGATTTTTGGTGGAACTTCACGCCATTTTTATTTAAATTTGGGGTGGAGTTCCCCTTAAAATCCACACCAGACCTGAAGGGTCTGGAATGGATATTTGGGGGGAACCCCACGTAATTTTTTTTAAATTGACGGCAGGGTTTCCCTTAATATCCATACCAGACCTGAAGGGCCTGGTAATCGAATTTGGGGGGACCCCCCACGTTTTTTTATTTTTATGAATGAATTTTCTCTGAATTGCCTGGAGCCGACAATTCATTATAGCCACGAGTAGTGATGGACGAACATCTGACAGGACGGTTCGCGAACACCAACCGCAAACTTTCACAAATGTCCGCAAACTGCAAGTTTGCGGCGGGCCCCATTGACTTTAATGGCAGGTGAATATTAAAAACCTGCAGGTCATATTTGCAGCCACAAAATACTTACTAGCTGTCCACAAATAGTCCAACAACATGGACTCTGACCTACCAGAAGTATTAAGTGAAAAACCGGATACATAAGCCACTGATCTGCCTGTGAACGCAAAGCTGAAAGGAGTGCAGGACCAGTGTGGCTCTTGTCTTCCAGGCACAACAGACGCAGCACAGCATGGCAACGTCTCACCTGGCATGTCGAATAGGTTCTGGGGATCTTGGGCGGCGCAGCGGAAAAGACGGTAACATCGGAAAATGAGGAGTCAGCCAAGGGGGAGAGGAAGTATGGAGTAGGAGGAGAAGAAGAGGCAGGCCTGCATGGGTAAAACCAAATCTACATGGGTGCCACGAGTTACATGCTTGACGGCCGTCAGAAGGTTCATCCAGTGGGCAGTAAAAGTTATATACCTTCCCTGCCCGTGTTTGCTAGACCACGTTTCTGTGGTCAGATGTATCTTGGCATTGACACTGTGTGCCAGAGATACATTCACTTGCCGCTGAACATGGCCATATAGCTCTGGGATGCCCTTCTGTGAAAAAAATTTCCTTCCTGGGACCTTGCATTGTGGTGTTCCAATGGCCACAAATTTTCGAAAGGCCTCCGAGTCCACCAGTTTATATGGCAGTAGTTGGCGGGCTATCAGTTCCGACAAGCCAGCGGTCAACCGTTGGGCAAGAGGGTTATCCGGCATCATCGTTTTTTTACGATCGAACATTTGGGCCGTAGAAGCCTGCCTTTTTGCAAAAAAACGTGAGGACGGCATGATGGAAGGTGGAGTGGAGGACAATTGTGAGCATAGAGGAGAAGGAGAATGAGAAGAAGAGGCTGGACAGTGGGGGGGCAAATGAGGAAATACAAGATATTAACTTTGCAGGGTGCCCAAACTTTTGCAGACGCCATTTTTTTGTTTTCTGTAATTTTGAAAGTGTAAATGATGGCTATAAAATCTAACTTTTTTTGACATATTATAAGAATGTCTAATCTGTAATTTGATGCCTTTTGGAGATTTTTCCATCTTTCCTTGGCTTCGTTATGCACATTAACCACTTAACCCCCGGACCATATTGCTGCCCAAAGACCAGAGCACTTTTTGCGATTGAGCACTGCGTCGCTTTAACTGACAATTGCGCGGTCGTGCAACGTGGCTCCCGAACAAAATTGGCGTCCCTTTTTCCCCACAAATAGATTTTTTTTGGTGCCGACCGCCCACCGTCCTTTTAAGGCGGCAAGTCGGCTCCCCTGCTTGAGAGCCCGTAGTATAACGTCGGCTCTCACGCAGGCCACTAGGGCACGATTGCCGCTGGGCACACGCGATTGCTTGCTACAGAGCGGGGACCGGGAGCTGTGTGTGTAAACACACAGCTCCCGGTCCTGTCAGGGAGAGAAATGAGCAAAGTTTTCCGCGAAACGTCCGCCAGGCGAACCGCCAGGTCATCTCTAGCCACAAGTGATTTTAAATGACTTTTTTTTCCTTCAGAATTGACACTTTGTGCAGAGACAGTTCTAAGCATGGGAAACATGCACTATTTCACAGGCATACATTATACCCCCCCCCCCCAGGTAAGAAATTTAACAGGATATTTCACTTTTATTGTTTCACTTTAATCATTATTAAATTCACTGCTCCCGAAAAAACTGCTTTTTTTAAAACTTTTTTTGCATTGGTACATGTCCCCTGGGGCAGGACCCAGGTCCCCAAAAACTTTTTAGGACAATAACTTGCATATTAGCCTTTAAAATTAGCACTATGGATTTTCCCCATAGACTTTAACAGGGTGTTCCACGGCTTTTCAAATTTGCCGCGAACACCCCAAATTGTTCATTGTTCGCCGAATAGGCGACCAGGCAATGTTCGAGTCAAACATGAGTTCGACTGGAACTCGAAGCTCATCCCTACTACTGAGTATTTTAGTAGAATACCTAGGTGTATATTCTGTAGACTATATCAGTTATTGTAAGTAAGTGATACACTAAAATCGTTACATACTGTTTATAATTATAGTAAATATCAACAAACATTTATGCCATTCTTTTGTCTAAATAATAATGTTTAGAGAAATCCAGTAATTCCCAGTTTAGAAGGATATCTTCCTGCGCTATTTAGTGGGTATAATGAATACATTTACATGCAACCCTAGAGGCATTAAAACCAGAAAGTTTAATGCATGTGAAAAAGTGGATTTTTATTTGTGCTCTAGCCAATGGCTTGCTGTTTCCTCAACCAAGATAGAATTGCATTGCTAAAGATTCCACAGTGGCCAGTAAAAGGTTGAATGGAATTTAGTTCTCCTTTGTGAGCAATGTGAAGAGAAAGCAAGGACACAGTAAAGCTTTCATTGACCCAAATCTAAATCCAGTGTGTCTAACTAGGAAATTGCTCATTCATATGAAAGCCAAAAAAGCAGCTAGGCCTCAGTAAGGCTGACACAGCAAAATCAATTCAGAAAACAACAGCTCAGTTTCGGAAGTGTTCTGTACATGAAAGGAGGGATGAATCAATAAAATCAGAGAACAATTTGTTGGTGTTGTTCACTTTCTGAAGCAATACCCAGGCTTTGTGCTATGCATTGTGATTAAAGTGCACACATATCAATCTTTAGTAATCAGTCTTTTTTATTTTGACCTATAATGTCAGAAATAAAATGCAGTCAAAACTGAGTGGCAAATGTAACTCTTTCGCAGTTGGTCGACAAGAGGATTATAGCTTTAAGCTCATTATGTTTTCTGCTTTGTAATGCTGCGTACACACGATCAGTCCATCCGATGAGAACGGACCGATGGACCGTTGTCATAGGTTAACCGATGGAGCTGACTGATGGTCCGTCGCGCCTACACACTATCGGTTAAAAAAGCGATCGTGTCAGAACGCGGTGACGTAAAACACAACGGCGTGCTGAAAAAAATGAAGTTCAATGCTTCCAAGCATGCGTCGACTTGATTCTGAGCATGCGTGGATTTTTAACCGATGGTTGTGCCTATTAACGATCGTTTTTTTTTTCCATTGGTTAGGAATCCATCGGTTAAATTTAAAACAAGTTGGCTTTTTTTTAACCGATGGTTAAATAACCTATGGGGCCCACATACGATCGTTTTGGACCGATGAAAATGGTCCATCAGACCGTTATCCTTTGGTTAACCGATCGTGTGTATGAGGTCTAAGAATCCTTTTTCATAAAAAATTGCATGTTTTATAAAATGTCTTCTGCACAGGTTCCTTTTTCCACCTTTTATTTTATTAACATTTAAAGCCAAGCCTACATTTTATATTGTGAAACACAGAAGTAAAATTATTAGTTTCATAAAGAGCACTTGCAACATTCCTGTTCCCAGTCTAGAGGATTGAGAGTCACCTATTCTGTCCAACTGAGGTTGTACAAAGTTCCTTTTAGAAACATATACTGTGTGAACAGAGACAAGGACCATGAAAGGGAGATCTTATGTCTGAGGTCTAAAACACAGAAATGAATCCAAATAGTGACGTAGAGCAGTAGGTACCACTTAGAGCTGAAAAAGCAAGATGGCTAAGAGAACCCTGTTCATGAGAGCCTACAATCTAATAGAGAGGGGCAAGTGATGAAGCCCTTTTAAAGTTACAACTTGAATGGGCTTGATCGGGCTTGCACGTACAGTTCTCAGGAAGGGGTCCAATGATAGTATGAATATACGTGGAGATAGTGGGCAACCATAATTAGTTCCGTTTGTTTTTTGAAAAAGAGAAGAGTACACGTACACAAAAACTTGTGCAGTGGGGTATAAGTAGAGGGCTCAATCAAGGACCTCAAACAAGGGCCTAAGCAGATTTCAAAGCAGTTTCTAAAGTGAGACATATGAATGTCCAATCAACCCTATCAAACGCTTTTTCTGTATCTGTAGATAAAAGAAAAGTGTGATCAGTCTTCGAGAGTGTCTAGTTGATATTGTTGATTGCACAAATTGTCCCATCCCTAGCTTCTCTAGCTGGCATGAATCCAACTTGGTTTAAGTGAATGCATTTCTGGAGGTGGGGTAAAAGTGTTAATGCTATTATCTTGGCAAATAGCTTAATGTCTGCACTAAGTAGAGAAATTGGTCTGTAGTTTGAGCATAGTGTAGGATCCTTCCCTTCTTTCGTTATTACTGTTATATATGCAGATAACACCATATGGCAAATTGTCAAGCATTGGCTAAGAGAATTTAATGCTTTGACAAAGTGGGGATATACAATTGGTAAAAATTGTCCATGATAAGAAAGTGTGAAACTATCGGGTCCAAGGGCTTTTCCAGAAGATGTGTGTTTAATAGCTTGGGTCAATTCCGTGTTTGTGATTGGCTCATCCCAGTACTATACTTCACTGTATAAATCTTTATGCAGCAACAAGTGAAAAACACATAAAACAAACATTTAGCTGAACACTTTAAAAAATTTGCAAACCCTGAACTTAGCACTCAAACACCAGTGGGAGCAAAATCTTGTAATATTTGCCTGTTGTTTTTCAAGTATTGTAAGCTGTTGATAAAAAAATGCCATGGGTAGTTGGGAACTGATATTAAGATGCTTGGGGATGCTTAAACCTGCACATGAAGTGGAACACCTGTAGGATGTACACTTGCAAAAGCGGCATTAAAAAAAAATACTGTTAACCAGTTCAACCCCCGAGGATTTGGCTGCCCAATGACCGAGCCATTTTTTTCCGATTTGGCACAGCGTCACTTGATTATTACTGATTGATACGCGGTCATGTGATGTTGCACCCAAACAAAATTGACGTCTTTTTTTCCCACAAATAGAGCTTTCTTTTGGTTTTCGTTTGGCAAAAAAATCCCAATAAGCGAATATTGATTGGATTGCGCAAAAGTTATAGTGTCTACAAAACAGGGAATAGTTTTATGGCATTTTTATTAACAATTTTTTTTTTTACTAGTAACGGCAGCGATCTTTGATTTTTATCATGACTGTGACATTATTGTGGACACATTGGACACTTTTGACACTATTTTGTGACCATTGTCATTTATACAGCAATGAGTGCTATAAAAATACACTGATTACTGTGTAAATGACACTGGCAGGGAAGAGAATCTGGTGTGAGGATCATCGGCATGGGCCAATGTGTTGGTGTGAGAGAGTGCTATTTGACAGTGGATGTACATCACTTCTACTTGCTGCTTTTTCATTTTCATTGACTTGTTTAAAAGAAATATCCATTGACACAAGCCCTGATTAATAAAGCCCTAAGCCTGGGTTCACACTTGTGTGGTGCGAGGCACCGCATTTGATTGGCATAGGAATAGCACCACATTTGTTCATGCAGCTGGAATTTGTCTTGGAAAATTATAGATATATTTATAATTATAAATTATGCAATTTTATGCTTAAGTCTTCTGATCACACGTGATTCTTTGCAGTGCGATTTGAGCCCATTAATTTTGTATGGGCCCAATTGCACTGCACTGCACGAAAAAGGTGCAGCATCTTTTTTTTTTACAGCACCGGAACACCCATGCGATCCAATTCTTGCAATCTCACTACATTTTGTGTCCTGTTTTGAGGTGTCATTAATAATTCAACATTGAGACCAGTGGCACATTGCATGAACAAGGTGTAATTTTTCATCTGCTCATGTTTGGTAGGATCTCCCTAATATTCCCAACACCTACATAGCGCTAATCAATTTTAAATTAAGTAGCTGCATTTACACAGATACATTATACAAATTAATGTACCAGATGTTACAAAGCCGTACCACAGGGCTATCATTTTACAGCTTATAGGAGCCTCCACTGAGAAAGCGACCTGTTGATCTGCATTCGAATGCCTTCTAAACTGCTTCTTGCTGCTTTTTCATCTTAATTGACCTGTATAAGTAGAAAAATCTTTTGACTCACACCCTTAGTAATTAAACTTCAAATGTGCAAGCGTTTAACCTGTGGCTATATAAAAGCATATATAGAAGAATTATAAGGACCTACACTTAGAAAAAGACTAATGTTTGAAAGCTAATTGCATATTTTGTATAAATTGAATTTTTCTGCACCTCTTGTTGCAGAAAATCAATTTTCTGATGGAAAAAGTCCAACGATATTCCGATCGTGTGTAGCCCCATTGGAGTTTTTTCATTGGAAATTCCGTTGAATTCCATCAGAGTTTAGATATAGAACATGTTCTATTTTTCTCCAATGAATTCTGTCGGAATTCCGATGAGATTTGGCCGGGCAAAAGCCAGATCGTGTGTACGCGGAATTAGATATTTATTTTGTGACTTGCCTAGCACCAGACTCTCTCTCAACTTTTCTTATTGGGCTGCATTCACACTACAGTGTTTTGAATCGTGGGCAGATTTGAAGTGAATCTGCCCCTGATTCGACAGCGCCGATGTGTGAACGACAAATCGCGGGTCTCACATTTGAGATGCCATTCATTTAAATGACAACTCAAATCGTGGAGTGGGTCTGCCGCGATTGTCATGTAATAATTTGCGCTGCAATCGTAGAAATCCACATCGCGGGAAGCATGCTGCCCCATAGCTCCCAAATTTCTTGGTAGCGTTAATTCACTCTGCAATCGCAGCAATGCACATCGTTGGAACCATGTCCCCCCAAATTATCATGCGACAATTCCGCACTGAGATTTGAGGTGTCATTCAAATGAATGGCATCTCAAATGCAAGTCCCGCGATTTGTCATTCACACATTGGCGCTGTCAAATCGTGGCCTGATTTACAGAAAATCTTCCCGCAATTCAAAACATTGTAGTGTGAATGCAGCCTAACGTTGACCTGGTTTCTATTGATGTCAATGCAATCCACAGTGTGTATGCATGGACAGCACAATACAGAAGTCAAACATTTTGAGAGATAAGCTGTATCACACAAGGCAAGATGTTGATTAAGAAAAGTTACAAGTGTTATCTATTAAAACAATTCTGGGAAAAGAGATAGGGGTTGAGAGAAGGATAAGTGTGCTTATTCTATATGCACATCCACAGGGCCACACTACAGTAACAAGCAAGTATTGATGACTTGAACTTTAATGGCATCCCAGTCTTTGTCCGTAGGATTCAATATTGAGTTGGCCCACCCATGGTGCAAGCCGGTCAAGTTCTTCCACCTCAAACTCACTTATCCTTGTCTTTATGGACCTTGCTTTGTGCACTAGTCCAAATCATTTGGTGGAGGGGGGATTATGGTCTAGTTTTTTTTTTCAGAGGTTGAGCTTGGCCCTCTTAAGGTGTCAGCATACCAAGGCATTTTGTACAATTTAATGCTCCCAACTTTGTAGGAAAGCAGTTTGGGGATGGCCCCTTCCTGTTCCAACATAACTACAAAACAGTGCACAGACAAGGTCCATATAGACATGGATAAGCTACTTTGGGGTGGAGGAACTTGACTGGCCTGCAAAGAGTCCTGACCTCAACCCCATGAATTAGAGCGGTAACTTCTAGCCAAGACTTCTTGTCCACATCAGTGCCTGACCTCACAAATGCGCTTCTGGTAGAATGGTCAAACATTCCCATAGACACACTCTTAAACCTTGCGGACAGTCCAGAAGAGTTGAAGCTGTTATAGCTGCAAAGGGTGGTCCAACTCAATATTGAACCCTACGGACTGAGATTGGGATGCCATTAAAATTCATGTGTATGCAAAGGCAGGCATCCCAATACTTTTGGTAATATAGTGTATGTGAAAGTAACAAACACCTGTACATGTTACATGCATGCACATAAGTTAATATATATATTATACAGCTACACTTTAATATATTTTTCTATATTGAAGGACTCTGTAAATATTGGAGCAACGTACTTTGATGCTAAGGTAGCTGCCACAACCCCGGTATTTTCGGGATTGCCTTGCGTTTCTCTTAAGATAAAAGTAGACTTCAAAAGATAAATACTGTGTGCTCTTCAGAGTGTTGGCGATGAGGAGAAATTCAGGGGGATTTTACACACAATTTCTGGACCTGCCCATATATAGTTACTTTTTGGGTGGAAGTGGTGGATTTATTGAACTCTATCACTTCTGATCCTTTACCGGTCTAAATGTCTATCTGTTTACTGGGTCTGGTAGAGACTATTCCTCCTACAGTGTTTGAGCGAGTGTTTGCTAATATAACATTATTCTACGCATAGGTGTGCGCAGCCTATTGCATTAGGGTGTGCACTATTAAGCTCAAACATGTGCATGTGTCTATATATATATCACCCCGGCACATTTAACTCCCTGCTCACACAGTGCAAGAGAAGAGCATAAGCACTTCTCTTATGGCAGAGACAGTAAGAGGGAGATCTTTCCCATTCCTCTACGGCTACACAGAGCAATAACACTATGGCCCCTTTCACACTGGTGCGGGAGGCGCGGTGGCGGTATAGTGCCGCTCAAAATAGCGGCGCTTTACTGTCAGAATTGCCGCGGGATTCGGCCACTAGCGGTGCGGTATTAACCCCCGCTAGCGGCCGATAAAGGGATAATACCGCCCGCAATTGCGATTTTTTTCTCTCCTGCCAGCGCATCGCCTCAGTGTGAAAGCCCTCGGGCATATTTTTAGCGCTGTACCGCCTGAAAAACTCCTCAGTGTGAAAGGGGTCTAATGCACATGGGTGATTATGGTGTGCCTGGGCACACCTGGCACACCCTGTTGTCCTAGTAAGTATGATAAAGTGTGGGCAAAGTGACTGGAAAACCATATATAGCTTCTAATGCCCATGGGGGTCAATATTCATAATATGGGCATTCCCATACAAGAAATATTTGGGGTCATTAGGGGAAGAGGGAATTAATGTTTATTAATTTTTTCCCCTTCCCCCTTTTTTTTTCTTTCTTTTTCTTTCCTCTTTGGATCAATAATTGCTATATCGGATTTTGAAATCGTATTATTATATTTTAGGTTCAATGTGTTTGAAGTTTTGTTGTGTTTTGTTTTGTTTGTGTATTAAGAAAAATGTAATAAAAAGATTTATTAAAAAAAAAAAAAAGTGGTCTACGCAGACGACTGCGTCCTTACATGTGGATGCTTGGCTGCCGACTGAGGGGAAGATGGTCCCTGCCTGGCTCCTTAGCATAGGAGGGCGGAAGAAAAATCAAACGTCACTTCCGCCCATAGCTCTTAAAGGATATTTTTTTTTTTATATATATATATATATTTTATTTTGTATTCAGTGTAAATATGAGATAGGAGGTCTTTTTGACACCAGATCTGATACTTAAGAGGTCCTGTTGTGCTTTTTTTATATTACAAGGGATTTGCATCCCTTGTAATAGGAATAAAAGTGACACAGAAATTTTTTTTTTTTAAAAGACAGTGTCAAAATAAAAAAATAAAAGTTAAATAAATAAGATTTTTTTTTTAAAGCCTGACTGGCTCGCACACAGAAGTGAACGCATACGTGAGTAGCGCCCGCATATGAAAACGGTATTCAAACCACACATGTGAGGTAGCGCCGCAATGGTTAGAGCAAGAGCAATAATTCTAGCTCTAGACCTCGTCTGTAACTCAAAACTGGTAACCTGTATAAATGTTTAAACATCGCCTATGGAGATTTTTAAGGGTAAAAGTTTGTCGCCATTCCAGGAGTGGACGCAATTTTAAAGCGTGACATGTTGGGTTTCAATTTACTCAGCGTAACATTATCTTTCACGCTATAAAAAAATTGGCCTAACTTTACTGTTGTCTTATTTTTTTATTCAAAAAAGTGTATTTTTCCCCAAAAAGGTGTGCTTGTAAGACCGCTGCACAAATACTGTGTGATCGAAAGTTTTGCAACAGCTACAATTTTATTCTCTAGGGTGTTAGAAAAATATATATATATTTTTTTTCGCTAACAAATTATTTAGAACCCTCAAACATATATATATATATAATGTTTGAGGGTTCTAAATATTTTTTTAGTGAAAAAAAATATTTTAACTTTTAACAACAAATTTCAAAAATAGGCTTGGTCCTTAAGTGGTTAATAAACAATACAAATGTTTTACATGAACAGTGTGACTGATTTTTTTGGGGGGGAATTGTGGTGGATTCATAATTAGTTTTTCCCTGGCCGGCATGCAAGGGGGTGTGGTTCCAGTTTGGGTTTAATCTCAAACAAGTATATTGTTATATATATGTATTCTGTATGTCGATATCTGACATGCTCAAACTTGGCATTTTACAAATGGTAAATCTAGTGCATTACCTTATCTGAGCTAAAAAAAATACCTTCCTAACCAAAAAGATTCCAGCTGTCTTTCATTCATTGCATGTTTGCAAAACAGACATTTCCCTTTCATTTTCCTTTCAGATAGTTTGATAAATAATAATCTGAATTGTCAGTAGGTGCATGACCCATGGCTTACTATTAATATTAAATGGGATGACCATTTATTTGGTAATGTATTTTCTTCAGAAATCCAAAAATACCCTATTCACTATGTACTAAAATAATAGCACATGGAAATAGACTTTACAGGGCCAAGAAGACATCTTAATTAATCATAAATAGAATAATTATTGTGGAAATAATGTGACCTGACAGTGTGGGGTTTATTCAGCATTTCACAGAGATTACTAACAATTTTGACTTGAACAGACAGGGTCCATGAGAGTCACTCCAGTTTTGAAATACATTTAAATAGCTAGTGTGTACAAGTTACACAATCTCATTGTTTCTGCTAATGCGCTCATTTCAGTAGCAGCCAGCGCGGGATGCTTTTAACTTCCGCGAAACCATATAATATCATGCTGTCCTGATCATTACTGAAGCAACAGAGATTACACGACATCAAACTACAAGCTTTTATCCCATGCGCTGTGTGTATAAAACACAAAGTCAACTATCCTTTGAAGTACTAATTGACTGTCACTGCTTAATCCTCTTCTCTACAGTAACTGAGCTTGGCTTCATTGGTCAGTGAGGTAAAGTATAATATTAAAATGACTAACTCTAAGCAGAGCATATCTAATACTGTCTCATTTATAATGCAATGTACATTTCAGGTTCATGCAGCTGGAATTTGTCTTTAAAAATGTAAGATATATTTATAATTATAGATTATCTAAGGCTTAAAGTGGTTGTAAACTTGTTTTTATAACTTTTACCTACAGGTAAGCCTATAATAAGGCTTACCTGTAGGTATAAAGAATATCTCCTAAACCGGTACGGCTTAGAAGATATTCCCCCCGCAATGCGCCGCTAATTGCAGCGGCGCATGCGCAGCGGGGATCCTCGGCTATAGGACCGGCAGCCACATGCGCGGGAGTGGCGTCATCGCCGCTCCAGCCAATCACAGCGCTGGAGTGGCGATACCCGGAAGACACGCCGAGTCAAGATGATATCTCGCTCGGCGTGGACCAGGTAAGTTCCCTACACCTCGTTTTGAGGTACCGTATTTATCGGCATATACCGCGCACTTTTTTACCCCGAAAATCAGGGCAAAATCGTGGGTGCGCGATATACGCCAATACCCGCTTTCCCGAGCCGAGTTTGAATACTGCACCGGCATATACGGAGCGCAGTACACTTGTGTATAGTCGGGCAGTCTCGGCTCCTCTCGCGCTCACGTCCTGGACGTACAGGACGGGAGCACGAGAGGAGCCGAACCTGCCCGACTATACACGAGTGTACTGCGCCGGCATATACCGAGCGCAGTACATTCATGTATAGTCGGGCAGGCTCGGCTCCTCTTGCGCTCACGTCCTGGACGTACAGGACGTGAGCGCGAGAGTAGCCGAGCCTGCCCGACTATACACGAGTGTACTGCGCTCAGTATATGCCGGCGCAGTATTGAAACTCGGCGCGGGAAAGTGGGGATCGAGCAGGGAGGACGCCGCAGAAGGACGCCGGACCTGACGAAGAGGACACCCGAAGCCGCAGACGGACGCCGGACCCGACGAGGCCGCCGATGGACGCCGCGCAAGACACCAAAACTGTAAGTATTTCATAATGAGCTAATATGCGGTGCATACTAGCTCATGATGGCTTTTGCTTTTCAGGTGAACAAAAAAAAAATTTTTTTGCGGGTTTACAACCGCTTTAAGTTTTCATTTTCAATGTTCTTGCATTATATTATGTTGATATAGTTTTAGATGTTATTATGAAGTATTAGAAGCAATGTAAAATTATTAGTAATATACTTAAATGTAAAGTACAGTGTTAGGCCGCGCACACACGATCGGTCCATCCGATGAAAACGGTCTGATGGACCGTTTTCATCGGTTAACCGATGAAACTGACTGATGGTCAGTCGTGCCTACACACCATCGGTTAAAAAAATGATCGTGTCAGAACGCGGTGACGTGAAACACAACAACGTGCTGAAAATAAATAAATTCAATGCTTCCAAGCATGCGTCGACTTTATTCTGAGTATGCATGGATTTTTAACCGATGGACGTGCCTACAAACGATCGTTTTTTTTCTATCGGTTAGGTATCCATCGGTTACATTTAAAACAAGATTGCTTTTTTTTAACCTATGGATAAATAACCGATGGGGCCCACACACGATCGGTTTGGACCGATGAAAACGGTCCATCAGACCGTTCTCATCGGTTTAACCGATAGTGTGTATGTGACCTTAAAGCTTCAATCCATCACCTAAGGCTGCCAACTGCCCTACACACAGACACACACACACACACTTATTCTAAAAGCTTGTGAGGAGCTTATACACCAGCTGGTGAACTGGTTCCCAGGCTTGAATGGTGTAGTTCCATCATCAGGTGTCCTTCTGCTGCCTCAAGGTCCCAGGAATTAGTCCCCCAATGTTGCTGGCTGCTGGGAAACAAATGAACCCTACTACAGAAGTCGCAAAAAGTCCCTGTTTATTTTTGCTAATCATGTATTAAAGACTTTGGATAAATGTGCAAAAGAATACAATGTATAATGGCATGCAAAGGAACAATCTAGGCAATGATGTATGTGGTTTCATGTCTATATTTAAATAAATCTAGATGTCTGTTTCATTGTGATCCCTTAAAGCCTTGCTCATCAGAAATCTTAGGTTATCATAATTTAAAACAGGAATACAGGTGATAGAGGGGCATTTTTGAGGAATATGGATTTTCCCTGAACCCTCCAGGACATCACACAAAAGTTTTTTTTTTTTTAAAACATACATTATTTTTTTTATTACAAATGGACATTTTAAAATAGATCCATCAATTAATCATTAAATAATTTATAAAATCATTAACAATACTCCTAATGTATTATTATCATACAGGATTTAAATAGTGCCGACAGTTTACGCAGCGCTTTACAACATAAGGGCAGACAATACAATTACAATACAGTTTGATACAGTAGGAATCAGAGGACCCTGCTCATTAGAGCTTACAATCTAAGAGGAAGGGTCAAGTGAATAACTGTGGGGCAGTGGCAGCTGGTGTTTTGCTTTTCTTGGTGGGGCGCAGCAAATGATTCACCCACCGCAACTCCTGGTCATGGACAACAGCCCCCCAATGCCTCCCACCCATGGTCAGTCAGCTGGCTGGGTCACGGGCGGCAACCCCTCCAGTCAGCAAGTCAGTCTGGGCCCTGCACTTACTCCATCTCGCAGGCAGCCTGGCGGGCAGGCTGCCTCTGGCTCTATAACGTGCTTAAAAAAATGGAATACATACATCTGGCGTCCCATCATGTAGATGGGGGGGGCGTATGCATGGATAGGGGCGTTTATGCGCCCCTAGTGTATGAGCCGTCACTGCAATGAGGGATGGGCTGATGGAGAAAATAAATGTACAGTTGTTAGGTGGGGGCCAGATAGGCATCTCTGAAGAGATACGTTTTCATGGATCATCTGAAAGTGGACAGAATACTAGATAGTCAGACAGACTGGGGTAGGGAGTTCCAGAGGATGGGAGAGGCTCTGGAGAATTCCTGGAGATGAGCATGGAAGGCAATGACAAGCTAGAGAGCAGGAGGTCTTGGGAGGAACAAATATAATGATCTGGTTGGTATTTTGAGACTAGGTTAGTGAAGCTGGGGGCCGAATTCTGGATGGCTTTGTAAGTTGTTAGTATCTTGAATTTAAGCTGACATTTTAGCTAAAAAGTAGTTACCACAGTCAGAATATTACAAATTACAAGCTTAAACAGTTTTCACAATCATAGTCCTACATATAGCCATACTTCGCTACATGTTTTGCGGTTATACGCTGATTCTTTAGGAGATATATGAGCAATGAATATCTGCAACGAAAAATAGCAAAAAAATCCAAGAAAAACAACAACTGGCATTATAAAAAGACATATGGACAAAAATAGGTCTAGGACCTACAATGAGGCCCCGGAAACTTATTTGAGGGCGAGGACACCAATCCAAACCAGGAACACAGACCATGAGGAGGACCCAAACCTCCCTGTGGTGGACGTGGGAGCAGTAAAAGCCCATGGAGTTTAACAGGTAGTAACTGTATATTAGCACAAAAACCAACCAAATTGAATACTATACCAAAAAAAAACACCTATCAAAAACACAAAAAACTGAAAGGAAAAAATCAAGTTAAGAAGCGCCAGCAAAAAACAGTCTCAGAATTAAAGTGGTAATAGTATAGAGCAGAGAAACAGAGCCCTCAGCCTCATAGAAATGCATCAAGCATTTAGCCTACCATTGCAGCAGGGTCTCATCAGAACTGTGTCAGCCTGCACCTCAGAAATAACAGAAGGCAAGGCCTGTCTCCTATTTATACTGATCCAACCCGATGTCACACAGGCAATTGAACTGACGTGTGGAGTCACCAGGTCCAATCCTCATCTGCACTAGGAAACCGCTGCAGGCTCAGTGCCCAAAGAGAAACTGATTACTGTTCCTCGTAGCGTAGCTATACAGGCTAGTAGAAAGGTAAGACCAATGGACAGAGAGCCACTCCACAGCAATGTCCACCACAAAGAGGATCTCATGCCCTCCCCAAAGCAATAGACCAGGCACCCAGTCAGTGGTGCCCAGCCCACCGGCCATGCCCCTGGGAAACCCCATGGACTCCGAACCAGACCACTCAGAGCCTATAAGTATATACCATACAAAAAATATAAACCATATAATATATACAGTGCCATGAAAAAGTATTCATATTTATACGTATTCATACGCAAATGTATTTTATTGGGATTTTCTGTGATAGACCAACAGACAGTGGCACATAATTGTTAAGTGGAAGGAAAATGATAAATGGTCATTACTTTGTAGAACCTTCTTTCACTGCAATTACAACTGCAAGTAATTTTATGTGAGCACATTGCCAATGTAAAAGACGAGGATGGGAGGATGGTTACGGATGACACAGATAAAGCAACTATACTAAATGCCTTCTCCTCAGTTTTTATGCAGGAAAATGAGGGCTATATCAACTGTGAAAGTACTGTTAGTGACAGATCGCAGGGCATAAACTCGTGGCTAATAGAGGCCGGAGCAATGGAAAAATGTAATAAACTTAATGCAAATAAATCCCCAGGACCAGATGGCTTACACGTAATAGTCCTCAGAGAACTCAGTCAGGTTATAGCCAGACCATTGTTCCTAATCTTTGTGGACAGCATACTGACATGATTTTGAGACAAGCCAATGTGGTACCAATATTCAAAAAAGAGACAAATCTCTGGAAACTACAGGCCAGTCAGCCTAACATCAATCATTGGTAAATTATTGGAGGGGATGATAAGGAACTATATCCCAAAATGTACTGAAGAAAAAAATATCATAAGTAGTTATCAGCACGGTTTACAAAAAGGTCGTTCTTGCCAGACCAATTTGTTAACATTCTACGAGGAAGTGAGCTGCCATTTAGACAGGGGAAGGCCTGTAAATTAAGTGTAGCAAGCACAAAAGGAACAACTGATTTGTAAAGCCCACTGTGGAAGGTTTAGGAAATGGCACACCAAAATCCAGGGGCTCTTAGGGCCTGATTCCCAAAAAAGCTGCCTAACTTAACTTTCAGTCGTTAAGTTACACTGACTTAAAATCTCTACCTAAGTGCCCAATCTTCAAAGCACTTACCTAGAAATTTCAGGCCGTGTAACTTAAGTGCCGCCGTCGCAAGGCGGTCCTCCTCTCCGGGGGGCGTTTAAAATTTAAATGAGGCGCACTCCCGCGCTGGCCGTACTGCGCATGCGTGTGACGTAATTTTCCCGACGTGCAGCGCACGAACGTAATTGACGCCGGGCGGATTTGAAGATTGCGACGGGACACTAAAGTTGCGACGGGTGAAAAAAAATATACGCGCCGGGAAAACAAATAATTATAAAATAAAATGACAGCGTCGCTCAGCATGCATTCCTGAGAGGGAGAACTCCATGCCAATTTTCAAAGAAAAAACCGGCATGGGTTCCCCCCCCAGGAGCATACCAGGCCCTTAGGTCTGGTATGGGTTGTAAGGAGACCCCCCCACGCCGAAAAATCGACGTAGGGGGTCCCCCTACAATCCATACCAGACCCTTATCCAAAGCCCCCCCACCCCAGAGCACCCTGTCCCCATGTTAATGAGGACAGGACCTCTTCCCGACAACCCTTGCCGTTGGTTGTCGGGGTCTGCGGGTGGGGGCTTATCGGAATCTGGGAGTCCCCTCAAATAAGGGGGCCCCCAGATACCAGCCCCCCACCCTAAGTGAATGGATATGGGGTACATCGTACCCCTACCCATTCACCTGGAGGCAAAAAGTAAAAGTTAGTAAACACACAACACAAGGGTTTTTAAAATAATTTATTATTCTGCTCCGGAGGCCCCCCCTGTCTTCTTTATTAGCTCTAATACCAGGGGGGGCTTCTTCTTCCGCTCTCCGGGGGTCTTCTTCCACTCTCCGGGGGGGTTTCTTCTTCCGCTCTCCGGGGGGGGCTTCTCCGCTCTCCGGGGGTCTTCTCCGCTCTCCGGGGGTCTTCTTCTATCTTCGCCGCTCTCCGCTGTTGACTCGGCGAACCCCGGTTCTTCTGCAGCTGTCCGGTGCCTTCTTCTTCAGCGCTGGCTGCCTGCTATCTTTGTGTGTTAGCTCAATTAGTAACAGGCAGCCAGCGCGGTCTTCTGTGACGTCACCTTCTTCTCTTCTGTTCTTCTCCCCTCTTCCGATGTTGACTCGTCGCCTCTTGACACTGCAATGATGGAAGCGCGCCTTGCATCCCATTTATATAGGCATCACCCTCCCATCATGCTCCGGTAGGTACCCACGTGGTGGGTGCACGTGGGTAGGCACCCACCACGTGGGTACCTGCCGGAGCATGATGGGACGGTGATGCCTATATAAATGGGATGCAAGGCGCGCTTCCATCATTACAGCGACAAGAGGCGACGAGGCAACATCGGAAGAGGGGAGAAGAAGAACCTGACGTCACAGAAGACCGCGCCGGCTGCCTGTTAGTAATTGAGCTAACACACAAAGATAGCAGGCAGCCAGCGCTGAAGAAGAAGGCACCGGACATCTGGAGAAGAACCGGGGTTCGCCGAGTCAACAGCGGAGAGCGGCGAAGAGAGAAGAAGACCCCCGGAGAGCGGAGAAGCCCCCCCCCAGAGAGCGGAAGAAGAAACCCCCCCCGGAGAGTGGAAGAAGACCCCCGGAGAGTGGAAGAAGACCCCCGGAGAGTGGAAGAAGAAGCCCCCCCTGGTAATAGAGCTAATAAAGAAGACAGGGGGGGCCTCCGGAGCAGAATAATAAATTATTTTAAAAACCCTTGTGTTGTGTGTTTACTAACTTTTACTTTTTGCCTCCAGGTGAATGGGTAGGGGTACGATGTACCCCATATCCATTCACTTAGGGTGGGGGGCCGGTATCTGGGGGCCCCCTTATTTGAGGGGACTCCCAGATTCCGATAAGCCCCCGCCCGCAGACCCCGACAACCAACGGCAAGGGTTGTCGGGAAGAGGTCCTGTCCTCATCAACATGGGGACAGGGTGCTCTGGGGTGGGGGGGCCCGCAGTGCGCCCCCCTGCCCCAGAGCACCCAACCCCCCCATGTTGAGGGCATGCGGCCTGGCACGGCTCAGGAGGGGGGGGCGCTCCCTCGTCCCCACTCCCTTCCTGACCGGCCGGGTAGCGTGCTTTGGATACGGGTCTGGTATGGATTGTAGGGGGACCCCTACGTCGAATTTTCGGCGTAGGGGGGGTCTCCTTACAACCCATACCAGACCTAAGGGCCTGGTATGCTCCTGGGGGGGAACCCATGCCGGTTTTGAATTTAAAAATTGCCGTGGAGTTCTCCCTCGGGAATGCATACTAAATGCCGTCGCTTGAATGGGCTTTTACAAGGTGTGACTAACTTTCCACATTGTAAAACCAGCCCTAGTTTTGCGCAGGCAAAATCAGAACTTACGCAGAAATCACAGTGCTGGAAAGCGTTGTGGATCTGCTTAAGTCCTCATTTGCATACTCAAAGCTGCATTTCCATGAGAAATGCCCCCAGTGGCGGATGCGGTACTGCATCCTAAGATCTGACCGTGTATGTGTCTTACACATGTCAGATTTTCTGCCTAACTTTGGAAAAAGCCTTTTGAGGATCGTTTCCAAAGTTAGGCACAGACTGAACAGCAGTTAAGTCTGCGTATCTCTTTTGGGAATCAGGCCCTTAGTTCCTACATCCAAAACTGTATCCTGAGTAATGAATTGAAAGAATCGGCACTACTGGTAATTCCATCTGCGATCTTTATTAGGTCATGACCAAGTTAAAATGACAGCTAATGTGTTTCGGCACAAGCCTTGTTCACAGCATTATCAAAGAAAATGACAGACACAACATTTATATATACAGTAGATAAAAAGGATAATAGAGTCCACTCCAACCAATCAATTAATGCCATTAATTGGAATAAATGTAAAACACCACTGGGGGTATATGTTTCCTGGGAAGTGCAACCGATATCGTGATATTTTTCTTTAAATATACTACATACTAAAAAATGGATCTAAAGAGAGGGAGATATGATGGATTTGGAATGAATGTAGTATAAGAACAAATATAAAACGAGAAGGTCCACATCATATACTGTATAAAATTCATACCTATTGGTATTCTAGATGGAAGGCTAAAAATCTACTCCAGAGATAGAACAATAGTCCTAACACTTTATAAAACTCTGATTAGGCCACATCTGGAGTAGGTCTAGATCTGGTCACCATTCCTCAGAAGGGATGTACTGGAACTGGAGGGAGTCCAAAAAAGGGTAACAAAACTAATAAGGGGACTGGAGGACCTCAATTTTGAGGAATGGCTACAAACACTAAATGTATTCTCACTGGAGAAACAGCGCTTGAGAGGAGATATGATAACAATATACAATTACCTCAATGGCGATCCCAGCATAGGAAAAAAATGATTCAGTCTCAAGGAGTGTAAGGCCCTGTACACACGATCAGTCCAAACTGATAAAAAACTGACTGAAGTTCAGTTTCATCAGTCCAAACCTACCGTGTGTATGGCCCATCAGACTTTTGTCCTTCAGACCAAAGTTTTAAAACTTGCTTTAAAATCGGACTGATGGACTGATGACCGATCGGTCAAAACCGATGGTTAGTACGCAAAAGCATCGGTTCAAAACCCGCGCATGCTCAGAATCAAGACAACGCATGCTTGGAAGCATTGAACTTTTCAGTGCGTCGCGTTTTACGTCACCGCGTTGGACTCGGTCGGTTTTTGAACCGATGGTGTGTAGGCACATCAGACCATCAGTCCATCAGACCATCAGACCATCAGTCCGTTTTCATCAGTTTGGACTGATCGTGTGTACAAGGCCTAAGAGGACACGGGGCCACATAATGAGATTGGAGGAGAAGCAGTTTAACCTTTAACTGCTCAGGGGGTCTTTCAGTGTCAGGGCAATAAGGATGTGAAACTCTCTTCCAAAATTGGTGGTGGCTGTGGGAGTATTGATAGTTTTAGGAGACAGGTTCAACTGGATGGACTATTGTCTTTATTAAACCTTACCTACTGTGAAACTATATATTTTCGGGTATGTCTCTACCAGCTTTGCACATCTACATTTGTACCCATTCTTCTTTGCAAAATAGCTCAAGCTCTGTCCGATTGGATGAATAGCTTCTGTGAACAGCAATTTTCAAGTCTTGCCACAGATTCCTAATTGGATTTAGGTCTGGACTTTGACTGGGCCATTCTAAGGCCTGGTACACACGATAGGATTGATCCGCGGATATGGTCCGCCGGACCGTATCCACGGATAAATCCTCTGAGGATTTTTTTCTGCCTGGAAACTGTAGATTGTCCATAGCAACCAATGTCAAAAGTGGTTTTAGACCAGCTAGAAAACAGCGGTAATAAATTAGAATCACTTGTAGATTTGTGGGGAAATTCATCATTAAACACTGAAAGTAATGAAAGCGACAATTCTGCAACTGAGCAAATTTCAGTGTTTTTGATTTGATTACATTATTGAATAACTTTTATTATTATTATATTATTATTTGTTATAATTATTTATAGTTATTTATTATATTTTATGATTTTGTGTTTCAAACTTTATCATACCTGGGATGTCTACTAGACTCTTGTTTGGACAGATTTAAGTGAGTTATTCCTAAGGCCTAGTACACACGAGAGGATTTATCCGTGGATACGGTCCACCGTACCGTATCCGCGGATAAATCCTCTTGAGGATTTCCACGGATTTGGATCCGATGGAGTGTACTCACCATCGGATCGAAATCCGCGCCGAAATCCCCTCGCGATGACGTGTCGCGCCGTCGCCGCGATGATGACGCGGCGACGTGCGCGACGCTGTCATAAAAGGAATTCCACGCATGCGTCGAATCATTACGACGCATGCGGGGGATCCCTTCGGACGGATCGATCCGGTGAGTCTGTACAGACCACCGGATCGATCCGCGGGAGCCAATTCAAGCGGATAGATTTGTAGACATGTCTACAAATTTTTATCTGCTGGAATTGGGAAATTTCCGCGGATAAATATCCGCAGGAATGTACACACCATAGAATCTATCCGCTGAAACCGATCCGCTGAGATTTTTCAGCGGATGGATTCTATCGTGTGTACGGGGCCTAAGAATTACAGGCCTACAATATAAAACGCCAAATCTCAATTGTATTGCTTTCAGCACCAAAAATCTGAAAGAATCATACCGCCAGGGAGGTTAACCGGGATTTTCATGCAAAATATACCTCACCCATAGGTTGCCATCAGGCTCAGCCATGAGCAAATCAGGCAAGGGGAACAGCATGGGAACTAGATATAAGCATCAACATGACACAGGCAATAAAAGCGCCAATATTGGTGTATTTTTCCATAAATCTTCAAGTCCCCAACAGCCCCGGCAATACCATCACTCAGCTAAGGTGACCACCACCCAGGCAGAATCTAAAGCTTCATCACAGGCTTGATCTGCAGACACTAAAAGAAAAGCTCATAGGAACCGTGCTGATCATCACTCAGACTCAGGCAGTGACAATGAGAGAGGAGAAATGCCACATATGCTAGAGAAATAGCTTCAATCACTTCCAACCAAGCAAGAGCTATGCTCCCGAGAATGGAGGCTAGCCACAAAAGGGATATCGCAGACCTTCAGTTCAGTTTTCAAAACTTGCATGGCCACTTAGAGGTGGTGGAAAAAGCCATGCAAGAAAACCACAAGATGGCGATCTCTGATCATGATGCCCAAATCCAGGCACTTTGGTCTCATGTCGACGACCTAGAAGATAGACACCGGTGAAACTATATCCATATTAGGGGTTTACCTGAGTCAATGAAAATAGAAGATCTGCTATCTACAGTGATTAGCACTTTAACACACTACTCTGTAAAGCAGATACGGGTCCAATTGAAATAGATTGAGTTCATCATTTTCCTGGATATCGCAACCCTTATGCTACACTTTCTTGCGAATGTAATATGTTGGGTAAACTTTTTTTAAAACTAAGGAAGCAATAATAAGCAGTGTGGGAGAAGAGTAGTAAATCAAATTGAGAGTCTGTGGCAAGACTTGAAAACTGCTGTTCACAGATGCTCTCCATCCAATCTGACAGAGCTTGAGCTATTGTGAAAAGAAGAATGGGCAAACATTTCACTCTCTAGATGTGCAAAGCTGGTAGAGACATCCCAAAAAAGGCTTGCAGCTTTAATTGCAGTGAAAGGTGGTCCTACAAAGTATTGACTTAGGGAGGCTGAATACAAATGCTCAACACACTTTTCACATATTTATTTGTAAAAAAATTAAAACCATTTATCATTTTCCTTCCACTTCACAATTATGTACGACTTTGTGTTGGTCTATCACATACAATCTCAATAAAATACATTTACGTTTTTCGTTGTAACATGACAAAATTTGGAAAATTTCAAGGGGTATGAATACTTTTTTAAGACACTGAATATAATCTAGGTGTCCAAATTCATTACGGTGGCCAAGCTATGTGATATCTTTACAGTCATGAATGAAGACAAGTAAACCTATAAGTAAATGTTTCTTTGCAAGTCTAAATTACATTTTTCACAATATTTTGTATTTAAGAGTTGACCAAAATTTTACTTTACTTTTTCATCTCTCATCTTCAATATTGACAGGTTATTCATCCCTTTAAATGTGCTTATAAAACATAAAGATTGTAGTACTTTTGTTAAAAGTAATGGGCCTCTCTACTGTCATTTTTACCACACTGTAGCAAATAAGTCAATTAGCATGGGAATACTTCTAATTAATAATTAGGTTTGTAATTTCTTCAAACATCACTTTGATGAATCAGCCAGTTTCATAAATGATTCATGCCAGAGGGAAAACAAATTTGCATTGTGATTAGTGTACAGCTAATATGAGTTGATGCCAGTATTTGTGTTTCTCGTTATCTCAGACACTTCACACTGAGATGACTGATGCTGAGATGTGTTATAAGCTCCCATTATTATTCAGGATATGTGATACCAGCACAGTTCTGTGGGAGAGCTTGTATGTAAGGAACAGCAATTAACTGATAAGTTACATGCTTAGTTTTCACACTGCATATCATTTTATCAAAACATATACAGTGCTATTATTAGTGTTCAGTAGAAAGCCACAAAAGGTCCAAAAGGTACCTTCTGCTACTGCAAAATTAACTGCACGTCTCTTGTCTAGCAGGATTTGCTGCCAATTGAAACCTTTGAATGCACGACCATACTTTGGCTAAAGTATAACTAAAGGCAAAACTTTTTGTGGAGAGGGATTACAATTTTTTTATTGCTGACTGTGCCCCTTTTAGGGAAATTCACTCTCTATTTGTCCTCTTTACAATTATTTAAAAAGTAAAGTAAAAGTAAAAAAAAGTCCCAAATGTTGGGTTGTGTAATAGAGGGGGGATTTTCCAATGGGAACGCTAGTTTTAGAGACCTAGGGGCCCCAAGGATTTCCCATAATTTGAAAGAATTCCCCCTTTATATTTTGGCTATGAAACAAGAAGGTAAATCTCCCCAATGGCACACAGATGGCAAAAAAAACAAAACACAAAACTGACAGGAGTTATAACCCTCCCCTACTCTATCCAACATAAAAAAAAACATTTTACCTATAGTTCTACTTTAAAAGACAGTCCTGGACTGTCCATGTTTATACATATACAATATTTGCCAAACTTGTTACACCAATAATGTTCCAGGAAAGAATTGGGAGTAGAGAGAGATCACTGTTCCTGATCACTAGGAACAGACAATCTCTATCTCCTACCCTGACAGAACGGGGATCTGTTTGTTTACATTGACAGATCCCCATTCTGTCTCTCTGTTAAGGGGTCGCGGGTGTCTGTCGGCCACGCACATTGGCTCTGGCTTCATACCACAAGTGCACGCGCACGCCTGCTATTGCTCTTAAACCTACAACGATTTGCACAGCCGTGCCAACCTGCTGCAGTATAATGACAGCTGCTGGCCGGAAAGTGGTTAAATTGTTTGTTTTTAGTTTGTTAACCCAGTGGACAATGTCCAATGTTCTTTTTTTCAACCTGAATTATTTTGTAAAAAAAATATATTATATACATTCTGTAGTTAAACTGCCTAATAACTTCAGTCCACTCCCCCCACAGATAGAAACACCTCCCTAGGGAACACGTAACCCCTTAATTGCACCCTAGTGTTAGCCCCTTCCCTGCCAGTGTCATCACTGTATAAATGTCACTGGTCCCCAAAAAAGTGCCAAAAGTGTCCGATCTGTCCGCTGCAATGTCGCAGTCCCGCTCAAAATTGCTGATCACTGACATTACCAGTAAAAAAATATATAATATAAATGCCATTAATATATCCCATATTTTGTAGACGTGCAAACCAATCAATATACGCTTATTGTGTTTTTTTTTTACTAAAAATATGTAGAAGAATACATATTTGCCTAAACTGAAGAAGAAATTCTTTTTTTTTTTTTAAATTGGGAATATTTATTATAGCAAAAAAGTAAAAAATATAGTTTTTTTTTTAATTGTCTGTCTTTTTTTGTTTATAACGCAAAAAAATTTAACCGCAGAGGTGATCAAATACCACTAAAAGAAAGCTCTATTTATGGGGAAAAAAGGACATTCATTTTGTTTGCGTACAAGGTTGTATGACTGCGCAATTGTCAGTTAAATCGACGCAATGCTGTATCACATAATATGGCCTGGTCATTAAGGGGGTAAATCCTTCTGGATCTGAAGTGGTTAAAAACCAAGTTGTGCTTTTTTTTCCCAATAAAAACTGTGTTAAATGATCTATACTTCCAACAACCTCCCCTGGCATATGCCAATTTAGGCAGGTTGCAAGCATAGGTTTGGTAAATGGGCGCTTAATAATACAAACTAGTTAGTATTAGAGAATATGTGACTCGTGAAAGAGAAATCCTAAGGGAAAATAAATATGCGTAAAGTAAACATATCACAGGTCCACTGTACAGTGGGGATCGAAAGTTTGGGCACCCCACGTAAAAATTTGTATTAATATGCATAACAAAGCCAAGGAAAGATGGAAAAATCTCCAAAAGGCATCAAATTACAGATTAGACATTCCTATAATATTTCAAAAAAAGTTAGATTTTATTTCCATCATTTACACTTTCAAAATTACAGAAAACAAAAAAATGGCGTCTGCAAAAGTTTGGGCACCCTGCAGAGTTAATATATTGTACTGTCCCCTTTGGCAAGTATCACAGCTTGTAAATGCTTTTTGTAGCCAGCCAAGAGTCTCTCAATTCTTGTTTGAGGTATCTTTGCCCATTCTTCCATACAAAAGTCTTCCAATTCTTTGAGATTTCTGGGCTGTCTGTCACGCACTGCTCTTTTAAGGTCTATCCATAGATTTTCAATTATGTTGAGGTCAGGAGATTGTGAAGGCCATGGCAAAACCTTCAGTTTACCATCCCAAATTTGCTGAAATTTTGCCTGTGCCACTGGCTGCAATACAACCCCAAAGCATGATTGATCCACCCCCCTGCTTAACAGTTGGACAGAGGTTCTTTTCATTCAATTCTGTGCCCTTTCTTCTCCAAACGTACCTTTGCTCATTCCGGCCAAAAAGTTATATTTTAACCTCATCGGTCCACAGAACTTGTTTCCAAAATGCATCAGGCTTGTCTATATGTTCATTTTCAAAGTTCAAACGCTGATTTTTGTGGTGAGGACGTAGAAGACATTTTCTTCTGATGACTCTTCCATGAAGACCATACTTGTACAAGTATCTCTTCATAGTGGAATAGTGTACCACAACTCCAGTGTCTGCCAGATCTTTCTGGAGGGATCGTGCAGTCACACTTGGGTTTTGAATTGCTTTTCTCACAATCCTGTGAGCTTTTCTGTCTGATATTTTTCTTGGTCTTCCAGATCTTGCTTTAACTTCCACTGTTTCTGATGACTGCCATTTCTTAATTACATTCCGAACAGAGGATATTGACATCTGAAAACGCTTTGCTATCTTCTTATAGCCTTCTCTAGCTTTGTGAGCGTCAACTATTTTCAGTTTCAGTTTTCTAGACAACTGCTTAGAAGAACCCATGGTGCTGATTGTTGGGGCAAGGTCAGATGAGTCTGGGCATTTAAAACCTTTGAGATTGACGTCACCTGGTCTTCCCAGACGATGATTGCGAACAATCCATGGCACTGGCAGGTCTCAGCTTTGCAAAGGGGGCAGTGCATGCTATAAATTCTGCAGGGTGCCCAAACTTTTGCAGACACCATTTTTTTGTTTTCTGTAATTTTGAAAGTGTAAATGATGGAAATAAAATCTATATTTTTTTGACATATTATAAGAATGTCTAATCTGTAATTTGATGCCTTTTGGAGATTTTTCCATCTTTCCTTGACTTCGTTATGCACATTAATACAAATTTTTACCTGGGGTGCCCAAACTTTCGATCCCCACTGTAGCCATGTTTGGGGTGCTTATATTTACACTAATTGGCAGGTACTCAATTTGAACATTTTGAGAAATACTACATTTTAAAGTTTTCCATTGTGCAAGCATAATAAAGATTGTCTCACTCGAAGGCTCTATATCCATGTATATGGGAAGATATGTCTATGCTACCCATAATAGTCATCAATGATACATAATTGCTCAGTGCTACCAATGCCAATCATTATGTAAATCTGTAAGTTTAGCTACATGAGATAAAAACTGAGGTATCTATAGGGTTGTATCAGTGGTAGTACAAATCATAACTGTTGACACAGTTTTACCTGGGTTGATGCTTTTGGTAGCATATGCATTGTGCCTTATAACAATAGGAACATTATCAGAACATTGCACTAGAACATAGAACCTTTGCCAGTGGCTAATTCACACACCTTGTGCACTCTTTTCTTTTTTATCCCCTACAAGCATGCAAGTTGTTAGGGATTTTGAGCAGAACCAAGGTCTTTGGGTATTGCTCGCATTTTGCAACATTAACCTGCTGTCTGATGGTTAAAGATTGCTTTGAATTTCCCTCTTGCTATGACAATCCATGTAATGTCGAGACATTCTCTTTTATTTGTTTAAAAAAATCAAATTTCTTTAAAAAATCAAGGCCAATATGTATTCTGCTACATGTTTTTGGTAAAAAAATTGCAATACGCATGTATGGATTGGTTTACACATGAATATATATATATATATATATATATATATATATATATATATATATATATATATATACATATACAGAGCGCATCTCCAAACTATGGGATATATTTTTATACTAGTAATGGCAGCGATCAGCACCTTATAGCAGTAGTAGCAGTAGACTGCAATATTGCGGTGGAAAATCGGACACTAACTGACCTTTTTTGACACTTTGCGGGAACCAGTGATCAAAGCTAATACAGTGATCAGTGCTAAAAATATGCACTGTAACTGTACTAATGACACTGGCCGCAAAGGGGTTAAACATCTAGGGAGATCAAAGGGTTAAATGTGTGCCTAGCCAGTATTTGTGTTAAATATGTGTGCTGTTGAGGGGGGCGTGTACGGACATCAGCGGCGAGAGACGCGTTCCTGTGGAGCTCCGCCGACACAGCCTCTTTCTACTGCCATCCTAAGGCAATCCTCGAGACACAGACACCCAGATTGCTGCCCCGGAATTTGGGGTCGCGGCCGCTCGGCGGCTTTGATACTCGGCCCGTGGCCGCATCACCATACCAGGGTCCCGCCGCCATTTTGCTGCCTACAGGGCCTCCACATCCGCGGAGCTCGGGTGCCGCGATCCGCCGGGAGGGCCGCGGCCCCATCGTAGCACATCAGTGGCAAACCTTTCTCGTTCCGGGCGGTGCAGCGCTGGGTATCCGGAGGGCCGCCAGAAGACGCCTGAAGAGGATTACACGGCGGAGATACAGGTTAGAGGCGGCCATTTTGCTATACCCCGGGCCCTCTGGCAGTCTCCTCGCCCCCATTAAGCCTGCAGCACTTTTCCGCCTGCATGGGGGGTGCCCCCGATCGGAGCTGGATCGATCTTCCAGGCCGGATTCAGCCCTAGTAATAGCCGTGGCCCTGTAACCCACATCCACCTGTAGCGGCCATCTTGCTACACCCAGAGGCCCACTAGCAGCCTCCTCGCCCCCAGTTAGCCTGCATCGCTGTCCCGCTCATACGGGGGTGCCCCTAGTCAGAGTTGGAAGGATCTTCCAGGCCAGATTCAATCCTGGTTACAGACTTGGCCCTGTCCCCACATCCACCTATAGCGGCCATCTTACTACACCCAGTGCAGTGCATCTGGGGCCCCACTGTTTTATTACAAGAAGTTCTGCAAAAACTTTTAAACTACCCAGCAGATTAGTTTACCACTAACAGTCCACATCATAGGTCCTCCTCGCTGCCTTGGGGAACGCTGCTTTCTACATCACTACACTCCCAGGAGCAGCCATCTTGCTACACACCACTAACTTGCTCTCCCCGGTTTTGTGGTGTTTAAATTTCGCCCTGACTGCCCCGGGACCCCCTCCTCAAGAAGTATGTAGCCCCACAACCAATATGGAATGAGTCATTAACCTGATACATTCGAGACAAGATGAGCTAAAAGACACAATCAAAACTTGGTGGGGGCGCATGCGCGGCGCAATGCAGATCACCATCCCTAACTAGATACTCCATCAGATCAGCGGGGACTTAACCTACGCTGCATGGATTAACTACCACTAATAACTATATTTTTTATAATCATACCTGCAGTTCACACTAGTGCATGCCGTCGGGTAAGAAGGCGTATAATTGCCGTGCGCAACAGCACTCTTTGATCACATACCCACTATGCAATAAGGAGCAAAATAAAATGGCTCATAAAGGTGCTGGTTCACCGCCTGTACAGTCTCCCACGACTGCCAGCGGCTCTCAACAGAAACCTGATTCCACACAGAATAACAGCGATCTCCCCTCTCAGATCACAAAAGCGGATTTTTATCCAGCTAAACCAAGATTTACGAAAAACTTGTGGACAAGATACAGAGTGAACTTCAAAAAACAACAAGCACACTCACGCAAGAAATTGCACCCCTTGGAGGATGCACAGATATTCCAGAAACCAAACACGATGAACTATCACTTGCGCACAACGATCTTAGAAAGGATTTTGAACTATTAGCGGAAAAACCACTCATACTTACAAACTGTTCCACAATCTCCTCCCTGAATTACCTCCATCCTCATTTGCATGTGACAGGATTCACAGGGCCCTACGTCCCAAACCACCCCCAGAGAAGCCTTCACGTGACATCATCTTATGCATGAAAGATTTTATCACTAAAGAAAGCATTTTAAGAGCTTCTAGAAATATGCAGAACATTGTCTTGGATGGCACCAAAATTCAAATATTTCCAGATATCTCGCAGACTACCCTGGAAAGGAGACGCAATATGAAGGAGATAACTTCGGTATTACAATCAGCTCATATTAGATACCGGTGTGGTTTTCCATTCAAGTTAACAGTGCCGCACAATGGCACCACCTACACAGTCTTCAACATCTCAGAGGGTAAGGATCTCCTGGTGAAGTTGGGTCTCCTGGATCCAGGTGCGATTGCAAGACCTCCTGCCACTCCTCACACCTCACCTATCTGGATCACCCCAGCCACGCGTCGCGATCAACAAAGATGATGGCGACCATCATTCAGAATTTTGGACGCATGAAGATAAAGCTGTCCCATAATTGCAGCAGAAAGCTTACCCTTCCCCTTTTTTTTTCTTTCCCTTTTTCCTCTGTTTCCTTTTTCTTTGCAGGGTTCAAAGTACCGTTTTACAGTTTCGATTACACGCAAGTTTTGAAGTTTGATTGACTGTGCATAGTAAGCAGCTGACCTACGCATTTAAAATGTATTGGGTTGGTATGCTGTAGTTCCTTCTGTATGATCTTATACATTTAATATTTTGCTTACTCCTCAATTATGTTGTTTCGCCTACTGTTTTTTTCAAAATATGTTATGGCATGCACTTGTATTTTTCTTTTTTGTTTATAGAATCCTCGCTGAGGCTGATCTGCTCCGCCTCCGCTGGTTTGTCCCCCCTACTCACAAGGGACTCCAAAAGCATGGTTCAACGAGTAGATACTCTACTGCAACTGACCTTGCTATACACTGTTATAATGGTGGAGGTTCTATTTGTGAGTACTGGACAACATTGTCCACATCAATGTTATTTTCGGTCAGGTAGTGCTTCTCACACTGACCCCCAAGCTATAAATAATAATTCTCTTAATCATGCTAAAATACTCTATTTTCACAAACATTTGAAAAGGTCATACATCTACTCTTTATCTTATGTAAAGCATTATGATGAAGCAGCGTTATGCAATGCATCCCAGTTTTTTTTCTATGAGCTCATTATTTCTAGTGTTCTACTGTTCAGGTACCTTATTCTTCATTGTTCTCAGGTTCAGGGACAACATTTTATTTAATATAAAAAGGTCATCAAGAAAATACCTATTCTGGTTATTGACTTATATTTTGCTATATTGTTTGTATGAAAATATATATATAGTAACACAATGATTGCTGGAAATTCCTCTATCTCAGGTAATTCTTTATTTTCAACGCTATTGGTGAGACCCATTTTACTAATACCACACCAATTTTGTTATAGGCTTAACCCTTGGCCTTGTACCCCATTACCGCTCCCCCATGATCACCATCGCTCCTCAGTACAAATACAATGGGTCTTAGGGTGATTTCTCACAATGCCCAAGGCATCAATTCACCTCACAAGAGAAAGAAAGTTTTTTGCCACTACAAAAGTTTAGGAGCAGATACAATTCTATTGCAAGAAACTCACTTTGCAACAGACAAACACCCTAAATTTTTTGACAAAAGTTACAGCCAATTTTATTGCACTACTTACAACACAAAATCTAGAGGTGCGGCTATATTTATTAGGAACTCAGTTGTTTTTGATGTTCAAAATATATTTATAGACCCAGACAGTCGTTATTTGATTTTGAAAGGCTCAATTAAAGGTCATTCTATCACTATCGCCTCAGTATATGCCCCCAATGATACCCAAGCAAACTTTTTCAACACATTTTTTGATACTCTAGACAATTATCACTCTGCACATTTAATAGTGGGTGGAGACTTCAATTTAGCTGCCCATTCAGCTCTAGATAGAAGCAAAGTTGTCCCATCCTCGAAAGCTTTTCCCAAATCTTTGAACAGATCACTATATAATCATCAATTAATAGACACTTGGAGAGCCCACAACAGTGGATCCAAATCCTACAAATTCTACTCCCACCCGCATAAAAGCTTCACTTGACTTGATTACATCTTCTGCACCCCTATCCTACTTGCCAATTCCTCCAAGGCAGATATTCATGCGTGTCCTTGGTCTGATCATCATATAGTCTCCTTTAACACCTCACACATAGGTCTAGTCAACACAACACATGCATGGCGAATAAATGATTCCTTGCTCACAGATCCATCAACCAACCAGCAAATTCTATCTCACCTTGAGCAATACTTTGCACAAAATGTAACACCAGGGAGAAGAAATTCGGGAGCGGGTAACAAACCCTGGGATTTTAACGGTGTTGATGGTGGAAAATCAATCCAAAACAGTAAGATAAATACAAAAATAATAATTTATTCATACATAAATTTTACATATAACAAAATACAAGACAAGACATGGATGGTCTCATTGATGGTAATAGCGACTAAAGAGTCCCAGAGGAACCTGTTGGAAGGGGCCCGACATGTTTCGCTCGTTGAGCTTCATCAAGGGCAATGCAACAAGCTATAAAATAAAGAAGATAGCTTTTTCTTCTTTATTTTATAGCTTGTTGTATTGCCCTTGATGAAGCTCAACGAGCGAAACATGTCGGGCCCCTTCCAACAGGTTCCTCTGGGACTCTTTAGTCGCTATTACCATCAATGAGACCATCCATGTCTTGTCTTGTATTTTGTTATATGTAAAATTTATGTATGAATAAATTATTATTTTTGTATTTATCTTACTGTTTTGGATTGATTTTCCACCATCAACACCGTTAAAATCCCAGGGTTTGTTACCCGCTCCCGCTCATTGATTTGAGTATCTGTGCCTCATTTATTTATTAAAATGTAACACCAGACATGCCCCCTACAACTTTATGGATGGCGCATAAAGCGGTAATGAGAGGCCATCTGATAAATATTGCCTCAATTAAAAACAAATCCAAACTGGCAGATATTAGGTCCCTTACTAAAGATCTTGGCCAATTATATCACAGAAATAACCAAAACCCATCTAGTGACCTACTTAAACAGATTCAAAAGAAACGCACTACCTTGGACACATTGTTAACATCGGACACCGAAAAAGCCCTAAGATGGTCTAAAGCTAGATTTTTACTTAACAGCAATTCATATTCCACCATGTTCGCTAGAAAACTAAACCAATCTACTAAACCACCTCACACCTACAAATTAAGGAACTCATCTGGAAATTTTGTGTCCCATCCCAAAGATGTCATGAATTTGTTCTTAGACTTCTACAAAAATCTTCTTTCCTCACCACGTACATCTCCTAAACAGTCCTCCCTAGATTGGCTTAACAACATTACACTACCCACTCTTACTAATGAACAAATTATATCCCTCAATGCCCCTTGTACAGACATAGAAGTCAGCAGAATTATTGGAACATTAAAGATATCCACAGCCCCAGGCCCTGACGGTTATTCCACATCTTACTATAAAAAAATTGCCTCTACCATTACGCCACACCTTACTAAACTGCATAATAATATCTTAGAAGGTGGTCAATTCCCATCTGAGATGCTTTTAGCCAACATGTCCCTGCTTCCCAAACCAAATAAAGACCACTCCACCCCTCAAAACAACGGCCCAATATCAGTTATCAACAACAACTTAAAAATATTTGGCCGTATTTTGGCAGACAGATTATCTGCTGTTATTTCCCCATTAGTTGACCCCGATCAAACGGGCTTTATTCCAAACAGACAAATAACGGACAACATACAACTGACTGCAAATATCATTCAAGACGCCAACATATATTCTAAATCCACACTGCTACTCAGTCTTGATATACACAAAGCTTTCGACAGTGTATGCTGGTCATATCTTGATGCTCTACTCCCCAAATATGGCATCAACAATGAATTCCTGCATGGCTTTAACCACTTCCAGACCTGAGGTGTTTTTCAGATTTGGTGTTTGCAAGACTAAAACAGTTTTTTCTGCTAGAAAATTACTTAAAACCCCCAAACATTATATATATTTTTTTCTAACACCCTAGAGAATAAAATAGTGGTCATTGTAATACTTTTTGTCACACCGTATTTGCGCAGCGGTCTTACAAGCGCACTTTTTTTGGAAAAAAATCACTTTTTTGAATTAAAAAATAAGACAACAATAAATTTGGCCCAATTTTTTTATATATTGTGAAAGATAATGTTACGCCGAGTAAAATGTTACCCAACATGTCACGCTTAAAAATTGCGCCCGCTCGTGGCATGGCGTCAAACATTTACCCTTAAAAATCTCGATAGGCGATGTTTAAAAAATTTGAGAGGTTGCATTTTTTGAGCTACAGAGTAGCTCTAGGGCTAGAATTATTGCTCTCGCTCTAACGATCGCGGCGATACCTCACTTGTGTGATTTGAACACCGTTTTCATATGCGGGAGCTACTCGCGTATGCGTTCGCTTCTGCGCGCGAGCTCGTCAGGACGGGGTGCTTTAAAAAAATTGTTTTTGTTTTCTTATTTATTTTTATTTATTTTATTACTTTTTACACTGAAAAAAAAAATATCACTTTTATTCCTATTACAAGGAATGTAAACATCCCTTGTAATAGAAAAAAGCATGACAGGTCCTCTTAAATATGAGATCTGGGGTCAAAAAGACCTCAGATCTCATATTTGGGCTTAAATGCAAAAAAAAAAAAAAAAATTTGGAAATGTCATTTTTTCAAATGACAAAAAAAAATTTGTCTCTTTAAAGCGGTAGTTCACCCCCCCCGACACATTTTACCATCGAGACAGGCATTGTAGCGCGAGCTACAGTATGCCTGTCCCGATTTTTTTAACCCCGTACTCACCTTGTAGTCGTCCATCGTAGATTTCGGCTCCCGCGGGGAATGGGCGTGCCTATGGAGAGGGAGGATGATTGACGGCCGGCCCTGGCACGTCACTCTCCCCGAAGACAGCCGGAGTAGGTCTTGGCTCTTCACGGCGCCTGCGCACAGGCTATGCGCACGCGTCGTGAAGACCAAGCCTAATTCGGCTATTTCCGGAGAAGCGTGACGCGCCAGAGCCGGCCGTCAATCATCCTCCGTCTCCATAGGCACGCCCATTCCCCGGTATCTTCGATGGACGACTACAAGGTGAGTACGGGGGTAAAAAATTCGGGACAGGCATACTGTAGCTCGCGCTACAATGCCTGATTTTAGGGTAAAAGAAAAAAAAAAATTTTTTCCCGTCGATAGGGTGAACCCCCGCTTTAAGAGGCTGGGCGGGACTGACGTTTTGACGTCACTTCCGCCCAGCAGAGCTCTGGGGACGGGCGAAGGAGATTTTTCCTTCAGTCTCGTCCCCGCTCAGCTGCCGAGCGGTCCCAATCGCCTCCGCCGATACCGACGGCTCCGGTAAGCGGCGGAGGGCGCGGGAGAGCGGCGGGAGGGGGGAGCGGAGACTGCCGTTATCATTTACCAGACCGCGCACACTAAAGATTGATACCTCGGTTGTGGCAGCAGCTGCTGCCGTTACCGAGATATCAATCTTTAAAAATAGGACGTACATCGTCGTGCGCAGGTCTGGAAGTGGTTAAGGCCCTATATCACAACCCCCAAACACGCATCAAACTCCCAGGCTATAACTCTGACTTTTTTCTTTGCAGAGAGAGACCAACACATTTATCTGGCAAAACAGGAATCCCAGATTTAGTTATTCCCTTATGTTTAGGCCCCAAACAAAAGGAGGCCTTAGCATTCCAAATCTTTGGCTTTATTATTTGTCAGCCAGATTCACCCAGGTAGCCCAATGGTATGCCTCTTCACTCCTAATCCCTTGGCTCAGATTTGAAGAAGAATCTATCCTACCCTACAATTTACGTGGACTTCTCTGGTCCAAGTCCATCCCACCACAAAAAATAAGACCCTTAAACCTTATCGTCACTCACACTCACACTCTTCAACTATGGAACAGACAAGTATCTAAAATTAATTTATCCTCTGACACTCCTCCCCTTGCTTCCTTTATAGGTGACCCCCGCTTCCCCCCCCCGGATAGAGCCCAAGATCAAAACTTTCTGATGAATTGGAAGTCACACAACCTAACACACCTGAAATCGCTCTTCCACAACAATTCATTCCTCAATTTTACCGAACTACAAACAAAATATGATCTCTCACCTACTGAGCTAGAAAACTATTAAAAAAAAAGACATTTCTATCAGAAATATTACTCACTTACACTTCACCCCCCCTATACACAATTTGAGCAAATTTGTATCTCCCCCCCCCGCGATAGGGGTTTAATCTCCAGAATATATAAAAGCTTAAATGAGTTCAACATGCCTGAGAAATCAAATCCCATGCTTCAATGGGAATCAGATCTAAACACCTCATTTACCCCTGATCAGTGGGATACTATCTTCATAAATCTCCATAAATGTACCAAAACAACCTCGATCAGAGAATCAGACATCAAATTGCTTTATAGATGGTATCTTACCCCTGCTAAACTTAACACATTTTATCCCTCACTATCCCCACTTTGCTTTAGGGGTTGTCCCACCCATGGAACACTCTTACATATTTTTTGGGATTGTCTCCACTTAAAAAACACTTGGCGTAAGTCAGGCATTATAATAGAAAAAATATCCAGTAGAAAGATCTCTCTTACACCTCAAATCTGCCTTCTATTCTCACCTATACAGGATATTTCAATGACTAGCACAAGACTAATCCACACATTCCTCAGCTCTATTCATTGGGCCATAGCCTTTAATTGGCGCTCCAATACGGTACCCTGGCCACAAATCCTCAACCGCATGATGAACATTAAACTTTCTGAAAGAATTCACCACATGTTATATGATTCTATGCCCCTTTACCAAAAAAAAATGATCCTCTGGGACAGCGCCTCTCTGGTTTAGTAGGAAGGGAGAGAGGAAGGAGAAGGGGAGAGAAATATTATAATAAATTATTTCTGGATTTTTAACTACCTCCCTTTCTCAACAGTTATATACAGCTTCGTTTAAATGAAACACGCCCCCTACTCGCCGCATTTGAATTCCGCGCCCTTACGCCGCGAGAGATACACTACGCCGCCTTAACTTACAGCGCAAATTCTTTCTGGATTAAAAAAAAGCCAGGTAAGTTACGGCGGCGTAGCGTATCTCAGATACGCTGCGCCGATGCAGATCTTTGTGAATCTGCCCCTATGTATGTAAAAAATGTAGGCCCAATCTTAAAGACCAACTCTAGGCAGAACAAAAATATGTATGTTACTAATTGTATTAATCTAGTTATTCATCATATTGGGTTGTTATATAATCCGTATAAAGATGTTTTTAAAAGATGTTTCCTTGAAAAAAGGATTGTCCGATCCTGAACTTTTAATGTTACTTTACTAGAATTATGTTTAGTGGTATGTTTATGTTTAGTGGTACACATACTGGCAAACCCCTAAATATGTATTATGCATTATGAAATGCATTCTTTGTATTATATAAGCAGAACTGTATAAAATTATTGACATACTTCAAAGTTTTGGGTTTATCACATTTAAAGGTTCACTTTAGGTTTTACACCATGCCGGGTACTTAGGGCCAAATCCTCAAAGCAGATGCGCCGACTTAACCAGAGTTTTCTAAATTTACACGGCGCATATCTTTGCGCCTGATCCTCATAACGAGTTACGCCTTAATTTCCTTGTTTTCCGTCCTACCTAAAATAATTACACCTGCGCATCCCCGGACGCAAATTACGCTAGTCACGCCGCTGTTTTTGATAGGCAAAGATGCAAATGAGGGAGATAGGGCGATCCACAAAATTAAGTGTGTGCGCCGTAGATTACGCCCTGTGCGCACCTGTTAGTTTCCCTGGGCAAATTTACACTTTATAAAAGCAGACCTAATTTTACACATGCCGTGTAAGGGTCTGCTCAAGCAACTGAATAGAGGTAGAGCTGACAACACATCTCTGCAGGACAACAATCTGACTGCCAAAATGCCCGGCCCATCAATGATTGTAACGGCACTCGCCACTTTACAGGCACAAAGAAGGAGGAGGGCACAGAGGAGGAGGAGGAGGGCACAGGAGAGGGTTTACCGCCCACGGCGAGATTTGTTTGCCATGCCTGCTTCAGAGGTCTATGGCAACTACCGATTTAACCGGGAAGCCATCCTGGAGCTCACAGAAATCCTGAAGGATGATCTCACCACCCCAACCCAACGATCCCATGCCCTGCCACCTCTCCAAAAAGTAATGGCAACATTACATTTTCTGGCCACTGGGTCTTTCCAGCGCGCATCTGGAGGTCTGTCTGGGATGGTCCAGTCCTCTATGAGCAGGTGTGTCCATCAAGTGGTCCCTGCAATACTGCGGCGCATGGCCAATCAGTTCCAAAAGCCCACCCAGGAGGACCAGCGTCTGCAAACCATGACTGACTTTTATAATATTGATGGGTTCCCACGGACCATCGGGGCGATAGACTGTACACATGTGGCACTACAGCCCCCCCATGACATTGAGCACCTGTTCCAGAATCGAAAAAGCTGGCATTCTATAAATGTGCAGGTGATTGTAGATGCCCATGGCCTCATCTGGCACGTTTGTGCTAAATTCCCTGGATCCTGCCATGACAGTTTTATTTTCCGGCAGACCAAAATCTGCAGTGATTTGGAGATGAACGTGTATGGAGACAGCTGGCTGATTGGTGAGTGACATTGGTGTCAGGTATGTCCCCCCCCATGATGCAGACATCACAAGGGGCACATGCATGACTAACATCCTCCTGTCTTTTCCCTTACAGGTGACTCTGGATATGCCCTGGGACCCCACCTGATGACCCCCTTCAGGAACCCCCAAACCCCAGGAGAGCAACGCTACAACCAGGCGCACATTCGCACCCGGGCAGTTGTTGAACGGACATTTGGGCTTCTGAAGTCCCGCTTCAGATGCCTGGACAAGACTGGGGTACATTGTTGTATTCCCCAGACTTTGTGTGCCAAATAATTGGGGCATGTTGTATACTCCACAACTTTGCCATGAGAAGGGGACTGCATATTGACTTATGTGCTGACCTGACCCCCCACCCAGGCAATCCCCCCCTAACCCACTCTACCCGGTCTGCTGAGGGCACAGCAGCCAGGAGACGCCTTGCAGAAGGCATCTTTGCACAGTAAATGCACATAAATCATGTCACAATGAAATTTTTTGGATTCTCCAAAAACGCACAGAAATCATGTCACAATGAAAATGTATGTTTGCACAGTAAATGCGCATGAATAATGTCACAAAGAGAATGTATCTTTGATCAGTAAATGCACATTAATTATATCACAATGAGAATGTCTTTTTTCACAGAAAACGCACATTAATTATCTCACAATGAGAATGCATGAATGCACACCACTGTGGTCCCTAGCACAGACACATCACATGCACATCGAACTGGATTAGATCCAAGTACCCCCCCCCCTTTGGTACTTGGGAGCAGTAACGCCACGCCACGGCTCCAATTATGTCACTGTGCATTCATACACCATTCAGGAACCTGGGATGACTTCTCCCTGGTCCTGGGGATCCCTACTCCACCAAAACTGAGGGTGACACCCTTATTTCATCAGGAATGCCACCCCCCCCCACATTCACACATCATTCACACACATAAACCAAATCATAAGTACAGTATAATAAACAAAATCATAAAAAAAATAAAAAAACAAAAGTACCCCTGCAACTTATTGACGTTGCCGAGTGCTCCTTCTGGGCTGCCCACGGGCACGGGCACGGGCACGGCCACGGCCACGGCCAACGGGAGGATCTTCACGGGGGGGGGGTGAGCAGGGGAAGGAGGATCTTCATGGGGGGAGGTGTGAGCAGGGGAAGGAGGATCTTCATGGGGGGAGGTGTGAGCAGGGGAAGGAGGATCTTCGTGGGGGGTGGGTGAGCAGGGGAAGAAGGAGCCTCCCCTGGTGTCTGTCCTCCTGCTGGCCTGCCCTCCAAGGCCACGACTATTCTTGTCAGACAGCCAGTGATGGCAGCCGTATTAGCCTGGCTAGCCCGGGTATTGTCCTCCACAGCCCGGGTATTGTCCTTCACAGCCTGGGTGAGGGCAGTCACCTCCTGGCCCACGCCTGTTGTGGCGTTCTTCAGGTCCCACAAACAGGTGATGACCCCCACTGAGTTGGTGGCCACATCACCCAGTGACTCCCTCATTACATCCAGGCTGTGCTCCATCTTGTTTAAAGTTTTTTTGATCTCACCCAGACTGCGGGTCTGCCGGGCATTGTCCCTCAGCAGACTGACCGGCAGACGCTCAAACCCCCCCTGGTCTCCTGGGTCGGCCTCCTGCTTGCCCCTGAGGCTTGTGGCCAGGGAGGAGGGGGGAGAGTGACCCATGGGGTTTGCTGCATGTTGGGGGAGAAGTGGGAGGGGCCACCCCTGATGGTGGCCTGACTGGTGCCAGCCTCTGGGGTAGCCTCAGGGGAAGACTCAAAGGTCCTATCTTGGCCCAACATTATTTCCCGGCCAATCATAAAATGGTCATCCTCCTCCCCCTCATCCTCCTCCCCCTCCCCCTCATCCTCCTCCCACTGAACCTCCTCATGAGGGGAGGTGTGGACACTCCCCTCCCATGGGGAATCATGCCCTTCTTGGGAATCAACATCAGCCTGTCTTGGGGGTGGTGCAGCAGCCTGCCCTGATGGGCCAGCAACCTCCTGCCCTGATGGGGCTGCCACCTCCTGCCCTGATGGGGCTGCCACCTCCTGCCCTCATGGGGCTGCCACCTCCTGCCCTGATGGGGCTGCCACCTCCTGCCCTGATGACCCAGCAACCTCCTGGGCTGATGGGGCTGCAATCTCCTGGCCATCTGTGGAGGACACAAAACAATCACAGGTTGGTGGATCCACACACTTGGCACATCTTCCCTTCCCCCACCCACACATGCTAATCAACAGATAGAAAAACCAAAAACTTACCTGTCCTCACAGGAGCATCAGAGTCAAAGCCAGGCAGGCCCACCACCTGCTGTGGGTGGAAACACTGGGCCACTGCCCATTCCTCCTCAGTCAGCCTGACTGGGCAGGGTCCCCCTCCTCCAGTGCCCCTCCTATGAGCATGCAGCGTTGCCAGCTTGTTCCGGGCCACGCTCTTCAAATCATTTATTTTCTTTTGTATGCCAGCGATGGTCCTGGTCTCCCCCCCCCGCCGCATTGATCCGATCGGTGATCTTTTTAAGGATCTCCTTCCTCCTGGCCGGGGTGGTGTTCTGGCTCTCAGGGCCATGGAGAAAACTACCATATTTTATGATGCCCTGAGCAAGAATTCGCTTCTCTCCCAGGGTAAAATTGAGCTTCCTGCGCTTGGTGGCCATCACAGACACCACCCAGCAACAAGAAACTCACCCCCCAAAAAAAAGCAACAATACACACACAACACACATACAAACAAACAAACAAACAAACTCACTGCAAAAAAAAAAATATAAACACAAGCAGACAGCTACTATAATTTAAAAAACAAACAGGCAAAAAAGGGAAACAAAAAAAAAACAAAGACAAAACACAAAAACACTTATCAAAAACAAACACCAAATATACTCTACAACTCCGCAACAACTTTTCTCACAAACACAACTCACCAACAAACACTGACAAACGTTCTGAACAGAAGCAACTTGCTCAAGGAAGGGAACACAGGGAAATACTTATGCAAGGGAAGTGTGTTTGACTGGGGCTATTTACACACAGGGCGATCCTCAAACTAAGTATGCTTGGCCTTTTACCTATCTCACTGATTGCGATGAGCTCAGTTCTGCACATGCCCAGTGAGAAGCAGATTTGTGCGCGCATGCGCAGTACAACCGGCCCTTCATTTGCATGGGGTCACGGCTCATTACAATGAAGCACGCCCACTTCCTTCCCACTTGCAAAAACCCTGCCTTACGCCTCGGAATTTAAGTTAGGTAAGCGCAATTTTGTGCGCAAATGCGCTGTGGATACGGCACTTACGACACCAACTTAGGGCGCCGTAACTTAAATGACATAAGTTAGGTAAAACTAAATTTGCACAGCTTTTTGAGGATTTGGCCCTTAGTTCCTCAAAATAAATTGTTTTGTTATTGCCAAAATAAATTGTTTAATATGTGAATGCACCATAAAATGTAAAGAGTGTTTTAAACTGAATAGAATAAAAATTAAAGCAGCAAAATTACAGAAAATATTATTGGACTTTTAGATTTGAATTTAGAAGCATTGGGTGTTACAATGTACTTTGCTTCTGTAGATGCAAGAGTTAGAACTCTATTAGGAATCAAATAACAATGCAATATAATTGTTAATTACTTTGCATTTTTTTACTTTCTTCCTAAAAAGTTAGAGGGACCCCTCTAGTGGACAGATTGTAAGTATACAAATTAGGACAAGAAAGCATTTTGGAATAAGAGAAATCAAAGCAATAAAATAAACGTAAAAGTTGTTATTTTTAGCCATAAATTATTTTGTCAGATTAAGTAATTGTTATTGGTTCAATAGCATTTCATTATAAAATAATTTGTTTCCCCATGTTCACAAATGAAAAAATCTCACTCAACTTATTTTTTATGAAACGGTAAAGTAAAGTAAAGTAAAGTAAAGTAATATGGTAAAGTAATCATATTCAGTGCCTTGTTTAATTTTTAATAAAGCCCCACAGACATCATGAAAGATCCTAGCTCCGGCACAGTAATGTTGCTTATATAGACAGAACTGTGTTTATTAGTTTTGGGAAAGGATTAGACCCTGTGTCAAGTTGTTGTTGTTGTCTGTGTCACCATTGGGGCCATCAACCACAGTGTTAGCCCTGGTGGCTGGTGCCATTGCCACTGAGAAAGAAAATGAGGAGAAAGTCAACATTTTAGAGTTGTCCCAGAACAAGAGGTGAAGGGAAATCTTCTAAGGGGACACCTGCTCCAAAGGGTGTAGGGAACTCTAATGCCGCGTACACACGATCGGTCAAACCGATGAGAACGGTCTGATGGACCGTTTTCATCAGACCAAACCGATCGTGTGTGGGCCCCATCGGTTATTTATCTATAGGTTAAAAAAAAGCAATCTTGTTTTAAATTTAACCGATAGATACCTAACCGATAAAAAAAAAAACGATCGTTAGTAGGCACAACCATCGGTTAAAAATCCACGCATGCTCAGAATCAAGTCAACACATGCTTGGAAGCATTGAACTTTTTTTCAGCACGTCGTTGTGTTTTACGTCACCGCATTATGACACAATCGGTTTTTTTTAACCGATGGTGTGTAGGCCACGACTGACCATCAGTCAGCTTCATCGGTTAACCGATTAAACCGGTCCATCAGACCGTTCTCATCAGATGAACCGATCGTGTGTACGCGGCATTAGAAGCAATTTCCCTCACTATAAGAGATTCCCTTTAACTTCCTGTTACATTATTGGAATAGAAAGTGAAGGGAAATTTCCACAATGGTACGTAGGTAGCAAAAAATAAACTGGCAATGGGTTTTAACATTTCCTCACTCTATCCAAAACAAATAAAAATACACTATAATGAAATAGCAAATGCTAAATATGTGTACTAAGGGCCAAATTCATGTACAATTCCGGCGGCGTAACGTATCCCATTTACGTTACACCGCCGCAAGTTTTCAGCGCAAGTGCTTGATTCACAAAGCACTTGCCTGTAAACTTGCGGCGACGTAGCGTAAATCCGTCCGGCGCAAGCCCGCCTATATCAAATGAGGTGTGTATCATTTAAATTAGGCGCGTTCCCACGCCGAACGTACTGCGCATGCTCCGTTTTGTAATTTCCCGCCATGCTTTGCGCAAAATGACGTCGCACCGACGTAATTTTTTGAACGGCGACATGCGTTACGTCCTTTCCTATTCCCGGACGACTTACGCAACAAAAAAATTTCAAAATTCGACGCGGGAACGACGGCCATACTTTAACATGGCTAGTCTAAATATAAGCCATTGAAATAGCATCCGTAACTTTATGATGGGAAAAGCCGAGGTAAGAGAATGTGACGAGCACGTGTAGCTTTGTGGATCGCTGTAAACAGCTAATTAGCATACCCGACGCGGAAAACAACGCAAACTCCACCCAGCGGGCGCCGAAGTATTGCATCCTAAGATCCGAAGGCGTACGAAGCCGTACGCATGTCGGATCTTACCCAAATGCCGTCGTATCTTGGTTTAAGGATTCAAACTAAAGATGGAATGCGGGAAATTTGAAAATACACCGGCGTATCAGTAGATACGCTGGCGTATTTCATCTGTGAATCTGGCCCTAATTGTGTACAAACCGGCTATACCATAGCCATTGTTGCAATTATATCGCATTTTTAAAATTTTCATACTGCTGCTTCTATCGTGAGCCAGTAATTCTTTTTGAACCGTTAGGAGAAAAAAATAATTGTCAACCATTTTTGTTGACATCTATGTCCACCTAAAAATTATAACACCCACACATACCTGCTATCATATTTTTTTGCAAAAAACTTTTTTTGAGTGTATTTTAAATTTAGTTTTGCTGTTTTACTGTGAACTTACCTGCCAACTGTCATTTCACTCTGCAGTGGAATTGTGCATATTTCTTGTAAGCATACATACATTTTTCTAGATGCCCTCCATGCAGTTATGTGAAGAGTGCTGCCAGACTTCCTCCTCTGGTGTGTGGTCTTTAATTCTGCATAAAATGACACTCATGTTGTGGGGTATTAGTGTTTACTATGCATCAACTGTGAGCCCGGGATGAATGATTTGTTTATGACAGCCTTGGCTCTTGGAAAGGAAATGGGTGACCATCGGGCATCTGTTAACTGTTAAGTTGGGAGATTACTGGCAAAGGAGGATGCAGATGACAGTTCTGGAGGAATGGAGGTGTGAAAAATGCATTACAAACTTTTACAGGAGGATAAAAGAGAGTATTAAAATTAAATAAAACTTGAACTATATCATGTACCTCCATTCAATTTGGGGGACGTGGGGGGGGGGGGGGGCACTTTTGGCAATTAATATGTAGAAATATTACTCTGCAGCTCAACTTTCAGTAACTAATAGCAGTAAAATCACAACACCCCTTCAGGGAGTACATCTCTGGACCCTTACCATAGACATTACAAAAGCTAAGCTCATTATCTCACCATTTATTACTACTTGTAAATATTCCAATTTAAATATAAGCTTCAATCTCAACTTTCTCCTCTGATCTGTTTTATTTACAACCCTGTGTTCACGCCAGGATTTAAAGAACATAGTTTAAAATGGTTTAGGCAGAAAGGCTTCTTCGTATCGTCCTGGGTAATTATAAAATTCCTTTAATTTTAAATTTTAGCAACAAGCATATCCCCCTGCCTTCTAAATATTTTTAACTACTCCAAGTGTTCAGTTTTTAGAAACAACTGAACAATGTCACCATATACAGGCGTTTTTCTCTACTGTGATCATTCTCTAAAACAAAGCAGATAATTAAAAATAAATGTATACAGATTAGCAAGAAATACTTTGCAAATCTTTGTCCCATTTTGGCATAAAGATTTGCAAAGTATTTCTTGCTAATCTGTCTATATTTCTTTTTGATTATCTGCTTTGTTTTAGAGAATGATCACAGTAGAGAAAATGCCTGTATATGGTTACTTTGTTTAGTTGCTTCTAAATTTTCTGTTTACATTTTTTTATTGAAGTTTAAAATAAAAGTATAAGTATCAGGATCAACAGTCAAGATTGGACTGTATCAACCACATTGAGCAATGATTGTCGAAAAGAAGACACTAACCATAAAGAAGTGCACTAACCATTTACAACCATACAGAAAAATAATCAATGTCCATCTAACATTCACAAAAGACATATATGCTCTCTGTCATACTATTCTCATTTAAGGCATTGGGTGAATAGCATGACAACTCTGTCTAGAACAATGGATAATGAATTGAAATCTGCAAAAAATAGACATTGCTCCTTGAACAAAATAAGCCAGCATCCCATATAAATAAAGCAAAAAGGGAGAAAGAAAGAGAAAGGAAGTGGAATGAAAAGGAAGAGGGAAGGAAATAACAGAAGGAGAGGCCTGAAAACAGGAGCAGAAGTACAGAATGAAGATAGTAGATGGTTGCTCCTCCCTAAGTAGTTTCTACATTTTGAAACAACACTTCTCAGTGATTTTCAAATCATACCATTTTTACCCATATTACTTTTGAGGAATACACACCCTAATGCCAATAGCCCAAGTCATAGACTGATTTAATGGCCATGTTTGCCCATATGCATATAACTACCCAATAGAAAAAAATGTCTTTGTGCATTCAATAGGTTTTTCGCATAGTGAATACAATTATGATATGTGAAAAGATTATTATTTTTTTTAAAGGAAAGACTACATCATGAGAGCTCAATAGAGCACATACCAGCTCAGAGCAGGTACTGGGGGTCTTGCCCAGAAACAAGTAGTAATGTAGCCTGTGTTGAAAACATGTGCTCAATATTAGTTTCTGTTTTGGGACTCCCCCTTCCCCCTTGCGTAACTGAGCAAGCAGATTAATATAATAATATTTATATTAATATATTGAAGGGTCATATGGTTTCTGCCCATGGTGATGCAAGTGAGGGTGATGTCATCTTCCTTTCGGCTAGATCCCAAATAATATTGAGTAGCTCAATATCTTACTAGAAGATGATACACAAAGTTCCAGCTATTCATTTGTCACCTACCTGGAGATAATGGGAAATGATTGCCGTTGATGACACCATTGTGCTGGTTTCTGGCTATGCAAACTTTCATGATTTTCCTGACAACAGTATTCTCAGGATCTTGTTGGCAAGAGGTCGGTGCCACCTTCTTCAGTTTCAAAGCTGCACACTGATTTTCTTTTGGTAAATTAATGTAGCATTTTAGCAGAGAGAGTTGCTGACACAATGACATCAGTATCTTTTTCTGCATAACTGTACTATAAATACAGGGTGGAAAAGAGTACTGCTCCAAGCCCTGCGACCTATGCTGTGCTCCCGAACTGTAGTACTGACAGGTGCAGACTCTGCGCTAATCCGTGGAAAAAATAAATGTTCCTGGACTGCCGCACTCTGATAGGCGATTTATTGAAACAAAATAAACAAAGGATAAAATCCAAAGCTGTATAACATCAAAGAAATCATGCAACACTGCAATCAATGGTAAAAAGTGGACATAGGGGACAAAAATGCTAACATGTTTCACATCATGGATAGATGCTTAGTCATAGCTTCTTCCTATAAATACAGGGTGCTAGGACAGAAATACCTTTACCAGAGAGAGTTGCTGACATGATGATGTAAATGCATTTCTCTGTATCTCTGCATTATTGTACTGTGGATACAGTGTGCCATGGTGACACCTACCTCAGGGAGTGGTTCCATGACACCTTAAGCTCACAGGATGTGAGGTAAATGATGTTGAGTATCATTTAACCCAGAAGACTGTTGATATCTAGTGGTTGAAAAGAACGGCAGGGGAGAGCGCTCAGGAGTAATTATTACAGCCAGAAATGCTTTTGTTATTTTTAGAACAAATAGGGCTCCAATTTAACCACTTCCATACCGGCACTTACGCACCTTCCCGCCCAAGCCAATTTTCAGCTTTCAGCGCTTTCGCACTTTGAATGGCAATTGCGCGGTAATGCTACACTGTACCCAAACAAAATTGACGTCCTTTTTTCCCCACAAATAGAGCTTTCTTTTGGTGGTATTTGATCATCTCTGCGATTTTTTTTTGCGCAACAACTAAAAAAAGACTGAAAATTTTGAAAAAAATTAAGTTTTTATTTTTTTCTGTTAATTTTGTTGTAAATAAGTACGTTTTCTCTTTCAATTACGGGCACTGATATGGCGGCACTGATGGGCACAGATGAGATGGCACTGATGGACATCGATGAGGTAGTACTGATGGGCACCGATGAGGTGGCACTGATGGGCACTGATTGGCAGCGCTGGTATGCGGCACTGATGGGCACTCATAGGCGGCACTGATGGGCACTCATGGGCGGCACTGATGGGCACTCATAGGCAGCACAGTTTGGCACTCATGGGCGGCACTTATGGGTGGCACTGATGGGTACTTATGGGTGGCACAGATGGGCACTGATAGGTGGGCACTGAGCATGGATGGGCACTGTGGGGTGGCACTGATGGACACTCTGGGGTGGCACTGATGGACACTGTGGGGTGGCACTGATGTTTCCATGTTGCCAGTCAGTGCCCATTTGTGGGCACTGATTGGCATCTTTTTTACTGCCCTTTTTTTTACTGACTTTTTTTTTGCCCCCTTTTTTTGCCATTCCCTGGTGGTCCAGTGTGGGCTTCCCTGGTGGTCCAGTGTGGCGATCCGAGGGGGGGCTGCGCTCATAAACAATCAGCGCAAACCCCCCTGTCAGGAGAGCCGCCGATCGGCTCTCCTCTACTCCTCTACCCCGCATCACCGATCGCCGCACTGCGCGCCCCCCATGGGCGCACGCGGCATGAAATCCTGCAGGACGTCAATAGACGTCCAGTCAGGATTTCAGAACCACTTCCTGGACGTCAATCTGCTATTGACCGGGCGGGAAGTGGTTAAAAGTAAAAAAACTATGAAATTTCTCTTTAAGTCTAAAGCCTCGTACACACGATCAGTCCATGCGATGAGAACGGTCCAAAGGACCGTTGTCATCGGTTAACCGATGAAGCTGACTGATGGTCCGTCGCGCCTACACACCATAGGTTAAATAACCGATTGTGTCAGAACACGGTGACGTAAAACACAACGACGTGCTAAAAAAAATTAAGTTCAATGCTTCCAAGCATGCGTCGACTTGATTCAGAGCATGCGCAGGTTTTTAACATATGCTTTTGCATACTAACGATCGTTTTTGACCTATCGGTTAGGCGTCCATCGGTAAATTTTAAAGCAAGTTCCTATTTTTTGAACCGAAGGTTAAATAACTTATGGGGCCTACACACGATCGGTTTTGACAGATGAAAACAGTCCTTCAGACCGTTGTCCTCTGGCTATCCTATCGTGTGTACGCGGCCTTATAGTAATGTGCAATACATTGTATGAATCCCATATAATCTGTAGCTCTTTTATTCAGGACAGAATGAGAGCTTCCATCATTGACCATCTTCTGAAATAAATAGCTGGCTCATATGTAACAAATGGGGCTCCATTTGAAAAGTAAAACAAAATGGAATTTCTCTATAAGTCTAAAGCCCTGAACACACGATCAGTCCATTCGATGAGAACAAACTGAAGGACCGTTTCATCGGTTAACCGATGAAGCTGACTGATGGTCTGATGTGCCTACACACCATCAGTTAAAAAAACGATCCAGTCCAACGCGGTGACGTAAAACACAACGGCGTGCTGAGAAAAATGAAGTTCAATGCTTCCAAGCATGCGTCGACTTGATTCTGAGCATGCGCAAGTTTTTTAACCGATGCTTTTGGATACTGAGGCCCCGTACACACGACCAGTTTCCTCGGCAGAATTCAGCTTCCGACCGAGTTTCTGGCTGAATTCTGCCGAGAAACCCGGCCGTGTGTACACTTTCGGCCGAGGAAGCCGACGAGGAGCTCGGCGAGGAAATAGAGAACATGTTCTCTATTTCCTCGTTGTTCTATGGGAGCTCTCGCCCCGCCGAGCTCCTCGGCGGCTTCAGGGCTGAACTGGCCGAGGAACTCGATGTGTTTGGCACGTCGAGTTCCTCGGCCGTGTGTACGAGGCCTAACAGTTGGTTTTGACCTATCGGTTAGGCGTCCATCGGTTTAATTTTAAAGCAAGTTCTATTTTTTTGGACCGAAGGATAACTGACCGATGGGGCGCACACACGGTCGGTTTGGACTGATGAAACGGTCCTTCAGTCCGTTTTCATCAGTTTAGACTGATCGTGTGTACAAGGCCTAATAGTAATGTGCAATAAATTGTATGAATTTCATATAATCTGTAGCTCCTTTATTCAGGACAGAACATCTGAGCTTTAATTATTTACCACCTTTTGAAAATAATAGCTGGCTCTTATGTAATGCTAACCCCCGAATGAACTTCTGGATATGAAATGTATCCCCTCACCTGTCCGGAGGTTGCCGCCCTGTCTCTAGTCCCAGAAGCACACTGACAAACTCAGGCTCAGTTTAGGAGTGTCTTTTGAAGATTTATTGAGGTCTTGAAGAAATGCAGGGATTAAGGTTCACAGTTTCTAAAAACTCAAGGCACAACATATTGAATGACAGATTCCCTAAAAAAATAATGCTGCATGCAAGCAGTCACAGTCTTTAACCACTTAAGAACCCCTTCAAGCCGATATACATCGGCAGAAAGGCACGACTGGGCACAAGCACGTACCTGTACGTTGCCTTTAAGAATCCAGCCGTGGGGTTGCGAGCGCGCCACCGGCGGCGCGCTCGCGACCTGGTCCGAAGCTTCATGACCATGCCCGCGGGACCTGCGGACCCAATCTCCGCCAGTGTCCCGCGATCGGTCACAGGAGCTAAAGAATGGGGAGAGGTGTGTGTAAACACACCTTCCCTGTTCTTCTGTGTGGCAGTGACACTGATTGTCTGTTCCCTGATATAGAGAACGACGATTAGTGACGTCACGCCTACAGCCACGCCCCCCTACAGTAAGAATCACTCCCTTAGGGCACACTTAACCCCTTAGCGCCCCCTACTTCAATCCGACTTCTAGGCGACCTGTACCCATTGATTTCAATGGAAGTCGCCTCCAAGTTGGATCCCCGTTCACAGTGAGGACAGGAAGTCGCCTCAGTGTGAACCTGTTCTAAGGCAAGCTCCTCCCTCCCACAGGGGAACTCCACACCAAATTGTTAATAAAAAAACGATATAGGTTCCCCCTATAGGAGCATACCAGGCCCTTAGGTCTGGTATGGATTTCAAGGGGAACCCCCTGACGTCAGCACCCAGAGCATGCTGGGACTGTGACATCATAAGAGGCCTATATAAATCGCTGTGCACCGCACACCGGCCATTACAGCGGGAGGGAGCGTTGAGTCAACATCGAAGAGGAGAAGGAGAGAAGAAGGCGACTCAGAAGAACGGGCCCCCCGCTGGTGAAAGAGCTGAAAGAAGACTGCGGTGGTGCCTGGCAGAAGAGAAAAAGAGCCGGAGAGTGGGAGAAGAGAGCGGAGAAGTCGGAAGACCCCCCGAAGTCGGAAGAAGGGAGAAGACCGGGCCGCCGCTGGTAAAAGAGCTGAAAGAAGACAGCAGTGGTGCCCGGCAGAAGACCCCCAAAGTCAGATGAAGACCCCCGGAGCTGCCTAATAAACTACTTTAAAGATCTGTGTAGTGTTTGTTTTATTGACATTTTTCTACCACCAGGTGAATGGGTTGGGGTACGTTGTACCCCATACTTATTCACATAGGTTGGGGGGCCAGGATCTGGGGGCCCCCTTATTAAAGGGGGCTCCCAGATTCCGATAAGCCCCCCGCCCGCAGACCCCGACAACCAACGGCCAGGGTTGTCGGGAAGAGGCCCTTGTCCCCATCAACATGGGGACAAGGTGCTTTGGGGTGGGGGGGCCACAGGGTGCCCCCCTGCCCCAAAGCACCCCCCATGTTGAGGGCATGCTGCCTGGTACGGCTCAGGAGGGGGGGCGCTCGCCCGCCCCCACCCCCTTTCCTGACCAGCCGGGCTGCGTGCTCGGATAAGGGTCTGGTATGGATTTGGGGGGAACCCCCACGCCGTTTTTTCAGCATAGGGGGTTCCCCTTGAAATCCATACCAGACCTAAGGGCCCATGCCTGTTTTTTATTTAAAATTTGGCGTGGAGTTACCCCCTCCTGGAGGCGACCTCAAGTCGTGTTGTGGTCGCGTTCTGATTCATGCTCAAGCTGTGTTGAAGTTGCCTCACAAAGTCGTGCTGAAAGTTGTGTTGCCCCTGTGTGAACCAGCTCTTATTGTGATTTTTTTTACCAAAAATATGTAGAAGGATACATATCGGCCTAAACTGAGGAAAATAAATGTTTTAAGTATTTTTTGGGGATATTTATTACAGCAAAAAGTAAAACTATTGCTTTTTTTTCAAAATTGCTTTTTTTGTTTATAGCGCAAACAATAAAAACCGCAGAGGTGATCAAATACCACCATGGAATGCTCTATTTGTAGGGGAAAAAGGACATCAGTTTTGTTTGGGAGCCATGTTGCACGACCGCACAATTGTCAGTTAAAGTGACTAAGTGCCGAATCGCAAAAAGTTCTCTGGCCTTTGGCCAGCCAAATGGTCCGGGGCTGAAGTGGTTAAGTGGTTAATTAACAATAAAAATCTTTTACATGAACAGTGTGACTGATTTATTTTTGAGGGGAATTGTGGTGGATTCATAATTAGTTTTTCCCTGGCCAGCATGCGGGTGGTCCGGGGCTGAAGTGGTTAAGAACATTTTAATTTCCCTTACCCATCCCCTTTATATTACACTTTCTCCTGTTGTTGGTTAGAGATAATTGAACAATATACAAAAAGGACATGGTATGTTTAGGGTTTTTTCCAGAAATACATTTTAGCTCAAAAAAGTAAACAAATGTAATAAGTGATTAACTGTAAATATTGTAACTAAAGGAGTTGTAAAGGAATTTTTTTTTTAAATAACAAACATTTTATACTTACCCCCACTGTGCAGTTCGTTTTGCACACATTGGCCCCGATCCTGGTCTTCTGGGGTCCCTCGGCGGCTGTCGTGGATCCTCCCCACAACAACTACACACAGACATGCGAGCTTGCATGGTGTGTAGCTGTTGCTGGTGTGCTCTTGTGATTCAGCGGCGGCCATAGCCGCCTCTGTATCACTCGGCCCCACCCCCCGGCGCACCGCGTCATTGGATGTGATTGACAGCAGTGCCAGCCAATGGCTGCGCTGCTTTCAATCCATCCACTGCAGCCAATCAATGGCTGGGCTTCGACTCGAGAAGGATGACGGGGGCAAGCACGGGACTTTCGAAGGGTCAGGTAAGTAAAACAGGGGCTCGGGGAGGGGGGGCAGCATCATCTGATGTTTTTTCACCTTAAAGTGGAGTTTACATCCAAAATGTATTTTTCCTTTATAGTGCACTCACCTGGAAATGCCTGTTACTATGCGGTCCCGCAAAATCTGCCTTCGGATTCACCTAGGATCCTGACGTCAGCTCCCTCGGCTCCTCAGAATGCTAATGCTCCTGGGAAATGTGTGTCATCATTCCCCAGGATGCAGTGCGCTTCCCCTAGGGCTATCGCGGGACTTCAATACAGAAACACTGTTTGTGTTTTAATCTTTGCCATCACAACGAGCCGTGCTTTTCGTACAGCGCTGCCCATTGCGATGGCAACATGAGATGTTTACGGAGCTGCATTGTGCTTACAATGCCCATGCGCGAGATTGGGGCAGGACAGGCAGTGCATGATGGTCACCGCTCGTCACCGCTGGTCAGCGGTAATCAGGAAGTAAGTGTTTGTGGGCGTCACAAGAAAAATGACAACTTCAGCAACGATTTTATATAAGTCACTTTACTGAAAAACGTGGGCGATCTGCTGCGGTTTTGGACACATGGGGCTAGATTCACATAGATCAGCGGATCTTTAGATCCGCGTGATCTATGTGATTTAAGATCCGCTGCCGCAAGTTTGAGAGGCAAGTGGGTAATTCACAAAACACTTACCTCCAAACTTGCAGCGGCGGATCGTAAATCCCCCGGCGGAATTCAAATACCGCGGCTAGGGGGAGTGTACAATTTAAATCAGGTGCGTCCCCGCGCCGATTTAACTGCACATGCGCCACCGGCGAAATTTCCCAGTGCGCATGCTCCAAATGACATCGCTAGGGCGTCATTGTTTTCGGCGTTAACGTAAATTATGGCCATCCGTATTCGCGACCGACTTACTCAAACGACGTAAAAAAAACGAAATTTAACATTGGCTGCGCCTCATAGAAGCAGGGGTAAGTATACGCCGGGAAAACCGCTACGTAAACGTCGTAACAACACTGGGCGGGTCCGCGTACGCTCGTGAATTGGCGTATCTCGCTGATTTACATATTTCTCAGTGTAAATCAGCGAGAACGCCCCCCGCGGCCATTTTTAAATTGCAGTTAAGATCCGACGGTGTAACACAGTTACACCTGTCGGATCTTAGGCATATCTATGCGTAACTGATTCTATGAATCAGGCGCATAGATACGACCGGCCTAAGTCAGAGATACGACAGCGTATCAGGAGATACACCGTCGTATCTCTCTGTGAATCTAGCCCAGTAAGTTTAATTATTTGTAATATAGAATTGACTGATGAAAGAGATTATTTTTAAAAATTGCAAAATGTAATTGGAACCCCACTTTAATGCATAGAATGCATTAAGGTGAAAAAAAATACCTTTACAACCCCTTAAGCTTCTCCTAGTGGAGTTGTAAGATAGAATAACTGTTCTACTGTGTATAGGTCCCTTACATGAAGACTTTGGTATTATTTACTAAAGGCAAAAAGACCATGCACTCTATGCAGTTGCTCCATAATTCTGTAAATGAGGGGAACTCTGCTGACATCCATCTTCTAGCAACATTTTTATTTATTTTTTATTTTCATCGCATATGGTTGGGTATTTTTTTTGCAAAGGAAAGTTTAACAGTATTTACTAAGCTCTAGAGCAACTGCATTTGCACAGTCTATTTATCTTTAGTAAATCAGTCCTGTAGAGTCATGTACATTTTTTTTCTTTCTGCAAAATGGAAGGGAGACTCAATATTGGTTTAGACTAATATATTAACAGGGCATTTGTGAATAATCCTGTTTTATGGGTATGTTCTCCAATGTTAATACACTGAATGGTTGGATTCTGGTGTATTGCCCTTTCTAGATATTCCATTGCCAAGATGTACACATTTGGGGACAGTGGGCAACCCTGCCTCTTTTCATTTTTGATGGATTCAACAAGTGCCCATTGACTCTAGCCATAGGGATTGTAAATAATGCCTTTATTTTATCCACATATGCTGTAGGGAAGCCTACTTGCAATAATGCAGCATGTAAAAAGCACCAATTTAACCCTATAGTTTTTTCTACGTCTACCAATATTAAACACAAAAGAAGTATTTTAGCACAATGAATTAAAGATATAGTCCTCTTGGTGTTATCGTTAGCACCTCTACCAGGAACGAATCCTACTTCCAAATGCTTATTTCTGTTATTTTTCATTCAGTGCACGCATTTTCGTATCCTGTCAATCAATATGCGGCCAATTAAACATTGAGGAAATTCTGTTTAATAGGCAGACTGAGTCATTTTCAGATACAAGTGGCAACTAGAGCAACCATTAATATATGCAGTCAAGGGCAGATGTCTTCTTTATCCTTTTTAAAAGTATTACATTTCTGTACAGAAGTGTTTCACAACTGTTTTTATTTTCTGTACTTTGGCCTTACTATATTGTATTTAAATACTGAGGTGGTAAAATATTTATATAACTGTTGGCGAAGTCCTCAATTCGGTTTCTGCCTTAGGCAGCTGAATATTTATGCTTCCCCTGCAAGTACTTTTTACCAATTTTTGCCATTCAAGCAAGAAGTTTAACTTGAATATATTTTAGCTTTTTATTATTTATTTCTTTAGTTAGTTGAAGTATTATTCTTCCCAAAGTTACATAAAATGATAAAGAAAATGCAAAATAAGAAGCCTAACATGAATAGAAAGCTGCAATTATAATATGTTTTGCTTTATTGCACATCCTTGGCCTAAGTGCCAAAGTAGCACTTGCATGAAAAGAGAGAGACATTTTTGGAGAACTGTTAAAAGAGAACTGATCATGAAGTGCAAAGTTTCTAAATACATTAATGTAAGCTATTTTCATAAAGGAAATAGTCCTGAATTTCTAAAGAAATGCTCTTTATATTGCAAATCTATGTTCATTGCAACAAAGTGGTTGGTGCTTTTAACTGAAACGTCAGGGATTTGATATTTGCACATGTTAACTGGCCTTGGAAATAACTACACCATTCTACAAAAGAAATTTATTGGGAATACTATTTTTTTTTTTTGTAGCACGATCATGTGGTAGGTTACTCCTCAGTTTAACCATACTTAGCATAAGGAACAATTATATGCAATTATATGCAACCCACAAAGAGATTAAAGCAAATCCAACATCACTTTAAGAGATTCAAAACTGACTCAAATAAGCTAGTAGGTTAATTATAAGCAACTCGACAGAAAGAAAAAAGCAATTCAAAAGTCAAAGCAGCACACATCATACTTGTTTTGACATGTGCATTAATCCCTTTATAGGCAAATATTATTCTTTCATTATATGTTTTATCCCTCTATCTACATCTCAAAAAGTTATTTTCTTGCTTCCACCTTTCACTTGCCCTCCAATGTTGCAGCTTAGCTAAACTATTCCTAAACCCTTCTTGGGTACTGTTTTTGCTGACCTTAATCCATGTATTACAAATGCTCTAACCACAGCCTAATGCAAAACCTTGAATATATTAACATAAAATGTCATCTATTCTTTAACTGTTAATATTCCTATTTGATTCAAATCCTTGGGTACTGTGCTTCTAGCCTGATGACTTTTATTAATTCTGCTAGTGACCTCACCAACACCACCTCCCTGGCAGTATGATTCTGTCTGGAATTACGTACCAAAAGCGGTACAATTATTTTGCAAGGAAATTTGGCGTTTTATACTGTAGGCCTGTAATTTTTAGAAATAACTCACTTAAATCTGACCAAGCAAGAGTCTTGTAGGCATCCCGGGTATAAATTATAATATAATAAATAATTATAAATAATTATAACAAATAATAATATAATTATAATAAAAATTATTCAATAATGTAATCAACTCAAAATCACTGAAATTTGCTCAGTTGCAGAATTGTTGCTGTCATTATTTTTTTTTTATGACGAATTTCCCCACAAATCGCTATCGCACATTTCTGCAAGTGATTATAATTTATTATCGCTGTTTTCTATCTGATCTAAAACCATTTTTGACACTTTTGGACAATCTACAGTTTTTAGGCAGAAAGAACATTTTTTTATTTTATAAAAGTACATGTAGGGCACTGGGCAGACCACTAGGGACAATGGGTGTGTGTATTTTTTACATACAGTACTGTAATCTATAAGATTACAGTATACTGTATGTAAAGTGTTTGTTTACTTTTTTGAATTTGGCGCCGATCTCCGCTCCCGTGCGTCGTAATGTCGCAGGGAACGGAGATCGGCGGCACACGGGGACACTGTGAATCGAGCGAGGACCCGCTCGCTCACACAGCGGGGTGGCATCGCTGGATCCAGGGACAAGGTGAGTAACTTGCCTGTGGATCCAGCAAGAAGGTAAGCCGCGCCGCTGCACACTCTGCACGTCCAGCCCGAGCGTGACTCGGGGTTACCGATCCTAACATTGAAAACCAACCCCGAGTCACGCTCGGGTTTACCACCAAGGGGGTTAACTGGTGGTGACCTAACCAATCAAAACAACTTAAGACCCATCTATTTACTCCCAGTTATGTTAAAATCATCTCACTGATAAAAAAAAAACATTCTTGAACCCTTGCAGTCTGGCTTTCACTCACATCACAGAAACTGCACTTCAAAAACGCACAAACAACTTATTAACTGCTGAAAAAAAAAACTCCTACTATGACAGCAACCTTTGACAAAGTTAATGACCGGCTTCTCCTCAAAAAACTCCACTCCTTTAACCTCTTAAGACTCTGCTCTTTCCTGATTCTCCTGATACCCATCTAAGTACTCTTTCACCATCACCTACAGCCAGGAGCGGTTCGTCCATAGAGGGTGCCGGAGCGCCGCCCCCTCTGGCTCTCGCACAGCCACTAAAATATATAGATTCATTCATTGTATGAATCTATATATTTTCGCCGCTGCCGCCCACTATTCAGCTGGCCGGATGTTGAGCGCCAGCCAGCTGAATAACTGCAGCTGGTTGGCTGTGTGGAAGTGCATATCAGAGCCAGCGGCTCTGATAGGCTTTCCGAGTACAGCCCTGAGGCTGTAGTCAGCTTCCTGAATGCTTATCCTCGGGACGTACCGGCGGTGTGTTCCTTGCATAAGACTGACAGGCGTCTCAGCCAATCAGGTAATCTGATTCTGGTAATCGGTAACCTGATTGACTGAAGCGTCATCGAGGGCGGGACGAGGGACTGGATGAGGGACATTGAGGGACGGTAGAAGCGCGGCTGACCCCAGAAAAGTAAGTGCCGGGGGGGGGGGCATTTTACAGGTCACAGTGGCAGCATTTTACTGGTCACAGTGGCGACAGTTGCGGGGCACAGTGGCTACAATTGCGGGGCACAGTGGCGACAATTGCGGGGCACAGTAGCGACAATTGCGGGGCACAGAGGCTCCAATTGCGGGGCACAGTGGCTACAATTGATGGGCACAGTGGTAACAATTGATGGACACAGTGGTGACAATTGATGGCAAAATGGTGACAATTGATGGCATGGCATAGTGGTGGCAATTGATGGCAAAGTGGTGACAATTGATGGCAAAGTGACTGTGTTTGATGGCATGGCATAGTGGTGACAATTGATGGCACAGTGGCTGCGTTTGATGGCATGGCACAGTGACTGTATTTGATGGCATGGCACAGTGGTTGCGTTTGATGGCATGGCACAGCTACTTCAAAGCAAAAATGAACAATGAGGACATGAAACCAGGACTGCAGTAAGGTAAAGGAAGCTATTTAGCTAAAAAAAAATTCCTTTAGTGATCATTTAACCACCTGCCATCCGCTGTATAGTCAAATCACAGCGAACAGGATCCCCGCTCATTCTGGGACGACATCATTTGACGTCTCCCCGGTCTCATTACTCTTGCACATGCGCAATCCCAATCTTGGTAAAGATTTGATGACACAATTTCTTACCCATGTGATAGGCTGTGTTCAATCACAGCCAATCACATGTAAACACGGAAGTGCTGGTAACTGACTCTCCACGCATCACACTGACATAGTGTGTGAGAGGAGAGCCAATAAGCAGAATCTCCTCGCAGGGGACACCTGTACAGGTAATCAAAGCACTAATCATTAGTGCCCTGATTATCAATTCAGCCCCAACAGTGCCTAGCAGTGATGTCAGTCAGTGACCATCTGTGATACCAATCTGTGCCCATCAGTGACACCAATCTGTTCCCATCAGTGATTTTTGTAGCCAACAGTGATGACAATCTGTGCCCAACAGTGATGCCAGTCAGTGCTGCCTTTCAGTGCCCATCAGTCCTCACATTGATTCCCTACTATACCTTCTCTAATTTATACACAACAAAAATCACTCTAACTTAAAGTGTCACTAAACCCACATCATAAAAATCTATCAATAAATGCTGTATTACATACTGTTTATACTCACTCAGTCACTATGAGATTCATTTTCTGTACTCTGCAAAAATATGGCTGATTTAGCTGTTCTCTATCCCGCCCTTCTGTTCAAGTCCCCAATTCAGCTAGGGATTTTGCAGAGCAGTGTTGGCAGCTCTGCATATGCTCATTTTTCAGCAAGTTTCTATGCTGAGCATTTCTTTCCTATCACATCTGAGCACCCCACATGTGGGTGTATACACAGTGGTAAATTAAATAGAAGTGACAATGTAAATTAAACAGTGTGTGTTTGGTATCACTTTAAGGCAGGGGTGCCCAACCAGTGGCCCGCAGATCCCTCTAATGTGGCCCGCTAAAGCCCACTGATGTGGCCTGCGACCTCTTGCTCTGGAATAGAATAGAATAGAATACTGTTATTAAAGGTCAGTTTTATTACTAGAATCACAGGGTATATATGGACATATCTGTTCTCCGGTGGTTACTGGGCGGCTTTCGAACTGATCCGCAGGTGCAGAGCAGTGCACCTGCGGGTTACCTGCACTGAGCCATAGACTATTTTAACCTGCAAGTTTGGTGAGCTTTCTGAAAGTGTACTAAACTTGCAGAATATAATAGAAGTCTATTGCAAAGTGCAGGAAAGCCAAAGGTACACTGCGTTGCACCAGCGGTGTGGGTAAACTGCAGCACACCTGTGTGAAAGCAGCTTTGGGCCCCTTTCACATGGTCCGTCTCACCCAATTGGACTCTCCATTCACCTCTAAGGCCCCGTACACACGGCCGAGGAACTCGACGTGCCAAACACATCGAGTTCCTCGGCCAGTTCAGCCCTGAAGCCGCCGAGGAGCTCGGCGGGCCGAGAGCTCCCATAGAACAACGAGGAAATAGAGAACATGTTCTCTATTTCCTCGTCGAGCTCCTCGTCGGCTTCCTCGGCCGAAAGTGTACACACGACCAGTTTCCTCGGCAGAATTCAGCCAGAAACTCGGTCGGAAGCTGAATTCTGCCGAGGAAACTGGTCGTGTGTACGGGGCCTAAGGAGTAGCAGATGTAAACCGACTTGTGTCCTACCTCTAATCCAATCCAATCTGCAAAAAAAGTATAGTGGGCTGTGTCCGTGTCCGCTCTGCCTATACAGAGCAGACACGGACCTGCCATTTGCCTGCTCTGCTCATTGTGGCCCACGACTGGTTACCAAGTCGTTTAAGTGGCCCTCGCTCTTCAAAAGGTTAGGCACTCCTGCTTTAAGGTATATCTATAGCCAAAAGTTTGTCTGTACATTTTGGATAGAATATAGAAAGAATAGAACTCCTGATTTTACTTCTATAAGGGGCAACAATGAAAAGACTTTCCCTCATTTTCTGTTCTGGGGACAACATTTTATCAGATAGGAACTGAGGAAAAATCTGAACCAAGGAAAAATACAACAACAAATAGTGGACAGAGGTTCTAGCCTTCCCCTACTTTACTTAAAAGAAAAATACAAACATTTGCTTATTTAATTGTTGCTGTGAGGCCCCGTACTCACGACCAAACATGTCTGCTGAAACTGGTCCGCGGACCAGTTTCAGCGGACATGTTCGTTCGTGTGTAGGCAGTAACGGACAGGATTCCAGCAAACAATCGTCGGCCAGACCGTTTTCCAACGAACAACTGTTTCCTGGTCTTGCTTTAAAACAGTCTGCTGGAATCGTGTCCGTCAGACATGTTCGGTCGTCTGTACACAAAAGCAGCGTACAAAAACCCCGCGCATGCTCAGTCCAAATGAGGAGACGGGAGCGCTCGTTCAGGTAAAACTCGCGTTTGTTTGGGATATGGCACATTCGTCATTAGAAACCTTTTATTCTAGCAAGAGAACAATGTCTTAAAAAGGCGCACTAAACCACATTTTCTTGCCTCGTTTTATTAATTCTTCTCTTGCTAGAATAACCCCGTTCTCTTGCTGATGCAATTTCAATAGAGTTGTCCCATACTGAAATGTCACATTTCTTGCTTGTGATGTAATCCTTTAATAATGTTTTCTATGCCAGACGTGTGTTTTGGTTGGTGGTCCTCCATAATTTATAGTAGTCATTTTTGTAAAGGAATGTGCATCTTTTTTTGTTTTTTGTTGTTTCTAGTTATGTCACCATTTAGTTTATTTTTTTTTAACATGTTTTTTTCTTTTTATTTTTATTTTTTTATTTTTTTGTGTTTCATTTGAGAATATTAAACCATGTTGGCACACCAAATGTCCCCCCCCCCCCAAGGAGTGTGTCCTTTGTAAATGACCCATTGTATATTTATTAAAGGTTTGCTGCCTAATAATCCCCACAGTATAACAAACAATAGACATGTTTTCAAATGAAAGCAAAAAGCCTTTTATTCAGGCAAATGTCATCACAAAAAATAAACAGAACGGCAGCACTAGAATAGATAGCAAACTATATGCAAACTTGCATTTCCAACATGGTGAAGGATAAACTTCCAAGCCTCAGGAGCCAAACCCAAAAATATGAAGCAGCAGCACAGAAACAAAGGAACCCAAACTGTGGTAGTCCAAACAAGATGTCCTTTATGTGGAAGGAAATGGAAGGCAGAGAATCAACGTTTCCACCTCTTTCCAGCCTTCCCCCCAGGCAACCTTCCAGCGGATCTAACACGGGGTCTTGCAGGTGGGGTCGATGTGGCAGCAGGAGGATGGTGTTCCGCAAGCCGGGCCGGGTCACATAGCCCAGTGTCTGGGGTCAGCAGGCCCTTCTGCATCCACCAAAGGACCTGGTTCATCAGGGCCTTTGCCAGTCTTCTCTGGTCCTCCTCCCCTTCATTCAAATCGTGGGCCAATGAGGCACTGAAGGCCTCTGTGGGGTTGAGGGGGGCCCTCATGATGGCGCTTGCCTCCTGTATCATGCGGAGGCTTGCCTCCTCCACAGGCCTCAACTGCCTCCTTCGGCCTGATGGCCTCACCTGGGGGGGAGAAGACTGGCTGGTGGTGGTTCTCCTGGCCGGGGGGACCTGCTGCAGGCCACTGGGCCCAGCCTCCTCCTGGCTGCCACTGACCCCGGCCTCCTCCTGGCTGCCACTGACCCCGGCCTCCTCCTGGCTGACAGACACCTGAGGATCTGCCACCTCCTGGCTGATCTCTTCTTCCTGTGTGGAAAAAAAAGGACATTTTTTACAATTTCGATAAATAAAACCACACTCATTTTCATGTTTTTCGTTTACTATTTTCTGTTCATTATTACTTGAATACACTCTACTTCTGACCCCTGCAGTTGTCATCCCTGACACCTATTTGTCTGTACACCTTTTTTTTTGCTTTTTCCCAGCTTGGCTTTGCTTTTACAATATCAAATCATTAATCCACCAAGAATTATTTACGCCAGAAATATAGAGGAAACTACTATACCTCCTCATCGAAGGGTGGCAGATCTGCATCTCTGTCAGCCAGGCCCTCTTCCTCCGACTCTGCAGGGCTGTGGTCATCTGGGTAAGGTCCGCTGGAAGGTAGCATGGAGGAAAGGTTGGAAGAAAGACTCGACATCGTTTTCCTGCCTTCCATTTCGTCCCGCAAAAAAGCCATCTGTTTATAATACCACAGTTTGGGTTCCTTTGCTTGTGTTGCTGCTGCTCCCGATTTTTTGCTTTTATTAGCTTTGTATGCTCTCCTGTATGTGCTTCTGAGGTTGGCAAGTTTATCCTTCACCATGTTGGCAGTGCATCCTGGCACCCATGTTTGCATATAGTTTGCTAGCTCTTCTAGTGCTGCCGCTCGTACATCTTTATTGCAATATAATGCGTGTTTTGAATTCCACAGGATGGGCGTGTCCTGATATTTTTGAAGTAAGGCCTCTATAGCTTCCTTGGTTTGTAGTTGGTCCATTTCACTTTTTGAAAAATGATATTTCTTTTGGAGTCTAGATTCGCAAAACATAAACCAAAGAAAAATAAATATTCAAAAGGATCAGCGTTGACCTTGATATAATATGTGTCTTCAAATTTATTACCTATATCTAATTACAAACACAGTCTCTCTTGTTTAAACAATGATTGGCAGCTCGGCCGCATTGGTTGTACCAAACATTGATTTGCTAGATGCAGAGCCATTGTTAACATTGCATTAAATATTTTTAATATAGAAAAATAAACAATGCTTACAAATGACAGTATTCATCTAGGCACTCTTTCATGTGTAAATCTCATGCCCCTGACAATGGATGACATAAAAGACACTTCCTAATGACCTCTGTACAACCAACACTTGAACAATACTTTGCCTGATCTGAATACACCATTCAAAAACTTGTCAATGAGGTACAGCATTGTTCACATCTCTATTTTGTGAGGTGTCCAAAAGCATTTGGATACCAAAATAACATTGTGGTACCCCATAGACAGAATAGCTTAAAAAGGGTGCAACCAACAGCCCAAACCCCCATCCCATGTGTCTACATTTTCAAGGCCTCTGCTGATCACATTTTTAATTTCCTTACCTTCCTGTCTCTCGCTCCTCGTTTCTCACGCTCGCCTAATTACCGCGTAAGATGCGTAATCACGGCGTGCACCTTTTAAACACTCCGCATATTTATTAAACCCCGCCCTCGTCACCTTTGCGAGGCCCCTAATCAATGAGTTTAGGAAATATGGCGTTAACTGTGTATGTTCTGGATGCGCTCGAAGATTCTCCGCGTAACCGACGTAAACACGTTGTTTGCATTCTCTACACTCCGCGTATGTATTAAACGCCGCCCTCTTCTCCGCCCATGGCGTAAGAATTCATCTTTTCCACGCCCATAATCTCTGTGGGAAAGGAAAGATGGCGATGTCACACGAGCGGGCACGATGCTCTCATGCCACAAGTGAAGGGACAGAGGCAGGGACGTCCCGATCAAGGCCAAGAAGATACAAAGCCACTAATATGCGGTTCCAGGAAATGGTGGAGTTAGTTTACATCATGCGAAAGAAGGACTATGATGGTGAATTAGGGCCATACAAGACCCCTAACCGCCGAAAGGCACATATTATGGACAAGGTGGCGAGGAGAATGCAGAGGATGTTTGGGATCACCAGGTCCAAGGAACAGCTGAGGAAACGCTGGTCAGACTTAAAATTGAGGGAGCCACATCAGATGAAGAAAATACTTAAAATTCTGCGTAAAAGTAAGTAAATATATATTGGGGTTGGGGGGGGGTGGGTGATTGTCTGCAATAATGTGTTGCCATGTATATTTCACCATCTGCCTCCTTGGCCTGCTTGTAATTTTAAAGACATGTTGTCATTTATTTTTTATGACATAAATACCTACATATTTACAAATAGTGTTCTTAGTAAACCACCTAACATCACATAGTTTCTCAGAAAGGCTCGGTTATTCCAGGAACAACACACCTGGACATGGCTCACTGGCCAAAAACTTTGTTTGTAAACATTGTGTAAAAGCTAGTTCAAAAAAATAAAATTAGGAGAATGGGAAAGGCAAACAGGATTCATTCTAAAAACAGTGGTAATAAAGCAGATGTTTTCACATCTGCAATGCAGAGCACCTGTGTCTCCCCAAACCAAAAATGGGTTTTGGTAGGGTCTCCCAGAAATACTGTTTAGGGGGGACATCCATGTGTGTCACTTTGCTAAAAAGGGGCAGGATCAGAGCTTGCCATAGAAGTAATTGCAAAATGTAGGTTTGGTGAAAGATAAAAGTAACTAAATGAAAGCATCTTCTAAGCAATGTGTGCGATTTATGCTCTCCAATATCTGTGTGCTGATGAGTCTACATTTTTTTTTGTTTATTTCAGGGGAAAGAAGTCGCCAGCATTTGGAGGAGGCAGAGAGGGCCAGACAAGGCCAAAATCTGCCATCTCAACATGTGGAGGAGGAGGAGGATGTGGAAGGAGAAGAGGATGTGGAAGGAGAAGAGGATGTGGAAGGAGAAGAGGATGTGGAAGGAGAAGAGGATGTGGAAGGAGAGGAGGAAGGAAGAAAGGAGGAAGGAAGAGAGGAGGAAGAAGTAATTTTGGACTTAGAATTTATAGCAGATGAAGGGCAAGTGGCGGAAGAACAATTTGGCGAATTGAAAGAAGGTGGATTGATGGATGAAGGAGGAGTCCAAGATGATGGGGAAGTGGTGGAAGAAGGAGGAGTGATAGAAGATGATGGGGAGGTGGTGGAAGAAGGAGGAGTGATAGAAGATGTCGAAGAGGTGGAAAGGAGAAGCCCATCAGGTCAGTGTCACCCTAGCTTGATTAAAAAAAACATATGTAGATAGGCCTCATCGAAAAATAATTTTGTAAATGACCATTTTTTTTTTTTTTTTAGGGGAGGAGGATGGTGTGCCAATATTTTCACGTGCAAGTGCTGCTATAATTATTCAGCAGGTAATGGAGTGCAGCACTGAAATGCACAATATGCGTGAAAGGATGGTTGTCATGGAAGAGAATTTAACAAATGTCCTTTTGGAATGCTGCACGGAAATGGACAATATGCGGCAAAGAATGATGGTCATCGAATCTAATTTTAAAAATATTATTGACATGATGGGCCGTGTCAAAGACTGAAACACCCCCCGCCCATCCCCCGCCCCCACAAACATTTTTACTGTTTTAATAATGAATACGCCAAAATTTGAAGATACACACACAGTGTGCCAACATGTGCTATCTGCCATCACAGAATATCTAGTGTCTGTGCTTTGTGGGTCCAACCCCCTCCTCCATCCTCAAGTAGTTGAGAGGAAGGGTTTGCTCCCACAGAACACAGACATTGATCACCCATGATGTCAGATAGCACATGTGGCCATTTGTCTGTTGAACCAATGACATTTGGCGAGTTTGCACTGAATGTGTGTATCTTCAAATTTTGGCGTGTTCCAGTGTGAAAGCACACCATGACTGACTGCTGTTGTGAGTTTTTATATTTTTATAATTGTATTTTGTTACTTTTTGACCATGTTGAACATTTTTGGATACTATAAAGTTTAGACCATAAAGAATAAACACCGAAAAAAAATTAAAAATATATATATATAGAATTATAAATCTCTCTAATCACTGAATTTAGTGAAGTCGAGATTTGACTCCTAAATCTCAACAACAAATTTTCTTATTGAAAAACACACCAAAAAAAAACAAAATTGTTAAAAAAATATTGGTTTTTGTGCATAAAAAATATGCAGAAAATAAAAAATACTAAGGCGGTAAACACCCCACCAAAAATATTCTATATATATATATATATGTAAACAATAAATCTAACTATATTTGATAAACAAAAATGTGAACTTGTTAAAAAATGTATAATCTGCATAATATTTTTGGTTGAATTACCTGAAAAAAAAAAAAATATAAAAAATTTTTGTAGACTCCTAAGTACAAAAGCAGGGAGTAATGAAAAAAATATAAAATAATTTTTGGGGTCATGAACAAGCAAAAATTAAAAAACTTGACCTCAAAATTTACAAATGGAGTTGCTTCTTATTTCTAGACTCAATACCCTGTTTGTAGATGAGTGAATACTGTGCAAAATGTGGTTATTTACTAAAAGTGGAGAAATCAATTATGCATTAAAATTGAAGAAGTTAGTTAGAGAACCAGGAAGACAGATAAAAAGAGAAAAATCATTAATGACAAACAACTGTATAAAGTCCAATGGTCTAATTATTTATTATTTGAGAGAATATTCCTTTCTTTGGGGGCCGAATTAGAAAGAAATATGATCTGGCATAGCAATGGCCCCCCGACCCATGAAGTACTCAACATATTTGTCGCGTACCTCACGAGCTGATTGGGGGGCCAAGCCAGCGCGACCAGTGTCCAGCCCGGGAAGGGGATCTGAGGGTAGTCTTGCCTCAGAACCGATGTCGGGTAGGTACGTCTGGGAGTGCCTGCGTAAAAAGTTGTGCAAAATGCAGCAGGCAAATACAACGGTGTCCAATTTATATTCCGCCAGATGTATCGATGTCCTGAACAGGCGGAACCGGTTGGTGAGTATCCCAAAGGCATTCTCGACTACCCTCCGAGCCCTGGCCAACCGAAAATTAAACACACTCCTCTCTGAGGTGAGGGTCCTCTGGGGAAAAGGCCGCATGAGGTGAGGACCAAGCCCGAAAGCCTCGTCCGCTAGGAACACAAACGGAAGTCCTTCCACATTATCTTCATCTGGTGGCAATGCCAGACCACCAGCTTGGAGACGATCATAGAAATCAGTCCGTGCGAACACTCCCCCATCAGACATCCGGCCATTCTTCCCCACGTCCACATATAGAAACTCATACTGTGCCGACACCACCGCCATCAACACAATACTATGATAACCCTTGTAATTATAATAGTAGGACCCCGAGTGGGGTGGGGGCACAATGCGGACGTGTTTCCCATCTATTGCTCCACCGCAGTTAGGAAAATCCCACCGCTGGGCAAATTGGGAAGCCACAGACTGCCATTCCTGTGGTGTGGAGGGTAGCTGTGGGGACAAACAAAAAAAGAGATTTAGTACTTTGGAATAAAAACATCCTACAAGCATCCTTGTGACACTTCAAAGTATTAAAATTGCATTAGAAAAATGTGCATGGAGAATTTGGGAAATGAAATATATAGGGCCACTTCATTAAGAGACTCCACAGCCCTCTGATGGGGACAATAAAAGTTTGAAGGGGGGGGGGGGACACAAAAACCAAAAAGTCCTGTTTTAAAAAATGGCAAGGTGGGTTTGTCCCTAGGATAGCATGCTGGACAGGTTAATATTGGGTAAGGGACAAATATGCAGGTAGGCCAAGAAAAAAACATGTAAAGCTGATATCAACATGCATAGGGAGAAAAGGGAACGTTAGTTAAACACACAGCATATCTGGGAAATTAAAAATAAAGTTAGTTAGCAACATTATTACAGCCAGGAAACTTACCTTAATATACTCCTCATGCATAACTTTGATGATGGCAGCACACGTGTCCGGTATGATGACCCCAAGCGCCTGCGGAGAGATGCCTGTTGAGAACTTGAGGTCCTGCAGGCTCCTCCCAGTCGCCAGGTACCGCAACGTGGCAATAAGCCTCTGCTCGGCCGTGATGGCTTGGCGCATCACAGTGTCCTGCCTCGTGATATAAGGGGACAGAAGTTCCAGCAGACTGTTGAATACGGGGTCCGTCATGCGGAGAAAATTCCTAAAGTCATTAGGATTATTCTCCTGGAGTTCCCTAAGCAGAGGCATATGTGAGAACTGGTCACGCTGGCGCAACCAATTCTTGGTCCAGAAACGCCTCCGCCCCCTGTTTCTGGCCAAAGTACTGGAAAAATGAACATATCCAGCAGCCATCCCATAAACAGCACCAACTCGCGAAAATTGACGATGCTGCTCCATCATGGCTTCAAACCGGCCGGCTGGTCAGTCAAGAACACACTCAAACAGAAAGCACTCGCAAATCCAGCACTACCTGCGACAAACGCGTGACAAACAGATACGAGCGCACAGGATGCAACTGCTAAAGCAGAAACAACCTGCTAGCCTATAGCCGAATGACAACTACGTTACCGCAAGCACACGCACTGAACCCGTGAATACACGCTGTCAAAGCCTGGAGACCGAGAAGCGCGAATCAGCTCTAACCAAACCTTCACTAACACGAGCAAACCCGTAACTAGCAAAAGAGGAACAGAGGGCGGCGCCATTAAGTTTGGTCTTCCCCTTTATAGTGACGTCGTACGTAGTTTACGTGCACGCGTTCCGGTACGACGGTAATTTGGTCCGCTGGTGTGTACAAGCCAGCGGAACCAAACAAAAATCAGCCTTGTACGCCGGAAACTGTCGGGCAGACAGTTTCCAGCGCACAGATCCGGTCGTGAGTACAAGGCCTTAGAGATTTCTCCTCACTTCCTGCCCTAGGGTAAATTTTTTTAACCAGTCAGCAAGTGAAGACATTTCTCCAATGGTTGTAAAACCCGAAAGAAACTCTAATCACTCCTCAATCAATCCAAAAAAAAAAAAAAAATGTTTTGAGTATTGATTCACTTTAACTGCCTCTGGACCACCCACCACATATATACTGTGGCAGGGTGACCTGGCTGCGAGAATTTACATACCAATGTAAACAAGGCAAACCGCTGTTCTGTGAGGGAGGGAAATGGCAATATTGTGTTTCTGCTAAGCAGGAACACAGATCTCTGTGTTCCTCCAGTCACAGGATCCCCCGCACAGTTAGAAGGCACTCCCTAGGAGCACACTTAACCCTTTAATAGTCCTTGATGTTAACCCTTTCCCTGCCAGTGTCAGTCATACAGTGACAGTGATTTTTTTTTTTAACACTGATCACTGTTGGTGTCACTGGTCCCCAAAAATTGTCACTTAGTGTCAGATTTGTCCTTAATGTCGCAGTCCCGCAAAAAATTGCCGATCACCACCATTACTAGTAAAAACAATAAAAACAATAAAAATATGCCATAGTTTGTAGAAGCTATAACTTTTGCACACACCAATCAATATACGCTTATTGGGATTTTTTTTACCAAAAATATGTAACAGAAAACCATATTGGCCTAAATTAATGAAGAAATACGATTTTTACGTTTTTTTTTATTGGGTATGTTTTATAGCATAAAGTAAAAAATATTGTTTTTTTTGTTCAAAATTGGCAGCCTCTTTTTGTTTATAGCGCAAAAAATAAAAACCGCAGAAGTGATCCAATACCACTAAAAGAAATCCCTATTCATGGCATAAATTTTTTTTGGGGGTACAGTGTCGCAGTTGCACAATTGTCAGTAGAAGCAACGCAGTGCCGTATAGCAAAAAATGACCTGGTCAGGAAGGGGGTAAAACATTCCGGGGCTGAATAGCTTAAGGCTTATTGTTTATAGTTTCACAGTTCAATTTTACAAATTATTTAAATGTAAATAGGATGTAGAGACTTAGTAAATAATGAACTTAATTTCTTTTCACTGAGATGAATACCATCTGAACCATGTGATTTATCTAGCTTCAATTTGCTTTGGCATAACTGCCCTTCTTGCCTATTGAGAAGTGACCCTTGCCTAGGAAAAACTTCTGTTACTGCATAAGGAAACTCTCTTTGCTAAAAGCACATTTGAAACCCCCTACAACCCTGCAGCCTCTTTAATTTGTGATTCATAGCTTCCTCCACAGGTCAGAGCACACCTCAGAACTGCTTCCAGCCCCAGTCATTATGGTAAATGCAACACTACCTGAATGTGCCTGGTCTTGATGTTGCCCTTTCTCACAACACACATACATATTATTTTACTGTCAGGTTATGAACATGGGCTGAACAACTCACATAAAAGCTTTTCTTGCTAAATAGAATTTACAATGCTGTGTGATGAATAGACAGAATATCTGTGTGGTGAAAGATAAAATCTCTGTAATAGAGAACACTTAATCTGAAATGCCTAGACTTCTAAAAAAAACTATAGTTACAGCTCATAACTTTATTTTCATTAATTGCACATTGATGAAAACTAAAATAGGCTCAACAACACTGGTGCCATGATACAACCAAAGAGAGCATAAGTTTGGATAATATTTTTGCTAATGATCATAACCATTTTTAATCATCAGTCTTGAATTGGCCAAGGAAACGTTAAGTCAGACATCCTAGTAGTGTGGGAAGTTAATTCCGAACATGCAAAAGAGTTGAGCCTAACAATGTTGAGGAAAGACCAAATGTGCTTTAGACCAGTTGCCATCAACCCTGTCCTCAGGGCCCACTAACAGGCCAGGTTTTATGTATTACCTTGGGGAGATGCAGACTAGAATACTGCAATCACTGAGCAGCAAATAATATCACCTGTCATGTATTTCAGTTATCTTTCAAACCTGGCCTGTTAGTGGGTCCTGAGGACAGGGTTGATGACCACTGCTTTAGACTTCACTCAGTCAGTACTGACACCTGTTCTGCATGCAGGCTGCATTTTATATTGCCCCGGTATCTGCCCTGAGGCGCTCACAGGCATTGTGTGTTTAGATTCCTGCACTGACTCCTTTACTCATGTAAAAGTTTGTATCCATGCAGTTGCTATATTTCCATAGCCTGCCTGCGTGCAGCTGGGGGTTGGTGGAGGAGCAATAATGGGTGTCCATGCCCATCTAAATGACGTTTTTTTAGTGGGAGGGTTTTTGGACCCTGTATGCTCCTCTTCGCTGAACACCATCCAATGTGTCTACACGTCGTTATCAGAGGTGTAAAAGTCTAATTTAGCTCAAAACTGGAAATACATACTATTTTATAACTCTGCTTCTGTGCAGGGAACCGCCACCAAACCACCTGTAAACATGCAGTGGCAAAATGATGAACCTTGTGGTTTTATGATAAGATATGGGGAATATTTAAATATATGAGTTTTTATGGTACCACTGGTTCAGGTATGTATTGAGTGCCATAGTGTTAACTCTGCATACTGTATAGTGGAACAAGAGGTAGAACCATTACTCTCACATTCAGGTCCATAACACATAGCAATAAACTGTTATGATGTTTTAAAGATTGTTACTACAGAAATAATATGTGAGCTAATGAGTTAATAGGTAACAGTCCCTTCCCTCCAATAGAATACTCTGAATGGGTGGTAATTTCCCTTTGGTCTGTATGGTCTATAACTCTATATGGTAAAAAGATGTAGGTCTGCCATTAACTTTTGTTCATACCCAAGGGGTCCTAGCAATTGGGGGTTTGTCCCTGTTCTTCATCCAACCCTGGAAGCAGGAGAAGTGATTTTTCTGTAGGCTTATGCCCTTTATTTTTAATTATGTGCTTGCATGTATGTCCCACTTTCTGTAACTTCTTCTACGCACTTCTATCCAAGGCATATGAATTCCAAATAATAGGCTGTTTTTTATTTCTTTAAATAATAACATTGCATGCAAAATACCAGTGCTGAAAATACTGTATCTGTCAAATGTATTGAAAAATTAAATTGTCAGTCATTGATTTGCGTGTCTGATGTGTGTGTGTGTGTGTGTGTGTGTAGTGTGTGTATGCGTGTATGGGCAATGGTATGGGAGACTGCGCAGGATTCCTTTTCACAGGTAAGTATGGAGAATCCTAGAAGCATGTGAGTATCACATAACTACCACACAAGTATTATGCCGTGTACAGACGATCGGAAATTCCAACAACAAAACCGTGGATTTTTTTGGTCCTGTATACACACGGTCGCACAAATGTTGTCGGAAATTCCAAACGCCAAGAACACGGTGACATACAAGACGTACGACGGCACTATTAAAGGGAAGTTCAATACCAGTCGTGTTAGTAGAAGTCTGGTGAGAGACGATTCACGCTTTTGAGCCTCGTGCTTTTCAGTCCATTACAGCGGACAAATGTGCTATCACCATTATCGAGTGCTTCCATCTTGTACTTGATTCAGAGCATGCGTGGAATTTTGTGCTTCGGAATTGCCCACACACAAGCGGAATTTACGAGAACGGATTTTGTTGTTGTAAAAATTAAGAACCAGCTCTCAAATTTTTGTTGTCAGAAATTCCGACAGCAAATGTCCGATGGAGCCCACACATGGTCGGAATTTCCGACAACAAGCTCCCATCGAACATTTGTTGTCGGAAATTCCGTGTGTACGCAGCATTAGAGTGCACTAAATTATATATAAGTTAGTGTCGGAATAAAATCTGTGTAGGCCCCTAGACAGTTGAAACTTCTGGTCCTCCTTACAGATTTCTGGAAGTTTCCACTGCATATGTCCTAGTGGTATATGATTGAACTAAGTACTGTAGTGTGCACATCGGCTGCTAGATGAAAATGATCATCACTACTGTACATTACATGCATGTAAATTGCCTCAAAACTTTTTACAAACTGACAGCTAAAAGAAGTTGAGCTTTTAAGAGACACTCTAATGTAAATCTGTTATGTACTTTAAGTTGTTATTGGGTACATTACATTAAAGCGGTAGTAAACTTTTTTTTTTATCTTGTACCTACAGGTAAGCCTATAATATGGCTTACCTGTAGGTACAGTGAATATCTCCTAATCGTGCACCGATTAGGAGATAATTACATGTGTAGCAGTCAGGAATGTCTCTGGGGCATGCGCACTGCGCTCTCAATGGATGGCATGCTGTTGAGAGAGCTGTGCATACTAGCACAATATGACATGAGCTTGCAGGGGACCAGTTTCTTTTTCCTTTTTTTTTTACACAGTATTATCTTTATAGGATCTTTAATGTGATGTTTTAATTTCTTTAAACTGGTTAATTTTTTAATATATTTTGTAAACAACTGGTAACTTTCTTTCAAGATCAAATCTATATTTGGTAATATTGGCAATTTAGTAATGAGAGTTGCATTTGCCTGTGATTGTTCAGCCAGGTAGATTTTGGGTGAGTGTACTAATCCTGGAAGTAATATTGCCTGGGTTAGCCAGCCCCTATTGCTAGTGAGTAGGGATGAGCTTTGTGTTCGTCTCAAACATCGTATGTTTAACCGTTTGTCGAAATACGAATGTTACGGGCCGTTCGCACCAAATTCAAGTGGCGTGTGTACTGTCAGTGTCCTCTGCACAGTGTGCACCTAAAGCTACATAAAGATGGTGTTTGTCATATTAATTCCTAGAGGCAGGGATCTGCTCATATTAATACCATTGGCAGGAGACCATTCTGCAAGTACTTTCACGTGGTGTACTGTCTTTGTCCTCTGCACAGTGTGCACCTTAAGCTACATGGTGTGTGTACTGTTTGTGTCCTCTGCACAGTATGCACCTAAAGCTACGTAAAGCTGGTGTTTCTCATATTACCAGCACCAGTGCCTAAGGCCCAATTTTTCTGCCCCTGTTTAACAGGGGCGTGTAATTACAATTTTTGATGCAATACTTTGCAGCGGGCTCATTCATGCGCTCCAACTAGAGTATCTGTGAGGGGTTGCAGTGTTGTGGCACCAGCACCAGTGCCTAAGGCCCAATTTTTCTGCCCCTGTTCAACATGGCATGTAATTACAATTCTTGATCTAATATTTCACAGCAGGGCCCATTCCTGCACCCAACAAGAGTAACTGTGAGGACTTACAGTGTTGTGGAACCAGCGCCAGCACCAAAGGCCCAATTTTTCTACCACTGTTCAACAATGGCATGTAATGACAATTCTTGATATAATAGTTCACACCAGTACATTCCAGCGCCCACCAAAACTAACTGTGAGGGCTTACAGTGCTGTGGCAACACTAACATCTAGGGTCCAAATTTATGCAGAGTATATACGGCAGGCCCCTACTTTCAAACATACAACTTACAAATGACTCCTACTTGCAAACGGAAGGAGACAACAGGAAGTGAGAGGAAATATACCCCTAGGAAGGGAAATTCTCTTCTGTAAGAGGTGTCTCCTGTCCACTGATGCTGTATCACCAATCCTTGTTTCACTAAAAAACCCAATAGCATTTGTCATTGGGACAGAAAGTGAGGTGCAATCTTCTGAACAGATGCACACAGACAGCAAAACAAACGTTACAGGGGTGATAACCCTTCTCTATCTTTTCCAAAAAGCTTAAAAATATTTTTTTTACACTTTAAAAAACTACCAGTTCAAAATTACAAACAGATTCTACTTAACAACAAACAAGTATAAAGGGCCAAAGGAGCTGGTAATGACCTGGGGGGAGGGGGGGGGATGCTATTTTTCTCAATGATTTTCATCCATATTGCAGGGACCAGACATTACAATAAAGCCGCAGGCAGTTTTAAATGACTTTTTTCTTATAGTAATATCATTTTGTGCAGGGACAGTTCTAAACACGGTAAACACGTGCCACTTCACAGGCATACTAGAGACACCCAGCAGGTACGATATTTAAAGGAATTAAAAAAAAATTCACGTTAAGCATCATTAAAATCACTGCTCCAGAAAAAAACGTCCGTTTTTAAAAGTTTTTTTTCCATTGATACATGTTCCCTGGGGCAAGACCCGGGTCCTCAAACCCATTTTACGACAATAACTTGCATATTAGCCTTTAAAATTAGCACTTTTGAATTCGAAAGTTCGAGTCCCATAGACTTCAATGGGGTTCTAAAAGGTCACGAGAATGTTCGGTCCGTTCGAAGGTTCTGGTGTGAACCGAATGGGGGGGTGTTTGGCTCATCCCTACTAGTGAGAGCAGTGTGTGTGATCTTTGAAGTCTGTACGCTAATCTACTAAAGTGCAGAGTGTACTGACCCAAGGCTTCATGAGCACAGTTTCATGCAAACCTGTTATTTATGGGTGGTGACAGCTATGTTATGTTGTTGCCTACGGGTGTTACCTGTGCCTGGATTTGGGGAACTTGGGGTTCATGCAATATTTTTTCAGCTTGATGGTTTATTTCCAAGAATGCTCAAGGGACATTAATACCTTGTGTGTCCATCAGCCTCCCTCGTCTCTGTACCTTTTGTACTTCTGTTTATGAGGTATCAGGATTTTCCCAGGGGCCACTGTTAGGTTTGCATTGATAATGACAGAATCCCTAGATCTTTAATTATATACTGAATGACCTCCAAAGTCTAATAGAGGTTAACATTTAGCATTAATCACACTTTCTAAATGTAACCCTGTCTCGGCGGCTGTTGGTGTCCCTTTAAATGCGCTTTAATGCCGGGAGGCGGAGCAGCTTCTTAATAACGTGATTGGTTCTCATGGTATGCACATTATCAGGAGCCCAGTGGCTCCCAATCAGAAGCTGCAAGCAACAACTCCGTCTGTGTGCTGGGAGCTCACAGTGAATGCGCTCCCAGCACACAACTTTAGACCACTGTGCACCGGCCTGGCGTTAAAGCCCATTTTTTCCTGCTGCTGCATATATGCATTAAGCTATTGGTAAGACATTAACCTTACACTATCTCTACTGTCAAGAGGATGTATATGTACAAATATCATGGTTTTCAAGATTTTCCAACTGTTAATCCTAAAAAAATGTAAAAAGTATCTTTAAAAAACAGAAGTTGACATTCAGCTTTTTTTTGCTGCTTTCCTTTTCATCAATGTAATTTGATTGCAAAATATTTTTAGCTTGAAAGCTCTGCTATTCTTCATATCACCTATAAAATATACATAAAACTTGTCTTTTTATTGAAATTCAATAGTCAGTTATTTAGGTGTGCTTGTTAGAAAGTCAAACAATCTAAATCCAATACAGAAAAGGAAGTCTAGCTTTCATTTTGATTGTACTATTAGGGTATTGGTATGAATTTCAATATTCTTTCATCTTAAACCACAAAGGTTCTAAGTTGTTTCCAAATCCAAAATCTGTTGTTTTTTTGTTTTTAAAACAGGAAAGCGTTTTTATTGCTGATTTTTCCCATATTTTGGCAAAATGAACCCTCTCTTAGGCCGGGTACACACGAGAGGATTTATCTGCGGAAACGGTCCGGGGGACCGTTTCCGCCGATAAATCCTCTTGCGGATTTTGATCTCATGGTTGTACTAACCATGAGATCAAAATCCCCGCGGAATTCCGTCCGCGGTGACGTGTCGCGCCGTCGCCGCGATGATGACGCGGCGACGTGCGCGACGCTGTCATATAAGGAATTCCACGCATGCGTCGAATCATTACGACGCATGCGGGGGATGGATTCGCACGGATTGATCCGGTGAGTCTGTACAGACCAGTGGATCAATCCGTTGGAATGGATTCCAGCGGATCGATTTCTTAGCATATCAAGAAATTTTGATCCGCTGGAAATCCATCCCCGGGGACAAAAATCCGCGGAAACAGATCCGCTGGATCGTACACACCAGGGGATCTATCTGCTGGAGCCGGTCCGCAGATCAATTCCAGCGGATCGATCCTCTCGTGTGTATGGGGCCTTAGAGCCCATTTCTACCACTCAGAAAGTGATAAAAAAAATCCACAATGTTACAGCCATCTCCAAAAACAGGAGGTGATGGAAAATATTTTAATTGGGCAAATCGTCTAGTGACAACTGTTAAGAAGTAGTTTCCCTCATTTTGTAGACATGTCTACTTACTTCTTAATGTGTCTCCAGGAGAGTAAAAAAAAAGTATCTGGGAAAAAAACTCAACAGTTCTAAACGTTTGCTACTTTTATGTTCTATACATATTTACATCTAGTTTAAATCAGTTTACTTGTGAACAGCTGATTTTGGTATTTTATTGCATCCTATTAAAAGTAAAACTAAATGAAAATGTATAGGGTCTGGATACTATTTCCAAACATGTATGGGTTTGCAGTTTACATTTTTGTATGCAATCATTCATTTCCTATACAAAGGGACTAGTAATCTATTCAACTCTTTCTTGCAAGCTAAGATTTTATTCGGGATATATTTGGACTACTTTGCACATTTGGCTAGAGGGAAAATTGCTTTTGTTGGAAATTAGTACTTGGCAGTATATGATGACTAGTAATTGGCCTGTAATGTTCCCATTGAGTTGTGTGCAGGAACATAAGGTCATTTAAGAACTTGAAAAAATTGGAATTGCTGTGTTTATGGTTCCTTTGTGACACCATATTTCTGTTTTGTAATGATTGTCATTATGTAGAGAGTGTGCATTTCTGAAGGTCTTCGAATTTTGGGAGGTGTCCACTGTGAATTTGGAGACATCTTGGATGTTAGGATAATAAGGATAGCTAGATGTGTAAAACATAATAAACAGCCCATGATGTCTAAACAACAGAACCTATTATAAAGTGCTTTTTTGTATCCTGTTTATGTGCAACAATATTTCTCTTTTTGGGAAGTGATTAGTTCTTGTGAAAAGGCTGTTTCAGTACTATCTATGTGAAATGCAGTGGGGGTGGGGTCAGCCTGCAGTGGGTACCGTCACTTGCTCCCACCTCTATAGTTTTGGCACCTTTGCCGTGATACCCAGCCGGCACTCCTGATATAATTTCCTGACAACAGCAGAAACAGCACATCAGCTGGGTGGGAGAGAAAGATGAATGTCTCTCAGTGAGCAGTGAGCCTGTAATTGCTGCTTCACATACTGGACACCGGTTAGGAGAACTGCTCAAATGCGCTGCCTATTGTCCACCCACCTAAGGATGACTTTCACTACCCCAGACATTATTTCCATCCTCACTGCTCATTTATTGTCAGCTCATATTCTAAATGGTCATTCTGTTTGTAGTGCTACATTACAAGTGTTTGAGACTGAGTTCAGTGTCTTGGATGCAGAAGAACACCTCTGCAATTAAACCTTTAACTTTATTTTTTACCAACACGATTATATATAAAACATTTAGACAAATACAATCTTCTGTGCCTCAAATTATTAGTAATCTTTTAATTAAATAATTACTACTGAATATAATTATTATGTATAGAGGAATTTGTGTGTGTTAAAAAATAATCTACCTCAGGTGTCAACTTTTCTATGCCTGCCACTGATTGATAGTGTCCTTAATGCAATTTGAGCCCAAGATCCAAAGCTGCAGCTTAGCTATTATGCTGCTCAATATTCAGAAGTGGGGTATTCAAATGATGCATAGGAGTTGCATAGAGAGGCATATTTGGCATTCAACATATTGGTGCTAGTGGTGATGTGAAGCTTAGTGTTCCTCTGCACCACTGCTGGCATGTACAGTAACAGGTATGTTGTAGGTCTTTCAAGTATATAGATGGCCAGAGGCAAAGGTCATAGAAAGAGTTGCCGACATCCAATATAATCGTGGAAACAAAAATACTCACCAGATAGATGAGACTTTCAGGGCAACTTAAAAAGTAAACTGTGTATGTTAAAGTAGCAATATTTTATTTAGAAAATATAGTGATACCCTGGTTCACAAACTTAATTTGTGAAACGACTCTGGTCGCAAACTAAATTGGTCGCGAACTGAGGCAAATTTTCCCTTAGGGTCAATGTAAATCAGGTTAATCTGAACCTTTATTTGTTTTTGAACCACGAAAAATATAAAAAAGTACAGTATGAAGAGAGAGAATACTAACCTTGCTTGAGACCTTCTAATCGTCTTCTTCTAACCACCATGCTTGCTCTGAAGAGTCTTGTCACCTTCATTACAGCTCCGCATTTTCTTCTTACCACCATGATTGCTCTGAATTTAGTTTGGAGCCATACTGGATGTCCAGTACAGAACTGTATGTGATAAAAAGCACACAAAAAAGCTGTACAGCAAGTGTGCACAGGTAGGTCTTCACAGTACACTTTCAGTGTCTCTCTGTGACTGCAATCTCACCAACAGGAAGTTGAGACCACGTGTCAGAGCAGGGAAGATGGCCGCCACTCATGTTCATGAACTGAAGCGGAGTTTACATACCCAAACACATTTTTGTGAACTCTTCTGTTCGTGAACCGAGCGTTTGTGAACCGAGGTATCACTGTAGTTAAAAAATACACAGAGTAAAACATGTACAAAGAGGCTGTATGTGTAAACATGTTCAACAAACAGTGTTCAATGCTGTATAGCAATATTTGCATCACAGTCCTCCTAGTCCCACTGTGACAGTCATGTATTGCTATATAGGATACAGTAGGGAAGTAGACCTAATTAATATAATATAAATATATAAGGCAGGGGTGGACGGTCCATAAGGGGTGCAGGGGGGTTGCCTCTCTAATCTCCTTGCACCTTCTCCTACTCTCCATGCGGAGCGCCGACTCATAGGTTTCTATGAGTTTTTTCTTTCTTCTGAAGCACATGATTAGAGCCTGAGGCTCTAATTGGCTTCAAAAATGTGTGTGGCTCCTATGATAGACTTTGATTTCCCAGCATTGGACCAGTGTGGTGTTCATCATAGGAGCCAATTTAGGAGGCGGGACTTTGTTTGACAGCGGTCGGTGTCTCAGCTCTAAGCCGTGATAGATCCTCTCTCTGTCTGCCCTGGCCAGCTTTCCTCCCCGTTCAGGCTGTGATCAAATGCAGCGTGTAATCTTCCCCGCTGTTTTATTTAACCACTTTACTACCGGCCGCGGTCAATTGACGGCGGCACGATAGTGCTCTTGTTCTGGGAGGACGTCATATGATGTCCTTGCCTTGCTGAGCCACTAGGGGGCTCACCTACCGCCTTACTGGGAACCCGATGCGCGTGCCTGGCGGCCGCGATGTCGCCGGGCACCCGCGATTGCCCAGAAACTGAGCAGGACTGTGGATCTCTGTGTGCAAACACAGAGATCCACGTCCTGTCAGGGAGAGGAGACCGATGCTGTGTACCTTGTACATAGAAACACAGATCGGTCACCTCCCCCAGTCAGTCCCCTCCCCCTACAGTTAGAATCACTCACTAGGGTACACATTTAACCCCTTGATCGCCCTGTAGTGTTAACCCCTTCCCTGCCAGTCACATTTACACAGTAATCAGTGCATATTTATAGCACTGTTCACTGTATAAATCTGAATGGTCCAAAATAGTGTCAAAAGTGTCCAATGTGTCCGCCTCAATATCGCAGTCACGAAAAAAATCACTGATCGTTGCCATTACTAGTAAAAAATAAAAAAAAATGCTATAAATCTATCCCCTATTTTGTAGCCGCTATAACTATAACCAATCAATATACGCTTATTTTTTACCAAAAATATGTAGAAGAATACGTATCTGCCAAAACTGAGGAAAAAATTTGTTTTTTTTATATATTTTGGGGGATATTTATTATAGCAAGAAGTAAAAAATATTGCTTTTTTTTTTTTTAATTGTCGCTCTTCTTTTGTTTATAGCAAAAAAAATAAAAAACGCAGAGGTGATCAAATACCACCAATAGAAATCTCTATTTGTGGGAAAAAAATTATTAAAATTTTATTTGGGTAAAGTGTTGCATAACTGCGCAATTGTCATTCAAATTGTGACAGCGCTGAAAGCTGAAAAATGGCTTGAGCAGGAAGGGGGTGAAAGTGCCCAGTATTGAGGTGGTTAATGAATGATCGCTTCTCCTTTTGTGGGTGCCTTAAAGTTTTTTTTTTTATATAAATACTTTGTTTATGGCTCTTTTTCAACTCGGTTCATTGTTTATTTTTCACAGCTTGAGAGCCCATTCACGCTATGAATCACAAAAGAGCGCGCTGGGCATTCCTGTGCGATTCACATGTGATCCGAGTGCAGTGCAGTACAATGGGCTGAAATCATACCACACAACAAATGCACTACAACTGGATCACATTGTACTTCTGTACCATGCAATCTGGTTGGGGCAAACGCACTGCATTTGGCCTGTCCTGAACTTTGCATTGACACCCGCTGCAGATCGCAAAGGCAGTGCATTTTGGATTGCAATGCAGGAAAAATGCAGGGAATGTGGGTTTCCCGGATCGTGTACCAATGTGAACAGGCCCTGAGAGAGTTCCCCTGCTCCACTACTTCACTATTACAGATTTAGGGTCTTTCACACTAGAATGTGGTAAGAAAAAAGCCATGTTCCAGTGTGGCTTCCCACACTGCATTCCAGTTGCACCTTGTGATCTGCTGTAGGTGTCAGTGCAAAGTTAACAAATACCCCAAACGCAGGTTGCAAAAATTATTGGGGGGGGGGGTGACACCATGTTTTACCTCACCAGGTGACACCAACCCTAATGGCATCACTGTATGCAGTGACTGAAAGTCACTGCTCTCTGCTCAAAAAGAACTCAAGAACCAAGCAATCAATAGTCTTTGATCACTAAGTTATGGATGTAGAGGCATGGTGAACAGCTGAAGCTCAAATCAATGCTGCAGCTATCTAGGTGAGTATGAATGTTTGTTGTTTTTTTATTTACGTACTTCTCTTTTGATGCAAATACATTTTAGTTCTTTAGAGCATTAGTTCCACATAATTTAGGAGTTGTCAAAGTGACAAGTAATCAAGGGAGTTTTTTTTCACAGCTTTCTAAATCTATTGACTATTCCATGAAAAGATATTGCTTGTGCTGCTTAAAAATAATTAAAGCTTCTCTAATATAAAATATTGTGTGTCTCTGTGTGGTGCAACTAGTGCTGAAGGGCAAGTGGTACTGGCAGGCAAACAGCTGGTATCAGATGGTTGGGGCCCACATGTTTACAGCCCTCAAGACATAAGAATATCAACCCATATGGTGGTGTGCTGAGCTGGTAATGTTCCCGTGGCTGGCCTGCACATCTTCATCATTTCTGCTGTAATTGTTTAAACACGATTAAGATAAAATGCAAAAAAAATAAAAAAAAAACATTTAATTGCATATGGTAACTGTACTGTCTGCCCTCATATTGTAAAGTGCTGTGCAAACTGTTGATGCTATATAAATACTGTATAAAAATAATAATATGGCAGGTTACATACAAGCAGGTTTACTTGTGGGAGAAGACATATCTCCACAAGACTAGATTTGTAGTTACCCATCAATTTTTAATCACTACCACATTTCTGTAGCAAATTTATTAAAATGTAATTATTAGATACAGTATAAACGGCTGCAATATATTAAGTGGGAAATCTTACAAAGTAAAGTCCTACTGGAAAATTGTTTACAAACTGTTCTAAATTGTTGTAAAGGCCTATAAACCAATAACGGTAAATCATTTTTTTAATCCTTTACTGAAGTCAAAACTGACCATAAGGACCCTTTCACACAGGTACCACCATGTAGTGGATTCTACTTGTTTAGCAGGGGATCGCTCTGATGATCCCTGCTGAGCAGGTGGTTGACAGGCCTGTGTCTGCTCCACTGTGCAGAGAGGACACAGTCCCACTCTCCTCTATGGGAAATCAAATGGAAACGGACCGCATGTCCGTTTCCTTCCAATCTGTAGCTCCCCAGTCCTTAGATGTGGTGGCTGAATTAATTTTATTTTTTAGAATTGTATCCTTTTATTTTCACCTTGGGATCCTGCCAGGAGTACATTTATGCCGCGTACACACGATCGGTCAAACTGATGAGAACGGTCTGATGGACTGTTTTCATCAGACCAAACCGATCGTGTGTAGGCCCCATCGGTTATTTATTCATCGGTTAAAAAAATTCAATCTTATTTTAATTTTATTTTAAATTTAACCGATGGATACCTAACCGATAGAAAAAAAAACGATCATTTGTAGGCACGTCCATCGGTTAAAAATCCATGCATGCTCAGAATCAAGTCGACGCATGCTTGGAAGCTTCGTTTTTTTCAGCAAGTCGTTGTGTTTTACGTCACCGCATTCTGACACAATCGTTTTTTTAACTAATGGTGTGTAGGCACAACTGACCATCGGTCAGCTTCATCGGTTAACTGATGAAAGCGGTCTATCAGACCGTTTTCATCGGATGGACCGATCGTGTGTACAGGGCATTAGAGTGGCATTGGCTACACTCAATGCTTCACTGTATTTCTGGTGGAGCAGTTTAGCCACTCTTAGGCCTCATACACATGACCAAGGAACTCGTCGTAAATGAAACCAAATCTCGTTGTTCTCAAACGCGGTGACGTACAACACATACGACAGCAGGGGAAGTTCGATTCCACTGGCACAACTCTTGGGGCTGATTTTGCTAATCTCATGTTACTGCGTGTTAAGTAAAAGTTTGGTAGGAGACGATTTTCACTTTTCAGTCTGTTACAGCGTGACGAATGTGCTATCTTCTTTACAAACGCTACTTTTACTGAAGGTACGCTCCCGTCTCATACTTTATTCTGAGCATGCGCGGGTTTCTAAGCATACACATGAACATGTTTCTCGTCGAAAACCAGCCTGACGAGGAACACGACGAGGAAATTGAGACTCCCGACAAGGAAAAAGAGAACTTGTTCTCTTTTTTTCTCGTCGAGTTCCTCAACAGTTTTCTCGATGAAAAACATACACACGACCGTTTTCCCCCGGCAAAAAAGCTCTGCCACCAAGTTTCTTGATGGATTCTGTTGAGGAACACGGTTGTGTGTACGAGGCCTTAGACAACAGCATTGTCAATTTGTGGAAAAGGTAATGTTAGATGAAGTAGTGCATTTACCCATATGAATTAATGCTGATCATTGTAGATACCATTGTCATGTGAAATGGTTTGTCTCAACTCTAGCTGCCATTTTGTTTCTGGATAGTTTGGCCTGCTAAAGGAAGTTTAAAAATAACAGTTCTATGGTCAGGATCATCTGGTAATACTTTTATCATTCCGAGGAAAGATGGGAAGGAACACATATATACAGAAATTGTTGTGCTAATACTAGTGGTAGATGACATTACATACTTTTTTTTTGCATATATTTCCACTTAAAGCATTGCAGGGCACTTAAGCCTCGTACACATGCTTGGTTTACTGGGCAAGAGCCAGCAAGAAAACTGCTGGCAGAGCCTTCTTGCCGAGTATACTGAGTGTGTGTACGAGGCTTTCAGGTTTCTCGACAAGAAAACTGCCCAGAATCTAGACGAGAAAAATAGAGAACATGTTCTCTATTTTCTTGTCGTGAGATTCTCTGCAGTTTTCCTGCTGAGAAACCCGAGAGTGTGTATACTTACTTGTCGTCGTGGAATCACCCAAGTTCCAGTGCACCCACTATGATTTTTTATTTAAATTGTATCTACTATTGCCATATAATATACCTACGGGTACCTTACAAGTATTATTTATATTATTTATATGATCTACTTTTAGCCTTATTACATATTTATTAGAATCCGGTACTTTCTTCCCCAACATATTTGCCAACACTAGTGTAAGGCTCCCATACCATATGGAGTGCACTTGCATCTAGCCCCATTAGGTGGGGATACCACCAAGGCATATAAAAAGGCTGTACACAGCCAATAACAAATCAGCTTGAGAAAGGTGCGCGCAGTAACTCTTATCACCTCACTGCGCATGCACTGAAGCGCTTTGCAACCTGGTCCTGACGTCATCCCGCCTCACGCAGCCGCAGCGAGACCTGGATATCATCCATTCTGAAAGAAAACCGGCTTCTCTTCATGTGGCACAGCCCAGCTAGGATTTACGGCTTTAGGGACCACCAACACGAGCAGGGATTGTCTGTCGATTGGACTCCTATATGCCTACATACAGTAACCACATAGGGCCAGATTCACAGCCGGGATACGACAGAGTATCTCAGATACTCCGTCGTATCTCTCAGAGTATCTATGCGACTGATTCATAGAATCAGTTAGGCATAGATAGCCCTTAGATCCGACAGGTGTAATTGTTTCACACTGTCGGATCTTAGGATGCAATACCGCGGCCGCCGCTGGGGGGAGTTTGCGTCGTAAACCAGCGTCGGGTATGCAAATTAGTAGTTACGGTGATCCACAACGGTTTTTCGCGTTCGCTACGTTGCTGCTAGTCTAGTTTCCCGTCGCAAAGTTAGTCGTCGTTTTAGGTGCCCTAACTTTACACAGCACACGTATGTGCTGTATAAAGTATGACCGTCGTTCCCGCGTAAAAATGTAAACATTTTTCCTTCTTGCGCAAGACGTCTGGGAATACGGAAGTACGCTACACACGTCGCCGTTCGAAAAAATGACGTCACTTCGCGCAAAGCACGGCGGGAAATTCAAAAGGGAGCATGCGCAGTAGGTCCGGCGCGGGAGCGCGCCTAATTTAAATGGCACACGCCCCTTTGAATTACGCGGGTTTACGCCGGAGGCCGCCGGCGGAAGTTTTCTCGCAAGTGCTTTGTGAATCAGACACTTACGATACGTTACGCCGCCGCGATTCTATGTGAATCTGGGCCTAAGTGAGTGCTTTAAAGCTTTTTATTATTAAAGATATACAGTTTTACCTAAGTGGCGCCTACTTTCTGCTTCTCTGTGGGATATAGTATACGGATTGATTACATTCACTAAGACTTACACCAACAAAACATTTTAATATAAAAACAGTACAAAATATATCATATGCATTGAATGCAGATGGCATCTGAATAGAATCATTTTTATTCTCACATACACAGGGCATTTAAAAAACATTTCTGAACGCTGGAAATTTGACAACTGGAATTTATGTCCTTTTTTCCCCCCACAAATAAAGCTTTCTTTTGGTGGTATTTGGTGGTATTTGATATAAATAAAAAAAGACAGGCAATTTTGAAAAAAACACAATATTGTTTAATTTCTGCTATAAAACGTGTCCAATAGATAAAAAAATAAATAAAAAAAGCAAATTTCTTCATCAATTTAGGTCATTATGTATTCTTCTACATGTTTTTAGTGAAAAAATCCCAATAAGCTATATTGATTGGTTTGCACAAAAGTTATAGTATCTACAAACTATGGGATATTTTTATGGAATATTTATTTATTTTTTACTAGTTTTTACTAGTAATGGCAGTAATCATTTTTAGCGGGCCGGCGACAATGCGGTAGACAGATCGGACACCTAACTGACACTTTTGACACTTTTTGGGAGCCAGTAAAACTAATACAGTGATCAGTGCTAAAAAAAATGTACTGGTGTCTTTTTTTTTTTTTTGGGGGGGGGGGGGTGTGACAAACAACCTGCACCCCCAGCCACCCTCTTGCAGTCAGTCAGTCATCCAGTCATCCAGCTCCGCACTTACCCCATCTAGGTCGTGGGCGGGCAGCATTCCATTGCGTCTCCTCCTCCTCTACATCACAGTGGCTTCCACCATGCTCCTCCCTCCTCCTCCTAGGCATCCAATAGGATTGCCTGTCCTTTCGGCCTATCGGGTGACTGGTCTCAGGACTCGCTTCCAGATTGGTTGGGAGGAGAATCGGTGTGACAAGAGCAAATATTCATTCGCTTTGTCACATAAGTGGATGTGCTTGGGGCGCAGTGCTCTAGAAGCAAAGTGCATAGAATGCATTAGGGTGAAAAACCTTGAGGGTTTGCAACCCCTTTAACCTATTCATGCCAGTTAAAAGCATTGTTGGTCCAATGATCTTAATTTTACCACCAAAATGTAATACGTTACTATGGTAACATTGAACTACTCTAATAAAAGTAAAAAAATAATGTAAAAAAAAAAACATTTAAAATATTGAATAAAAAAATGTTTTATTAATTTTTATTTTTTATATGCTGTCATTAGTCAGTGTCCCTGATCACTGCCACACCAGTCATATGATGATGCTCTACTGCACTCGTGATGGTATGTAAAATTAAAAAAAATGTGAAACAAAAACAAATGTATTCTATTAAATTAAACTTTAAAAAGAACTTGACATATCGCTTACTAAATGCCTCAAAAATGCAAAACGAGGCATTTAGGGAGCTGTTTGTACTCTCCTGACATTTGAATGGCCTCAAGGTTTGATTGACCATATTTTAACCACCTCAATACATGGCACTTTCACCCCCTTCCTGCCCAGGCCATTTTTGAATAGCAATTGTGCGGTCATGCAACACTGTACCTATATGAATATTTAATAATTTTCTTCACACAAAAATAGCTTTCTTTTGATTGTATTTAATCACTGCTGTTTTTTTTTTTTTTTTTTACAAAAAGAAAGGAAAGAAAAAGAAAAATTATGAAAAAAAGTTTTTGTCAGTAAATTTTGTAAATAAGGAATTTTTCTCCTTCACTGATGTGCGCTGAGGAGGCGGCACTGATGGGCACTAATGGGTGGCGCTGATGGGCAACACTGATGGGCACTAATGGGAATAGATGAGCAGCATTGATGGGCACTAAAAGGCAGCACTGACTGGCACCAGTAATGGGCACTGAATTGTGTTACTGATGGACACTCATGGGCACTGATTGGTGGCACTCATGGGCATTGATTAATGGCACTTCTGGGGCTTTACTGTAATCAGGGTAGTGATGCCCTGAATACATGCCCTGTTCTCCCCTGCAAGAAGATGCCGCTGATTGGCTCTTCTCGCCACATACTCTGTCAGTGTGAGACGATGAGAGACGATTACCCCCACTTCCCGTATTTATATGTGACCGGCTGTGATTGGACACAGTCGATCACATGGTTAAAGAACTACGTCAGCAGCTCTTTACAGAGATCAGGGTCACGCCGTGTCCTAGCAACACAGCATGCCCACGATCGTCGCGATGCGTGCACCCGTGGGCACATGGGAGTGGCCATTCGGGTGCGCCATCATATGACGTCCACCAAGAACAAGAGCCGCATTGTCCCTCCGTCATTGGACAATGGGCGGGCGGCAAGTGGTTAAATGTATACCATATTTTGTGGACACATCAACTTTCCTGCAGACTAAATAATGTACACTTTTTTTTTTTTTTTTTACCAAAGATATGTATCAGAATACATTCTGGCCTAAATGTATGACGAAATTAGATTTTATTGGATGATTTATGAAATTAGAAAATATCATTTTTTTTTTTTGTTTCATTTACAATGCAAAAAATAAAAAAAATGGGTGATGATCAAATACCAGCAAAAGAAAGCTCTATTTGTGTGAAAAACATAATAACATTTTCATTTGCGTACATTATTGCATGACCACGCAATTGCCAATTAAAATAGCACATTGCTGAATAGCAAAAAATACCCTGGTAATGAATGGGGTAAAAACTCCCAGAGCTGAAGTGGGTAATCCATTACATCTTTAGAAATCTTTGCCACTTTGTCTGCTCTTGACAGGGGAAAAACGAAAACATCATTAGATGGTAAGTCAGGCCTCCACAACATGCTTTGAGAAAGGTTTCAACTGTAAAATATTACTTTACAAAGACTGATTGTTTGAGCTAAAGTTATAGAATGTCAAGTATTAGATGAAATCCATTGAGATTTTATTTAATCTGTAATTTACTAGTTATTCATTCTTTGATGAAATAAAAGGTTACCATTTTAAACTAAGGTTGCCATGTGAACGTGTCTGATTTTCAGGAAAAAAAAAGCCATGCATCTGAGCACTCCATCATAAAGATAATTGAAAAACGTGTTTAAAATATTTTTTTGCTGTAGGGTATACACTCCAGTGATTGCATGTACACATGCTAAATGGTGGTGTACCTAGAATAAAATTGTGATTTTCTTTAATGTCTGTCTAGCTGAAGTCAGCAAGTTTAAATGCACATCTCATGCAGGAACAAAGCTGCCTGAAATACACAATGATAGTATTAACGGTAGCTGTTGAAGCTCAACTCCAAGCAGATATAAAAATGCAATTAATGCAGCTCTGTACTCATTACAACATCATTAAATGTATCCCACTTTAAGACCAGGCGTTTTTTTTTTTTTTACTTTCTGCTTACAAGTTTAAATTAGTAATTTTTGCTAGAAAATTACTAATGCCTTGTACACACGATTGTAATTTCCGATGAAAAAAGTCAGACGGAATTTTTATTATCGGATATTTCGATCGTGTGTGGGCCCCATCTGACTTTTTCCCGTTGGAGTTTAGAAATAGAACATGTTTTATTTTTTTCCGATGGAAATTGCGATCGTCTGTGTGGAACTCCGATGGAGAAAAAACACGAATGCTCAGAATCAAGTCGACGCATACTCGGAAGCATTGAACTTAATTTTTCTCGGGTCGTGGTAGTCTTTTACGTCACCGCGTTTTGGACGGATGGAATTTGGTCTGACAGTGTGTATGCAAGACAGCTTGAACGGAATTCCGAAAGGAAAATTCCATCAGATTTTTTCCCAACGGAAATTCTGATCGTGTGTACAGGGCATTAGAGCTCCAAAACATTATATATTTATATATATATATATATATAGATATATATACATTTATATATATATATTAGCAGGGACCCTAGAGAATAAAATGGCGATGAGTGCAATATTTTATGTCACACCATATTTGCACAGCGGTCTTACAAACACGTTTTTTTATTAAAAAATACAATAAAAAAAAAAAAAAAGCAAAGCTGTAAAGTTATGCTTTAAAAATGCACACAGGGGTGGGATTTGGCCTGCGGTTTGGGGCAATCATCGCTACCTCCCACCAAAGCACCATTTTGGTGAGTATGCATATATTGATACATCTGATGTCTATATATTTATAGAACATGTTTTATTTTTTTCCGATGGAAATTGCGATCGTCTGTGTGGAACTCCGATGGAGAAAAAAACACGCATGCTCAGAATCAAGTCAAAGCATGCTCGGAAGCATTGAACTTAATTTTTCTCGGGTCGTGGTAGTCTTTTACGTCACCACGTTTTGGACGGATGGAATTTGGTCTGACAGTGTGTATGCAAGACAGCTTGAACGGAATTCCGAAAGGAAAATTCCATCAGATTTTTTCCCAACGGAAATTCTGATCGTGTGTACAGGGCATTAGAACTCCAAAACATTATATATATATATATATATATATATATATATATATATATATATATATATATATATATATATATATATATATTTTAGCAGGGACCCTAGAGAATAAAATGGCGATGAGTGCAATATTTTATGTCACACCATATTTGCACAGCGGTCTTACAAACACGCATTTTATTAAAAAATACAATAAAAAAAAAAGCAAAGCTGTAAAGTTATGCTTTAAAAATGCACACAGGGGTGGGATTTGGCCTACGGTTTGGGGCAATCATCGCTACCTCCCACCAAAGCACCATTTTGGTGAGTATGCATATATTGATACATCTGATGTCTATATATTTACATCCTAAATGCAAGCTACCTGGTAGCTCTTTTAGTCTATTGGTATTATGTATTTTAATTAAAGTTTATTTCTCTTAAAAATCTATAATCTCCTGAAGAAGCAATATATTTGAAATAACGAAACATGTAGAGCTGCTTTTTAATGTTCTAAGACCTCAATCGGTTTTATCCAGGATTTACTAGTGTACCCAGCGTGAGATCTGTACCACGTTACAGCCAGCCTTGAGGCTATTCTTGGAAAGACCCTTTTTGCCTTTTTTTCTGTATATTATGATTTATTATTTGTAGATGCATCTCTGTATTTATTTATGCAATATTAAACTTACAATTTTTTATTCGTATGTGCCTACAAAGTCCAACTTCTTTTTTTGAAAAAACACTACAATGTTTTCTTCTGCAACCCATTAAAAACAAGGGACAGGGCGATTAAAAAAATATATATATTATTATTTATTTTACTTTTTATTTTTACACTGTCCCTTTGATTTTTTTTTTTACCACTTTTATTTCTATTACAAGGAATGTAAACATCCCTTGTATTATAAACAAGCATGACAGGTCCACTTTATGGAGAGATCTGGAGTCAAAAAGACCTCAGACCATGGGTTATGACTAAGCCCTTATAGGCTAAAATACGTCAACCATTCCATGGGTTGTGACTAAGGCCTTATTGGCTGAAACACGTCAACCATTCATATTTGCATTTGTCCACTGTGGCTTGATAATAAACACTACTAATTTTTAGGAGCAACGGCCGGAGTGCAGATTTTCTTTTCTTCATTACTCTACTCAGCCACCGACTATGGATCGAGCACCTGGGAACCTTGCTTTGCATGTAATGTATGGGTAGCAGCACTGACTTTTTCATTTATATTCTGAAAAGTCCAAATACCTGTACATATGCTGTTTTCTTCCTACAGCAGCACTGTGTTTCTTTAACCTGCTACTTTGCTTGATGCATTTTCATTTCATTTTTTTTTTTGCTTCAATCGTTTATTGTATCGAAAGATAAGAAATACAAAGGATAAAAGGTAGTAACACTGAAGTGCTGATAGGCATATTTGCGGACGCAGCCGCAACGTCACAGGAAACAAGTGAACAATAAACAAAGGAATCTATAAGGTACAACATTTGAAGCTAACCTGGTAGAATGGTTGCCCAAGTGCGCCAATATGCTTCATGGGAAACGGGGGGGGGGTGAATTATGAGGGTGTGAGAACAACCTTGAATTGTAGAGACATTAAAAATAAGGTTGAGGCGTCTGCTAGTGAGAAAGAGCGGGGTGTGTTATCAATAGGGAGATGTGCGGGGATCGAGGTGTGTACGGGGGGGGATTATTATAGGATGAGTGTACAGGAAATTCCAGATGGCTCAAGGTACACTTGATATGTAGAAACCTTGCAAGCTACCGATCAGGGGATGGCGGAGCAGAAGCACCAAAAGAGGGGCGGGGGGGGAAGGGGTCCAGAATGGGATAGTTAGATAGGTGTGAGAAAGGTAAGGATTCCCACCACAGCTCTCGGACATCTGCTAAGACATTATTCGTTTATATTCATCTGTCAAGGTATAGTGCATCCAGCAAGCCCAAGACTTCAAGTAATTAGACGGTGTATCGTGAGCCTGGTGGATCAGGTTTTCCATATCTGAAGTGTGATTTATGCGTCTGAACCATTCGGCCACAGTTGGATGTTCTGGGGAATGCCACTTCACGGGAATGCAGAGTTTCGCTGCATTAATTAAATGCATCGCTAAAGATCGGAAATAGACCCTAGGGGGTATGTTGGAGTGGTGGAGCAGAAACTGCGCTGGTAAGAAGTCTAGATTATAGGTCGTTACGGAGTTGGTGATACGATAGACTTCAGTCCAAAATGGTTGTAGCTTAGAGCACGACCACCATATGTGCAGCAAGGAGCCCGGTTCGGCTCCACATCTCCAACACAAAGGGGAGACAGAGGGATAGATGGCGTGTAGTCTCATGGGAGTCTTGTACCATCTCGTGAAAATCTTAAAGGCATTCTCTTGAGTGTGCACGTTCACTGTCCCTTTATGAAAGCATGAGTACATAGCTTCCCAATCATGGTCCGTGAGGTCCAAGGAAAGGTCCACTTCCCATTTCCTACTAGCCCAGTTGTCTTTAGGTTTGCAATCAGGGAACAATAAAGCGTAAGTGGAAGAGATAAGATGCGTCAAAGGGTCGGGATTCGAGCACAATGTTTCAAAGGGGGTGAGCTGGCGGGACCATGCTGGTTTCGGGCGAGGCTTGTCGAAAAAGTGCCTGAGTTGGACATACGTCCAAAACGGGAACATTTGGTTCCTCATCTTGGACATAAGGGTCTCATAAGGAAGGCATTTTCATTTCATAGCTCAGTGACAGTCATGGTGCTTGTCACCTTAGTTTTACTTACTATATTTATTGGCGTATAACACTCACTTTTTTACCCTGAAAATAGAGGGTAAACTGTGCCTGTGTGTTATACGCAGGGGGCTGTGGAATGTTTTTTTTCCTGAAACTTCCCTATTAAAGTTGGGGTGTGTGTTATACGCCTGTGCTTGTTATACGCCGATAAATACGGTATTTATTTGATATATTCAGGTAAAAGGTACACTACAATCTGGGACTGCACTGCATGCACTTATCAGTGTACAGTATTCTTGGTACAGGGATCCATTTGCTAAGCTCGCATACATCCACACACTCATGCAATACTGCAATAAAACCATACCACAACAGTTTCTTTCCTGTTCTTGCTCATTTACCTTCAGTATTTCAGTCCCGGTGTTTTAAATGTCTCTTTCCTAAGAAGTGCTGTAGTATGCATGTTGCAGCTCAAAAAAGCATGAAGGAAATACATAAAATGCTAGTTATCAGTCTATATATAAAGCTCACAAAAAATGTATATCTTTCAATCTATCTACTCATCCACCCATTGCTTACGATTTGGTCTGGTCATCCAACCATAGCAAAATATAAAAAATGAAATAAAATAGACATAGGTCATATTATGCGGCTTTTTCTGTAGCTCATGGCTGACATACAGTATTTACCCGATTTTAGAAAAGGCCATTCCATGCTTTTTGCCATTATGATCTTGTTCTTATTAACACTGTATGCTGAATATTATCTACTGCCTATATATAGGGAAACGTTTAAACTTTCACTTAGGTAAGCCATTACAAAATATTGTTGCAAGTCTTGCTAGTACATTAGACTGATAATGTTTTTGATTTAGTTACCACACATGTTGATATCTATCTATCTATCTATCTATCTATCTATCTATCTATCTATCTATCTATCTATCTATCTATCTATCTATCTATCTATCTATCTATCTATCTATCTATCTATCTATCTATCTATCTATCTATCTATCTATCTATCTAGCATTCATACTAATCAGAATACATATGCATCAAGATAAGACTCTGTATCCCACTAGGGAATAGTCTGCAATATTAGATATAAAGTAACATTAATAAGCCACTAGATGGCAATAACAATCTGTCAGTGATTTGCCCTCCACTTCACATTGCAAAAACACTCCCAAGTTTCATTTTTTTTCAGTAGAAACAAATATTCTTTCATACTGTATCTTACTGATTTGTATCAGGGAGAAAGGAAGGACAAAGCGGTGCAGCAATAATTCTTCCATCAGGAACACACTTGACAATGCAGGCAGACTTGAACATTTCTGGATTCACAATGATGAATCAAAATAGGAAAGTAAAAAAAAAAAAAAAAAAAACTGTTATGACTGGAAATTAAAGTGTATATTTATTCTATGCTTACATATTACATTGTTATCCACTGAAGACATTGAGTGGAAAAAATGCCATGGCAACACAATGAGAGATGCCAGCTCTAAAGTATATCTAAAACCAAGAACAAAAATGTTATATACTGAAGCTTACCAGTTCTTAAATAGGATGGCTGCATTTGTTTTCTTCTTTTTTTTTTCACAAATAAGTACCTTTTTTTGTAAGTATAGATGATTACATGTATATCTTGCCAATGAGCTTGTGTCCTTATAACTTCCTGTGGCCTGAACTGAAATCTTCAACAATGTTATCAGCCCTCCTAGCTCTCTTTGAACATCTCCTCCCCTGTGTAATGGAGATAAGGAAAGGGGTAGGTTTTTTAATCTAAATCCATAGTTGCCAACAGTCCCGAAATGCCTGGGTAATTCATGGAATTCAAACCAATGTCACAATCTGACCGTGTCATGGGCGAAATGCTGAAAAATATGCTTTGTCCCCGGGCAGGGGCGGACTGGGCCTGCGGGTCTGATCCCCCATAATAAAGCCCCATTGCTCCGCTGTCACCAGGTGCAGTGTGAGCATGATCGGCAAATGTGTTTTCCAGAGCCACCCACATAGTAAGCTGGGTGGGCTGGGTGGTGGAGGGAGAGGAAGGGATGTCACTGGAAAACTTTAGCCAGCTACTGGGTGTGCTGTTCACTGCCCTGTTACTGCCCGTGTTTTGGCATGGAGCTGTCTTGGAAAGAAGCTAGCTGTGTTTTGCTGATTGAGGTGAACTAGAACAAAGAACACTGGGCCTGATCCACAAAAACCCGGCGTAACTTAATTTTTCCCGTTTAAGTTATACCGCCGCAAAATCTCTACCTAAGTGCCCGATCCACAAAGCACTTATCTAGAAATTTTGAGCGGTGTAACTTAAATCCATCCGGCGCAAGGCGTTCCTAATCTAATGGGGCGAGTCCCATTTAAATTAGGCACGCTCCCGCGCCGGACGTACTGCGCATGCTCCCGACACGATTTTCCAGACGTGCAATGCGCGAAATTACATTACGCCGAGTTTTGTGAATCAGGCCCACTGTTTTTTACGGCCGAACTGTAGAGCAAGGTGCATTATGTCCGAGAACTCAGCTCGCTTTTTCTCTCTCTCCTTATTTCTTTCTTTCCTTCCTTCTCCCTTCCTCCATTCCTCTTTCTTTCCTTCCTTCTCTCTCCCTCCCTCCATCTTTCTTTCCTTCTCTCTCCCTTCCACCATCCCTCTTTCTTTCCTTCTTTCTTTCCTTCTCTCTCCCTCCCTCCCTCTTTGTTTCATTTGTTTTTTCCTTCTCTATCCCTCCTTCCCTCCCTCATCCCTCTTTCTTTCCTTCTCACTCCCTCGCTCCCTCTTTCTTTCCTTTTTTTTCTCCTTCTCCACATCCAGAACACGACAGCCAGACTGGTAACAGGTAAAAAAACGTGGGAATCTATCGCCCCGGTCTTGAGGTCCCTCCACTGGCTAGTCGTAAAGGATCGGATCACATTCAAGACACTCTGCCTAACTCACAAATGCGCACAAGGAAGCGCTCCGCAATACTTAAACAAGAAAATTAAACCCTACGTCACCAATCGGGTGCTCCGATCAAAGCAGATAACCTACAGAATAAAAAAGTGGTAGCTCCAATTTTTTATGTCACACGCTGTTACCACAAAGGTAAAAAACACACTAAAGTGAATTTTAGGGCAAACAAATGCAATAAATTACCCAACTTGTGGGGAAAATATTAAAGACAGTGGGCCGGATTCAGATACATTGTTGTATGTGCCGGCGCGGCGTAACGTATGTCAGATAGCCGTAACTTAGGGCGCAAGTTCCGTATGCAGAAAGAACTTGCGCCCTTAGTTACGGCGGCGTAACGTATGTGTGGCGGCGTAAGCCCGCCTAATTAAAATGGGGATGATGTGGGCGTGTTTTATGTTAATTCACTGTGACCCCACGTATTTGACGTATTTCACGAACGGGGCATGCGCCATCCGTGGAATATACCAGTGTGCATCGCTCTAAAGTACGCCGCAAGGACGTATTGGTTTTGACGTGAATGTAAATGACGTCCAGCCCTATTCGCGAACGACTTACGCAAACGACGTAAAATTTTCAAAACTCAGCGAGGGAACGACGTCCATACTTAACATTAGCTACGCCTCATATAGCAGGAGTAACTATACGCCGAAAAAAGCCTAACGTAAACGACATAAAAAAATGCGCCGGCCGGACGTACGTTTCTGAATCGGCGTATATACCTAATTAGCATATTCCTTGCGTAAATATACGGAAGCGCCACCTAGCGGCCAGCATAAATATGCAGCCTAAGATCAGATGGTGTAAGACACTTACATCGGTCGGATCTTAGGGAAATCTATGCGTAACTGATTCTCTGAATCAGTCGCATAGATACGACGGCCCGCACTCAGAGATACGACGGCGTATCCAGGGATACGCTGTCGTATCTCGTATCTGAATCCGGCCCAAGGTTTTTCTGAGTAAATAGATATGCAACAAGCCAACCCTTAAATTTGCGTGGGCCCGTGAAATGGCGACAAACTTCAGTACCCTATATTTTCTATAGGCAACGCTTCAAAAGATAGGTATCAGTTTAGTGCTACAGAGGAGGTCTTGTGCTAGAATTATTGCTCTCACTCCAGAGTGTGCAGCGACATGTAACATGTGTATCGCAAATGTTTTCACACGTAGGCGCCCCTGATGTGTGTGTTTACTTTCATATGTGCGTATATGTAGAGGTGGGGGGGCCCTTAACATTTTTATTGGAGGGGGGAGGCTTTTATGTGCTTTCTTTTATTTAACTTTTTTTATCACATAGGAGACAAAAAGTCCCCTATGTGATGTTTTTTAGGTGACAGGTTCTCTTTAATGAGATAAGCAGGGTCTAAAGTACCCTGCATGTCTCCTTTGGACTCCATTAAATGTTTTGCAATGCAGATAGGATTGCAAAACATTCCCTCCTGGCTAAACTAGCAGGGGACACAAAGATGCTGACCCGGAAGTGACATCTTGGATGTCGCTTTCTTGGGTCACAGCAAGAAGGGGAGGAGAGCAGATGTGTGTCTGCTCTTCTCCCCCCCCCCCCCAGATGGTCCTGGGCCTGCAGATGGGCAAGCGAAGCCTGGAAAACATGGCGGGGTGTGGCAGTGCAGGGGGACTCCGGTACTGGGGGTGTGTGAGCAATCAGGCGGCAGTGCACCTGATGGACATAAGCCACCAGATTGTGTGTAAAACCTCCTGCTGTCAGGTTTGTACGGATCTGGCAGGGAAAGGGTTAAAGGACTAAAAAAGCGCACAAAAAATATATTGTGGGTGCATTTTTGCCACATTTTTGTCGCATTTTTACCGCACTTTGCATTACTTTCAATGGGAAGGTACGTTTTTAATGCGTTTTTTTAGCTTCCCAAACATGCTCCAAAAATGCTGTAAGCAGGATTTTTTCACCACAACGTAAGCGCAAAACCCCAGTGTGAACACATTTATTGACTTTACAGTAAAGAAAAGCATTTTTCTTGAGCTTTCCAGGTACTTTTTTTTAACGCAAAAGTGCTTGAAAAACTTCTTAGTGTGAAAGCAGCCTAACCCAGCAGGAGGTATTCCTCTGTCCATGTAGTTTGTAGATGGAGGAATCTGTTAAATTAAGTTTAACACTCGTCCTGTACTGGGGTTATGATGCTCACTCACTGTACTATATTTATGGAGGAGCAACATTGTCTGTCTAGGTTACTTGCTCCTAAATTGGACCGATCAGACATGCAAATCCCGTGCCCCCAGGCCACACCAATTTGACACAAAACCCCACAGTCTCTCCTCTGGCCTTGTACCCAGCTCCCCTGGCATGCCTCTTTCAGAAATCCACTGTGTCACACTCACTGACCTTCTCCTGCCCTGAGTCCATGATGGAGAACTTAACTGGACATGCGTTCCAATAGCTTCTCCAGCCCCTGTGTTCCAGGACACCTTCTCCATCACTGTGTAAAGATGAGGCTCCCTCCCAGCTCTCCCGGGCTCCTCTGCCGAGGACGCATTTCCCCAGATGTGGATGGCCTCCTGCTGCTCTCTAGCACTACATTCTCCACGTCTCTCAGCCGACAACTCCCCTCCAGTGGGCTGTACCTAAGCTTATATGGGAGGCCTGCCCCCTGCCAATTCCATTTGGGGATTGGTCAGGGCTCCTCACATGAGCTCCCTGTCACTCCAGTCCTCAGCCCTGCTCCTCTTCCAGAACATTCTCCCTGGAAGCAGGGGAGGCACCCAAGAACTGAAGCACAGGTGGTCACACCCACTGCTACACTAACCGCTCCCTGCCCCCAGATCAAAACAAAAAGGGCCTAGCCTGAAGCATAGGCCTGCCTAAATTGACCTGCTCTGACAGCTTACCACACAAAAATCCTCACTCTAGCACTTACCTATGGTAGAGGGTGCTACAATTGGATAGATTGATAGCAGCACAACCATTAGCCCTTGCTACTGTCAATCAAATTCAATGACCCAGGCGCTGGGGGGCGGGCCGAGTCCGGAATTTTGTGTTTATGCACGCAAATGCTGGACTCGGGAGCACTCCCGCAAGGTAACCCCCAGGGAGAGTGCTTCTCCCAGGGGGTTTACCGATGGCAGGAGGAGCTGCCGGGGGTCCCAAGAAGACAAGGTTTGGGGCAAAACTAACTGCACAGTGGAGGTAAGTATGATATGTTTGTTATTTTTATTTTTTAATGAGGTTTTACAAACCCTTCAACATCGGGGTTGAGGTGTTTTAGAGACCAGTTATGGCTTACATCTACCTTAATGCTGAACTCTAGGTAGATATAAAAGACACAAAGTAATACAGAACAAAGGTACTCTGGATTGAAGGTGAATATTTCAGCTACTAGGCAATTAATTTCCATCCTTAAATTTTTTGTTGCTAGAGTTTAGCTTAATGCTGGATCAGTGACATCACAAGGGGGCGGTGCCATGGGTATCTGGGGTCCCCCTTGTTAAAGGGTGCTTCCAGATTCCAATAAGCCCCCTGCCTGTAGACCCCCACCACCACCTCCCAGGGTTGTTGGGAAGAGGCCCCCCTGCCCCAAAGCACCTCCCCATGTTAAGAGGAAATGTGGCCTAGTATGGTTCAGGAGGGGGGCACTCACTCCTCCCCCCTTTCCTGTCCTGCCAGGCTGCATGTTCGAATAAGGCTCTGGTATTGATCTTGGGGGGGATCCCACTTAATTTTTTTTATTTGGCCTGTGGGCCAAAGGGCCTGGTATGGATTGGGGCCCCAATTTGTTTCACTTTTTTCTATTGCTGGGAATCTTTATATTTTCATTTAGCTGTCAGCAAGAAAGCCTGTTGACAGCTGATGGCTCATTCATTGTTACAGACACAGCAGCCGGCTTCCCGGCCCACTCTTTAACAACCAGCTTTTCAGAAAGCTTTGCCCAACAGTGCAGTGCATTGTGTGGAGCTCGGCGGGCTTACATCCCGTCTAACTCCCCTCAAATTCGGGTGTTTGCCGAACAGGAGCTTATGCACGGACGTCACCCGCTGCCAACTCTCCGCTGGATTGATATATTCAGCTTCCACGCTTGTTCGATATTTTTGTTTTATCCCTGTGCTACCATCAGCGTATACCTTTTTATATGTCCCCTCCTTTTATTCAAATAAACATACGGAGGCCATTTAGATTGTTTCCTTTTTTTTTTTGGTCATGCATTCCAATGCGATTTCACCCAGCAACTTTTAGTGGAGATCACGGACACTGCAGGCCAGTCCTGGTTTTGCTGCTCACCAGTTTGGAGACACTCCGGGTGCATGGATCATTTGGTATTATCCCTTGTTGGATACATCCTCACATGACCTTCTCCCACAGAGAGGTCCATCTTTTCTTGGTAAGCACATTGTGTGTGTGGTGGAGGATTCTGTTGTTACGCTCACCAGCATAGGATTCAAACTCACCTTTTTCACGAAGGACTTTATCCTTACCTTGGTCTTACTATTGGGACTTTTTATATATATATGTTGTGATTTGCATATCACTGTTTAATTTATTACTTTATTTGCGCTGCACATACCCATTGTTTTTGTAATGTTTGGGCCAAACTTTTTCTCAGCTCCAACTGTTTGTCCAGAATCTAGTGATAAACTACTAATTTACAGTGTATATTGTATATTGCAATGTTTTGCTAATGGAGTGATGACTGTTAAGAGGTTAAATTGCTCTGTAGAATGACATTTAAACTGACTGTTTGGTTTAGCCTCTAGAGAACTTAAGTTTATTCATTGATTCCTTTGGTTCCGATACAAAGAGAAAATAAATAAGACGTGGTCTACTGTAGAATAAACTACATTCATAAATGGCCCTGATGGTACAGGGCCATTTTCAAAACTCTTAAACAAGTTGCAGTTGATTTACTAAAGGAGTGGAGGCTTTTCAATCTATTAAATAGGGTGAATGCGTTATTTTTTTTGAATACCCATTTGTGTGAAAGAGAAAAAAAAACAGGACTTTAGATTGCACATGATTGGATAATTGAAGTGAATACAGCTTTCCCATGCAAAGTTAACTTGAACTTTCACTTTGCAAAGGGAAGAGTCTCTAGTGCTTTATTAATTCAACCCGTTTTGTGCCTGCTGTATTATTTTAAAAGAAAACCGAGAACACCATTTTTATCCACTCCATCTGAAAGTGCCAGTTGGCTCTAATTTTGATGCAATGGTTTCATTTTTCTTATCTTAGTTACTGATTCAGAACAAGCATGCAGATTAGAGTACTTTTCAGTGCATACTTGTTGGTGTGATTGTGAAAGTGTTGAAATGAGACGCAGCCAGAACATTTTTTATTATTTTTGGAATGATAGCCTATGTATTTTTTTCAGGTTTCCTTTGACTATTATGAATGTAATGATTTTTGTGTTTAAATTATAAAATGTAACTTCTTAGTTGCAAAAATGTTGATTATACTTTTTTTGTTCTACATCATATTTGAAACTTAGATTTGATAATTAAAACCAAAAATAAAAGTGATTGAGATTAAAGAGTTGTATACAAGTTAGGAAATGGTCTTTTTAATGTGGCAGGGGCAAACAAGGGGGTGGCAAATTAGCAATTATGAAATAAAGCCCTGGTGTCTATTAGAACTGCCTTGATTGTCTCAAAGATGAACATATGAAATCATTTAAGCTAAGTTTTTTTATATAGAAATTAAGATTCTTCAAGCAAGTCAAATTAATCTATTATTTACTGTTAATGTCTTGTTACTCAATAAGCTTGAAAGAAATGTGCTCATGATTCACTCATTAAAGTAATGTGAAATAAGTGAACCAACAATATTTCTATGAGACCTCAATATACGAATTGTCACTAACTGCTTCTGCAGAGATGGTAATTACCTGTCCAGTGCTGAAACCAGCAGTGGTAGATCAGTGTGTAGTGTGCTTTGTGTTAATAGAACTTATGTTTTACAATTTCTACACCTCTGCATTTTTCCATTAGAAATGTTGTTGTTTAATCATTTTTCATCACAGACATTTACAAATCCTTCTATTTATAATTGAACTATATCTTAATATGTTATAGGACACATTCTTCACTCTTGTTTTATGTTACATAATACATATATGTTAGGTATTTAACCACTTAAGGACTAGGGATGAGCCGAACACCCCCCTGTTCGGTTCGTACCAGCACCTGCAAACACACCAAACGTTTGCGTGAACTTTAGAACCCCGTTAAAGTCTATGGGACTCGAACGTTTGAAATCTAAAGTGCTAATTTTAAAGGCTAATATGCAAGTTATTGTCCTAAAAAGTGTTTGTGGACCTGGGTCCTGTCCCAGGGGACATGTATCAATGCAAAAAAAAGTTTTAAAAACTGAAGTTTTTTTGAGAGCAGTAAATTTAATAATGCTTAAAGTGAAACAATAAAAGTGAAATATTCCTTTAAATTCCGTACCTGGGGGAGGGGGGGTGTAAAGTAAGCATGTGAAATAGCGCATGTTTCCCCTACTTAGAACTGTCTTTGCACAAAGTGTCATTTCTGAAAGAAAAAAAGTGATTTAAAACTGACTTGCGGCTATAATGAATTGTCGGCTCCCGGCAATTCAGAGAGCATTCATTCATTAAAAAAAATGGATATTTGGGGGGAACTCAACGTCATTTTTTTTTTTAATTGACAGCGGGGTTCCCCTTAATATCCATACCAGACCTGAAGGGCCTGATAATTGAATTTTGGGGGACCCCACACTTTTTTTTTGAATGAATGAATTCTCTCTGAATTCTGAGCCGACAATTCATTATAGGCGCAAGTCAGTTTTAAATGACTTTTTTTCTTTCAGAAATTACACTTTGTGCATGCATAGACAGTTCTAAGTACGGGAAACATACGCTATTTCACATGCTTACTTTACACCCCCCCTAGGTACGAAATTTAAAGGAATATTTCCCTTTTATTGTTTCACTTTAAGCATTATTAAATTCACTGCTCCCAAAACAATGGCCGTTTTAAAAAAAATTGTTTGCATTTATACATGTCCCCAAAAACGTTTTAGGACAATAAATTGCATATTAGCCTTTAAAATTAGCACTTTAGATTTCTCCCATAGACTTCAACAGGGTGTTATGCGGCTTTTCGAATTTACCACGAACACCCCAAATTGTTCGTTGTTCTCCGAACAAGCAATAGTCGAGTCGAACATGAGTTTGACTCAAATTCAAAGCTCATCCCTATTAAGGACCCCTTCACGCCGATATACGTTGGCAGAATGGCATGGCTGGGCACAGGCACGTACCTGTACGTCCTCTTTAAAATCCCAGCCGTGGGGTCACGAGCGCGGCGTGCTCGCGACCCGGTCCGAAGCTCCGTGACCGCGCCCACGGGACCCGTAGGTCTTAGGAGCTGAAGAACGGGGATAGGTGTGTGTAAACACACCTTCCCTGTTCTTCATTGTGGCAATGTCAGTGATTGTCTGTTCCCTGATATAGGGAAAGACGATCACTGACGTCACACATCCAGCCCCGCCCCCCTACAGTTAGAAACACATATGAGGTCACACTTAACCCATTCAGCGCCCCCTAGTGGTTAACTCCTGAACTGCAATTGTAATTTTCACAGTTATCAGTGCATTTTTATAGCACTTTTCGCTGTAAAAATGACAATGGTCCCAAAAATGTGTCAAAATTGTCTGATGTGTCTGCCATAATGTCACAGTCACGAAAAAAAAATGCTGATCGCTGTCATTAGTAGTAAAAAAAAATTAAAAAACGCTATAAAAAAAAAAAATTCTTACCAAAAATAGGTAGAAGAATACGTATCGGTTCTATTTTTGTTTATAGCTCAAAAAATAAAACCTGCAGAGGTGATCAAATATCACCAAAAGAAATCTCTATTTGTGGGAAAAAAAGGACACCAATTATGTTTGGATGCCACGTTGTGCGACCACGCAATTGTCAGTTAAAGCGACGCAGTGCCGAATCGCAAAAACTGGCCAGGTCCTTTACCTGCATATTTGTCCAGGTCTTAAGTGGCTAATTGAATGTCTGTTTCATATTTTAATGCACTGAACTGTCATAAATATGGAAGAGGTTCAGGTTCTTCACTACCATAGGTTCAAAATTCACAGTCCGGGTGAATAATGTGAAAATTTGCCAGGCTGAATTCCTTATAACCTAAAAACTTCTTGGTATAGGTCAGTTGGCTTAGATGGGCCAACGTGGAGGCTTTTGGATAAGCCAGTCCCGTTCCCATAAAATTGTGAGGTCATAGCAGTCATCATTTTGGCAATCTTGGGAATTAAAGGAGGGTGTGACACCCTTTAGAATTCTGCTGGGGCACAGCCCTAAAAGTGATGGTGCTTGTGCCTGATTCATGTGCCTATCAGAGACAGGCACATAAATCTGTTGGCGCCCACAATCCCACCCTCCCTCCCTGGACACTGCTCCCATCACACTGACTAGGCACATGGCTGATGGGTTTTGTACTAGGGGTGGGTGGAGCCTGATTGGGAACTGAGAGACTAGTTCCCCATCTTGTGAGCTATTTTTGACTGAAAACATACATCAGTGGCAGATTGATAACTGCCATTTAGTCTTCAGTCAACTAGCACCCTCTGTAACGAGCGATCGCGGGTGCCCAGCGGCTGGTCGGCAAGCGGTTAACAGATAGTTCTTAAAAGTTTTCATGAGAAAAGATGGTCCGAAACTCCTTGCCTTCTCTTTAACCACTTCCCGCCCGGTCAATAACAGATTGACGTCCGGGAAGTGGTTCTGAAATCCTGACTGGACGTCTATTGATGTCCTGCAGGATTTCATGCCCGTGCGTGCGGCGATCAGTGATGCGGGGTATCAGTCTGACACCCTGCATCTCCGATCTCGGTAAAGAGCCTCCAGCGGAGGCTCTTTACCACATGATCAGCCGTGTCGAAAACCACGGCTGATCATGATGTAAACAGGAAGAGCCGTTGGTGGCTCTTCCTCACTCGTGTCTGACAGACGCGTAATGGAGGAGAGCCGATCGGCGGCTCTCCTGAAAGGGGGGGATCGTGCTGATTGTTTATCAGCACAGCCCCCCTTGGATTGCCACACTGGACCACCAGGGAAGCCCACACTGGACCACCAGGGAAGGGCAAAAAAAAGGGGCATAAAAAAGTCAGTAAAAAAAACAAAAAAAGGGCAGTAAAAAAAAAGATGCCAATCAGTGCCCACAAATGGGCACTGACTGGCAACATGGATCCATTAGTGCCACCCCACAGTGCCCATCCATGCCCAGTGCCCACCTGTCAGTGCCCATCTGTGCCACTCATTAGTACCCATCAGTGCCACCCATCAGTGCCGCCTATGAGTGCCCATCAGTGCCGCCTATGAGTGCCCATCAGTGCCACCTATCAGTGCCCATCAGTACTACCTCATCGATGTCCATCGTTGCCCATCAGTGCCGCCATATCAGTGCCCATAATTGAAAGAGAAAACGTACTTATTTACAAAAACAGTAACAGAAAAAAATAAAAACATATTTTTTTTTCAAAATTTTCAGTCTTTTTTTCTTAGTTGTTGCGCAAAAAAAAATTGCAGAGGTGATCAAATACCACCAAAAGAAAGCTCTATTTGTGGGGAAAAAAGGACGCAAATTTTGTTTGCCATTCAAAGTGTGACAGCGCTGAAAGCTGAAAATTGGCTTGGCTGGGAAGGTGCGTAAGTGCCTGGTATGGAAGTGGTTAAAAACTTCTAAATGTATTGATTCTCCATAAAAGAAACAGACAGCAGATGTAAGTGCTTAAACTACCACCAGAAAATAGTTAGGGCTATTCTAAACTTTTCCTGAATATGCTATATTTGTAATAGTGAAAGCATAGGAGATGCAACTCACAAACTTCATAGGGAGAGCTTAGTGTAGGGCTTGTAGGTACTGGCAGGTCTTTTAAAGGACATGTAAACCCTTATGCCACGTACTGTACAGACGGTCGTTTTTTGTGATTAAAAAAAATGACGTTTTAAATCATGAAATAAAACGACGTTTTTGAAACTTCATTTTCAAAAACGACGTTGCCTACACACCATTGTTTTTTCAAAATGCTCTAGCAAAGTGCGGTTACGTTCAGCACTCTTTTCCATTGAAACTAGCTTCATAACTTGCTTCTGAGCATGCGCGGGTTTAAAAACGTCATTTTAAATGTCGTTTTGCCCACACACTATCATTTTAATTGACACAAAAAATGACGTTTTGAAAAATGACACAAAAAATTCAAGCATGTTCGAATTTTTTTTTTGGTCGTTTTTCAGAAGACATAAAACAACGTTTTCCCCACACACGGTCATTTTAAATGACGTTTTTAAAAACTACGTTTTTTTTTCATCACAAAAAACGACCATCTGTACACGGCATTACTGGATGTTGTAGAATTGAGGGGTTAGGGGAGGGTTTCATCTTCTCCTTTGGTACAACTCAAATGTGTTGATGATTTTTAGCTTCTTTAAAGCCTCGTCCTGTCTTCATGTACTACAATAACAACAGTCTGTGTGTTTTTCACAGAGCAAATTTCCTAATTGTTGATAGCTTTTTTTAAGTAATCGCAATAGTGAAATATGCTTGGGCTTCAACAAAACAGCTTATAATTTCCTTTAGGAGAGCTGGTGACAAGGTGATTTAAAAGCAGCAAATCTAGCAACTATTAAAAAACAAAAACAACATAAAACAAACAGTGATGTCCCTTGGAAGCTGGAAATAATATACTTCAGTTTCCCAAGTCCCAGTGTCTGTTTGGGTCCCAAGTCGAGCGGCTATTTTCCTGCATACAGACATGCATGTACACATACACATACTGTATATACAGACACATGTACACACATATAGACACACACACGCGTACACATATAGACACATGCACACACATGTACACACATACAGACACATGCGCACACACACGCACTCACACAGGCACATGTACACATATGCGTGCACACACATATACAGACACATGTACATACTCACGTGCACACACACACACATGTTCACACATACAGACACATGTACAAACACATGTAAACACCTACAGACACATGAACACAGATACAGACATGTATACACACACGCACAAACACATGTATAAAGCCCTTTAAAAAGTTCTAGCACAGTACATTTTTTTTCACACAACCGGGTACTGAACTGTAGGGGGAGGCAGAGAGCACAGTACACTCCCCCTCCTTTTACTTTTACTTTGCTGAGCCTGACAGAGCTCCCTCCCAGTGCAGATGTACAGTTTGGCTGGTGATTGGGAGCTTTGGCTCATCTGACAGCATTTCTCTACAATGATCCCATGGAACCCCTAAGGACCTCTGGCAGAACCCCAGGGTGCCACTGCACCCCAGTTGAGAAAGACTGCTCTATTTGGACAAGGTGAAGAGGCAGGATGGTACAAAAAGAGGACGCTTTGCATCCATTCAGAGAATGCTAAGCATTCTCTGAAAAGTGTCCATATAAAAAGGCTGACCTCCTGTGTTTAGAGCAGCTGCTCAGTGCAAAACCCAGAAGCAAGTGGAGATCACTGAAGTGGTCATGTCTGCTTCAGTGCTTTCCATTTGCTTCTGGGTCCTGAGCTGAGTGGCTGCTCTCCTGCATGGTGAATAGAGGAGGTCAGCTGCTTTGCATTCTATAAATTGATGCAAAGCTCTGATTGGACAAGGTGGAGAGGCAGGACAGTGCCATGTTCTTCACTTAGTCCAATCAGAGAATGCTTTGCAATCATTCAGAAAATGCAAAGCATTCTTCGAATGGCCTCCTGTGTTCACAGTGTAGAAGAGCAGATGCTCAGCACAGGACACAGAAGCAAGTGAAGATCACTGAAGTGGTGGTGTCTACTTCAGTAATTTCTGGCTACCAAGAGGCATTGGCCAGGTATGTTATATAGGTATATATAACATACATCATATATTTGGTCCACGCTGGACTAATGTAACTATGTATAACATAATAATGTCTGGAACTGGTTTTTAAGCTTCAATTCAATTTTGTGGTTTAGTTTACATGTACTTTATAAAAAAAACTATGATTAAGTCCTTTAAATTGCAGTGCTGCTGTCTACATACACAGATCTGTACTAAAAAAAAAAAATTTTAAGGACCAATATCTGTTTACAACAATTGATTTATTGCTATCTCTTCAACTGTTAAAACCTTGACTACTTTCTTTCTACGATCTGGTGTCTCCATCCTCAAGTAGTCCATTTTTTTTAATTAACGGATTTGCTGTCTCTGCCTCTGTTTGTAGAAAAGGCCTTTTGAGGAAAATGTTTAGGCAATAAATTGATAAATAATGTTTAACATATAAAAATAATGTTGGCTGTTGGAAATATGTTAATGTGGGACCTACGCAATTGAATACCCCTCACTGCATCCTTCCTAGCTGCCTTAATTTTTATACAGGTTGCATTGTCATCCATGTCTGTGTTTGCTTGACTAGGGCAGGAATTCCCTACAAGGAAAAATACATTTAAAATGTAGAACAAAATGTAAATAAAATACATATACAAATTATGGTTGCTGGGAACACATTACTGGGACCATCCATGCCAACATCTTTCCACAAAAAAATTAAGGAGTTCCAACCTCATTCAAACATATTTCTAACAAATTTTAATTGGGGCTTCAGGCCATGTTTGCTTGCCTTGGGCAGGGCAGTCTTACAAGGAAGACAAAATAAACATTGTAAACAATGAGAATCATAAAAAAGAGTGATGGCAGGTGGGAATGTAGGCCATGCTAAATATGCACTAATTATGAAAGTTATCACATCTATTCGGTCATGCAGTGTGTGCTCTAAGAGCTCAAAGGAGATTGTGTCACTAATGCTTGCCTTATCACAGACAGTTGTTTGGCATGATAAGTGGAGGACCTGCAGAGATCCACAGCTCCAGTGGGAAAACCTGTCCACAGGACAACTATTAGATGTGCACTCCTCAAATCTGGCCTTTATGGAAGAGTGGCCATGTGGGGGACACAGCAAACGTGTTGGAGAAGGTGCTCTGGTCAGATGATCAAATGTAACTTTTTGGCCTAAAAGCAAAACGCTTTGTGTGGTGGAAAACTAACACTGCACATCACCCTGAACACACCATCCCCACCATAAAACATGGTGGTGGCAGCATCATGTTGTGGGGATGCTTTTCTTCAGCAGGGATAGGGAAGCTTATCAGAGTTGATGGGAAGATGGATGGAGCCAAATACAGGGCAATCTTAGAAGAAAGAAATGGAAAATAATGTGCAACCTAAAGTCGCATGGCTAAGCGACTAATAAAAGTTTGTAATGTGCTAAACTAAAATAAAAAAATAAGTGATTATTATTGGTGAAACAGTTAATCAAACCAAGAACACCCAACATAGAATCTAGCCCTCGGAGATCATAAATCACATAAGTCCATACGAATTGGCTTGGTAGAGGGAATACTAATAGAAACAAAGTGGCAGTCCAAATAAATGTGGCAAAAAATTTTGCAAAAACAGGAGGATGAAGTCTGTGAAGGGTACACTGCCCTGACAGCTAGATTGCAAATATTTTGCTACAAATCTTCAAACACTGGGCACTTCTCCTATATAGATAAGTTGGTAGCTTACCGGAACAAAGATGAATATAGGCTCATCACAAACAGGATAGTTCCTCTGGCTCCGATCCTCCACCGAGGGCCACCCTTGAAGATGGATCACCGGAATCCTGGAATCCTGGATGCACACTCACCTCTCAATAGAGGGTGTTTTTCAATAAGCAATGGATGTGGTATTGCAAAAAAAGAGAAAGAGCTTCATGGTGCAGTAAAAGGAACTTGCTCTTTATTACAGAGCAGGTAACTAGCATCAAAAGGTTACAAACGATCTAAAAAAACAAACGAAACAGGCACACTCTGTCAGTAGCTCGGCTCACGCCTGACTGTCAGGTGTGTGTAGCGTCTGGGTCCTTAGCTCCACCCGACACAGCGTTTCTCCGTAAGAGGCGTCTACTGGGAAAGGAGGCTAAAGGATCAGACGTCCAGTACCATTAAATATCCTGGCAGGAGCCGTGACACTGGAAGAAGGCACATACTGGAAGCCAGCCCGTTGTCACCCATCTCACAGGATTGAGAGACAGCCGTGTGATGGATCCTCAGCTGCAATTATGGCCGACGGTCCCACAGACACCAGTCCTCAATCCTGATTTATTATGCATAGATAAGTAACTTTTTATGTATAAAAACTTTATATACTAAAAAAACAAGCAAAAAGGTTTAGTTAAAAAGACTTTGGCAAGTCACACATATAGAAATATAAAAATTACCATATAATAATTACCATATAAAAGGGGATGATAAGCAATGTGCACATAGCCCATTAGCTAATATCTGCTAGTACCAACTGGGTGTGATTGATCAAAAAATGCACCTCGCCGTGCTCCCCACACGAAAAATTCCTGGGGAGCACCCCACAAGGTATAGATACTAGTCAGTGTGCAAAAATGCTCATAATTCCCTCATACATATAAAATTAGAAATACAGTAAAGATAAAAATAAAAATAACAATAAAAAAACAATATTTCTTTTCAAAGCAATATTTCTTCATAACACTATATTCCTATACACAGCCTGCCTTCTCCCATGTCGCTACAAGGTATAGGAACCCCGTAATCCCAATGTGTGTAGAAAAACATGACTGGAAGATCCTCCTACTAGATGGGGGAGAGGGACAGGTGTGATGGAGAAAAGGAAGGGACAATGGGGGAAAGTGGGGATATTCACCAATGTTGGGTACCATCAACTGTTATCTATGTAACAGTTGATGTCCCATTCAATATTTAAGCCCCACAGGCTAAAACATTTCACGTCATAGATCAACCGGTCTCTCTGCGGGAGATGTGACGTGTAAGGTCACTGCCCCGCCAATGTGGGGTGTACTTTTCAATGCCTATCACCTTAAGCACAGATGGATCCCGGTTGTGACACCTGCGAAAGTGTGATGAGACACTGTGTTTGGTAAAGCCACCACGTATCCGGGACAGATGTTCTCCTATCCTAATATTTACTAGATCCTTAAATACCGTCACGCTGGGAGCTGTCTTTCCTGGATTAAACAGGGAGGCATTTCTCAGGCCTGTCCCCACTTTTTTCTCTCCGCTTGCTAGGGTATTGCTCCCCACATATGGATTCGATAGGAAATGTCGCTTAATGCTTAATTTTCTAGCATATTTTTGAACATCTAAAAACATTTGGAATTTGTTTAATCTTTTTCTTGTGGCATACTTAAGACCTTGATCCAATGTCAACTTTTCCGCCCTGGTTAGTTCTTCCCCACTTACTGTAGGTTGAATATGCCTTCACACACTATTTCCTTTTGTTTGTTTTTTGGGAGTTGCTCTGTTTTCCTCCCCTGCATTCTCTCGTAGTCTTCCCTTCTTTCCTTGGCCTTTGCCTAAAAAATTATCCATTTTGTTTTTTCAGAGGTGCTGCTCCTGGGGGACCATCCCATCCTCGAACCTGAGCTGGTCCTGTGATTCTGGGTCCAGTGTTAAACAGATCTCTTTCTTCTCTGTCCCCATATCCTTGTAGTGGTCCGTATTGATTTCTGACCAGAACATCCTGTCTTCATGGCACTTGTGGGGAGACCGGCGCCCTATCCCTATATCCATCATTGGGGTGCTGCCTGAATGATGGATCACCATAGGGCCCATACTGATCTGGATAGGATGACCTATCCATGGGATAGGTATGGTGATTAGGCTGAGGGTAAGGCCCAGGGGGATACCTATTTCCTCTATTTGCTTCAGGGTAAGGAGGTCTTCCATGATTTCTAGATTGGGGATATGTTTGTACCTGATAGTTGGTGGACTGTAGTCGATCTGTATTGTTATTTCCCTTTTTCTTATTTTTCCCTGGTGTTCTATTCTTTATTGTTCTGTGGTCACCTTAACTAGGAGGTGGGGGACTGGAATAGGATCTCGGGGGGTGGATATAAGATACTGTGGGTGCATCGCCACCCTCCTCCTCCATATTTGTACTCTCTGTAGGTTTGATAAAACTTTCACGATGGTTCTCCTGCCATTTGAAAACATTGTGGCATTTGTAGTCCTCAACGTCTCTGAGATATTTCTTTAGTTTCTTGATTCCCTCTACCAAGCCAATTCGTAGCCATAGCTACAATGGAATGGTTTAGAATGGTCCAGTGAAAGTCCAGACTTAAATCCAATTGAGAATCTGTGGTGAGACTTGAAAATTGCTGTTCACAGACGCTCTCCATCCAATCTGACAAAGCTTGAGCTATTTTGCAAAGAAGAATGGGCAAAAATGTCACTCTATAGTGCTCTAATGTGCAAAGCTGGTAGAGACATTCCCAAAAAGACTTGCAGCTGTAATTGCAGTGAAATATGGTTCTACAGAGTATTAACTCAGGGGGACTGAATACAAATGCACGCCAGGCTTTTCAGATATTTATTTGTAAAAGACTTTGAAAACCACTATTTTTTCTCTATTTGTTAATTTATTTCAGTACAATTTACATAATGTTACCTGTGTTGCAAATATTTCAAATATGTGTTCTTTTATTGATCCAGTATGTAAGTTTTATATATTCAATACACTATGAGTATTACTGATTATGTATGCATTTAATACAGAAGAAGACACCGGAACATAAGGTTACTGCTTTTCATCCTACACATATTCTCAAGGTAAGTAGATATCAATGAATAACAAATTACAGTAGGTATCGAATCTATTGTTTTCGGCTGATGGTCAGCAATTCTTGTATGCTCACACTTGAAGTACCACCACTGCACCTTAAGGAAAAACACCTGAATAACTTGCTGCCACTTTAATGATGTAGAAATGTGATTGCATTTTTACCTCTATGGATAGAGGTAAAAATAAAATCACATTGAATCTATTGTGTTTTGATCTTAGATGTCAAACAATCATCTAAGTAGAAAACTGGTCTTGTATAAGATGAATGTGTTCTTACATGCGTTTGTTGTTCCATATGTCTCCATTTATACCTTTATTTACATTACTACTGTATACTGTAATTACATAGATGCAGGTAAGTAAGCTCACAAACCCATTGTTTGTAAAGGTGATCCGATAAGTGATATTAAGTGATATTATGAACAATGCCTTAATATTGCATTATATGTGTAACAACAATCCCAGTGCTGCAAGGCGATCCAATGGCTGCAATTAATGTCATCATTCAAAAAATAAAAATTCATGCATAACAAATCGAGCACACTGTGATGACAAAACCATTAGTGCTCCACCTTAGTGCAAAGTGCCTGCTCACCTTCACATTAGTTTAAATCTGTCTTTATTGATATTTTCAACAAGTGAACAAGAAATATATTTGTTACAACCCATCAGATGTTCCGACTGGAGCAAAATGAACCAGAGAGAAGAAAATAAGCAAGACTAAACATAAACAGTCTTACAATTAGAATTAAACAGAGATAAGTCCTGCATTGTATACAACCAATATAATCTCCAGATGGGGGGGGGGTAGGTAGGGGGGCACCAGCTAGGTAGGCATTTTAGCTGTGTAGAAGAGTGAGGGTGGATAGAGAGGAAAGAAAGAAAAAGAGAGATGGACAGTCGGAAGTGGGAGGGAGTTGCGATGTAGGGAGAGTATCAGATAGTTACAGTACATTTGGGATGAGCGAGCCAGGATGACCACCTATACTTAAACTTATCCATATTAAAGTTTTTTCTAGCAACTAGTCTCTCCATTTCACATTGGAGGTTTAGGTCTGCGATTTGTATTAGAGATGGATGGGCAGTTCGAAGTTTTCCAGAGTTTGGTGATGTTCCGTTTTGCTGCTAGTAGCAGGTGTACTATTACCACTCGTGACCCGAGGGGGGGGGGGGATTTGTCTTCCCCAAGATGTAGTATTGCTAGTGAGGGATTGGGGGTGGTTGGAATCTGTGAGAATGTGGAAATAAAAGCAAATATTAGTTTCCAGAATGAACTTATGGACTTACAAAACCATAGAATGTGTGCTATGGTTCCAGCACTTCCTTGGAAGAATTTGGATAGGCGGTATGGTTTTCTGGTACGATTCCCAGTGATTGGAGCAGTGGGAGGCTGTAAAGGTGTGTTTAAAGGCACACGTCCACATATCAGGGGTGATAGTAATGTTTAGTTCTTCTGTCCATTTAGAGAGAGAAGAAATTTGGGAGTAGGGTCAGTTGTCGCTAATTGCAGAGTACATTGTTGATATACCATGTTTTGGGTAGGGTGTGTATGTGCAAAAGTTATGGATTGGTTCAGGTATTTTAACTGCAGTGGGGCTTTTAGATTTCTGAAGAAAGTGTGAAATCCTTGCATAGGTAAAGGCTTCAGACTGAGGGAGGTTGTAGTCAGTTTGGAGTTCTGCAAAGGTTTTTAGGGTGTCAGTTTTGTAGAGGTCTGATATGTAACTAAGCTTATGTTGCTGCCAGTTCTGCAGATTAAGATTTTGCAGATGAACCATTAGCGTTCTAATAGGGATCGGCAGAACGTGGGACGGGTGCGTTTTAGATGGCGTCTGGGTGAATCTCTTCCAGACTGTTAGTGAGACTGCAATTTGAAGGGGGGCTATCTGATGTGACAGGGGGAAATTCAGCTGACGTGCTCAGTAGTATGTCACGTAAATTATTAGGTTTGAAGTAGGAGGATTCCATGATCGACCAGGTCTTGGTGGGAGTCGGGTGCCACCAGTAGTATAGCTGGTCCAGGATGGAAGCATAGTAGTAGTTTTGAACATGGGGAAGACTTACACCCACTTTTGAGTGATGTCTGGTTAGAATGTAGTGCGCGCATCTCGGAGGTTTGGATTCCCAGATATATCTCGAAATTTGCTTCTGTATGGAGGCAAAGAAGGAATGGGGTATAGGTAGAATTACTGTACGGAATAAATATAGCAGTTTGGGGAGGATTAGCATTTTAAAGGAAGCAATCCTTCCAATTTTAGATAAGCCTGTTGTACGCAGTTGGTTTAATAATTGGGGGAGCCATTTTTGAAATACATGGTAGTTAAGGTCATAGAGGTGAGTTAGTGAAGGAGCTAACTTTATCCCAAGGTACGGAATAGAGTGTCTCGTCCAAGAATAAGGTAGAGAGCCCTCCAGGAGGGACTTTTGCTTGTTTGTGAGATTAAACAGGAGTATTAGGGACTTAAAGGAGTTAAGTTTATAGAAGGAGGCTAAGCTGAATTGAGTAAGGTTATCTTGAATTGCAGGCAGGGATTGGATCGGATTTGTGATCATAAGTATGACATCATCGGCAAAGAGGCTTATTTTATGTTTCATGTCATTGTGTACGATGCCCGATATGCGCTTGTCTCCTCTGATGCTCGCTGCCAGGGGTTCCATAATTAGAGCAAAGATAAGAGGGGAGAGCGGGCACCCCTGGCGAGTGCCATTAGTGATCTCAAAAGGCACCTTCACATTAGACCCATGCTTGCATATAGGTCTAACAGCGCTTATTCTTTTCTCACGAAGATCAGTCTCTTTCCCTCTGGGCAATCTTGTATTTCCTAGGTACCTGTCCCTTTAACAAGTTTTCCTTGTGTCACTGCAGATCTTAAAGAGGTATAAACAAAACTCCCAATAGTGTCATATAATTTAACTAAGAAGGACCTATCTTCCTGATTTAGGAAGTGCACTCACATTAAAAAACATATACAGTATATACTGCACAGTTAACAAAGATTGTGCTCCTCACCTAACTGGTTTCACCCTCAACCAGAAATGAGGTCAACTGGCTTTACCCGACAAGTTGCATCACGTGACTTCCTCGGGGATGGAGCTAGGTGATGTCAACCAGGGTCAAATACCACCATATTGTTTACAATCAAATACACTCAGGAAAGCATGATCACAATTAACATTATCTATGGTTACATAATAATGGCATCAAATGCATTGTTTTATTATCATAAGATCGGACACCATCCAATACAATATTTTATTACAAATAAATATTAAAATGTTAAAATAAAAGGAATTAAATAATGAAAAAATATAGTTTGTTAGTTTCACTCCACATCAGTCCACAGTGCAATCAACACACTAAGCTCAATAAATGTATACCCAAAACAGTGGGGTGCTCCTTCATTAAAAAATACCAAATGTTGACAACAGTGCTCATAAATTATCCAATCATAATATATCATGTGCAGGGGAAAAAAAACATGAAAACAGTCCCATATATTGTACAATTTGGTTGTGAATGTCCAGAACAAAACAGCCAACACAGTTCATGTGCCATCAATAAAGGTAAATCTTCAACAGTATCAGAAATCTTCCACCATGGACTACCACCAAAGAATATCAAACATGTGCCCAATTGGGTGTCTCCTCACCTCATGTAGTACACCCCTTAATCAAGGTAGCCAGAAGTGCTTTTAATCACACAACAGATCAGCAGAACTCAGGTCACATTTATATATTGACATATATTCACATATGTATATTTATCATATACATATTTCCAAAATTACTACTTGTTATGAGTGTCCCATGTATGGCTGCAGCTCCATTGAGCAAAACTGCTACTTTCATTGAGCTCCCCCACAGTACTGTAAATGCTGAACATCTGGCTCTGAGATTTGTAGTTACAGCTGTAATAAATTGATCATAACAGGTAACTTGTTGTACACCTCCATTTAGAAAAATCCTTGTATATTCTTTGTATATAAAACACATCTTTCCAATCACAAAAAGCCATGTATGTCTGGCATTTACAGTATTGTGCAGACTGAATTAAAGTAAGAGTTTTACCAAAAAGGGCAGCAGCAAAATGTGGGACCGGCATAAAAAGAGATACTTTATTTTTACATGGCATAAAATAGCTTTTTCTACCCAGAGTTCAGCTTTAAAACATATTGAAGTCACAACAAAACCACCAATAGCCATTCTTAAATGTAGAAATCAATACTACAGTAACTATTTCCAAAAGAAAAAAAACAAATATTGTAATGAATATGTTCCCAGATTATTTATTTATTCCAATTCTGATAGGACCATCAACATTTGTAACTGTGGAAATCAACATTACAGAATCAGTTATTTCCAGAATAAAACACTACAAATATTGCAGTTAGTAGTGTCCAGGGCATTTTAAGATTATAAGCAAATCATTTCTTTGCACTTAAAAGCACAAATACGTCTGTCTTGTATAATGCCGGGAAAAGCGCGCTTGTATATATCCAAGTAACACAGACACAGATACTGTTATCACGTTGAGCTTAGCCAAATCCTCCCTTGGATAGGCAGCTCCGTTTTATTTATACTGTCAACATGAATAACAAAGGAAGGTGGTGGCTTCAGAATCAGCCAGACACTTGTATTCTTTCAAAAGAACCAATCACACACATACTGTATATAAATTCAAATAGAATTCCAGTAGTGACATGTGCAGATGGTCGTGTGCAGAGCCATGCGGCAAGCGTCTTGTGAGACACAAAGTGAACACTTACTCACAGGGCTCTGAACACGACCATGTGCACACTCCCACTGCTACCAATGATGCAAGCCATACTCTATCATGGCTCTGTGGGCCATCATTTTGTATGGTTATGCTATGTTCCCATGTACGCAGATCTGCTTACTAGGAGCGTTAATGTAGTCGCCATAAAGTGGCTAGTCTCTTGGTGAGGCATAAACAAACATCCTTAAAAGAGCAAACAGATCTGCCGTGTCCACGGGAAGGTTTCCGCAGCCAATGGTCTTCCACCAACGTCTGTATGTGCGAACATGCTCATATGGGCTTATTACAGCAAAACTGACACTGGGAGACAACATACATTGATAAAAATGTCCACAACAGTAGTAGTCCCAGCTAAACTTTGACAAAACCATTGCCTTCATTCAGATGAGCATTGTAGTTGTGGCTGTAGTAGACTAATATTAGCAGGTCACTCATTGTAATGTACACCTCCTCAATTCAGAAAAAAAACCTTGTTTTCTTTTCGCTGCATGCAAAGATTTATCTGATTGGGGGGGGGGATATCACAATCTCCCCTTCTCCAGTCACAGAAAGCTCTGTATGTCTGGCCCTTATAGTACGCTGGATTTGAATGAAAGTAACAGTTTTGGCAAGTGTTCAAGCCCCAAATTCGAACAAAGGCCACATATTAACAGGATCCATAATAACCAAAAAATCAACAATTCATTATATTTATTTTGCATTAATATTTACACTGATTATACAAATATTCGAGTGAATCTTACATGTAGCCCAATGTTAAAAACATAAAAAAACACCCCTCCCTAAAACCTGAGATATAGCAGACAAACAGCAACACACAGAACTGTAGTGTAAATCTGCTAGGAAAAAATACTCTGGGGGAAGTTAATAACGTATTTTAACAACCTAACTCCAAAGCACCTACTGAGTGGGTGAAGCCTGCTGAGGAACTCTAAAATACCTTTTCCATCAGGTCTGATTTGTCTGTGTGGCAGTCAAAGGCAGTGGACAAATTCAATACCTGCTATTGGTTTGAATAAGCTATGGAATTTGCCCACTACCATCCACTGCCAATCACAGTCAAGATTGACTTGATGGGAAACTAGTCTCCTATGCCACATACAAATGATCGGAATTTTCAATGGAAAAAGTCTGACTGACTTTTTCCATCGGAAATTCCAATCGTGTGTAGCCCCATCAGAGTTTTGTCATCGGAAATTCCGATGAATTCCATCAGAGTTTAGATATAGAACATGTTCTATTTTTCTCTGATGGCATTCCGTTGGAATTCCGATTTGCGATTTGGCTGGGCAAAAGCCCGATCGTGTGTACGCAGCATTAGAGGTTCCTATCAGGCTCCTTTTTACCTTGCATGTCCCCCCTGGAATCTACAGCGACTGCACTTCCAAGTGCACTTTGTGCTTGTAGTTTGCACTTATAGTGCAAGGAGGATTTGCCTTTAGTAAATAATCCCCAATGTCTTCTATGTATTTTATTTACATTAATAATTCCTCTGGTTTGTCATTCATATTTTCCAATTTCCATTTTCTTTAAACAAAACGTGTTAGCAACACTTAGAGCAATTTTGGTGCACATGGCTGCTCCAGTGATTTGTTTGTAAAAACAGTTATTATACCAGAAGTAATTATGTTCTGGGCTAAATTGTAGAGCTTCTAGAATCACTGACTCGTTGCTTTCCTGTGGTCAATAATATTGTAATGAGTTAGCATCTGCAGGCATCAAAATACTTTGCAATGTTCTGTGCATTCTACATCAACATTTGTAGCCAATGTTTGGTGCCTTTCAGATATGCTTCAGATATGCTTCAAAAGTTGTAAACAATTGTCTACATGTTGATGCAATCTAGCACTAAATAAGTCTATACCAATAACTATGGTCCTCCCTGGGGGGGGGGCTGTTATGCTTATGTTTATGTATTTTGGGCAGGCAGTATATTACCTGGATTCTATGACAAGAAGGTATTGAGTATTTTTCTTTTTGTTCAAATTCTTTTTCCTCAGCCCTCTCTTCATTGGATCTTTAACATTTTTATACCCCAAAGTGGGATCTCTTTTTTTTTAAACTTTTTACCTACTACTATCAGATCAATAACCCTTGTATTTCAAATGTGTAGTCATCTGGCACAGGCCAATTTTTAGCTTTCAGTGCTGTCGCGTTTTGAATGACAATTGCGCAGTCATGCAACATTGTACCCATATGACAATTTTATCATAGTTTTCACACAAATAGATCTTTCTTTTGGTGGTATTTAATTACCACTGGATTTTTTATTTGTGGGTAAATAAACTAAAAAAGACTGAAAATTATTAAAACACATTTTCTTTGTTTCTGTTATAAAATCGTGCAAATAAATATTCTTTCTTAATACATTTAGGCCGAAATGTACACTGCTACATTTCATTGGTGAAAATAACCCAAATCAGTGTATGCTATTTAGTCTGTAAGAAAGTTATAAAGTCCATTAATTATGGTATATATGTAGCAGATGGTTGCTACTAGTTACTATCATCCACCATATCACCCTGCTGCCAGACCTCCATATATCATTCTCAGAGACAATGAACAGTCATTTTGCTTTGTTTTGTTTTTGCTTATTTGGTTGGGGAACTTGGTTGGGGAAAGGGGGTATGGGATGCCCATAGAACAGATCACTTTGCCATCATTGTTAAAGAATTGTTGAATCATACAAGTACTGTGAGCTAATGATGAACGCTAACATCTACAGTCTCTCCTCTGCACCAACTCATGCAGACTGTTACACCTCCTCTGCATCAACTCCTGTAGACTATAACTCCCAGGACTCTTCTCCTCCTGCACAAACTTCACTGCAACCTGTCAGCATTTCCGCCCCATCATTGTTACACCACACCAGGGATCACCCTGAATAATCCCAGGTGTTTATCTGATTTGCTGAACGCTGATAGGCCGGGGGCCTGCAGTACCGTTTCTTGGTGGCCTCGCTCACCGACCTTCTCCTGCCCTGGGTCCTTGGTGAAGAATTTACCCGGACATGCATACCAACTGCTTCTCCAGCTCCTCTGTTCCAGGACACCTCCTCCATGACCATGTAAGGATAACACTCCATTCTTCACTTCTCCCAGCCGACAACTTCCCTCCAGTGGGCTGGACCTGAGCTTACGTAGGAGGTCTGCCCCCTGCCAATTCCAATTGGGGATTGGTCAGGGCTCCTCACATGAGCTCCCTGTCACTCCAATTCCCAGCCCTGCCCCTCTTCCAGAACATTCTCCCTGGAAGCAGAGGCGATGCCTGCGAACTGAAGGACAGGTGGTCACACCCACTGCTACACTAACCACTCCTTGCCCCCTAGATCAAAAACAAGCAGGCCTAGCACGCAGCATAGGCCTGCCTAAATTTACCTGCCTGGCAGCTATCACAAAAATCCTCACCTCTAACACCTACCTATGGTAGAGGGTGCTACACCTCTAACACCTACCTATGGTAGAGGGTGCTACATCAATATATCCTCTGTATTTAGTAAGAGGCATTGTGAGTTTTTTTTGTTGTCATTGTTTTTGTAATCATTTCTTAATCTTACAAAAAACTATGTTTTCATTTATTTTTTTACATACTGTCACCAGTTCAGTACAGCACCATCATATAACTGGTGTGGCAGTGATCAGGCAAACTGACTAGTGACAGTATGTATATACATTTTATTTTACATACTGTGACCAGAGCAATACAGTGTTACCATAATAATGATTGGTCACAGCAGATCACATGGCACCAGCAGTGGGTCGGTACAAAGATCTTTCATCTACTATGTCAAGTGGACACAGCGGGTGACAGATCACACAACAGCATGGCTCATGGGGTGTGTGCGAGGCACATTCTGAGGACATCAGATGACGTCCACCCAGAATGAGAGAGCTGTGTTAAGGTGTTAATACCCTTACAAATGTGGGTAGGGTCAGGGTGTAAATTAGTAGTAGAAGTAGTTATGTGATCCTTATTTTCTCCCCTTCCTTTTTGTTTAGTTCCACTCCTTCCTTTCAACCCTGTATCTAACAGAAATGCTACTTTTATTGTAGGTCTAATTTCAACCAATGTTTTTTTATTTATTTGAATTATTCAACAGAGAAATGGCTTTTAATGTTTTTTTAGCACTAGGGGTAGAAAATGGTGATCTATTGTGATAGTTGACAGCCATAACAACCATTGTCAATGATGCAATTTTTGGCTTCTGAACTGTAGTCAGGTGGCTTGGAAGGACCAATAAATGTCAGTGTTCCCAAGAGCCTTTGGGGGGGTTATTTACGAAAGGCAAATCCACTTTGCACTACTTAAAAATTGCACTGAAAGTGCACTTGGAAGTGCAGTCGCTGTAAATCTGAGGGGTAGATCTGAAATACGGGGAAGCTCTGCCGATTTTATTATCCAATCATGTGCAAGCTAAAATGCTGTTTTTATTTTCCTTGCATATCCCCATCAGATCTACAGGGACTTCACATCCAAATGCACTTTGCACTTGTAGTGCAAAGTGGATTTGCCTTTCTTAAATAACCCCCTTTGTCTTTGTAAAGACACTTCTGAATTTCACATTTCAGACAAATAAATGACATTTGGAAATAACATGATTATGCAATAATTATACATATCATATTTGTCTTGTCAGATTTCCATTTATGGGGGGGGGGGGTGTATTTTAGCGATTATCAAAAAAAAACCTTTTCATGTGCTATGATATTTTTACAGGTATTATTTATTTACTAAATAATAAATATGGATTTAATTACTTTGACATCATATTAAGGTCATCCAAATCGGGAAATACTGCCATGTTTTCTTTTCTGTCTTTGTTTCTGCAGGGAAGGATTTGCCTAGGAGATCATCATACACAGACAGCAATAAAAACCTAAGGTGAACAATCCATGCCGCATTGTCTCCTAACAACAAGCGTAGTGCGTGCTCAGGCAATAGAGCTATCAAATATTTATATTTTTTTATGTTCATATATGGTTTTATATGGAAATTCAGGGTGCATTCATACTTAAATTACCTGCTATGTAGTGCATTTCCACATGCATACAAAAAGGTGAAAAAAATCATCAGTAGCATACTAATACTATTCCACAGTAGCACACATTGCGCTACTGTGAAATATTATTAGTATGCTATTGATGATTAGGGATGTGCCGAACACCCCCCGGTTCGGTTCGCAGCACATGCGAACAGGCAAAAAATGAGTTTGAACATGCAAACACCGTTAAAATCTATGGGGAACGGACATGAAAAATCAAAAGTGATAATTTTAAAGGTTAAAATGAAAGTTATTGTCATAAAAAGTGTTTGAGGACCTGGGTCCTGCCCCAGGGGACATGTATCAATGCAAAAAAGTTTTAAAAGCTTAAATTTTTTCAGGAGCAGTGATTTATTTTTATTTTTTTTAAAAATGCTTAAAGTGAAACAATAAATAAAACTACTCGTGGCTATGATGAATTGTCGGATCCCGGCAATACAGATAAAGTCATTGAAGAAAACGGCATGGGTTCCCCCCCCCCCCCAGTCCATTACCAGGCCCTTTGGGTCTGGTATGAATATTAAGGGGAACACTGAACCAAAATAAAAAAAAAAAAGCGTAGGGGTCCCCTCAAAATCCATACCTGACCCTTCAGGTCTGCTATGGATTTTAAGGGGAACCCCGTGCCCAAAATAAAAAATCTATACCAGACCCTTATCCGAGCACGCAGCCTGGTATGCCACAGAAAAAGAGGGGAGCGAGCGTACCAGGCCACTTGCCCTCAACAAGGGGAGGATGTCCCCATGTTGATGGGGGACAAGGGCCCCACCCCCACAACCCTTGCCCAGTGGTTGTGGGGCTCTGCGGGCGGGGGGCTTATCTGAAACTGGAAGCCCCATTTAACAAAGAGGACCCCCATATCCCGCCCCCCCATGTGAATTGGTAATGGGTTCCCCTACCATTTCACAAAAAGTGTCAAATTTTAAAAACCACAGTACACAGCTTGGCACAAGTCCTTTATTAAAAAGAAAAAAAAAAAATTCCAGCAATGTAAATCCATTCTTGATCTCCAGTGATTTAAATCCATACTTGATCTCCAGCGAATATACGAAGAAGAAGAAAAAAAAGCGGAATTAATCATGCCAACATGGGGTGACCCCACCCCCTCTGACACAACAAGGAAATACCAGGGTTACCCAGTGACATGTACGGGTGACCCCGCCCCCTCTGATGCAACACAGGTTTTTTTTAATTAATCGAATGCGCCACAATGCACAGTATTGATGTTTTGGTGTGATGCAGCAGGTGCCATTCACAATGAAGTGCACTGTGGGGAAAAAACAAATACATTGCCAAGCATTGTGACAATACTTAATAATACCAGTGGCGTCACTAGGGTTGGTGTCACCTGGTGCGGTAAAATGTGGTGTCACACCCCCCCCCCAATAACATTTTTCAAATATTTTTTACCCTACTGTTTGCTCTCTGTTCTCCTTTCTTCCCCTTTTCTCTCTCTCTCCCTATCCATCTTTCTTGTTCGTTCTATCCCTTCTTCTTTCTCTCCATTTTTCTTTGTCCCCTCCCCCCACCTCTCTTTCTCCAGATCCGGAATTCACATCTCAGGAGCCTACTGTATAGGCCAGGGGCGTACTTGGAGCATTTGGCACCCGGGGCGGATCCAATATCTGGCACCCCCCACGTTAAAATGTAAAAACACCCCACTGTGCCCCCTGCATACCTCTGCATCCTTCAATATCTTTTTGTTACTACTGTGTACCCCTTTTCACAACTGCACCTCTGGACCCCTTTACATTGCACAGCACCCTGCATCATTGGACCCCTTTAAAATTACACAGTACCCTGCATCACTGGACCCCTTTAAAATTACACAGCACCCTGTATCACTGGACCCCTTTACATCTCACAGCCCCCTTCACCTCTGGACCCTTTACATTACACAGCACCCTGCACCTCTGGGCCCCTTTACATTACACAGAACCCTGCACCTCTTTACATTACACAGCCCCTGCACCACTGGACCCCTTTACATCACATAGCCCCCTGCACCTCTGGACCCCTTTACATTACACAGCACCCTGCATCACTGGACCCCTTTACATTACACAGCACCCTGCATCACTGGACCCCTTTACATCTCATAGCACCCTGCATCTCTGGACCCTTTTACATTGCACAGCACCCTGCATCACTGCACCCCTATTACATTACACAGCCGCCTGCACCTCTGCACCCCTTTACATCACATAGCCCCCTGCACCTCTGGACCCTTTTACACTACACAGCCCTCTGCACCCCTTTACATTACACAGCACCCTGCATCACTGCACCCCTTTTACATTACACAGCCACCTGCACCTCTGGACCCCTGCATGTTACACAGACCCCCTTCAGTGCAGACACCTCCTCAGTGCAGACACCCCCCTTAGTGCAACCCCCCCTCAGTGCAAATCCCCCCTCAGTGCAAACCCCCTCGGTGCAACCCCCCAGTGCAAACACCCCCCCCTTAGTACAACCCCTCCTCAGTGCAAACCCCCCCTAGTGAAAACCCCCTCAGTGCAAACACCCCCTTAGTACATCCCCCCCACCCCTTCAGTGAAATCCCCCCAGGTGCAAACACCCCCCTCCCCATTCAGTACCTCAGATCATCGCAGGCAGCGCCACGGCACATGGACAGAAGGTCCCCTCGGCCCCTCCCCCTCTGTACACACAAACAGAGAGGAGGGGGCTGTGCCTGTGTGCCGACTGCCGACCACCGCTAACAGCCCGTGGCTGTGAGAGGAGGGGATGGATGGTGCTGCAGTGTCACCCCGCAACCCCCCCTCCTCTTGTACCGCGGCGCTCATCGCTGCAGTCGCGCGGGGGGGAGCCCCCCACATGTCAGCCTAAAAAAAATATATTTTTTTTTTAATCGGGATGGTGTCACCCGGGGCGGACCGCACCCCCCTAGCAACGCCTCTGAATAATACATGTATAAATGCACATGTTACTAAAATGCAAAGTGTGAAAAAGATTCAGTAAAATTGCTTCTTGCACATGGTATGTATGTTTTCACTTGCAATAGCAACACAACCCCTGACAAAAAGGTAAGGCTAAATAACCAAAGTCTCCACTTATGAACAGGAAGGCTACTGCATCTCTGGGAAGTGTAACATGTTTGTACACGGTGATGAGTTTGAATAGAGTCCAGCAGACCAGCAGTGTATGTACTGGGTTATTTCATCATGGCTAATGTGAATTTGTTCTTCCATATCTGTAACATAATTGGTTTAGTAGAGCCAGTATTTCCCACTGGGTGTGGTGGGTGATTTCCAGAGTCTAGGACTCACTAATTTTGCCTTAATTTAGTGGAAAAATAATCAAGAAATGTAATTGTATTATTTTTCACTGTTTTGTACAGAAAAATCTGCACATTTTATGCTCTGTGAATTCATTATAAGTTCAGGAGTAATTCATATGTAACTAACTCTCTTCAAAGAGCCAGCGGAAGCATTTTGCTTTTATTAGCAAAAATTTATGTTGGTTCATACTTGCTGCAGGGCTAGTTCACAAATGCTATAGCAGTATGCTTTTAGTTTATTTTAAAATTGTGTATAGCACATCAAACAAGGGACCAATGCTTTTTATTGTGCATTGTACTCCCAATACATCAACAGTTCATAAAATGCAGCTATTTTTAACTTTCTTTCAATATTTAGGTATTAATGAGCTCTTACTGACTATTATGTGGTGCTTTTTTGGGCCTTGCCCTGGGTGTTTTTGAACCTACTGTAGCTAACACTCTTGGTATTGGGAGAGACATCAAAATATAAACATAAACTGTATTTTCATTTTTATATGTTGTTTTAATTGATATCAATAAAACAGCGATGATAAAATGAGGCAGCATTGCTGAATACGGATTATATGTGAGAAGAATTGCAGAAAGTAATCATAAAATATTCTATAGTTTAAGAAATTATTATTCTGAAGTGTATATCCGGCCCCACTGATTCTACATTAATATTGTGGGGATGGGCTGAACACCCCCTAGTTCGATTTGTGCCAGAACTATTTGAAATTTGCAAACCCTATTGAAGTCTACAGGACCCAAACTTGAAAAGTCAAAAATCCCCATTTTGAAGGCTTATGTGCAAAATTATTGGCCATAAAAAGGTATGCAAAAAACAACTTTTGAAAAAGATAATTTTTAAAGGAGCAGTGATTTGAATGATACTTAAAGTGAAACAATTGAAAAGTGTATTTAAATGTAGTGACTGGGGTCCCCTTAGTCTGCCTGTAAAGTGGCACATCTCTACCGTGTATAGAACCTGCTGTAGCAAAACTGACATTTAAAAATAAATTGTAATTGATTTTCCCTGCAAGCTTTCTTTATTTGAACAATCTGGACTTTAGATGCTGGGCATGTGGATGGCAGGGAGTGTATTTTTTTTTGGATGTAGCAGCTGGGGCAGAGAAATCTGCCTGCTATACTCTACAGCTGGTGGTGTGCTGCTGGCAGACGTGTTTCAAGGACCTGTGAAACCCTTTGCTATAACACCATCACTGTCAGTGGAGGCTGCTGAGAGGTCATGAGATATAGCGGGGGTAGACCTGAAAGGTGAGGAGTGAGGAGGAGAAGAATTGTGCCCCTTGTGTGTAGCTTTCAAGTGCTCTTGCCAATGGGCTGAGTGGTGGGAGTTTAAATGCCTTGTCAAACATGTGGTACCCGAATAGCTGGTGTTTTTTCCAAACTTGATCTTCTTGCGGCAGAGATTGCAAAGTGCAACACTGCAATTGTCTGCACATGAGGTAAAAATGGTCCATACAGCTGGGCTGTGGGAAGAAGGCCAGGAGATAACAATCTGATAGAATAGGATGGCTGCTCTCTACTATTCCTTGATGGCTTCCTCTGAAGGACATTCTGCCTCATTGAGGTTGTGCCCCCCTCCTCATTTTCTTCTTCTGCTCTATCCAGCACCCAAGTCATGTCAGTGACCCCACCCTCATCATCCCCTCCATCCTCATTATCACCGGAGAAACCTGGCAATATGCTGCAGCTGGGGGAACATGACTGACAATTTGTTGTTTATCTGTGTTCTCCCCTCTCTGTAGGCTCATGGTACTCACTTCCTCTACCTCGGAACCAACATCAGAATCAAATAATGTCTGTGCATCCTCAAGAAGTACGTGGCTGATGCTGTGCTCAAATAATTATTCTGAATCATCCATGCATGATGCTGGGGCTATGGCAGTATTAAATGTGGACAAGGATGCAGAATAAGCCAATCTGACAGCTGCAGTGGACTGTGCACTAGTGTCAGCTTGGGTCATAGAGGATGATTTAGTAAGCCAGTCCACCATCTGTTATACATGCTGTGGCTGGATAGCATAGCAACATCACTGAACAGAGACAAATGTGCCAAGCCTGAGGTCAGACCAAGTCCCCCTTTGCCTGTGTACAGAGATGCTGCTGGCCCCCTCACAGTGGCATGGGAACACCTGCCTCCCCTTGTTGGTGTCCCAGACATGATTGGTGGGCCTTTAACCCAAGTTTAATAGAAATTGGGAAATGTGTGATTGGATGCACCATAAATTGAGGACTGATGCTGACAGAAATGTAAAAATGCTAACAAATTTGAATAACCAAAAAAGGGGAACACCATTGTTACAGTCATAAAAACTGCAGCTGACAACTTAAAAAATATGGGGCAAACAGGGGCCAAAAAGACAAACCCCCCCCTAGAAAAAAAAGCACACGCAGCAACCAAAAAAAAGAAGGGTATACAGCACTGTATAAAGCACTAAATGTTTATGTAATGCTGTGTTAAACACTGCACTACACTAACACACTACACAGACACTACACTATACTCACACATTATACTATACTCACATTATACTGACACACTATACTGACACACTACAATATACTCACACACTATATTCACACTATACTCACATTATACTAACGCTACACTAACGCTCTGCACTCAGTCACAATAAGTGAACACACTAACTCACTAGTAACAAACTGAGCTCTGCTCTATCTCCACTCCAACACACTGCAAAAGCTTCCTGTGGGAGGGAACCTTTTAAAGTGTGGGGTGGGACTATAAGCATTGATCTATGATTGGACAAAGTCATCATAACTTTGTCCAATCTGGGCTCTAACCGTGCTCTGTGCCCTAATTGGCTTAATCAAATCGGGGCCCTAGAATGCACTGTGCATTGTGGGGCGCTCAATGGGCTAACATCCTGCTGAGCGCCCCAAACCGTTCACCCAACTCTAGTGATGGCAGGTTTCCAGTCACTATTTCTTTTTACGTAAGGTCATTAAAGTTCTGTACCATCACATGGAAGGCAATATTTTGGCATCATTGAGCAATGAGCTGCAAGATCCAACTTACTGCTGACACGTAGTGCAGCAAGCATGGTCAGGGGCGATATATTTTGTTCACAACACACTGGGAAACTCTGCTTGCAACTAGGAAGAATGCAGGACAGGGCTGGAGTATGTTTGCCACAATGTCTCTATACAGCTGGTGGGGATAATGAGAGATCTGTCAGCTTCACCCTCTCCTCCTCTTCCATGCCCTTCTCTGCTGGATTGTCCTATGAACCATCAGTACCCCTAAGCGTTTAAGGGGCCATTCAGTGAGTCAGGCTAAAATATTCCATGCAGTGCTTCAGCTGGACTGTCTAGGTGACGAGAGCCAGACCGGAGCACAGATTCTTTCAGCACTGCAGGAACAGACCCAGAGGTGGTTCATGCCACGGAGCCGAGAGCCAGGAATGGTAATTTGCAAAGATGTAAAATAACCTTATGTCTGCCCTTAACAGGGCACAGCATGCCTGGCCCATGTCCTCAATTTGGTAGTGCAGTGTTTCTTAAACAGGTATCCAGGTTTGCAAGATCTTCTAAAGCAGGCCAGAAGAGTCTGTATCCATTTCAGGCAGTTATACACGGCCAGTGTTCAGTTGGCTGAAATTTAGCGGGAATTCCAGCTGCCCATAAACCGCCTGATTTGTGATATGTCCACTAGGTGGAACTCAACCTTGGCAATGCTGCAGAGGATGCACATGCAGCAGAGAGCCATCCATTAATGCCTTTGTGAGTAAGGCACAAGTACAGGCTCAGGGCACCCCAGTATTTTTTCCCCAAGCCAATGGCTGCTGATAAAGGAAGCATGCACTGTACTGTCACCATTTGAGGATGTGACAAGGATAGCGAGCCGCAACAATGCATGCATCAGTGACACAATGGGGGTTATTTATGAAAGACAAATCCACTTTGCACTACAACACCTTGAAGAGGAATTTATGTAATGCCTTTCAGACTTTGATGCGTTACAGTTTCATGGAAAAGCTAGATTTGAGGCTTCTGTTGGTCAAAGAAGGAGCAGTAAAAAAGGGGGCCGCCTCAGTAATGCATTTCAAATTATGGAAGAATATCTAAGGGTGAAAACATACATGGAGAGCTTTCCACTAGACAATCCATTGGGTTTCTGGGACATGAGAATAGACCACTGGCTATAACTTGCCCAGTATGCAATTGAGCTGCTGGGCTGACCTGCATCCAGCATGCTTTCCAAACGGGCATTCAGTGCTGCCGGAGGTTTTGTGACAGATAAAGGAGCGCGTCTGCCCACAGACTCAATTGACCGGCTGACATTTCTCAAAAATGAATCAGTTCTGGATTAGCAGCAGCTATCAAGCTCCTGATGCCAATGTTGCTGATTAAGTGTTATTGGGGTCTCAAATCTTTGCAAGACTGTCTACGCTGCCTAGCTTTGTGGGTGTTGATTTTAGCTTAAATGTATTTATTGGTATAGGTTTCATGGGCACAATTAACACCCAAGGACAATTTTTTTAGGGGCTTCAAACTACATTTTTTTTTACAGTAAGACCAATTCTTGCTTTCATCAAGAGTACCTCAGTAGGGTTACGGTGTAAAGGCACCACAAACACAAGTATTGTTTACCTACTTTTGTAACACACATCAAACATAGTTTAGGAAGATTTCCATTTATCTCAGAAATACAGTGCAGGTGATGGTTTTGACGTTGTGTTTGACTTTCTTTTCATTTCTCTGTATGCAGTTTGTCCTATTGAAGATGCCTTGAGGGAAAAGCAGGTCAAATGCAGCATATTGCATTTAAAAACATTGATATGAGTCACACTGGATTTGAATATGAAAATCTGTGTTTATCTGAAACACCCAACATCCATATACACAAGCACTTATCATGATCGTTCTTTTGGTTTCTTGATGGTCTTTCACTCCATGGTTGTATGGTATACATTACATTTAAATATATTGAAATCACATGTATCCTGGTATTGTCTTTGTCTCTTGGCTCTTTACGTTCTGTTGTTGGTTCTCTTATTTCTGCTGCTGACCTGGCAATTGGTACTTTGGCGCTATGGGCATTACCTTGATTCGTATTTGGTTTGTTGTTTTATGCCAGAGTCCTTGACATTTTCTATTGTTTCTTGACTATTTTTTGACTAATTAACCTCCCTTCATGTGTAACCAGTGTTGCCAACCTACCAGATATAAATTTACTGGCACAACCCCGAAATGTACTGGCGCAGCCACGTTTTTACTGGAATTTCACAAAAGTTACTAAATTACATTTTTAGGTGCATATTTCAGTATTTAGGCTACAAATAAGTACACTAGGCAAATATCAATGTGATTTAAGGTAGATATTAAGGTAAAAAAAACATATTTTTGTTATTTTCGATATAATAAGGGCAAATTATTTAGTCACATCACCCCAATGCCGCCATCCCCCTCTGCCACCAACACCCCCTGCCTTCACCCCCTCTGTGGTGCCACAATCTTCCTCTGCCTCCAATCTCCCTCTGCCTCCATTCTCCCCCTGCCTCCAATCTCCCCCTGCCTCCAATCTCCCCCTGCCTCCAATCCCCTCTGCTGTGCCACCAACAACCCCTGTCTCCATCCCCCACCCTTTGCGGTGCCACCACCCCCCTCTGTGGTGCCACCAACACCTCCTGCCTCCAATCACCCCCTGCTACTAACACCCTCTGCTTCCAATCTCCTCCTTCCTCTATTGTCCCCTGCCTCCATCCCCCTTTGCGCTGCCACCGCAGCCACCATCGCCCCCTGCCTCCAATCACCCCCTGCCTCCAATCTCAATGCGCAGTTCCAAGTCGAACCAATCTTGGCTATTTTTACTCGCACATTCCCGCAACCGCGGACATTTACGAACGGGGCAAAAAAGAGGCAGTTTTTACAAACTGTCCGTAAAAATACAGACAGTTGGCAACACTGTATGTAACTCACTCTAGCCTTTTTTTAGTTTTGAAGTGGGTAAAATGTACGTTTTATTTATTTTTATTTATATCTAACATGAGTGGGGAGATACCCATTCAAAATGGAAAAATAGTTGTCACTGAGAGTGGGAGGCACAGACAGCAATAAACACATTTTCTATTTCATTAACTAAAAAAAGTTTTTGTTTTGTTTTTTCTTTGCCCCTGTTAGAAAAATTTCCCTTGTCCCCAATAATGACACAAAAACATAACAGTTTCTGTTATACCAAAAAAAAAAAAACTCTATACAAAACAAAATGAAAGTGTTTTGTCTAGTCTTGGGCTTTAGCTCACAGTTTAGGACCCTCTTGCTTGCTTAAATGAAGTAACCTCTGCCCTGTATCTGAACATTTCCTCCCTGTGAGTCATGACACCCTAAATATTATTAATATACTCTATCCTGCATTGACATTTTCTGAAGTCCTTTATTTATATTGTGCTATTATATTCTGAGAAATGACAAACTGAGAACAAATGAATAGCAGCAGTTAAATAACCTTCCAAGCACCAATGAATGTTGTTTTCTTTTAATCAAAAATAGACTTTGTTGATGTCACTCTTCAAGTTGCTATATATAGCTATAATTGTGCTGAAAGTAAAATGCTGCATAGAATGTACAGTATTACCATGATTTTATAGCATCATTATACATTTTTGCAGCAATAAACTAAGTTAATGCTACTATTACTGTTTCCAGATGGGAGAAAGGTCACACAGATACAGTGCTCTTGCTGCATGTATCACTTTGCCTCCCTTTGCAAAGATGTTTTTCTTTTCTGAAGGAGCTTTTTCAAGTCTGAAATTCTTGAATGGCTGCACACAGAATGCTTTGATTAAACATAATAACAAAGAGAAATGTTTATGTTGAAGAGCAGTTTATCTAACATCCAGGTGATTTTGGACTGAAATAACGCTATAATTGAAACATGAATGTGGTTTTCTTTTTTTCTTGAATGCAAATATAATTCCACGTTAAAAATAAAGTTCAAAAGTGCAGCGCTATGAAAATCATTAATGAAATAAAACAGTGTCCAAATCTTCAAAGTGTTGAATATGAAGAACCTCCACTGAGATTTCAGTGTGCAGATAATGAAACACACCACACCCTGTGCAGTCAAACTGTTTACCAGAAGGACATCATTATAGGCATGTAGAAAAAAAAAAAAAAAAAAAGGGGATCAATGGCAGTCGCACCTCCACTGGGAAAGTAATTATTCACAAACCTCACCAAGGGTAAGGAAACATCCAAAACTCAAAAGGGTCCAAAGGTAAATATTGCGTTCATCAGCAGAAGGAAACCCAAAAATGCAGAGAGGAAACACTGTAGTGAAGCCCATATGTGAAAGCAACACACAATTTATTGTAATGTACTTACAAACAAAATGGAGTATCAAAAACATGGAGTATAGCGTACATGTGTCAGCGTACATGTGTCAGGTCAGCCTAAGAAGGTTCCATGGAGTATAGCGTACATGTGTCAGGTCAGCCTAGAAGGTTCCATGGAGTATAGCGTACACGTGTCAGGTCAGCCTAAGAAGGTTCCATGGAGTATAGCGTACATGTGTCAGGTCAGCCTAAGAAGGTTCCATGGAGTATAGAGTACATGTGTCAGGTCAGCCTAAGAAGGTTCCATGGAGTATAGCATACATGTGTCAGATCAGCCTAAGAAGGTTCCATGGAGTATAGCGTACATGTGTCAGATCAGCCTAAGAAGGTTCCATGGAGTATAGCGTACATGTGTAAAATAATTACACTATTATGGTTCAATACTACAACTAAACCAGGGGTGGACCGGAAATTTGGACTGTCAGGAGGATTTACCCTCTCATCCATGGGAATAACTTCATATTTTATTATCTTCACTTTTTTGCATTATTGAACTATTTTCCATCACGGACATTGATGGCTAAGGAGGCACGTTTTGCACTTTCATATAGAGTCGTTGCATTCAGCAACAGTTCATGTTTCTTGTTTCTAGCAACAGTTCACGTTTCTTGTTTCTAGTCACTGTTTGGCACAGAAGCACTTTACATTTGATATTTATATCTATTTATATTCATATTAATATTTATGCATATACATTTTATTCTACACGTTTGTATTATATTGCTTGTGAGATTTATTAGCACTACATCACACGGTGTTGGCACTATTTGTATGTATGTATTGACTTTAGCGCTAATCATTTATTTATGCATATCTATTTTTATGTTCGGTGAACTTAACTAGATTCAGCAGCTTTGGTTATTATTGTATCTCTACACATTTATCCACATACTCATAGTAGCGCGAGAGATTCACTTTATTCACTATAGCGTACATGTGTCAGGTCAGCCTGAAGGTTCCATGGAGTATAGCGTACATGTGTCAGGTCAGCCTAGAAGGTTCCATGGAGTATAGCGTACATGTGTCAGGTCAGCCTGAAGGTACCATGGAGTATAGCGTACATGTGTCAGGTCAGCCTGAAGGTTCCATGGAGTATAGCGTACAGGTGTCAGGTCAGCCTAGAAGGTTCCATGGAGTATAGCGTACATGTGTCAGGTCAGCCTGAAGGTTCCATGGAGTATAGCGTACATGTGTCAGGTCAGCCTGAAGGTTCCATGGAGTATAGCGTACATGTGTCAGATCAGCCTAAGAAGGTTCCATGGAGTATAGCGTACATGTGTCAGGTCAGTCTAAGGTTCTTATGCAAGAACAACAAGGCAATATTTTTAGTCTGTTTGTTAAAGAATATGCACAATGTATGGATAATATAAAGAATACGCATACTTTTAGATAAATTACACTAATCTAGTGGCCCTCATAGACTACTTTGAGTATATCTCTCAAGAATGGAGATGGTCCGATGCGACTCTATAATGATTGTCCTGGTCAGATTAAGGTAAATTCGCATCTGGTGCATGAGAGAGTGGGAAGCATTTTTCAGAGTGGCTAGGCAGGCAGGATAAGTGCACTTTATGTGAAAGTATATTTGTCATTAAATACACTTAAAAAAATAATTAGAACATCACAGGAAAACAAATGTAAGTTGGTTTTAGGAAACCTATTCTAACAGACACATGTAGATGCCCTCTCTGTCCTTCTGGTTTATACCTGGCTCTATCTGTCTTCAAAGCTTTCCGAGTCACTGTGCTGCCTCAGAAGACTGTGTCCTCCTGTTTTGTTCTAGTTATACCAACCCAAAGCTAGACACTCATTTCCTCTAAATACTTCAGAGCTAGTTATCATATAAAATTATATAAATTGGAGTGCGCATGCGCGAGCGGCGGTGATGGACGCCTGATCCGTGCGCTCCGCTCCAGGCCCGGACAGCGGCGCCCCTAGCTAGGTCTACGGCCGGCGTTGCTAGTAACGGACGACACGAGCGGACTCCTCGGGCTAACGGGCACATTTTGGCCCCTTCGGCGAACAAAACGGAGGAAGATTCGGGCTGTTATAGGAGGAGGAAAACTGTGAGGTAAAATCAAGATGGCCGCCACGCAACAGCCTAAAGCCCGCACACACAGCCTGAATGAGAAGGGGACACACAGGCCGATGCAGCCCTTCCTCTCCCCCCCGCAGTTTTCCCCAGAGGCAGTGGGGAGTTCCCCTCAGAGGTGCTCTCTGTCCCAGGAAGCCATAGGCTTATTAAAAATGCCAGAGGGGGCTGAATCACCTCCCTTACATTTGGGAGCTAACATGCTGCTGACACAAAATCCCCTCAGCCATGACACGCAGCTACAGGGCTCTGCAGCTTCAATGGATGACCTATTCCTCAAATTCTCTATGCTTCTGGAGAGAGGACTGTCTCAAACTGCTGCAAAAATAACAGGGGACTTAAAGGCAGACTTTCATTCCCTAGGCTCCAGAATTGAAGCCATTGAAAGCAAAATGGAGGAGACAGTGGCTGCTACTTCACAGAACTTCAGCCAAATTCAAACACTACAAGACCAATTGGACATCGCAATGTCTCGTATAGATGACCTCGAGAACAGATCGAGAAGATCGAATATTAGAATCCGTGGGCTACCTGAGACCATTTTAAATGTGCCAGAAGCAGTGCAGGACCTTATTAAATATCTCATCCCGTCCGTTGCCCCCCATCATTTGGAGCTGGATAGAGCCCATAGAGCCCTGGGACCTCCCAGGAAAGACGGTTTCCCTAGGGATATCATCGCCAAACCCCATCATTACTTCATAAAGGAGGAGGTCATGAGGCAAGCAAGATCTAATCAGAACATAATGTGCCAGGGACATCAGGTACAACTTTTCTCCGATCTATCTCCATCCACCATCCAGAGACGTCGATCCTTGAAGCCTCTACTCCTAGCTCTAACCCAGAAAGTGATCAAATATAAATGGTCCTTCCCATTCGCAGTCAAATTTGAATTCAAAGGCAAACCCTATGCTTTTTCCAATATACCAGACGGTGAGGCATTGCTCCTACGCCTGAAGATCATTGCACAAGAAGCGGAAATGGACACTTCTAACACAGGACAGGGATCTAATAAACGAGCCATTCCCACTAGCCCTCCATCTCCTTTATGGGTGAAGAACAAAAACAAGAAGGCTAAGGATGATAGAACAACCTGAAGTAGTACCTCTCCTGCTTGAATAGCAGGTTTTTGTTCTCCGTGATGCTGAACCTCGGCTGAGCTGAACAAACTGACTTGATTTGTCTCACTCGATTTCATCCATTGTTTGGTGTTTTGTTCTCTTCCCAATTTTTTTTTTCCCTCCTAGTCTTTACTTAAATATTGAATTCTAGGTTCAGGTGTGCTCCATACTCCAAGATATACTAGACCTGTTATCTATTTTTTATGTCTCCCTTCAGGTTATTACATATAGTAACTTTTACTAAAGCAGAACCCTTTAGGTTATTGGGAGGCTACATTTTTAGTTTACTAGTAGAACATCTCGGGGTTACTCTTTTTTTTTTTTTTTTTTTTATTATTTTTTTTTTTTGTCCCGCAGTTGGTAAAACTGTTCAGTATTTTTATGGGGGAGCTTCGCGGTTTTGTTTCAGGGTCCCCCTGGGGGCCGGAGCGGACTCCCCCCGCACCCCTATCGGGGGTGGGGGGGGCCCGTGAAGGCAGTCAGGGGTTTCTCACTCTTACTCCCCTGTGAGAGATGTATTGTTTGTCGTGCACCGTTCAATTATTTTTCTGTGATCATTTCATTTTCATGGGCGCGGGGTCCGGGCCTGGTCCCTGTGCGCCTCCTTCCAGCCTTCGGTCGACTTATGGTCTCCGAGGGATGGACGGCTCTCCCTGGTTTAGGGAGAGCTGATTGTGAATTCACTTACATAAGAGTCTGGGGCCTCTCCTCCCTAGTGCTCCTTTTTCTTATTTCAGGAGACCTTTCTAGTTCTGTCCTTTTCTGTCTTCCTCTCCCTCTTTCCGTGATCCCTAGGCGTCTTTCTGCTGGTCTAACATGTGTTATGCTTTCAGGTACCTCAGTTAACAGATTCGGCTCGGGGGGTCCAGACCTCGTGAAGGTTGCAGCGATCTGGGTCAGAGCCCTCTTGGTCCTGAGACAGCTGCAGGTGAGTGAGGGATGCTCGTGCTGGGGGGCCACCTCTGAATTCCATGGCTAACTCCTGTGATCTTAAGCTCCGCATTGCTTCCCATAATGTCCAAGGTATCAACTCCCCGATTAAACGAAGGAAGGTAATGGACCACTATAAATCTCTCCATTTTGATGTCATTATGTTACAGGAGACTCACTTTCCTATCCGATACAGCCCTACTTTTATTCACCAGCATTTTCCCCAATTTTATTTAGCTAGTGCAGAAAACAAAACGAAAGGGGTGGCTATTCTTTTCTCCAGAAAATGTGCATTTGTTAAGATTTCCGACATCTCTGATCCGGATGGGCGGTTTTTACTATTAAAAGGCAAGATAGGGGATCAAATATTCTCATTTGTATCTTATTACGCCCCTAATAGGGGACAAGCAAAATTTTTCAAGGAGATGCTTGAAGCCCTATCCCCTAATTTAGAAGGCACTATAATATTTGGTGGTGATTCCAATATGGCCCTGGATCACGGATTGGATAAAACTAAACCGCCTGGGTCTAGACTAATACGTCCATCGAGAGAAAGTCTCAAAATCGCCAGGCTTCTGCATAGCTTTGGCCTTGCGGATGCTTGGAGGGAACTCAACCCCTCTAAGAGAGACTATACTCACTTCTCCCACCCACATCTCACTTATGCTCGCATTGATCACATTCTTACACCCTCCATCACTTTACCGGCAGTATTGTCTGCTTCCATACGGGATTCTGCTATATCAGACCACTCCATAGTTCTCATTACACTTAAACTAGGCCTTAGGGAAGGCTCGCGCATGTTATGGAGATTAAATGAGTCGCTACTTTCTGAGCCGGCCAGAGTCAAGGTTCTGCCCTATTGGACTATTTTAAACTCAACGACACTGGGGAAGTGTCCGAGGAAACACTCTGGGCGGCCCACAAAGCCTTTATCAGGGGTAAGCTTATCCAGATCTCCTCACGGGTTAAGAAGGAAAGATTAGCTGACATAAATAAATTGGAAAAGGAATATTCTTCCCTTAAGGAAATGCATAAAAAGAATCTGACGGGAGTCCCTACTACCCTGCTTGATAATGCCAGGCTGGCTCTGAACCTAGCTCTGACAACCCGAGCAGAAAAATCACTTAGATGGGGTGCACACAAATTCTTTACCAAAGCTGATAGAATTGGACCCATCCTAGCATCCAAACTTTCCCCCAAAACCAAACTGATCTCCATGCCTAAAATTAAAATAGGGGGGGATCCTCCCACGACCAATCCCTCCAAGACTCTGGAAGCTTTTCATAGCTTTTATTCAAGCCTCTATGACTCTCATACGCCGCCCTCGACGAACCTACACTCACAATTTTTTGATGGCCTCCCCATCCCTTCTATCTCGAGGGCTCACAGGGAGATAATGGATTCCCCAATCACAGGTGACGAGGTGAGGGAGGTGATCAAGGGTCTCCGTAAGGGGTCAGCTCTGGGACCGGATGGCCTTTCCATTCCTTATTATAAATCCTTCGTGGATATACTCACACCCCATATGGTCAAATTCTTTAACTCCAAAACCATGGGTAGTCCTTTTGACCCCCAGATTAACACGGCTTATATCACAGTTATCCCCAAACCTGACAAGAACCCAGAAGATGTCCATAATTACCGTCCAATTTCCCTTATTAACAACGACCTTAAGGTCCTCACAAAAATTTTAGCCAACAGACTGGCGGGGTTTATTGGACAGTATGTACACAGAAACCAAGTGGGATTCATACCGGGCAGACAAGGCCCAGACCAAATTAGACGGGCAATAGACTTAATATCGATCCTACAAACCAATTGGACGGGAGGGACCCCCCAGAAGGGCTTTTTATTGTCACTGGACCTCCAAAAGGCCTTTGATTCTGTTTCCTGGCCCTACATTTTCAGCGTTCTCGAACGTTGGGGATTTGGGACCGGGTTTCTAGGTATAGTCAGAGCACTGTATGCACACCCTAGGGCGATTGTTCGGATAAATGGCCATTACTCCAAACCCATAGAAATTAAGAGAGGCACGAGACAGGGCTGCCCTCTGTCGCCATTATTGTTTGCTATTGCGATAGAATCTCTTGCTATTGCCATACGACAGAATCCCAATATACTAGGAGTCAAGTGTGGGGAACAGACCCATAAATGTGCGCTCTTTGCGGACGACATACTTTTGTTCTTGACCTCTCCCATCTCCTCCCTCCCCAACCTATGTCGTACTCTAGACGACTTCTCTAAACTGTCGGGCCTCTCGGTCAACTACTCCAAATCTCAAGCACTAAATATATCTCTAAGTACCCAAGAAGTTCAGGGCCTTCAACAATCCTTTAAATTCATCTGGAGCGAGTCAACTATCAAATATCTTGGCATCACCTTAGCAGCCAAGACCGAGACTCTCTATAACCTTAATTATCCCCCCATATACAAAAAATTGGAAACTGACATGCTTACTTGGTCTAAATTAAACCTTTCCTGGATTGGTAGGATCAACTCGATCAAAATGACCCTGTTCCCCAAACTCCTATACTTCTTTCGCTCCCTTCCTATCCCAATCAGAAGGAATCACTTAAAATCCTTTCAAAGTAAACTACTTAAGTTCGTATGGGGCACATCGGGGTATCGTATACCTCAGGATACACTCTTTAGGCACAAACGCAAAGGTGGGCTTGGACTTCCTGATCTACACAGTTACTACCTCTCAGCTAGATTAGCACAGCTCTCATCTATTTATGACAAACACAATATACCGGATTGGGTCAGCATTGAGGAACAAGCAGTCCCCACCATACCTCTGGACTGCCTTCTATGGATCCCTGTTAAATCTCGCCCATCTATCTTATCCCCAGTGTTGTCCCAATCCTTTGTCTTATGGGATCGCCTTAGACAAAACACCAACCTTACCTCTTCTATCCGTCCTTTAGCTCATATTTTTAATAACCCTGATTTCCCTCCCGGATTACGATCTGAGGAGTTTAATTGGTGGATGGATAAGGGGCTGTATCGGATAGGACAGTATTTTACCTCTAGTGGTCCTATTTCCCTATCTTTCTGTATTCACACCCTGAAACTACCGGAATCGGAGAAGGCCCACTTTCAGCAAATTTCACAATTCCTGCATGGCATCTGGAAATCGAAGCCTCTACCCCCTAACTTTACCTCATATGAAATCTGGTGCGGCCAAGCCATGGAGCGAAGAGGTGGTATTTCGGCAATCTATGCGGCCCTCACTCATCCATCAACCAAAACAGCCTATATGGAAGCCTGGGAGGCTGACTTTCAAATGGATATTAGCCAAGAATCTTGGCATAAAGCATTCTTTAGATCATTCAGGGGTATCCAGGTAACGTCCTTGATGGAGGCAAGTGTTAAAGTCATTACTAGATGGTATCTCACACCCTCCAGATTAGCGGTCATGTATCCGGGTGGAAACCCGAATTGCTTCAGGGGTTGTCAGCTGAGAGGCACTATGGCTCATATATGGTGGGAGTGTCCTAGGATACGCTCCTTCTGGCGAATCATCTTCAACATGATCTTCAAAGTAACAGGGAGCCGGATTCCTAGGTCTCCAGAAGTAGCTCTCCTGAATGCCCATATCCCTCTCCTGACCAAACCTACTCAAAAATTAGTGCACTTTATTCTGCTTGGTGCCAAAATAGCAATTGCAAAATCCTGGAAACAACCCAAGCCGTTGGTTTCGGTTGCTAAGCAAAAAATTTCATGGGTCATGACCCAAGAAAAGTTATCCAGCATACTGGATGATTCTTCTGAGATGTTTCGTGAGACCTGGGGATCTTGGGCTGACTATATCGGTGTTCCTCTGGCACCCGTTTAGGACATAGCTTGACTACCGTCTAGTCCTATGTTAGACATTTTAGATCCCCTCCCTTCCCTCTTTCCCTCTTCTTCTCTCTATTTCCTAACCTATTACCTTTATGTGGCTATCCCTTTGGTACTGGATCCTCTTGCTTTTTTTACCCAAGCGATCTTTACAGGATTACGGTCGATGATACTGATACTTTAATATCTTGTTAGACTCCTTTATTTATAGCAAGTGTTGTAGGGGGAAATTTATAGTGGGCTTTTCTCTTCCTACTGTACTCCCCTCGTCCGCACTAGTGAGAGTGGTGTGGGGGGGGGAAGGCGAATGGCGGGGGTCGGGGACCTTTCCCTTAGCACAGCAGGTTCCCATATGGGGTGCTGAGGGTCTGGACTCCGAGTTGCCCTCGAATCCGAGCCACAGTTTACTTAAACTGACCTTTTTAGGTCCTGAGGGTAGTCATTTTTACAACTTTATTTAGCCTACCAGGCTATCACTACTTCATCTGTTTTTTTCCTCTAGGATTTATTTTATTTACTTGTACTAACCGTTATAAGATTTATTTGCATTCGGCTATGTGATGCTCCTAGGAGCCATTTATATTTTGGATAAGTATATATGATGACTGTAATCCTATATGAAATATTAATAAAAACGTATTGAAAGAAAAATTATATAAATTATCATATAAAAAATGCCAGAAAATAGCATTATGCCGAGATAAAAAAAAACTATTTTCGGCGAGTTACTCTTCCTGTGAGTCTTGTAAGTCAGCAAGGTGCCACAGGTACTGCATGTTTTTTTTTTTTTTTCACAAAACAACATTTGAAACAGGACAATCATTGACCTCAAATCATAACTGAAGATATACAATATTTTTATGAGTGAATTACTCATTGACACAAATGAGTTGATTAACCACGTCAGCCCCGGACCATATTGCCGACGTGGCTCCCAAACAAAATTGGAGTCCTTTTTTTCCCAAAAATAGAGCTTTCTTTTGGTGGTATTTGATCACCTCTGCGGTTTTTATTTTTTGCTCTATAAACAAAAATAGAGCGACAAATTTGAAAAAAAAAATGAATATTTTTTTTGCTGTAATAAATATCCCCAAAAATATATAAAAAAAAAATTTTTCTCAGTTTAGGTCGATACATATTCTTCGACATATTTTTAGTAAAAAAATAAATCGCAATAAGCGTTTATTGATTGGTTTGTGCAAAAGTTGTAGCGTCTACAAAATAGGGCATCGTTTTATGGCATTTTTATTAATATTTTTTTTTACTAGTAATTTTTTTCTTTTTTTGGTTTACAAACGGTTTATTGAAAAAATAAGTCTCAATACAGTTTAAACTCGAATTGGCAAGAAGTACAAAAATACATACGAGAGCAGTGAACATCTGTGAAGAATATGCATAGCAGTTATTCGATAGGCAGAGAAATAGGTAATGATTTGTATGAAAGGCTATCAGGTAGCACAATGCAGCAATGTGAGAACTTAATGAATTAGATTAATGGCAAAAAGAGAGAAGAGAAAAAAAACAAAAAAAAAATTTGGCTTAATTTAGTGATTCAACAGAGAAAGGTCCCAAGGCTTCCATTTCTGATCATATATGTTCATAGTATCATATAAGGTGTGATGAATGCGTTCTCCTAGTTTGATGGATATCATACGATCCATAATTTGGGACCATGGCACAATGGAGGAGCGCCAATTGAGCGCTATCGCCCAGTGTATTGATGTGAGCAAGGTGTGTATTAGCCTGGTGTGGGCTATAGGGATGTCGGGGATAGGATAAAACAGGAGACACATTTTAGGTGTCAGTTCTATTCTTCTACCTGTTATCTGTTCTATTTTAATACTGACTTGTTGCCACGTGTCTTTGAGGTGTGCACATTCCCAGAAGGTGTGAATAAGGGAACCCTGTACTGGGCAGCCTCTAAAACAAAGGGGAGATGTTGTAGGATAGAATGAATTAATTCTGTCAGGGGTGAGGTACCACCTATATTGGAGTTTAATAGCAGATTCCCTAATGGAGGCTGTCTTGGTACATTTCCGTAGGTTATTTGTCATGCTGTCCCATTGTTCAGTGGAGAAGGATTCATCTAGATCTGATTCCCATTGCAGCATTTGGCGTGTTTTGTCTGGTAAACTGTGTTCGTTTAGGCTTCTATACATTCTAGAAATCAGGCCTCTGTCTCGAGGTGAAGTAAGACAAATTTGTTCAAAAGTCGTGAAGGGGGTTTGGAGTGAGAGAAAAGTTTTTTTCATAGAATAGTTTGATATTATTGTAGTCTGAGAGTTCAGTATCTCTAAGTTTATATTCTGTTTGTAAATCTAAGAATGTGCGAAAAGTGTTATTTTTAGTGAAAACTTTTAAGTTAGATAGATTGAGGAGTTGCCAAACAGTATATTGGTTGGAGTGTAGGTCTGGGGGGGTAAAAAGAGGGTCCCCTAAGAAGGAAGCTAAAGGAGGGATCTCTGAGGCGATGTTAAATTTATGTTTATGTCTGTGCCATAATAGTAGGTCTTGATGTACTACTTTATTAAGTTGGCCCATTCTTTGAGTTTTAATAGATTTGGACCATAGGAGGCCTTGGAGGTGGAATGGTAGGACAGATTGTTCTTCAAATTCTAGCCAAGGGATATGACTGGAAGGTGCATACCATTGTGCGAGTTGTGTATATCTGGCTGAAAGGTAGTATAGCCATAAGTTGGGCATACTCAACCCTCCCTTCGATTGAGGTCTATACATCAGTGCATATCCAAATCTCGATTTTTTATTTTGCCATATGAACTTGTTTATATCTCTTTGTATAGAATCTAGGGTGCTTTTAGGGACCAGGATAGGGAGTGCTCTAAAGAAGAAAAGTAGTTTTTGGAAGTATAACCATCTTGGTAGCAACTATTCTACCCATAAAGGACACATGGAATGCTGACCATGATTTGAGTAAGTCTCTAATGTTTTGAAGTAATCTGGGGTAGTTTTTGTGGTATAGGGATTTGTAGCATGGGGTGATGTTAATGCCTAAATATTGGAAGGAATCTGAACACCACTGAAAGGAAAATTTCTCCTTTAATATGGCAGTCAGATCGGGAGGGCAGTTTGTCGGGAGGGCAGAACATTTAGATAGATTTATGCCTAACCCTGAAAGGTCATGAAATGTATCCAAGGTCTGGATTAGGTTTGGTACCGATAGTAAAGGGTCAGTGAGGAACAGGAGGACGTCGTCTGCATAGAGACTTAATTTAAAATCTTTCAAACCTTTTGTGTACCCTTTGATGTTGGTATTACTGCGGATAGCGCAGGCAAGGGGCTCAATAGCAAGAGCAAACAGAAGAGGGGATAAGGGGCAGCCCTGTCTTGTGCCCTTGCTTAATGGGAAAAATTCAGAGTTATGGCCAGGTAGCTTAATACGAGTATGTGGATCGTGGTATAAGGCTTTAAATCCGTGAAGAAATTCATCTCCTATGCCGTATCTAGGGAGTAGCGAGTCTAAGTAGGACCAACTGACACTATCAAAAGCTTTATGAATATCTAAACTAAGTAGTAGTGTTGATCTTGCATGAAGGTTGGAGTCTTGGATGATGTTTGATGCTAATCTTATATTATCCATAATCTGCCTGTCCGGAATAAAACCTGTTTGGTCTGGGTGGATAAGGGGTGAGATGACTGAGGCTAATCTGTCTGCTAATATTTTACCAAAATTTTTTAGGTCATTATCTATAACTGAGATCAGGCGGAAGTTCTGTGGGGATAAGTGGTCTTTGTTTGGTTTAGGTAGGAGAGACATATTTGCTAGGAGCATTTCGGAGGGGAATTGGTTGCCTTGTAGAACGTGGTTGAATAGTTTCACAAGATGTGGAATTAACACTGATGCAAACTTTTTGTAGTATGATGAAGAAAAACCGTCGGGGCCTGGGGCTGTGGAGGTTTTTAGAGAACCTATAATCTTAATTACTTCTATTTCTGTGCAGGGTGCATTCAATGCCTCACTCTGTTGGGATGATAGAGTGGGAAGCTGGATTTCATCCAGCCATTGCGTCGAGGATTGCTTCGGCGTGGTTTGAGGAGATGATAGAAGTTTCTTAAAAAATTTCAAAAAAACCTCCATGACTCCCTTCGGATGGGATATTAAGTGGCCCACAGAGTTTCTAAGCTTATAGGTGTGGGGAGGTTTCGTGGATTGGTTCAGTTTTCTGGCAAACATAGTGGAAGTAGAGTTACTATGTAATAAGAATCTTGCTTTTGACCATCTAAGGGCTTTTTCTGCATCTGAGGTTAATAGAGTATCTAGGGCTGTACGTTTTTCTTGGATTTGTTTGAGTATATCACTGGAGGGGGATTGATTGTGTTTATGATATAATTTGTCCAGATCTCTAGTTAGTGTTTTTAATATCGGTCAGCTTAATCCTGTTTTTAGTAGAAACCAGCTTGATTAGATGGCCCCTCATGACCGCCTTGTGGGCCATCCATAGAGACGTGGGAAGAGTGTCTGGGGAATAGTTAAGTGTAAAGTATTCTTCCATGTTGGAAGTTAGCTGTTGGATATTCAGATGGTCTGTTATGTTAGTAGTGCATCATTGATGCGCCATCTGTGGGGTGTGTCAGCAAGACCTATTTTGGATGTGGTGAAAGATACGATCTGGTGATCTGACCAGGGGCAGGGGTGGATGTCAGCTTTTGATGAATTAGCGACTAGAATTGGGGTGCAAAAGATGTAATCCAGCCTAGCGGAGCAGTCGTGAGGATGTGAATAAAAGGTGTAATTTTTGATGCCTACGTGAGCCCTCCATGTGTCAATGAGTTGGTGGTTTAGTAGTGTGCGATTTAATGTTTTAGGGAAGGCTTTGGATGTGGGTGCCACTTTGCTTCTATCTAGGGATGAGTGAGCGGCTAAATTGAAGTCTCCGCCCACAATCAAATGGGGGAGGAGTATTTGTCCAAAGTGTCAAAAACATTTGAAAAAAATGATGCATGCGTTTCATTAGGTGCATATACTGAGGCTATGGTGACCAGACGTCCTCCTATAGAGCCTTTTATAATCAGAAAGCGACTCTCTGGATCTCTGAAGATGCTTTGGGTTTCAAACATTACTGAGTTTTTGATGAAAATGGTCGAATGTTGTGTAATAAAATTGACTATATGCTTTATCAAAAAATTTGGGGTGCTTGGCTACCGCGAAGTGGGTCTCCTGCACTAATATTATGTCAGCTCCCAATCTTTTATAATGACGGAAGGCTTTTTTTCTTTTTTGGGGAGAGTTTATACCATTGGCATTATGGGAAATTACCTTTAATTCCATTTATAGTGTGTAGAAAAGTACAAAGAGATGACATATAGTGATGGCCATTGGCACTCTCTAAATCATGTGGTGTGGGGACATAAAATTGTGACAGAATGGCTGCATTCCTAGTGACCCGTCCCACAATTGTATTGCATGTATATACAAAGTATAAAGAAACATATGATAGTGTGGCATAGACCTTTACTAGTAATTTTTTTCGGTACTGCGACATTATGGCGGACACTTTTGACACATTTTTGGGACCATTGGTATTTTTATAGCGATCAGTGCTATAAAAATGCATTGATTACTATAAAAATGC